>NW_028270142.1:80894045-82200473 GCF_037043375.1 Chiloscyllium plagiosum | reverse complement strand
AACTTGCTCACCCAACCTTCTAGCCCCTCCTCCAGGTCATTTATAAAAATGACAAACAGCAATGGTCCCAAAACAGATCCTTGCGGAACACCGCTAGTAACGGCACTCCAAGATGAACCTTTACCATCAACTACTACCCTCTGTCTTCTTCCAGCCAGCCAATTCCTAATCCAAACCTCCAACTCACCCTCAATGCCATTCCTCCGTATTTTTTGAAGTAGCCTACCATGGAAAACCTTATCAAACGCCTTACTAAAATTCATATACACCACATCTACCAGTTTCCCCTCATCCACCTCCTTAGTCACCTTCTCAAAGAAGTCAGTAAGGTTTGTGAGGCACGACCTGCCCTTCACAAAACCATGCTGACTATCCTTGATCACATTATTCCTATCCAGATGTTCATAAATCCCATCCCTTACAATTCTCTCTCAGACTTTGCCCGCAACACTAGTGAGACTCACCGGCCTATAGTTACTAGGGTTATCCCTACTCCCCTTCTTGAACAAGGGAACCACATTTGCTATCCTCCAGTCTTCTGGCACTACTCCTGTAGACAATGAGGACATAAAAATCAAGACAAATGGCTCTGCAATCTCCTTCCTTGCTTCCCAGAGAATCTATACATTTATAAAGTGCAGCATCCTTATTATCGATTGTTTTCCCAACTTGCTCTGTCACACTTAACATTTTGTGCAAATATTCCCCAATATCCTTTTTAGATTACCGACAGTGTGGAAACAGGCCCTTCGGCCCAACAAGTCCACACCGACCCTCCGAAGAGCAACCCATTCAGACCCATTCCCCTAAATAATGCACCTAACACTACGGGCAATTTAAGTATGGCCAATTCACCTAACCTGCACATCTTTGGACTGTGGGAGGAAACCGGAGCACCCGGAGTAAACCCACGCAGACACGGGGAGAATGTGCAAACTCCACGCAGGCAGTTGCCCAAGGCGGGAATTGAACCCGGCTGCCTGGTACTGTGAGGCAGCAGTGCTAACCACTGAGCCACCGTGCTGCCCAACATTTAAATTGCATCCTGTATTTTCTTTGCCTTTCTTTGTTCCTCCTGCCAAAATGTGCCTTCAGACTTCTCCATGTTAAATTTCATTTGTCAAATATTCCACTATTCACTATGTTCATTTCAATAACAGGTTATCTTCCCTAAAGGACATTCATGAAATTCATTCCATTAGCCTGTCTTTGCCCTCTTGTACCTATTACTATTCTCCTCACAGTTCATAATCCTTCATTTTTGTGACTCCTAAAAATTTTTGTAATAGCTCTAGTTCAGGTCATTACGAAATATCAAGAAAAGCAGTGGGTTATAACAATTCCTGTGTAACTCATTATCTCCCATTCTCCAGTTTAAGATTGAGAGCACCACAGACAAGAAAGTGTATGAGATTATGTTGAGCTGTAAATAATTAATTAAACCTATTTAGAATATAAACTAGATTATTTAATTCATTTGAAAACTAAAAATTAAATCAATTTCATCAAATATATAATCTTTAAAGTATTTAATGTATTATGTTTCCTACATTGCATGTTGCATTAGTTATGATGTGATTACAGTCAATTTTTACTTAAAACGATGTAAGGGAATAAAGTTAACTAAACAAAGAGATAATGACAGTAATGGGCATGAAATTCTTAATCAAACTAAAACCAGAGATTTGTAGATAAAAATGAGTTAAGTAGAACTTTTTCTAAACCTAGTTTTTTATTTAAAGTTTAAAATTGAATATTCTAAGTTGAGACAGAGAGCCCAGAGGTGAGGAAAGATTAGAGCCAGACATTCATTTTGAAGTGGGGTATCAGCAGTTGGCTTTGTGGCACTGCCTCTGTCTTGTTTTCACCTCATGTATAGTGAAGACGGTCTGGAGACTGTCATTTCCTGAAGAAGGCCTAAGTTGATAACAGAGTAGGGTAAATGCTGAAGTGAGCAGCTTAGAAGTCCATCTTATTGGCTGGACATTGCCCCCGTTCTCAACATGGTTATTAGCTTCGCTAACCTTTATCCCCACAATCCCTCACACCCCTCAGCTCAATGCATACCCCAACCTCCCTCCTTATGTACTGTTCTAGTCAAGAAGCAATTAACACTATATTAACACTGGAACATCTTTAAAATGCTCATGAAATGTTAAAAATATGCCTAACACATATTCAAAATTCACTTGATGAAGGTTTCCTTCTTGCAATCTCAGAAAAAAGTGTCAATAAATGTAATTATTAATACTTCCCCCTTATTCATTAATGGAATATTGGCATCATGTGAAAGGCCAACATTTATTGATCATCCTGAATTGCTTTTGTACTGTGTAGTTTTTCAGACAGAAGCCAAACATATTTAAGACGAGTCAGGGCAGGTAGGGTCAAAGTAGAGAACAAGGTAGGACTGATAAACTAAACTGCATTTATTTCAATGCAAGAGGCCTAACAGGGAAGGCAGATGAACTCAGGGCATGGTTAGGAACATGGGACTGGGAGATCATAGCAATTACAGAAACATGGCTCAGGGATGGGCAGGACTGGCAGCTTAATGTTCCAGGATACAAATGCTACAGGAAGGATAGAAAGGGAGGCAAGAGAGGAGGAGGAGTGGCATTTTTGATAAGGGATAGCATAACAGCTGTGCTGAGGGAGGATATTCCTGGAAATACATCCAGGGAAGTTATTTGGGTGGAACTGAGAAATAAGAAAGGGATGATCACCTTATTGGATTGTATTATAGACCCCCTGATAGTCAGAGGGAAATTGAGAAACAAATTTGTAAGGAGATCTCAGTTATCTGTGAGAATAATAGGGTGGTTATAGTACGGGATTTTAACTTTCCAGACATAGACTGGGACTGCCATAGTGTGAACGGTTTAGATGGAGAGGAATTTGTTAAGAGCCAGACATTCATTTTAAAGTCGGGTATCAGCATTGGCTTTGTGGCCCTGCCTCTGTCTTGGCAGTGCCTACCCATCTTATTTTCATCTCATGTATAATTTTCTCAAGAAAATTTTCTGATTCAGTAGAGAAGGTGCAAACCTTGACCTATTCTTGGGAAATAAGGCAGGTGACTGAGGTGTCAGTGGGGGAGCACTTTGGGGCCAACGACCATAATTCTATTAATTCTAAAATAGTGATGGAAAAGGATAGACCAGATCTAAAAGTTGAAGTTCTAAATTGGAGGAAGGCTAATTTTGATGCTATTCGGCATGAACTTTCAAAAGCTGATTGGGGGCAAATGTTCACAGGTAAAGGGATGGCTGGAAAATGGGAAGCCTTCAGAAATGAGATAACACGAGTCCAGAGAAAGTATATTCCTGCTCAGGTGAAAAGAAAGGCTGGTAGGTATAGGGAATGCTGGATAACATTGAGGGTTTGGTTAAGAAAAAGAAGGAAGCATATGTCAGGTATAGACCAGATAGATCAAGTGAATCCTTAGAAGAGTATAAAGGCAGTAGGAGTATACTTAAGAGAAAAATCAGGAAGGCAAAAAGGGACATGAGATAGCTTTGGCAAATAGAGTTAAGTAGAATCCAAAGGGTTTTTACAAGTACATTAAGGACAAAAGTGTAACTAGGGAGAGAATAGGGCCCCTCAAAGATCAGCAAAGCGGCCTTTGTGTGGAGCCGCAGGAGATAGGGCACATACTAAATGAGTATTTTGCATCAGTATTTACTCTGGAAAAAGGACATGGTAGATATAGAATATAGGGAAATAGATGGTGACATCTTGAAAAATGTCCATATTACAGAGGAGGAAGTGCTGGATGTCTTGAAACACATTAAATTGGATAAATCCCCAGAAGCTGATCAGGTGTACTCTGGAACTCTGTAGGAAGCTAGAGAAGTGATTGCTGGTCCTCTTACTAAGATATTTGTATCATCGAGGTGCTGGAAGACTGGAGGTTGGCTAATGTGGTGCATCTGTTTAAGAAAGGTGGTAAGGACAAGCCAGGGAACTGTAGACCAGTGAGCCTGACATCAGTGGTGGGCAGGTTGTTGGAGGGACAGGATGTACATGTATTTGGAAAGGCAAGGACTGATTAGGGATAGTCAACACGGCTTTATGCGTGGGAAATCATGTCTCACAAACTTGATTGAGTTTTTTGAAAAAGTTACAAAGTAGATTGATGAGGGCAGATTGGTAGATGTAATCTATATTGTCTTCAGTAAGGCGTTCGACAAGGTTCTGCATGGGAGACTGGTTAGCAAGGTTAGATCTCGTGGAATACAGCGAGAACTCACCATTTGGATATGGAACTGACTCGAAGGTAGAAGACAGAGGATGGTGGTGGAGATTTGTTTTTAAGACTGGAGGCCTGTGAGCAGTGTAGTGCCACAAGGATCGGTGTTGGGTTCACTACTTTTCATCATTTATACAAATGATTTGCATGTGAGCATAAGAGGTATAGTTAGTAAGTTTGCAGATGACCCCAAAATTAGAGGTGTGGCGGACAGTGAAGAAGGTTACCTCAGATTACAATGGGATCTTGATCAGATGGGCCAATGGGCTGAGAAGTGACAGATGGGATTTAATTTAGATAAATGTGAGGTGCTGCATTTTGTGAAAGCAAATCTTGGCAGGACTTATACACTTAATGGTAAGGTCCTTGGGAATGTTGCTGAACAAAGAGACCTTGGAGTGCAGGATCATAGCTCCGTGTAAGTCTAGTCGCAGGTAGGTAGGATAGTGAAGAAGGTGTTTGGTATGCTTTCCTTTATTGGTCAGAATATTGAATACAGGATTTGGGAGGTCATGTTGTGATTGTACAGTGGTTAGGCCACTGATGAAATATTGCGAGCAATTCTGGTCTCCTTCCTACCGGAAAGATGTTGTGAAATTTGAAAGGGTTCAGAAAAGATTTACAAGGATGTTGCCAAGGTTAGAGGATTTGAGCTATAGGGAGAGGATGAACAGGCTGGAGCTGTTTTCCCTGGAGCGTCGGAGGCTGAGGGGTGACTTTACAAAGTCATGAGAGGCATGGATAGGATAAATAGAAAAAATCTTTTTCCTGGGGTGTGGGAGTCCAGTACTACAGGGCATAGCTTTAAGGTGGGAGGGGAAAGATATAAATGAGACCTAAGGGGCACCTTTTTCACGCCGAGGGTGGTACATGTATGGAATGAGCTGCCAGAGGAAGTGGTGGAGGCTGGTACAATTGCAACATTTAAAAGCCATATGAATGAGTATATGAATAGGAAGGGTTTGGAGGGATGTGGGACTAGATTGGGTTGGGATATCTGGTTGGCATGGACGAGTTGGACCGAAGAGTCTTTTTCATTGCTGTACATCTCTGTGACTCTGACTGTAAGTGTGTCTGGAGTCACATTTGTATCAATTGAGGTAAGGATAGAATGTTTCCTTCTCTAAAGGGCACTAGTCAAATAAATATATTTTCATCTCAATTGGTTACTATTGCTATGATCACCATTATTGAATAGTTTTCAATGTTTCATTTTATTAATTTAATTTAAATTCCACCAGACATGTCCCAGGTACAATACCCTGATCTCTGGATTTTTAATCCAGTGATAAGTCACCATCTCCCCTTATGAATGTTAGCCTGAGAATTTTGAAATAACGTATGAATAACAATTATTTCTTACTTTGTCTGTTGCTCTCAATGTTTTCACATCTCCATCATTACAGTTTTATAGTTTAACTTTTGATTTCCTTGTCACTACTTTGTTCTTTCCAGCTCAATAATAATCGTTGTAGTTTTTTTTCCAGATCCTCAAAATCTCTTTTCCAGCTTGCTGGTTATATCTGTGCCTGGCCATTTGCCCAACAAACTATTCCCTTTCATTTTACAGATTCCTTTGTAGTCTACCTCTCCAGCTGGCTAATTTAACTTCTTGCTAATTCTTCCACACTCAATCCCTATCTTCGCTGAACTCGTTCAAAATCTTTTCTCTTAATCACGTCCTTCTTTTCACATCTGTTTCATGTCATTTTCTGTTTTTCCTTTTTATTCCTGTGTTCTCCTTTTTCATTGTTTGCCCTTGCAAGGATTCACCAAAGATCCTTAGACAACACCTCCCAAAGTCATGAGCATTACCATCTAGAAGGACACGGGCAGTGTATACATGGAAGCACCGCCACCTGCACATTCCCCTCCAAGCCACTCTCAGTTTTGCCTTGGAAGTATATCACTGTTCCTTCAGGGTCATGGTGACAAAATCCTGACAGCGTTGTGTATCTATTTATAGTACATGGGCTGCGGTGGTTCAAAAGGCAGATCACTGCCTCTTTCTCAATGACAACTCAGTACAGGCAATACATGTTGGCTGAGCCAGTGATTGGCACTTTGCATGAATGAATTTTTTTAAAAAAACATTGCTGATCAAACTCACCAACCGCTATCACAGGAAAACTATTGAAACTTAATTTTGTGGAATGTAACTTTCTCATCCAGCAATTATTTTCTTCATTTGATGCTTCCAGCACAAGGATTTTTTTTTAAACAAAAGGATAAATTTCTGAAAGCAAAGTAAAGAAATAAATGACTTATAGATGTGTAAACATAGGAAGCAGATCCTAGTAGGTGTGCAATAATACCCTATACAAACGTGCAGGCAAGGAACAGCAGTAGGCATTCAACCCTCAAGCCTGTTCCACCATGTAATAAGATTATGGCTGAAATGTTTGTGACCTCGATCCACACCTCTGCCTATCTCTGATAATCTTTCATTCTGTTTCTAACAAGAATCTATCAACCTCAGCCTTTAAAATATCTAAGTACTCTGCTTCTATCATCACTTCAGAAAGAGAGTTCAAAAGATTTGTGAGCCTCAGAGATAAAAATGTTTGTTTCTTTTCTACTTTAAATGGGTGACCTTGATTTTTAAACTGTGATTCAGTTCTAGATTCTCCATTAAGTGAAAAAAAATCACTCCACATCTGTGTTATACCCACATGCTGGATGAGATTCCTCAAGTGTTACAGTTATATATGAGATACTTAGGCTAAAAGTACCTAATGAACTTTTCTGGGTATGTTAAAAAAACGATTACAAGAAAGCATGCACACCTTACTGTAAAGCAAATTTATTAGCTTAATTTAAAGATGTAATCAAACTAATGAGTGAATTTAGATTAGATTATCTACAGTGTGTTAACAGGCCACTCAGCCCAACAAGTCCACACCAACCCTCCGAAGATTAACCCAACCAGACCCATTTCCTCTCTCTAATGCACCTAACACTACAGGCAGTTTAGCATGACCTATTCACCTAACCTGCACATCTTTGGATTGTGGGAGGAAACCGGAGCACCCAGAAGAAATCCACTCAGACATGGGGAGAATGTGCAAACTCCACACAGACAGTCAACTGAGGTGGGTTTCAAACCCAGGTCCCTGGCACTGTGATGCAGCAGTGTTAACCACTGATCCACAGTGCTGCCCCAGTATCTATTAGCTTAACTGATATAATATAATCTACTTTAGATATGTGCAAACTAATGAATGAACCTATTAACTTCAACTCCGTTAGACACAGTTAAAAATCACACAACATCAGGTTATAGTCCAACAGGAATCTTTGGAAGTATTAGCTTGCAGAGTACTGCTCCTTCATCAGGTTGCTAGTAGGACAGGAGCATAAGACACAGAATGTATAGCACAAGATTATAGTGTCATGCAACTGATACGATATATTGTACAAACCTAGATTGCAGTTAAGTCTTGCATCTTTTAGAATGGGTGCAGGTTTTGATTCATTAATATGTAAATCCCAGAACTTCTTTCAAGTCACATTCCTGAGATAACTTAAGTTTTTATAAAAAGTAGTGGCATCTCAGCTCAGACAATGCATTAGAGGTGTGAGGTTAGCATCTGTCTGTATTCCAATCTTGAGTCACACTAGTTCTTTTTTTCAAAGTAGGAATTTATAAAATGTCACATGGATTGACTGCCTGCAGATTCTGTGCTTTTTGAGCAAAATAGAATATATTTGCAAATACAATTCTGCAAATGCAAACTCACCCAATAAATTTATATGTCTGTGTGCATGCATGAGAGGAAGAGCTACCTGATGGAGGAGCAGCAGCTAAACTTCCAAATAAACCTGTTGGACTATAACCTGATATTGTGTAATTTTTAACTTTGTCCACCCCAGTCCAATACCAGCACCTCATCATCATCCTTTAGAGATGTTGAATAACAAGTCTCACTGCCTTTTGCTGATCAGGATCCTGCTTTACGATGTCTAGTTTGCAGAACTCAGGGTTCCTGGCAATGGCTACGACCCAGTCCAAAGGTGAAGTGTAACCACGTCCCTGATATTAGTACTATTCTGGTTATGTGCTTTGTCACCACTTTTGTAGTGCTTTCAGTACTTTTCCAAACATTCCATTCTGCAGACAATAAGTTGAAAATGTCATCCATGTGGCCCCATATCACCTACATTAAAGAATGGTTCTCTAAGACAATCAAGCTTATGCAGATTGTCAAAAGGCCAAAATAAGCTGTTTTTGCACTTGTCTCCAATTACTCATTGGCATGCCTAATTAATCCTTATGGATTAACCCATAGTGGTCAGGTTTGAAGACATAATTTTCTAAGTTTATCAGTACAGATACCCCAAATCATTAAACCCTAAGTAAGAAGGGATGAACTGGCTCCACATTTTTATTAATTCCCTCTCCTCCTCAGTTGATCACACCAACCTGTCAAGTTCAATTGAAGACAGTCCCTTCCCTTGTGGATAAATTTTTACCAGACCTAAATTAACTTACATTTTTAAAGATAGCCAATTTAACCAGGCTTTGAGTTAACAAATAGTGAGTTTATTAATTACTAATCCTGAGATGAATTAGTAACTCAACACATATAGCAATCAACCACAGTGCACGCAAAGAGTCGTATTGGCATTGATTTTGGATAGTCAGATTCATAATCTGTAGTCTTGTAGATCGGATGCAACTGTATTCCAGCACTCAGGCTGACCAAGACTTCTTTTGTTGCTCTGCTAATGATGTCTAGTTTGCAGCATTGAGTTTGAAACAGTCTTCCTTTACCTGCAACACTGGGCTGACTGGAGGATAGTTCTTTGGCTATGACCTACACAGAATCAGAGTTGGTGCATTTCCAACAGCATACTGTTGGAAATTGTTTTATTTAAACCTTTGTCTTCTTAAGAGTCATATCAGATTTTAAATATTATTTTTATTTCTTCCTCCTTAGATGCTGCCAAACATGCTGAGTTTCTCAAGACTTTCTGTTTTTATTGGAGATCTCCAGCATCCGCAGTTATTTTCCTTTTATTCCAGAGGAAATAGTTTCTCTCCGCCAACCAATCAGATGGTTTGATTAACTTAAACACCTCAAGTATATCAGTCCCTTCTTTTTTTCAGATTCAAGAAATTACAAGGGTAGTTTGATGATGGTGAAAAACGCTTTTATCTTTATTCCTTCATGGGATGTGAGCATCACTGCTAAACCAGTTATTTGCTGCTCCTCGCTACTTGTCCTTGTTATAAACTGCAGCCAATTATGTGACATAGCTACACCTAGAAGTTTAAACCAGTGACAGTGAAGGAATGACAACATGGATGCCAGTCAGGATAGTGTGTGGCTCCAATGGAACTTGCAGGTGATGGTGTTTCCATGTGTTTGCTGTTTTTTATCCTTGGCATGCAGGTTTGGAAGGTTTGTCGAAAGGAGTCTTGGCAAAATATTGCAGGGCAACCTTTATGTAATACATACTGCTGTCACTATGCCTTGGTGTTGGAGAATGTGAATGTTCAAGGTGATAGGTAGAGTGCCAATAATGCAGGCATTTTAGACTAGGATGGTGTTGAGTATTGGTGTGGCTGCATCAATCCAGACAAGAGGTGTATTTTCCATCACATTCCAGACTTGTATCAAGTAAATTGTAGCTAGGCTTTGGGGAGTCAGGAAATTAATTTCTTATTATAGATTTCCCAGCCTCTGACCTGCTCTTATAGCCATCCAGTTCTGTTTCTGATCAATAATGATCAGCAGAATGCTGTTGCTGGGGGATGCAACAACGATGAAGTCATTCAATATCAAGTGGAGATGTTTAGATTCTGTAATGTTGGAAGTGGTCATTGCCTGGAACTTCTGTGGTTTGAAGATTATTATGTTTCAACCTAAGTTTGAATATTGTCAATCTCTATCTGTATATGGTGACCCTAATATTAAGGGTCTGCTTTCATATCTGAAGACTTGCAAATTATACTGAGCACTGAGGAGTCATCAGCGAACAGTCCCACTTTTGGTCTTATGATGGAGGGAAGATCATTGATGAAGCAGCTGAAGATTGTTGGGCATAAGAGTGTTATCCTGTTGAATTTCTGCAATGACATTTTATTCCTGAGATGATAGGCCTTCAGCAATTGGAACCATTTTCTCTGTTCTAGCATGACTGTAAGCTTCGAGAGAGGGTCACAGTCTATTCTACAGTGATTTCTATTGAATTCAGCTTTTCTAGGGGTTCTTGATTTGAAGTCAAATGCTGCTTTGACGTCAAACTTACCTTCCCACAATATTTAGCTTTTTGGTCCATGTTTGGACCAAGGCTGTAACAAGGTCAGGAGCAGTGTTGTGGAACCCAAAATTAATCTCAGTGAGCTGGTTATTATTCTTTAAGTACTATCAAAAACACTTTCCATCAGCTTGCTGATGACTTTTTGAAGCTGTTTGCTTTTTGTATAGCTTCATTAGTAAATTTTAAAAGAAATATGAAAAGGTTTCTAATGCAAGTTTCTAAATTTAAATGATCATATAGAAATTATCCCAACCACTGAAGTAGGGTTAATTCAAAAGTTAAGTAGCTTTGGCAGAGTATCCATGTGATTTTTGTCATGGTGTGGTATGTGGCTTAGTTGAATTTGTTCTACTTATGTGACCAAGACATACTCGAGCAATTTTCCATGTTTTCAGGTAGAGATTAATCCCATAGCTTTATCAGAACATTTTGATTAAGGGTATAGCTAGTCCTGGAGCAAATCTTCAGTACTAAATATATTTTATTTTTCTGTCTTGAGGATTCAAAATACATTTTCATACAGAAGTTCAATTTCAGCAAAAAAAAATCTTTCTTAATTGTGACCACAGACATTTTTTCTTGGTTCCGGAGAACTAAAACATAATCAGGGCTATTCAAAATCATAAGTTCCAAAACGTACATTCCTACAAGTCCAGTAAAACAATACAATACCACTATTTAGCAGAGAGCATCATAATCATTAACAGTTATTCAATATCATAATTTTTCAACAACCTGAATTTTCACTGGCAGAAAGCCAAAATGAAATGGAAGATTAAAATGCATTACATCCTGTTGTGGTTGATACAAAATATTATCACATTTATGTTCTATATAAAGAAAACAAATTAGAAGTCTAGAAATTGCTATA
The DNA here is from genome assembly GCF_037043375.1 of Chiloscyllium plagiosum. Taxonomy (NCBI): domain Eukaryota; kingdom Metazoa; phylum Chordata; class Chondrichthyes; order Orectolobiformes; family Hemiscylliidae; genus Chiloscyllium; species Chiloscyllium plagiosum. The sequence continues at coordinate 82,189,083 of NW_028270142.1, read as the reverse complement.
TTTAGTAAGTTGCCTGGGGTTTGTCTCAGTTTATTGCATTGTTGGAAGATGTTTTCTTCTTCGGTTGTCCTCTTCAAAATACCTTTATTACTCCCTCGAGGGAATATTGCTTTGGTTTGTGTTTTCTAATATTAGTGCAAAGCTAAACATCAGCATAAAGCATTTAACACACTTTATGCATGAGCATATTTTTCCATTTTTTAAATGGAAAATAATGTCAATTCCAATGTGAAAATGGAAAATAAATTTAATCTCTCCTTTTCTCAGCTACTCCCTGATATCTGCACCATAACAGAAGTGAAATTGGTAACATCTTATTTTTTTCCAGAAGTCTGCTTTTTGTTAAGTCCATGCAAGTCACTTTTTAAGGAAAAACTGAGTAACTGTGACCAAATTTCTATTCAATGTGATTATTCTTCCCATGTAATTGCCACATTAACGAGTACTGTATTGTCAATGGTTAATGGATTGAGGAGATTAAAATCTAAGCACCATCTGAGCACCATTGAAATTTTACAGTAAGTTGCATTGAGCTCAGGGAGTGCAGGTACCACAGTGATATTGTCCCTACCTCTGAACCAGGAGTCCTATCTGCTCCAGAGGTATGTAATAACATCACTGAACAGGCTGATCAAAAAATATCTTTTGCACTGGGCTCATTGCTGTTTAACTAAGTAGCACTAACTAAACAGAATTAACCATTTAAAAGTTCCAGTGTGCTGCTCGGCTGAATATTACTTTTCCCTCCATGCAAACAGAAAGCTGAAGTGTGAGATCTTTAATGAATCTTTAACAGTGCACAAGAGGTCAGACATACTTAGGTGGTTAATTTAAATGTAGCCTCAATCGCACAGGGCTGTACCTCCCAATGCAGTGTTGCGTTGACTGTGAATGCAGATCACAGAATTGGACCTGTAGTTTTAAATGAACTTTATGCAATGCCCATCTTAATGAACAGATTAAACAGGAATGTTTTTTTTACCAGAAATACACTTTATAAATCAATACACATTACAGAAGTGTTCGCTGCTTTTGTATAATTAATAGTAATGTGTTATTTGGTTCTGATTTCAATAATGAAGGGGTTGATTACACTTATTAAAAGCAAGTGCTTTCATTCTTATGTTATGATTCTATAAGGCAACCCTTCAAGATCTGGACTCATCCTTACCGCTGAATCATGATGTTCAAATTCACAATTTCTAATGTACTACAGAGAAATGTTCTCGAGAATAGAATTAATACCAACGGCTCTATTTGATAGCCAATGTTACTATTATATCACTTCTGGGATGCAAATGAGCATTGTTGCCCTAATTCTGTTGCTTTGGTTGATAGAATCTTATAGGATGAATTCATACAACAAACGTTATATTTGACATTTACATTTTTGTGCCCCTAATATTAAGGGATATTGGTCTATGAGAATGAAAAAAAATTCAATTCAGCCCTCAAGGTCAGCATGAAGTACTTCCAGGTCACAGTTAAATTTCAATTATAGTTCCATCCTAAAACTGTTCTTGAGCCCAAAACTCTGAAAAAATATTCCTAGAACATCAAGACACCACTTGTCACATAGTCCTGTCTGAGTAAATTTGCCAATCAATGGTAGGTTAGGAACATTTTTATACTGTGGTGTCTTATACATTAGCAACTGAATTAAGACTTCCCAATATAATTTTATATATGACCCTTAAGTCCAACAAAGATACTTGTATTTTTGAGTCTGAATTGGACTCACACCCAGGTTATGTTGCTCTAACTCATTCCAAAACTTCAGAATTACCAAAATCAAAGATAACAAGAATAACACCCTGTTTCTAAAAATGGAAAATAACATCAATCAGAAAGGGCATTGACCTGAAAATTTTACTGTATTTCTGTCTGCCAGACTTGTTGATTATCTTCATCATTTTGGTTTTTATTTCAGATTTCTAGTATCCATAATCTTTAACTTTTTATAATTAGATTTATTTTGCATTTAAATGATCATGACTATATTGTGTTTAGATATTTAGTCAAAATGTAGATATTTACAGCAGTGATACAACACAACACAAAACAGTTTGCACTAGGATGCAAAATAGTCTACACTAGGAATATAAAAGAAATTTGATTATTCATTGTTGTATATGGGTCTGAAAGGGCTAACACTGAGGAGTGCCATTGCATCATCTATTATTATATATTAAATGAATCCCTACAGTATGGAAACAAGCCATTTGGCCCAACACATCCACACTGACACTCCGAACAGTATCCTACCCAGATCCATTCCCCTACCCTATTACTCGCCATTTTCCCCTGACTAACGCACCTGGCCTACACATCCCTGAACACTGTAGGCAATTTAGCATGGCCAGTTCACTTAACCTGCACATCTTTGGATTGTGGGAGGAAACTGGAGCACGTGAAGGAAACCCATGCAAGACATGGGAGAATGTGACAGTCACCCGAGGTTGGAATCTAACCTGGGTCACTGGCACAGTGAGGCATCAGTGCTAATCACTGTGCCACCATGCTGCCCATATGAATTTATGGGCAGAACAGCTTAGGAACATTCAGAAGTGGACTCAAGCATTTGATTCTTCTCAATATTTCCATAATAATGTATGACAGCTTATTGTAATCTGTTATAAGGTACTAATATGCAACATGTTGTTAATTACAAGAAAAACTTTTAATTAGACCAGGAAGTGGTTTTCATTTACCACAATTGACCAAGCAGCTCCTTTGGTCCTTTTGTATTTACAGAGAGATGAAGCAGCAATGTTCATCATCAACAGCAGGCCATAGAACATTCTGAGCTGACATGTCCATACAACTGCCATCTTCATCCATGAATTTTTATCCATTGAGATAGAGAAAATCGTTTTAGGGAAAAACTATGTATTTGAATTTCCTATACTTCAGGAAGTTTCAATTTAATGGTGTCCTTTGTTCCAGTGACTGGAATGGTGAGGCTGGTTGTTTATTACCTTCTCTTGAAGTAAGAATTGTGTGGCGCATACTTTGTCTTAGGACAATAATGTAAATTCCCATTCTACATCTCAGAGAATGGTGGATAATAGAGCTGAAACACATAAGGCTGACTTTTACAAAACATTGGCTATATCTGTTTTGGAGAGTGGAAGATTTCCCTCTGTCAACTGGGTGAGTTTTCTCACCCAGTTTTATGTTGCTGACCTCAATATGCGTCTACGGCACCCTTCTGCTGGGAGGTTCTGAGATTTTTGGCACTAAAACACTATTTAAAATTCGGTTACACCCCAGGCTAATCTCTGCCAGCCAGGATCCACCCAATACAGTGCATGTCTCAGGAGGGGAACAAAAAAGAAAAGGTTTTGAGGATCTTTGACTGGCAAGGCTAAAACTTCATTGCAAATAAAATCTCACCTTCGCAATGACCTACTGTTGGGAAATAAGGCAGGGCAGGTAACTGAGGTCTCAGTGGTGGAGCACTTCAGGTCCAGTGACCACAACTCTATTAGTTTTAAAATAATAGAGATGGAACTAATTAACAAATAAATAATGATGGAAAAGGATAGACCAGATCTAAAAGTTGAAGTTCTAAATTGGAGGAAGGCTAATTGTGATGGTATGAGGCAAGAACTTTCAAAAACTGACTGGGAGGCAAATGTTCACAGGTAAAGGGATGGCTAGAAACTGGGAAGCCTTCAGAAATGACATAACGAGATTCCAGAGACAGTATGTTCCTGTTAGGATGAAAGGAAAGGCTGGTAGGTATAGGGAATGCTGGATGACTAAAGAAGTTGAGGGTTTGGTTCAGAAAATGAAAGAAGCATATGTCAGGTATAGACAGGATAGATTGACTGAATCCTTAGAAGAGAATAAAGGCAGTGGAAGTATACATAAGAGGGAAATCAGGAGGGCAGAATGGGGACATGAGATAGCTTTGGCAAATGGGGTTAAGGAGAATCCAAAGGGTTTTTGCAAATACATTATGGACAAAAAAGTGACGAGGGAAAGAATAGGGCCCCTCAAAGATCAGCAAGGCAGCCTATGTGTGGAGCCAAAGGAAATTCTGAGGGACTGGATTTACACATATTTGGAAAGGCAAGGACTGATTAGGGATAGTCAGCATGGCTTTGAGATTAGATTAGGTTAGATTAGATTCCGTACAGTGTGGAAATGGGTCCTTCTGCTCAACAAGTCCACACCGACCCTCCGAACTGCAACCCACCCAGACCCATTCCCCTACATTTACCCTTGCACCTAACACTAAGGGCAATTTAGTATGGCCAATTCATCTAACCTGCACGTTTTTGGACTGTGGGAGGAAACCGGAGTACCTGAAGGAAACCCACATAGACATGGGGAGAATGTGCAAACTCCACACAGACAGTTGCCCAAGAAATTGAACCCGGGTCCCTGGTGCTGTGAGGCAGCAGTGCTAACCACTAAGCCACCATGCCACCCCTTTGTGCATGGGAAATCATGTCTCACAAACTTGATTGAGTTTTTTGAAAAAGTAACAAAGAGGATTGATGAGGGCAGAATGGTGGATGTGATCTATATAGACTTTGATAAGGTTCCCCATGGGAGACTGGTTAGCAAGGATAGATCTCAAGGAATACAGGGAGAACTAGCCATTTGGATACAGAACTGGCTCGAAGGAAGACAGAGGGTGATGGTGGTGGAGGGTTGTTTTACAGACTGGAGGCCTGTGACCAGTGGAATGCCACAAGGATTTGGATGTGAGCATAAGAACTAATTAGTAAGTTTGCAGATGACACTAAAATTGGAGGTGAAGTGGACAGCGAAGAATGTTACTTCAGATTACAATGGGATCTTGATCAGTTCAGCCAGTGGGCTGAGGAGTGGCAGATGGACTGTAATTTAGGTAAATGTGAGGTGCTGTGTTTTTGGAAAGTAAATCTTAGCAGGACGTATACACATAATGGTAAGGTTTGAAGGAGTGTTGCTGAACAAAGAGGCCTTGGAATGCAGGTTCATAGCTCCTTCAAAGTAGAGTCACAGATAGATATGATAGTGGAGAAGGTGTTTGGTATGCTTTCCTTTATTGGTCAGAGTATTGAGTATAGGAGTTGGGAGGTCATGTTGTGGCTGTACAGGACATTGGTTAGGCCACTTTTGGAATATTGTGTGCAATTCTGATATCCTTCCTATTGGAAGGATATTGTGAAACTAGAAAGGGTTCAGAAAAGATTTACAAGGATGCTGTCAGGTTTAGAAGATTTGAGCTATAGGGGAAAACTGAATAAACTAGGGCTGTTTTCTCTGGAGCATTGGCGACTAAGGGGTGACTTTATAGAGGTTTAGAAAATCATGAGGGGCATAGATAGGGTGAGTGGACAAGGTCTCTTGCCTGGGTGGGGGAGTTGAGAACCAGAGGGCAAAGGTTTAGAATGAGAGGGGAAAGATATAAAAGAGACCTAAAAGGCAATGTTTTCACACTGAGGGTGGTGCGTGTATGGAATGAGCTGGCAGAGGAAGTGGTGGAGGCTGATACAATTACAGTATTTAAAAGGCATTTTGATGGGTATATGAATAGAGTGATATGGGCATGTTCTAGCAAATGGGACTAGATTAGGTTGGGAGATCTGGTCAGCATGGACAAGTTGGACCGAAGGGTCTTTTTCCATGCTGTACATCTCTATGACTCATTGCTATTTTGTATTGTCACTTGTCAGATTGAGAAACAGTGTAACTGCAGCGACAGGAATCAAACTACACAGGCTTGCCCATCCTTGTAACCACACCATTCTAGTCCCGTCTTTAAGGCAGGGACACTCAATGCCTAGAGGAGAAAGTGAGGACTGCACATGCTGGAGATCAGAGTCGGGAGTGTGGCGCTGGAAAGGTATGTCAGGCAGCATCCTAGAAACAGGTGAATCGACATTTCGGGCAAGACCCCTTCATCAGCCCAGTGAAGCATCATCTCTGAGTGGTTTATGTCACATGTTGGAAAGCCTTCAAATAGTTGAAAATATAACTTTGATTGAGCAACAACAAAAACAAAGGAAAGACAAACAGAAAAGGCTGCATTTACTTCTAGTAACCACTATACCTTTCAATCAACAACATGGCAGAAGATGGTATGAGCTGCCAACAAAATGAGTGAGTGCTAAGAGCAAGTGAGGAGCCCTGATGTAGATCCTGCTGCAGTGCATGAGATGGGTGCTTGGCCCAATGCACAAAGAGGCTGGCAGCAGCATTACGCTGAAAGGAACTGGTATCAAGAATGGTGGAGAAACTCAGCAGATCTGGCAGCAATTGTGGAGAGAGAAACAGAGTTGGTGTTTCAGGAGTGACGCTTATTTAGAACACTCTGTTATCTGCATTCTGAATTTTTATAATTCTTGTGTAAGCCTTTCTTTTGCAGCATGCAAGGTTTTTTGTGTTAAGTGACAAATGGCTATGTTATTTCAATAGTCTGTTTGAGATAGTTATACTATGTCAGTTCTTTTTGAGCTTTGATTTGCTCAAGTTCATTTCAGCTTTCTTAAGGCATTTTGGAACCTCTTGAATTGGTTCCTGTCGGTGTTCTTTTTCTCTTAATAGCTTTTTATTACTTGTTTGCAATTGTTGAATGACATCTTAATTGATTGTTTCTAAGCAGATGACGTATTCTTTAAATGACTGGATCTCATATTGATGTTATCTTTGCTTGTTTGTTAAGATATGTTGGACAAAGTAGACTTCTGCCAGGGCTGGTAGACATCATTGACCCTGCCTGAAGCCTTAATTAACATAAATCTTGTGATGGAGCTCTGAGATCTTTTCCCATTATGTTTGAAGATCTCTTTCTAACTGCATAATCCAAAAGATCTCAGATTTTGTAGTCACTTCTGTTACTTTGGAGATTTTTGAAGCTTCCCCTGCTTTAATTTGTGATCAAGCTAGTAACAGGTTTTGTTCCTGCTTTCCTATGGTGGCTTGACCTTCGACACAGGATGGATTGTTTTCATTGACCTCTATTGGCAAATATTGCATCATTGATAAGTCCTGTGAAATAAATATAGTGTAGAGTGGAAGATCAGTGAATAGTAAAGTGGGTGAGTGTGTGAAGGGGTAGAATGCCAGGTTTAGTGAAGGTTCAGAGTGGCAGGTGGGTGAATGAGAGTATAGGATTAACTCAAGCCCTGTCACAGGTCAGGTGTCAGATGGTCTGACTGTAGGGATTGGGGCATTAAGTGTCGACGTGAGGAGAGGTGGAAAATTGTCCAGAGTGAGGGGATGGTTCAGATTGCTGGGGGTTAGTGGGAGAGAAGTGCAACTGATTGGCAGGGGTGGATCAGTTTTTGACTCAGTCAGGAATTACAGCACATTTTAGTCACTCTAACTTTTCCTGGCTACCTACTGAAATAAATTAACCTGAATACTTTGAAGTCTTTGACTAATTTGAAATTGGGAACATTTTCAAATGGTTCTGGATGTTGGATAATTATGCATTGGAAGTTTAAACAGCCAGCCAATTCCTATATACTCAGTATACAGGGCTTCCAAGGGGTCTTGCAGTGCACGTTTCAGCAAAGTACTGGTCTCCAAATATTCAGTGTTTGGATGATCTGGACCAATACTGTATAAGCAAGCATTTTCCATTTCTATTTTCCTTCACTACTGTCTCTCAGAGGTGGTTCCAATGGCTATTCTAAATCAATTGGTTTTACCAATCCATTTATTGAACAAAACACAGAGACAATTGCAAGTTTGGGATATTTTTTAATAAGTTCTCACAAACAAATTATCAATCATCCTGGAACATGTGCTTCACTGCCTCAGCTCAATAAAAAACCTGAAGTGTTGATTTTCCATGTTATAGGGAGATAAGGATAATGAGAACATTTATTTTTTTCAATCTGTGTTTCTTTCTGGTTTAGAAATTGTTGGTGAGTGTTATTTTTGTTCTGTTCTAGTCAAGATATTTCTTCAGCTTGGCATAGCTTCCTTATGTCTTTTCCACACCACCTCAGCTCTGACAATGCAGGAATTTCACTTTATGCATGTATAATTGTAAACAAATTAATTGATGTAAGGATCATATCTTTTTTATTTTGTGATTTTGATTGTGGTCTGTATTGGGAAAAGCACTGTTTATGGATTGTGTAAGGAATTGCTGCACTTTTAAAAGACAAGTTACTAATTTTCAATAATGTTTACACTGCTTTGTGCATGAGAAACTGTGCCTTACTAAATTGCTTGAGTTTTTTTAGCAAATGATGAAGAGGATTGATGAAGGCGGAGTGCTAGACTTGGTGTATATGGACTTCAGTAATGCATGTGACAAACTTCTACATGGTGGACTGGTTAACAATGTTTGATTACATGGAATAGAGGGAGAACTAGTCATTTGGATACATAATTGGCTCAAAGGGTGGAGACAGAAGGCAGTGATGGATGGTTGCTTTTCAGATTGGAGGTCTGTGACCAGCAGTATGCAGCAAGGATCAGTGTTGGGTCTACTGCTTTTTGTCAATTATATAAATGATTTGGATATGAATATAGGAGGTATTGTTAGTGTGTTTGTAAATGGCACCAAAATTTGAGGTGTAGTGGACAGCAAAGAAGGTTACCTCAGAGTACAATGGGATCTTGATCAAATGGGCGGATGGCTGAAGAATGGCAGATGGAGTTGAATTTAAATAAAAGTGAGGTGCTATATTTTGGAAAGGCAAATCAGGGCAGGACATATACACTTAATCATAAGGTCCTAGGGAATGTTGCTGAACAAAGAGACCTTGGAATGCACGTTCATAGTTCCCTGAAAATGAAGTCCCAGGTAGAAAGGATAGCGTAGAAAGCATTTGGTATGCTTACCTTTATTGGTCAGAGCATTGAGTACAGGAGTTGGGAAGTCATGTTGCTGCTGTACAGGACATTAATTAGGCCAATTTTGGAATAGCGCATTCATTTCTGGTCTGTCAGCTGTGGGAAAGGGTTAAGAACTTGAAAGGATTCAGAAAAGATTTGCAAGGATGTTGCCAGGATAGGAGGATTTGAGCTAAAGGGAGAGGCTGAATAGGCTAGGATCATTTTCCCTGGAACATTGGAAGCTGAGGGATGACCTTATAGAAGTTTATAAAATCATGAGGGACATGGATAAGGTGAACAGCAAAGGAATTTTCCCTAGGATAAAAGAGTCCAAAACTGGAGGGGATACGTTTAAGGTGAGAGGGGAATGATTTAAAAGGGACCTAAGGGGCAACATTTTTTATGCAGAGCATGGTGTGTGTATGGAACAAGCTGCCAGAGGATGTGATGGAGGTTGGTACAAGTGCAATATTTAAAAGGCATTTGGATGTATATATGAATAGGAAGGGTTTAAAAAGATATGGGCCAAATGCTGGCAAATAGGACTAGATTAATTTGGGTTATCTGGTTGGCATGGACAAGTTGGATTAAAGGGTGTGTTTCCATGCTGTATATCAAACAGTGAGGAGGATGTGGGGTTATTTGTAGACTCATGGCACCAAGGGGCTTGTACAAAGTGACATTCAGCTGCCAACAAGTTACCAATTGGTTTGTGGAGTTTTGACCATTTCTGGATGCTCATAGCTATCAGACAACAACCATTTGATTGGCTCCTGGGTAGCTGAACTGCTTTTGTGTGAGAATGATCTTGGCTGAAGCCTTTGGACTGTTGCAAGAACAGATGATGTGCCTTTATATCCAGTAAAATACAGAAAACCTGAAGAAAGGTAAATTATTTTCCCTCACCAGATGCTGTAAGCTGTGGTCTTTCACTAGTAACTAAGAACCTTTGCTGTTAATGTACTAATCACCTGTGCCTCCTGCAAGGAAATGAAAAGAACCTTGTGAAAAATTGAAGAACAGAAAATCTTAGCAAACAAAAGAATCATCTCAGTGAATCTTTGAACTGCTTCCCCAATTTTGTTTTCTATTTCCACCCATTACATGAACATCTTCTGTCTGTCGCTATGAGTGTGCTTGGAATTGGAGTTTTAACTGTTCGAGTTTTATGTTGACAGTTTATAATTGTCTACCTGTGGTCAAAGTCTATTTATTTGTAAGAATTATTAGTTCTTGTTCATTGCTGAAACCCATCCTGTGTTTTCTGTTAGCCTGGCTGTAAGAAGTAAACTGGGGACTCTGAGTACTTGATAATATTTTTAACTTTTGTGTTACCTGAGTGAGCCTGACATTGAAAAGTGATCACCACCTTTACAACAACCAAGATATTCAACTTCCTCTCAAAACATTGATATTGGAAGGAACAAAATTATGTGTGTGTGTTGGGCTTTATTTTTATGTAACTAAATAAGTATTTTTGGTTCACGTTGTACCCTGCAGCCTGTCAGTTGGTGATGTGTATTCGTCTACCCGAGGTGAGCATGGGGTTTCCAATGGTGCTCCTATGATCTGTAGTCCACATTGTTTTATTGTAGTATTGTAGGTGGTGACCGAGGACATGTATTTTCATGTTCATAGGCCTCCGATCACAGAACTTGCATTCAATATAAAATATCTGGGTTGATCAAAGTGACTTTTTATTGTGATGCTTAAGTTTATGAAGCCTGGGGCTGGGATTGACAACCGTTTATATGCATGGCGTTTGGCATTGGCTTTTGATCAATCCCTCCTTACTACTTTGAGTGCATAGGTTTCATAACGGAGGGATGTTTTTACCTGCACTGATCTCCAGTTTTGCATATAGGTTTTCATGTCCGGGAACTTACTAATTTCTGTAATGAATATTCTCAATGATACAGCTGTCATAGCTTGCTGGACAGAGAATTCCAAGACTCATTACCCTCTCAGTGAAGAAATTCCTCCTCATCTTAGTCTTAAATGGACTGCTCCTTATCCTGAGGCTTTTCACCCTGGTTCTCAGGTCATAGACCAGGGGAAACATCCTATCTACAACCTGTAACACCTTGTAAAAATTTTAAAGTTTCAAGAAAATGAAAGGTGATCTAATTGAAAGTCGAGAACATACAGACCATGTTTTCTCAATCTCTGTTTGTAAGACAATCTTGCTGCACTCCTTCTCTGGCATGTATAATCTTCTTTAGATAAAGGAGACCAAAACTATACACACTACTCCAGATGCAGTCTTATTACTCCTACCCAAGTGTAACAAGTCAATTTTACTTCTCTACCAAATTTCCCTTGGAATGAGGGCCATTAGAAAGGCTATTTGCCTTTCTAATTATTTGCTGCAATTGTGTGTAAGCTTTCAGTGACTCATGAACAAGGACATCCAGGTCCCTTTGGGTACCTGCACTTACTGCTCTCTCTCACCATTCAAGAAATATTCTCCCTTTCTGTTTCTTTTAACCAAAGTATTTATTTACATTATAAAATATATTATGTTCTGGACTATTGACTTAGACTGTTCAGGTTCTCTTGAAACCTTCTTGCATCCAGCTCACAGCTTATGTTCCCACTCAGCTTGGTATTTTCAACAAAATTAAAATACTACAGTTGGTCCCCACATCCAAATGACTTATGTAGATGATAACTTAGCACTGACCCTTGCCATATTCCATGAGTATCAGCTTGCCATTGTGAGAATGATTTGTTATTCTTACTGTTTTCTGTCAGTTAACAATTCTCAGTCTATTTGATTTATTGTTGTCGCATGTACCAAGATACTGTGAAAAGTATTGTTTTTTTGTGCTGTACAGGCAGATCATATCATACAAAGTGCATCAGGTAGCAAAACAGTGTTGCAGCCGCAGAGAAGAGAGGGAGCGATCAACATTAATATTTGAGAATTCTGTTCAAAAGCCTGATAACAGGGAATTAGCTGTTCTTGAATCTGTTTGTATGTGTATTCAAGCTTTTATGTCTTTGCCCGATGGAAGAGAGTGGACGAGAGTATAACTAAGGTGGGCGGGGTCCTTGATTATGTTAGTTGCTTTCCTGAGGCAGCGGGAAATATAAGCAAAATCAATTGATGAAAGGTTGATTTGCACAATGGACTGGGCTGTGTTCACCACTCTCCTGTAGTTTCTTGCATTCTTGGAAAGAGCAATTGCCATACCACACTGTGATGTATCTAGATAGGATACTTTCTATTGTGCATCATTGAAAATTGGTAAGAGTCTTTCTGGACATGCCAAATTTCCTTAGCCACCTGAGGAAGTAGAGGTGTTGCTGTGCATTTTTGGCCATTACATTAACGTGGGTGGACCAGGACAGTTTGTTGGTGATCATCACTCTCAGGATCTTGATGCATTTGACCATCTCCATCTCAGCACCATTGGCACAGATAGGGGCATGCCCTCCACTCCCAGATGTCAATAACCAGCTCCACCATTCCAGACTGTTGTAAATTTACTTACTAGCTTCCTGAGAGTGACCTTATCAACAGCCTTCTAAAAATCCAAATATTTCAGATCCACAGGTTTTCCTTTGTCTATGCTAAAGGAAAAATCCTCAAAAGCCCCAACAAAGTTGTCAAATGTCATTTCCACTTTCAAAATCCATATTGTCCAGTTTTATCAGTGTTTTCTATATGTTCTACTTACCTCCACGTTGGACACCAGTCACCAACATCATAGGGCATGCACCATGGCACCAGTCGCACATACCTCATCCAGGGACATTGGATATCCAATATATCTACCAGCCTCCAAGAATCTCCACAGCTCATGATCTCATTACAAGCATTATCATTGTAATGCTGCTGAAAGGACACTGTGTATTCAGCGATACACACCCAGCTCATGGACTGAATTAGACGGCATTTACGGACATTTCTTTCACTGTCATAATCTTACAGCATCCCTGCCTTGTGTTGTCTTGCCTTTTTGTGCTTTTCTCCCTTAGTGACAGATATCAGGCTCATTTTATTTCTGGTTTTCCTTGCCTTACCTTCCCATAAGGGAGGGAAGCTTACCATGGTTGTCAGTAGGCATTAGTCAAGTCAAGAGACATAACATTGTGAGATTCCAGCACAGTATGTCAGTGTCGATGTCAGCCTTCATTACGAGAGCTTGGAAGCTGTCAGTCAACCACAACGGACAGTCAGAGGCTGTCAGGCTGTATGTCAGACAGCCCACAGCTCATCTTGATCCTTTCGGCGGAGTTAATAGTGTTGATGGTTGGGATGGCTGGCAGCAGGTGAGGGAAGATGTTACAGGCAATGGGGAGAATGGTAGTGCATTAGCCTCAGTGGGAGATGGGTACAAAGCAAAGATGGGTGAGTGTGAAGTATTGGAGAAAAGATGGTAATACTAATGCTGCTAGAGTGGGGAAGTTATTGACCTTCTTCTGACAGTGCTGGGCATTCCTCCAGATAGCCAAAACTGCTTTAACCTGGGTGGCTATCTCAAAAGGTCTGGAGTCATGTCTTCCATTGTTGGTCCTGGGGGCACAAGAAGTGGCATCTCTGCACCAACTCTTTCAGCAAGATCTCGAAGTCCTTTCGCTCAAAGTGAGCCATTAATTCCCCTGTCTGCCATATCTGGGGAAAACATCAGGTACTGTGCAGGGCACGTCCAGACTGACAGTACTTGTCGGGTACAGAATGGGTGGCTCTGGGTCTCTAAAGATCAAGAATGCTGTAGAGATCTGTTACTACTGGTTGATGCGATTAACAAAAATGTATTTTAAATGAAAAAATGCATTAAATCACTGCCACAGCTTACTGGTGAAGGGCACAAAGACTTCTATTTCTAACTCAGATGAGCAGGATCCAAATTTAAAAGGGAATGTTGGAAGTGGGTGAAATGGCTTTTGCGAAAATGGAGTTCCACAAAATATTGCTCATCTTTGTCTAGAGTAGTTTGAAAATTATATCAGGAAGGCTTTGGATAGGAAGAGAAAAATTTGGCTAAAAATATTCCTTTCTGACACCCTTTTTTAATAAGCAGCCAGTCATTTTACAGAAGCGAAACAGATAGCTAGCAGTTAAAATGTTCCTCCTTTTTTGGTCTTTATTCTTTGTTTTGTCACAATATATGTAACCAATTGATCACTCAGATCTGATCCAAATGCTCACAAACAAGTTTCGGCTTTGCTTCCATCTTTGACACTCTACTGCTATCTACTCAAAGTTAGAGACCACAAATCTCAGAATTACTATCAACATAAAATGTTGGCAATAAAAGGTATTGTAGTGGCTGAACTTTAATGAAGTTTTACAAGAGTATTTGTTAGTATAATATCTCAAAGGCCGAACATTTTTAACAAAATGTGTCCTTTCCAGCACACTTAAAATTTGAAGAAGGGTAATTTCAGATTGGAAATTTTAATTCTGTTTCACTATCCACATACTAGCAGATGAACTGAATATCTCCAGCACTTTCTGTTTCTATTTGAGATTTTCAACATCTTCATTATTTTGCTTTTACTCATGTTCCACACTATCAAACTGAATAGTTATCATGGCATTTTTAAAATTTTTACGCCATGCAGATGTAAAACATTTCAGTTTTTGTTCAAATCTGATTTAGTTTTGTAAAATTCATTGCCAACATAACAATTTTTTCTTTGTTGGATTGTGGATATACAGAAAAAATGCAAATCAACTATGACTGTATTTGCCAGTGTTGCCGTACATTTAAACTGGGCAAGTATTTGTTTTCTCATAATAATTTCCTTAAATGATTCTAAATGACTTGGGCTTTGGCAAGATAAGTCATAGAATCTGACAAGACATTTAGCAAGGCCAATCTTGATGTTGAGATCATCTCACTGCATTTTGCAGGCTTTTCTCAAGCAGAGATTCTCATTGAGGAGTAGTGCATTCCCAATTGATGCTCGTTGTTACTTGTCAAATGTCTTGCTAACAGTCCACTCATCATATGTTGTGATCCTATAAAACTAACCATACAAACGAACCATAGGAAAAACTCAACACAGAAACCATAACTGATTCTGTGCGTTCAACTTGCTGCTTATTCCAAAAGACCTCTGTGTCAGACACCAGATACCAATATTTCAGGCATGCTTAGGCACATGTACCCGACATCCACAGACATTAGCATTCAATATTTCTGTCTGACTCTATAAACACACATGGCACATGTCTGATCCATTTATTGGATGCTTCTGTGCTTCAACCATGCACCTGTAATGATCATTGTAATGCTGCTGCAAGGAGGCTTTGTACTCATGGACTGAACCAGCCTGCATCTCCATGCTCTTTGTTCACTGTGATAGTGGTCACTCACTCTAATGTTGCCCAGAAGCTTGCAGCATCCCTGACTTGCATTGCCCTGCTTTTTTATTTGTGTATTTCTGCTGTTTTGCTGTGCCATATAGCAAAGACACAAACTTTCTGTTGATGTCAGCAAGTCTCAGTCAGGTGAAGAGGGGTAACCTTTACTCAGGGATTCCCAATGCAATAAGTCAAGGGCAGCCTCCAAAAACAGTCCAGACCCTCATGGGGCCATTACAGTCAGGATCCTCTGTTCATGACTAGATGAGGGGCTAACTGACAGTTAGCTTACCACCAGTCATAATTCTTTCTGCCCTTCTCTGGACTACTTTGCTCCTGGAATGAGAGAGATGCAGGTATTGAAGATAAAAGAGGTGACACACCTATAACTGATGATACAGGTGTGAGGGTGTGCTGAATGCGTGAGTAGGCAGCTTAATTAATCTTTTGGAATTCTATGAAGACAATATGACCACCGTGGACAACGGGGACCCAGTAGATGTGGTGTACCTAGATTTCCAAAAGGCTTTAGACAAGGTACTACACAAGAGGCTGCTGCATAAGATAAAGATACATGGTATTATGCATAAAATATTAGCACGGATAGAAGAGTGGTTGACTAAAAGGATGCAAAGAGTGGGGAAAAATGAGTGCTATTCTGGTTGGCAATCAATAATTAGTGGTGTGTCTCAGAAAACAGTGTTCGAATTACAATTACTCATAATTTACATTGATGATTTGGAATTGGGGACCATGTGCAGTGTGTCAAAGTTTGCAGATGACACAAAGATGAGTGGCAGAGCAAAGTATGCAGAGGACTGAAACTTTGCAGAGAAACAAAGATACTTTAAGTGAGTGGGCAAAGAACTGGCAGATGGAATACAATGTTAATAATGTACAGTCATCCATTTTGGTAGGAGTAACAGTAAAATGGACTACTACTTGAATGGTAAAAGTTGCAGCATGCTGCGATGCAGAGGGACCTGGTGTCCTTGTGCATGAATCACTGAAGGTTGGTCTGCAGGTAAAACAGGTAATTAGGAAGGCAAATGGAATTTTGTCCTTCATTGCTGAAGGGATTGAATTTAAAAGCAGGGATATTAAGTTGCAGCTGTGCAGGGTGCTGGTGAGGCCACACCTGGAGTACTGTGTGCAGTTTTGGTTTCCTTGCTTGAGAAAGAATGTACTGGCACTGGAGGGGATGCAGAGGAGGTTCACGAGGATGATTCCAGAGTTGAGGGGGTTGGCGTATGAGGATAGACGGAGTAGATTGGGTTTATATTCATTGGAATTTAGAAGAATGAGGGGGGATCTTAGAGAAACATATAAAGTTATGAAGGGAATAGATAATGTAGAAGTAGAGAGGATGTTTCCACTGGCAGATGAAACTAAGACAAGAGGGCATAGCCTCAAGATTAGAGGGAGCAGGTTTAGGACTGAATGGAGAAGGAACTACTTCACCCAGAGGCTTGTGAATCTATGGAATTCCCTGTCCTGTGAAGTATTTGATGCTACTTAAGTAAATGCTTTTAAAACTAAGACAGATTTTTTTTGAACAATAAGGTAATAGAGAGTTATGGTGAGAGGATGCATAAGTGAAGCTGAGGACATGAAAAGATCAGCCATGATCTTATTGAATGGCAGAGCAGGCTCGAAGGGCCGGATAGCTGTCTCCTGCTCCTGGTTCTTATGTTCTTAAAGTGGTATTTGTTACCTTTTGAGATGGATAAGGATAAGTGGAGATGATGTTGCAGGTATTAGTGAAAGTGATAGAGGGGGAGCTTTGGTATAGAGATAGAGTGAATGTATCAGAGGGAACTTATACTGGCAGAGT
The DNA here is from genome assembly GCF_037043375.1 of Chiloscyllium plagiosum. Lineage (NCBI taxonomy): Eukaryota > Metazoa > Chordata > Chondrichthyes > Orectolobiformes > Hemiscylliidae > Chiloscyllium > Chiloscyllium plagiosum. The sequence continues at coordinate 82,172,134 of NW_028270142.1, read as the reverse complement.
AGAAAGGGACATTGTCCTTCTTCCGAAAGTGCTGGCTATTCCTCCAGATGGCTAAGACTACTTCCACCCAAATGAAAATGCAAACAAGATTGGCATGGTCAGTTGTTGTGGCCTCCACTGCTGGACTTTGGAGAGCGGAAGAGGGGGTGTTGGTGAATTTTACCTGTGCATTACCCCATTCAGCAGAACCTCCAGGATCATGACCACATAGTGGGGTGCTGGCTCCCTCTGTTGCCACATCTGGGGCAAATTTTGGAGTATGTAAGGGGTAGCTTGAGACTGATAATGTTTGTCAGAATGCACATTGTGCAGTTAATTATGTTGCTGACACTAGGGATGTTGGTCAATTCAGGGAGCACCAATGAGTGGTGAGGTGTTCTTGGAAGATAGTGGGAGGAATCAATCAGATGTGACTCTCACCATGAGGGCTGAAACACCAATTGATGCACGAGTTTGGTAAGACACTGAGAAAATACACTCACCCTCAGTGAGAAAGAATCATTTCACCAAACTTGGTGCAACTTGCATTTTATTAAAAATCCAGGAGACTCAGCTTTTTATCTTTGACCAGCAATTATGGCCCCCAACATATCTACAATCCAGGTGCAGCTACCTGGCAAGAAAGTAAAGCATTGGAGCAGCCAAAAGCTTAACAAAATAAAGTTTCACAGTCTGTTAGCAGAGATTATTGGTGAGTTTCCAATGCTTATCCAACTACAGTGATCTTACATATGGAAGTATCTGAATCTGAATTCTAGCTTACCCTGGGTGTATGCATAAAATGCTAAGGATGTGCTTGAATAAGACCTTACATGAACATTTCTGGTTGGACTTTCATAGTTCAAAACTTCCCTTGTCAGGTGCTGACTTTAAACAAACCCTGCTTACCTCCCTTCAACAAAAGGAGATAATCCTTCGCTGTAATTAGGTAACTAATAAACATTGGTCTGAGCTCACACTGGACAAACAGTACATATCAGGAGTTACGCATTAATGCACAGTGAGTAAGGTAACACCACAAAACATGAAAGATATTTTCTAGTATCTCTTTGACATTACAGAATGCCAGTCACACCAATGATTGATATAGATCTTAAGCAGCAGCTATTTGACTTTCCTCAATCTACTTCTGCTAGGTATGAATCCTAGATATATTAAAGCATGGTTTTCATAAGCATCCTCCAGGCAATACCTGACAATAACTGTCATCCCAAGCTTCAGAATTTACTAATTGGATGTACAACAAACATCTGCCTTCAATATGATGGAAGAATTTCATCCGGAATAATTTGCAATTGGCAGCCACCTTTGAGCCTTAATTTTGCAGCAGAATCACCATTCTCTAACTGAACCAGCTCCTATGGATAAAATCTTGTTTTTTTTTTGTTGCTGATGCAGCTGAACATGTTAAAATCTGTTTTATGTAGGGAGGTATATATTTCAGTCATAGTGCTCAATATCTTTTTGAAGCCTTTATAATCTGTTTTATTTTATACACCTTATGCATTAAACATTAGTGTTAAAATGAAAAATTCTGCCTGTAGTGATTTGAAACATGAATTCAGAAAGTAAACTGATTGTTTTATTTGTAAGAAATATGTCAATTGTGCTTACGTTGGTCCAATCTTTTTTTGCAAGACAAAAACAGGAATTTGTTTGCTCCAAGATGGAAATCGACAGCCTTTTGAAGTGCGATTGCACTTAGCAAAGGACATTTTAACAATTCAGGAGCAAGATGTCATTTGTGTCTCTAGTGAAGCTTTCTACTCAAGTGTAAGTAACGTTCCTTTGCTTCAAAATATTAATAATTACATTTGTTGTTTCAAATGAATGACGGTCACTTTTTGTGTTTATATAGTAATTTTACTTCTATTATGTGGTGTTTGCCTTTTATGATTTTGTGTCCACCATATCATGCAGCAAATATTTTGATACATGGTGTGATTTTTTAATTTTCAGAAGTGTAAACATAAGAAATGCTTTTGGGATACATATAACATATCCTTGTGCCTGGTGGAAACTTGGAGAATAAGGCACAGCATTTGTGAAAATGACAGCCAGCATGCATCAGCAGAAGATATCAAATGCATGGCATATTCAAATGACATTGATAAATGTCAATGTGAGCTTTACATTTGTTTATTGAAAGAGATGTTTTGTTCACTAAAGATTAAATACAAATTAGCATTCTGCCTTCTGCCAGTCTTCATCTGTGTATGGAATTCTTCTCCAGTGATTGACTCGCTTTCATAATAGGTTTACTGATCTGGACATCAAAGCTTCTTTTGAAGTACAGAAGAAACTGAACAAGGTTTGAAAGATAGAATCTAGACACAGCACTAAAGAAAGAAATTACCATCATTTTAGAGAAAATTTTGAGATATTCCAAGTGCTAAATTGGGCTGTTCAGTGCTTGCTTTTCAAATATTACATAGCCGACTAGACCCCACAAATGGGGTCTGGTGCACACTTTCATTAGAAAGTATAATGGTTGCTTTGTTTGGTGTAAGGGTTTAGATCCACATACTTAGGTATCATTAGCAGTATGCCTAGCAGGCAGATCATGACTCCAATTCTTATGTAATGCTGATTTGATGCTAGTGTTTCCATTCTCCAACTAAACATTCCAGCCAGTATGCTGAACACCAAACATCTATAGTTCATAATCTTTATATTTGTGGCTTCTTTTAGGCTGTTGTTGGATACAATGCATTTCATTTTCAGTGCGCTGCTGCAAAAGGGATGTCATTAATAGATGCTTTGCCAAGAGGAACAGTTTTATCTCAGGCCTTCTTGTCAGGGGTAAGCAAGTCGAGTGAGCTCAAAGATTTTCACGGATTGCATTCCTGGCATCCTTATGGTGCAGGTTGTCACTGATTGCATGCATCTCATGTGAGTTTGGCCATTTTCATGAACAAAAGGATGTCCCACTCCCTAAAACATAGGCAGAGGATCATGAAGGTAAATGCCCAATATCCTAACAACAAGTTTTCACTCTGACAATGCTGTCAATCTTTGAGTCACCACACTGGGTTTAATCTTGGACACAGGACAGAAAGATTACAACCTGTTCATTATGAGCAAACAGCCTTTGCTAGCAGCTATCAGAAAATAAACTGAGGAGGACAAAGCTGCAGGAGAGGTAGAAGGAGATGAAGGATTGCTACAGCGTAGGAAATCTTCTCTGACCCAGATCCTAAATGGTTTAATGATTCATAGAACAATACCTGCTAGACGATAACCTGGTGTTTTGTGATTTTTAACTTAGAACAATACCAGAAGTTTTAATTAACCTTCTCATTATCCCAGACTTCCTTCCTTCCTTTTACAAAACCAAAAATTAAATTCACAGTAACATGGCTGAAAGGCAACAGAAGTGGCACTAGTGGTCTGTCAAGAGTCTGGGCTTGAACATTGGGAGTGGACAGCAGTTTCTTATTCTGTGGAGTCACTGCCGATTGCACTTATTAAGCTATTAAGGATAGCTTAAAAGGAAGCTGTGATGCCCTTTACACTCTTTTAAATAGTATCTTGAAAAGTAGTCAAAGCTTCTATATAAATTTTATAGAATATGTAGCGCAGAGACAAGTCATTCAGTCCAACCAGTTCGAGTCAGCATTTGTCCTTCGCCTGTGCCTCCTCCTGACTTTCACGTAAGAACACAAGAACCAGGAGCAGGAAAAGGAAATCCAACCCATTTAATATGCTCCAACATTCAATGAGATCGTGGCTAATCTGATTGTGGCCTCATTAATTCTTCCCTCTCTGCCTTCCCTAACCTTTAATTAAAGGTTAAATCAAAATCTACTCGACTCAGCCTTGAATATATCCAATGATCCACAGTCCAATGCATCTGAGGAAAAGAATTCTACAGATTAATGACTCTCAGAGAGAAAATAGTTTTCCTCAGAGTCTTAAATGGAAAGCCTCTAATTTGAACTGTTTCGTCTTGATGTAGTACACCCCATCAGGATTTTCTAAACTCTTAGCAATGTAATCCATTATTCCTTTGTCCCTCATTTTCTTACCTAGCCTTCCATTATAGAGACATTCATATTATTTATTTCAACCATACCATGTAGTAGTAAGTTTTATGTTCTCACCATTCTATGACCAATGACACTTCTTCCAGATGTAACTGCCTTGATGCCCCATTGCTTGATCTTCCACAAAAGTGGAAACAATTTCTCTTGGTCTGAATTTATAAATGCATGACTTTTGAATGAGGTAGAATCTCAATGTCAATGTCTACTCTTTTAAAACCTTTCATGCATTTAAATACCTGAAGTGGGTCACAGCTCCGTTTTATATTCCAAATTAATAACCATGCATTTCTCTTTCTATCCTTGAAAAAAAATACTTTCCACTGCACAATATTGTTTTCATAATACAGCAACTGGAATTATAGACAGTACTTCAAGTGCAGACTGATCAAGGTTTGATACAAGTTTAGCATAAAGTCTCTACTTTTCAGATCCATCCTTCTAGAGATAATCCCTTATGCTTTGTTTGCTTTCATTAAGGGCTTCATTAACCTGCATTACTATTTTAATTGTTTAGATTTTTAGGTTTAGGTTTTCTCAAGTCAACTATTTAGGGTTTTCTCAAGTAATTTTGGGCTTTCTTATTTTTCTTTAAAAAAGAGTAATCTATGCTGAAATTTATTTGCCAATTGCTTATTATCTTCAGGTGAATTGTAGCAGTCGGTCCTGAGGCGGACTATCCTTTGCAGTTTTGTGTTACCTACATTTTGAAAAATTAAATCATGAAAATCCCCCATGATTATTGTCCTGTCTTTTATTGATTTCCTTAAATTGCTTGTATATTTCTTCCTCCACCATTATTAGGTTGTCTGTAGACTACCTCCATTAGTGTGAGTGATCCTTTATTATCTTTTATCTTTATCCACTTGGATTCTATTTCTGCCTTACTGATAGTTGCACCAAATCTTTTGATTGTCATTATATTATATAATGTACAGCTATGGCACCACCCTCATTTCCCCCCCCCCCCTATCCTTCTTAAATGTATTTTATTCTAATGTTTAATTTTCAATTTGATTTTTCTCTGTAGCTAGTTTCTCAAAATATACTGTGACCTGCAGTTTCACTATTTTATTGCAGACATTGCACAATTCTATAGTCATATTAACTCATTTTTAATTGCACCTTCTCCCTTTATGTTGATTAGTTCTTTACATTCCCATTCTATAACTATGGTCACTTTACCATTGATGTCCTCTCTTAGATTAATCTTTCAAGTTCTTACTTGCGCTTTCATTTATATTTATGCTTATTTGTTTCTTGTAGGTCCCTCTCCACTTTCTTTCTTCTGCACATCTCTCTTATTTTCCATCTTCTCATTTACTCTTTATGCTGGGACATGTGTCCTACTCAGCTTCACATGGAGCCGTAGCACCAGGGAGGCAATTTACCACCCTGAAGTCTCATTTGGGGCCACAGAAATTCCTATCTATTCTCTTCACTAATGAATCCCACAGCACAATAGCCCTGCCACTCTTCTTCCTTCCTTCATGTGCAACAAAGCTACTCAACGTGCCATGTACCTAGTCCTGCTGTTATCCCTGAGAATTCATCACCCCTAACAATATTTTTTAAAAAATACATTTGTTAAAGAGGGTACTCTTCTGCAATACCTGCCTTCCCCTGCTCTGCCTGATCATCACCAAGCCCTTTCTGCACAATCAGACCTTGCATGAAGTGGGAGCACCCCACTGAATGTGCTGTATATAATAAGCACAGCATCTTCGGTGCCCCGTTGTGAGTCCACCCACAACGCCAGCTCCTAATTGTGGTTAGCCAATAGCTACAGATATTTTTTTTAAATATTGTATCCAGTATCCCTAAAGATTAGCAGTGAAATGCTCCTTCTGTGCTATATTGGCAGTCATAAACATAATGTCCATGATTTCACACAAAGCACAAGAAGAGCATATCATGGATGCAAGCTCTGCTGTCATGAATTCTCTTTAATTTAAGCTAATTTGTTACTCCCTTTGAAGAATACTACTTGTGCTTTAGGTATGTTTTTCCCACTCCAAACACTCCCACTACATTCCAATGTCCCTACCTTATTTTGTTTAAGCTAATACATGGTAGCTGTTTAATTATTACTACTCCAGATGCTTTCTGATTTAGAGTTACTTTAAAAAGGTCACCCCATCAAACTATCTCATTGAGTTCACTATTTCCCATTTGTGTCACTTTTATACAGAGTTCTTCCAGTCTGCTACTAGCAAAGTAGACTTCTGCACACTCCTTATAGAGCATAGGACATTATAGTGCAGTCCAGGCCCTTCAGCCCTCAATGTTGCGCCATCCTGTGAAATTATTCTGATGCCCATCTAACCTATATTGTTCGATTATTATCCATATGTATGTCCAATGCCAATTTAAATGCCCTTAATGTCGGCAAGTCTACTAGAGTTGCAGGCAGCCCGTTCCATGCCCCTACTATTCTCTGAGTAAAGAAACTATCCTTGATATCTGTCCTAAATCTATCACCCCCCCAATTTAAAGCTATGTCCCCTCATGTTAGCCTTCACCATCTGAGGAAAAAAGCTCCATCCTATCTAACCCTCTGATTATCTTGTACGTTTCGATTAAGTCACCTCTCAACCTTCTTTCCAATGAAAACAGCCTCAGTTCCTACAGCCTTTCCTCGTAAAACCTTCCTTCCATACCAGGCAAGATCCTAGTAAATCTCCTCTGAACTCTTTCCAAAGTTTCCACATCCTTCCTCTAATGTAGTGACCAGAACTGCACACAATACTCCAGGTGCGGCCTTACCAGTGTCTTGTACAGCTGAAGCATGACCTCATTGTTCCGAAACACAATCCCCCTACCAACAAACACCAATACACCATATGCCTTCTTAACAACCTTATCAACCTGGGTCGGAACTTTCATGGATTTATGCACCTGGACACTGAGATCTCTCTTTTCATCTACACTGCCTAGAATTTTACAATTAACCTAGTACTCTGCATTCCTGCTACTACGTACAGTTCTGGTCACCGCATAATGAGAAGGATGTAGAAGCTTTGGAAAGGGTGCAGAGGAGATTTACTAGGATGTTGCCTGGTATGGAAGGAATGTCTTACAAGGAAAAGCTGAGGGCCTTGAGGCTGTTCTCGTTAAAGAGAAGAAGGTTGAGAGGTGACTTAATAGAGACAAACAAGATAATCAGAGGGTTAAATAGGGTGGACAGGGAGAGCCTTTTTCCAAGTATGGGGACGGCAAACACGAGGGGACACAACTTTAAAGTGAGGGGAGATAGGTATAAGACAGATGTCAGAGGTAGTTTCTTTACTCAGAGAGTAGTAAGGGTATGGAATGCTTTGCCTGCAACGGTAGTAGATTTGCCAAGTTTAAGTGCATTTAAGACGTCATTGGACAGGCAAATGGACGTACATGGAATAGTGTAGGTGGGATGGGCTTCAGATTAGTATGACAGGGCGGCACAACATCGAGGGCCGAAGGCCTGTACTGCGCTGTAATGTTCTACGTTCTTCCTAAGTGAACTACCTCACACTTTTCCGCATTAAGTTCCATTTGTCACTTCGCAGCCCAGCTCTGCATCTTATTTATGTCCCTCTGTAACCCACAACATGCTTCAGCACTATCCATAACTCTGCTTACCTTAGTGTCATCGGCAAATTTACTAACCCATTCTTCTACATCCATATCCAGATCATTTATGAAAATGACAAACAGCAGTGGCCCCAAAACAGATCTTTGCAGCATACCACTAGTAACTGAGCTCCAAGTTGAACATTTCCCATCAACCACCACCCTCTGTCTTCTTTCAGCTAGCCAATTTCTGTTCCAAACTGCTAAGTCACCTTCAATCCTGAAACTCCATATTTTGTGCAACAGCCTACCATGTGAACCTTATCAAATACCTTACTGAAGTCCATATACACCACATGAACAGCTTTACCCTCATCCACTTGTTTTGTCACCTTCTCGAAGAACTCAATAAGGTCAGTGAGGCAGAACCTACCCTTCACAAAACCATGTTGACTATCCCTAATCAAATTATTCCTTTCCAGATGATTATAAATCCTATCTCTTATAATCTTTTCCAACACCTTTCTCACAACCGAAGTAAGGCTTACTGGCCTATAATTACCAGGGTTGTCCCGACTCCCTTTCTTAAACAAGGGAACAACATTTGCTATCCACCAGTCTTCTGGCACTATTCCTGTCGACACTGATGACATATAAATCAAAGCCAAATGCTCTGCAGTCTCCTCCCTGGCTTCCCAGAGAATCTGAGGATAAATCCCCCCATCCAGCCCAGGGATCTTAACAATTTTGGAAGATCTGAAAATAGATAAAACCTCCTCTTTGTCAACTGCAATCTCATCTAATCTAGTAGCCAGTATCTCCATATTCTCACTAACATTGCTCCATTCCAGTGTGAAAACTGAGGAAAAGTATTCATTAAGCACTTCCCCTATGTCCTCAGAATCGACACACAACATCCCACTACTATCTTTGATTGGCCCTAATCTTACTCTAGTCATTCTTTTATTCCTGATATACCTGTAGAAGGCCTTCGGGTTTTCCTTGATCCTATTCGCCAACAACTTCTCATGTCCCTTTCTGGCTCTTCTTAGCCCTCACTTTAGATCTTTTCTGGCTAACGTATAACTCTAAAGCCCCCTAACTGAGCTTTCACACCTCATCCTCACATAAGTCTTCTTCTTTCTCTTGACAAGAGCTTCAAATTCTTTAGTAAACCAAGGCTCCCTCTCGACAGCTACCTCCCTGCCTAATAGGGATATACTTATCAAGGACCGCAGTAGCTGTTCCTTGAATAAGCTCCACATTTCAAGCGTGTCCATCCCCTGCAGTTTCCTTTCCCGTCCTATGCATTGTAAATCTTGCCTAATCACATCAATATTGCCTTTCCCCCAGTTATACTCCCTTCACTGCGGTATATACCTGTCCCTGCCCATTGCTATTGTAAACATAACTGAACTATGGTCACTATCACCAAAGTGCTCACCTACCTCCATATCTAACACCTGGCCAGGTTCATTCCCCAGTACCAAATCCAATATGGCATTGCCCTTGTTGGCCCGAATACATAATGTGTCAGGAAATCCTCCTGCACACATTGAACAAAAACTGACCCATCTAATCTACTTGAACTACAGTATTCCCAGTCAATAGTTGGGAAATTAAAGTCCTCCATAGCAACTACTCTGTTACTCTTGCTCCTATCACGAATCATCTTTGGAAGAATTCAGAGGCCTATAGAAACCTCCCAACAGGGTGACCTCTCCTTTCCTGTTTCTAACCTCAGCCCAAACTACCTCAGTGGATGAGTCCTCAAACATTATCTCAGCTGCTGTAAAACTACCCTTGATTAACAATGCCAATCCCCCCTATCCTTTACCATCTTCTCTGTTCTTACTCATAGAATCATAGGGGTTCTACAGTGCAGAGGGAGGCCATTTGGCACATCCAGTCTGCATCAACACTCCAAAGAGCATCCCACCCACACCTAGCCCCCTAACCTACCTCCATTGTCTTACATTGATCACCTAGCCTGCACATCCCTGGACACTATAGGACAATTTAACATGGCCAATCCACTTAACCTGTCCATCTTTGGACTATCAAAGGAGCTGGAGTGTCCAGCAGAAACCCACGCAGACATGGGAAGAAGATGTAAACTCCACACAGATAGTCACCCAAGACTGGAAGCAAACCCGGATTGCTGGCACTGTGAGGCAGCAGTGCTTAACACTGAGCCACCGTGCGGATCTATTCCTGTATCTACTATGGCTAACGCAGCTAGCCTGAATGTTACAGGGAAATTAAATATGACTAATCCACCCAACCTGTGGGAGGAAACCAGAGAATCCTGGCAGAAACTCACACAGACATGAGAAGAACATGCAAACTCCAGGCAAACAGACAGTCATCCAAGGTTAGAATTGAAGCAATGCTAACTACTGTGCCACCTTGCAGCGTTCTTCTCTCCAAGGAGAACAGTCCCAACCTATCCAATATATCCTCATAACTGAAGTTTCTCATCTCTGAAACCACTCTTAGAAACATCTTTTGTACTCTCTGTCATGTGTTTACATTCTTCCGATATTGTGGCATCAAGGACTGTACACAATATTCAGGCTGATGCCTGGCAAAAGTGTCCAGCAGAAGTTTAGCATATCTTCCTTACTTTTCTAAGCGGTGCAACATTAATAAACCTCGGGATAGCATGTTTCATTAACTGTTCTTTTCATCTGTCTTCCACCTTCAATAATCTATGCACACACACAAATTCCTCTGCTCCTAGACCATCATGTATATTGTACCCCTTATTTTATATTGTCTGTCCATGTTCTTCAAACCAAAATGCATCTCCTCATGCTACTCTGCATTGAACTTTAGCTGCCATGTGTCGCCCACTCCAACACATTGGCAATGTCCTTTTGAGTTCAACCCCATCCAGTTCAGTTTGCAATACTTCTAAGTTTCATATAATGTACAAACTTTGAAACTGTTCCCTCCAGACCAAGATCTAGATCATTAATATACAATCGGGAAGTGCAAGGGTGCCCATGCCAACCACTGGACTCCACTACAAAAACCATTTCCTTCAGTGCAGAAAAATCTATTGAACGTTACTCTTTCCTATTACTCAGCCAGTTTTGTATCTAGGAGACTATTTTCTCTTATTCCAAAGGCTTTTTTTTTTGACACCAGCCTGTTGCATGGCATTATATCAAATTATATCAATTTTATTTTCAAAATCCATGTCACATCACATCGACAGCATCACCCTTATTGAGCCTCTTACTTTTCACAAAACTCCAGCGAGTTAATTAAACAGTTTACTCATTAGGAATCCATGATGGCTTTTCTTAATCAACCTGGTTTTTATCATGTGACTACTAATTTCATATGAATAAATGCTTCTGGAAGTTTTTGTACTGCTGAAGTTCAAATGACTCACTCGTAATTGCTGGACCTATCCTTGCAACCTTTTTTTGAACAAGAACATGCTGTGTGCATTTCTCCAGTGTTCTAGCACCTCTCTCACAGCTAGAGAAGACTGAAAGTTAATGGGCAGTCCCCCTGCAGTATTTGTTCTCTCTTCTATCTATATCCGTTGATGCATCTCATCTAGTTCCAGTGCCTTGTTCATCATTCTCATACTGAAATGATATTCTCTGGAATCACTGTCTCTCTTTCCAGCATATGTTATGAAATTTTATATCTTTGTATAATAGTAATAATATGCTCATCATCTAGTCGATGATATATTGAATTGAATGATTGATATTCACCGTAAAATGCAAGTGACAAGTACAGTAAAATGCTGTGAAAAGATTCTATTATCGCCACAATCAGTTGCCATTTTGAATAGTTTAAGAATAAAAAGATATACCTATAAGAAAGCCTATCTTCATTCCACCATGAGCCCTGAGCTGGCACACTAGACATATGATACAGCCCTCCTCCACAACCTCGCCTCCAAAATAAATTTGATCAATGTATTCCATGAACTATTACTTCCAAACTGCTTTGCCTGTTGATTTGTCTAATTTATGTATCTCTAAGATTACTGCATCTTATTTTAGAAACATGAAAAATCGGAGCAGGGGTAGGTCCCTTGAGCCTCTTCTGCCATTCGATATGATCATGGCTGATCATCCAGCTAGGTATATTGTTCTTGCTTTCTTCCAATATCTGTTGATCTTTTTAACCCTAAGAGTGATATCTGACATCCCCTCAAAAACATACAGTGTTTTGGCCTCAATGGCTTTTGTAACAGAGAATTTTAGAGGCTCATCGTTCTCTGAATAAAGAAATTTCTCCTCAGTTCAATCCTACATGGCTGACCCCATGCCCTTAAATTGTGGCCCCAGACATTGAAAACCTCCTCATACAAGCTCCGCTTATTTCTGGTTTAACATTCTGTTCAACTGCATTTCTACTTTAACAGAGGCAGGATGGATCCGGGGAAAGCTATAAGCTACTTTTGCTAATGTTTTCTGACACTTATGCATTATAACCTTGGTTCTTTCTGATTCTGCTTTCTGTCCTTGAATCAAAATCCTTCCTTACTGATGCCTTATGTCATTCTTTATTATCAAGACTAACTTGCCCTCCAAACCTCACTTATCTATTTGCCTATCTTTTCAAAACATGAAATACCTGGAAATATTTAATTTTCAGGCTTTGTTCCCACAAACTCAGAGACTGAAAACACATTCACTTATATTAATTTAATATTGAGTTACACATAGTTCTCTTTGCAACTTAACGGGTAGCAGGGGAGGTCTGCCCCCAAGCTGTAGCTCAGTAGATTTAACCCTGCAGAGTTGAAAGGTGGGATTGCCTCCTTCAGGACCCCTGTATGTCAGACGACCCCCTCACATTGGCCAGAGCTCTATGAGGTGAGGCAACATCTTGATGATGAATGGGAATCCCACTTCCTTATTTAAAGGGTCAGCACCTGATAAACTAAAGTGGGCAAGCCAGCTAAGTAGAGATGGGTGCCCTATCGACATTTGCACTTTGGTAGGGAGCTGGTACTTGGTGTAAGATTCAGCTCTTAGTTTCTTTCTATCACAGTCTGCTGAACTTACTCAAAATGCTGCTATTCTTAGTTCCATAATGTTTCGCTGCAAGTATTTCTTTTCATTGGAAATCTTGAATCTCTTTAGTTTAAAGCTCTATAACCCAGATTTTATAATTTTGACATTTCTCCCATCTGTGTTTAAAGGAAGCTAGATGTACCCGAATGAATAAATATTATATCATTATCATATTTCATTGCTCATTTCCTGCCTTCCTCAAACAGCCTTCAGTGTCACAGTCCCCTGTGTTCTATTTTGTGACTTGTCTCCCTTCAGTTTTTCTCCTTGATCTCACAGGTAGTTGGTGCATTATACATGCAGAACAACACCAGTGTCTAGGGAACTTCTCAATCACGAATCCTGTTAACAAAAACAGAATTCCTTTAAGTAATAAAAAAAACTCACAATATTGACTTGCCTGCTGATAAAGGGAGCTAAAGAATGCTGGTAGCATGGGTACACATAAAAATCATTGAAGACCAAACAATATGAATTTAACATGCAGCTGGCAGAACAATGAATGGGTTAGGACTGCTTACATACTGCAATGACCGTGTCCATTTTGAGGGATTAGCCAATCAAACCTCACTTGTGTTCTTGAGCCGTGCACTCAGCAGGTGATGATTACTAATAACAATGCAAAGATCTTCCTCTCCAGAATGCCCATAAGAGTTTAATATCTTTCTATAGCATACAAAGTCCTGTCAGAGGTGCAACCTCTGCATATTCACAAGCAGTGACTTTTCCGCCTATGTAATGAAAAATATTTCTCTTCTTTACCAATTAATTCACTTGCATGGACTATGTCAGTTGGTATCTAACCTGTGTGGATCACCAATTCAAGGCATTGCATAAGCTGCACCTATTTATAAGGTTTAAGGAAAATTGGCCAGGTCACAGTGGAGTTGAAGAGTGAGCGGAGGTAGTGCATTGCAAGATTCAAGTATTTCAGGTCACTTTTACAAGCAGTTCTTGAAGTAGGTGCATGCACTCATTTCAATATTTCAGGTCCCAGAAATGGCCATCAGAGGAGAGACTGTATTGAATGTTGCTGTGGTCTGGGCGTGTGTACAATTCAGAAATTCAGATGCTAAATTTGACATTATTGCCACATTTTATTCAGATATTTCAATAATATTTAATTGAGAATGCAATTGACAAATTATTTCCAGCTCATTGTAGGCAGTTAAGGGCAAGCAGGTTAAGAAAAACCTGGAAATCGGATGTGGGTTGAATCATATTGTGATCCCTTCAATTCCCACTTTCTCCCCAGGGTGGTTTGGGAAACTAGGATCTTTCACACAAATAATTAAGAAGTTATAGTTGTTAAGCTGATTCTGAGGTCCTTTAGCACTGAATCCCAGATTTTCCAGCCATGGAACCTGTTTTCAGCAACTTATCTAGGATCACTAAGAAAACAGAAACAGCTTCTGAAGTGAAACAAACACATTGGAAAGTTTTGATTAGTTATCCTGAAGTGATCTAGCCATAACATTGAGATCACTGGACTTTCTATGTCAGATAGTGCTTTCATTTCTTGACAGATTACTGCCACCTTCTTGAAAGTCATCTCTCCTAAGCATTTCATTCAACTTCAGCAGTAGCTCCTTAGGACCAGTCTTCACCATGGTTGTATCTCCAAATTCCACTACTGCTGAGGGACAAGAGTAGAGACAACGCCACTGCCAATTGTACGAGTTACAGTGCCACATTTGAGTTCCTAGTCCGGGACTCATCTCCCTCCATCTGCCTTAATTTTGTTTTATTCTTTTGCTTTCTTTCCTTTTTTCTTTCATTTTAAGGCCTTTTAAGGCAATGGCAGCAGGAGAAAGCAAGTGAGCATTGTTGAGTAGAGAGAGAGAGGGCTCCCCATGGCTACAGGAGAGAGCAGGATCCGACAGCATGGAGGGAAGAGCAAGCCAGTTGTTCAAGATAGCAACACTGGCACAGTAGGCTCGTCTGCTCCAGGCCAGCCACATTCGTCTTTTTCCCTTCTCTCTTGTTCTCTTCATTTTTTACTTACCTTCTGGAGTCCTGGAGGAAGTGCAGCAGTGACATTGGCGTCACAAAGAGGATGGTAACAACCGTGGGCCCGGAGCAGTGTTGGCTGGAATTCCGGTGCAGGGAAAGCAACTTTGGACCTGGGGTGGTGTCGGCTAGAGGTCAGGTGCATATGGGCCTGAGCCCAGTGCGGGTAGAGTGAGCCCAAAGTGTTGATTCCCCGGCATCTGCGGCATTGATAGCAGGAAGCTCGAGGTTTACTGGTAAGTGAGCGAAAGTGGAGGAGACCGAGCCTTTATAGGGAGTGCACTTTGGAAAGATTCTTTAACTTTGAACTTTATTCCTTATTTTTCCACTTATTATTAGGAAGGACTGTGATGTTAACTTTCAACTTTGTATCTTTATTTTCCTACTTATACTAGGATCAACAGTAATTCTTTACTTTTACATTTGATTCTCTATGTTACTTCTTGTACCCCAGTTTGTACCTAAGTAACTGTGTACCGAAAATGGTATCACATGTGGCGACATTGTACACTTTTCACTGTACTCCTTATGTACCTAAGTACATGTGATACTAAAGCTTAAATCAAATCAAAATCAAATGCACCTGAAATAGCAGGAGCACCATTAACAGTGGCACCAACTGCTTTCTGCTTAGCCCTATAGAGTAGATGGGATAAACACCAAATATCCAATTAGGAGACAACATGCACACAATATGGTTAACATATAGAGGATTAGCGTTCTCAACAGCTCTGAGCATCAATGACCTGTAGCTTCAGGATCCTCTGACAGGTAATTGACAACACCTCCAGTCTCCTGGAGCAAGACATCTTTTCTATGTGGGCAGGCACTACCGGTTAACTGTATGATGTAGATCACTGGAAGACATTTCCCATCTCTCACTAAGTTGTGTGCTCTTCTCCAGCATGAAGCTGTAGTATGAACATTCTGATTGACTTTTACAGATTGGAGGAAGGACACATGTTTGGGTGACTGTGAAGCATGAACGTGAAAGAGCAATAGGCTTATGAAGAGCGTTGCTCAGATGGATCTATCAGGAGTAAGGAAAAAGAGCAATGAGTGGATTTTCATGGATGTTGACTTGAGCCCTGCTATTGTAGGAAATGTTCGAGCGTGGGTTTTGGTACTGTTGTGAATGGGATAGGTGGAATGTGCTGATAGTCAAGCCCCATTACGCCACGATTTGCATGATTAGTGTAAATGTCCTGATTCATTCACTAAAACAGTGAATGGTTTCTCTTTGCTGCTGCTAGCCAGAATAAAAAAGACTTCCTTTGTTTTAAGTGTTCCTTAATAAAAGAAAACTCATTTCCAAAGCAACTGACCACACTGGTTAACAACTAAACTACAGTATGAAATTGGAACTACATCCCTTTTCAATCCCAACACGAAACACACAAAGTCGTATGGTAGTTTTCAAAGGGCAAAAGCAGAACACCCTTTTGGCCAATAGCCTGAATAACAAAAAGATAGAATTTGACAAGTTATCACAGCTCATGGGTTTCTGATTGAGAAAATCAAATTGCTGATAGCTGTAGACTGATCAAGGAGGACATGAGGACTGCAGATGCTGGAGATCAGAGTCGAAAAGTGTGGCGCTGGAAAAGCACAGCAGGTCCTGCAGCATCCAAGGAGCAGGAAAATCAACACTTCAGGCATAAGCCCTTCAGCAGGAATGTGGGGGGGATGGGGGCTGAGAGATAAATAGGAGAATGGGGGTAGGCAGGAGGGGGAAAGTAGCTGGGAAAGTGATAGGTAGATGGAGGTGGGGGCTGATAGTGTTAGGTCAGTGGGGAGGGTGGAGCAGATAGGTGGGAAGGAAGATGGACGGATGGGACAGTTCAAGAGGGTGGTGCCAAGTTGGAGGATTGGATCTGGGAAGAGGTGAGGGGAGGGGGGATGAGGAAACTGGTGAAACCAACACTGATGCCGTGTGGTTGGAGGGTCTCATGGTGGAAGATGAGGCATTCTTCCTACAGGCATTGGGTGGCTTGGATTTGGTGGTGGAGGAGAGTGAGGACTTGCATGCCTTGGCAGATTGGGAGGGTAGGTTGAAGTGATTGGCCACAGGGAAATGGAGTTGTTTGGTGCATGTATCCCAGAGATGTTCCCTGAAATGTTCTAAAGTTGGTGTCCTGTCTTCCCAATGTAGAGGAGACCACATCAAGAGCAATGGACACTGTAGATGAGGTGTTAGGATGTGCAGGAGAATCTCTGCTGGATGTTGAAGGATCCTCTGGGGCTTTGGACGGAGGTGAGGAGGAAGGTGTGAACACAAGTTTTACACTTTTTGCGGTGGCAAGGGAAGGTGCCTGAATTGAAGGGTGGGTTGAGTGGGGGGGGGGAGGTTTGTGGACCTAAAGAGGGAGTCATGGAGGGACTGATCTCTGCGAAATGCTGATGGGGTGGGGAGGGAAATATATCTCTGGTGGTGGGGTCTGATTGTAGGTGGCGGAAATGGCAGAGAATAATGCATTGCATCCAGAAATTAGTGGGGTAGATAATGCATTGTATCTGGAGATTAGTGAGCTGTAGACAGATGACAGGTCTTCTAGACAAGCTTTGGTTTAGCCTTTGGACAGGCTCGTGCTAAGTATTTGAAAATGATCACAGTTCAGCTTCTCAGGATTTACAAGGTAATCAAAATTTTGAGATGTAGAAACTTTATCAGATACACAATTACTTCAACTAAGAAAGAGAGACAGAGACAGAGAGTGACAGAGTGAGAGAGACAGAGACTTGCAACTTTTACTGAAAGCTTTGGATGTAATTTTATTTCCTTGTTAGGTTTTTGAAACAGAACCGCAAGACGAGAAAAGAACATAGAACATTACAGGCCCTTCAGCCCTCAATGTTATGCCGACCTGTGGAACCAATCTGAAGCCCATCTTACCCACACTATTCCATTGTCGTCCATATGCCTATCCAATGACCATTTAAATGCCTTTAACGTTGGAGAGTTTACTACTGTTGCAGGCAGTGTGTTCCACACCCCTGTTGAGCTCTGAATAAAGAAACTGCTTCTGACATCTGTCCTATACCTATCACTGCTCAATTTAAAGCTTTGTCCCCTCGTGCTTGCCATCACCATCCGAGGAAAAAGGCTCTCACTGTCCACCCTATCTAACCCTCTGATTATCTGATATATCTCCATTAAGTCACCTCTCAACCTTCTTCTCTATAATGAAAACAGCCTCAAGTCCCTCAGCCTTTCCTGGTCAGTCCTTCCCTCCATACCAGACAATATTCTAGTAAATCTCCTCTGAACCCTTTCCAAAGCTTCCACATCCTGCCTATAATGCAGTGACCAGAACTGTACGCAATACTCCAAATGTGGCCACATCAGAGTTTTGTACAGCTGCAGCATGATCTCATGGTTCCGAAACTCAATCCCTCTACCAGTAAAAGCTAATACTCCGTAAGCCTTCTTAACAACCCTTTCAACCTTGGGGGCAACCTTCAAGGATCTATGTACCTGGGCACCGAGACCTCTCTGCTCATCTATACTACCAAGAATCTTACCATTAGCCCAGTACTCTGCATTCCTGTTACTCCTTTCAAAGTGAATCACTTCACACTTGTCTGCATTTGCCACCTCTTAGCCCAGCTCTGCCGCTTACCTATGTCTTTCTGTAACCTGCAACATCCTTCATCAGTATCCACAACTCTACCAATCTTAGTGTCATCCACAAATTTACTAATCCATCCTCCTATGCCCTCATCCAGGTCATTTACATAAATGACAAACAACAGTGGACCCAAAACAGATCTTTGCAGTATCCCAATAGTAACTGAACTCCAGGATGAATATTTCCCATCACCCACCATCGTCTGTCTTCTTTCAGCTAGTCAGTTTCTGATTCGCACCACTAAATCACCCTCAATCCCATGCCTCCAGTATTTTTTCATATAAAATCCCTACAGTGTGGAAACAGACCCTTCGGAGTGTTGATGTGGACTTGGTGGGCCGAAGAGTAACCCACCCAGACCTATTCCCCTATATTTAGCCCTGACTAATGCACCTAACCTCGGCATCCCAGAACACTATGGGCAATTTAGCATGGCTAATTTATCTAACCTGCACATCTTTAGACTGTGGGAAGAAACCAGAACATCCAGAGGAAACCCACACAGACACAAGAATGTGGAAACTCCACACAGACAGTCTTCCGAGGCTGGAATCAAACCCGGGTCCCTGGTGTTGTGAGGCAGTAGTGCTAACCACTGAGCCACCATACCGCCCCTCTTTTGTGAAGTCAAGCGTGCTAAACACCTTCTTAACCACCCTGTCTATCTTTTATTTTTATTTTGTGCAAAACCCTAATGTGGGGAACTTATCAAACACCTTACTGAAATCCTTTTATATCATATCAGTTGCTTGACCCTCATCCACCTGTTTGGTCACCTTCTCAAAGAAAACATTCAGGTTTGTGAGGCATGATCTACCCTTCACAAAACTGCGTTGACTATCCCTAATCAGCTTATTCCTTTCTGAATGATTATAAATCCTGTCTCTTATAACCTTCCACACTTTACCCACAACCGACATAAGGCTCACAGGTCTCTACTTTTCAGAGTTGTCTCTACTCCCCTTCTTGAACAAAGGAAGAACATTTGCTATCCTCCAGTCTTCTGGCACTATTCCTGTAGACAATGAGAACATAAAGATCAAAGCCAAAAGCTCAGCAATCTCCTCCCTGGCGTCCCAGAGAATCCTAGAATAAATCCCATCTGGCACAGGGGACTTATCTATTTTTGCACTTTCCAGAAAAGGTTGCTAGGTAACTATCAATGTAAGGGCCCATTATCTTTTTCAAATGCCAAATTTCCCAGCAATCAAGGACAACAAATCATGTCTTTATCCCATTTCTTACCTCTGTCAAAGCTTTGCATGGCTAATTTTCCAATGTAACTGAAGTGTTTGTCAGTAGGTGAGTCCCAGCCTATCATAAGCTTTTGACCTCAGTCCTTGGTAAAACCATGTGTAATCCAGAAATCTAAAGAGTTCAATAGCTTCTAGTTTTTCACATGGTCCAAAAGCATTGGTATGTTGTCCCAACAGTACATAAAAATGCTATGCTGCTCACGTTTTCTGCCTTTTAAAGAGTTTTTTTAAAGAGTTTTGTACGTTGTCTGCTGGATACGAGAGAACACATTTAGCAGGACCTCCATGGATCTTCTCTTTCTTCCTGTGGTTGGTGTAGCCTTAAAAATTACGGTGGTGCTACATTTTTTGATCTAAATCATGGTCCTTCTAATTAGAAATCCTTAATTTTGACAAAACAGACATACCATGCACGTAAACTCCGTTATTGGTTGTGAAACTTGGAGACTGGATGTTAGTCAGTTTTTTATGGTAATGAATAAATGTCAGACCAGCCAGTCAGTGCATTGGGTTCTGGCAGGGACGAATATCATTATCAAAATTAAAAGACTCACTGATTAAGCACACATGATAAAATAAATGCTCCAATGGCAATGGATCTCTAATTGATCCATAATAGATGTATTGTCCCCTCAACCAGGTATAAAACACATTCAAACATCTGGTAAATCAACCAAAATGAGTTAGCAAATAGGAATGAGCTTTGAATTGGAACTAATACACTTCTTATGATACAAACCATTTAAAAATTAAGTAATTCTATAATAGTCTAGGTTTCCATTACTGCAGACCCTATCTCTTTTGTATTGCTAAGCAGATTCCACTCTACCAGAACAATAGTTAAAGAAACCTTCAGGCAAAATTGTTTGAAAGTACTGGTTTGAGTTTATTAAGTATTACTGGGTTTTCCCTAAGGATAGTTCTCCCTTTGTTTTCAACTCATTTGAACCAAGCAGAGGAACTCCTATCAAACCTTCATTGTTTTCACTTCGCTGAAACACATTGCCAATTTCAGCCCAACTTTCAGATGCATATATAGTCATAGAGTCATAAAACTAAAGCATTATTACAAAAATGCAAACATGTCTGGTTTCTTTTGCTATATAACTTCCTTAATGATGATTGTTAAGCACTCTTATAAAACAGTAACATCGTAAGAATTATTGGAGACAGCTACAAATGGAGTTTTTTGTGTATGCCTGTACTCAGATTTTTATCTCTACACTTATTAATCTAATTTTTCATTGTTTGGAACAAATTTACTTTCAAATGTGCGTAATCCACAAGAGGAAGCATCCGCGCCACATCTATTTTATCCATACCTTTTATCATCATTCTTCTAAATTCCAAAGAGTATAGACCTAAACTGTTCAATCACTCTTCTTGCAACAAACCTCTCATCTCTGGAATCAATCCATTGAACTTCCTCTGAACTGCTTCCAATGCCACTACATCTTTCCTCAAATAAGGGGACCAAAACTGTGCACAATAGTCCAGGTGTGGTATTATTGCAACTATACAAAATGCCTTTGTATAGTTGCAATAATACTTCCTTACCTTTATATTCTATTGCTTTAGCTATAAAAGCCAACATTCAATTCACTTTCTTTATTATCTACTATACCTGTACACTAGTTTCTGTGAAATGTGAACAAAGAGACCCAGATCCTTCTGCACGAGAGCACCCTCTGCTCTCCCCATTTAGATAATAGGTCATCTTCCCAATTTTTCAACAAAACTGCATGACCTCACACTTATCCATGTAAAACTCCATCTGTTATATTTTGGCCCAATATCCTATCCGATCTATATCCATTTGTAAGGTTCTTATTTCCTCATTGCAATTTACCGTCCTGCCAATGTCATCTGCAAATTTGGCTATATAGCCTTCTGTCCCTGTATCCAAGTCATTAATATAGATTGTAAATAGCTGAGGTTCAAGACTGAACCCTCAGGCACCCCACTAGCTGCATCTTGCCATCCAGAAAAAAAAACATTTATTCCAATTCTCTGTCTTCTGTCCATCAGTGAGTCATCTATCCAAGCTAATAAATTACCACTAATCCCACATGATCCAACCTTGTGAATTCACCTTTTGTGCGGCACCTTATCAATTGTCTTCCAGAGGTCCAGATATATAACATCTACAGAAACCCCATTATCCACTTTACTTGTTACGTCTTTGAAGAACTGTAGCAAATTAGTCAAACATGATTTGCCTTTCATAAAACCATGCTGACTCTGATGGATAACATTTTGACTTTCCAAGTGTCCAGATATTGTTTCCTGGATAATTGATTCTAACACTTTCCCAAAAACAGATGTTAAACTGATTGGTCTGTAATTTCCTACATATTGCCACCCTCCCTTTTTGAATTAGGGAGTTACATTAGCATTTTTTCCAATCCACTGGGACCTTCCCCATGTGCAGGGTATTTTTGGAATATTGTACCCAATGGATCCACTATCTCCACTGCCACTTCCTTATTATCCTTAATTCCCCACTCTTAACTCTACAGTTTCATCTTTCAAAGGACCAACAGTCATGCAACTCTCTTATATACCTGTAGAAGCCTTTGCTATCCTTTTTGATTATTTGTTCTAACTTTCTTTGATAATTTCCAGCATTCACTGCTTGATTTCAGTAGGTTGATCTGTTTAAGCACACCTTTTTTATTGGAATTTCTGGACATGATTCTTGTCAGCTTCAGAACTGCAATATTGGTTAATAGTTGCTTGTACTGGTTACTCCACAAGCAAGCCTAGTCTCTTCAGGAGTGTGACCGTATTGCCCAAAATCTGATGAGGTGACTGTATAACCTGGCTGTAACATTAGGAAGCCTCGTATTTTGACCTATGAGCCCAGATCAAGGGACCAAATGTACATTATGATCTAATGAAGGACAGTAACTTTTTAAAAATAGTTGACAAATTGAGATATCCAGCAACTCAAAAGGAGAAGAAAATCACAACATTTTACAGTTTTAAACAAAACAGCAATAAATTTTGCAATACAAAGTTAGAAGTGTAATATTAAATACTATGTACACACAAAATTTATATTCTCACATCCAGATTTAATATGAGATAAACATGGATAAGAGACTTATTATGATCAAACTCCCCAAAGAGCACATCTTACATGACACCTACTACATTCACTTCTTTCTTAACTTTCTCCTCCACTACCAAGACGACTGCTCAGTTTTTCATCTGATATGTGGCGCAAAGAGTTTTTATCACTCAGGGAAAGGATGTGCAGCAGGTAGGACACAATCATTATCTTAATACCTCCTTAACTGGGCAATGTAAGGTTCCTCCCAAGCAGATATGGCACTGGAAAGCCATGCTTGTTAGTACAGGTACAGTGCTCTATAATATTTCTTACAGTAGCATGACTCTTTTTGAATGCATGTTATATGTATGTGCACATCCTGAGCAGGTTCATGAGCTGTACGTGGATTAATCTTGCTACTGACTAACCATCTTTGGATGTCGCTAATTGCCATAGTCAAATGAGTCAAATACAGTTGTCAAGAGATTGCAGAGTGAAGAAATCTTGACTACTACACGAGTTATTTCCTATTGACCCGCTTTGACACACTATTTGTGGTCATACATCAACTGCATATGACAGGTTGAAATCACTTTCAGTTCAGGAAATACCTGATTTGAATTACAGATTGTACAAAGCAATGGCAACTTGCACAATGGAAAGTCTGCAATCTGTGCAAATTCCTGTGATCACTCTCCCAGTTTGAGCCTGACAAGAAGGAATGAGATTAAACTATCTGTGTGTCGCAAACCACAGTCACATTGGGCAGCAGTGCACTGAAATGAAGTTAAAAAAATATTGCTGCCATCTCCGGGAGCAGCATGGAAAGAGCCACTTGCATTATGGTTAAGAACCATGGTCACTTTGACAACTATTGACAAAACAGACTTCATCTAAGCTGCTTTGAGGTTTTAGTTGTAGTTGCTGCAATGATCAGATTTCAATCACAGCCTCATCATGCTTTTATTTCAAGCACTGGCTATCTTCAAAATTGAGGTAGGAGAATTGTCCCCAAAGACCCTCAGCAGATGAGACCTCCTGTTAACATCCTTTCTCTCTCTTTTCCCCTTTTCTGATAGAGTAACTTTCCATGGCTATTTTTTCTGGTGTGGCCTAGCTTCATTCTCTTTCCTATTTCGTGCTCCGTAGGAAACCTACCAGACCATATCTGGAAGAAACTGTTTCCATTTAAATTTTTGAATCAAGAATTTCAACACCAAGCCGACCACTTCCTCTAGACTATTCAAACGTTGCAGTTACATAAACTTTGTTCCTCCAGTCCTGTGCCTTATAAAGAGCAGCAAGACTCCATTGCCATCTCTGGTTTGTTGCCATGTCCTTTGCTCGGGCTCAGGTGGTGTTCTGCTGTTAAAGATCCTCCTTAAATATACTTCACCAGATTTCTTTGGGCCAGCCCCATCTTCTTTTCCCATCTTCCAGCATTTATTCAACTGCCTGTCTGGCAGGTTGTAAATCTGGAGGGCAAGGTCTTAATAGTCTCAATAGTCTCTCTGTCATACTACTCTAAATTAAGTTCTAAGTATAAAGATCCATGGTCAAAGGCACACAGTGCCTGGAGTAACAAATGCATGGTAGGGTATTTCTGCTGAAAGCTACCCCTATTTTTGCTTCCAACTCTTCTGCTATTCTCAGCCCATGAATCTCACCTCTAGAAAATCTTTGTGCAAGTCACCTACCCACCCACCTTTAGCCTGTGATCTTAGTCTCTGTGATTGCATTCTCACAGCAATGATGCTGCTGAGTGAAGAAGATGTTGATCTTTAAGTTGCTAATAGATCCTGTTGGGAGGGATGCTTTCTCCCAGAAGCCTAATTCTAGATGAAGACTTGCCACTGTTCTCTTCACTTCCTGCAGAGAAGAAGATGCAGTGAGCTTTTGCCCTAACAGTAAGCAATGTTTCATATGTTATAATGTTAACCACACTAGCTTGTGATTGAATAGTTTGTGTCCATCATTCCTCTCTTCGTGATTGTGTTCAAGGGCTTACATGGTATACAGTGGTAAAGAAAATCCACTAGTGATTCTTAATGAGAAGAGGTTCTTTTCATAAGCAAGATGTAGTTTATTGCGTGATAACAATTGAATAAAATTACATTATTAAATTAGACAGTGTTACTATGACGACTGCGAGACCTAGGATAAGATCGATCCTCTTTAAGATTGTAAGCTTCTCCACCCAGGTCCTTACGGCACCATTACATTGGGTGAAACTGGATGCCATTGCCAACATTAACCCTTTCAGAAACACTGCCTCCTCGACAAAGCATAGATGTCTTAATATCTTTTCAGGCAGCACACAAAAAACCAGCTAAGCTGAAGACTGACTGAAGACTCCTTGAGTGTAAGATACCCTACTATCAGCATGAATTCAAAAATACATGTACAGATTATTGTGATTCTTCCAATGAAGGAAGATATTAGTAATACCTAGAGTTTGACATTTTAAATGATATCAAAATTGTTTAATTTTTGAGTGCTTGGGTTTTTATTATAGTACCTAATCTAAAATCTAAATTATTATGCTCCTTCCATAGGAAAGAACAGTTTCAATCAGAAGACAGACAATTGGTGGATTTGGTCTAAGTATAAAGGTGTCTTTTTCAAACGTTATTAGTTCTTTGAAAATGATTTTTATTCAATACCTAGTCCATCCTTTGCAATATCGGCAATATTTTGTGTTGGCAAAAAAGTTCAGAACCAGCTGTGCAGTTAGAATGTCTTTACTTTGCATAATTTCTCAGCTAAAGCACAATTTGCTTCTCTCTCCTCCTCAATCGAGTAACAATTGTGGATGTGATATAAAGGCTGCACACAAAGTCCTGGTCAATAAAGCTCATTTAACTCACAGTAGTTGCTATAAAATTCTGCAATCCTTCCCCAAACGATGCAGCTGAGACTTTCAACTGTTCCTTGCAAGGAGAAGGTTGATTGAATGCTCAGAGTAGATTTCAATATCATTGGAGTAAATGTTTGTCTCAGGGCATGCCCATTAATTTAACAGAGTCCATTGCCCATCTGTTCTGTAAGCCAGCAGATTTTCATCCACTGATTAAACCAGACTACAGATTTGATGGGGTCAATAATTGGTGGGTACTCTGCTTCACCAGATTTTCACCTGTTTGTTAAATGTGTAAAATCGCCTTGTTCTTCCTGTTGAGATTTTCAACAGTTTTAAAGTGAAGTGCAGAATGTTTAGACAGAATTTGAGGAAATATTATTTCACCAAAGGGTGGTAGGGGTTGTGTATGCACTGAGTGGGAGGTTAGTTGAGGCAGGAAACCTCACAACCTTTGAAATGTACTTGAATTAGCATGTGAGTGTCATAGCATTCAAGCCTATGGGCCTGGGGTACTTAGCAATGTATTTTTATTGGTACAGATTTGATGGGCCAAATGGCCTCTTCTATGCTGTATGATTCTATGATACCTGTTTTATGCTTGTAATTAACAAGCAGAATAATTTGAATCTTCTTTGAGCTTTACACTTGATATCTTAAGCTGCAGCGACTGATTTGGGATCCGCTCCTACATTTCGACTTGTCTCTCCCCCATACTGATTTGAGTAGGTGTATGCCACAATTATTCTGGACTGAAATTGATGAGCCACCTATGTACAGTTGTTTGGCACCAAGTGCTTATCAGGTCTACATCAAGGAGCACTGGTCACCAATATGCTTCAGGTTTCTTTGGTACCTGAAATGGGCTGCCATGCTCCATTTTTCGGCTTCCCATGAGCTAAAATCTATCTGGTGCATTTTTTTTAATCCATAACACTGATATTTTTCATTCCATCTTTAAAAACTGTTATCTTTGCTTTTACACAATACCATTGGTAATCCCAAAGGAAATGGGCATATTGAGAGAAGTTCATGACTTCAGAGAGTTTAAAGATCTTAAAGGAGGTGGAGCATAATGTCATTGAGTCATCAAGCTCAACAGCACAAAAAAAGGCCATTTGGTCCATCAAGTCTGCAAAGATCAAAAACAACCACCTAATTTTCTAATCCTATTTTCAAGCTCTTGGTCCACATCCTTATATGACTTGGCATTGCAAGTGAACATCTAAACACTTATTAAATGTTTTGAGGGTTTCTGCCTTAACCATGCCTACATGCAGTGATTTCTGGATTCCCACCACCCTCTGGATGAAGAAAAATCCTCACATCCCTTAAATTAAACCTATGCCCCTTGGTCATTGATCCCCCCACCAAGACAAAAGTTTCTTCCTGTATATTTTGTCCATGCTCCTCATAAGTATACTCATCTCAATTGTATCAGCCTCAATTCCAGCATTGAATGATAGGCCATTGTTCACAAGTATCGCTAATCTCATCCCATCTGGGGATCTCCCCCCACCCCGGCCAACAGCCTGCTTCTATGTTCTCCCCAAAATCCACAAACAGGAGTCCCTGGGCAATCCATTATTTCTGCCTGTTCCTGTCTAACAGAGCTTATTTCTTCCTAACTTACCCAGATTTGTTCTCCCCTTGTCCAATTCCTCCATACTTACATCTGTGATCATTCTAACACTACATCACAGTGGTTAGCACTGCTGCCTCACAGCGCCAGAGACCAAGGTTCAATTCCTGCCTCAGGCAACTGACTGTGTGGAGTTTGCACGTTCTCCCCGTGTCTGCGTGGGTTTCCTCCAGGTGCTCCGGTTTCCTCCCACAGTCTAAAGATGTGCAGGTCAGGTGAATTGACCATGCTAAATTGCCCGTAGTATTAGGTAAGGGGTTAATGTAGGGGTATGGGTGGGTTGCGCTTCGGCGGGTTGGTGTGGACTTGTTGGGCCGAAGGGCCTGCTTCCACATTGTAATGTAATGTAATCTAATCTTTACCTTCTCTTCACCATGGATGTGTGATCCCTCTATATGGCTATCTGTCAGATGTTCTTAGGACTTGTAGCTTGTTCTTGGAAAAAGGGCACAAACAATCCCCATCCACCACCCTCTTCTGCCTGGCCAAGCTTGTTCTCACTTTGAACAACTTATTTATCTCCTGTCACTTTCATTAAACCTACATGGGGCCCCATTTATGCCTGTTAGAACAACACACATTACTCTCGTGTGGCCTAACCAAATTTGCATACAATTCCAGCATCACCTCCCTACTCTTAAACTTTATGGCTCATCTAATAGAGGCCAGTATCTCATATGCCTTCTTAACCACTTTTATCTACCTGTGCTGTTACCTTAAGGGACTACTCGACATGCTAAGGAAGTTCCCTCTTGTCCTCTGTTCTTCCTAGGCTCCGACTAATCACCATGAATAAAAGTATTGAGGTTCTTGTCAAGAATAAGAAAGAATCATATATTAGATATAGATAACTGGGGTCAAATGAATCTCTTGAAGAGTATAAAGAGTGTAGGAGCATTCTTAAGAGGGAAATCTGGAGGACAGAGAAGGGATATGATATAGCTTTGGCAGATAAGATTATGGATAATCCAAAGAGATTGTTAAAGAACATTAAGAGTAAAAGAGCAACTAGCGAGAGAGAAGAGGGGCCCTTAAAGATCTACAAGATTGTCTATATGTTGAACCTCAGGTGATGAGAGAGATATTAAATAAATATTTTGTGTCAGTTTCAACTGTAAAGAAAGAAATGGAGGCAAGAGAACTCTTGAAGATATATTGTAATATTTTTAAAACAGTTCACATTATACAAGATGAAATGCTGGAGGTCTTAGAAAATATAGAGGTGGGTAAATATCTGGGACCTGATCAATGAGGGGCATGGATAGGGTAAGTAGACAATGTCCTTTCCTGGGGTGAGGGAGTCTAGAACTAGAGGGCATAGGTTTAGGGTGACAGGGGAAAGATGTAAAAGGGACCTAAGGGGCAGCTTTTCCATGCAAAACGTGGTCCGTGAATGGAATGAGTTACCAGAGGATGTGGTGGAGGCTGATACAATTACAACATTTAAAAAGCATCTGGATGGATATATGAATAGGAAGGGTTCAGAGGGATATGGCCCAAATGCTGGCAAATGGGACTAGATCAATTTAGGATATCTGGTCAGCAAGGACAAGTATGGAAGGGTCTGTTTCCATGCTGTAAATGTCTATGACTCTTTGATTCTAAGTGTATCCCAGGACATTGTCAGTAGTTAGGGAAGAAATTGCCTGACTCCTAGCTGGCATATCATCTTTAACCATGGGTGAGGTGCTAGAGGACTGGAAGGTGGCTTAATGTGCCTTTAGTCAAGAAAGGCTGCAATGAGAAGCCTGAGAACTATAGACCTGTGAGCCTGACGTTGGTGTTGGGTAAGTGAGAGGAGGTTTAGAAAGATAGGATTTACATACACTTGGAGAAGCAAGGGCTGATTAGGGATATATGAGGAAGTGTGGTAGGTATTGTTTACATGGACTTTGACAAAACCTTCGACAAGGTTGCGCATGGTAGGTTAATTAGTAAAGTTCAATCACATGGGATCCAGGATGAGCCTAACAATTGGATATAAAATTGCCTTTACAGTGGAAGACAGAGGATGGTGGTGGAGGGTTTTTTTTGGACTGGAGCTCTGTAACCAGCAGTGTTCCACACTGATCGGTACTGGATCTACTTTTGTTTGTCATTTACATAAATGATTTGGATGAGAATATAGGAGGCATGGTTATTAAATTTGGAGATGACACCAAAATCGGTGGTACAGTTGACAGTGAAGAAGGTTATCTAAGCTTAGAAAGGGATCTTGATCAACTGGGTGAATGGGCTGAGGAGTGGCAGATGGAGTTTGATTTGGATAAATGTGAGGTATTGTATTTTGGTAAAACAAAAAAAGGCAGGACTTAGACAATTAATGTTAAGGCCCCGGGTTGTGTTGTTGAACAAACAGACCAAGGGGTTCAGGTACACAATTCTTTGAAATTTGCAATACGGGTCGGCAGTATCATTAAGAAGGCATTTAGCATGATAGTCTTCATTACTCCTTTGAGCCTAGGAGTTGAAATGTCATGTTGAGGTTGAACAGGACATTGGTGAGGCCTCTTCTGGAGTACTTTATGCAGTTCTGATTACCCTTCTTTAGGAAAGATATTATTAAATTGGAGAGGGTTCAGAAAAGTTTTATCAGGATGTTGCCAGGAATGGAAAATTTGAATTATAAAAATAGGCAAGATAGACTGGAACTTCTTTCAGTGTATGACATTGAGTGGTGACATTATAGAGGTTTATAAAATCATGAAGGGCATGGATAATGTGAAAAGTAAAGGTCTTTTCCCTAGATGGGAGAGTTCAAAATTTGGGTGATATTTTTAAGATCAGACGAAAAAGATTTAAGGAAGACTTGAGGGGCAACCTTTTTACATAGAGAGTGGTTCGTGTGTAGTGGAAGTAGTGGATGCAGATACAGTTACAACGTTTAAAAGACATTCGGAGGGATATGGGTCAAAAGCAGGCAGGTGGGACTAGTTTAGTTTGGGAACATGGTTGGCGTGGACTAGTTAGACCAAAGAATCTGTTTCCATTCTGTATGACTCTGTGCATTCCCAGGCAGCCACTTGTGCTGTTTCATATGGCTTGAAACAGCTGTAGACAATTGCATCTAACTCAGTCAGACTTCATCTTCTGTAAAGTTTGGATAGAATCATCTGTCATTAACCATCTATATATCACAGTATCTCTTCCAGGTCACAAAAATAACTTCAAAAATAGTGATCTTATGCACTGTTTAACATTTGTAAATTGCACAATGTAACAGTATATGATTAAAAAGCCTGGAAATGTTAAATAGTGATGTGCAACTCAAGTAAGAAACACATGAACATTGAAACTACCTTTCTCTGGAAAAGCACAGGGGTGATGTACAGCCTTCCACTAAAAATAGGCATGGAACTTTTATGGACTGTTGGCACAAAATAGGTATTAGCAAAACTGATAGCTCATTTTTGAAGTTATGGGGAAAATGTTGTGCAGAGTGGAATTGAATGTCATGTGTGTTGCACTATTTTCCAAGTTGAATTTAAACTGAGCCCCTGTATTTTTTTCCAGTTGTCGATGGTGGTTAAACCTATTTAGAGCTGGTACAATATGGGGAAGCAGAGGGACATATACCCCAATATTCTTACTGTAACAGATCAAATAGATAAGAAAATACTTTTTTATATGAATCCTAAACATGAACCATCAATTGTTGTATAAGGATAGCTGCACTTACTGTATAATGAGTGGGACACTATAATTGAGATTTGCAAGTAATTAAATCAGTGATTTAACTACAAGTAACAAATTTGAAATAAATTCTTACTGACCACAGAAGTAATCCAAAGAAAGTAGTAAACAATCCCAAGTACAGTGAAGATGTGAGATAATGCTGTCAGCAACAGAACTGTTTTAGAGTTTAACTGCATGTCATGAGACATAGGAGCAAAACTTAGGCCATTCAGCCCATCAAGTCTGCTCCATCACTCAAACATGGCTAATAAGTATCTCAGAGGAGAAAGTGAGGTCTGCAGATGCTGGAGATCAAAGTTGAAACTTTATTGCTGGAACAGCACAGCAGGTCAGGCAGCATCCAGGGAACAGGAGATTCGACGTTTCGGGCACAGGCCCTTCTTCAGGAATGAGCAGAGAGTGTTCAGCAGGAGAAGATAAAAGGTAGGGAGGAGGGACTTGGAGGAGGGGCGTTGGAAATGTGATAGGTGGAAAGAGGTCAAGGTGAGGGTGATAGGTCGGAGTAGGATGGAGGCGGAGAGGTCAAGAAGAAGACTGCAGGTCAGGAAGGCGGTGCCGGGCTGGAGGGATTCGGCTGAGACAAGGTGGGGGGAGGGGGGATGAAGAAACTGGTGAAGTCCAAGTTCATCCCTTGTGGTTGGAGGGTTCCCAGTCGGAAGATAAGACGCTCCTCCTCCGACCGTCGCGTTGTTGTGGTTTGGCGGTGGATGAGTCCAATGACCTGCATATCCTCGGTGGAGTGGGAGGGGGAGTTGAAATGCTGTGCTACAGGGTGGTTGGGTTGGTTCGTCCGGGTGGCCCAGAGGTGCTCTCTGAATCGCTCCGCAAGTAGGCGGCCTGTCTCCCCAATATAGAGGAGGCCACACCAGCTGCAGCGGATGCAGTAGATGATGTGGGTGGAGGTGCAGGTGAATCTGTGGCGGATATGGAAGTTTCCTTTGGGGCCTTGGAGAGAAGTGAGGGGGGAGGTGTGGGCGCAAGTGTTGCACCTCCTGCGGTTGCAAGGGAAGGTGCCGGGAGTGGAGGTTGGGTCGGTGGGGGGTGTGGATCTGACAAGGGAGTCGCGGAGGGAGTGGTCTCTACGGAAAGCTGATAGGGGAGGGGAGGGAAATATATCCTTGGTGCTGGGGTCTGTTTGGAGGTGGCGGAAGTGACCTTTACTACAAACCAACCGACTCCCACAGCTACCTGGACTACACCTCCTCCCATCCTGCCCCCTGTAAAAACGCCATCCCATTCTCCCAATTCCTTCGTCTCCGCCGCATCTGCTCCCAGGAGGACCAGTTCAAAATACGTACAACACAGATGGCCTCCTTCTTCAAGGACCGCAATTTCCCCCCCGACGTGGTCGACAGTGCCCTCCACCGCATCTCCTCCACTTCCCGCTCCTCCGCCCTTGAGCCCCGCCCCTCCAACCGCCACCAGGACAGAACCCCACTGGTCCTCACCTACCACCCCACCAATCTCCATGTACAGCGCATCATCCGCCGTCACTTCCGCCACCTCCAAACAGACCCCAGCACCAAGGATATATTTCCCTCCCCTCCCCTATCAGCTTTCCGTAGAGACCACTCCCTCCGCGACTCCCTTGTCAGATCCACACCCCCCACCGACCCAACCTCCACTCCCGGCACCTTCCCTTGCAACCGCAGGAGGTGCAACACTTGCGCCCACACCTCCCCCCTCACTTCTCTCCAAGGCCCCAAAGGAAACTTCCATATCCGCCACAGATTCACCTGCACCTCCACCCACATCATCTACTGCATCCGCTGCAGCCGGTGTGGCCTCCTCTATATTGGGGAGACAGGCCGCCTACTTGCGGAGCGATTCAGAGAGCACCTCTGGGCCACCCGGACGAACCAACCCAACCACCCTGTAGCACAGCATTTCAACTCCCCCTCCCACTCCACCGAGGATATGCAGGTCATTGGACTCATCCACCGCCAAACCACAACAACGCGACGGTCGGAGGAGGAGCGTCTTATCTTCCGACTGGGAACCCTCCAACCACAGGGGATGAACTTGGACTTCACCAGTTTCTTCATCCCCCCTCCCCCCACCTTGTCTCAGCCGAATCCCTCCAGCCCGGCACCGCCTTCCTGACCTGCAGTCTTCTTCTTGACCTCTCCGCCTCCATCCTACTCCGACCTATCACCCTCACCTTGACCTCTTTCCACCTATCACATTTCCAACTCCCCTCCTCCAAGTCCCTCCTCCCTACCTTTTATCTTCTCCTGCTGAACACTCTCTGCTCATTCCTGAAGAAGGGCCTGTGCCCGAAACGTCGAATCTCCTGTTCCCTGGATGCTGCCTGACCTGCTGTGCTGTTCCAGCAATAAAGTTTCAACTAATAAGTATCTCTGCCCTATTCTACCACATTTTCCCCGTAACCCTTGATCCCCTTGACAATCAAGAACCTATACTCAGTGAAGTGGCCTCCCTGTTTTCACAATGCTACCTGTCCCTCTACTTTGTATTATCTGCAAACATATCCAGAAAACGCTCAATTCCTTCATCTAATCATTAATGTATTAAGTGAAAAGTTGTGGTCCTAACAGTGAGCCTTGCGGAACACCATCCTGAGAAAGACCCTTTTATCATCACTTTTTGTTTTCTACCTGACAGCCAAGCTTCTATCCTTGCTTCTAAAATCTTGGGCCCTTATCTTATTCGGTAGCTTCCTGTGCAGCTCCTTGTCAAAGGCCTTCTAACTATGAAAGTTGCCTATCATAGGTAACTTTGATAGGTTACCTATCAAAGTCCAGATAGGTAACCTCCATTGGGTCTCCTTGGCCTAACCTGTTCATTACTTCCTCAAAGAATCCTAGTAGGCATGACCTCCCTGTGATGAAGCCACGTTGATTTTGCCCTATTTTACTGTACACTTCCAAGTACTCAGAAATCTCATTGTTCACAATGGATTTCAGTATCTTACCCACAACTGTGGTTAGGCTAATCTGTGTGTAATTTTCTGTCTTTTGCCTTTCTCACTTTTTAAACAGGACTGTCATGTTATCGATTTTCCAGTCCTCTGTGACCCTCCCTAACTCTAGCGATTCCTGAAAGATCACTACTAACACCTTCATTATCTCTTCAGTTCTCCCTTCAAACTCTGGGGTATGGTCCATCTGGTCCAGGTGATTTATCTACCATCGGGCCATTCAGTTTTCTAGCACCTTCTCCTTGGTGATGGCCACCATACTCTGTTCTGCCCCTGACTCTTTTGAATGTTTTGGATATTACTCTTGCCTTCCAAAGAGAAAACTGACGCAAAGTAATTATTCAGTTACCTTCGACCATTTCTTTATTCCCCACTATTATCTCTCCAGCATCATTTTTCAGCAGTCCAATGCCCACTTTTGCCTCTCTTTTGCCCTTTATATGCCTGAAGAAATTCTTACAGTCTTCCTTTATATTACTGGCTAGCTTACCCTCATATTTAATCTTCTCCCTTCTGATTTCATTTTTGTTGCCATCGGTTGGTCTTTGTAAACTTCCCAATCCTCTGGTTTCCCACTGCCCGTCGCCACACTATATGCTTTCTCTCTTGATTTTATGCCATCCCTAACTTCCTTAGCCAGCCATGGTTGCCTCATCCTTACCGTACCATGCTTCTTTTTCCTTGGGATGAATCTCTGCTGTGTCTCCGGAATTACTCCCAGAAACTCCTGCCATTGCTGTTCCATTGTCTTTGCTACTAAGCTCCTCTCCCAGTCAATTCTGCCCAGCTCCTCCCTCATGTTACTATAGTTGCCCTTATGTCATGTTTTGCTCCAGCTTGCCTCTCATTTTAATACTATATCTTGTGATATGATAAAATAAGATCTCTATGTACCTGTACATGTACATGTATCTGATCAGAGAATGTATGGTGAATAGCAACATTTCCATTTATGTTAGAATGTCTTAACTGTTAACATAAAGTACAGAAGAAAAGGCCTGTTTCATATCTGACAGGTTGACAGTTTTGAATTTATGTATATGATATATATATTATATATACAAAATGTTAGAGCCAATTTGTTTTTTAATTATTCACCTGGCATCCAGTTGTCTTAATATTCACAGAACATGTCAAGAGCCAACATCATTTTTTTTTGTGTTTCAGTCAGTTAATTATATTCAGTTAATGAAATTATCTGCATGTATAATTTGCACAGCAAATGCACTAATAAATAATAGCACTATTATTGTTCCACTATTAGATGTTCCATTTGCAAGAATCAAAGAGGAAACAGATGCTCCAGATTGAAATGTAATAGAAATCAGAAATAGCCAATCTTCTGTGATCCCCATATCAATGAATTAGAACTGTCTGACGATGAAATGTTTGCTTCTCTGATGCATATTCTTTTGAATACATTTAAATCTTATCCAAGAGGTTTCTCCAGTTTGGGTCAGTGTACATGCCAACATCGGCTATCAATATGAATACCAAATACTAGTGTACTGCAGCTGATGATATTGATGCAAAATTTAATTAGTGACAGTTAATACTAATGAAAATAATGACACTAAAGACTAACACATCCCTAGAACAATGTATTTTCCATTTTATGGTTTAAAAAATAAATGCGAACATTTTAGAACCCCTAACCATTATCATCTAAAGTTTGTTTGATTCAGGAATTGTTCCTTCAAATTGGAAACTTGCATCACTCTGAATATAAGAGAGGTGAGACAGAGAAACTCGGGAAATAGAGACAAATTGGCCCAATATCTGTTGTCAGGAAATTTCTGAATGTTACAATTAAATATATAGGTGACCAAGCAGCTTGAAAATACTCAGCTGCTCAGAGAAAAGAGGCATGAATTATACAGACTTGACCATGCCTGAGGAATCCTGAGTTGCATTTTTGAAGAGGTGACTATAGAGTTAAACAAAGAATGTCTTGTTATATAGACTTTGGAAGATACTGTCGGCAAAAGTTGAAAATCCTGGAAATACCATGGGAAAATGTACAGCTCGAATGCGATGGTGCTATGTTTTTAATTTTTAATAAAATCTGTCATGGCTGAGAAATCTTTATGGTTCTACAAAATGTAATTTTATATTGTAGAGTGTCAAGTTTCTCCTGGTTTGTTTAATATTTTAACTTATACCTGAACCCCTTCTATACATCATTTACTAGCACTTTATAAAATGTACGTGATTGGCTATTTGATGGCATCACAGTTTCTAAGTGTCTGATATCCTTTTAGTTTTGCACCAGATTCAAGCTAACATCAGGAAGAGGAAAATCTATGCTCCATTAGAAATCCTTTCTAGGTCTTAGTGAGCAGTTATTTTTTTGAGGTCAGCTGTGAGTGCTGTGCTTTGATCTTGACTGCAAAATCCAGACATGTAATTTTGAGTCCAATCAAATTATCTGAATTCAAATGTCCTGCTGTCCATTTGAAAACTTCACTGTAATTGTCAGCCAAAATTTCCTTCAAACCTTACTTCAGATGTCAACCAATACCCTTTTTAAAAAAAGGCAAATTTAGCTTTAAATTGTCTATGTAACTATAAGCATGGCGATCCCCTCACTGACAAATGTGACACCATATGCAATTTAACAGTCTTTTCACCTTAGACTCTGATGTATATGCCTTCTAACCTTTCTCACTTAATGGATTTGACCCTCAAGTTGCTTTCACAGGTAGCTGTGTTCCATCTGAGGTCAACAAATGCAGTTAACACTGACCACGTGCATGTCTGTGAACCCACTGTCACTCAGGCCATGACAATCTTGACGTCGTAGTTCTCCAGAATTCCTATCCAACCAAACAATCAGACATAGTATGACCCTCTGAGTCAAAAGGTCCACATGTTAGCATTGACGAACAGTTCACACCTTTCAGTATCTTACTGCTGAATAGAAAACTGATCTATTCTGTGAAAGATTTGCATAACTCGCTTCACAAGAATTCTGTGTTCTGAACTGTAGATTCTAAGACCAGCTACAATTTTATCTCCCAGTTAGAATTCTATTTACCCTTTGATTTTTAAGTTTTATTTCATAGTAACCTCACATCAGTTAGACATTATTTAGTATTAAAATACTTGATAGGATGCCCAACAGCACCTTTCAGAATAGTCCCTTGCTTCACTTTGGAATTAAATGAGCATCCCCAAAAGAAAATGCAGACTTTTCTGCAAAGCGCATGGATCATCATAGTTATATTATGTTAATGCATCAAACGCCTATTCCGGTCCTTCTCATTTGTTGCTGAGGGAAATGGATAAAGCTTTGTTGCATTCAAGCCCATTAAATAGTAGCTCAGAAATTGTGATGTACGATCATGTAATATCATGTGTATCACATCCTTCTATCTAGATTTTTAAATAGCAGTAATCACCCATTAATAGGATTTGGAAATTATGTGTAGACATTAAATATCAGCCTTGCCAACAATCTCCACATCCAGTGAATAAATTGAATGAAAGACAAAAAAAAGTCCATTGCAACTCATTTCAATGACTTTCCATGATCGTGTAATGTCACTGGTTTTATTTAAACTATACAAAGTAATTATAATTGATTGCTCATATCAATGTACTTTCACAATCAATCATTGAAAGGGTCACTGATATCTTCCATCTGCAATGTTTTCATCCAATTCTGTTTCTTCAGGGTGGAGCTGAGCACAATATTCCTGTGATCATATCAAAAATCTCAAAGGAACAAAGAGGTATGGCATATTTTCTATTAATTTTCCATTAATTTTTATATCAGCAATTGAAATAATTTGACATTAGCTTTTTTCTCTCTCTCATCTTACTTATAAAGCTGACCTGTCTGGATTGCTGTTTATTGGAGATGCTATCCTTCAGGTGTGTACACTGTCTGGTTTTTGAATTGACATAATACTGCTGACCACAGATAATTGCAATGAATTTAGCTTTGTCAGCAATATCTTTTCTTCCTTTCCTGCTTTCCCTGCACCATTAGATAAATGGAATAAATGTTAGGAACTGCAAACATGAAGAAGTGGTGAGTACATAACAAATTTCTAATTTATGTCCTTTGCTTTCACTGTTAAAAAAAGAACACTTTAGAACTGAATTCATCCAAAAATGCGTATACATTTTGACAGCTATATTAATGGGTCATCCTTTCAGAAAATAAGCACCTGCTCGATTTACATTTTCCACATGACAGGAGCATTTTTATACCAAGAGGCCGATATGTCTATGTGATCATTGTATTGCAAATTAACTTTTATTTATTACAGTAAGAAGCATTCTGAAATCAATTTTCTACATGCATCAGGAATTCTAAAATTCAAGATCACCCTATGTTTTCTTCAGATGTGGCAATTACAATTGTTTTGGGCAAATGACTCTGATATAATGATGGGTAAATCAGAAAATGCCATGCTTTCCAAACATGACTGTAACATGCACATTTTGTTTTTTACAGCTTTAGAATTCCACATAATATAAATGTTGTGAATATAAGAGCATGTCAGAGGCCAGTAATTCTGTGTCTATTAAGTCACCTCCTAACTCATAAAAGCTTGTCCATCTACAAGATACAAATCAGGAACGTTCTCCATATGTGTGCACCTCCAAAAACAGTTATGAAGCTTGATATTATCTAAGACAAAGCAACCTGCTTGATTGGCCCTCTACCACCAACACACAATGTACCATTTACAAAATGCATTGCAGCAGCTCACTGAAACATCTTATATTGAATGTGATAAAAGTGCAACCTCTACACTTTAAAAAAAAGGCAGCAAATTTATGGGAACACCACAATTTGCAAGTTCCCCTCCAAGCCAAATGCTATTCTGGCTTGGAACTATATCACTATTTCTTCATTCTCACTGAGCCAAAATCTCTCCCTAACAGTATCATCTCAACCTAAGGACATCACTGCAGGAGTTTCTCAAAGATAGAGTTCAAGGCCTAACCATCCTCAACTCCCTCATCAATTGTCTTCCCTCTATCATAAGATCAGAATTGGGGATGTTTATTGATGATTGCACAATGTTTAGATACTGAAGCGACATGTGACCATATGCAGCAAGACCTGGACAACATTTAGGCTTGAGTAATAAGTGATGAGCAATATTTAAGCTGCATGAGATTCAGGCAATATCCACCTTCAGGCAATATCCACCTTCAGGCATATCCACCTTCAACACAAGAGAATCAAAATTTACACGCTTTGACATTCAACGGCATTATCGCAATTGAATTCTGCACTATCAACATCCTGGGACATTACATTTGAACTGGACCAGCCATATTAATGCTATGCCTACAAGAGCAAGTTAGAGGCTTGGAATTCTGTGGTGAATAATTTGTCTCATCTCTCCCCAGTGTCTGTCCATGATCATAAGCAAAGCATAAATTAGGAGTGTGCTTAAAAACTGTACGCGTGCATGGATGATTGCAGCTCCAAAACAGTCAAGAATTTTAGTACTATACAGGATAAAGCAGTCTGCTGAATTAGTGTCCCATCCACCATTTCCAAAATGCATTCACTTTGTCATTGAGATGCAGTGGCAGCAGTGTGTACTATCTACATGATGGTAGTATACTAGACCTCAAGATGACATAATCAGCATGCTAGATAGTGTTCAGGCTCCTAAGCCTGTTCACTCCAGGCTGGCCACATCTTTCTTATTCTCTCCATTCCCATTTTTTGCTTTCGCTTTTCTTCTTCATTTCTGATGTCATGGGAAAGCTGGAGCATGAATACAGCAGATCATCGGTGGTGGTGATGCCCAGAGTGAGGGCTTCTGGCTAAAATAGGCCCGGAGCGTGGACTTGGTGGGAATTCTGTGGTGGTGGTAGTGCCTGGTGCGAGAACTCCTGGCTGTAGTAGACCTAAAGCATGGAATAAGTGGGTTGCTGCCTGCGGCAGTGCTTGGCAAGTCATCGGCTGTGGCAGTAGTGGTGCCCGGCGTGGGGTCTCTTGGCGGTGGTGGGTCGCTTTGGCGAAGGCAGTGCCTGGAGCAGGATCTGCTGGCTGCAGTAGGCCTGAAGCATGGGGACTCCTTGAGGCCTGGGACACCTTGCAGAGAAATTGCAGGAGAGTGGAGCTATATAAGGATTCCGTGTACAGAAGATCAACTCTATTTATGTAATTTCTTTCTATTCTTTTTGTAACTCAAAATGAGGCCAGTTTGTAGTAACAAAACATTGTTCACTGTAACTTTTTCGATATATGTGGCAATAAATAAGTAACTCATTACAGCAACTCACCAAGCATTTTTCCAGCTGCAATCTCCAAACCTGTGATCCCAGCAACACAACCAACTACAAGTTCTCCTCCAATCCCCATGTCATCCTGATGTTAAAATGCATCATCTTTCTTTTACTGTTATGAAGTCAAAATTTTCCAACTCCCTTACTAATAGCACTTTTGGTGTACCTAAACTCCAACTCTGGTAGTTTAAGAAAGCAGCTCACCGCCATATTCTCAAGAGCAATTAGGAATGAATAATAAGTGCTGGCCTAGCTAAAAATGTCCACATCCTGTGAATGAATAAATAAAAATAATGTGAAGAAGAGTGTCCAAAGATGATCCAGTAATTCCCAAATCTTGTAAACATAGGGTGGAAATTTCACACCAGTGAAAGCATGTGCAGCTGGCAGAGGAAAACAGGAGATAGTTGATGATTTATTTTGTTAGATTCCAATTCAGCGTACAGTGTAACAGTTTCTAGCTGGTCCTGCTGGTCAGAAACTGTCACACCTTGCAGTTCAGCACACTTGTAGGGACGTGAGGTCAGGCATAAAAGCCCCGTGCTTTTCGTAGGATCTTAAATAACTAACTCATTAAAAAGCTGTTAAGTTCATAAGTATTTGAGTCCTACCTGGAAAGTGAATATTTTGGTTCTTGAATTAAAATTCCTTAATTTCATGTCCCTTCTGCAGTCCTTTATGGAGATGGAAGAGGAGGCTGAATGAAGTACTCTGAAGCAAGTGTGTTCACATTAGAGGCAGTTTGCATGCACTTACCATTACCTAAACAGTCATGCATATGCAATATAAAAACTGTGAAAGAACTGACAATGCTGTAACTCAGAAACAAAAACAGATGTTGCTGGAAAAGCTCAGCAGGTCTGGCAGCATCTGTAAAGAGAAATCAGAATTAACGTTTTGGCTTCGATGACCCTTCCTCAGAACTGACACACGCATAGGAATACTTAACCTGAACATTTCTGAATCAAGTCATCTTCACAAATTGATATTCACAAATGACAGTGATTTCCCATTTATTGCCATCTGACCTGCTATTTACATCAAGCAGACACCCTACCACTATCAAGTCCAATGCTGTGAGGACTGGCTAGATTGTCTGCTTTCTGACTCATGTATGGAGAAAGGTAGCCCTGAATGAGACATCACCTTCAGTGGATTGCCTGACCTGTAAAGGTGTGGTCACATACCCTCATACCACTGCCTCAAAATGTCCATTGACTTAATGGAAGCAAATGTTTGTGAAGTCCTATGCAATGGTTCTGCCAGTCCAAACCTCCTAAGAGATTGGTATAAGGCATGGGTAGCTGCTCTATATTTATGTGTTTCACTTCTACTAATAAGCAGTGGTACTGCAACTACTAATCATGTTCTTTACACAGTTAATAAAGGTTTGGAAAGTTCTGATGAAGAACGTTTGGTGAGTTGCTATAATGGGTTTCTCAGCATGGAACAGCATTAACGTCAGGTTATTCAAGCACCTAATCATATTCAAAGAGAACCACTGATGGTTATGGCCAGATCATACCCTCAGTGTTGGGAACAATCAGTCCTGTCATTTTTTGACTTTGCCAACTCTGTCACATCCTCCTACTGCCACAGTACATTTTTCTGCTTGAGTGATAGGCGGCCAAGCTTCAGATCTGTGGCCTTTCACATAGGCCCGAGGTTGTGAGGTGATGTCTTTTGGAAGAAGTGGGAGTACTCAATGAACAGTAGAATACTAGGAAGTTCAGAAGAACAGAGTAATCTTGGTGTGCTTGTTCACAGATTCCTGAAAACAGCAAGACAGATTCATAACACGGTGAAGAAGACATATGGAACACTGCATTTATCAGTCATGGCATAGATTATAAGAGCAGAAAGATTATGTTGGGACTGTAAAAAACAAACAATTTTATTAGGCTACAGCTGTAACACTATGTACAGTACTGTGTTGGTCACCTCACAATAGGAAGGGTGTGATTGCAGTGGAGGGGGTGCGGAGAAGATCCACTAGGATATTGCCAAAGATGGAGCAGTTTAGCTATGAAGAAAGGCTGGATAAGCTCAGGTAGTTTTCTTTAGAGCAGAGAGCGATGAGGGGAGACCTGATTGAAATGTATAAGATTACAATAGGAATAGACAATAGGTAGGAGGCAGTTGTTTCTCTTCATTGAAGAGTCAATACCAAGGGAGCATAATTATAAGAGGCAGGAGCTTTAGAAAGGATTTAGGAAATATTTCCTTCACCTGGAATGCACCACCCGGGAGGTAGTTGAGTTGGGAACCTTCGCAACCTTTTAAAAAGTACATGGGTGAGCGTTTGAAATGTTATAATATTCAAGACAATAGGCCAAGTGTTGGAAAGTGGGATTGGTATGGATAGGTCAACACAGACTTGATGGGCCAAAGGACCTCTCCTGTGCTTTATGACCTATGACTGCAGTGAAGTGTAGCAGGTGCCAAGGCAGTCTGGTTAGAAGGCGTGCCTCAGTTTGTTAACCATATGTCTTTTCACACCCCTATACATCCTACATTTTTATTCTCTCAGTATTCACTATGCATAGAACAACGAGCCATTGGTAAGTCTGACATAGCTTTGAAATGCTCCTGAATTGGGCACACTGAGCAAAGAGGCACTAAAATTCTCCATTTAAAGATAACAACTAATCTCACAAAAATGTCAGTCAACTACTTTAATACTTCTTAATCTTGTCCAAATAAACAAACAGCCATTAAAAACCTACATCAAAAAAATAATAAATTTATTATAATTGCAATTAATGCAAGCTAACACTTCCTATAATCAGATGTTGCTCAGCTTAAACCAGAAGCTATTCTTAGAACTGAATGAAGAAATCATGATTAGGCCATAAGGAAATCATGATTAGGCCATATGGAAATCATGATTAGGCCATATGGAAATCATGATTAGGCCATATGGAAAAACATTTCTGGCTATTTCCACATGGCTAGGTGCTTAGGGACTGTGTGTTGAACTCTTAACTTTCTTTTGTTTTTCTACCTATTAATAAGAAGGACTGTAATGTTTAACATTTTAACTTTGTTTTCCTTATTTTCTGCTTTGTAACTAAGCTTCCATACCTAGGCAACTTTGTCCCTAAGATGGCGTCGTAAGTGATGACTTGTAAACGTTTCACTGTACTCATGTGAGTACATATGACAGTAAACCTAATTCAATTCAGCATATAGCTTCTCTAGATAGGCTCATTACCAATAGTTGACTGAGTTCTAAGAATGGCCAATGCACAAAGCTCAGCATTTTGACACAGTTTAGAATCGCAGAAGCATTTCAGAGACTGTCAGAATTGCCAATTAGGCCATCAACATGGGGTCAAGGTAAAAGTTAA
This sequence comes from Chiloscyllium plagiosum, assembly GCF_037043375.1. Classification (NCBI taxonomy): domain Eukaryota; kingdom Metazoa; phylum Chordata; class Chondrichthyes; order Orectolobiformes; family Hemiscylliidae; genus Chiloscyllium; species Chiloscyllium plagiosum. The sequence goes on along the minus strand of NW_028270142.1, from coordinate 82,128,791 downwards.
AATATTCTGAAAAAAAACTTGTTAAAAATATTATTCAAAAATTAATTTAATCATTTAATAAACTTGCATTATTTAAAAAAACGTATTTCAGGGCCAGTTCATTAAATTTTAAATTGCTGTCACACTACTGAGAAAACAGTTTTTTGGGATTTTTTGCTAGTGATGTAGCAGAGATGTAGCTAATTTCAGAAATTGTTGATTCCCAGGGATCAACCTGTACCTGAACCCTGAATAAGGGACGACACCCTGAAATTATGGCTTGTTTCAGTTAGTTTGGCGGCACGGTGGCTCAGTGGTTAGCATTGCTGCCTCACAGCACCAGGGACCTTGGGTGACTGTCTCTGTGGAGTTTGCACATTCTCCCCGTGTCTGTGTGGTTTCCTTTGGGTGCTCCGGTTTCCTCCCACAGTCCAAAGATGTGCAGGTTAGGTGATTTGGTCATGCTAAGTTGCCCATAGTGTTCAGGGATGTTTAGGTTAAGTGCATTAGTCAGTGGTAAGTGTAGAGTAATAGGGTAGGGCAATGGGTATAGGCAGGTTACTCTTTGGAGGGTCAGTATGTACTTGTTGGGCTGAATAGCGTGTTTCCACATAGGGATTCTATGATTTGATAATAGTAAATGGCAGTGAAGTGCTGTCAACCTTAACTGCAACTTCCACTGCCATGAAAAGCCTAGGCTGCTATTAATGTATGTGATAGCAAGTTGTTCTCTCCACTTTTTTACAAAAGAATCCTGAGGGACAGGGTTTACATGAATTTCGAAAGGCAAGAATTGATTACGGGTAGTCAATATGGCTTTGTGAGTGGGAACTCATGTCTCACAAACTTAATTGAGGTTTTTGAAGAAGTAACAAAGAGGATTGATGAGGGAAGAGCAGTGGGCGTGATCTATATGGACTTCAGAAAGGCACTCATCAAGGTTTGCAAGATTAGTCCACATAGAATATAGAGAGAACTAGCTATTTGGATACAGCAGTGTGCCATAAGGATTGGTGCAGGGTCCACCAATTTCATTATTTATATATATGATTTGGATGTGAACCTAAGAGGAGGTATAGTTAGTAAGTTTGCAGATAACACAAGAATTGGAGGTGTAGTGGACAGTGAAGAAGGTTATCTCAGAGTGCAACTGAATCTTAGATCAGATGGGTCAATGGGTCGAGGTGAACCAGATGGATTTTAATTTAGATAAACGTGAGGTGCTACAAATCACGGCAGGACATATACACTTAATGGTAAGGTCCTGGGGAGTGTTGCTGAACAAAGAGATCTTGGAATGCAGGTTCATAGTTCCTTGAAAATGGAGTCGTAGGTAGATAGGATAGTGAAGAAAGCATTTGCTATGCTTTCCTTTATTGGTCAGAGTATTGAATACAGGAGTTGGGAGGTCATTTTGAAGTCTGTACAGGACATTAGTTAAGCCACTTTTGGAATATTATGTACAATTCTGGTCTCCGTCCCATAGGAAGAATGTTGTGAAACTTGAAAGGGTTCAGAAAAGATTTACAAGGATATTGCCAGGGTTGGAGGTTTTGACCTATTAGGAGAGGCTGAACAGGCTGGGGCTGTATTCCCTGGAGCATCAGAGGCTGAGGGGTGACCTTAAATATGTTTATAAAATCATGAGGGGCATGGAATAGGGTAAAAAGACATGGTCTATTTCCTGGGGTGGGGGAGTTCAGAACTAGAGGGCATCGGTTTAAGGTGAGAGGAGAAAGATTTAGAAGGGACCTAAAGGGCAACCTTTTCATGCAGAGGGTGGTGCATGTATGGAATGAGCTGTCAGACGCAATGGTGGAGGCTGGAAAAATTACAACATTTAAAAGGTATCTGGATGAGTATATGAATAGAAAATGTTTCAATGATTATGGGCCAAGTGCTGGCAAATTGGACTAGGTGAGATTTGGATACCTTGTTGGCATGGATGAGTTGGACCGAAGGGTCTGTCTCCGTGCTGTACATCTCTATGACTCTAATTAACATAGCAACCGTAGGAATGTCACCAGTACACATTAACACAGTTGCTAGTAATATCACTTAGCTTTAGAACATTAGTTTTGCATTGAGATGGATTACTATTATCACAGGCAGCTGCACAACAATATGTTAATACATGTTACTTCAAATGCAGTGCAGCAATTCTGTTAGAGAATCAGCTTTCATTTGGATCTCACTTGATGTTACAATCTGAAATTTGGACTGTGAGGAGGGCATAATGCTATGCACTTGAATCCTAACTAGAAAGCACAATATGTTAATTATGCCTCAAGATTAATTATACAAATATACCTGGATAAATTTTTGGGTGCATGCTTGGTGTCAGTCTCAATTACCTCTTGGCTGCAATGTTTGTTTCAACATTGGCTACTTAAGAACTATTAATTTTACATATCCTTTTCACAGTAGTCACTTCTTAAAAAGATATGTATCACCCAAATTTCTTCTTATATACTTGCAGTGTTACGTTGGAGGAATTTTACTAAAAAGTGGTTAGATCCTGAATACGTCTGCAGGAGTTCCTCAGCATAGTGTCCACAGCCCAATATCAATGACCTTCACTCATACAGTCAGAAGTATGGATATTTGCTTAAGACTGCACAAAGTTCAGCAGAACGTGAAGAACAGCAAATTCTGAGGGACAGGATTTACACATATTGGAAAGGTTCCCCATGAGTGACTGGTTAGCAAGGTTAGATCTCATGGAGTACAAGGAGAACTAGCCTTTTGCATATAGAACTGGCTTGAAGGTAGAAGACAGAGGGTTGTTTTTCAGACTGGAGGCCTGTGACCAGTGGAATGCCACAAGAATCGGTGCTGGGTCTGCTACTTTTCATCATTTACATAGCTCTGGACTCCGCCACCCCAGAGAAAAGACCTTGTCTATTTACCCTATCCATGTCCCTCATGATTTTATAAAACTTTCTAAGAGCACCCCTCAGCCTCTGATGCTCCAGGGAATACAGCCCCTACCTATTCAGCCTCTCCCTATAACTCAAATCCTCCAACCCTGGCAACATCCTTGTAAATATTTTCTGAATTCTTTCAAGTTTCGCAACATCTTTCCAATAGGAAAGAGACCAGAATTGCACACAGTATTCCAAAAATGGCCTAACTACGTCCTGTACAGCCGCTACATGACCTCCTAACTCCTATACTCAATGCTCTGACCAATAAAAGAAAGCATACCAAACAACTTCTTCACTATCCTATCTACCTACGACTCCACTTTCAAGGACCTATGAACCTGCACTCCCTAGGACCTTACCACTAAGCGTACAAGTCCTGCTAAGATTTGCTTTACCAAAATGCAACACCTCGCATTTATTTAAATTAAACTCCATCTGCCACTCCTCAGTCCATTGGCCCACCTGATCAAGATTCCGTTGTTCTCTGAGGTAACTTTCTTCGCTGTCCACTACACCTCAAATTTTGGTGTCATTTGCAAACTTACTAACTATACCACTTATGCTCACATCCAAATCATTTATATAAAAGTGACAAAAAGTGGTGGACCCAGCACCGACCCTTATGGCACTCCATGGGTCACAGGCCTCCAGTCTGAAAAACAAATCTCCACCTCCAACCTCTGTCTTCTACCTTTGAGCCAGTTCTGTATCCAAAAGGCTCGTTCTCCCTGTATTCCATGAGGTCTAACCTTGCTAACCAGTCTCCCATGGGAAACCTTGTTGAATGCCTTACTGAAGTCCATATAGATCATGTATACCATTCTGCCCTCATCAATCCTCGTTGTTATTTCTTCAAAAAACTCAACCAAGTTCGTGAGACGTGATTTCCCACACACAAGCCATGTTGACTATCCCTAATCAGTCCTTGCCTTTCCAAAAACATGTACATCCTGTCCCTCAGGATTCCCTCCAACAACTTGCCCACCACTGATGTTCGACTAACTTGTCTATAGTTCCCTGGCTAAGTTCCTTACCACCTTCTTAAACAGTGGCACCATGTTAGCCAATCTCTAGTCTTCCGGCACCTCACCTCTGACTAGTGATGATACAAGTATCTCAGCAAGAGGCCCAGCAATCACTTCCTGGGTTTCCCACAGAGTTGTAGGTTACACCTGATCAGGTCCTGAGGATTTATCCACTTTTATGTGTTTCAAGACCTCCAGCATGGTAGGCTCATTCATAAAGTCAGGAGATATGGGATACGGGGAGATTTGGCTACCTGGATTCAGAATTGGTTGGCTGACAGAAAGCAGATGGTGGTTGTAGATGGAAAGTATTCTGCCTGGAGGTCAGTGTTGAGTGTCATCCCGCAGGACTCTGTTCTTGGGCCTCTGCTCTTTATGGTTTTTATAAATGACTTGGATGAGGAGATTGAGGGGTGGGTTAGTAAATTTACAGACGACACAAAGATTTGAGGTGCCATTGATAGTATTGAGGGCTATTGCAGGCTGCAGTATGACATAGACAGGATGCAGAGCTGGGATGAGAAATGGCAGATGCAGTTCAACCTGGATAAATGCGAAGTGATTTATTTTGAAAGGTCAAATTTGAATGCTGAATACAGGATTAAAGACAGGATTCTTAGTAGTGTTGAGGAACAGAGGGATCTTGGTGTTCAAGTACATAGATCCCTCAAAGTTGCCACCCAAGTGGATAGGGTTGTTAAGAAAGCATATGGTGTTTTGGCTTTCATTAACAGGGGGATCGAGTTTAAGAGCTGCGAAGTTTTGCTACAAGTCCCTGGTGAGACCAGACTTGGAATTTTGTGTCCAGTTCTGGTCGCCCTATTATAGGAAAGATACAGAGGCTTTGGAGAGGGTGCAAAGAAGATATACCAGGATGCTGCCTGGACTGGAGGAGTTGTCTTATGAAGAGAGGTTCACTAAGCTTGGACTTTTCTCTCTGGAGAGAAGGAGGAAGAGAGGTGACCTGATCGAGATGTACAAGGTAATGAGAGGCATGGATACTGTCAATAGCCAATGCGGTGATATTTTCTGAATCTGTAGATAGGAAGGAGTAAAATGGCCTTTAGTTGAGTGATATGCTCTTGTTGTTGTCTGAGGGAAGTTTGGGAGAGTTTAAGGGTCACTGAGGATTATATCTGCAATAAATGCCATTGGTTACTAATCCTATCAGATCAAATGGATCGGTTGGAGAGAAAGTTAAAGGCAATGAGGAATTTACAAGAGCAATGGGATATGATGGATGGCAGTTATAGGAAGGGAGAAAAGTCACAAATACGGTCACATACATAGGTTAACTCGAGCAAAATAAGAGAGTAGGCAGGTAGTGCAGGAGTCTTCTGTGGCTATCCCCATTTCAAACAAGTATGCTGTTTTGGAAAATGTAGGGGATGATGGATTCTCAGGGAGTGTAGCACGAGCAGCCAAGTTTCTGGTATTGAGACTGGCCCTAATGCAGTGACGGGTCTATTAAGTTCCAAGAGATCGATTGTGTTAGGGTACTCTCTAGTCCGAGGTACAGACAGACGTTCCAGCAGTGAAAAATCAGAATGGTGTGTTGCTTCCCTGGTGCCAGGATCAAGGATGTCTCAGAAAGGGTGTAGAATGTTCTCAAGGGGGAGAGGGGCCAGCAGGAGGTCATTGTACACATTGGAACCAACGACATTGGAACGGAAAAGGTTGAGATTCTGAAGGGAGATTACAGAGAGTTAGGCAGGAAGTTAAAAAGGAGGTCCTCGAGAGTAGTAAGCGTACCAGTAGTACCAGTGCTACGAGCTAGTGAGGGCAGGAATAGGAGGATAGAGCAGATGAATGCATGGCTGAGGAACTACTGTATGGGAGAGGGATTCACATTTTTGGATCATTGGAATCTCTTTTGGAGTAGAAATGACCTGTACAAGAAGGATGGATTGCACCTAAATTGGAAGGGGACTAACATACTGGCAGGGAAATTTGCTAGAGCTGCTTGGGAGGATTTAAACTAGTAAGGTAGGAGGGAGGGGTGGGACCCAGGGAGATAGTGAGGAAAGCCATCAATCTGAGACTGGTACGAGAAGCGAGTCAAACAGTCAGGGCAGGCAGGGACAAGGTAGGACTGATAAATTAAACTGCATTTATTTCCATGCAAGGGGTCTAACAGGGAAGACACATGAACTCAGGGCATGGTTTGGAACAGGGGATTGGGATATCATAGCAACTACAAAAACATGGTTCAGGGATGGGCAGGACTGGTAGCTTAGTGTTCCAGAATACAAATGCTACAGGAAGGACAGAAAGGGAGGCAAGAGAGGAGGGGGTGTGGCATTTTTTGATAAGGGATATCATTACAGGTATATTGAGGGTGGATATTCCCGGAAATACATCCAGGGAAGTTATTTGGGTGGAACTGAGAAATAAAAAGGGGATGATCACATTATTGGGATTATATTATAGATCCTCTCATAGTCAGCGGGAAATTGAGAAACAAATTTGTAAAGAGATCTCAGTAATCTGTGAGAACAATTGGGTAATTATAGTAGGGGATTTTAACGATCCAAACATAGACTGGGACTGCCATAGTGTTAAAGGCTGAGATGAAGAGGAATTTGTTAAGTGTGTACAAGAAAATTTTCTGATTCAGTATGTGAATGTACCTACTAGAGAAGGTGCCAAACTTGACCTACTCTTGAGAAATAAGGCAAGGCAGGTGACTGAGGCGTCATAGAACAAAGAAAAGTACAACACAGAACAGGCCCTTCGGCCTACGATGTTGTGCTGAGGATTAATCCTAATGAAAAATTGCATAACCTAACCTACGCAACCCTCAATTCATTGCTCTCCATCTGCTTCCACCACCACCGCTGGCAATGCATCGCATGCATTCACAACTCTTTGCGTAAAGAACCTACCTCTGACGTCTCCTCTATAATTTCTTCCTAATATCTTAAAACTATGACCCCTCGTCCCAAAGAATCCTGCCCTGGGGAAATGTCTCTGGATATTGACAGTATCCATTTCCACTGGTTAGCTGCTGCTGCTTTCAATTGCTCTTGTCAAATCTTGTTCTTGAAAAGATGAAAGAATGCCAGGGAGTTGGTGTAATAATTATGGGCAATGTGACTTTTTTTAAGGAGCTAACTGCATTCAAGAGACATGGGTATGCAGTAGAAGTCATGTTAAATGTGTCAGGGTGAGGCCAAACAGTGCACATGAGGTGAAAGGTATGTTTGAATAAGTTGGTGACTGACTAGGTGGTGGTAAATGGAGCACTGTGTAAGGCTTTAGTTCAGTTGTAATGTGACATTTGAAGATGCATCCACTGATCTTGATCAGTTGTGTGAGGTTTTTAAGCTTCTTGCAGCATTGCATCTAAGCTGTTCTACTGATTGCTATGTCAATCCACATCCGTTCCCTTCTAAGCAATCGTCTGGAGGTATTCTCACCAGTATGGATACAAGACCTATTGTCTTCTGTCATCTTCAGCACCAGGACCTCACATGCTACGTCAGAAAGGGACTTGGGGTACATGTGCACAAAACACAGAAAGCTAGGACACAGATGTGGCAGGTAGCCAAGAAGACTTATGGAAATTTGGCCTTAATTTCAAGCAGTTGGGGATTAAGAGTACGGAAGTCTTACTGGAACTGTACAAAGTGCTAATGAGATCACAGTTGGAGTACTGTGAGCAATTTTGTCCCCTTATTTAAGGAAAGATATCGCTTCATTGGATAACGTCTACTTGAATGATTTTTGGTACAGAGGTATTATTAGCAAAAGTTGAACACAATTTGGGAGTCTACTCACTGGAGTTTAGAAGAGATTGAAACCATATACGATACTTAAAGGACTTGACAGAGTAAATACTAAAAAGATTTTTTCCTGTTGTGGAAGAGTCTAGGATCAGAGGGCAAAGGTCTCAAAATAAAGGGAGGCAAATTAAAGACTAAGATGAGGAGGAATTTCTTCTTTTGGAGAGTTGAGAGTCTTTGGAGCTCCTTGCCACAGAGAGCTTTGGGGGCAGAGTTCCTGTGTATGCTGAAGGCTGAGATAGATAGATTATTGATAAGTAAGGAAGTAAAGATTATGGGGATAGGACAGGAAAATGGATGTAAGGAGTGTAAGACCAGCCATAATCTTGTTGAGTGGCAGAGCAGGCTCGAGGGTCTGAATGGCCTACTCTTATTCTTAGAGTTTTATGGTATTATTTGAAAATGTGGGAGTTTGCTGTCAGCCATACTGTGCTACCTTCCTTTTCAGTAAACCAGACTTTTTTCTGCATTAACTTCCAGTCGACATTACAGCCAGAATTCACCAATTTTTAAGAGGTGCAGGTTGGCTTTAAGTAGTGCCACAGGCTTTAAGTGATGCCAGCCTAGTACTAAATTGGGCCCACTGATCAGTCACGCAACCACTTAAAGCAGCAGCAAGTGTGAAGTGTGCCAGCATTTCTTTGAACTGGTCAATCATGCATTGTGATGCCAATGCTTCTTTTCAGTGGTTACTTCATTTTTAGTCTTTGATCTTTTGCCATTTCTGTTCAGCATGTCATTTTGAGTGTAAGTCTAACATACTGATGGCAAACTGTCATCTTGCCCTCTTTCCCCACCAGAAGAGACTTGCAAATGCTATTCAAGAGAAGCTGCAATCATTTATTTTAGTTTGACGTCTAATGTCTATCATTTTTACAATGGTCACACATCTTTATAATTATGTGTTTCAGTGTGTATCACATTTGAGGATCAAAAAAGATGCTCCTAGTACTAACACATTGTTGACAGCTCTATATGTATTAGTATTTTGCAAATCATTCTATTCACTCCATCTGTCTCCCTTCTTTGCAGTCAGCAGGACCAGTAAGATGTGCTCATTCGTCCTTTCTTCTAGGGAAAAATCAAATGCTTGAGAAATGAATTTTTATATTTTTGGTTGTTTTCACTCAAAACATCTTAGATTTGAATGTTTATGTTGATAATATTACAATTTCTTTTTTTTAAAAAAGTCAGTTTTGGCTACTGGTTAAACAAAATAAATTGTCTTGCCTTTACCTATGCTTTGTAATGAACGACAGGTTCAAGTTCTGCGTAATGCTGGGGAAGAAGTAACTCTCACAGTTTCATTTTTAAAGAGAGCACCTGCCTTCCTGAAGCTCCCTTTGTATGAAGACTGCACATGTAAGCATAAAATCTATTTATACTCGGAATTGGACTGGATAAACACTACTGTCATTGCTGGATAAACACCACTGTTATTGCTCACATATTGTTTCTGTGTCATTTCAATTCAGACATCTAAGCGTTTAGTAATTCAGATTGTGCAGAAGGTGAGCTTGAGTTAATCAGTATGTGATTTATAAAAGTCTACACCCGTCTTTTGCTTCAACACTGGGGTTACGTCAAAATTTACTTGATTTAATGAGTCATGGTCTTTTGAGGTAATGTAAAATCTTCCATATTCAAGATGAATGAATCCAGAATTGAAGTTAACTGACTTCTACAAACTAAAAATGTACATGGCGCTTAAAAAACAATTAGGTTTTAAAACAGTTGAGCTTGTTTGGTGCGAGTCAGTTGAATTCAACAGTCTATCGAGATCATCAAACCAGAGAGATCTCAATCCTTCTTTTTCAGAAGTATGGGCCCTGATAATGATATAGACAAGGTTTCAGAATTGAGGGGAAGGGAGCAAGTTGGAGGCATTGGAAAGCCTGAAATGCATCTTTCTCTGAATGCCAGCTCTGTGCAGGACATTTCCTATTTCCAGCCAACAGTCAGTATGATTTAAAGACTTTCTTACTGTCAAGAGTGTAGTGTTGAAAAAGCACAGCAGGTCAGGTAGCACCTGAGGAGCAGGAGAGTCGACCTTTCAGGCATAAGCTCTTTATCAGGAATGAGGCTTTTGGTCAGGGCTGAGAGATAAATGGGGGTGGGGGAGGGTGCGGAGGGGGTGTGTGGGGGTTGGCGGGTGTTGGTTGGGAGGAGGTAGCTGGGAAAACGATGAGTGGATGAAGGTGAGTGAGAAGGTGATATGTCAAGGGGGCAGTGCCGATTTGGAGGCTTGGGATAATGGGGGGGAGCAGGGGAATGTTGAAATCCTCATTTATCCCATGTGGTTGCAGGATCCTAAGGCGGAATATGACGACTTCCTCCTCCAGGCGTCGGGTTGTAAGTGATTGGCGGTGGAGGAGGCCCAGGACCTGCATGTCCTTGACGAAGTGGGAGGGGGAGTTGAAGTGTTCAGCCACGAGCCGGTGGGGTTGGTGGGTACGAGTGTCCCAGAGATGTTCTCTGAAATGATCCACAAGAAGGCATTCCAATGTAGAGGAGACCACACTGGGTGCAATAGATGCTGTAGATGACATTGGTATAGATACAGGTAAATTTCTGATGGATGCACTTCCTACGGTGGCAGGGAAAGTTGCCAGGAGTGGGGTGTGGACCTGACGAGGGAGTTGTGGAGGGAACGATCGTTTTGGATAGGGGTGGGGAGGGAAATAGATTTGGTGGTGGTGGAAGTGACAGAGGATGATGCCTTGTATGCGGAGGTTGGTGCGGTGGAAGTGAGGACGGGTGAGGGGGGGGGTTCTGTGCTTGTTGCATTGGGGGTGGGGTGGTGGTGGGGTTCCAGGGTGATGGTGTGTGAATTGGAGGAGATATGCTGGAGGGCATCATCAACCACATTGGAAGAGAAGTTGCAATCATGGAAGAAGGAGGCCATCTGGGACTTTCTGAGGTGCAATTGGTCATCCTAGAAACAGATGCGATGGAGGTGGAGGAATTGGGAATTGTGTTTTTACAGGAAGTAGGGTGGGAGGAGGTGTAGTCTAGGTAGCTGTGGGGGTCAGTGGACTTGTAGTATATGTCTGTGGTTAGTCAGTTGCCAGAGGCGATGATGGAGAGGTCCAGAAAGGGGAGGGAGGTTGCCGAGATGGTCCAGGTAGACTTGCTTGCTGGTCAGATACAGAAGGTTGTTGAAGAATACTTCAGCCGAGCAGCAGATTGTTTAAGCAAGGAATCATGAGGAACAGATAGATCTTGGTTTGGGCTATGAGCAATTGTGATGGGAGAGGATGACTTATCAGAAGAAAAATCAAAATGGGCTTGAAGTAAATTAAAGTGGTGGAGTTTGAGGGGATGTGGTTTGCTTGTTGGACTTAGAGAAAACACTCCTGTCTCTGATTGTCTGCAAGGAGTGCTAAGAAAAGGATTCATCTGAGAGACCCTTATGCTTCCTCCAAAGGTTTAAACAACGCATCTACTTCCTGATAGTTAACCCACCCTCTCATCCTGTGTTTTGCAACAAGCAAAACCTGAAATATGCAGGTTCCAAGTGTATTTGAAATATTTTACTTCTGTGTTCCCGCCTGACACAACCTACTTAACCTGAGGGTTAAAATTACTTTCATGACCACTGCTTTAGTTGAATTACTCAGCAAATAAGTCTTTCTGTCTAGGTGATATGGCTACAGACAAATTGAACCATAAGTCCTGCCACAAATTAGGAATAATAAGTCATAATATACCAGGAGTTCACCTTTCATTCTTCTGAACTCCAGTGAGTGGAGTCCCAACCAGTTTAGCCTTTGCTCATAATTCTGCAATGTTTCTCTATTTAAATAATACTCTGTTCTTTTATTCACCCTTCTAAAATGAAAAACTTCACATGGTCCCACATTCTACTCCATTTTGTCAACTTTTTGTCCACTTACTTAACTTATCAATATCTCCCCGTAAACTGTCTGTATCCCTCTCAGAACATGTGTTTCACCTATATTTGTGTTGTCTGCAAATCTTGCTGCAGTTCATTTGCTTCCTTCCTCGAAGTCATTCATCTATATCATAAATATACATTTGTGGTCCTTGCATTGACCTCTGTGGAACCCCAGTGGTTACAAGTTGCCAACCTGAAAAACAGCAGCTTATTCCCACTTGCAGTTTCCTGCCCATTAGCCAATTCTCTATCCACACCAGTATATTATCTGGAACACCGTGGACTCTTATGTTATGATTTTAACTTTTTGTGAGGTACTTTGTTGAACTCCTTCTGAAAGGCCAAATACAAAGCATCTACTGGTTCCCCCAATCCACTCTGGTTGAGACTTCCTCAAAAACTCTAATAAATTAATCAGACACGACCTCCCTTTCATGAAATCATGCGGACTCTGCATGATTAGATTATGATTTTCCAAATGTTCTGATATTACTTCCATAATAATTGATTCCAATATTTTTTCCAACAATAGATGTTAGGACAATCAGCCTAGAGTTATCCAATTTTTGCTTCCCTCCCCTTTTTGAAAAGGGTGTCCAATTCTCCCGTACTTCTCCAGAATGCATGGATTCTTAAAAAAATTACAACTAATGCATCCCCAAAAATTGTAGCTATCTCTTTTAGGATCCTAGGATGCAAGCCGTCATGGCCTGGGAACTTATCTGCCTTTAGTGCCATTAGTTTGTCCAATACTACTTTACCGATGGTGATGGTGTTTAATTCCACTCCCATATTCTTTTGTGTTAATGGGATGTTTGAAGTATCTTCCTCTGTGAAGACTCATACAAAACATTGGTTCAACTCCTTTGCTGTTCCCTTGTTCCTCATAACTATCTCTGAAGATTTGTTTTTTAAAGGGGCCTATGTTCAATTTGAACTCTTCCTTCCTCTTTTTTACAAAATTGAAAGAAATTCTTATTGTCAGTTTTTACTTTCCTTGCCAGTTTTCCCTCATACTTCATTTTCTCTTTATTATCTTTGTAAACCTCCTTTGCTGGATTCTGAAATTTGTTTTCCAACATTATACTGTTCTTAACTTCCTTGGTTAGCCTCTCTTGCAATGTTTTCTCCTGACTAGAGTATATGTTTGCTATGAGTCATGAATTACCTCCTTAAATGCCTGCCATTACATGATTCGGAGTCAGAGCAACTGTGCCATGTTTCACAGAGACATTGCTCACTCCAGCCATACCTGACTGTGCCTTGAAAGCTGATTCTCCACACATCGCATGGACCACATGACGTTCTCAGGTAAGGCAAAGGGCGGAGGGGTATGCTTCCTAATCAACACCTACTGGTGCTCAGACCCCCTGGGCCTAGAATACCTTACAGTGGAATATCATCCCTATTACCTGCCATGTGAGTTCACCTCCGCCATCCTGACAGCAGTTTACATACCGCCCAGACGGATGTGCAGAATGCCCTGGATGAAATTTACACGGCCACAAACACTGTGGAGACAGAATTTCCAGAGACCTTATTCATGATGGCCACCAACTTCAACCAGGTCAACCCCAAGAGGAGCTGCCAAAATGCCACCAACACGTCTCCTACCCCACTAATGGATCGAACATCCTGGATCACAATTGTACAACCGTCAAAGATGCCTACCTCTCCATTCCCCCATCCACATGTCGAAAAATCAGATCACAGCACTGTGTTCCTCTTTCCAGCCTACAGAATCTGAAATAGGAGAGTCCTTCACAGAAAGAAACAGAGTGCTGGTCCGAGGCAGTGGAAGAACATCTCTGGGACTGCTTGGATTGCACCGTATTCAGATACTCAGTGGAAAATCTGGAGGTGTATTCCGCCATCATCATGGAGCTCACTAGCAAATGCGTGGAGACTGCATGCCAAAGAGGTCAATCCAGGTATTCCTCAGGCAGAAAATCCACTGCCCACTGAAGACCAAGTATACAGAATTCAAATCAGATGACCCAGACCTATACACAAAATCCAAATATGACCTCTGCAAAACCATCAGAGATGCTAAAAGGCAGTACCACACCAAAAGTTAGAGGATCAAATCAACCATAAGGACTCCCACAGCCTGTGGCAAGGTCTAAACAACATAACAGGATACAAAATGCTTAATGGCCTCCTCAGTATGCTTAATACTTTCTCTACTTGGTTTGAGCAGAATGTCAGCAGCACAGTGTCACCTGGCCCAACGGCCCTGGATACACCTGATTCTCGGTCACCACTGCAGATGTCAGATTGGTTTTTCTGAGAGTCGACCCAAGGGAAGCAACAGGCCCAGACAGAGTCCTTGGCCATGCACTTAGATCCTGTGCAGGTCAGCTGGCAGAAGTATTCACTGGCATCTTCAAACTCAACGTCCTACAAGCTGAACTTCCCACCTGCTTCAAGAAGACCACCATCATCTCAATACCAAAGAAAGCACATGCAACATATCTTAATGACTACCATCATGACCTTGATAATCATTAACTGCTTTGAGACGCTGATCATGGCCCATCTTTCCTCTAGTTTCCCAGCCTGCCTTGATCCTCTGCAGTCTGACTACTGACATAACAGGTCCACAGCGGATGCTATTTCTCTAGCCCTACACTCATCCTGGAACATCTGGACAACAAGAACACCCACGACAGACTCCTGCTCTACGTTAAACACCAGACTGATCTGAAGACACCAAGATGTAGGTCTCAGCTCTCCCCTCTGCAACTTGGAAGATAGGCAACGGCTGCATGATAACACTCAACACTGGAGCCCCCTCCCCCCCAGCCCTCTACTGTACCTCCTGTACATCCACAAATTCCGAATCAATGCCACCTATAGGTTTGCTGGTAATACCAACATGGTAGGACAGGTATCAAAAAATGATGAGTCAGCATACAGAGAGGAGATAGAGGGCTTGGTGCCATGGTGCAATGATAACGATGATAACATCCTTTTCAATGTTAGTAAGACAAAAGAACTGATCATTGACTTTAGAAAGAAAGAAGGAGAACATGCCCCGATCTACATCAACAGAACGGAGGTTGAGAGGTTGAGACTGACAAGTTCCTTAAAGTGACGATAACCTATTACCTGTCCTGGACCTCCCATGTAGATGCAACGGTAAAGAAGGCAGAACCAATGCCTCTTCTTCCTGAATTGGCTCAGGATATTTGGCAAATTCATAAGGACCCTCATCAACTTTTACAGATGTACCATAGATAACATACTATCCGGGTGCACAACTGTGCGGTACAGCAACTGCTCTGCCCAGGACTGTAAGAAACTAAAGAAGGTTGTTTGCACAGCCTAGACCATCACAGAAGTCAACCTCCCATCCATGGGCTCCATTTACACCTCTCATTGCCTCAGAAAGGCTGCGAACATCATCAAAGGCCCCTCCCACCCTGGTAATGTTATCCTACAACCTCTTCCATCAGGCAGATGATGAAAAATCTTGAACACACTTACCCGCAAGTTCAAGAACAGCTTCTTCCCTGCTGTTGTTAGACTGATGAATGGACTCTCTAACTTCAAATAATGTTGATCTTGTTAATGTTGTTCTTGCCTTGCACACATACTGTGCAGTGTAACCTGCAAGCATTACTCTGCCCAAATTTGTTTCATCCTATAATCTGGATGTCTTTGCTTATCATGATCTGCCTGTAATGTGATACTCACAAACAAAGCTTTTCACTGGACTTCGGTACACATGATAATAAATTAAATCAATAATCAATTAAATCCTATAAATCTGTCTGCACAGTTCTTTTTAGCTAACTCTATCTTAATTTCTTTGTCACCTTCTTTATTTAAACTAAACACAGCTGTTTCCACGTTTCTCACACTCAAACTAGATATTAAATTCTATCATGTTATGATCACTGATATTTCAGGCATATTTTGCTTTGATGCCATTTACTAAACCTTCATCATCACCTATTGCCAGATCCAAGATAGTCTGTTCTCTGGTTGATTCCATGACATATTGCTGTAGGAAACTATCCCTAATGGACTGCATAAATTATTGTCACAGCTACCCTTTCTACCTTGACTGAACCTAAAAACATAAAGATTAAAGTCAACCATCATTATCGCTCTATTCTTTTTACCCGTTCCTGTTATTTGTTGATATATACCCCTTCCGATAGAATGGCTACTCTTTGAGGGTCTAGACTTCCACCAGTCTCTTCTTGCCCTTGTTGTATACCCAATTGGATTCCACCATCCAAGCTGCGATGCATCATTTCCTCCACAAACTTCATTTTGGTTCATTCCCCTCCCTTGTTTCCTGTCATTTTTGATTTTTATTAATGTGACACTGCCCCTGGTGGTTAGTGGTGGTAATCTGTTAATTGGGTGTTGTTTATTTGGTGGGGGAATCCTTGAGAGAAAAAAAAGCTTTATTTTTAAATGGGGAATTCTGGGTAATCCAAGATGGAGAACGGGAAAAATGTCTGGCTGTAACAGGCTGCCCCTTTTTTGAGGTATTTTAGGTGTTGGAGGTGATTTTGTCAAATTCTAGGAACAGCAGTTACTGTTTCATGTGCAGTTGCATTGTTTTGGAACTTTGGAGAAAAAAAAGTCTAAACAACAGCACTTTTAAAAGGGAGGGGAACAGACAATTCATCCAGGAATTTGGGTGGAACTGAGAAATAAGAAAGAGAAACCACCTTATTGGGATTGTATTATAGGTCCCCTAATAGTCAGTGGGAAATCGAGGAACAAATTTGTAAGGTGGTTTCAGTTATCTGTAAGAGTGTTATGATAGGGGATTTTAACTTTCCAAACATCGACTGGGACTGCCATAGTGTGAAGGGTTTAGATGGAAAGGAATTTGTTAAGTGTGTACAAGAACATTTTCTGATTCAATATGTGGATGTTCCAACGAGAGAAGGTGCAAACCATGACCTATTCTTGGGAAATAAGGCAGGGCAGGTGACTGAGGTGTCAGTGGGGGAGCACTTTGGGGCCAGTGATCATAATTCTATTACATTTAAAATAGTGATGGAAAAGGATAGTCCAGATCTAAAAGTTGAAGTTCTAAATTGGAGGAAGGCTAATTTGGATGGCTTTACGCAAGAACTTTCAAAAACCGATTGGAGGCAGATGTTCGCAGGTACAGGGATGACTGGAAAATGGGATGCTTTCAGAAATGAGATAACACGAGTCCAGAGACAGGATATTCCTGTGGCGGTGAAATGAAAGGCTGTTAAGTATAAGGAATGCTGGAAGTCTAAAGAAATTGAGGGTTTGGTTAAGAAAAAGAAGGAAGTATATGTCAGGTATAGACAGGATAGATCGAGTGAATCCTTAGAAGAGTATAAAGGCAGTAGGAGTATACTTAAGAGAGAAATCAGGAGGGATTTGCCAAATAGGGTTCAGAGAATCCAAAGGGTTTTTACAAATACATTAAGGACAAAAGGGTGACTAAGGAGAGAATAGGGCCCCTCAAAGATCAGCAAGGTGTCCTTTGTGCGGAGTTGCAGGAAATGGGGGAAATACTAAATGAGTATTTTTGTATCAGTGTTTACTGTGGAAAAGGACATGTAAGATAGAAAATGTAGAGAAATAGATGGTGACATCTTGAAAAATGTCCATATTACAGAGGAGGAAGTGCTAGATGTCTTAAAATGCATAAAAGTGGATAAATCCCCAGAACCTGATCAGGTGTACCCTAGAACTCTGTGGGAAGCTAGGGAAGTGATTGCTGGGCCCCTTGCTGAGATATTTATAACATTGATAGTCGCAGGCGAGGTGACAGAAGACTGGAGGTTGGCTAACATGGTGCCAGTACTGAGGAAAGGTGGTAAGGACAAGCCAGGGAACTATAGACCAGTGAGCTTGACGTCGGTGGTAGGCAAGTTGTTGGAGGGAATCCTGAGGGACAGGGTGTACATATATTTGGAAAGGAAAGGACTGATTAGAGATACTCAACATGACATTGTGCATGGCAAATCCTGTCTCACAGACTTGATTGAGTTTTTTGAAGAAGTAACTAAGAGGTAGACCTGATCTAAATGGACTTCAGTAAGGCGTTTGACAAGGTTCCCCATGGGAGACTGGTTAGCAAGTTAGCAAGATCTCATGGAATACAGGGAGAACTAACCATTTGGATACAGAGCTGGCTCAAAGGTAGAAGACAGGTTGGTGGAGGAGAGTTGTTTTTCAGACTGGAAGCTGTAACCAGTGGAGTACCACAAGGATCAGTGCTGCGTCTATAACTTTTCGTCATTTATATAAATGATTTGGATGTGAGCATAAGAGGTATAGTTAGTAAGTTTGCAGATGACACCAAAATCAGAGATGTAGTGGACAGTGAAGAAGGTTATGTCAGATTACAATGGGATCTTGATCAGATGGGCCAGTGAGCTGAGAAGTGGCAGATGGAGTTTAATTTGGATAAATGCGACGTGCTACATTTTGGGAAAGCAAATCTTAGCAGGACTTGTACACTTAATGGTAAGGTCCTAGGGAGTATTACTGAACAAAGAGACCTTGGAGTGCAGGTTCATAGCTCCTTGAAATTAGATTCAAACGTATATAGGATAGTGAAGAAGGCGTTTGGTATGCTTTCCTTTATTGGTCAGAGTATTGAGTACAGGAGTTGGGAGGTCGTTTTGTGGCTGTACAGGACATCAGTTAGGCCACTTTTGGAATATTGCATGCAATTCTGGTCTCCTTCATATCAGAAAGATGTTGTGAAACTTGAAAGGTTTCAGAAAAGATTTACAAGGATGTTGCCAAGGTTGGAGGATTTGAGCTATAAGAAGAGATTGAATAGGCTGGGGCTGTTTTCTTTGTAGCATCGGAGTTTGAGGGGTGACCTTATAGAGGCTGATGAAATCATGAGGGGCATGGACAGAATAAATGGACATAGTATTTTCCCTGGGATGGGGGAGTCCAGAATTAGAGGACATAGGTTTAGGTTGAGAGGGGAAAGATACAAAAGAGACACAAGGGGCAAACTTTTCACGCAGAGGGTGGTACATGTATGAAATGAGCTGCCAGAGGAAGTGGTGGAGGCTAGTACAAGTGCAACATTTAAAGGGCATCTAAATGGGTATATGAATAGGAAGGGTATGGAGGGATATGGGCCGGGTGCTGACAGGTGGGAGTAGATTGGGTTGGGATAGCTGGTCGGTATGGATGAGTTGGACCAAAGAGCCTGTTTCCCTGCTGAAGATATCTCTATGACTCTATTTTGTAATTCCTGAGTGCCTGCCTTTCTAGGGCTATATCCAGCTGTTCTAGGAGAGGGGGTATGCAAAGTCCATCAGTAATTTCAAAGCTTTTCAGAAGCAATGGGTACAATAGAGGCTGGAGTACATTCTAACCCTCACTAATTACATTTTGATACAGTTCCTTCCTTGCTTTCTCCTCTGTTTAATCTTTGTAACTGTTACACTTCTCTGGTGGGCAATGTTTGTAGTTTCCTTAGTTGAGCCCTCTACCAAGGCAAAAGTTCTATTTGTATCAACTCTATCTATACCCCTAAGGTTTTGTAGACCCCCATCTGGTGCTTCCCCTGCCTCCAGCTTTCTCTGCTCTAAGGAAAAAACATTGCAGCCTACTGAGTCTGCCTTTGTAGTTGAACTGCCCCATTGTGGGCAACAACCTGGCGAATCTCCTTTGTACCCTCTCCAGTACACCACATCCTTCCCATCGCATGGCAAACAGAGCTACACAGATTATCCAGCTGTGACTAACTAACATACTATACAGCTCATCATGATCTTGTATTCAGTGTCTCAATAAAGTCAGGTATCTCATATTCCTTCCTAACCACCCTATCTAATTGCCTTGATACTTTCAAAGATCAATATACAACTAAATCAAGGTCTTGCTGATTATCAGTGCTACCCGGGGCCTGACACACATCATAAACTTCACTATCTTGTTCGTCCTCCTCACTATTTAGCACACCACCACTTCTTGCGTAGTCTGCGAAATTATTGATAAACTTTCCTCATTCATGTGTGATTCATTAATGTACACTACAAATAAGAAGGACCTAGCACCGAGCCCTGCAATACTGGAGGCAGGCTTTCAGTCATTAAAATTTTAATCCATGCCCTCTGTCTCCTGCATTAAGTCAGTTTTGGATCCAAATTGCAAAATTGCCCTACAATGTATGGGTTCCTACCTTCTTGAACAGTTTCTCAGTAACACCTTCCCAACAGCCTTGTTAAAGGCTGTGAGGATTACATTTGGTCGCAAAAAGAGGAGATCAAATTATTATCTCAATGGTGATATATTGGGAAAGGCCAGGAGCAACAAGGCCTTAGTGTCCTTGTAAACCAGTCGATGAAAGTAAACATGCAGGTGCAGCAGGCGGTGAAGAGGGCAAATGGTACGCTGGCTTTCATAGCAAAGAGATTCAAGTATAGGAGCCGGGATATCTTGCTGCAGTTGTCCAGGGCCTTGGTGAGACCTTACCTTGAGTTTTGTGTGCACTTTTCGTCTCCTTATCTGAGGAAGGATGTTCTGGCTAAAGAGGAAGTGCAACAAAGGTTTACTAATCTGATTGCTGGGATGGAAAGACTGACATATGACGATAGACTGGATTGGTGAGGATTATATTCATTGGAATTTAGAAAATTGAGGAGGGATCTCATAGAAACATATAACATTCTAATGTACTAGACAAGGTGGGAAGAATGTTCCTGATGACAGAGAAGTCCAGAATCTGGGGTATAGTCTTGTGACATAGAGTAGGCTGCTTAGGACTAAGATGACGAGAAATTTCTTCGCCCAGACAGTGATGAACCTGTGGAATTCTACACCGTAGAAGGTGGTTGTGGCTAAAATCTCTGTTTTCAATAAGGAGTTTGATCCCTTCAGCTCAAAGAACTATCTAAGGGTATGGGGAGGATAGGGTCCTGAGTTGAAAGAGCAGTGATTAATTGAATCGTGGAGTAGGCTTGAAAGACCAAATCTGAAACTTTATTGCTGGAACAGCACAGCAGGTCAGGCAGCATCTAGGGAACAGAAGATTCGACGTTTCGGGCACATGCCCTTCTTCAGGAATGAGCAGAGAGTGTTCAGCAGGAGAAGATAAAAGGTAGGGAGGAGGGACTTGGAGGAGGGGCGTTGGAAATGTGATAGGTGGAAAGAGGTCAAGGTGAGGGTGATAGGTCGGAGTAGGGTGGAGGCGGAGAGGTCAAGAAGAAGACTGCAGGTCAGGAAGGCGGTGCCGGGCTGGAGGGATTCGGCTGAGACAAGGTGGGGGGAGGGGGGATGAAGAAACTGGTGAAGTCCAAGTTCATCCCCTGTGGTTGGAGGGTTCCCAGTCGGAAGATAAGACGCTCCTCCTCCGACCGTCGCGTTGTTGTGGTTTGGCGGTGGATGAGTCCAATGACCTGCATATTGGACTCATCCACCGCCAAACCACAACAACGCGACGGTCGGAGGAGGAGCGTCTTATCTTCCGACTGGGAACCCTCCAACCACAGGGGATGAACTTGGACTTCACCAGTTTCTTCATCCCCCCTCCCCCCACCTTGTCTCAGCCGAATCCCTCCAGCCCGGCACCGCCTTCCTGACCTGCAGTCTTCTTCTTGACCTCTCCGCCTCCACCCTACTCCGACCTATCACCCTCACCTTGACCTCTTTCCACCTATCACATTTCCAACGCCCCTCCTCCAAGTCCCTCCTCCCTACCTTTTATCTTCTCCTGCTGAACACTCTCTGCTCATTCCTGAAGAAGGGCATGTGCCCGAAACGTCGAATCTTCTGTTCCCTAGATGCTGCCTGACCTGCTGTGCTGTTCCAGCAATAAAGTTTCAGCTTTGATCTCCAGCGTCTGCAGACCTCACTTTCTCCTTGAAAGACCAAATGGCTTACTCCTGCTCTTTGTTTTTAATGTTTCTATAAACAACACTATCCTCATCTCCACACCTAGTCACCTCCTCAAAATAAAATTCAATCAAATTTGTTAAATGTGGTCCATGCAGTGACATATCACATACCAACAAGCCATTCTGACTATATTTGATGAAACCTTTTCTCTCTAAGTGCAGAAAAATTGTGTGTCTCAGAATTGTTTTCCACAAGTTTCTCTATCATTGATGTTCCTCACTGGCCTGTAGCTCCCTGTCTTTTCTCTGTCACTATTCTTGAATGGTGGTAACGTATGAGCTATATCTACAGTCCTCGGCACCTCTCCATGAGCCCAGAGAGGATTTAAAAATTAATGTCATTGCGGTCTAGGTTACACCTCACCTAGGCCTGAGGTTTTATCCAGTTGCTTTCTCCTCCCCCTCGATTGTATTTTGTTCATATTTATCACAGTCACTTCCGCTGATTGTAAAATATGCATCATTTTCTCAATAGGGAATACAGATGCATGGTAATAATTTTAAACTTCAATAATGTATACAAGCAACTCATGCACATTTCTACTTTGATTCCTTATGAGACAAACTCTTTCCCTTGTTTTCAATATATTCCCAAAAAAAGCATCAGTATGATTGTTAATTGCTGTCAGTTATGCTGATAGCTACTGACTCCTTAGAAGAAGTAAACAAAGAATTGCATTTATATAACATTATTCATGACCACACATAGAGCATTACAGCTAATGAGGAACTTTGTGACATGTTATTACTGTTGTTCAGAAGAAAACATGCTGCCCACTGCAGCCCACAAACACCCGAAGAGGCTAGTGTGATAACAAGCAGAAAATATGTTCCTTTTGTGATATTGATTGAGGGATAAGTATTAGCTATAGAAACCTCCTGTCCTCCTCTTCAAAATTGTATCATGGGATCCTTTGTATCTACTGCAGCAAACAAATGGGATCAGAGTGTCACCTCTGACAATACAGCACTTCCTCAAAGCTTTACTTGACTGTCAGCCTTGATTTTTTTTTTAAGACCTGGAGTAGTACTGCAATGTTGTCACATAACCTAAAAACCAATGGAATCACAGGGATACAAATTTTAATGCTCCTCCCCTGATATTCACTATTTTTAATCTTCTCTTCACCTTTGAAACAAAAGTCATAGATAAGAAAGGCCTTGGCAGGGGAATTTTAACAATTTTTAGGCTTCTTTGTGGATCAAGAGAAACAGGAATGCTCCTTTAGACATCATAAGGAAACTTTTGCTTCAGGCTCCTTCAGTTAAGATTGGCCCAATTTTCACTCCACCCAAAATTTCCTGCTCCTGATTTTTCTGGTGCAGGTAGACACTGGAGTCAAATGTGCAAACTCCACACAGTCAGTCGCCCGACTCGGGTTCAATTCCTGTCTCAGGCTGTGTGGGGTTTGCACATTCTCCCCGTGTCTGCCTGGGTTTCTTCCGGGTGCTCCAGTTTCCTCCCACAGACCAAAAATGTGCAGGTTAGGTGAATTGGCCATGCTAAATTGCCCGTAGTGTTAGGTGCAGGGGTAAATGTAGGGGAATGGGTCTGGGTGGGTGCGCTTCGGCTGTTCGGTGTGGACTTGTTGGGCCGAAGAGCCTGTTTCCACACTGTGAGTAATCTAATCTAATCAAATATTCTGTGGCCTGAGCAACTCACGGGGCTAGATTCTCCATAAGAGCCTTGTACCAAATCATCTAACTCAGCAACAAGAATGCTACCAATTAAGACATGGGTTATGCTCCAAAAAGCTGTTTGATGCTGCCATGAATTATTCAGAGCTTCTCTACTTGGAACTATTCACAGTAATTTTTGATAGCCTACATTTCATCAACTCATACCATCTAAAGCTGGCTATTATTAGTAATTTAAAAAAGCACAGATATTCACAATGATCCCACAATTATCTCAGGAATATATTATACAACTCTCTAGCTTTTTGATAAAACAGTAAGTAGATGAAAATATGCTTAATAAATGAGGGGTAATGTTCCCCACTTCTTTATACATGTCTGATTTAGGGTTTGACTCCATTTTTCCCTGTTCAACAAAGATAAAGGATAAAAATTGGCATGACCTGTACATTTAGATGTAATTTACGGAGGATTATTTTATGTAAGTATGCTTTGATAAGCCAATAAGGTCAAATAATCCTTGAAAATTATACCACAGGAATGTATTCCCAAAAATTATAACCAACTAGATGTTTTGCTTATTTAGCTGAGTATGTCAGTGAGCATATATATAGAATCTTTACTTCATTAAGACTCAGAGGTGCTGGTGTTGGACTGGGGTGGACAAAGTTAAAAATCACACAATACCACGTTATAGTCCAATGGGTTATTTGGAAGCACTAGCTTTTGGAGCGCCAGTCCTTTACCAGGTGGTTGTCCGATCGGCACTCCAAAAGCTAGTGCTTCCAACGAAACCTGTTGGACTATAACCTGGTGTTGTATGATTCTTAATTCATCAAGGGTTTAAATAATGAGGCAGAAGGCATGATAGAAGAGTGTTATAGATTAGATTAGATTAGATTACAGTGTGGAAACAGGCCCTTCGGCCCAACAAGTCCACACCGACCCGCCGAAGCGAAACCCACACATACCCCTACATTTACCCCTTACCTAACATTACGGGCAATTTAGTATGGCCAATTCACCTGGCCCTGCACATCTTTGTGACTGTGGGAGGAAACCGGAGCACCCGGAGGAAACCCACGCAGACACGGGGAGAACGTGCAAACTCCACACAGTCAGTCGCCTGAGGCGGGAATTGAACCCAGGTCTCAGGCGCTGTGAGGCAGCAGTGCTAACCACTGTGCCACTGTGCCGTGTTATACTTGTATGGTCCACAGGAGCTATTAGATGGATGTACCAAGTTACCTTTTCTTATCCTTTGGTTTTCTGTTGTGTTTTGTGGGGGAATTCTGCAGTTTTGGATCATTTTAAAGTATTATTGGCAAATTACATGTAAATGTCCTCAGTTTAAACAATCTATTTTACAGGTGTTCCCAGTGACCAAAGCAGTGGTACATCTTCCCCACTTTGCGACAGTGGATTACATCTTAACTTTCATCCCAACAATACAGTAAGATATGTTCCTACCTTTAAACTTAATGCGCCAGACTAGTTATGCAAGTGCCAACTTCAATACTCAAGAGCATTTTTCTTTTCCTGCTATTTTTAATGAAGATAGTGGTTATAAGGACAAAGTATGTATAGTTGGTCCTGACTATATCAGCGATAGTTTTGTTCTTGTGCGGTCTCGCTTATAAGAAAATTGCGTAATAGCACCGCCTTTGAAACTAATGGGGTTGGAGTAGCATTATAGCCAATACAGGAAAGGAAAGGTTGTGTTTTACAAATAACAGTCTAAATTCTTCAATTACATTAAAGCCAATTTGCATTGAAGAAACATGCATTATTGCAGATCAGACTGTACCATGTGTATTCTTTCACAGAAGCAACAAATAAGGAAAAATCAGCCCTAGTAGGTCAGTTGTAAAGTTGCTTCTAATATTTTCAACAACTGTTAAGAGCAATACCTGGGATTTCTACAGAATCTCTTGATCGTGGATCAATATAACTTTAGAAGAAGTTATATAAATGTGTAAAATAACCTTTTATGCCATTTATTGTGAGAAACTGTCAATTAACTACTAAACAGGTCAGGGACCTCACGAATGTTGGGGTGTTTTTTGCTATTGTGCCCAGAAATGAAGCTGATCCTGAATTTTTGCAATTTTTCTCCAAGAATGTTTTGAATGAAAAACAGCAAAATCTCTTTAAAAAATGCAGAAAAGTGCTACAAATGAAAAATTACATATGCATGTAAAAATATCTTGCAAGAAATGACAATATGTTCATTACAATCTGAAGATGTTGCCTTTTACCTAGCTGCCTCCGACATGATCTCTTTTTTCCTCAAATGAGGACTTCCTCCACTGTGGTTGACAGGGCCCTCAGCTGTGTCCAACACATCTCCTACTCTTCTGCCTTCACCCATTATCCTCCTTTCCGGAATGACAGTAGGGTTCTCTTGCTCTTAGTTTCCACCCTATTCATCTCCACATTCAAAGGATCATCCTCTACTATTTCTACCACCTTCAGCTGGATGCAACCAACAAATATATCTTCCCCTCCCCTTCACTATCAGCATTCTATAAGAATCCTTATTCTGTGACACTTTGGTCCACTTCTCTGTTACTCCTACCAATTCCTCACTCTTCCAAAGTATGTTCCCATGTAGTTGCAGAGGAAGTAAAACTTGCCTATTCACCTCCACCCTCCCACTGCCCAAGGCCCCAAACACACCCTCCAGGTGAAGCCACATTTTGCCTTATGTTTCTTTCAATCTAGTCTAGTGCATTCACTGTTCTCCTTTACATTGGTGAGACCAAAGTCTGGCTGATTGCTTTGCAGAATGCTTCCACCTTGTCTATAGGAGTGGCCCTGACCTCTCAATTGATTGCCATTTCAATAAACCATTTTTCTCATGCTAATATGTCTTGGCCTACTACAATGTCCAGTGAAGCACAATGTAAGGAAGAGACCTCATTTTCCATTCAGGGCATCCACAGCTTCTGGGTCTCAATACTGAATTCCACACCATCAGAGCCTGACTGATATGTCTGTTCTTCATTTTACTTGCATCTCCACTCCTGCCTCAAGCAACTATGACTCATTTGTGACAGCTTACTTTGTTCTCAATAGAGGGGACCAATTGTCTCCCTTTCACACCTCTCTTTCTCTTTTACCACTATTAACAACCCATTTGGCTTTAGCATTGGGCCTCTACACCATCTGTTCCCTTCAACCCCTCTCTGCCTCTGTCAAAAGTATAAAAAGACTTTTCCTCCCCATTTCAATTCTGGAGAAAAGTGATGTCAAACTCAAATGTTTCTCTCTCCACAGATCTTGCCAGAATGGCTGAGTTTTTTCTTTCTAGCAATCTCTGTTTTTCAGATTTAATTGTTTCCAGTATTTTGCTTTTACATATTATTAGAAAGGATGACATTTAATGTGTTATTCATGAATTGTTTTATGAAATCCTTGACTGCCACCAAGTGTATATCAGTGAAGTAGTGGCTGAGTGCCTCAAATTTCCAGTAAGCACTAATGATGTTTAGATCCCACATCATGGATAATAATTTAGAAAACTTACTTTCTATATGTTTTAATTGAATCTTCAAGGGTTCTATCACTAGGATTTTTTAAATGAAGTGCATGCTGCATGGGAAGCTGCTCAATGCATTCAAATTCCTTAGCTTGCGTTTGTTTGTACTAAGTACAATATTGGTTTAGAGACTGAACTGCCTTAGTTTCTGGAAGTTTAATGTTGCTGTAAGTCTCCTAATTGGGGTCGTTATTCTTCAATGAGATGCAGTGCTGGAAATTGGCATTGCACAGAGCATTGCAGAAAATTACAGAAATATATATATGCTTTGCATCTGCTGAAACATGACACAGGTAAGAAATACAATTACAATTTTGCCAACCAAAGGAGTGATGTTACTGGGTTACCCTTTCAAAAATATGAATGGTAGGAATAGAAGCTGGAATAGGTTGAATCCTTCAAGCTCGCTCAACTTTATTCAATGAGATTGTGCTGATCGTCTACTTGGGGTCAGAGATGTACAACATGGAAGCAGACCCAAACTTTGGTCCAACTCATTCATGCCGACCAGATGTCCTAAATTAATCTCGTCCCATTGAACCCATCTAGTCTCTCTTAAACCCCTCCTATTCATATACCCATCCAGATGCCTTTTAAATGTTGTAATTGTACCAGCCTCCACCACTTTCTCTGATAGCTAATTCCATACACACACCACTCTGTATGAAAACATTGCCTCCTTAGGTTCTTTTTATATCTTTCCCCTCTCACCCTAAACCTATGCCCTCTAGTTCTGGACTCCCTGACCCCAGGGAAAAGACCTTGTCTATTTATCTTATCTATGCTCCTCATAATTTTGTAAACCTCTATAAGGTCGCCCCTCAGCCTCCGACACTCCTGGGAAAACAGCCCCAGCCTGTTCAGCCTCTCCCGAAAAATCAAACCCTCCAACCCCGGCAACATCCTTGTAAATCTTTTCTGAAGCCTTTCAAGTTTCACATCTTTCCGATAGGAAGGAGACCAGAATTGTACACAGTATTCCAAAAGTGGCCTAACCAATGACCTATACAGCTGCAACATGACTTCCCAACTCCTATACTCAGTGAAGGAAAGCATACTAAACAGCTTCTTCATTGTCCTTTCTACATCCACTTTCAAAGAACAATGAACCTGTCCTCCAAGATCTCTTTGTTCAGCAACACTCCCCAGGACCTTATCATTAAGTGTATCAGTCCTGCCCTGATTTGCCTTTCCAAAATGCAGCACCTCACATTTATCTAAATTAAACTCCATCAGCCACTCCTCAGCCTATTGACCCATCTGATCAAGATCCTGAGGTAACCTTCTTCACTGCCCAGCACAACTCCAATTTTGGTGTGATCTGCAAACGTCAACACCAATTTCCTGCAATGAGCCCATATCCCTCGATATTTATTTAGAAACCCTACAACATAGTCACTTTTGTCCTCGCAGCATCAGTTATAACCTATAAATCTTCATACATATTTGATGTTGTTCCCTGTTCACACAGTTGTTCCAGTTTCCTGGATATTGTGCATCCCACAGCTGCTTAGGTCCACAGGGAACTATTTACGCAAGTTCAGTTTCTGTGTAGCTTCTTAAGTACAGTTCTTCTATGAGCACAATGTGCATGAGATTTCAGAAAACACAGTTTAGAGTTCCAAGTTCAAAGTGGCAAAAAATTGAAATTCTATTTAATCCACTATCTACATACTAACAGGAATTATATCTCAATGCTTCTTACATGTGAACGAACTAGCTTTTAATGCTTTTGTAAATATCCTCTGGAAGCTTAAGGATTTTTGTCTTGATTCTGAAGAGATTTTTAGTCTAATATACTTTAAACCCAAAAAGCATGACCCATCTGTCAAAGTGTTGATGAAGCATTAAAAGAGCATGTTAAAGTTTTAGGAAACACTTCTCCAGGATTATCAAATATCAATGAAATTAATTTCATATTCACACCTACACATTGTGTCAGTACATAGTAAATAATAGAAATGTCAGACTAATAATAAGAATTGATGTTTGTTTGCAAAAGCATTACAAAAGATAATAGATTTAGAATGAGTTACAGTTGGAAAAGTAATATGAATAATACTTTTCAGGATTCCCTCTCGTGTTCTTCATGGCCTACATCCTCAGGCCTAAAGTGGGAGAAGCGATGGTGTGATCTACGGTTAATCCCCCTTCTTCATTCTCGTTTGTCACATTATATTCCAGGAACTGATATTGCCAGGTACTGTTCCAAATTATTATTTTCTTTACAGTAAGCTGTCAATTGGTATTTATCGTTAAGGTGCTCAAGTATATTCTGCCATTCATGATTTCACATGCAACACATGTGACATCACTTCCGCTCCTCACGTCATTGCTGATGTCACAGGCTCGGCGACTTCTGCCCCCACCCCCCACTGCCGTGTTCGCCACCACTTCTGCCCCCACCGACGCCACTCACCTGCAAACTGCCAACACGCCCCCCACAGATCCCACTGTCACTATCCCCGCGCCCCCAGAACCCTGAGGGGAACATCATCCCTGCTCATGACTCCACCCCCATTCCCCCAACCACCACACCCACTCCAGTTACAGGCTCCGCCCCCACTCCCAGCTCCACACCTACCCCAGGTCCTAGCTCCCAGCCCTGCCAAGTTTTCACCATCCCCCCCCTAATTTCCCCCTCACTGAGGACCAATGATCAGTCCTCAGCAAAGGCCTTACCTTCATCCTCCTCCGTCCACGCATCAATGAATTTAATACACGTGGTGACGCGAACACTTCTTCCGCTGCCTCCGCTTCCAAGCGTACTTTTTCAATCAGGACTCCTGCCCCCCTTCCGAAGACCCCTTCACCCACCTCCAACACACTCCATCCACCTGGATACCCCACGCTGGCCTATTACCCGACCTCGATCTCTTCATTTCCAACTGCCGCAGAGACATTAACCTACTCAACCTGTCTATCCCCCCCCCCACTCCAACTCTCACCCTCACAATGCGCAGCCCTACACTCCCTCTGCTCCAATCCCAACCTCACCATCAAACCAGCAGATAAAGGAGGTGTAGTGGTAGATTGGCGCACTGACCTCTACACCACTGAAGCCAGACGCCAGCTCAAACACACCGCCTCCTACTTCCCTCTCAACCATGACCCACCCCCCCATCGCCAAACCAGACCATACAGAACTTCATCACCTCTTGGCTACCTTCTCCCAGCCCCACCCCAATCCCATTTATCTCTCCATCCTGGAGCCTCTCTGCCTTCATTCCTAATGAAGAGCTTTTGCCCGAAACGTCAATTTTCCTGCTCTTCGGATGCTGCCTGATCTGCTGTGCTTTTCCAGTACCACTCTAAGCTAGACTCTGATTTCCAGTATCTGCAGTCCTCATCTTTGCCTATATTTAGCATTTAAATATGTAATAAGTCTTCTCATCCAGGATTACACTATGGCTTGAAATTTCTTTCTGATGCTGTGACTGCAGCTCATTTTGCAGGAGCAGGATTTATTAGTTATGGTGTGTGAACAACACCTATGTCGACATGGCCCTGTCATTGCTGGCCGGATAAGTGCAACAGTCTCTCTGCAGCGTGAAAAGTATCAATGAAGAGACAAAAACAATACACCTTATCATGCAGTTGTGAAAGCTTCTAGTAGGTCACAGCCTCCACTATATTTGAGCTGTAGCTGCCCTACTAAGATTTACTGCTACCTTTCTCCAAATAGTCTTAGCAGCAGCAAGCAAAGGAATATGTGGAAGAGAAATCTGGAAGCCAGAATCAGACTTAGCATCATGAGTGGAAATTAGCAGTAAATGGAAAAATAAAACCTAGGCCGATGTCGGGTCAGTGGCAGTCCTCAGTACCCCATTTCCTATAATTTTGGCATCCATTTCATTTGATTTAGAGTGGGATGGCTGGAGAACGTCAAGCCCAGCATGTCTGCAGTCTGAACAAACAGCAGCACATGTATAATCATTTGTGATAAGATTAGCTTTCACATCATTGACAATTTGTTTCAGTCTAACATCAGTTACATACTTTTTTTTTCAATATTTTGCACTGGACCTAAGTAAGTTTAAATGATAGGAAATTAACTAGATTGGTTCAAGATAGATTGAAGTCACATTCTGTGTAACCTTTATCCAAAAGTAAAAATTCAGGGCCAATATTTTTCAGCCTTTTCTGATATTACAGGTTAATAGTGGACAGTGTTTCCTTTCATATGTTTTGTCATTTTTTCAGCAAAATGCGTTTCAAATAATTGCTGTGAATGAAAAGTGTGGTTTGCCACTTCGACATTTTACAGCCTTTTGGTCACAGTATTGCATTTCACAACTTCAGAGGATTCAGCATCATGTCTATTCAACATTTTGCCTATACCACCAGCATCATTAACCAACCCCCTGCCCCACCCCCCAACTTGGTCTTTCTTATTTGTGTTTTGTTTACTTTGCTCGAATGCGCCAATTTTGCCCCCCCCCAGTCCACTGCGGTTTATGTCACTTCCTTTGGTGACATCACCAATGATACTATGACCACACCCACTCCTGAGACAGTATCCGCCCTCACTCCCAAAAAAAACCTCATATTTATCTCTCAGCCCCCTTTCCCGGCCCCACCAACCCAACATTCCTGATGAAAGGCTTATGCCCGAAGCTGCTCCTTGGATGCTGCTTGACCTGCTGTACTTTTCCAGCGCCACACTTTTCCACTCAGCAAGGAGGCTGCATTCTCTTCCCTTCACACCTTAATTTTTACCCATTTACAGCTCTAGTCCTTTTTCACTACTTTTAACAGCCCCTTTGTCTCTTACACTGGTCTTTTACACCATCTTTTCCCTTCGCCCTCTTCCACCTCCATCCAAAGTATAAAGAAAATCATTTTCCTGTCCCTTTCAGTTCTGAAGAACCATTATACCAGACTCAAAACGTAATTGTTTGTCTCTCCACAGATGGTATCAGACCTATGGAGTTTTCCAACATTTTCAGTGTTTGTTTCAGATTTCCAAAATCCACAGTATCTTGCTTTCATTCATTATTATAAGGGATGGCATTAGAGGGAATCTGTCAACAGTGTCATTTATAAATTAGATGTAGATTTTCTGAGTGAATTCTTACCTGCTATCAAAGAACAGGAATGGGCCCTTCAACCTACCAAGCCTGTGCTGATTCCTAATCCTTATTTAAACTTGCCACATATTGCCCACATGCGGTTTCTGTCCCTCTGTTCACATGTCTATAACCTTGTGCCTTAAATGTTGTTAACGTGCCTACTTCCATCCTCTCCACTGCCCTGTGTTTCAGGCACCCACCACCCTCTGTGTCTTGTGAACTACTGACTCATACACTGTACAGTGTGGAAGCAGGCCACTTGGCCCATCAAGTCGACACCAACCCTCCGAAGAGCATTCCACCCAGACTCACCATCCTCTCTACTCTATCCCTGTAACCCAGCATTTCCCATGGCTAACTAACCTAGCCTGCACATATCCTGGGCAATTTAGCATGGTAAATCCACCATAACCTGCACATCTTTGGACTGTGAGAGGAAACTTGAGCACCTGGAGAAAAGCCATGCAGACACAGGAAGAACATGCAAACTCCACACACAGTCAATCTGAAGGTGGAATTGAACCCAAGTCCCTGGCGCGGTGAGGCAGTAGTGCTAACCACTGAGCCACTGCCTCAATTTTCCAATAAGCACTATGATTATTGAGATCCACCATCATCGGTAAAGATTTTAAAAATTTACTTTTCATTTCTTTTATTGAATATTCAAAAGTACTTCAAATGAAATGGGTTGGGGTTGAGATTGATACAAAGAGGTAGATAGAGGTCCCATCCTGGATAAACTTCATCGAAAAGTGAAAGTATCTCTAAATATTTTCTGATGTTATAGATTATTATTGGAAATAATTTTAATCGTATGCTTTGTGGCATTTTAGGCAAAATGCGTTTCAAGTAATTGCTGTGGATGGAGTGTGCAGTGGTGTCATTCAGTGTCTCACTGCTGAAGACTGTGCAGATTGGCTGCAAGCACTGGCAATTAATATATCCAACCTTACCAAGCACAATGTAAGTATGGATACTTGAATGTAATAAAAAAAATTAAGACTTCAAAATTATTCAAGACAGTAGTTTATTATTTGTAACTTCTGCTTTTGGCAATTATGATGTAAACGATTCATCGTTAGAAAAAAACCGCCCATACTTATCAATGGCGGTATGAACAAACCATTGGCGCAGGTGTGATTATTACCTATTCATGGTTTTTGACAAAAGCTTTAGCTCTAATTACTGTAAATGAAAGGAAAATACTAAAGAATATTTACATAGTTATTTAATATCTAAATTACAGTGTTCAAATCATATAACAGCATATGTAATTATATCCTCAAACCATCAGACATCCTATAACTAAAAGAATAAACACCATCCCATAACTTACACCATGCCATATCTACACAACCACAGAATGAGCAGGATATAATCATCCTGCCACAGATCCCAAATGAAACTAATCACAAAGCATTCGATGTTAATGAATGATAACAACATGCTAAATGAGCAAAATTAGCTTCCCACCATCCTGGTTGGCTTTGCCATTTGATTTGATGCATGCTACTTTAATAATTTGAGCTTTTGATCCTGGCATTAGAGATCTGTAAAAACAATGTGGGAAGAGCCCAGCCTATCAGCGACCAAGCAGACAATCTATGCATGGAGCCAGAGGACATAGACAGGGTTTTAAATGAGTACGTCACATCTGTCTTCACTTTGGAGGAGGGGATGTCAGTACGGTTTGTTACATTACACAGTAATGGCTCATTGGGTCTAGGGGTATAATTCTCATTTTGGGGGGGTGTACATTACAGGTATGTGAGATGTCCCAGGTTCAAATTACAGATAAGCTCTGAATGCTTGCCTTCAATTTTGGGTGACATGGGGCTCAGTGGTTAGCACTGCTGCCTCAGAATGCCAGGGACCTGGTTTTGATTCCAACTTGTGGACTGTAAGGAGTTTGCACATTCGTCCCATGGGTTTTTCCCAGATGCTCTGGTTTCCTGGAATGAGGGTAGTGCTGTTGCTGTACTTTATATGGATTTCAGCAAAGATAAGAACTCACATGAGAAACTAATAAAGCCGTTAAAAGCATGTGAGATCCAAGATAACTTGGCAAATTGGATCCAAATTTGGCTTAGTTGCAGGAAACAGAATGTGGTCGTAGAAGCCTGTTTGTGTGACTGGAGGCCTGTTTCCAGTGGCATACCATAGGATCAGTGCTATGTCCTTCATTGTTTGTGTTGCATATAAATAGTAAAGAAGAAAATGATGGGGAACTGAGGGAATGACAAGTAAGTTTGTGGATGACATGTAGATTGACTGTGTGGCTGACAGTGAGTGAAAGGACTTAAATTACAAGAGGGTGTTCACAGATTGCTCGGCAGGCAGATCAGTGGTCGAAGATGGAAGTTAACTTTGATAAGTGTGCAGTGATGCACTTTGGAAGAAGTAACAAGGGAGTATTTGATCTATGGAAAGATAGTAGAAAGCTCAGATGGATCTTGGGTGCTTGTCCAAAACTCCCCGAAGGTCATAAGACAGGTTAATAGGTTAGTTAAGAAGGCACACAGTACACTTGCCTTTATCAGTTCCAGCATAGATTACAGAGCAGGGAGGTTATGGTGGAGCGGTACAAACCTTAAATGAGGCTACAACTGGAGTACTCTGCTGTTCTGGTCACCCACTATCGGAAAGATTTGATTGCACTGGAGGAGGTGCAGAGAAGATTTACCAGGATAATGCCTGGGGAGGAATAGTTTAGCTATGAAGAGAAAAATTGGGTTGTTTTCTTTAGAGCAGTGAAGGCTGAAAGGGGGACTTGACAGAGGAATTTAAGATTATGAGGAGCATGGACAGGGTAGGTAGAAACTGGCTGGTCTCCTTAGTTGAAGGGTCAGTAACAGAGTACAAAGCTTTTAGTTGTAGAGTCATAGAGGTGTACAGTCGTTAAAGTTAAGAGGATTTGAGGAAACTCTTTTCACACAGAGGAAGGTGGGAATCTGAAATGCACTGCCTGGGAGGGTAGTTGAAGTAGGAAAATTCTCAGCCTTCACTTGGATGAGAACTTGAAATATCATAATATTCAAAGCTAAGGGCCAAGTGCTGCAAATTGGACGAGTGTAGATTTAGAGTTTGTTGGTGTAGATACCATGACCAAAGAGCCTGTTCTGTATTGTATGATTGTATGATCTAGCATGATTAATTATCGCTGCTTCATTCCACACTCTACCAGTCAGTATTAAATTCCATGGTGACTGTTTCATTCATCACAAGCTGTGTATGTTAATCACACATACCACTGTATGATGCCTCAGTTCTGCTTGATGAAGCTAGCTCTTAAAGATTTTCAACAATATCTATTTAAACAATCTCAATTCAGTGCATGTCTTATCCTTAGCATTAAACTGCCCAAGTCAGGTTTTAATTGAAACATATTTAACAAGGTTGGTCTGAAATGTCTCAGGGACTGACAGCACACACTAATGTAAAGTAAAACGTGATCTTTCAGGAAGCAGTTTGGTTGATTGTATTTTAAATGCCTCTAAGCACATCTGATTATTGATTTGGTAGTGTTTAATGGTTCCGTTGAGTAAAAGTTAAGCAAATCAATTTCCAGAGCTGTGAACCCACACACCTGTGAGACTAAAAACAAGCTTTTTAACAATTGCTGGTATACTGGTTCTCTGCTGAAACTCCAGTTTCACAACAATTTTTTAATCAACTAATTATATGTACAGAGAGTAGTTTGAAAAAAAACTCATCTCAGTGTGATTAATATACTACCATGACCACCTTTCATGACCTCTCCAATTAATTTATCCTTTTAGGGCAGAGTTAATATCATTCAGAATGTTTCCAAAACTTCCATTGCACGTGAAAATGAAACATAGTTTAGCTTTTTCTTATTAGAATGGGCATGTGGAAGTATGTGGAGCATCTACAGTTGTCTAGTTTTTAAATATTTGGTATTGTTGTATTGCAATCCTTGCTACAATTTTATAGGAAAAAAAGATCCAATTTGAAGCTATTTTTAGCACCTTTCTTTGCATCAGGAAAACAGAGAATGTAAATGTTGAAATTAAATGCTTCCAAATCACTGAAAAGTTGACTGTAATAAGATTTCAGCAATAGGAGATTAAAGAGAGCGGGTTATTTAAGAGGTTCTTGCAGAGTTTCATGGATGCTTTTAGAAGCATCAAAGCATTGAAGTTTTATCTGCAGGATACTATGACAATTGCCAACAGGTCACCCAGATAAAATAAATAATGGGAACCAATTTTAAAGTTCACAAATAGGTACTCTATGATTGCACTGGAATAAAGTGAGAGGAGATATGGCAGGTAGTTCAATAAATGTCAAGCTATCTTTACTGACCTTACGCTGCCGGCTACATCTAACACTCACACCTTATGTAGGCTTCAGTCAAAATTGCACATCACTGTAATCAGTACTACATGTACAGCACTGCCACTCTCATCAATGCCCTCTTCTTTTCTATCCTGACACCACCTGTATTTCCATAAGAATCATCTTTAGTTTTATCATGTAGGTCACTAATAGGTCACATATAGGTCACTAATTCAAAATGGCAGGTATTTCACAACTCCTTTCCTACTGGGCAGTACACATTTATCTCCACAAGAGAACAGAATTTTGCTGGCATCCATGTAGATCTCACAATATCAGGTTTCTCGTTGTTCTCTGGTGTGGTCGTACTCATTTTCTGCCGATGTGACCTCCTCACATTCACTAATAACACACTAATAACATGTTGGAGTGATATGGAATATAGTCGTCTTTTGGGCTACTTGTAAAGCCAGCATCTTTCTTTCCTAAGCCAAGAAAGACAAGGATAGATGACTAGTTCAGGATAGATATTTAATCAGTGTAGATTTTAAGATGTTATGCTTGATGTTTGATTATTTGTTTATATGTTTGTGTGAGAATAGGTAAGAAGAAAAGCAAAACATAAAACCTGCAGTTATTCTAACTGGTGTGAGATTCATTGGCGAAACTTGTGTTGCCGTCCCCTTGATGTCAGCAGCCTTCTTGAATTGCCATATGGTATAGACAAAACCACAGAATTGTTTGGGAGGGAGTTGCAGGTACAGTGTATTTGACCAGCAGCATTGAAGCAATGACAACATAATTCCAAGCAACATTCCCTCCAAGCTGCACATGCCAATCATTACACCAACACATAGCTCCCACTTGCAGGAGCTGCTGTGGGCACGAATTACAGCAGAAGGAAAAGCTATCAAGGGAGCATTTGTTACACATCAGGAGGAGAACTTGCAAGTAGAGGTATTCCTATGCTTCTGGTCCCCTTGTCCTATGGGATGCTAAAGATAGTTGATTTTGAAGGTGCTGTTGAATGAGCCTTGATGAGTTGCTTCACTGCATCTTATAGATGGTGCACACTATTGCTAGTGTGCATAAATGAAAAAGATATTGAATGCTTAAGGTCATGGATTGGCTGCCTTTCAAAGCCAGCTGTTTATCATTAGTGGTGCCAAGTCACACAAATGTTGCCAGACCTGCACTTGTCAAAGCAAGTGAACACTTCATCAAATGTCTTGAAAATAACAACAAGGCACAAGGTAAAATGGTAGTTGGAGATCAGTCAACTCAGCGAGAGGGTATCTCTGCAGGAGTTCCTCAGAGTAGCATCCTAAACCTAGGCATCTTTAACTGCTTCATAAATGACCTTCCCTCCATCATAAGGTGACAATTGAGGACATTCACTGATGATTTCATAGCATTCAACATCATTTGTGACTCCTCAGATACTGAAGAACTCCATGCCCAAATGCAGCAAGACCGAGATAAAATCCAGGCTTGAGATTAGAAAAAAAGGCATGTTACATTCATGCTACACAAATACAAGGCAATGACGTTCTCCAATAAGAAACAATCTAACCATCTCCCCATGACATTCAATAACATTATCATCACTGAATCCTGCACTATTATCGTCTTGGGGGTTAGAATTGATCAGAAATTGAATTACACAAGTCATATAAATACTGCAGCTACAAGAACAGATCAGAACTAGGAATCTAGGAATCATGCCCAAAGACAGTCCACCATGTAGAAGGCACTGTTCAAGAGTGTGTTGGAATATTCCTCACTTGCCTGGATGGGTGCAACTCCAACAACATTCAAGAAGCTTGACACGATCTAGGACAAAGCAACCGGCTTGATTGGTGATTCCCTCCACCACCAACCCTCAATAACAGCAGTATGTACTGCCTAAAAGATGCACTACACAAAATATTCAACAAAGATCCTTAGACAGCAGCTTCCAAATGCACGACAGCTTTCATCTCAAAGTTCAAATGTCGAAGATACATGGGAACACCACCACCTCCAAGCCACTCATTGTCATGATTTGGAAATATATTACCGTCCCTCCACTATCACTTGGTCAAAATCCTAAGACCATTCTGAGTCCACCTACACCACATTGACTGTAGCTTGGCATTACCTTCTCAAGGGCAAATTGGGATAAACAATAAATGCTAGCCCACCTGGTAACCCACACATACAATGAGTGAATAAAACAAAATTAAAATTCTTTGGATATCAGATTGTAGGCTGTTGTCCAGAGAATTT
Organism: Chiloscyllium plagiosum; assembly: GCF_037043375.1. Lineage (NCBI taxonomy): Eukaryota > Metazoa > Chordata > Chondrichthyes > Orectolobiformes > Hemiscylliidae > Chiloscyllium > Chiloscyllium plagiosum. The sequence continues at coordinate 82,090,481 of NW_028270142.1, read as the reverse complement.
ACAGTCTCTAGAACTATAAGAGTAGAAAATAAAATTAATATGGCGGGTTCCATTACGCTCCTAGTCAATCATGGTGTCGGGGTGTTGAGAGAGGGGCAATTTGGCAGTGGCAGTGCCATTGAATATAAATAGAAGGTTTTTTTGATGTACTTGTTGAGTGCGGTCATTGCCTGATCCTCATGTGGGATAAATATTACTTGCATATTACTTGGGGCAGCACGGTGGCTTGGCAGTTAGCGCTGTTGCCTTACAGCACCAGGGACCCTGGTTCGATTTCTGCCTCTGGTGACTGTGTGGAGTTTGCACATTCTCCCTGTGTCTGCGTAAGTTTCCTCTAGGTGCTCTGGTTTCCCCCCACAATCCAAAGATGTGCAGGTGAATTAGCCATGCTAAATAGCCCATAGTGTTAGGTACATTAGTCAGGGTAGGGGAATGGGTCTAGGGTCGAGTGGACTTGTTGGGCTGAAGGGCTTGTTTCCATACTGTAAGGAATCTAATCTGAATGCTGTCCAGGTCTTTTTATATGACTGCTTCTGTATCTGAGGTCTCACAAACACTCTGCAATCCTTAATAAAAACCAAAAGAACTGTGGATGCTGTGAATCAGAAACAAAAACAGAAGTTGCTTGAAAAACTCAGCAGGTCTGGCAGCATCTATGAAAATAAATCAAAGTTAATGTTTCAGGTCCGCAGGGACTGTTCCCTCCAGGATACTCTGTTCCACTCTTCCTTCACTCCCATCATCAACCACAACCCCACGGCACGTTCCACCGCAACCACCGAAGGTGTAACACCTGCCCATTTACCTCCACCCTCCTCAGTATCCAAAGGCCCAAGATAACTTCCAGGTAAAATAGCACTTTATCTGCACTTCTCACAATGTCGGCTATTGCATTTGCTGCTCACAATATGGTCTCCTCTACATTAGGGAAGTGAAGCATAGATTGGGTGATAACTTTTTAGAACATCTACATTCTGCCTGTAAAAAGACGCTGAGCTTCCAGTTTTGTGCCACTTTAACACACCACTGTGTTCCCTGACCAAGATCTCTGTCTCAGGTTTGCTGCAGTGCTGCATCGAGGCTCAATGCAAGCTGGAAGAACTTTTTTCAGCTTGGGGGGCCTGCAGCCCTCTGGACTCAATATCAAGTTCAGTAATTTTAGGACCTGAACTTCCCCATGTCCTAACCCCCAACCATACACACTAGACCTTGTTACCACATAGTCTGCCGTTACACACTACCCATTGTTAGCCATTAATAATCTCCATTAAGAGCTATTTACCCTCCCAGCCTGTTTGTTGTTGACTCCTTTGTCTGTTAACTGTTCTTCTCTGCCTTTAGGCTCTATCCATCCCTATCATTTACTTCTTAACCCCTCCCCCACCATATCTTCTGCATATAAACCAAGATTTTCCTAGGTACCATCAGTTCTGAGGAAGGATCACTGGACCCAAAGCATTAACTTTGATTTCTTTGCACAGATGCTGCCAGACCTGCTGAGCTTTTCCAGCAACTTCTGTTTTTGACTCTGCAATCCTTGATGGACATCCCCACTTCTGACCTTATGCTGAAGAGAAGGCCTGAGGAACTATTGTCATATGTTATGGATTTGAAATGATTGGTCTCTGAGAACCATAACCATGTTTCATTGTGCAACTTCAACACTGATGGGAATCTAATCTAATCTAACCAAGACAGTGTTTCTCTGCAATTCCCATTAACTTCAGTTTTGCTTGGGCTGTTTGAAGCCACACTTAATCAAGTGCTGTCACCTCTGGAATTCACCTGTTTTGTCCATATTTGATTCAAGGATGCAATGATTTCTGGAGATGAATCATCCTAGCACAACCCAAACTGAGTGAATTTGTTATTAGTGAACAAATACTACTTTACAATACTGTTAATGACACTTTGCATCATTTAGTTGATGATGAAGAGTAGATTCATGGGGTGGCAATTGGTTAGGTTGGATTTGTCCTGAGTTTTGTGAACACACCTGGGCATTCCTTTTTCACATTTTCAGATAAATTCCAGTGTTGTACCTGCACCAGAATTGATTGTTTACAGTGTGTTTAATTCTGGAGCACAAGGTCTCAGTATAACAGCTGGAGTGTTGTCAGAGCCAATAGTCTTTGTTGTGTCAGTGACTTCAGTCATTTCTCTATATCATAGAATTAATCAAATTGGCTAAAGAGAAGCATTTGTGATGGTGGGGACCTTAGGAAGAGGCTAAGATGGATCACCCACTTCTAACTAAAGATATTTATACATATTCCTGCCTTGTCTTTTGCACTGATGTAAATATTATGTGAATGAACTTCAGTTAACAAATTTTGTTTTGCTGTGCTACTTTGCTATTTTATTCATAAATTAATAATTCTACTTCAATATTTTCCCTCAGATTAAAAAGATAAACAGGAATTTTCCTGTAAATCAACAGGTAAGTTGAAATATTTAATAAAATAGCTGCTAAATTTATCAATCAGGTTCACTATATTTTGAAAATGTTTTTGACCTTTGCAGTAAAATGTCCTTGAAGTAAAGGCTAATGGCCAATAATGAGTCCCTATGTGCGTTAATTGTTAATGACATGATTGACAATATCATTAATGAGATTATTCAGGGGATCATTGATTTGGACTGGGCATCAAGTAACCCTTTGGGTTCTGAATATTTTCTGCTACTTTAAGTGTACCTGGAGGCAGGAAACATGTTTCCGCTGATGGGTGAGTCCTGAACCACAGGACACAGCTTAAAAATAAGGGGTAGGCCATTTAGGACAGAGATGAGGAGAAACTTCTTCACCCAGAGAGTGGTGGCTGTGTGGAATGCTCTGCCCCAGAGGGCAGTGGAGGCCCAGTCTCTAGATTCGTTTAAGAAAGAGTTGGAGAGAGCTCTCAAGGATTGTGGAATCAAGGGTTATGGGATAAGGCAGGAACAGGATACTGACTGAGGATGATCAGCCATGATCATAATGAATTGTGGTGCAGGCTCGAAGAGCAGAATGGCCTACTCCTGCACCTATGTCTATTGTCTACCTTTATATTCTTTGGTAAGTTAAAATCCACTGTGCCACCATGTGGGCGGCATGGTGGCACAGTGGTTAGCACTGCTGCCTCACAGCGCCGAGACCCGGGTTCAATTCCCGCCTCAGGCGACTGACTGTGTGGAGTTTGCACGTTCTCCCCATGTCTGCGTGGGTTTCCTCCGGGTGCTCCGGTTTCCTCCCACAGTCCAAAGATGTGCAGGTCAGGTGAATTGGCCATGCTAAATTGCCTGTAGTGTTAGGTAAGGGGTAAATGTGGGGGTATGGGTGGGTTACGCTTCGGTGGGTCGGTGTGGACTTGTTGGGCCGAAGGGCCTGTTTCCACACTGTAATGTAATGTAATCTAATCTAAAAAAAAAACAAAAATCGGAGGAAACTAATTATTTTGGTTGGATCCAATGAATCGTATATTCAAATTCATTTAATTAAGTATTAAATTTACCAAGGGAGTATGCAATTAAAAAGAACTGGTAATTATAAATAAAATTGCTGAGAAATGACAAAAATCTGATAGGGAATTAAATATTATCTAAAATATATCTTGCTCACTGAGAGTTATCACTAGCAAAGGTAGAAAATGCCAAAAAATAACAATATGGCATTATTCAATAAGAAACTGCTGCCAACAAGGCTTGCTGAATGAATGTATGGGTGCATCTTGAGATTGCATTCCTGAAGAAGGGCTCATGCCCGAAACGTCGATTCTCCTGCTCCTTGGATGCTGCCTGACCTGCTGCTCTTTTCCAGCAACACATTTTCAGCTCTGATTTCCAGCATCTGCAGTCCTCACTTTCTCCTCCTACATCTTGAGATTGTTTGTTCTACAGTCAAACAAAGTTATTTAAACCTTGTATAAATTATTTAGAATGCATGCAATCCAGTTTTGAGTCACTTACTCCAATAATATTGATGTATTGATGAAGGTTAGGAAAGAACTAGAACAATAATTTCAAGACAAACTCAATATTAGAAAGTATTTCAATCGGGTGAATTTCCATCTGACTAAAAAGATGGAGAATCACAATCAAATTATTTAAAAAATACAAAAAGGTAGCTGAGACATAGAGGTAAAAGGCACAGCATATAATCTAAGTAGACTTGCAACTGAGACAAGAACTTGGTCATTTGTTCCTTTCATAAGTAGTAAGTTTCTCAGACAGGGACCTAAGGCAAGATTTTCCATCTTTTAAGCTAACTGTGAGGGCAGGCAGTCCAAAGGTGTGCAGGTTAGGTGGATTGGCCGTGGGAAATGCAGTGTAACAGGAATTGAACATAGAACATTACAGTGCAGTACTTCAGCCCTCGATGTTGTGCCGACCTGTGAAACCAATCAGAAGTCCATCTAACCTATATTATTCTGTTTTCATCCATATGTCTATCCAATGACCATTTAAATGTCCTTAAAGTTGGCGAGTCTACAACTGTTGCAGGCAGGAATGCCCCTACTATTCTCTGAGTAAAGAACCTACCTCTGACATCTGTCCTATATCTATCACACCTCAATTTAAAGCTATGTCCTCTCATGCTCGCCATCACCATCTGAGGAAAAAGGGTCTCACTATCCACCCTATCTCACCCTCTGGTTATCTTACATCTCTCAATTAAGTCACCTCTCAACATTATTTTCTCTAATGAAAACAGCCTCAGTTCCCTCAGCCTTTCCTAATAAGACCTTCCCTCCATACCAGTCAACATCCCAGTAAATCTCCCCTGAACCCTTTCCAACACTTCCACATCCTTCCTATAATGCAGCGACCAGAACTGTATGCAATACTCCAAGTGCAGCTGAACCAGAGTTTTATGTAGCTGCAACACGACCTCATGGCTCCAAAATTCAGTCCCTCTACTGAGAAAAGCTAACACATCGTATGCCTTCTTAACAGCCTATCAACCTGGGTGGCAACTTTCGGGGATCGGTATACATGGACATCAAGATCTCTCAGCTTATCTGCATGCCCAAGAATCTTACCATTAGCCCAGTAATCTTTATTCCTGTTGCTCCTTCCAAAGTAAATCACCTCACACATTTCCACATTGAACTCCATTTGCCACCTCTCAGTCCAGCTCTGCAGCTTATCTATATCCCTCTGTAATCTGCAACATCATTCAGCACTATCCACAACTCCACTGACCTTAGTGTCATCCGCAAATTTATTAGCCCATCCTCTACACCCTCCATTATAAAAATAACAAACAGCAGTGGCCCCAAAACAGATCCTTGTGGTACACGACTAGTAACTGAACTCCAGGATGAGCATTTCCCATCAACCACTGCCCTCTGTCTTCTTTTAGCTAGCCAATTTCTGATTCAAGTCGCTAAATCACTTTCAATCCCATGCCTCCATATTTTGTGCAATAGCCTACTGTGGGGAACCTTATCAAACGTCTTGCTGAAATCCATATACACCACATCAACCCACTTTACCCTCATCCACCTGTTTGGTCACCTTCTCAAAGAACTTAATAAGGTTTGTGAGGCATGACCTATCCTTCACAAAACCATGTTGACTATCCCTAATCAACTTATTCCTTTCTAGAAGATTATAAATCCTCACTCTTATAACATTTTCCAACACTTTATCCACAACTGAAGTAAGGCTTATTGGTCTATTATTGCCAGGGTTATATTTTCTCCCCTTCTTGAACAAGGAGACAACATTTGCTATCCTCCAGTCCTCTGGCACTATTCCTGTAGACAATGACGGCATAAAGATCAGAGCCAAAGGCAGGCCTTAACTATTTTCACACTTTTCAGAATTGCTAAAAACCTTCTCTTTGTGAACCTCAATTCTACCTAGTCTAGTAGCCTGCATCTCAGTATTCTTCTCGACAATATTGTCTTATTCCAGTGTGAATACTGACAAAAAATAATCATATAACACTTCCCCTATCTCCTCAGACTCCATGCACATCTTTCCACAACTGTGATTGATTGGCCCTAACATTACTCTAATCATTCTTTTATTCCTGGTATACCTTTCGAAAGCTTTAGGGTTTTCCTTGATCCTATCTGCCAATGACTTCTCATGTCCTCTCCTGGTTCTTCTTAGCTCTCTCTTTCAGTCTTTCCTGGCTAACTGGTAACTCTCAAGTGCCCTAACTGAGCCTTCATATCTCATTCTAACATAAGCCTTCTTCCTCCACTTGACAAGTAATTCAACTTCTTTAGTAAACCACGGCTCCCTTGCTCGACCACTTCCGTCCTGCCTGCCAGGTACATACTTATCAAGGACACACAGTAGGTGTACTTTGAATAAGCTCCACATTTCAATTATGCAGTTGTGGATAGGATAAGGGAGTGGGTCTGGGTGGAATGCACTCTGGAGGGTTGGTGTGGTCCTGATGGGTTGAATGGCCTGCTTCAAAACTGTAGGGATTCAATGATGTTAAGTGTCAACCAACTTGTTGCCCCCACTGCCAAAAGAACTTGCTGTGTCACATGCTAATCAACTTGTTAAGAGCTGACTGGCTTACCAGTTAGTGCTATTTAATCTGACGCAAATAGCATCTTGATCCTAAACACCATGGCAATCAAGGCTTACTCTTCAGGGGATCCAACGATGAGAAACTCAACATTTTTCTTTTGTTTCTTTGAATTGGGGATCAAAATGAGGAAGAATTCACAGAGGTCAGAGGTACATATAGGAGGGTGACTTTTAGAGAACCACTCCCTTGCCCTCATCTCTACCTCTAATTGCCTGCAAATTGGGACAAATGGAAGCCATTGTAGCTGTCAATTGACTATTGAAAAGGCTTAATTTCGGACAAGTCAAGAAAGTCCCGAATGGATATTAATGTCCAACATTTAATTGGTGAGGTAATGACAAGAGTGTATATATCTCCCTGAAGCCAGCTCATCCAATGATGTCTCCTTTTCACTATCTCTTTCATTCACCATTAGGATTGGGAAAAAAACATAGTAACTAATTGCTTAATGATGAACTACTTCACTCCAAAATTGCGTAATTTTGAGTGGCAGTGTGATCAAAGGTAGCAGGTCAAATTGTAGAGCTCTTTTAAAAATATAATCAAGTAATTTGAATATTACAATCGTTACTGTGTTGTCGTATGAAAGATATAGAATGGAGTGAAATAGATGATGACATCTTGAAAAATGTCCATATTACAGAGGAGGAAGTGCTGGATGTCTCGAAACACATAAAGGTGGAAAAGTTCCCAGGACCTGATCAGGTGTACCCTAGAACTCTGTGGGAGGATAGGGAAGTGATTGCTGGGCCTCTTGCTGAGATATTGGTATCATCGATAGTCACAGGTGAGGTGCCGGAAGATTGGAGGTTGGCTAACGTGGTGCCACTGTTCAAGATGGGTGGTAAGGACAAGCCAGGGAACTATAGACCATTGAGCCTGACGTCGGTGATGGGCACGTTGTTGGAGGGAATCCTGAGGGACAGGATGTACATGTATTTGGAAAGGCAAGGACTGATTAGGGATCGTCAACATGGTTTTGTGCGTGGGAAATCATGTCTCACAAATTTGATTGAGTTTTATGAAGAAGTAACAAAGAGGATTGATGAGGGCAGAGCGGTAGATGTGATCCATATGGATTTCAGTAAGGCGTTCGACAAGGTTCCCCAGGGTAGACTGGTCAGCAAGATTAGATCTCATGGAATACAGGGAGAACTAGCCATTTGGATACAGAACTGGCTCAAAGGTAGAAGACAGAGGGTGGTGGTGGAAGGTTGTTTTTCAGTCTGGAGGCCTGTGACCAGTGGAGTGCCACACGGATCGGTGCTGGATCCTCTACTTTTTATCATTTACATAAATGATTTGGATGCGAGCATAAGAGGTACAGTTAGTAAGTTTGCAGATGACACCAAAATTAGAGGTGTAGTGGACAGCGAAGAGGGTTACTCAGATTACAACAGGATCTTGACCAGATGGACCAATAGGCTGAGAAATGGCAGATGGAGTTTAATTCAGATAAATGCAAGGTGCTGCATTTGAAAAAGCAAATCTTAGCAGGACCTACGCATTTAATGGTAAGGTGCCAAGGACTGTTGCTGAACTAAGAGACCTTGGAGTGCAGGTTCATAGCTCCTTGAAAGTGGAGTCACAGGTAGATAGGATAGTGAAGAAGGCGTTTGGTATGCTTTCCTTTATTGGTCAGAGTATTGAGTACAGGAGTTGGGAGGTGATGTTGCGGCTGTACAGGACATTGGTTAGGCCACTGTTGGAATATTGCGTGCAATTCTGGTCTCCTTCCTATCGGAAAGATGTTGTGAAACTTGAAAGGGTTCAGAAAAAATTTACAAGGATGTTGCCAGGGTTGGAGGATCTAACCTACAGTGAGAGGCTGAACAGGCTGGGGCTGTTTTCACTGGAGCGTCGGAAGCTGACGGGTGACCTTATAGAGATTTACAAAATTATGAGGGGCATGGATAGGATAAATAGACAAAGTCTTTTCCCTGGGGTGGGGGAGTCCAGAACTAGATGGCATAGGTTTAGGGTGAGAGAGGAAAGATATAAAAGAGACCTAAGGGGCAACGTTTTCACGTAGAAGGTAGTACGTGTATGGAATGAGCTGCCAGAGGAAGTGGTGGAGGCTGGTACAATTGCAACATTTAAGAGGCATTTGGATGGGTATATGAATCGGAAGGGTTTGGAGGGATATGGGCCGGGTTCTGGCAGGTGGGACTAGATTGGGTTGGGATATCTGGTTGGCATGGACAAGTTGGACTGAAGGGTCTGTATCCATGCCGTGGCGTGCGAACAGGTGACCCAACTCCCCTCCCACTCGAACCACATCACTCAGATGTGACGTAACGGCATAGCCCACACTGGCAGGTTAGGTACTGTTGTTGACTGCTGTTAGGTACTTTTCTTTATTTCACTGTGAAAATGTCATTTATTCCAAAATCTGAAGAATTCCGAAAAACAACTGGCCCCAAGGATTTCGGATAAAGGATTGTGTACCTGGACTAGTTGGCCAAAGTTGAAAAAATACAATTGACCGACTACTTTGGTATTTTACTTCATTCACTGTGGGGTTCAATGAGGAATTGTGCAGAACTTTTCACTCAGGCAACAATAGAAAAGGTTGAAGTTTATGATAGACTAAAATGTGTGTGGTCAATGAAAGGATTAATCGAAAACAAATTCTCTCTTTTTCCATCATTTTTTAAATTCGTTCATGTGACATGGGCATCACTGACTGTGCTAGTGTTTATTTCCCATCCCTAATTGACTTTGAGAAGATGGTGCTCAACTACCTTCTGCAGCTACTGCTGTCCATTTGGTGTAGGCAGACCCACAATGCCATTTTAAGGAGGGAATTCTGAGCTATTGGCCCAGCAACACTGGAGGTACAGCAATTTATTTCCATGTCAGGATGGTCATTGTTTTGGAGAGCAACTTGTAGGTGGTTCTGTTTTGACTCCCAATTGCTCAATGTCATTCATTGACCAGTATATGCTGTTGTATTTTTTTCATTTGATTATAATATTGATATACTGTCAACATTTGTGCTAAAGCCATAAATTTTATCCAGTGTAAATGGCCTGTGACCTAACAGCATGACAAATTTATATTAGTGTTTTACATCCTCCTTGGGAAAACATTATTACAATTCTAAATCAAAGTAGGTTTTTAAATAAAGCTATTGATGAAATCCTCTAGGTGTGCACATCATGAAAAAATTAACTTCCAGAACCTTTATTAAGAGTTTGTGCAAAGAATTTTCAGCATTTTAAAGGAGGAAAGCATTTGATGAAAACTCCTTTTATTTAGCCTATTCCCTTAAAGTGTGTCAAAACTATAATTGGGAAATATTGTTATCTTTTGAAAAATACAAGAGATCATTCATTTCTGTTCTAAGTGTACATTTCAAGGAGAAACATTTGCATCCTTCAGTAAATTTGGAATATAGCTGACCACATCACAATCTACAAATCCAGGAAAGACATGCTGCAAAAGAAGTAGTAACCCACAATCATTCTTAAGATGGTCTTACTATTGTGATTTTGTTTAGAGATGTGTGTAAGAGATTTCACTAAATCACTTTCCTGAAATTGACTACTGTATAGCAATAGGAGGAGGGGTAGGCCATTTTCACCCTTTGAGCCTGCTCAAACATTTAATATGATCTTAGCTAATCCTCTATCTCAATGCCATATTTCTGATCCATCTCCATACCCTTTGATGCCATCAGTATTTCATAATGTGGAAACAGGCCATTCAGCCTAAACAGTCCACACCAACCCTCTGAAGAGCATCCAACCCGGACACACACAACTGCCCGCCCCCCCCAACCCTATCCCTTTAATCGTAAATTTTCTATTGCTAACCCTACTAGCCTGTACTTCCCCGGACACTATGGGCAATGTAGCATGGCCAATCCGTCTAACCTGCAATCTTTGGACTGGGAGAAAACTGGAGTTACCAGAAGAAGCCCACGCAGACACAGGGAGAGTGTGCAAACTCCACACAGACAGGATTCACACAAAAACCAGGACATAAATTCTTTGGGCTGTATGGTCGTTTGGCTGCTGTCCAAGAGCCAAACTGAGTACATTTGACTTTTGCAAACTTTCCTTTTATTGTGGCCCTTTATATTCAAACACCCTCCTAACTGATGAAGAGCCTATGGTGAGTGCATTTTAGTTCTTTCGATTGATTTAAATTGGTTATTACCAATAAATTTGCACAGTCCTTTGACTATTTTCTTTGTGTTGATGCAGCATACATTGCACATTGACTTCCCACTGATTTTATATGAAAATTACTTCAAATTTCTTGTTACAATCTGTATCCTTAAAACTGTACTTAGTTTCCTTGAAAGCTGCATTGCTTTCTCATAAACTGGATTCACACCTATTCACTGCTTTCAATGTTGGATGCCTGGGTCTCACGCATGTGGTTTCCTCCCCTTGCTCGCCTCATCTTTCACAGCTAAAGATTCCGATCTGACTGCCTGGTAGAGATCTGTGAGTAAAGTACTGACAGCTTTGGTTATGTCTGTTAAGTGGCCAAAAAATGATAGGGTGGGTGGAGAAAAGGAGAGCATCTGAGAAGCCATCTGTTAGATTTTAGATGCACCCCCCATCCCCCCGCACCCCCTCATGGTTTTGGCAGGACTGCAACACAAAATTCACCCGAATTCTACAAAGAGGTGAGCTTATATTCCCTATTATATAAAAGATGAAGTGACTTGGCTGATATTTAAAAAAGATTTTGCAAGAAATTAATATGGTCAATGGTGTGGGAGTCTAGGGCAAGGGAGCACATGTGTAGAATCACTGCTCAGCCATTCAAGATAAAGTATTTCTTCAGAAGAAGTGGGAAAAAGGTGTGAAATTCAAACCTCAAAAAGTGCTAGTCTCAATTAATAACCAAATCATAGACTGACTGATTGTTATTCACCTTGGACTTTGAAAGATATGGAGCCATAATGGGTCAGTTGATGTAGGAGTCAAAAAAAATGATGATATATAGAGCAACATGAAGGGGAAAACTCTTCCTATTCGTAATTCTTGCAAAAAACTTGGGGTGGGATAGTTTGAGCATTATGAATTGCTTAACTGCCAGAAATGACAATCAAGGTATTATGGCCAAAATAGTTTCAATGCAGGTTGAAATTTTGAAGTTTGAACTAAAACATCATATTAGACAATTATTGGGAGTATTTTATTGTTTTTATTCATCCAAGAGGTGGTTGTCACTGCCTGGGCCAGCAGTTATTGCCTGTCCCTAGTTTCCCTTGAGAAGATGATGGTGAGCAGCCTTCCTTAACCATTGCACTCTGTGTGCTGTAGGTAAACCCACAATACTGTTAGGGAGGGAAGATACTGAAGGAACATTGACATCTAGATTAATGTTCCCCAATAAAAACTGCTGAACTGGGAGGGGAGGGAGATAGATCGTGGTTATTGCTTTTTGCCAATGAACTGAGAGCTCATTTGTGTGTCTGTTAGTGTGGAATAAATTTGTAAGTGCTCTTGTTACTCTCAATGCTGTGGACTCCTCAGCAGCACATTTTACCCTGACAGTATTGGTTTTCTTTCAGACAAGGAGGATTACAGGGGAGGCTGTAGACTCAGAAATATCTGATTCCAATCTGGACAGTGAACCAATTTTAAGGGTCTCCTTTCCAGACTCGGGGAGGTGGTGAGCGCCTGATAAGTGACCCAAGGATCCATATGTTCCTAAAGTGGGATGATTATAACGGAGGTCCTTATCCAGACGAGTCCATTCCCAAGATGGGGAGGGCAGGTATAATTCAGGAGGTTGATAATCCAATGCCAGCAGGGTGATTGTGTCCAGTTTGTGTGGAGCTGATCTGATGGCAGAATGCATGTGAGACCAGAAAGAACACTCTTTCTGATGAAAGTTACATATTAAAACAAAAGTAATTAGGGCTTGAAAATTGGGAAATATATGTACTACCACACTCTCTTTCTCAAAAGGATAGCCACTTTCCACTGCCTGCACAAGAGCTATGCTTCTATTATTAATTTCTTCAACTGCTCGTGCCAGGCGCAGAATAGTCAAATCAACTTAGATGTTGACTCTCATCTTCTTACAACCTAAGAACTAGGAAATGGCAATTGGTACCTTGTCATCTGAGAGGATTGAGGGAAATGGGAGGTAACATGAGTCAATGATAGTCATTGAAATTTTGAGGCAAGAGAGCATTGTAGCACCACCTGATTTTCTTTAATTCTCTTCTATCACCTGTGGCATAGCAGAAGAAAATCAACCTCAAACTCTTGAATTTTTGATTGTTCATAATTAAGTTTAATGAATGTTGAAGAGAATTCTCAATTAAAGGGATTGGGTTAACTGGAATCAGCATGTATTTGCATCACAAGAATACCGGAATAAATGAATAAAATAATTTAGAAAAGCAAGTATAATATCATAACATCATTTAGAAATGATGCTTCTAAAAATTCCCCAGTACTGATCTTGTTTAGTAACATTGTGGACAAAGTTTTGCGGAGATAGCAGATGTTCCCCTGCCTGGGCTAAAAGCAGCGGTAACCCAATTTTGTTGGGTGGCAGGACTCAGTCTAGCAGAGAGATGCCAGCTCAAACAATGGATCAGCAGGTTAGCAGCTTCAATAACAGAACTGTTGGTGGTGGTCATTGTTTGGACTGTAACCACAGGATGAGGATGAGACATGGGATTGGTGAAAGGGTTCATTGAGGGCAGGCAGCTTCATTGTCATTCATGGTGCTGACTATTGCCCGTAGGGGCAATGCCTCCACAGACCATAGAGTATCTACAGAGAAATAATACGTTAATCGTCTGGAAGTCCATATGCTTTATGTGGTGGTTTTCTGTAGTGGCAGGCCCATCTGACATCGGCCCCTTCCCATACAACATGGGAAATGGACATTAATTGTTAATATTAAGAACTCAATTGGTCCTCCAGCAGGTGACAGATCTGCCACCCTTGCCATTGCTTGGAGAGTAACATGGTAATGGGGGAATATTGGAACCCTGATGCCTTTCTATGTCATTTTCCAAACTACTCATTGCCACCAACTCATTACTGACAGATCCAGAAATTTCTAGCCCATGGTACAAAGCACAATTAGGTTTAGTGTTATTTCTTTTCATAACTCCAAAATATGTTAATGGCAAATAGAGTGAAAAATGTATTGAGAACAGTCTAAAGAATTGATTTTTGGAAATTAAAATGTGATTTAAGCACAAATTATAGCTTTACAAACATTTCTATACCCTTAAGGCTGAAGAAAACTAATTCAGTTTGAAGTGTACAATAATGATTCACCTAAAAGGCTTTCATGAGCGGAAGAACTCATGTGATATGGAATGTTTTTCAGTAAATGCCTTATACATCATTTTAACTGCACCCTCAAGTTAGTAAAATGTAACACCAGTCAATATTGTTGATTTCTTTTTGTCAGATAATCTACATGGGCTGGGTAGAAGACCGGGAGCCAGACTCATTGCAAGATAAACTGTATACACCAAAGTATTTAGCTGTGAGAGGCTCTTGCCTCTACAAATTTACAGCGCCTCCGGTATGTAATATTGTTCAGTTTTGACTTCAGCATATATTTTTAACTTAATATGCAGTTGAAAATATGTAGCCAATGTGTTTTATTGAGTATGATGAGGTAGTATACTGACACACGCAGTATAATGTGAATTCAATGTTATGACCTGCATTTATACATTTTATCCTTTGAGTCGTGAAAGAGAAATAATTTATTTACCTTTTAAGAAGTCTAGGCTAAGTGTAATTCTAATGCAGATGTAAATTGAGGCATGTCGTTATTCCAAGAGCATATAATCAATCAAAAATGTATAACATAAATCAATGCAAATTTTACTGTTAGATAAATTGATCAAAGACTAAAGAGTGCTAATGATCTTGTTGCTAATTATTGTTGCTGCTGAGCTTGCTACTGTAGTCAGAAGTATTGAAAAACTGAATACAACTACAGTGTAATCGCTAGACAAGTTCTTTGAACACTATTGTTTCATTAACAGAACAACTGCCTAGCCTTGCTCATGAAAGCCTATTGCTGTGCTTCAATGTCCATTTGGCCCCTTGTGAATAACAATCTCTTATTTTTTTCTAAAAAGAACTTCCCTGTCATTAAGATTTTAATTGTTACATACTCAATCCTTATGTTGTTTCTAAAATAGAAGGGCAAATTGCAGCAAAGTGAGCACAGATGCAATCAAGAAACTTTCCAACGTTTTGTATCTGCTTTGATGAAAAACACCTCAAAATGCAAGATTTTCCTTCAGGGGAGTGGTATGGAATTGAGCTTGTTAATCCTAGAAATTGAGTATTGTTATTCATGGAGGAGAGCTCATGTTTGAGGGAGTGTGGGTCGGAGCCTACCTCAATTGTCTGGGACTTTGCACCATTGTTCTTACAAGATTTTAGGCCAACTAGTCCTTCATGCTCTTCACCATACTATAACCCCTTATAATCTCCATGCCAAACCCATGGCCATTTATCCAGCATCCAGTGTGAGAAAACCTCAAAAGTCATATGGAGATGAAAATTTAATAAAGTCCACTGATGAAAACAAAAATGTTTTTAAATTTTCTCCAGGAGTTAACCTCTTTAATGAATTTTATCCATCAATAGGTTTTTAAGTTGATAATCAGACTGGTACCCTGTACCAACATTCCTTCTAAGTTGTGCGAATTCACGCATGATCAGTCGTGCCAGTCTCTGTGTATGGTAATTAGAATCAGCACACTGATCACAGCATTGGCTTCTGGTTCTACATGTTGTTGCTACACACAGACATGGGAGACTGACACAGCCAGAAAGAAAATTAGAGGGAGATCATTTTAACTTTTGAAACTCAGTCAGCATTCATTATAAATGACCCTTACTTTAAAGGTTAAGAACAAACTCTATTGAAGCTGGTTAAGCAGGTGCTATAGTGCTGGATTATGAATCAAAACAGCCCAGCAGAGGTATTCCTTCAACAATTACTGACAATTTTGTTTTAGCACAAGAGCCTATTGTGGTGCAGTGTTAGTACCCCTACCTCTGAGCCAGGTTCAAATCCACCTGCTCCAGAGGTGTGTAACAACATCTCTGAACAGATTGTTTAGAAAATTGAAGAGCAGGATATTTAAAGACCAGTCCAATCATGACAATTAAACAAAACGGATCTTTCTTACCGGGAAATTTCCTCAATATATTGGTGACTCCTAAACTGCAGTTCAAAACTATTGCAATGGAGGCTATTTGAGTTCAACAGCCTTTCTTCTATGGCTTTGTAAATACCTTGCATGTAGAGTCATTTACAGCATGTAAGAAACCCATTCAATTCATTAAGCCCAGTCTGCAGATTAATCCCCATAGGCCTCCAGGTTTATTTCCTTCAAGTTCCCATCCAGTTTCCTTTTGGAATCATTGATTGCTTTCTAGTATTTTCAGATCAACCTGTTCAAATATTACATATCTCTGTAGCAGGTGGAACTTGAACCCAGGCCTCCTGGCTCAGAGATGGGGACACTGCTTTTGTTACTTTCTAAGTTATGGTTGTTTCACGTTGCATTGACGATAACTTCTTTTTAGTTATAAATGAAATAAAATCTCCTGTACCCCATTCTTCATTTTGTTGCTCCTTCATGCTGCCAAACTAATGAGTTGTAAACATCTTCTGAAATAACAGCATATGAACAAAAGTTACCATTTAAATGAAGCACATTATTAATCCACCCTGTCAGGAATAATTCAAAATATAATTAGAATAACTTGATTGATGAACTAATAATGATCCAGATTTTGTTAAAAATTAGTAAGCAAAAATGAATGCCAGATAATTTTGCCTTGGTCTTTTGACATGGTCTTCAATTCTATAGTTTATTAGCTGCTTCATTAGAAAAAGAAATAAAATTGTTCATGATCTTTCCTCCCACAAAAATAATCTTTTTATTTAACTATTTCTAATGTACTTTAATTTTATTTTCACGTTTGCTGCACTAAAAGTTAAAGGAAGGTATGCCAGTTCTGGGAAAAGAAGTGCTTCTCCAGTTCTCCTGCCAACTATACGTAGCTTTACATAGATTTTTTTACATTCATGATTAGATGTTTTGCATAAAGTGCCTTCAAGTTAAAAATTACCGCAGATGCTGGAATTTTTGAAATAAAGGAACTTTAAAGAAACATGACTGGAGCAGGAATATTGATGTTGAGGTTCAAAGTTCATTCATTGGATTGGAACTGAAACAGTGTGAATAGTTGTGATGCAACCAGGAATGGATCTGTCAAGGTATAGGTTCAGTATGTTAGCTTGGATAACCAAAGTCACAATTTGATATTTCCTAATAATCCACTTGTGGAAGAAGTTACCACAAATCCCTTGGCCTGCCATCAAATAGTTGAGAGTTCTATAAATTTTCTGTGCAAGATTAAAACCTCGGACTTCAGCACATGGGTAACTTATCATGTTGCAGTTTGTGATTGTGGGATATTGCAAGATCTTAGCATGTTACATTGCCTTTTCTGCTGTGAAGATATAAATAAAGTTAGTTCAAAATTAGCTGCCTGATGTGAGTCCACATCTTAATCAGTGCAATACATATAAGAAAGATGGTGATGATGCTGGGATGAAACTTATTTCATTTTGAAAATTGAGAACTGAAGAACATTGGAACACATTTTTGGAATCCTTAAAATGGATCTTGATAACTGTTGAGCAGTTTGGAAGATTGTTCTGTTTGCACCTTGTGTACAAGTACACATTGAGTCAGCACAACAGATAATTGAAAGAAAATGGCACTGAAGGCATATTTCGGAACAACAGATTTCAACTGTGAGAAAGTGGACTGGTATCATGTGTTTTATTAACTTGCAGAATGAAGGCTTTACTGACTGGCCAGCATTTATACCAGTCCCTAACTAAGCTTAAGAAGTTAGTAGTGAGCTGCTTTCTTCTACCTTTGCAGTCCACAATACTCTAATGGAGGGAGTTGCAGGATTTTGACCCAGCATAATAAAGGAAAGCTAACATATTTAGAGGTCAAGATGATAAGTGATCTGGAGGGAACTTGCAGGCAATAGTGTCTCATGTATCTGCTGCCTTTGTCCTTCCAGATGGAAGTTGCTGAGAGTTTGGAACATGGTGTCCAAGGATCTTTGGTGGATCTTTGGTGAATTTCTGCAGTGCATCTTGTAGATAGTACACATTGCTGCTACTGAGTATTGCTGATGGAAGGAGTGGATATTTGTTGATGTGATACTGATCAAGCAGGTTCCTTTGTACTGGATGATGTCAAGCTTCTTGAATGTTGTTGGAGCTCTACCCATCTAGGCAAGTGGGGAATATTCCTTCAAACTCCTGGCTTGTGCTATGTAGATGATGGAAGGCTTTGGAGAGTCAGGAGGTGAGTTACTCGCTGCAGTATTCCTAGCCACTGACCTACTCTTATAGTGACTGTAATTATATATTAAATCCAGTTGAGTTTCTGGTCGATAGTAACCCCTAGGAGATTGATAGTGGGAGATTCAGTGATGGTAATGCCACTGAGTGTCAAGGAGCAGTGGTTAGGTTGTCTCTTATTGAAGATGGCCATTGCCTGACATTTGTGTGATGGGATGTGACTTACCACTTGCAAGCCTTGTTGCATTTGGACATGGACTGCTTCAGTATCTGAAGAGTCGTGAGGAACGCTGAATATTGAAAAGTCATCAGCAATCATTCCCACTTGTGATGTTGTAATGGAGGGAATGACGTTGATGAAGCAGCTAGAAATTATTGGGTCTTGGACACTACCCTATGGAACTCCTGTAAAGATGTTCTGGAGCTGAGATGACTAACGTCCAATAGCTACAATCATCTTCCTTTGTGCTAGGTTTGACTGCCATTCCAACTCTCCATGTGGTGAATTTTCCCTTCCAACCCAATGGTTACTGTTTTCATAGGACTTCTTCATGCCCCACTTGGTCAAATGTGGTTTTGATATTAAAAGCTGTCACTCTCACCTCACCTCTACAATTTGTCCATGTTTGAAGCAAAGCTATAATGAGGTCAGGAGCTGTGTGATCCTGGAAGAACCTAAATTGGGCATCATTGAGAAAGTTGTTGCTGAGCAGATGCTACTTGAAAGCATTGTTGATGATACCTTAGATCACTTTACTGATGCTCGAGAGTATAGTGATTGGCTGGTAATTGGATTTGTCCTGCTTTTGGTGTAAAGAATGTACCTGGAAAATTTTCCACATTGTCAGTTAGATGTCAGTATTGTATCGGTATTGGAACAGGACAGATAAAAGTTTTCATATTTAGCTGAAAGTGAGTAAAATAGAAGATGAGGATAAAGTAGATGATTTCTCGTCATAATAGGAGTGGTAATTTTGATGGAGTTTTCAATCAATGCTGATTTAAACAGCTCAGTTCTGTGGAATATGCTAATGTTCATGAAACGCTGCGCATTTATTATGGCACAATAATAAAACTGCACTGAGAGTTATTTTCCAAGAAAGAAAAAGGTTGCAAAGTAACACTATTGCAGATCTTACTGGATTTTTAAAAAAATCTCTCGTCACTGTAGGTAAGGCATAAATTTAAAATCAGCCTTGGGGACACCTTCCTGTAAAATTCCTACAGTTCACATTGTTTGAGCAAAGGCAATAATTTGACATGGAAGATGACCTCCAATGAAGATGCAGCCATATAAATGACAGAAAGAAATAGTTGTAATGATATCCTCTCATTATATCCTTTTTATTTTGTACTGAACAAACCTCTTGTTCTGTGAGAATGTAGTGATGATAGGTCAAATAATTGTAAACATTGCTAGGTGTCACCATTCAGTTAGTCTTTGCAATAAATCTAGGGCATATTGCAAGTTTTTTAACTGGTCCCTCAGGACAGCTTTGGGGCCATGAAAGAGTAGTTCAAAAGATTGCTGACAGGAACTGAAGGTTGGTGAATTGGAGAAAGAAACAGAGGTAGAGTCAAACTCTATATTAGTCAATGATGCTGTTAACTGGGCTGCTAAAGCCAACTGAACAACACAAGCTCTGTATCATTGCAGTGCTCAGTGAATTCATACAGCAGGTAAATAGCTCCAGGTTTCAGGGCCAGGAATGTTCTGGAAGCTGTGCAGACTGGGAAGAATCTTTGTTCCATTAATAAGTCTGAGAGTTGAGGATTGAAAAGCCACAAGATGTATTTGTTTGTTACAGTTGAGCAAACTCAGAGCTCAGGGAGAACCTAGGGTAGTTTTGAATATGAAGTTAGCTGTCTGTGAAAAGTTGGAGTTGCGTCTCTGCAAAAGTACTGGAGTGCAACTTTGAGTTCATGGTGCATCAACCCAGGGTAGGGAAGCGATGGACCGGGATAGGAGCAGTTATTGAGACAGCGCATCTTGGATAGCTTTTGAGAGGTGGTCTCAATCCCAGTTTGGCAAGTGTGTAAAAATGTGATCTCTTGTGAATATTAATGAAATTTGGTGACCAGCTGTGTCATTAATTTCTGAGAGCAGTTTCTGAGATATCTATGGGATCTGTCTTAATTGCATTTGATATTTTTACATGTGCTGTGTGGGGGTGATCAATCACAGTATATTACTTATATTGATTACTTGTTAATTCTGGGAATTAGAAATGCATTGTTCATGTTTTGTGGATTCTACTACTGTTCTAAATTATAGAGCAGAGTCTTGTATTTTTTATTCAAATCATACTTTATTCTCTTACTAAGTCTTTTGAATCTTATTTTTATACATCTACCCAGTTAGGGATAAATGTGCCGACTTGGTCTGAGATCATAACTTGGAGGAGTGTTTTTTCCAGTGAGAGTTGTGGCAACCCACTGGCCATGGACCCATCTTTTGGCACCCAAACCTTCATTATTCACCTCGTCAATTGTGTATTTAAGCACCACAATGCCCATCTCATTAATTGCACAGCATAAGAAATGGATGTGCTCACCGCTGCTTGGACTATCCGCATTCACACTGCTGGTGCCATATTCAAACCTGGGGAATGAGATAGAACAAAGAAAATTACAGCACAGGAACAGGCCCTTCAACCCTCAAAGCCTGCGCTGATCCAAATCCTCAATCTAAACCTGTCGCCTATTTTCTATGGATCTATATCCCTCTGCTCCCTGTCCATTCATGTGTCTGTCTAGATACATCTTAAATGATACTATCGTGCTCGCCTCTACCATCTCCGCTGGCAACACATTCCAGGCACCCACCACCCTCTGCATAAAGAGTTTTCCAAGCATATCTCCCTTAAATTTTTCCCCTCTTATCTTGAACTTGTGACCATTAGTAACTGAGTCTCTGACTCAGGGTGGATAGCAAAAAGCTTTTTCCCAATCTATACCTCTCATGATTTTGTAGACCTCAATCTCTGTCTTTCTAATGAAAATAATCCTAATTTACTCAACCTCTCTTCATAGCTAGCACCTTCCATACCAGGCAACATCCTAGTGAACTTCCTCTGCACCCTCTCCAAAGCATCCACATCCTTTTGGTAATGTGGTGACCAGAACTTACGCAGTATCCCAAATGTGACTCAGCCAAAGTCCTATACTCAGCCAAAGTTGGGTGGCACGGTGGCACAGTGGTTAGCACTGCTGCCTCACAGCGCCAGAGACCCAGGTTCAATTCCTGCCTCAGGCGACTGACTGTGTGGAGTTTGCACGTTCTCTCCGTGTCTGCGTGGGTTTTCTCCGGGACCTCCTGTTTCCTCCCACAGTCCAAAGATGTGCAGGTCAGGTGAATTGGCCATGCTAAATTGTCCGTAGTGTTAGGTAAGGGGTAAATGTAGGGGTATGGGTGGGTTGCGCTTCTGAGGGGCGGTGTGGACTTGTTGGGACGAAGGGCCTGTTTCCACACTGTAAGTAATCTAATCTAATCTAATGCCATCTTGACCACTCTATCGACCTGCATTGCCACCTTCAGGGTATAATGGCCTTGAACAAACAGATCTTTCTGTATATCAACTTTCCCCAGGGCTTT
This sequence comes from Chiloscyllium plagiosum, assembly GCF_037043375.1. Lineage (NCBI taxonomy): Eukaryota > Metazoa > Chordata > Chondrichthyes > Orectolobiformes > Hemiscylliidae > Chiloscyllium > Chiloscyllium plagiosum. The sequence continues at coordinate 82,068,990 of NW_028270142.1, read as the reverse complement.
TCCATTTACTGCATAGTTCGGTCTTGAATTGGATCCATGCATCACCACACATTTTCCCGGATTGAACTCTATCTGCCATTTCTCTGCCCAATTCTCTAACCTATCAATATTCTGCTGCATTCTCTGACAGTCCCCTTCACAATCTGCTACTCCATCAATCTTCATGTTATCTGCAAACTTGCTAATCAGACCACCTAGACCTTCCTTCAAATCATTTATGCATGTCAAAAACAATAGTGGTCCCAGCATGGATCCTTTTGGAGCACCACTGGTCACAGGTCTCCATTTTAAGAAACCCCCTTCCACTACTACCCGTCTCCTGTTGCCCAGCCAGTTCTCTATCCATCAAGCTAGTACACCCTGGACCCCGTGCGACTTCACTTTATCCATCAGCCTATCATGGGTAACCTTATCAAACACCTTACTGAAGTCCATGTATATGACATCTACAGCCCTTCCCTCATCAATCAACTTTTTCACTTAGAGTCATAGAGATGTACAGCATGGAAACTGACCCTTCGATCCAACCCGTCCATGCCGACCAGATATCCCAACCCAATCTAGTCCCATCTGCCAGCACCCGGCCCATATCCCTCCAAACCTTTCCTATTCATATATCAATCCAAATGCCTCTTAAATGTTGCAATTGTACCAGCCACCACCACATCCTCTGGCAGCTCATTCCATACACGTACCACCCTTTGCATGAAAACGTTGCCCCTTAGGTCTCTTTTATATTTTTCCCCTCTCACCTTAAATCTATGCCCTCTAGTTCTGGACTCCCTGACCCCAGGGAAAAGATTGTGTCTATTTATCCGATCCATGCCCCTCATAATTTTGTAAACCTCTATAAGTTCACCCCTCAGCCTCCGACGCTCCAGGGAATGCAGCCCCAGCCTGTTCAGCCTCTCCCTGGAGCTCAGATCCTCCAACCCTAGCAACATCCTTGTAAATCTTTTCTGAACCCTTTCAAGTTTCACAACATCTTTCCAATAGAAAGGAGACCAAAATTGCATGCAATTTTCCGACAGTGGCCTAACCAATGTCCTGTACAGCAGCAACATGACCTCCCAACTCCTGTACTCAATACTCTGACCAATAAAGAAAAGCATACTAAATGCCTTCTTCACTATCCTATCTACCTGCGACTCCACTTTCAAGGAGCTATGAACCTGCACTTCAAGGTGTCTGTTCAGCAACACTCCCCAGGACCTTACCATTAAGTGTATAAGTCCTGCTAAGATTTTCTTTCCCAAAATGCAGCACCTTGCATTTATCTGCCACTTCTCAGCCCATTGGCCCATCTGGTCAAGATCCTGTTGTAATCTGAGGTAACCCTCTTCACTGCTCACTACACCTCCAATTTTGGTGTCATCTGCAAACTTACTAACTGTACCTCTTATGCTTGCATCCAAATCATTTATGTAAATAACAATAAGTGGAGGACGCAGTACCAATCCTTGTGGTACTCCACTGTTCACAGGCCTCCAGTCTGTAAAACAACCCTCCACCACCACCCTCTGTCTTCTACCTTTGAGCCAGCTCTGTATCCAAATGGCTAGTTCTCCCTGTATTCCATGAGATCTAACCTTGCTATTCAGTCTCCCATGGGGAACCTTGTTGAATGCCTTATTAAAGTCCATATAGATCACATCTACTGCTCTGCCCTCATCAATCTTCTTTGTTACTTCTTCAAAAAGCTCAATCAAGTTTGTGAGACATGATTTCCCACGCACATAGCCATGTTGACTATCGCTAATCAGTCCTTGCCTTTCCAAATACATGTACCTGAACCTTCAGGTGAACCTTTAACTGCAAACATCTGCCTCCAATCAGCTTTCGAAAGTCCTTGCCTAATACCGTCAAAATTGGCCTTTCTCCAATTTAGAACTTCAACTTTTAGATCTGGTCTATCCTTTTCCATCACTATTTTAAAACGAATAGAATTATGGTCACTGGCCCCAAAGTGCTCCCCCACTGACACCTCAGTCACCTGCCCTGCCTTATTTCCCAAGAGTAGGTCAAGTTTTGCACCTTCCCTAGTAGGTACATCCACATAGTGAATCAGAAAATTGTCTTGTACACAATTGTCTTGTAAGAAATTCCTCTCCATCTAAACTTTAACACTATGGCAGTCCCAGTCGATGTTTGGAAAGTTAAAATCCCCTACCATAACTACCCTATTATTCTTACAGATAGCTGAGATCTCCTTACAAGTTTGTTTCTCAATTTCCCTCTGACTATTGGGGGGTCGATAATACAATCCCAATAAGGTGATCATCCCTTTCTTATTTCTCAGTTCCACCCAAATAACTTCCCTGGATGTATTTCTGGGAATATCCTCCCTCAGCACAGCTGTAATGCTATCCCTTATCCAAAATGCCACTCCTCCTCCTCTCTTGCCTCCCTTTCTATCCTTCCTGTAGCATTTGTATCCTGGAACATTAAGCTGCCAGTCCTGCCCATCCCTGAGCCATGTTTCCATAATTGTTATGATATCCAGTCCCATGTTCCTAACCATGCCCCGAGTTCATCTGCCTTCCCTTGCATTGAAATAAATGCAGTTTAATTTATTAGTCCTACCTTGTCCCTGCCTGCCCTCACTGTTTGACTCACTTCTTTTCTCAGCTGTACCCGTCTCAGATCGATCTCTTTCCTCACTATCTCCCTGGGTCCCACCCCTCCACCTTACTAGTTTAAATTCTCCCAAGCAGTTCTCGCAAATTTCCCTGCCAGTATATTAGTCCCCTTCCAATTTAGTTGCAATCTGTCCTTCTTGTACAGGTCACTTCTACCCCAGAAGAGATTCCAATGATCCAAAAATGTGAATCCTTCTCCCATACACCAGGTTCTCAGCCATGCATTCATCTGCTCTATCCTCCTATTCCTGCCCTCACTAGCTCGTAGCACTGGGAGTAATCCAGATATTACTACCCTTGAGGACCTCCTTTTTAAATTTCTGCTTAACTCTCTGTAATCTCCCTTCAGAGTCTCAACCTTTTCCCTTCCAATGTCGTTGGTTCCAATGTGGACAATTACCTCCCACTGGCCCCTCTCTGCTTTGAGAACATTCTACGCCCTCTCTGAGACATCCTTGATCCTGGCACCAGGGAAACAACACACCATTCTGATTTTTCGTTGCTGGCCACAGAAACGTCTGTCTGCACCTCTGACTGCAGAATCCCCTAACACAATTGATCTCTTGGAAGCCAACGTACCCCTCATTGCATTAGAGCCAGTCTCAATACCAGAAACTTGGCTGTTCGTGTTACGTTCCCCTGAGAATCCATCACCCCCTACATTTTCCAAAACAGCATCCCTGTTTGAAATGGGTATATAAGTTGGTAAGACATTATCTTCCCTGCAGAAAACTATGTTTCCTATCACTGATAAGCCCATTTTCTTCCAAATGGGAATAGATCCTATCCCTCACTATTTTCTCCAGCAGCTTCGTACCACTGACATCAGGCTCACCAGTCTATAATTATCTGGATTATCCCTGCTACCCTTCTTAAACAAAGGGACAACATTAGCAATTCTCCAGTCCTCTGGTACCTCACCCATGTTCAAAGATGCTGCAAAGATATTTGGTAAGGCCCCAGCTATTTCCCCTCTCACTTCCCTTAGTCCCTGGGATAGATCCCATCTGGACCTGGGGACCATCTTAATACCTTTTAGAATGCCCGACCTTCCTCCCTCCTTATACTCTAGGTAAGCAAAATTCTATCCCAAACCTCAACATCCGTCATGTCCCTCTCCTCGGTGAATCCCGATACAAAGTGCTCATTAAAATCTCACCCATTTTCTGACTCCACGCATAACTTTCTTCCTTTGTCCTTGACTGGGCCAACTCTTTCTTTAGTTACCTTCTTTCTCCTTATACTGTATACGAATAAAAGGCTTTGGGATTTGCCTTAGCCTTGTTTGTAAAGATATTTTATGACCCATTATAGCCCTCTTAATTCCTTGTTTCAAATTGTTCCTACTCTCCCAATATTCTTCCATAGCTTTATCAGTTTTCAGTCCCCTTAATCTTATGTATGCTTCCTTTTCCCTCTTAGCTAGTCTCACAATTTCACCTGTTATCCACGGTTCCCTAATCTTGCCATTTCTATCCCTAATTTTTACAGGGACATGTCTGTCCTGCACTCTAATCAACCGCTCTTTAATAGCCTCCCACATATCAAATATGAATTTAACCTGAAACAGCTGCTCCCAATCCATATTCCCCAGCTCCTGTTGAACTTCACTATAGTTGGCCTTTCCCCAGTTTAGCACTCTTCCTTTAGACCACTCTCATCTTTGTCCATGAGTATTCTGAAACTTACAGAATTGTGATCACTACTCCCAAAATAATCCCCTACCGAAACTTCAATAACCTGGCCGGACTCATTCCCCAGCATTAGGTCTATAATAGCCCCTTCCTGAGTTGGACTATTTATATCCTGCTGTATAAAGCTCTCCTGAATGCTCCTTACAAATTCTGCTCCATCTAAACCTCTAATACTAAGTGAATCCCAGTCAATGTTGGGAAAATTAAAAGCTCCTGTCACCACGCCCTGTTGCTCCTACATCTTTCCATAATCTGTTTATATATTTGTACCTCTTTCTCATGCTTACTGTTGGGAAGCCTTTAGTATGCCCCCAACATAGTTACCACACCCTTCCTATTTCTGAACTCTGCCCATGTTGCCTCACTACTCAAGTCCTCCATAGTGCCCTCCTTCAGCACAGCTGTGATATCCTCTCTGACTAGTCATGCAACTTCTCCACCCTTTATACCTCCCCCTCTATCCTGCCTCAAGCATCTATATCCTGGGATATTTAGTTGCCAATCTTGCCCTACCCTCAAACAAGTCTCAGTAATAGCAAGAACATCATACTCCAAGGTACTAATCCAAACCCAAAGTTCATCTGCCTTGCCTACTACACTTCTCACCTTAAAACAAATGCACCTCAGACCACCAGTCCCTTTGCGTTCATCATCTGCTCCTTGCCTACTCTTCCCCTTAGTCATTCTAACTTCATGATCTCGTTCTTTACAGGCTTTAGTTACTACCTCCTTACTGTTCACTAATCTCCTTATTTGGTTCCTGTCCCCTGCCACATAAGTTTAAACCCTCCCCAACAGTGTTAGCAAAAGCACCCCCTAGGACATTGGTTCCAGTCCTGTTCAGGTGTAGACCATCCAATTTGTAATAGTCCCACCTTCCCTACAACCAGTCCCAGTGTCCCAAAAGTCTGAACCCCTCCCTCCTGCACTATCCCTCAAGCTACACAATCATCCTGCTTTTCTTTCATTTCTACTCTGATTATCACATGGCACTGGGAGCAATCTTGAGATTACTACCTCTGAGGTCCTAGTTTTTACCTTGGCTCCTAACTCCCTAAATTCTGCTTGTAGGACTTCATCCCAATTTTTACCCATATCATTGGTGGCTATATACTGACTGTTCACTCTCCCCTTTCAGAATGTTCTACAGTTGTTCTGAGACATCCCTGACCCATGCACCTGGGAAGTAACACACCATTTGGGAGTCTCGTTTTTGACCACAGAACTGCCTATCTACTCCCCTTACAATTAAATCTCCTCTGACTATAGCCCTTCCACTCGTTTTCCTGCCATATGGTACCATGAACCTGGCTACTGTTGCCTTCCCCTGGTGAGCCACTTGCTCCAACAGTATCCAAAATGGTATACCTGTTTTGGAAGGAGATGACCGCAGGAACACCTACACTGCTTTCCTGCTCTTTCTCTGCCTTTTGGTAATCCATTTCCTTTCTTCCTCAACAATCCTAATCTGCAATGTGACCAATTCGGTAAATGTGCTATCCATGACCTCCTCAGCATCACGGGTGCTCCAGAGTGAGTCCATCTGCAGTTCCAGAGTCATCATGCATTCTAACAAGAGCTGCAGCTGGACACACTTACTGCACATGAAGGAGTCACGGGTCTGAGATCTCCTGCCATTTTTGCTCTTAAACTAACTTACTCCAACTATAATATCAAATAATAGATAAGTGAAAAAAGAAATTTTTTTACCAATCACACAATAAAAAATAAATTGAAAAGCCTTACCTTATCTACACACCACAGTCCTTTTTTCTCGTTAGTGGAGGAGGGCAGGTGGAGATACTACATGTGTAGTGTCTCAGCTTTAGCTACTGCCCAAATATATCTGTTCACTCACCTTCCCAGAGTGCAGTTCAACCGTTCCCACTTAGTTCCTCATTCTCACCGCTTCTGCTGCAAAATGGAGGCCGTTGGCACTCGAGGTAAGTCCTTTTGAAGGGAAATTTAATTCCGAGCAGCTCCCGGTCCTCGGTGTCACTGCTCCCACTGCTGCTACAAAATGGAGTGAATAAAAATTTCAGGAAAGGATGGGAAAATGTATTTATGATTGCAAAACTCAAAGCCCACCATGGTTCATAAACCATTTGATTTTCAGTCCCTGCTAAATGTTATCTTCCTAAACAAATAAGAATAAATTAACTTTATTCTTTTGGTCATCATTCTATTGATTGTCACAAATACTAATCATGTTCAAGTCATGTTCTGTATTAAAAGCTAAATTGCCCAAATAATTAAATATCCAATTCATTTCTCAGGTGACTACATTGGATTGGACAAAAGCAGTGAGGAGTTACACAGTCTATGAAATTATGTGCAAAATTCTTAAGGTATGAGCAAATAGACTGTTGGTATTTACAGGACTGTGCTAATGTGCTATTTTAATTACCAACAAACATGACTCAGAACAGTGTATAAATCCATGGAATTTCAAAGTATTGCCAATGAGCTGTTTTAGTCTTTGAAGCTTATGCCATCTTATGACAAATGAAGCAGACAGGCCACATGCTTCTGTCTCTTTCTGCTGAACATACTACCCTGCAGGAGGTTCACCAGACGTTAGCTTGTAGAATACCACTGCACGAACATGGCAGAGATTGGAAAATGACAGAGAGGGTAGAATAGCCTTTCTGATCAGAGACAAAATCACTTCAATAGTAAGAGGGGATAGAAATGAGGAAAAGTAAAGGATGTAAAACTGTAATTGGTGTTGTATATCAAACCCCCTACTAGCAGCTCTGAAGTGCTAAATTGTATAAATGCAGAAATTCAACAAATGTGTAACAAAAACAGTCGTATCATTCGGCGATTTTATATTTAACATAGATTTGGGGAGGCAGATAAGCACCTGTCAAAAAGGCGGTAAGTTTCTGAAGTGTGTCCAAGATAGTTCCCTACAACAATATGACCTGAATGCAACAGAGGGACAAGTAATATTGGATTTAGTACTGAGCAGAATTTAATTAGTAATCTAATTGTGTGTGAACATTTATCAAATAGTGATTGTAACATTCTGGAGTTCAGTGTAGCATTTATCGCTAGAATTTTAGGAAGCGAGATGAGACAGCAGTAAAATGGGCTAATGGGTGAAGAAAAGTGGAGTATGTTTAAAGAAAATTTAATGCAATGCAGAACCAGTTTAGACACCTGAAAGGGAAAAGCTGCACTACAGACATTGACATTTTAAAGATAAAAGACAGAATAAAACTAGACAAAAGGACTTACAAAATCACAAAATCAGTACAAATCCTGGTGAATGACAAAAGATATATACTCCAGCAAATGGCCACAAAGCAGATTATAAGAGATACTGAAAGGGATTATGAAAGGAAACTTTTAGGGGACACAAAATTAATAAGAAAACATTTATTTAGTTACGAAAAGAAAAAGCAAGTGGTCGGAACAATTTTCGCCCATTAAGGATAGAAAGTGGCAATATTGTCAATACCTATGGGGAAATGGCAGACATGTTGAATAATAACATTACCTCAGTATTTACAGTATAAAAGGAGGCTTGCTTACCAGAAATACAGAGCAAATTAATCACGGATCGGAGTCAAAATAAAATTAAAGTAAGTAAAACAATGATAATGATGAAATTAAAGAATAACAAATCCACAGGACATGGCAGTTTCCATCTGAGGGTGTTAAAGGAAATACTGTAGATGCCTTCATGATAATCTTTCAGAGTTCCCTAGATTCAGGAATCATCTCTTTGGATTGGAAAATTGAACAGTTACTCCGTTTTTAGGAAGGATGAAAGACGAAAACCAGGAAATTACAGATCAGTTCGACAAACATCTGTGGTGGGGAAATTGTTGGATATAATCAAAGATAGGCTAATTGAATACATCAAAAATGTTCAGCTAATCAGGGAGATCCAAGATGGATTCATGACAGGTAGTTCATGCCTGACAAACCCTATTTAATTTTTTGACCAAAGTTATGAACAGGAAAAAGTCTATGGATATTGTTTATGTGGACTTGGAGAAGACTTTAATAAAGTCCCACATAAAAGATTGTTAACTAAGGTAGAAGCCCACAGAATTGAAGGCAAGTTATTGACATGGCTGGAGAATTGGTTGAGTGGCAGATGACAGAAAGTAGTCAAACTCTCTGTAACTAGTGACCTCCCACAAGGATCTGTGTTAGGGCCTCAATTATTCACCTTATTTATTAACCATTTGGATAAAAACATAGGAAGTTATACATCCAAATTTTCTGATAGCACAAAGTTAGGCAGCATTATAGACACTTATAGATGGTAGCACAAAATTACAAAGGGATATTGATAGACTAGGCGAACAGGCATAATTGTGGCAGATGGATTTCAGTGTAAGCAAATGTGAAATTGTCCATTTTAGTCTGAAAAGAGGATGGATCAGGGACTTCCAAGATGGTATGAAGTTGAATACACTGGATGTCCAAAGAAACTTGGGGGTTCATGTGCACAGATCTTTAAAATGCCACAAACAGGTGCAGAAAGTAATGGCCTATATATCTGGAGGACTGGAGTATAAGGATGCAGAAGTTATGCTGTAGTTATACAAAACTCTGGTTAGACCCCACTTAGAGTACTGTGAGCAGACTAGAGCATCACACCTTAGGAAGGTTATATTGCCCTTGGAGGGAGTACCATGTAGGTTTACAAAAATGAAATCTGGACTACAGGAGAGATCTTACAAATTAAGCCTATTTTCTGTGGAATTTAGAAGATCAAGGAGTGATCCAATTGAAGTCTTCAAGATATTACAGGGAAAGATAGGGTTGATAAAGGTAGATTATTTGCACAGTATGGAGATTCTAGAACGAGGGGACATAAGGCCAAAAGTAGGGCCAAACTGTTCGGAATAGATACTAGGAAGCACTTCAATGCACAAAGGGTGGTAGAGGTGACAGAGGTATTAAAGAATAAGGTCCAAAGGAGGTATATGGAGTTAGATCACAGATCAGCCATGATCTCTTCGAATGGCAGAACAAGCTCAAGGGGCTGAATGGCCTACTCCTGTTCCTTTGTTCCATTTGTTCCTATGTTCTATGTCCACAATAAGAAAGCTGACGAGGAGACTGTCGAGTTCTTATCACCTGTTGTAGGAATATTAGAAGGATTTGCAGGTTAATAATTTCTATGGTCATGAAGTCACGGAGTTGGGACTGAAATCAAGAGCTTCTGGATCAGAAGCAGAAGCAGTATCCTCTGCATGACAAAATTTTCTCTCCAGCTATCATTGCTACTTCAAGTATTACCTTATTCATTTAATTTAATGGCTGAAGGAAATCTGAATGTTCAGGAACATATTCATTACTGTATGTTGCTGATATGAAGTTTTTGTGCATTCATATTCAAAAAAGCTTCATTATTAAATTTTTATTGCTTAGGTTCTGTTTTGTCAAAGGTGAAACTTGAGCAGTAACTGAAAGGCAGAGTTTGTTGTATTTTATTTAGTTTTTGTGCAGTAGAGGGATGTTCTGAAAGATAATGCTTTGTAGCTTTAAAACAGTTTTGTAAGCAAAACTGACTGAATTAATCTATTAATAGATTTCCTTTACACTTGTTTATCACTTTTAAATTTAGGAACTTGTTCCAACACTTTAACTGAGTTTGCTATATTATGAAGTGTTGAAAATCTTTTATCTTTTATAACCACATCTAAGAGTCTTTGAGAGATAAAGTCAGGTTGCAGGGATGTAGGCATAAGGAAACCACAGCCCAAAGAAGTATTTTATGCATTTTTTTTGTTAAGGAGTAAAGAAGTATTTGAGGAAAATGGCGATCATCATAGCTTGCTGTTGCTCATTTAATAGGCATTCATAATTGTCAGTATTTGCAGGTGGCCTTGAGGTACAGAGCTCATGGAGTTTCAAGGTCATTCTAAAGCATGAAAAAGTGACTTTGCAACTCTGTGGACAGTTATTGTAATGATGAATGAGTTTTTAACTTATGACCGAGAGAATGTGTGTCCTGCATGTTAACCATTCACTATATTTTCTGGAAGTAATGACAATAAAATAAAATAATTTCAGTGACAACCACGAATATGGGAAAATCTTAGCAGCACAATCAGGGAAAACATTTGAATATTGAGGATTCAAATTGTTATTGTTTGTTTTACATTAGGAGCTTTACTTCAGCTGGAAAAAAACAGATTCATTGAGATCTCCCACATCGTTGCCCAGAGCTATGATTAGCCATTAGCTTTACTTTCTCTCTTCTGTTTGGCAAAACTTCCGAACTTCTACAGAACTTAATTAAAGTTAAGCTTACTTTTAATGTTAATTTAACATGAAGCTTAAATAAATGAATTTTCTAAATAGTATAATTACCTGAGATCAGTCATTGCGTAAATCACATTAAAAATTCTGTTAAAATCTGCAAATAATGCATTGTACGCACTAGAAGTAATGTTATTATGGACAATTACATGGCATTTCTTACACGGAGAAAAGTGGTTTTATCCATCCAGGCCATATTGCTATTTCTACATGAGCAGCAAACCTTTCTGTGCCTATCCTAAACCTTTGCTTCTCATGATGCTCTTTGTCCTTACTTCTTTCAAGACCTTGTTAGCCTATTGCTAAATTTTCAGCTACCTGCTTCTTTGGGAATCAGTGGTTCAAAATGCGATGAAGGCATCAAGACATCAACGTTTCCAGGCAAGTCTGCAAGTAGACAAGCAGCGAACACATCTATTTTAACTACAAGTCAGCTTAAATATACACCTCTATTTTTATAAAAGCTTTAAGACCCTTTTTTGCAGTTTTCATGCTCAAATCGGCGGACTGTTCAATGTACAGCATAACTGGCAGTCCTTACTGCTCAGATTTGTTTCAAGATGATTTTGTGGGGCAATTAAACAGAACTTCCTGCTGGCTGATGAAAGATGTGAGTCAGTCAATTTCTCATTCACCTCCCCCAAACCCTCTGACCTAGGGTAGAGCATTTATTTGCTGTCTTTAACTCATCGATGGTACTTCAATAAATCCCCTACCATTGGGTAAAGCCCTAACTCCATTCATTTCACATGTAGTTGAAGCAGCAATCAAGCTTTCCCAACATGGTCTCTATTTCTGTCACCAACTCTAGAGTGTTCTACAGCCTGAAAATCCTTTAGAAAGATGTTTTGTTTTACCATCTGTCTTTAATCATTCATAGCTAAGCATATATTTATGTCCCACTATTCTAGATTACTGCACTTTTTCTATCGAAACTATTCGATCGCTTCAGAATTTTAAAAAACTCTCTATAAAAAAGATGAATAATACCAACTCTAATTGTACAAGTGTGTTTTTATTTGCATTTCTACAAACCAGTCAATATCCCAGTAAATTTGTGATGCATCATTTTTATTGTCTCAATATCTTTCCTGTTATTTGGAAACTAGGACGACATGCAGTACTCCAACTGTGGCATAACAAATGTTTTGTGATGATGTATCGCGATAGCTCAGATTTTATATTTGGTATCTTTTCTCATTAAATCAAGTAGTGAAAAGCAGCCCACTCAAGTAGTAAGTTTGAAATATTAACCTTTCCTTTATAAAGCTGGCTTCCATGATACAATGCTGTACTAAAAAAAAACAATTACAGCTAATATTTGACCGGTGGGAAAAGAGAAAGGCACACATCATTTTTCACCACAATAATGCCAAGTGCAAGCAGCATGCAGCAGGCAGTCTCACCTCCTCCAATGTTCAGCTTAGAACTGAAACATTAGCAATGTGTCTGCATCAAAACTTGTGCTTGTGGTTTATGTCTTTAATAATTGTATTAGGTGAAAACATTAATTGATGTATGCCAGATTATATAACTTTAGTTTTCATCAGGACAGTGACCTGTGGGACCGGCGGAAACACTGTTTTAGTGTTCAGACAGAAAATGGAGAGGACCTTATCTTCAGTGTGGAATTAGAATATGAACTTATTCTCTGGGAAAAGGCCTTTCAGATGGCAACCTTCCTGGAGGTGGAACGAATACAGGTACTACCAGAACTAAGCTTTTGGAGATATATATAAATGCGATTCATGCTCCTTTTAGTTCGTATGCATTGCATTCCCTAGTATTTGGAAGTTATTTTGATAATTCTACCAACATATGAAATATTAAGTTTCCGTGAACAGTTTCCAATTACCTGAGAACAAGACCATCCCTCTTTTGATGAGAATTGCCCATAGTGTTCAGGGATAAATGTAGAGGAATGGGTTTGGTTGGGATACTCTTCAGAGGGTTGGTGTGGACTTGTTGGGCCAAAGGGCCTATTTCCACAGAGTAGGGATTCTATGATTCTAATTCTAATTGTAGCTGTTTTGCAAACATTTGTGATTTCAGTCATGATGAATTCATTATACGCAATCTATTTACACTTGAACATAATAGAAATGAGAGAGGAGGAAATTTTCCCTCTATTCCTATTTCTCCTGACGAATCATAGCATTAAAAGATGACAATTTATAGATTATTAACAACAGCAGAAGATTTGCCAAGGTTAATCTGGTGTTGTTAGCACATGTGGTGTCACATATTCTTACAGTTAATTTAAATGCATTAGGTAACCTGCAGAGAACAGCTAAGGGTCTTTAGAAACAAGAAAGGAGTTCTAATCCAGCAAGTGTGTTATTTTTATTTTTAAAGTAGACTTAAAGTTCAAACATTTGCTTTCCTGAATAAATCAAAATGCTTTTGGTGATGTAAAAAAAAACTTCTGTCACTGGAATCTCTCATAAATCCAGCAAACTACAAGGGGTGCAAACATTGTCAGATTCAGCTGACAAATTGCTTTTAGATTCCCTGCTGATGTTAGTGGATGCTCAGCAAGTGTAATGCATTCAGTTCACAATCTTTTCTTTTTCAATGAATGCTCAAAATGACAATAAAAGGAACAGACATTTGCAACAAACAGGGATAGACAGTGCAAAACGGGTGGTATTTTAAAATTTTTATTTCTTTGGAAGCCAATGGCACTACAGGATCAAGTGCACAACAGAACATTGCAACAAAGAACAAATGTTGCTCACTGATACAGAAGTAGAGTCATTGAGAGTTGGTTTGGGGGGTGTGGGGGGCAGGGAGTGATTCGACAGTTCAATTGAAATTACAGCTGAGCTGAACTAAATAATCGTTGAAAATAAATAGCAGCAGCAGGCTAATAGTTTTAGAAAAAAGCTTAAAGCTAGAGCTTTACTTTCGAATAAATGCATTTAGTCAGCACATTTTCTGTGTAATTCTATGGCCAATATGAATCTTTCATAATCTGGTGAGACATTGCCCACATATACCCAGACCTGAAGTGGAAACTTTGGTGGGAAGATGGAAGGGCATCTATGTCATGTTCTTAGGATATGCCCCCTCCTGAAACTGAGACCTGGGGAGGGATGTCAATCGGCATGGGGCTTTTATAAGAGTCATTTATTCCATGCCTTGATGCAATGAATATTTCCATGCTGAATACAGAGGAACCTCAATTATCCGAATACCAATTATCCGAAGGAGATCTTGAGTTCCCGATGGAAACATTACATCAAATTGTGTTTCCAACAGTGATTGCGTCTTTTGTTTAAGGTGATTAAACAGGCACCGTCTCCAAATGACTGACCTCCCGCGTTCTCTCTCTCCCCACACTTTCCCTGGAGTTCTACACAGGGGTGTACCCGAAACCTCCCTTCCCCAGATAATCTCTCCAACATTGTCCTGTACAGGGAAAAGGTGGAACCTGTAAAAAAGTTGCAATAAAAAGTTGTATGTGTGGCTGTGGCTGTATGTGTGTGCTATTTGGAGACTTACCCCACAAAGGTAACTGCAGCAGTCTTGTTGTTGGTGTCCAGTCCAGCTGCCCCAGAGAGGCAGTACTGGACTGGGTTTGGGACGGGGGGGGAGGTGTTGCATGGGGTTGGGGCGAGGGTACAGGGGTCGAAATGGGGGTGGGGGGGGGGAGAGGTGTTCTCGATTGTTTCCCCAACAGAATCACTTTTTCTCACTCGATACTCTGTACAAAGTGTTCATGATTTTGTTTTAAACTTCTCTTCATCAAGGACAATAGCTACCCTTCTCCAGTCTATCCATAGATAAAAAGCTCTTCACTCCTGGGTTATGATTGGGAATAAGGACATAATACTTGAGCCCAACAATTGTTCTATACAGGTTTATCATAACTTCCTTGCATTTGAATTTCTGCTGTAATTTAGAATTCCCAGGATCTTGTATGCTTTATTCATCATTTTATCAACCTACGCTACCACCTTCAATGATTTGTTCAAATATCGCCCAATGTCCTTTGTTCCTGTACCTCGTTTAGAATTATATTTTTTTATTTTATATTGCCTTTCCTTATTCTTCCTATCAAAATGAATTGATTCTTTTCTTGGCATTAAATTTTACCTGTTATTCTTATTCCACCAACCAGCTGATATCCTCTTGACGTTTTTAATCATCCTTGTGGTTCACAATATTTACAAGGTTTGTGTCGACTGCAAATTTTGAAGTTGTGCCCTGCACCAGGTTGTTAACACAGATTGAGAAAAGCAGTGCGCTCACATTGACCACAAGGGAATCATATGATGTTGCTTTCTTCAGTCCAGTAAAACAACAACACTGTCTGTTTCCTGTCACTAAGCCTGTTTTGTATCCATGTTGCGCTGTCACTACTATTCCATGGGCTTACAAAGTTAAAAGTCGCACAACACCAGGTTATAGTCCTGAAAATGTGTTGCTGGAAAAGCACAGCAGGTCAGGCAGCATCCAAGGAGCAGGAAAATCAACGTTTCGGGCATGAGCCCTTCTTCAGCTCTGACTTCCAGCATCTGCAGTCCTCACTTTCTCCCAGGTTATAGTCCAACAGGTTTAATTGGAAGCACTGGCTTTTGGAGCGCTGCTCCTTCATCAGGTGGCAACTTCATCAGCAGTGGGAATGTCAGCAGCAGTGAGGGTGTCAGCAGCAGTGGGAATGTCAGCAGCAGTGAGGGCATCAGCAGCAGTGGGAGCATCAGCAGCAGTGAGAGCGTCAGCAGCAGTGGGAGCATTAGCAGCAGTGGGAGCATCAGCAGCAGTGAGAGCGTCAGCAGCAGTGGGAGCATTAGCAGCAGTGGGAGCATCAGCAGCAGTGAGGGTGTCAGCAGCAGTGAGGGCGTCAGCAGCAGTGGGAGCATTAGCAGCAGTGGGAGCATCAGCAGCAGTGAGGGCGTCAGCAGCAGTGAGAGCGTCAGCAGCAGTGGGAGCGTCAGCAGCAGTGGGAGCGTCAGCAGAAGTGGGAGCGTCAGCAGTAGTGGGAGCGTCAGCAGTAGTGGGAGCGTCAGCAGCAGTGAAAGTGTCAGCAGCAGTGGGAGCGTCAGCAGCAGTGGGAGCGTCAACTGCAGTGAGGGCGTCAGCAGCAGTGGGAGCGTGAGCAGCAGTGGGAGCGACATCAGCAGTGGGAGCATCAGCAGCAGGGGGAGCGTCAGCAGTAGTGGGAGCGTCAGCAGCAGTGGGAGCATCAGCAGCAGTGGGAGCGTCAGCAGCAGTGAGAGCGTCAGCAGCAGTGAGAGCGTCAGCAGCAGTGAGAGCGTCAGCAGCAGTGGGAGCATCAGCAGCAGTGGGAGCGTCAGCAGCAGTGAGAGCGTCAGCAGCAGTGAGAGAGCGTCAACAGCAGTGGGAGCGTAAGCAGCAGTGGTAACGACAGCAGCAGTGAGGGCGTCAGCAGCAGTGGGAGCGACAGCAGCAGTGAAAGCGTCAGCAGCAGTGAGGGCGTCAGCAGCAGTGAGGGCGTCAGCAGCAGTGGGAGCGTCAGCAGCAGTGGGAGCGTCAGCAGCAGTGAGGGCTTCAGCAGCATTGGGAATGTCAGCAGCAATGGGAGCAACAGCTGCAGTGGGAGCGTCAGCAGCATTGGCCATGTCAGCAGCAGTGGGAGCATTAGCAGCAGTGGTAGAATCAGCAGCAGTGAGGGCGTCAGCAGCAGTGGGAGCATCAGCAGCAGTGAGGGCGTCAGTAGCAGTGGTAGCATCAGCAGCAGTGGGAGCGTCAACAATATTGGGAGCATCAGCAGCAGTGGGAGCATCAGCAGTAGTGAGGGCGTCAACAGCAGTGAGGGCGTCAGCAGCAGTGAGAGCGACAGCAGCAGTGAGGGCATCAGCCGCAGTGAGAGCGACAGCAGCAGTGAGGGCCTGAGCCACAGTGACAGCGTCAGCAACGTTGAGAGCGTCAGCAGGCAGTGACAACGTCAGCAGCAGTGGGGGCATCAGCAGCAGTGACAGCGTCCGCAGCAGTGAGGGTGTCAGCAGCAGTGAGGGCATCAGCAGCAGTGAGGGCGTCAGCAGCAGTGATGGCGTCAGCAGCAGTGGGAGCATCAGCAGCAGTGAGCGCGTCAGCAGCAGTGGGAGCGTCAACAACATTGGGAGCATCAGCAGCAGTGGGAGCAACAGCAGCAGTGAGGACGTCAGCAGCAGTGAGGGCGTCAACAGCAGTGAGGGCGTCAGCAACATTGTGAGCGTCAGCAGCAGTGAGGGCATCAGCAGCAGTGATGGCGTCAGCAGCAGTGAGAGCGATAGCAGCAGTGGGAGCGTCAGCAACAGTGTGGGCGTCAGCAGCAGTCGGAGCGTCAGCAGCAGTGAGGGCGTCAGCAGTTGTGATGGCGTCAGCAGCAATGAGGGCGTCAGCAGCAGTGAGGGCGTCAGCAGCAGTGGGAGCATCAGGAGCAGTGAGGGCGTCAGCAGCAGTGGGAGCGTCAGCAGCAGTGGGAGCATCAGCAGCAGTGGGAGCGTCAGCAGCAGTGAGGACGTCAGCAGCAGTGGGAGCGACAGCAACAGTGAGGACGTCAGCAGCAGTGAGGGCGTCTGCAACATTGTGAGCGTCAGCAGCAGTGAGGGCGTCAGCAGCAGTGAGGGCGTCAGCAGCAGTGAGGGCGTCAGCTGCAGTGAGGGCATCAGCAGCAGTGAGAGCGACAGCAGCAGTGTGGGCATCAGCAGCAGTGAGAGCGACAGCAGCAGTGAGGGCGTCAGCAACAGTGAGAGCGTCAGCAACGTTGAGAGCGTCAACAACGTTGAGAACGTCAGCAGCAGTGACGGCGTCAGCAGCAGTGGGAGCGTCAGCAGCAGTGGGAACGACAGCAACAGTGAGCGCATCAGCTGCAGTGACGGCGTCAACAGCATTGATGGCGTCAGCAGCAGTGAGGGCATCAGCATCAGTGAGAGCGTCAGCAACGTTGAGAGCGTCAGCAGCAGTGACGGCGTCAGCAGCAGTGGGAGCATCAGCAGCAGTGAGGGTGTCAGCAGCAGTGAGGGCGTCAGCAGCAGTGAGGGCATCAGCAGCAGTGAGGGCATCAGCAGAGTGGGAGCGTAAGCAGCAGTGAGGGCGTCAGCAGTAGTGGGAGCATCAGCAGCAGTGGGGGCGTCAGCAGCAGTGGGAGCGTCAGCAGCAGTGGGAGTGTCAGCAGCAGTGAGGGCGTCAGCAGCAGTGAGGGTGTCAGCAGCAGTGAGGGCGTCAGCAGCAGTGAGGGCGTCAGCAGCAGTGAGGGCATCAGCAGAGTGGGAGCGTAAGCAGCAGTGAGGGCGTCAGCAGCAGTGAGGGCGTCAGCAACATTGAGTGCGTCAGCAGCAGTGAGGGCGTCAGCAGCAGTGAGGGCGTCAGCATAGTGGGAGCGTCAGCAGCCGTGGGAGCGTCAGCAGCAGTGGGAGCGTCAGCAGCAGTGGTAGCAAAGCAACAGTGAGGGCGTCAGCAGCAGTGGTAGCAATAGCAACAGTGGGAGCGTCAGCAGCAGTGAGGGCATCAGCAGCAGTGAGAGCGACAGCAGCAGTGTGGGCATCAGCAGCAGTGAGAGGGTCAGCAACGTTGAGAGCGTCAGCAACGTTGAGAGCGTTAGCAGCAGTGGGAGCATCACCAGCAGTGGGAGCGACAGCAACAGTGAGGGCATCAGCTGCAGTGACGGCGTCAACAGCATTGATGGCGTCAGCAACAGTGAGGGCGTCTGCAACATTGTGAGCGTCAGCAGCAGTGAGGGCGTCAGCAGCAGTGAGGGCGTCAGCAGCAGTGAGGGCGTCAGCTGCAGTGAGGGCGTCAGCAGCAGTGAGAGCGACAGCAGCAGTGAGGGCATCAGCAGCAGTGAGAGCGACAGCAGCAGTGTGGGCATCAGCAGCAGTGAGAGGGTCAGCAACGTTGAGAGCGTCAGCAACGTTGAGAGCGTTAGCAGCAGTGGGAGCATCACCAGCAGTGGGAGCGACAGCAACAGTGAGGGCATCAGCTGCAGTGACGGCGTCAACAGCATTGATGGCGTCAGCAACAGTGAGGGCGTCTGCAACATTGTGAGCGTCAGCAGCAGTGAGGGCGTCAGCAGCAGTGAGGGCGTCAGCAGCAGTGAGGGCGTCAGCTGCAGTGAGGGCGTCAGCTGCAGTGAGGGCGTCAGCAGCAGTGAGAGCGACAGCAGCAGTGAGGGCGTCAGCAGCAGTGAGAGCGACAGCAGCAGTGAGGGCGTCAGCAACAGTGAGAGCGTCAGCAACGTTGAGAGCGTCAACAACGTTGAGAACGTCAGCAGCAGTGACGGCGTCAGCAGCAGTGGGAGCGTCAGCAGCAGTGGGAATGACAGCAACAGTGAGCGCATCAGCTGCAGTGACGGCGTCAACAGCATTGATGGCGTCAGCAGCAGTGAGGGCATCAGCATCAGTGAGAGCGTCAGCAACGTTGAGAGCGTCAGCAGCAGTGACGGCGTCAGCAGCAGTGGGAGCATCAGCAGCAGTGAGGGTGTCAGCAGCAGTGAGGGCGTCAGCAGCAGTGAGGGCATCAGCAGCAGTGAGGGCATCAGCAGAGTGGGAGCGTAAGCAGCAGTGAGGGCGTCAGCAGTAGTGGGAGCATCAGCAGCAGTGGGAGCGTCAGCAGCAGTGGGAGTGTCAGCAGCAGTGAGGGCGTCAGCAGCAGTGAGGGTGTCAGCAGCAGTGAGGGTGTCAGCAGCAGTGAGGGCGTCAGCAGCAGTGAGGGCGTCAGCAGCAGTGGGAGCGTCAGCAGCAGTGGGAGTGTCAGCAGCAGTGAGGGCGTCAGCAGCAGTGAGGGTGTCAGCAGCAGTGAGGGCGTCAGCAGTAGTGGGAGCATCAGCAGCAGTGTGGGCGTCAGCAGCAGTGAGGGCGTCAGCAGCAGTGACGGCGTCAGCAGTAGTGGGAGCATCAGCAGCAGTGTGGGCGTCAGCAGCAGTGAGGGCGTCAGCATAGTGGGAGCGTCAGCAGCCGTGGGAGCGTCAGCAGCAGTGGGAGCGTCAGCAGCAGTGGTAGCAATAGCAACAGTGAGGGCGTCAGCAGCAGTGGTAGCAATAGCAACAGTGGGAGCGTCAGCAGCAGTGAGGGCATCAGCAGCAGTGAGAGCGACAGCAGCAGTGTGGGCATCAGCAGCAGTGAGAGGGTCAGCAACGTTGAGAGCGTTAGCAGCAGTGGGAGCGACAGCAACAGTGAGGGCATCAGCTGCAGTGACGGCGTCAACAGCATTGATGGCGTCAGCAACAGTGAGGGCGTCAGCAACATTGTGAGCGTCAGCAGCAGTGAGGGCGTGAGCAACAGTGAGAGCGTCAGCAACGTTGAGAGCGTCAGCAGCAGTGATGGCGTCAGCAGCAGTGATGGCGTCAGCAGCAGTGGGAGCGTTAGCAGCAGTGGGAGCATCAGCAGCAGTGGGAGCATCAGCAGCAGTGAGGGTGTCAGCAGCAGTGAGGGCGTCAGCAGCAGTGAGGGCATCAGCAGCAGTGAGAGCGACAGCAGCAGTGAGGGCGTCAGCAGCAGTGAGGGCATCAGCAGCAGTGAGAGCGACAGCAGCAGTGAGGGCATCAGCAGCAGTGTGAGCGACAGCAACAGTGAGAGCGTCAGCAACGTTGAGAGCGTCAGTAGCAGTGAGAGCGACAGCAGCAGTGACGGCGTCAGCAGCAGTGGGAGCGTCAGCAGCAGTGACGGCGTCAGCAGCAGTGAGGGCGTCAGCAGCAGTGGGAGCATTAGCAGCAGTGGGAGTGTCAGCAGCAGTGACGGCGTCAGCAGCAGTGACGGCGTCAGCAGCAGTGAGGGTGTCAGCAACAGTGAGGGCGTCAGCAGCAGTGAGGGCGTCAGCAGCAGTGAGGGCGTCAGCAGCAGTGAGGGCGTCAGCATAGTGGGAGCGTCAGCAGCCGTGGGAGCGTCAGCAGCAGTGGGAGCGTCAGCAGCAGTGGTAGCAATAGCAACAGTGGGAGCGTCAGCAGCAGTGTGGGCATCAGCAGCAGTGAGAGCGACAGCAACAGTGAGAGCGTCAGCAACGTTGAGAGCGTCAGCTGCAGTGGGAGCGTCAGCAGCAGTCGGAGCGTCAGCAGCAGTGAGGGCATCAGCAGAGTGGGAGCGTCAGCACCAGTGTGGGCGTCAGCAACATTGCGAGCGTCAGCAGCAGTGGGAGCGTCAGCACCAGTAGGAGCGTCAGCAGCAGTGAAGGCTTTAACAGTTGTGATGGCGTCAGCAGCAAAGAGGGCTTCAGCAGCAGTGAGGGCGTCAGCAGCAATGGGAGCATCAGGAGCAGTGAGGGCGTCAGCAGCAGTGGCAGCGTCAGCAGCAGTGGGAGCATCAGGAGCAGTGGGAGCATCAGCAGCAGTGAGAGCATCAGCAGCAGTGGGGCGTCAGCAGCAGTGAGGGCGTCAGCAGCAGTGAGAGCATCAGCAGCAGTGAGGGCGTCAGCAGCAGTGAGAGCGACAGCAGCAGTGACGGCGTCAGCAGCAGTGGGAGCATCAGCAGCAGTGGGAGCATCAGCAGCAGTGGGAGCATCAGTAGCAGTGAGGGCGTCAGCAGCAGTGAGAGCGACAGCAGCAGTGAGTGCGTCAGCAACAGTGAGAGCGTCAGCAGCAGTGACGGCGTCAGCAGCAGTGGGAGCGTCAGCAGCAGTGAAAGCGTCAGCAGCAGTGAAAGCGTCAGCAGCAGTGAGAGCGTCAGCTGCAGTGGGAGCGTCAGCAGCAGTGAAAGCGTCAGCAGCAGTGAGAGCGTCAGCTGCAGTGGGAGCGTCAGCAGCAGTGAGGGCATCAGCAGCAGTGAGGGTGTCAGCAGCAGTGGGAGCGTCAGCAGCAGTGAAAGCGTCAGCAGCAGTGAAAGCGTCAGCAGCAGTGAGAGCGTCAGCTGCAGTGGGAGCGTCAGCAGCAGTGAGGGCATCAGCAGCAGTGGGAGCGTCAGCAGCAGTGGGAGCGTCAGCAGCAGTGGGAGCGACAGCAACAGTGAGGGCATCAGCTGCAGTGACGGCGACAGCAGCATTTAGGACGTCAGCAACAGTGAGGGCGTCAGCAACATGGTGAGCGTCAGCAGCAGTGAGGGTGTCAGCAGCAGTGAGGGCTTCAGCAGCAGTGAGGGCATAATCAAAAGTGAGTGCGTCAGCAACATTGTGAGCTTCAGCTGCAGTGAGGGCTTCAGCAGCAGTGAGGGCGTCATCAGCAGTGAGAGCGACAGCAGCAGTGAGAGCGACAGCAGGAGTGAGGGCGTGAGCAACAGTGAGAGCGTCAGCAACGTTGAGAGCGTCAGCAACGTTGAGAACGTCAGCAGCAGTGTCAGCGTCAGCAGCAGTGAGGGTGTCAGCAGCAGTGAGGGCGTCAGCAGAGTGGGAGCGTCAGCAGCAGTGAGGGCATCAGCAGAGTGGGAGCGTAAGCAGCAGTGAGGGCGTCAGCAGTAGTGGGAGCATCAGCAGCAGTGGGGGCGTCAGCAGCAGTGGGAGCGTCAGCAGCAGTGGGAGCGTCAGAAGCAGTGAAAGCGTCAGCAGCAGTGGGAGCGTCAGCAGCAGTGAGGCCGTCAGCAGTAGTGAGAGCGTCAGCAGCAGTGGGAGAGTCAGCAGCAGTGGGAGCGTCAGTCGCAGTGAGGGAGTCTGCAGCAGTGGGAGTGTCATCAGCAGTGGGAACATCAGCAGCAGTGAGGGCGTCAGCAGCAGTGGGAGCGTCAGCAGCAGTGAGGGCGTCAGTAGCAGTGGGAGCGTCAGCAGCATTGGTACCGTCAGCAGCAGTGGGAGCGTCAGCAGCAGTGACGGCGTCAGCAGCAGTGAGGGCGTCAGCAGCAGTGGGAGCGTCAGCAGCAGTAGAAGCATCAGCAGCAGTGAGAGCGTCATCAGCAGTGAGAGCGACAGCAGCAGTGAGAGCGACAGCAGGAGTGAGGGCGTGAGCAACAGTGAGAGCGTCAGCAACGTTGAGAGCGTCAGCAACGTTGAGAACGTCAGCAGCAGTGTCAGCGTCAGCAGCAGTGAGGGTGTCAGCAGCAGTGAGGGCGTCAGCAGAGTGGGAGCGTCAGCAGCAGTGAGGGCGTCAGCAATGTTGCGAGCGTCAGCAGCGTTGAGAGAGTCAGCATCAGTGATGGCGTCAGCAACATTGTGAGCGTCAGCAGCAGTGAGGACATCAGCAGCAGTGAGTGTGTCAGCAGCAGTGAGAGCATCAGCAGCAGTGGGAGCGTCAGCAGCAGTGAGGGCATCAGCCGCAGTGAGGGCATCAGCAGCAGTGGGAGCGTCAGCAGCAGTGGGAGCGTCAGCAGCAGTGTGAGCGACAGCAGCAGTGAGTGTGTCAGCAGCAGTGAGAGCAACAGCAGCAGTGAGGGTGTCAGTAACAGTGAGAGCATCAGCAACGTTGAGAGCGTCAGCAGCAGTGGGAGCATCAGCAGCAGTGAGAGCGTCAGCAGCAGTGAGAGCGTCAGCAGCAGTGGGAGCGACAGCAACAGTGAGGGCATCAGCTGCAGTGACGGCGACAGCAGCATTTAGGACGTCAGCAACAGTGAGGGCGTCAGCAACATGGTGAGCGTCAGCAGCAGTGAGGGTGTCAGCAGCAGTGAGGGCTTCAGCAGCAGTGAGGGCATAATCAAAAGTGAGTGCGTCAGCAACATTGTGAGCTTCAGCTGCAGTGAGGGCTTCAGCAGCAGTGAGGGCGTCATCAGCAGTGAGAGCGACAGCAGCAGTGAGAGCGACAGCAGGAGTGAGGGCGTGAGCAACAGTGAGAGCGTCAGCAACGTTGAGAGCGTCAGCAACGTTGAGAACGTCAGCAGCAGTGTCAGCGTCAGCAGCAGTGAGGGTGTCAGCAGCAGTGAGGGCGTCAGCAGAGTGGGAGCGTCAGCAGCAGTGAGGGCGTCAGCAATGTTGCGAGCGTCAGCAGCGTTGAGAGAGTCAGCATCAGTGATGGCGTCAGCAACATTGTGAGCGTCAGCAGCAGTGAGGGCATCAGCAGCAGTGAGTGTGTCAGCAGCAGTGAGAGCATCAGCAGCAGTGGGAGCGTCAGCAGCAGTGAGGGCATCAGCAGCAGTGAGGGCATCAGCAGCAGTGGGAGCGTCAGCAGCAGTGGGAGCGTCAGCAGCAGTGGGAGCGTCAGCAGCAGTGTGAGCGACAGCAGCAGTGAGTGTGTCAGCAGCAGTGAGAGCAACAGCAGCAGTGAGGGTGTCAGTAACAGTGAGAGCATCAGCAACGTTGAGAGCGTCAGCAGCAGTGGGAGCATCAGCAGCAGTGAGAGCGTCAGCAGCAGTGAGAGCGTCAGCAGCAGTGAGGCAGTGGGAGCGTCTGCAGCAGTTGGAGCGTCAGCAGCAGTGAGGGCGTCAGCAGCAGTGAGGCAGTGGGAGCGTCTGCAGCAGTTGGAGCGTCTGCAGCAGTGTGAGCGTCAGCAGCAGTGGGAGCGTCAGCAGCAGTGAAAGCGTCAGCAGCAGTGGGAGCATCAACAGCACTGGGAGCGTCAGCAGCAGTGAGGCCGTCAGCAGTCGTGAGAGGGTCAGCAGCAGTGGGAGAGTCAGCAGCAGTGGGAGCGTCAGTTGCAGTGAGGGAGTCAGCAGCAGTGGGAGTGTCAGCAGCAGTGGGAACATCAGCAGCAGTGAGGGCGTCAGCAGCAGTGGGAGCGTCAGCAGCAGTGAGAGCGTCAGCAGCAGTGGGAGCGTAAGCAGCAGTGAGGGCTTCGGCAGCAATGGGAGCAACAGCAGCAGTGAGGGCGTCAGCAGCATTGGGAATGTCAGCAGCAGTGGGAGCATCAGCAGCAGTGGGAGCGTCAGCAGCAGTGGGAGCGTCAGCAGCAGTGGGAGCGTCAACAACATTGGGAGCATCAGCAGCAGTGAGGGCGTCAACAGCAGTGAGGGCGTCAGCAACATTGTGAGCCTCAGCAGCAGTGAGGGCATCAGCAGCAGTGAGAGCATCAGCAACGTTGAGAGTGTCAGCAGCAGTGACGGCGTCAGCAGCAGTGGGAGCATCAGCAGCAGTGAGGGCGTTAGCAGCAGTGGGAGCGTCTGCAGCAGTTGGGGCGTCAGCAGCAGTGAGGGCGTTAGCAGCAGTGGGAGCGTCTGCAGCAGTTGGGGCGTCAGCAGCAGTGAGGGCGTTAGCAGCAGTGGTGGCGTCAGCAGCAGTGGGAGCGTCAGCAGCAGTGGGAGCGTCAGAAGCAGTGAAAGCGTCAGCAGCAGTGGGAGCGTCAGCAGCAGTGAGGCCGTCAGCAGTAGTGAGAGCGTCAGCAGCAGTGGGAGAGTCAGCAGCAGTGGGAGCGTCAGTCGCAGTGAGGGAGTCTGCAGCAGTGGGAGTGTCATCAGCAGTGGGAACATCAGCAGCAGTGAGGGCGTCAGCAGCAGTGGGAGCGTCAGCAGCAGTGAGGGCGTCAGTAGCAGTGGGAGCGTCAGCAGCATTGGTACCGTCAGCAGCAGTGGGAGCGTCAGCAGCAGTGACGGCGTCAGCAGCAGTGAGGGCGTCAGCAGCAGTGGGAGCGTCAGCAGCAGTAGAAGCATCAGCAGCAGTGAGAGCGTCATCAGCAGTGAGAGCGACAGCAGCAGTGAGAGCGACAGCAGGAGTGAGGGCGTGAGCAACAGTGAGAGCGTCAGCAACGTTGAGAGCGTCAGCAACGTTGAGAACGTCAGCAGCAGTGTCAGCGTCAGCAGCAGTGAGGGTGTCAGCAGCAGTGAGGGCGTCAGCAGAGTGGGAGCGTCAGCAGCAGTGAGGGCGTCAGCAATGTTGCGAGCGTCAGCAGCGTTGAGAGAGTCAGCATCAGTGATGGCGTCAGCAACATTGTGAGCGTCAGCAGCAGTGAGGGCATCAGCAGCAGTGAGTGTGTCAGCAGCAGTGAGAGCATCAGCAGCAGTGGGAGCGTCAGCAGCAGTGAGGGCATCAGCAGCAGTGAGGGCATCAGCAGCAGTGGGAGCGTCAGCAGCAGTGGGAGCGTCAGCAGCAGTGGGAGCGTCAGCAGCAGTGTGAGCGACAGCAGCAGTGAGTGTGTCAGCAGCAGTGAGAGCAACAGCAGCAGTGAGGGTGTCAGTAACAGTGAGAGCATCAGCAACGTTGAGAGCGTCAGCAGCAGTGGGAGCATCAGCAGCAGTGAGAGCGTCAGCAGCAGTGAGAGCGTCAGCAGCAGTGAGGCAGTGGGAGCGTCTGCAGCAGTTGGAGCGTCAGCAGCAGTGAGGGCGTCAGCAGCAGTGAGGCAGTGGGAGCGTCTGCAGCAGTTGGAGCGTCTGCAGCAGTGTGAGCGTCAGCAGCAGTGGGAGCGTCAGCAGCAGTGAAAGCGTCAGCAGCAGTGGGAGCATCAACAGCACTGGAGCGTCAGCAGCAGTGAGGCCGTCAGCAGTCGTGAGAGGGTCAGCAGCAGTGGGAGAGTCAGCAGCAGTGGGAGCGTCAGTTGCAGTGAGGGAGTCAGCAGCAGTGGGAGTGTCAGCAGCAGTGGGAACATCAGCAGCAGTGAGGGCGTCAGCAGCAGTGAGGGCATCAGCAGAGTGGGAGCGTAAGCAGCAGTGAGGGCGTCAGCAGCAGTGAGGGCGTCAGCAACATTGAGTGCGTCAGCAGCAGTGAGGGCGTCAGCAGCAGTGAGGGCGTCAGCATAGTGGGAGCGTCAGCAGCCGTGGGAGCGTCAGCAGCAGTGGGAGCGTCAGCAGCAGTGGTAGCAAAGCAACAGTGAGGGCGTCAGCAGCAGTGGTAGCAATAGCAACAGTGGGAGCGTCAGCAGCAGTGAGGGCATCAGCAGCAGTGAGAGCGACAGCAGCAGTGTGGGCATCAGCAGCAGTGAGAGGGTCAGCAACGTTGAGAGCGTCAGCAACGTTGAGAGCGTTAGCAGCAGTGGGAGCATCACCAGCAGTGGGAGCGACAGCAACAGTGAGGGCATCAGCTGCAGTGACGGCGTCAACAGCATTGATGGCGTCAGCAACAGTGAGGGCGTCTGCAACATTGTGAGCGTCAGCAGCAGTGAGGGCGTCAGCAGCAGTGAGGGCGTCAGCAGCAGTGAGGGCGTCAGCTGCAGTGAGGGCGTCAGCAGCAGTGAGAGCGACAGCAGCAGTGAGGGCATCAGCAGCAGTGAGAGCGACAGCAGCAGTGTGGGCATCAGCAGCAGTGAGAGGGTCAGCAACGTTGAGAGCGTCAGCAACGTTGAGAGCGTTAGCAGCAGTGGGAGCATCACCAGCAGTGGGAGCGACAGCAACAGTGAGGGCATCAGCTGCAGTGACGGCGTCAACAGCATTGATGGCGTCAGCAACAGTGAGGGCGTCTGCAACATTGTGAGCGTCAGCAGCAGTGAGGGCGTCAGCAGCAGTGAGGGCGTCAGCAGCAGTGAGGGCGTCAGCTGCAGTGAGGGCGTCAGCTGCAGTGAGGGCGTCAGCAGCAGTGAGAGCGACAGCAGCAGTGAGGGCGTCAGCAGCAGTGAGAGCGACAGCAGCAGTGAGGGCGTCAGCAACAGTGAGAGCGTCAGCAACGTTGAGAGCGTCAACAACGTTGAGAACGTCAGCAGCAGTGACGGCGTCAGCAGCAGTGGGAGCGTCAGCAGCAGTGGGAATGACAGCAACAGTGAGCGCATCAGCTGCAGTGACGGCGTCAACAGCATTGATGGCGTCAGCAGCAGTGAGGGCATCAGCATCAGTGAGAGCGTCAGCAACGTTGAGAGCGTCAGCAGCAGTGACGGCGTCAGCAGCAGTGGGAGCATCAGCAGCAGTGAGGGTGTCAGCAGCAGTGAGGGCGTCAGCAGCAGTGAGGGCATCAGCAGCAGTGAGGGCATCAGCAGAGTGGGAGCGTAAGCAGCAGTGAGGGCGTCAGCAGTAGTGGGAGCATCAGCAGCAGTGGGAGCGTCAGCAGCAGTGGGAGTGTCAGCAGCAGTGAGGGCGTCAGCAGCAGTGAGGGTGTCAGCAGCAGTGAGGGTGTCAGCAGCAGTGAGGGCGTCAGCAGCAGTGAGGGCGTCAGCAGCAGTGGGAGCGTCAGCAGCAGTGGGAGTGTCAGCAGCAGTGAGGGCGTCAGCAGCAGTGAGGGTGTCAGCAGCAGTGAGGGCGTCAGCAGTAGTGGGAGCATCAGCAGCAGTGTGGGCGTCAGCAGCAGTGAGGGCGTCAGCAGCAGTGACGGCGTCAGCAGTAGTGGGAGCATCAGCAGCAGTGTGGGCGTCAGCAGCAGTGAGGGCGTCAGCATAGTGGGAGCGTCAGCAGCCGTGGGAGCGTCAGCAGCAGTGGGAGCGTCAGCAGCAGTGGTAGCAATAGCAACAGTGAGGGCGTCAGCAGCAGTGGTAGCAATAGCAACAGTGGGAGCGTCAGCAGCAGTGAGGGCATCAGCAGCAGTGAGAGCGACAGCAGCAGTGTGGGCATCAGCAGCAGTGAGAGGGTCAGCAACGTTGAGAGCGTTAGCAGCAGTGGGAGCGACAGCAACAGTGAGGGCATCAGCTGCAGTGACGGCGTCAACAGCATTGATGGCGTCAGCAACAGTGAGGGCGTCAGCAACATTGTGAGCGTCAGCAGCAGTGAGGGCGTGAGCAACAGTGAGAGCGTCAGCAACGTTGAGAGCGTCAGCAGCAGTGATGGCGTCAGCAGCAGTGATGGCGTCAGCAGCAGTGGGAGCGTTAGCAGCAGTGGGAGCATCAGCAGCAGTGGGAGCATCAGCAGCAGTGAGGGTGTCAGCAGCAGTGAGGGCGTCAGCAGCAGTGAGGGCATCAGCAGCAGTGAGAGCGACAGCAGCAGTGAGGGCGTCAGCAGCAGTGAGGGCATCAGCAGCAGTGAGAGCGACAGCAGCAGTGAGGGCATCAGCAGCAGTGTGAGCGACAGCAACAGTGAGAGCGTCAGCAACGTTGAGAGCGTCAGTAGCAGTGAGAGCGACAGCAGCAGTGACGGCGTCAGCAGCAGTGGGAGCGTCAGCAGCAGTGACGGCGTCAGCAGCAGTGAGGGCGTCAGCAGCAGTGGGAGCATTAGCAGCAGTGGGAGTGTCAG
The DNA here is from genome assembly GCF_037043375.1 of Chiloscyllium plagiosum. Taxonomy (NCBI): domain Eukaryota; kingdom Metazoa; phylum Chordata; class Chondrichthyes; order Orectolobiformes; family Hemiscylliidae; genus Chiloscyllium; species Chiloscyllium plagiosum. Next base: position 82,040,559 of record NW_028270142.1, on the reverse strand, counting down.
CAGCAGTGACGGCGTCAGCAGCAGTGACGGCGTCAGCAGCAGTGAGGGTGTCAGCAACAGTGAGGGCGTCAGCAGCAGTGAGGGCGTCAGCAGCAGTGAGGGCGTCAGCAGCAGTGAGGGCGTCAGCATAGTGGGAGCGTCAGCAGCCGTGGGAGCGTCAGCAGCAGTGGGAGCGTCAGCAGCAGTGGTAGCAATAGCAACAGTGGGAGCGTCAGCAGCAGTGTGGGCATCAGCAGCAGTGAGAGCGACAGCAACAGTGAGAGCGTCAGCAACGTTGAGAGCGTCAGCTGCAGTGGGAGCGTCAGCAGCAGTCGGAGCGTCAGCAGCAGTGAGGGCATCAGCAGAGTGGGAGCGTCAGCACCAGTGTGGGCGTCAGCAACATTGCGAGCGTCAGCAGCAGTGGGAGCGTCAGCACCAGTAGGAGCGTCAGCAGCAGTGAAGGCTTTAACAGTTGTGATGGCGTCAGCAGCAAAGAGGGCTTCAGCAGCAGTGAGGGCGTCAGCAGCAATGGGAGCATCAGGAGCAGTGAGGGCGTCAGCAGCAGTGGCAGCGTCAGCAGCAGTGGGAGCATCAGGAGCAGTGGGAGCATCAGCAGCAGTGAGAGCATCAGCAGCAGTGGGGCGTCAGCAGCAGTGAGGGCGTCAGCAGCAGTGAGAGCATCAGCAGCAGTGAGGGCGTCAGCAGCAGTGAGAGCGACAGCAGCAGTGACGGCGTCAGCAGCAGTGGGAGCATCAGCAGCAGTGGGAGCATCAGCAGCAGTGGGAGCATCAGTAGCAGTGAGGGCGTCAGCAGCAGTGAGAGCGACAGCAGCAGTGAGTGCGTCAGCAACAGTGAGAGCGTCAGCAGCAGTGACGGCGTCAGCAGCAGTGGGAGCGTCAGCAGCAGTGAAAGCGTCAGCAGCAGTGAAAGCGTCAGCAGCAGTGAGAGCGTCAGCTGCAGTGGGAGCATCAGCAGCAGTGAAAGCGTCAGCAGCAGTGAAAGCGTCAGCAGCAGTGAGAGCGTCAGCTGCAGTGGGAGCGTCAGCAGCAGTGAGGGCATCAGCAGCAGTGAGGGTGTCAGCAGCAGTGGGAGCGTCAGCAGCAGTGAAAGCGTCAGCAGCAGTGAAAGCGTCAGCAGCAGTGAGAGCGTCAGCTGCAGTGGGAGCGTCAGCAGCAGTGAGGGCATCAGCAGCAGTGGGAGCGTCAGCAGCAGTGGGAGCGTCAGCAGCAGTGGGAGCGACAGCAACAGTGAGGGCATCAGCTGCAGTGACGGCGACAGCAGCATTTAGGACGTCAGCAACAGTGAGGGCGTCAGCAACATGGTGAGCGTCAGCAGCAGTGAGGGTGTCAGCAGCAGTGAGGGCTTCAGCAGCAGTGAGGGCATAATCAAAAGTGAGTGCGTCAGCAACATTGTGAGCTTCAGCTGCAGTGAGGGCTTCAGCAGCAGTGAGGGCGTCATCAGCAGTGAGAGCGACAGCAGCAGTGAGAGCGACAGCAGGAGTGAGGGCGTGAGCAACAGTGAGAGCGTCAGCAACGTTGAGAGCGTCAGCAACGTTGAGAACGTCAGCAGCAGTGTCAGCGTCAGCAGCAGTGAGGGTGTCAGCAGCAGTGAGGGCGTCAGCAGAGTGGGAGCGTCAGCAGCAGTGAGGGCATCAGCAGAGTGGGAGCGTAAGCAGCAGTGAGGGCGTCAGCAGTAGTGGGAGCATCAGCAGCAGTGGGGGCGTCAGCAGCAGTGGGAGCGTCAGCAGCAGTGGGAGCGTCAGAAGCAGTGAAAGCGTCAGCAGCAGTGGGAGCGTCAGCAGCAGTGAGGCCGTCAGCAGTAGTGAGAGCGTCAGCAGCAGTGGGAGAGTCAGCAGCAGTGGGAGCGTCAGTCGCAGTGAGGGAGTCTGCAGCAGTGGGAGTGTCATCAGCAGTGGGAACATCAGCAGCAGTGAGGGCGTCAGCAGCAGTGGGAGCGTCAGCAGCAGTGAGGGCGTCAGTAGCAGTGGGAGCGTCAGCAGCATTGGTACCGTCAGCAGCAGTGGGAGCGTCAGCAGCAGTGACGGCGTCAGCAGCAGTGAGGGCGTCAGCAGCAGTGGGAGCGTCAGCAGCAGTAGAAGCATCAGCAGCAGTGAGAGCGTCATCAGCAGTGAGAGCGACAGCAGCAGTGAGAGCGACAGCAGGAGTGAGGGCGTGAGCAACAGTGAGAGCGTCAGCAACGTTGAGAGCGTCAGCAACGTTGAGAACGTCAGCAGCAGTGTCAGCGTCAGCAGCAGTGAGGGTGTCAGCAGCAGTGAGGGCGTCAGCAGAGTGGGAGCGTCAGCAGCAGTGAGGGCGTCAGCAATGTTGCGAGCGTCAGCAGCGTTGAGAGAGTCAGCATCAGTGATGGCGTCAGCAACATTGTGAGCGTCAGCAGCAGTGAGGGCATCAGCAGCAGTGAGTGTGTCAGCAGCAGTGAGAGCATCAGCAGCAGTGGGAGCGTCAGCAGCAGTGAGGGCATCAGCCGCAGTGAGGGCATCAGCAGCAGTGGGAGCGTCAGCAGCAGTGGGAGCGTCAGCAGCAGTGTGAGCGACAGCAGCAGTGAGTGTGTCAGCAGCAGTGAGAGCAACAGCAGCAGTGAGGGTGTCAGTAACAGTGAGAGCATCAGCAACGTTGAGAGCGTCAGCAGCAGTGGGAGCATCAGCAGCAGTGAGAGCGTCAGCAGCAGTGAGAGCGTCAGCAGCAGTGGGAGCGACAGCAACAGTGAGGGCATCAGCTGCAGTGACGGCGACAGCAGCATTTAGGACGTCAGCAACAGTGAGGGCGTCAGCAACATGGTGAGCGTCAGCAGCAGTGAGGGTGTCAGCAGCAGTGAGGGCTTCAGCAGCAGTGAGGGCATAATCAAAAGTGAGTGCGTCAGCAACATTGTGAGCTTCAGCTGCAGTGAGGGCTTCAGCAGCAGTGAGGGCGTCATCAGCAGTGAGAGCGACAGCAGCAGTGAGAGCGACAGCAGGAGTGAGGGCGTGAGCAACAGTGAGAGCGTCAGCAACGTTGAGAGCGTCAGCAACGTTGAGAACGTCAGCAGCAGTGTCAGCGTCAGCAGCAGTGAGGGTGTCAGCAGCAGTGAGGGCGTCAGCAGAGTGGGAGCGTCAGCAGCAGTGAGGGCGTCAGCAATGTTGCGAGCGTCAGCAGCGTTGAGAGAGTCAGCATCAGTGATGGCGTCAGCAACATTGTGAGCGTCAGCAGCAGTGAGGGCATCAGCAGCAGTGAGTGTGTCAGCAGCAGTGAGAGCATCAGCAGCAGTGGGAGCGTCAGCAGCAGTGAGGGCATCAGCAGCAGTGAGGGCATCAGCAGCAGTGGGAGCGTCAGCAGCAGTGGGAGCGTCAGCAGCAGTGGGAGCGTCAGCAGCAGTGTGAGCGACAGCAGCAGTGAGTGTGTCAGCAGCAGTGAGAGCAACAGCAGCAGTGAGGGTGTCAGTAACAGTGAGAGCATCAGCAACGTTGAGAGCGTCAGCAGCAGTGGGAGCATCAGCAGCAGTGAGAGCGTCAGCAGCAGTGAGAGCGTCAGCAGCAGTGAGGCAGTGGGAGCGTCTGCAGCAGTTGGAGCGTCAGCAGCAGTGAGGGCGTCAGCAGCAGTGAGGCAGTGGGAGCGTCTGCAGCAGTTGGAGCGTCTGCAGCAGTGTGAGCGTCAGCAGCAGTGGGAGCGTCAGCAGCAGTGAAAGCGTCAGCAGCAGTGGGAGCATCAACAGCACTGGGAGCGTCAGCAGCAGTGAGGCCGTCAGCAGTCGTGAGAGGGTCAGCAGCAGTGGGAGAGTCAGCAGCAGTGGGAGCGTCAGTTGCAGTGAGGGAGTCAGCAGCAGTGGGAGTGTCAGCAGCAGTGGGAACATCAGCAGCAGTGAGGGCGTCAGCAGCAGTGGGAGCGTCAGCAGCAGTGAGAGCGTCAGCAGCAGTGGGAGCGTAAGCAGCAGTGAGGGCTTCGGCAGCAATGGGAGCAACAGCAGCAGTGAGGGCGTCAGCAGCATTGGGAATGTCAGCAGCAGTGGGAGCATCAGCAGCAGTGGGAGCGTCAGCAGCAGTGGGAGCGTCAGCAGCAGTGGGAGCGTCAACAACATTGGGAGCATCAGCAGCAGTGAGGGCGTCAACAGCAGTGAGGGCGTCAGCAACATTGTGAGCCTCAGCAGCAGTGAGGGCATCAGCAGCAGTGAGAGCATCAGCAACGTTGAGAGTGTCAGCAGCAGTGACGGCGTCAGCAGCAGTGGGAGCATCAGCAGCAGTGAGGGCGTTAGCAGCAGTGGGAGCGTCTGCAGCAGTTGGGGCGTCAGCAGCAGTGAGGGCGTTAGCAGCAGTGGGAGCGTCTGCAGCAGTTGGGGCGTCAGCAGCAGTGAGGGCGTTAGCAGCAGTGGTGGCGTCAGCAGCAGTGGGAGCGTCAGCAGCAGTGGGAGCGTCAGAAGCAGTGAAAGCGTCAGCAGCAGTGGGAGCGTCAGCAGCAGTGAGGCCGTCAGCAGTAGTGAGAGCGTCAGCAGCAGTGGGAGAGTCAGCAGCAGTGGGAGCGTCAGTCGCAGTGAGGGAGTCTGCAGCAGTGGGAGTGTCATCAGCAGTGGGAACATCAGCAGCAGTGAGGGCGTCAGCAGCAGTGGGAGCGTCAGCAGCAGTGAGGGCGTCAGTAGCAGTGAGGGCGTCAGCAGCAGTGGGAGCGTCAGCAGCAGTAGAAGCATCAGCAGCAGTGAGAGCGTCATCAGCAGTGAGAGCGTCATCAGCAGTGAGAGCGACAGCAGCAGTGAGAGCGACAGCAGGAGTGAGGGCGTGAGCAACAGTGAGAGCGTCAGCAACGTTGAGAGCGTCAGCAACGTTGAGAACGTCAGCAGCAGTGTCAGCGTCAGCAGCAGTGAGGGTGTCAGCAGCAGTGAGGGCGTCAGCAGAGTGGGAGCGTCAGCAGCAGTGAGGGCGTCAGCAATGTTGCGAGCGTCAGCAGCGTTGAGAGAGTCAGCATCAGTGATGGCGTCAGCAACATTGTGAGCGTCAGCAGCAGTGAGGGCATCAGCAGCAGTGAGTGTGTCAGCAGCAGTGAGAGCATCAGCAGCAGTGGGAGCGTCAGCAGCAGTGAGGGCATCAGCAGCAGTGAGGGCATCAGCAGCAGTGGGAGCGTCAGCAGCAGTGGGAGCGTCAGCAGCAGTGGGAGCGTCAGCAGCAGTGTGAGCGACAGCAGCAGTGAGTGTGTCAGCAGCAGTGAGAGCAACAGCAGCAGTGAGGGTGTCAGTAACAGTGAGAGCATCAGCAACGTTGAGAGCGTCAGCAGCAGTGGGAGCATCAGCAGCAGTGAGAGCGTCAGCAGCAGTGAGAGCGTCAGCAGCAGTGAGGCAGTGGGAGCGTCTGCAGCAGTTGGAGCGTCAGCAGCAGTGAGGGCGTCAGCAGCAGTGAGGCAGTGGGAGCGTCTGCAGCAGTTGGAGCGTCTGCAGCAGTGTGAGCGTCAGCAGCAGTGGGAGCGTCAGCAGCAGTGAAAGCGTCAGCAGCAGTGGGAGCATCAACAGCACTGGAGCGTCAGCAGCAGTGAGGCCGTCAGCAGTCGTGAGAGGGTCAGCAGCAGTGGGAGAGTCAGCAGCAGTGGGAGCGTCAGTTGCAGTGAGGGAGTCAGCAGCAGTGGGAGTGTCAGCAGCAGTGGGAACATCAGCAGCAGTGAGGGCGTCAGCAGCAGTGGGAGCGTCAGCAGCAGTGAGAGCGTCAGCAGCAGTGGGAGCGTAAGCAGCAGTGAGGGCTTCGGCAGCAATGGGAGCAACAGCAGCAGTGAGGGCGTCAGCAGCATTGGGAATGTCAGCAGCAGTGGGAGCATCAGCAGCAGTGGGAGCGTCAGCAGCAGTGGGAGCGTCAGCAGCAGTGGGAGCGTCAACAACATTGGGAGCATCAGCAGCAGTGAGGGCGTCAACAGCAGTGAGGGCGTCAGCAACATTGTGAGCCTCAGCAGCAGTGAGGGCATCAGCAGCAGTGAGAGCATCAGCAACGTTGAGAGTGTCAGCAGCAGTGACGGCGTCAGCAGCAGTGGGAGCATCAGCAGCAGTGAGGGCGTTAGCAGCAGTGGGAGCGTCTGCAGCAGTTGGGGCGTCAGCAGCAGTGAGGGCGTTAGCAGCAGTGGTGGCGTCAGCAGAAGTGGGAGCGTCAGCAGCAGTGGGAGCGTCAGAAGCAGTGAAAGCGTCAGCAGCAGTGGGAGCGTCAGCAGCAGTGAGGCCGTCAGCAGTAGTGAGAGCGTCAGCAGCAGTGGGAGAGTCAGCAGCAGTGGGAGCGTCAGTCGCAGTGAGGGAGTCTGCAGCAGTGGGAGTGTCATCAGCAGTGGGAACATCAGCAGCAGTGAGGGCGTCAGCAGCAGTGGGAGCGTCAGCAGCAGTGAGGGCGTCAGTAGCAGTGGGAGCGTCAGCAGCATTGGTACCGTCAGCAGCAGTGACGGCGTCAGCAGCAGTGAGGGCGTCAGCAGCAGTGGGAGCGTCAGCAGCAGTAGAAGCGTCAGCAGCAGTGAAAGCATCAGCAGCAGTGAGAGCGTCAGCTGCAGTGGGAGCGTCCGCAGCAGTGAGGGCATCAGCAGCAGTGGGAGCGTCAGCAGCAGTGGGAGCGTCAGCAGCAGTGGGAGCGACAGCAACAGTGAGGGCATCAGCTGCAGTGACGGCGACAGCAGCATTTAGGACGTCAGCAACAGTGAGGGCGTCAGCAACATGGTGAGCGTCAGCAGCAGTGAGGGTGTCAGCAGCAGTGAGGGCAGAATCAAAAGTGAGTGCGTCAGCAACATTGTGAGCTTCAGCTGCAGTGAGGGCTTCAGCAGCAGTGAGGGCGTCATCAGCAGTGAGAGCGACAGCAGCAGTGAGAGCGACAGCAGGAGTGAGGGCGTGAGCAACAGTGAGAGCGTCAGCAACGTTGAGAGCGTCAGCAACGTTGAGAACGTCAGCAGCAGTGTCAGCGTCAGCAGCAGTGAGGGTGTCAGCAGCAGTGAGGGCGTCAGCAGCAGTGAGGGCGTCAGCAGAGTGGGAGCGTCAGCAGCAGTGAGGGCGTCAGCATTGTTGCGAGCGTCAGCAGCGTTGCGAGCGTCAGCAGCGTTGAGAGAGTCAGCATCAGTGATGGCGTCAGCAACATTGTGAGCGTCAGCAGCAGTGAGGGCATCAGCAGCAGTGAGTGTGTCAGCAGCAGTGAGAGCATCAGCAGCAGTGGGAGCGTCAGCAGCAGTGGGAGCGTCAGCAGCAGTGTGAGCGACAGCAGCAGTGAGTGTGTCAGCAGCAGTGGGAGCATCAGCAGCAGTGGGAGCGTCAGCAGCAGTGAGAGCGACAGCAGAAGTGGGAGCATCTGCAGCAGTGTGAGCGTCAGCAGCAGTGAGAGCGTCAGCAGCAGTGAGGCAGTGGGAGCGTCTGCAGCAGTTGGAGCGTCAGCAGCAGTGAGGGCGTTAGCAGCAGTGAGGCAGTGGGAGCGTCTGCAGCGGTGTGAGCGTCAGCAGCAGTGGTGGCGTCAGCAGCAGTGGGAGCGTCAGCAGCAGTGAAAGCGTCAGCAGCAGTGGGAGCATCAACAGCACTGGGAGCGTCAGCAGCAGTGAGGCCGTCAGCAGTCGTGAGAGGGTCAGCAGCAGTGGGAGAGTCAGCAGCAGTGGGAGCGTCAGTTGCAGTGGGAACATCAGCAGCAGTGAGGGCGTCAGCAGCAGTGGGAGCGTCAGCAGCAGTGAGAGCGTCAGCAGCAGTGGGAGCGTAAGCAGCAGTGAGGGCTTCGGCAGCAATGGGAGCAACAGCAGCAGTGAGGGCGTCAGCAGCATTGGGAATGTCAGCAGCAGTGGGAGCGTCAGCAGCAGTGGGAGCGACAACAACATTGGGAGCATCAGCAGCAGTGAGGACGTCAGCAGCAGTGAGGGCGTCAGCAACATTGTGAGCCTCAGCAGCAGTGAGGGCATCAGCAGCAGTGTGAGCGACAGCAGCAGTGAGGGCGTCAGCAACAGTGAGAGCATCAGCAACGTTGAGAGTGTCAGCAGCAGTGACGGCGCCAGCAGCAGTGGGAGCATCAGCAGCAGCGGGAGCGTCAGCAGCAGTGAGGGCGTCAGCAGCAGTGGGAGCGTCAACAGCAGCGGGAGCGTCAGCAGCAGTGGGAGCGTCAGCAGCAGTGGGAGCGTCAGCAGCAGTGAGGGCGTCAGCAGCAGTGGGGGCGTCAGCAGCAGTGGGAGCGTCAACAGCAGCGGGAGCGTCAGCAGCAGTGAGGGCGTCAGCAGCAGTGGGAGCGTCAACAGCAGCGGGAGCGTCAGCAGCAGTGGGAGCGTCAGCAGCAGCGGGAGCGTCAGCAGCAGTGGGAGCGTCAGCAGCAGCGGGAGTGTCAGCAGCAGTGGGAGTGTCAGCAGCAGTAAGGGCGTCAGCAGCAGTGGGAGCCTCAGCAGCAGTGAGGGCGTCAGCAGCAGTGATTGCGTCAGCAACATTGTGAGCGTCAGCAGCAGTGAGGGCATCAGCAGCAGTGAGTGTGTCAGCAGCAGTGATGGCCTCAACAGCAGTGAGGGCATCAGCAGCAGTGAGGGCGTCAGCAACAGTGAGAGTATCAGCAACGTTGAGAGCGTCAGCAGCAGTGGGAGCATCAACAGCAGTGGGAGCGTCAGCAGCAGTGGGAGCATCAGCAGCAGTGGTGGCGTCAGCAGCAGTGGGAACGTCAGCAGCAGTGAGGGCGTCAGCAGCAGTGGGAGCGTCAGCAGCAGTGAGGCCGTCAGCAGTAGTGAGAGAGTCAGCAGCAGTGGGAGAGTCAGCAGCAGTGGGAGCGTCAGCAGCAGTGAGGCCGTCAGCAGTAGTGAGAGAGTCAGCAGCAGTGGGAGAGTCAGCAGCAGTGGGAGCGTCAGCAGCAGTGAGGCCGTCAGCAGCAGTGAGAGAGTCAGCAGCAGTGAGGGCGTCAGCAGCAGTGAGGGCGTCAGCAGCAGTGAGAGCGTCAGCAGCAGTGTTAGCATCAGCTGCAGTGAGGGCGTCAGCAGCAGTGGGAGCGTAAGCAGCAGTGGTACCGTCAGCAGCAGTGGGAGCGTCAGCAGATGTGAGGGCTTCGGCAGCAATGGGAGCAACAGCAGCAGTGGGAGCGTCAGCAGCAGTGAGAGCATCAGTAGCAGTGAGGGCGTCAGCAGCAGTGGGGGCGTCAGCAGCAGTGGGACCGTCAGCAGCAGTGGGAGCGTCAGCAGCAGTGAGGCAGTGGGAGCGTCTGCAGCAGTTGGGGCATCAGCAGCAGTGAGGGCGTTAGCAGCAGTGGTGGCGTCAGCAGCAGTGGGAGCGTCTGCAGCAGTTGGGGCTTCAGCAGCAGTGAGGGCGTTAGCAGCAGTGGTGGCGTCAGCAGCAGTGGGAGCGTCAGCAGCAGTGGGAGCGTCAGCAGCAGTGAAAGCGTCAGCAGCAGTGGGAGCGTCAGCAGCAGTGAGGCCGTCAGCAGTAGTGAGAGCGTCAGCAGCAGTGGGAGAGTCAGCAGCAGTGGGAGCGTCAGTCGCAGTGAGGGAGTCTGCAGCAGTGGGAGTGTCATCAGCAGTGAGAGCGTCAGCAGCAGTGTTAGCATCAGCTGCAGTGAGGGCGTCAGCAGCAGTGGGAGCGTAAGCAGCAGTGAGAGCGTCAGCAGCAGTGTTAGCATCAGCTGCAGTGAGGGCGTCAGCAGCAGTGGGAGCGTAAGCAGCAGTGATGGCATCAGTAGCATTGGGAATGTCAGCAGCAGTGGGAGCGTCAGCAGCAGTGGGAGCGTCAGCAGCAGTGGGAGCGTCAGCAGCAGTGGGAGCGTCAGCAGCAGTGGGAGCGTTAGCAGCAGTGGGAGCATCAGCAGCAGTGAGGGTGTCAGCAGCAGTGAGCGCGTCAGCAGCAGTGGGAGCGTCAACAACATTGGGAGCATCAGCAGCAGTGGGAGCGTCAGCAGCAGTGAGGACGTCAGCAGCATTGGGAGCAACAGTAACATTGAGGGCGTCAGCAGCAGTGGGAGCTTCAGCAGCAGTGGGGGCGTCGGCAGCAGTGTGGGCGTCAGCAGCAGTGGGAGCGTCAGCAGCAGTGGGAGCGTCAGCAGCAATGGGAGCGTCAGCAGTAGTGAGGGCGTCAGCAGCAATGATGGCGTCAGCAGCAGTGAGGGCGTCAGCAGCAGTGGGAGCGTCAGCAGTAGTGATGGCGTCAGCAGCAGTGGGAGCATCAGCAGCAGTGGGAGCGTCAGCAGCAGTGAGAGCGACAGCAGAAGTGGGAGCGTCAGCAGCAGTGAGGGCGATGGCAGCAGTGTGGGCGTCAGCAGCAGTGAGAGCGACAGCAGCAGTGAGGGCGTAGCAACAGTGAGAGCGTCAGCAACGTTGAGAGCATTAGCAGCAGTGGGAGCGTCAGCAGCAGTGAGAGCGTCAGCAGCAGTGGGAGCGTCAGCAGTAGTGAGGGCGTCAGCAACAGTGAGAGCGTCAGCAACGTTGAGAGCATCAGCTGCAGTGGGAGCGTCAGCAGCAGTGGGAGCGTCAGCAGCAGTGAGGGCGTCAGCAGCAGTGGGAGCGTCAACAGCAGCGGGAGCGTCAGCAGCAGTGAGGGCGTCAGCAGCAGTGGGAGCGTCAACAGCAGCGGGAGCGTCAGCAGCAGTGGGAGCGTCAGCAGCAGCGGGAGCGTCAGCAGCAGTGGGAGCGTCAGCAGCAGCGGGAGTGTCAGCAGCAGTGGGAGTGTCAGCAGCAGTAAGGGCGTCAGCAGCAGTGGGAGCCTCAGCAGCAGTGAGGGCGTCAGCAGCAGTGATTGCGTCAGCAACATTGTGAGCGTCAGCAGCAGTGAGGGCATCAGCAGCAGTGAGTGTGTCAGCAGCAGTGATGGCCTCAGCAGCAGTGAGGGCATCAGCAGCAGTGAGAGCGTCAGCAACGTTGAGAGCGTCAGCAGCAGTGGGAGCATCAGCAGCAGTGGGAGCGTCAGCAGCAGTGGGAGCATCAGCAGCAGTGGTGGCGTCAGCAGCAGTGGGAGCGTCAGCAGCAGTGAGGGCGTCAGCAGCAGTGGGAGCGTCAGCAGCAGTGGGAGCGTCAGCAGCAGTGAGGCCGTCAGCAGTAGTGAGAGAGTCAGCAGCAGTGGGAGCGTCAACAGCAGCGGGAGCGTCAGCAGCAGTGAGGGCGTCAGCAGCAGTGGGAGCGTCAACAGCAGCGGGAGCGTCAGCAGCAGTGGGAGCGTCAGCAGCAGCGGGAGCGTCAGCAGCAGTGGGAGCGTCAGCAGCAGCGGGAGTGTCAGCAGCAGTGGGAGTGTCAGCAGCAGTAAGGGCGTCAGCAGCAGTGGGAGCCTCAGCAGCAGTGAGGGCGTCAGCAGCAGTGATTGCGTCAGCAACATTGTGAGCGTCAGCAGCAGTGAGGGCATCAGCAGCAGTGAGTGTGTCAGCAGCAGTGATGGCCTCAGCAGCAGTGAGGGCATCAGCAGCAGTGAGAGCGTCAGCAACAGTGAGAGTATCAGCAACGTTGAGAGCGTCAGCAGCAGTGGGAGCATCAGCAGCAGTGGGAGCGTCAGCAGCAGTGGGAGCATCAGCAGCAGTGGTGGCGTCAGCAGCAGTGGGAGCGTCAGCAGCAGTGAGGGCGTCAGCAGCAGTGGGAGCGTCAGCAGCAGTGGGAGCGTCAGCAGCAGTGAGGCTGTCAGCAGTAGTGAGAGAGTCAGCAGCAGTGGGAGAGTCAGCAGCAGTGGGAGCGTCAGCAGCAGTGAGGCCGTCAGCAGTAGTGAGAGAGTCAGCAGCAGTGGGAGAGTCAGCAGCAGTGGGAGCGTCAGCAGCAGTGAGGCCGTCAGCAGCAGTGAGAGAGTCAGCAGCAGTGAGGGCGTCAGCAGCAGTGAGGGCGTCAGCAGCAGTGAGAGCGTCAGCAGCAGTGTTAGCATCAGCTGCAGTGAGGGCGTCAGCAGCAGTGGGAGCGTAAGCAGCAGTGGTACCGTCAGCAGCAGTGGGAGCGTCAGCAGATGTGAGGGCTTCGGCAGCAATGGGAGCAACAGCAGCAGTGGGAGCGTCAGCAGCAGTGAGAGCATCAGTAGCAGTGAGGGCGTCAGCAGCAGTGAGGGCGTCAGCAGCAGTGGGAGCGTAAGCAGCAGTGGTACCGTCAGCAGCAGTGGGAGCGTCAGCAGCAGTGAGGGCGTCAGCAGCAGTGGGAGCGTCAGCAGCAGTGAGAGCGTCATGCGCAGTGGGAGCGTCAGCAGCTGTGAGGGCTTCGGCAGCAATGGGAATGTCAGCAGCAGTGGGAGCATCAGCAGCAGTGGGAGCGTCAGCTGCAGTGGGAGCGCCGGCAGCAGTGGGAGCGTCAACAACATTGGGAGCATCAGCAGCAGTGAGGGCGTCAACAGCAGTGATGGTGTTTTGCATCAGTGAGGACGTCAGCAGCAGTGAGGGCGTCAGCAACATTGTGAGCCTCAGCAGCAGTGAGGGCATCAGCAGCAGTGTGAGCGACAGCAGCAGTGGGTGCGTCAGCAGCTGTGAGGGCGTCAGCAGCAGTGGGAGCGTCAGCAGCAGTGAGGGCGTCAGCAGCAGTGAGGCAGTGGGAGCGTCTGCCGCAGATGGGGCGTCAGCAGCAGTGAGGGCGTTAGCAACAGTGAGAGCATCAGCAAAGTTGAGAGTGTCAGCAGCAGTGACGGCGCCAGCAGCAGTGGGGGCGTCAGCAGCAGTGGGGGCGTCAGCAGCAGTGGGAGCGTCAGCAGCAGTGAGAGCGTCAGCAGCCGTGAGGGCGTCAGCAGCAGTGGGAGCGTCAGCAGCAGTGAGGCAGTGGGAGCGTCTGCCGCAGATGGGGCGTCAGCAGCAGTGAGGGCGTTAGCAGCAGTGGTGGCGTCAGCAACAGTGGGAGCGTCAGCAGCAGTGAAAGCGTCAGCAGCAGTGGGAGCGTCAGCAGCAGTGAAAGCGTCAGCAGCAGTGAGGCAGTGGGAGCGTCTGCAGCAGTTGGGGCGTCAGCAGCAGTGGGAGCATCAGCAGCAGTGAGGGCGTCAGCAGCAGTGGGAGCGTCAGCAGCAGTGAAAGCGTCAGCAGCAGTGGGAGCGTCAACAGCACTGGGAGCGTCAGCAGCAGTGAGGCCGTCAGCAGTAGTGAGAGCGTCAGCAGCAGTGGGAGAGTCAGCAGCAGTGGGAGCGTCAGTTGCAGTGGGGGAGTCTGCAACAGTGGGAGTGTCATCAGCAGTGAGGGCATCAGCAGCATTGGGAATGTCAGCAGCAGTGGGAGCGTCAGCAGCAGTGGGAGCATCAGCAGCAGTGAGGGTGTCAGCAGCAGTGAGCGCGTCAGCAGCAGTGGGAGCGTCAACAATATTGGGAGCATCAGCAGCAGTGGGAGCGTCAGCAGCAGTGAGGACGTCAGCAGCAGTGGGAGCGTCAGCAGCAGTGGGAGTGTCAGCAGCAGTGGGAGCGTCAGCAGCAGTGAGAGCAACAGCAGCAGTGGGAGCCTCAACAGCAGTGGGAGCATCAGCAGCAGTGAGGCAGTCAGCAGTAGTGAGAGGGTCAGCAGCAGTGGGAGAGTCAGCAGCAGTGGGAGCGTCAGTTGCAGTGAGGGAGTCAGCAGCAGTGGGAGTGTCAGCAGCAGTGGGAACATCAGCAGCAGTGAGGGCGTCAGCAGCAGTGAGAGCGTCAGCAGCAGTGTTAGCATCAGCTGCAGTGAGGGCGTCAGCAGCAGTGGGAGCGTAAGCAGCAGTGGTACCGTCAGCAGCAGTGGGAGCGTCAGCAGCTGTGAGGGCTTCGGCAGCAATGGGAATGTCAGCAGCAGTGGGAGCATCAGCAGCAGTGAGGGCGTCAGCAGCATTGGGAATGTCAGCAGCAGTGGGAGCATCAGCAGCAGTGGGAGCGTCAGCAGCAGTGAGAGCGTCAGCAGCAGTGGTACCGTCAGCAGCAGTGGGAGCATCAGCAGCAGTGGGAGCGTCAGCAGCAGTGGGAGCGTCAGCAGCAGTGGGAGCATCAGCAGCAGTGGGAGCGTCAGCAGCAGTGGGAGCATCAGCAGCAGTGGGAGCGTCAGCAGCAGTGGGAGCATCAGCAGCAGTGAGAGCGTCAGCAGCAGTGGGAGCGTCAACAGCAGTGAGGGCGTCAACAGCAGTGATGGCGTTTTGCATCAGTGAGGACGTCAGCAGCAGTGAGGGCGTCAGCAACATTGTGAGCCTCAGCAGCAGTGTGAGCGACAGCAGCAGTGAGTGCGTCAGCAGCAGTGAGAGCGACAGCAGCAGTGAGGGCGTCAGCAGCAGTGGGAGCGTCAGCAGCAGTGAAGCAGTGGGAGCGTCTGCAGCAATTGGGGGGTCAGCAGCAGTGAGGGCGTTAGCAGCAGTGGTGGCGTCAGCAGCAGTGGGAGCATCAGCAGCAGTGAAAGCGTCAGCAGCAGTGAGGCAGTGGGAGCGTCTGCAGCAGTTGGGGCGTCAGCAGCAGTGGGAGCGTCAGCAGCAGTGGGAGCGTCAGCAGCAGTGAGGGCGTCAGCAGCAGTGGGAGCGTCAGCAGCAGTGAAAGCGTCAGCAGCAGTGGGAGCGTCAACAGCACTGGGAGCGTCAGCAGCAGTGAGGCCGTCAGCAGTAGTGAGAGCGTCAGCAGCAGTGGGAGAGTCAGCAGCAGTGGGAGCGTCAGTCGCAGTGAGGGAGTCTGCAGCAGTGGGAGTGTTATCAGCAGTGGGAACATCAGCAGCAGTGAGGGCGTCAGCAGCAGTGGGAGCGTCAGCAGCAGTAAGAGCGTCAGCAGCAGTGTTAGCATCAGCTGCAGTGAGGGTGTCAGCAGCAGTGGGAGCGTAAGCAGCACTGGTACCGTCAGCAGCAGTGGGAGCATCAGCAGCAGTGAGGGCTTCGGCAGCAATGGGAGCAACAGTAGCAGTGGGAGCATCAGCAGCAGTGAGGGCATCAGCAGCAGTGGGAGCGTCAGCAGCAGTGGGAGCGTCAGCAGCAGTGGGAGCGTTAGCAGCAGTGGGAGCATCAGCAGCAGTGAGGGCTTCGGCAGCAATGGGAGCAACAGTAGCAGTGGGAGCATCAGCAGCAGTGAGGGCATCAGCAGCAGTGGGAGCGTCAGCAGCAGTGGGAGCGTCAGCAGCAGTGGGAGCGTTAGCAGCAGTGGGAGCGTCAGCAGCAGTGGGAGCGTCAGCAGCAGTGAGCGCGTCGGCAGCAGTGGGAGCGTCAACAACATTGGGAGCATCAGCAGCAGTGGGAGCCTCAGCAGCAGTGAGAGCGTCAGCAGCAGTGAGGGCGTCAGCAGCAGTGAGGTCGTCAGCAGCAGTGAGAGCGTCAGCAGCAGTGAGAGCGTCAGCAGCAGTGGGGGCGTCAGCAGCAGTGAGGACGTCAGCAGCAGTGAGGGCGTCAGTAGCAGTGGGAGCGTCAGCAGCAGTGGGAGCGTCAGCAGCAGTGAAAGCGTCAGCAGCAGTGGGAGCGTCAGCAGCAGTTGGGGCGTCAGCAGCAGTGGGAGCGTCAGCAGCAGTGGGAGCACCAGCAGCAGAGGGTGCGTCAGCAGCAGTGAGAGCGTCAGTAGCAGTGGGGGCGTCAGCAGGAGTGAAAGCATTAGCAGCAGTGACGGCGTCAGCAGCAGTGGGAGTGTCAGCAGCAGTGAGAGCGACAGCAGCAGTGAGGGCGATGGCAGCAGTGTGGGCGTCAGCAGCAGTGAGGGCGTCAGCAGCAGTGGGAGCGCCAGCAGCAGTGAGAGCGTCGGCAGCAGTGAGAGCGACAGCAGCAGTGAGGGCGATGGCAGCAGTGTGGGCGTCAGCAGCAGTGAGGGCGTCAGCAGCAGTGGGAGCGCCAGCAGCAGTGAGAGCGTCAGCAGCAGTGAGAGCGTCAGCAGCAGTGAGAGCGTCAGCAGCAGTGAGAGCGTCAGCAGCAGTGGGGGCGTCAGCAGCAGAGGGTGCGTCAGCAGCAGTGAGAGCGTCAGCAGCAGTGAGGGCATCAGCAGCAGTGGGAGCATCAGCAGCAGTGAGAGCGTCAACAGCAGTGATGGCGTTTTGCATCAGTGAGGACGTCAGCAGCAGTGAGGGCGTCAGCAACATTGTGAGCCTCAGCAGCAGTGAGGGCATCAGCAGCAGTGAGAGCGACAGCAGCAGTGAGGGCGTCAGCAGCAGTGAGAGCATCAGCAACGTTGAGAGTGTCAGCAGCAGTGACGGCGCCAGCAGCAATGGGAGCATCAGCAGCAGTGGGGGCGTCAGCAGCAGTGGGAGCGTCAGCAGCCGTGAGGGCGTCAGCAGCAGTGGGAGCGTCAGCAGCAGTGAGGCAGTGGGAGCGTCTGCAGCAGTTGGGGGGTCAGCAGCAGTGAGGGCGTTAGCAGCAGTGAAGGCGTCAGCAGCAGTGGGAGCGTCAGCAGCAGTGAAAGCGTCAGCAGCAGTGAGGCAGTGGGAGCGTCTGCAGCAGTTGGGGCGTCTGCAGCAGTTGGGGCGTCAGCAGCAGTGGGAGCGTCAGCAGCAGTGGGAGCGTCAACAGCACTGGGAGCGTCAGCAGCAGTGAGGCCGTCAGCAGTAATGAGAGCGTCAGCAGCAGTGGGAGAGTCAGCAGCAGTAGGAGCGTCAGTCACAGTGAGGGAGTCTGCAGCAGTGGGAGTGTCAGCAGCAGTGGGAACATCAGCAGCAGTGAGGGCGTCAGCAGCAGTGGGAGCGTCAGCAGCAGTGAGAGCGTCAGCAGCAGTGAGGGCGTCAGCAGCAGTGGGAGCGTCAGCAGCAGTGGGAGCGTCAGCAGAGTGGGAGCGTCCGCAGCAGTTGGGGCGTCAGCAGCAGTGAGGGCGTCAGCAGCAGTGAGGGCGTCAGCAGCAGTGGGGGCGTCAGCAGCAGTGAGAGCGTCAGCAGCAGTGAGAGCGTCAGCAGCAGTGAGAGCAACAACAGCAGTGGGAGCCTCAGCAGCAGTGAGAGCGTCAGCAGCAGTGGGAGTGTCAGCAGTAGTGAGAGCGACAGCAGCAGTGAGGGCGTCAGCAGCAGTGGGAGCGTCAGCAGCAGTGAGAGCGACAGCAGCAGTGAGGGCGTCAGCAGCAGTGAGAGCGTCAGCCGCAGTGAGGAGTCAGCAGCAGTGAGGTCGTCAGCAGCAGTGGTAGCGTCAGCATCAGTGAGGCCATCAGCAGCAGTGGGAACGTCAGCAGCAGTGAGAGCGACAGCAGCAGTGAGGGCGTCAGCAGCCGGTAGAGCGTCAGCAGCAGTGAGGGCGTCAGCAGCAGTGAGAGCGTCAGCAGCAGGTAGAGCATCAGCAGCAGTGAGGGCGTCAGCAGCAGTGAGAGCGTCAGCAGCAGTGTGGGCATCAGCAGCAGTGGGAGCGTCAGCAGCAGTGAGGGCGTCAGCAGCAGTGGGAGCGACAGCAGCAGTGGGAGTGTCTGCAGCAGTGAGAGCAACAGCAGCAGTGGGAGCCTCAGCAGCAGTGGGAGTGTCAGCAGCAGTGAGGGCGTCAGCAGCAGTGGGAGCGACAGCAGCAGTGGGAGTGTCAGCAGCAGTGAGAGCGTCAGCAGCAGTGAGGGCGTCAGCAGTTGTGGGAGCGTCAGCAGCAGTGGGAGCGTCAGCAGCAGTGAAGGCGTCAGCAGTTATGGGAGCGTCAGCAGCAGTGGGAGCGTCAGCAGCAGTGGGACCGCCAGCAGCAGTGGGAGCGTCAGCAGCAGTGAGGGCGTCAGCAGCAGTGGGAGCGTCCGCAGCATTGAGAGCGTCAGCAGCAGTAAAAGCGTCAGCAGCAGTGAGAGCGTCAGCAGCAGTGAGAGCGTCAGCAGCAGTGGGAGCGTCAGCAGCAGTGAGAGCGTCAGCAGCAGTGGGAGCGTCAGCAGGAGTGAGGGCGTCAGCAGCAGTGAGAGCGTCAGCAGCAGTGTGGGCGTCAGCAGCAGTGAGGGCGTCAGCAGAAGTGAGAGCGTCAGCAGCAGTGAGGGCGTCAGCAGCAGTGTGGGCGTCAGCAGCAGTGAGAGCGTCAGCAGCAGTGAGGGCGTCAGCAGCAGTGAGATCATCAGCAGCAGTGGGAGCGCCAGCAGCAGTGAGAGCGTCAGCAGCAGTGAGGGCGTCAGCAGCAGTGTGAGCGTCAGCAGCAGTGAGGGCGTCAGCAGCAGTGAGGGCGTCAGCAGCAGTGAGGGCGTCAGCAGCAGTGAGGGCGTCAGCAGCAGTGTGAGCGTCAGCAGCAGTGAGGGCGTCAGCAGCAGTGTGAGCGTCAGCAGCAGTGTGGGCGTCAGCAGCAGTGAGATCGTCAGCAGCAGTGGGAGCGCCAGCAGCAGTGAGAGCGTCAGCAGCAGTGAGGGCGTCAGCAGCAGTGTGAGCGTCAGCAGCAGTGAGGGCGTCAGCAGCAGTGTGAGCGTCAGCAGCAGTGAGGGCGTCAGCAGCAGTGAGGGCGTCAGCAGCAGTGAGATCATCAGCAGCAGTGGGAGCGTCAGCAGCAGTGGGAGCGTCAGCAGCAGTGAGAGCGTCAGCAGCAGCGGGAGCGTCAGCAGTAGTGAGGGCGTCAGCAGCAGTGAGGGCGTCAGCAGCAGTGGAAGCGTCAGCAGCAGTGAGGGCGTCAGCAGCAGTGGGAGCGTCAGCAGCAGTGGGAGCGTCCGCAGCCTTGAGGGCGTCAGCAGCAGTGGGAGCGTCAGCAGCAGTGGGATCGTCCGCAGCCTTGAGGGCGTCAGCAGCAGTGGGAGCCTCAGCAGCTTTGGGAGCGTCAGCAGCATTGGGATCGTCAGCAGAAGTGAGGGCGTCGGCAGGAGTGGGAGCATCGGCAGCGGTGGGAGCGTCAGCAGCAGTGGGATCGTCAGCAGCAGTGAGGGCATCAGCAGCAGTGGGATCGTCAGCAGCAGTGGGAGCGTCAGCAGCAGTGGGAGCATCAGCAGCAGTGGGAGCGTCAGCAGCAGTGGGAGCGTCAGCAGCAGTGAGAGCGTCAGCAGCAGTGGGAGCGTCAGCAGCAATGGGAGCGTCAGCAGCAGTGGGAGCGTCAGCAGCAGTGAGAGCGTCAGCAGCAGTGGGAGCGTCAGCAGCAATGGGAGCGTCAGCAGCAGTGAGAGCGTCAGCAGCAGCGGGAGCGTCAGCAGTAGTGAGGGCGTCAGCAGCAGTGAGAGCGACAGCAGCAGTGAGGGCGTCAGCAGCAGTGAGAGCGACAGCAGCAGTGGGAGCGTCAGCAGCAGTGAGAGCGTCAGCAGCAGCGGGAGCGTCAGCAGCAGTGAGAGCGACAGCAGCAGTGAGGGCGTCAGCAGCAGTGGGAGCCTCAGCAGCAGTGGGAGCGTCAGCAGCATTGGGATCGTCAGCAGCAGTGAGAGCGTCGGCAGTTGTGATGGCGTCAGCAGCAGTGAGGGCGTCAGCAGCAGTGAGGGCGTCAGCAGCAGGTCGAGCGTCAGCAGCAGTGAGGGCATCAGCAGCAGTGAGGGCGTCAGCAGCAGTGAGGGCGTCAGCAGCAGTGAGGGCGTCCGCAGCAGTGAGAGCGTCAGCAGCAGTGAGAGCATCAGCAGCAGTGGGAGCGTCAGCAGCAGTGAGGGCGTCAGCAGTTGTGGGAGGGAGAGCAGCAGTGGGAGCGTCAGTAGCAGTAAGAGCGTCAGCAGCAGTGAGGGCGTCAGCAGCAGTGAGGGCGTCAGCAGCAGTGGGAGCGTCAGCAGCAGTGGGAGCGTCAGCAGCAGTGGGAGCGTCAGCAGCAGTGGGAGCGCCCGCAGCATTGAGGGCGTCAGCAGCAGTGGGAGCGTCGGCAGCAGTAAGAGCGAGAGCAGCAGTGGGAGCGTCAGCAGCAGTGGGAGCGTCAGCAGCAGTGAGAGCGTCAGCAGCAGTGAGGGCATCAGCAGCAGTGGGATCGTCAGCAGCAGTGAGAGCGTCAGCAGCAGTGGGAGCGTCAGCAGCAGTGAGAGCGTCAGCAGCAGTGGGAGGGAGAGCAGCAGTGGGAGCGTCAGTAGCAGTGAGAGCGTCAGCAGCAGTGAGGGCGTCAGCAGCAGTGAGGGCGTCAGCAGCAGTGTGAGCGTCAGCAGCAGTGGGAGCGTCAGCAGCAGTGAGAGCGTCAGCAGCAGTGAGAGCGTCAGCAGCAGTGGGAGCGTCAGCAGCAGTGGGAGCGTCAGCAGCAGTGGGAGCGTCAGCAGCAGTGAGAGCGTCAGCAGCAGTGGGAGCGTCAGCAGCAGTGGGAGCGTCAGCAGCAGTGAGAGCGTCAGCAGCAGCGGGAGCGTCAGCAGTAGTGAGGGCGTCAGCAGCAGTGAGAGCGACAGCAGCAGTGAGGGTTTCAGCAGCAGTGGGAGCGTCAGCAGCAGTGGGAGCGCCCGCAGCATTGAGGGCGTCAGCAGCAGTGGGAGCCTCAGCAGCAGTGGGAGCGTCAGCAGCATTGGGATCGTCAGCAGTAGTGAGAGCGTCGGCAGTAGTGAGGGCGTCAGCAGCAGTGAGGGCGTCAGCAGCAGTGAGGGCGTCAGCAGCAGGTCGAGCGTCAGCAGCAGTGAGGGCATCAGCAGCAGTGAGGGCGTCAGCAGCAGTGAGGGCGTCAGCAGCAGTGAGGGCGTCCGCAGCAGTGAGAGCGTCAGCAGCAGTGAGAGCGTCGGCAGTAGTGAGAGCGTCAGCAGCAGTGAGGGCGTCAGCAGCAGTGAGGGCGTCAGCAGCAGGTCGAGCGTCAGCAGCAGTGAGGGCATCAGCAGCAGTGAGGGCGTCAGCAGCAGTGAGGGCGTCAGCAGCAGTGAGGGCGTACGCAGCAGTGAGAGCGTCAGCAGCAGTGAGGGCGTCAGCAGCAGTGGGAGCTTCAGCAGCAGTGAGGGCGTCAGCAGCAGTGAGGGCGTCAGCAGCAGTGAGAGCGTCACCAGCAGTGAGGGCGTCAGCAGCAGTGGGAGCGTCAGCAGCAGTGGGAGCGTCAGCAGCAGTGTGAGCGTCAGTAGCAGTGAGAGCGTCAGCAGCAGCGGGAGCGTCAGCAGCAGTGAGGGCGTCAGCAGCAGTGAGAGCGACAGCAGCAGTGAGGGCGTCAGCAGCAGTGGGAGCGTCAGCAGCAGTGGGTGCGTCCGCAG
The DNA here is from genome assembly GCF_037043375.1 of Chiloscyllium plagiosum. Lineage (NCBI taxonomy): Eukaryota > Metazoa > Chordata > Chondrichthyes > Orectolobiformes > Hemiscylliidae > Chiloscyllium > Chiloscyllium plagiosum. Next base: position 82,019,844 of record NW_028270142.1, on the reverse strand, counting down.
CAGTGAGGGCGTCAGCAGCAGTGGGAGCGTCAGCAGCAGTGGAGCGTCAGCAGCAGTGGGAGCATCAGCAGCAGTGAGAGGGAGAGCAGCAGTGGGAGCGTCAGCAGCAGTGGGAGCGTCAGCAGCAGTGAGGGCGTCAGCAGCAGTGAGAGGGAGAGCAGCAGTGGGAGCGTCAGCAGCAGTGGGAGCGTCAGCAGCAGTGAGGGCGTCAGCAGCAGTGAGAGGGAGAGCAGCAGTGGGAGCGTCAGCAGCAGTGGGAGCGTCAGCAGCAGTGAGGGCGTCAGCAGCATTGAGGGCGTCAGCAGCAGTGAGGGCGTCAGCAGCAGGTCGAGCGTCAGCAGCAGTGAGGGCATCAGCAGCAGTGGGAGCGTCAGCAGCTGTGGGAGCGCCAGCAGCAGTGAGGGCATCAGCAGCAGTGAGAGCGTCAGCAGCAGTGGGAGCGTCAGCAGCAGTGGGAGCGTCCGCAGCAGTGAGGGCGTCAGCAGCAGTGGGAGCGTCAGCAGCAGTGGAGCGTCAGCAGCAGTGAGGGCGTCAACAGCAGTGGGAGCCTCAGCAGCAGTGGGAGCGTGAGCAGCAGTGGGATCGTCAGCAGCAGTGGGAGGGTCGGCAGCAATGAGAGCGTCGGCAGCATTGAGAGCGTCAGCAGCAGTGAGGGTGTCATCATCCGTGTGAGCCTCAGCAGCATTGGGAGCGTCGGCAGCAGTGGGAGCGTCGGCAGCAGTGGGAGCGTCGGCAGTAGTGGGAGCGTCAGCAGCGGTGGGAGCGTCAGCAGCAGTGAGGGCGTCAGCAGCAATGAGGGCGTCAGCAGCAGGTCGAGCGTCAGCAGCAGTGAGGCCATCAGCAGCAGTGAGGGCATCAGCTGCAGTGAGGGCGTCAGCAGCAGTGAGGGCGTCAGCAGCTGTGGGAGCTTCAGCAGCAGTGAGGGCGTCAGCAGCAGTGAGGGCGTCAGCAGCAGTGAGAGCGTCAGCAGCAGTGAGGGCATCAGCAGCAGTGAGAGCGTCACCAGCAGGGAGCGCGTCAGCAACCCTGGGAGCATCAGCAGGAGTGAGGGCGTCAGCAGAAGTGAGGGCGTCAGCAGCAGCGGGAGCGTCAGCAGTAGTGAGGGCGTCAGCAGCAGTGAGAGCGACAGCAGCAGTGAGGGTTTCAGCAGCAGTGGGAGCGTCAGCAGCAGTGGGAGCGCCCGCAGCATTGAGGGCGTCAGCAGCAGTGGGAGCCTCAGCAGCAGTGGGAGCGTCAGCAGCATTGGGATCGTCAGCAGTAGTGAGAGCGTCGGCAGTAGTGAGGGCGTCAGCAGCAGTGAGGGCGTCAGCAGCAGTGAGGGCGTCAGCAGCAGGTCGAGCGTCAGCAGCAGTGAGGGCATCAGCAGCAGTGAGGGCGTCAGCAGCAGTGAGGGCGTCAGCAGCAGTGAGGGCGTCCGCAGCAGTGAGAGCGTCAGCAGCAGTGAGAGCGTCGGCAGTAGTGAGAGCGTCAGCAGCAGTGAGGGCGTCAGCAGCAGTGAGGGCGTCAGCAGCAGGTCGAGCGTCAGCAGCAGTGAGGGCATCAGCAGCAGTGAGGGCGTCAGCAGCAGTGAGGGCGTCAGCAGCAGTGAGGGCGTACGCAGCAGTGAGAGCGTCAGCAGCAGTGAGGGCGTCAGCAGCAGTGGGAGCTTCAGCAGCAGTGAGGGCGTCAGCAGCAGTGAGGGCGTCAGCAGCAGTGAGAGCGTCACCAGCAGTGAGGGCGTCAGCAGCAGTGGGAGCGTCAGCAGCAGTGGGAGCGTCAGCAGCAGTGTGAGCGTCAGTAGCAGTGAGAGCGTCAGCAGCAGCGGGAGCGTCAGCAGCAGTGAGGGCGTCAGCAGCAGTGAGAGCGACAGCAGCAGTGAGGGCGTCAGCAGCAGTGGGAGCGTCAGCAGCAGTGGGTGCGTCCGCAGCAGTGAGGGCGTCAGCAGCAGTGGGAGCGTCAGCAGCAGTGGAGCGTCAGCAGCAGTGGGAGCATCAGCAGCAGTGAGAGGGAGAGCAGCAGTGGGAGCGTCAGCAGCAGTGGGAGCGTCAGCAGCAGTGAGGGCGTCAGCAGCAGTGAGAGGGAGAGCAGCAGTGGGAGCGTCAGCAGCAGTGGGAGCGTCAGCAGCAGTGAGGGCGTCAGCAGCAGTGAGAGGGAGAGCAGCAGTGGGAGCGTCAGCAGCAGTGGGAGCGTCAGCAGCAGTGAGGGCGTCAGCAGCATTGAGGGCGTCAGCAGCAGTGAGGGCGTCAGCAGCAGGTCGAGCGTCAGCAGCAGTGAGGGCATCAGCAGCAGTGGGAGCGTCAGCAGCTGTGGGAGCGCCAGCAGCAGTGAGGGCATCAGCAGCAGTGAGAGCGTCAGCAGCAGTGGGAGCGTCAGCAGCAGTGGGAGCGTCCGCAGCAGTGAGGGCGTCAGCAGCAGTGGGAGCGTCAGCAGCAGTGGAGCGTCAGCAGCAGTGAGGGCGTCAACAGCAGTGGGAGCCTCAGCAGCAGTGGGAGCGTGAGCAGCAGTGGGATCGTCAGCAGCAGTGGGAGGGTCGGCAGCAATGAGAGCGTCGGCAGCATTGAGAGCGTCAGCAGCAGTGAGGGTGTCATCATCCGTGTGAGCCTCAGCAGCATTGGGAGCGTCGGCAGCAGTGGGAGCGTCGGCAGCAGTGGGAGCGTCGGCAGTAGTGGGAGCGTCAGCAGCGGTGGGAGCGTCAGCAGCAGTGAGGGCGTCAGCAGCAATGAGGGCGTCAGCAGCAGGTCGAGCGTCAGCAGCAGTGAGGCCATCAGCAGCAGTGAGGGCATCAGCTGCAGTGAGGGCGTCAGCAGCAGTGAGGGCGTCAGCAGCTGTGGGAGCTTCAGCAGCAGTGAGGGCGTCAGCAGCAGTGAGGGCGTCAGCAGCAGTGAGAGCGTCAGCAGCAGTGAGGGCATCAGCAGCAGTGAGAGCGTCACCAGCAGGGAGCGCGTCAGCAACCCTGGGAGCATCAGCAGGAGTGAGGGCGTCAGCAGAAGTGAGGGCGTCAGCAACATTGTGAGCGTCAGCAGCAGTGAGGGCGTTAGCAGCAGTGAGAGCGTCAGCAGCAGTGAGAGCGTCAGCAGCAGTGGGAGCGTCAGCAGCAGTCAGGGCGTCAGCAGCATTGGGAGCGCCAGCAGAAGTGGGAGCGCCAGAAGCAGTGGGAGCGCCAGCAGTCGTGATGGCGTCAGCAGCAGTGAGGGCATCAGCAGCAGTGGGAGCGTCAGCAGCAGTGGGAGCGTCAGCAGCAGTGAGGGCGTCAGCAACAGTGTGAGCCTCAGCAGCAGTGGGAGCGTCAGCAGCAGTGGGAGCGCCAGCAGTCGTGATGGCGTCAGCAGCAGTGAGAGCGTCAGCAGCAGTGAGGGCATCAGCAGCAGTGGGAGCGTCAGCTGCAGTGAGGGCGTCAGCAGCAGTGTGAGCCTCAGCAGCAGTGGGAGCATCAGCAGCAGTGAGAGCGTCAGCAACAGTGGGAGCGTCAGCAGCAGTGGGAGCGTCAGCAGCAGTGAGAGCGCCGGCAGTAGTGAGAGCGTCAGCAGTAGTGGTGGCGTCAGCACCAGTGAGAGGGAGAGCAGCAGTGGGAGCGTCAGCAGCAGTGGGAGCGTCAGCAGCAGTGAGAGCATCAGCAGCAGTGGGAGCGTCAGCAGCAGTGAGGGCGTCAGCAGCAGTGAGGGCGTCAGCAGCAGTGGGAGCGTCAGCAGCAGTGAGAGCATCAGCAGCAGTGGGAGCGTCAGCAGCAGTGAGGGCGTCAGCAGCAGTGGGAGCGTCAGCAGCAGTGAGAGCATGAGCAGCAGTGGGAGCGTCAGCAGCAGTGAGGGCGTCAGCAGCAGTGGGAGCGTCAGCAGCAGTGAGAGCGTCAGCAGCAGCGGGAGCGTCAGCAGTAGTGAGGGCGTCAGCAGCAGTGAGAGCGACAGCAGCAGTGAGGGCGTCAGCAGCAGTGAGGGCGTCAGCAGCATTGGGAGCGTCAGCAGCAGTGAGAGCGACAGCAGCAGTGAGGGTGACAGCAGCAGTGAGGGCGTCAGCAGCAGTGAGGGCGTCAGCAGCAGGTAGAGCGTCAGCAGCAGTGAGGGCATCAGTAACAGTGTGAGCGTCAGCAGCAGTGAGGGCGTCAGCAGCCGGTAGAGCGTCAGCAGCAGTGAGGGCGTCAGCAGCAGTGGAAGCGTCAGCAGCAGTGAGGGCATCAGCAGCAGAGGGAGCTTCAGCAGCAGTGAGAGCGTCAGCAGCAATGAGGGCGTCAGCAGCAGTGATGGCGTTAGCAGCAGTAGGAGAGTCAGCAGCAGTGGGAGTGTCAGCAGCAGTAGGAGCGTCAGAAGCAGTGGGAGTGTCAGCAGCAGTAGGAGCGTCAGAAGCAGTGGGAGTGTCAGCAGCAGTGGGAGCGTCAGCAGTAGTGGGAGCGTCAGCAGCAGTGAGAGCGTCAGCAGCAGTGAGGGCGTCAGCAGCAGTGAGGGCGTCAGCAGCAGTGGGAGCTTCAGCAGCAGTGAGGGCGTCAGCAGCAGTGAGGGCGACAGCAGCAATGGGATCGTCAGAAGCAATGAGGGCGTCAGCAGCAGTGAGGGCGTCAGCAGCAGTGGGAGCGTCAGCAACCCTGGGAGCATCAGCAGGAGTGAGGGCGTCAGCAGAAGTGAGGACGTCAGCAACATTGTGAGCGTTAGCAGCAGTGAGAGCGTCAGCAGCAGTGAGGGTGTTAGCAGCAGTGAGGGCGTCAGCAGCAGTGAGAGCGTCAGCAGCAGTGGGAGCGTCAGCAGCAGTGAGAGCGTCAGCAGCAGTGGGAGCATCAGCAGCAGTGAGGGCGTCAGCAGCAGTGGGAGCGTCAGCAGCAGTGGGAGCGTCAGCAGCAGTGGGAGCGTCAGCAGCAGTGAGAGCGTCAGCAGCAGTGGGAGCGTCAGCAGCAGTGGGAACGTCAGCAGCAGTGGGAGCGTCAGCAGCAGTGAGAGCGTCAGCAGCAGTGGGAGCGTCAGCAGCAGTGGGAGCGTCAGCAGCAGTGAGGGCGTCAGCAGCAGTGTGAGCCTCAGCAGCAGTGGGAGCGTCAGCAGCAGTGGGAGCGCCAGCAGTCATGATGGCGTCAGCAGCAGTGAGAGCGTCAGCAGCAGTGAGGGCATCAGCAGCAGTGGGAGCGTCAGCAGCAGTGAGGGCGTCAGCAGCAGTGTGAGCCTCAGCAGCAGTGGGAGCGTCAGCAGCAGTGAGAGCGTCAGCAGCAGTGGGAGCGTCAGCAGCAGTGGGAGCGTCAGCAGCAGTGAGAGCGCCGGCAGTAGTGAGAGCGTCAGCAGTAGTGGTGGCGTCAGCACCAGTGAGAGGGAGAGCAGCAGTGGGAGCGTCAGCAGCAGTGGGAGCGTCAGCAGCAGTGAGAACGTCAGCAGCAGTGGGAGCGTCAGCAGCAGTGAGTGCGTCAGCAGCAGTGGGAGCGTCAGCAGCAGTGAGAGCGTCAGCAGCAGCGGGAGCGTCAGCAGTAGTGAGGGCGTCAGCAGCAGTGAGAGCGACAGCAGCAGTGGGAGCGTCAGCAGCAGTGAGGGCGTCTGCAGCAGTGGGAGCGTCAGCAGCAGTGAGAGCGTCAGCAGCAGCGGGAGCGTCAGCAGTAGTGAGGGCGTCAGCAGCAGTGAGGGCGTCAGCAGCATTGGGAGCGTCAGCAGCAGTGAGGGGGTCTGCAGCAGTGGGAGCGTCAGCAGCAGTGAGAGCGACAGCAGCAGTGAGGGCGTCAGCAGCAGTGTGGGCGTCAGCAGCAGTGAGGGCGTCAGCAGCAGGTAGAGCGTCAGCAGCAGTGAGGGCATCAGTAGCAGTGTGAGCGTCAGCAGCAGTGAGGGCGTCAGCAGCCGGTAGAGCGTCAGCAGCAGTGAGGGCATCAGCAGCAGTGAGAGCGACAGCAGCAGTGAGGGCATCAGCAGCAGTGGGAGCTTCAGCAGCAGTGAGAGCGTCAGCAGCAATGAAGTCGTCAGCAGCAGTGATGGCGTTTGCAGCAGTAGGAGAGTCAGCAGCAGTGAGAGCGTCAGCAGCAGTGGGAGCGTCAGCAGCAGTAGGAGCGTCAGAAGCAGTGGGAGTGTCAGCAGCAGTAGGAGCGTCAGAAGCAGTGGGAGCGTCAGCAGCAGTGAGAGCATCAGCAGCAGTGAGAGCATCAGCAGCAGTGAGGGTGTCAGCAGCAGTGGGAGCGTCAGCAGCAGTGGGAGCGTCAGCAGCAGTGGGAGCGTCAGCAGCAGTGGGAGCGTCAGCAGCAGTGGGAGCGCCAGCAGTCGTGATGGCGTCAGCAACAGTGAGAGCGTCAGCAGCAGTGAGGGCGTCAGCAGCAGTGAGGGTGTCAGCAGCAGTGGGAGCGTCAGCAGCAGTGGGAGCGGCAGGAGCAGTGGGAGCGCCAGCAGTCGTGATGGCGTCAGCAACAGTGAGAGCGTCAGCAGCAGTGAAGGCGTCAGCAGCAGTGAGGGTGTCAGCAGCAGTGGGAGCGTCAGCAGCAGTGGGAGCGGCAGGAGCAGTGGGAGCGCCAGCAGTCGTGATGGCGTCAGCAACAGTGAGAGCGTCAGCAGCAGTGAGGGCGTCAGCAGCAGTGGGAGAGTCAGCAGCAGTGAGGGCGTCAGCAGCAGTGAGGGCATCAGCAGCAGTGGGAGCGTCATCAGCAGCGAGGGCGTCAGCAGCAGTGGGAGCCTCAGCAGCATTGGGAGCGTCAGCAGCAGTGAGAGCGTCAGCAGCAGCGGGAGCGTCAGCAGCAGTGAGAGCGTCAGCATCAGGTGGAGCGTCAGCAGCAGTGTGGGCGTCAGCAGCAGTGAGAGCGTCAGCAGCAGTGGGAGCGTCAACAGCAGCGGGAGCGTCAGCAGCATTAAGGGCGTCAGCAGCAGTGGGAGCGTCAGCAGCAGTGGGACCGTCAGCAGCAGTTTGGGCGTCAGCAGCAGTGGGAGCGCCAGCAGCATTGGCAGCGCCAGCAGTCGTGATGGCGTCAGCAGCAGTGAGAGCGTCAGCAGCAGCGGGAGCGTCAGCAGCAGCGGGAGCGTCAGCAGCAGTGAGGGCGTCAGCAGCAGTGAGGACATCAGCAGCAGTGGGAGCGTCAGCAGCAGTGGGAGCGTCAGCAGCAGTGGGAGCGCCATCAGTCGTGATGGCGTCAGCAGCAATGTGGGCGTCAGCAGCAGTGTGGGCGTCAGCAGCAGTGGGAGCGTCAGCAGCAGTGAGGGCATCAGCAGCAGTGGGATCGCCATCAGTCGTGATGGCGTCAGCAGCAGTGAGGGCGTCAGCAGCAGTGAGGGCGTCAGCAGCAGAGTGAGCCTCAGCAGCAGTGGGAGCGTCAGCAGCAGTGGGAGCGCCAGCAGTCGTGATGGCGTCAGCAGCAGTGAGGGCATCAGCTGCAGTGGGAGCGTCAGCAGCAGTGAGAGCGTCAGCAGCAGTGTGAGCGTCAGCAGCAGTGGGAGCGTCAGCAGCAGTGAGAGCGTCACCAGCAGGGAGCGCGTCAGCAACCCTGGGAGCATCAGCAGGAGTGAGGGCGTCAGCAGAAGTGAGGGCGTCAGCAACATTGTGAGCGTCAGCAGCAGTGAGGGCGTTAGCAGCAGTGAGAGCGTCAGCAGCAGTGAGAGCGTCAGCAGCAGTGGGAGCGTCAGCAGCAGTCAGGGCTTCAGCAGCATTGGGAGCGCCAGCAGAAGTGGGAGCGCCAGCAGCAGTGGGAGCGTCAGCAGCAGTGAGGGCATCAGCAGCAGTGGGAGCGTCAGCAGCAGTGAGAGCGTCAGCAGCAGTGGGAGCGTCAGCAGCAGTGAGGGCGTCAGCAGCAGTGTGAGCCTCAGCAGCAGTGGGAGCGTCAGCAGCAGTGGGAGCGCCAGCAGTCGTGATGGCGTCAGCAGCAGTGAGAGCGTCAGCAGCAGTGAGGGCATCAGCAGCAGTGGGAGCGTCAGCAGCAGTGAGGGCGTCAGCAGCAGTGTGAGCCTCAGCAGCAGTGGGAGCGTCAGCAGCAGTGAGAGCGTCAGCAGCAGTGGGAGCGTCAGCAGCAGTGGGAGCGTCAGCAGCAGTGAGAGCGCCGGCAGTAGTGAGAGCGTCAGCAGTAGTGGTGGCGTCAGCACCAGTGAGAGGGAGAGCAGCAGTGGGAGCGTCAGCAGCAGTGGGAGCGTCAGCAGCAGTGAGAGCGTCAGCAGCAGTGGGAGCGTCAGCAGCAGTGAGGGCGTCAGCAGCAGTGGGAGCGTCAGCAGCAGTGAGAGCGTCAGCAGCAGTGAGAGCGTCAGCAGCAGCGGGAGCGTCAGCAGTAGTGAGGGCGTCAGCAGCAGTGAGAGCGACAGCAGCAGTGAGGGCGTCAGCAGCAGTGAGGGCGTCAGCAGCATTGGGAGCGTCAGCAGCAGTGAGAGCGACAGCAGCAGTGAGGGCGACAGCAGCAGTGAGGGCGTCAGCAGCAGTGAGGGCGTCAGCAGCAGGTAGAGCGTCAGCAGCAGTAGGAGTGTCAGCAGCAGTGGGAGTGTCAGCAGCAGTAGGAGCGTCAGCAGCAGTAGGAGTGTCAGCAGCAGTGGGAGCGTCAGCAGCAGTGGGAGCGTCAGCAGCAGTGAGAGCGTCAGCAGCAGTGAGGGCGTCAGCAGCAGTGAGGGCGTCAGCAGCAGTGGGAGCTTCAGCAGCAGTGAGGGCGTCAGCAGCAGTGAGGGCAACAGCAGCAATGGAATCGTCAGAAGCAATGAGGGCGTCAGCAGCAGTGAGGGCGTCAGCAGCAGTGGGAGCGTCAGCAACCCTGGGAGCATCAGCAGGAGTGAGGGCGTCAGCAGAAGTGAGGACGTCAGCAACATTGTGAGCGTTAGCAGCAGTGAGAGCGTCAGCAGCAGTGAGGGCGTTAGCAGCAGTGAGGGCGTCAGCAGCAGTGGGAGCGTCAGCTGCAGTGGGAGCGTCAGCAGCAGTGAGAGCGTCAGCAGCAGTGGGAGCGTTAGCAGCAGTGAGGGCTTCAGCAGCAGTGAGAGCGTCAGCAGCAGTGGGAGCGTCAGCAGCAGTGAGAGCGTCAGCAGCAGTGGGAGCATCAGCAGCAGTGAGGGCGTCAGCAGCAGTGGGAGCGTCAGCAGCAGTGGGAGCGTCAGCAGCAGTGGGAGCGTCAGCAGCAGTGAGAGCGTCAGCAGCAGTGGGAGCGTCAGCAGCAGTGAGATCGTCAGCAGCAGTGAGGGCGTCAGCAGCAGTGAGGGCGTCAGCAGCAGTGGGAGCGTCAGCAGCAGTGAGAGCGTCAGCAGCAGTGGGAGCGTCAGTAGCAGTGGGAGCGTCAGCAGCAGTGAGAGCGCCGGCAGTAGTGAGAGCGTCAGCAGTAGTGGTGGCGTCAGCACCAGTGAGAGGGAGAGCAGCAGTGGGAGCGTCAGCAGCAGTGGGAGCGTCAGCAGCAGTGAGAGCGTCAGCAGCAGTGGGAGCGTCAGCAGCAGTGAGGGCGTCAGCAGCAGTGGGAGCGTCAGCAGCAGTGGGAGCGTCAGCAGCAGTGAGAGCGTCAGCAGCAGTGAGAGCGACAGCAGCAGTGAGGGCGTCAGCAGCAGTGAGAGCGTCACCAGCAGGGAGCGCGTCAGCAGCAGTGAGAGCGTCAGCAGCAGCGGGAGCGTCAGCAGTAGTGAGGGCGTCAGCATCAGTGAGAGCGTCAGCAGCAGTGAGAGGGAGAGCAGCAGTGGGAGCGTCAGCAGCAGTGGGAGCGTCAGCAGCAGTGAGAGCGTCATCAGCAGTGTGAGCGTCAGCAGCAGTGAGGGCGTCAGCAGCATTGAGGGCGTCAGCAGCAGTGAGGGTGTCATCATCCGTGTGAGCCTCAGCTGCATTGGGAGCGTCGGCAGCAGTGGGAGCGTCGGCAGCAGTGGGAGCGTCGGCAGTAGTGGGAGCGTCAGCAGCGGTGGGAGCATCAGCAGCAGTGTGAGCCTCAGCAGCAGGTCCAGCGTCAGCAGCAGTGAGGCCATCAGCAGCAGTGAGGGCGTCAGCTGCAGTGAGGGCGTCAGCAGCAGTGAGGGCGTCAGCAGCTGTGGGAGCTTCAGCAGCAGTGAGGGCGTCAGCAGCAGTGAGGGCGTCAGCAGCAGTGAGAGCGTCAGCAGCAGTGAGGGCATCAGCAGCAGTGAGAGCTTCACTAGCAGGGAGCGCGTCAGCAACCCTGGGAGCATCAGCAGGAGTGAGGGCGTCAGCAGAAGTGAGGGCGTCAGCAACATTGTGAGCGTCAGCAGCAGTGAGGGCGTTAGCAGCAGTGAGAGCGTCAGCAGCAGTGAGAGCGTCAGCAGCAGTGGGAGCGTCAGCAGCAGTCAGGGCGTCAGCAGCATTGGGAGCGTCAGCAGAAGTGGGAGCGCCAGCAGCAGTGGGAGCGCCAGCAGTCGTGATGGCGTCAGCAGCAGTGAGGGCATCAGCAGCAGTGGGAGCGTCAGCAGCAGTGAGAGCGTCAGCAGCAGTGGGAGCGTCAGCAGCAGTGGGTTCGTCAGCAGCAGTGGGAGCGCCAGCAGTCGTGATGGCGTCAGCAGCAGTGAGGGCGTCAGCAGCAGTGTGAGCCTCAGCAGCAGTGGGAGCGTCAGCAGCAGTGGGAGCGCCAGCAGTCGTGATGGCGTCAGCAGCAGTGAGAGCGTCAGCAGCAGTGAGGGCATCAGCAGCAGTGGGAGCGTCAGCAGCAGTGAGGGCGTCAGCAGCAGTGTGAGCCTCATCAGCAGTGGGAGCGTCAGCAGCAGTGAGAGCATCAGCAGCAGTGGGAGCGTCAGCAGCAGTGGGAGCGTCAGCAGCAGTGAGAGCGCCGGCAGTAGTGAGACCGTCAGCAGTAGTGGTGGCGTCAGCACCAGTGAGAGGGAGAGCAGCAGTGGGAGCGTCAGCAGCAGTGGGAGCGTCAGCAGCAGTGAGAGCGTCAGCAGCAGTGGGAGCGTCAGCAGCAGTGAGTGCGTCAGCAGCAGTGGGAGCGTCAGCAGCAGTGGGAGCGGCAGGAGCAGTGGGAGCGCCAGCAGTCGTGATGGCGTCAGCAACAGTGAGAGCGTCAGCAGCAGTGAGGGCGTCAGCAGCAGTGAGGGTGTCAGCAGCAGTGGGAGCGTCAGCAGCAGTGGGAGAGTCAGCAGCAGTGAGGGCGTCAGCAGCAGTGGGAGACTCAGCAGCAGTGAGGGCGTCAGCAGCAGTGAGGGCATCAGCAGCAGTGGGAGCGTCAGCAGCAGCGAGGGCGTCAGCAGCAGTGGGAGCCTCAGCAGCATTGGGAGCGTCAGCAGCAGTGAGAGCGTCAGCAGCAGCGGGAGCGTCAGCAGCAGTGAGAGCGTCAGCATCAGGTGGAGCGTCAGCAGCAGTGTGGGCGTCAGCAGCAGTGAGAGCGTCAGCAGCAGTGGGAGCGTCAACAGCAGCGGGAGCGTCAGCAGCATTAAGGGCGTCAGCAGCAGTGGGAGCGTCAGCAGCAGTGGGAGCATCAGCAGCAGTGGGACCGTCAGCAGCAGTTTGGGCGTCAGCAGCAGTGGGAGCGCCAGCAGCATTGGCAGCGCCAGCAGTCGTGATGGCGTCAGCAGCAGTGAGAGCGTTAGCAGCAGCGGGAGCGTCAGCAGCAGTGAGGGCGTCAGCAGCAGTGAGGACATCAGCAGCAGTGGGAGCGTCAGCAGCAGTGGGAGCGTCAGCAGCAGTGGGAGCGCCATCAGTCGTGATGGCGTCAGCAGCAATGTGGGCGTCAGCAGCAGTGTGGGCGTCAGCAGCAGTGGGAGCGCCATCAGTCGTGATGGCGTCAGCAGCAGTGAGGGCGTCAGCAGCAGTGAGGGCATCAGCAGCAGTGGGAGCGCCATCAGTCGTGATGGCGTCAGCAGCAGTGAGGGCGTCAGCAGCAGTGAGGGCGTCAGCAGCAGAGTGAGCCTCAGCAGCAGTGGGAGCGTCAGCAGCAGTGGGAGCGCCAGCAGTCGTGATGGCGTCAGCAGCAGTGAGGGCATCAGCAGCAGTGGGAGCGTCAGCAGCAGTGAGAGCGTCAGCAGCAGTGGGAGCGTCAGCAGCAGTGAGGGCGTCAGCAGCAGTGAGGGCGTCAGCAGCAGTGAGTGCGTCAGCAGCAGTGAGGGCATCAGCAGCAGTGGGAGCGTCAGCAGCAGTGAGAGCGTCAGCAGCAGTGGGAGCGTCAGCAGCAGTGAGAGCGTCAGCAGCAGTGGGAGCGTCAGCAGCAGTGGGAGCGTCAGCAGCAGTGAGAGCGCCGGCAGTAGTGAGAGCGTCAGCAGTAGTGGTGGCGTTAGCAGCAGTGTGGGCGACAGCAGCAGTGAGGGCGTCAGCAGCAGTGGAAGCGTCAGCAGCAGTGAGGGCATCAGCAGCAGTGGGAGCTTCAGCAGCAGTGAGAGCGTCAGCAGCAATGAGGGCATCAGCAGCAGTGATGGCGTTAGCAGCAGTAGGAGAGTCAGCAGCAGTGGGAGTGTCAGCAGCAGTGGGAGTGTCAGCAGCAGTGGGAGCGTCAGCAGCAGTGAGGGCGTCAGCAGCAGTGGGAGCGTCAGCAGCAGTGGGAGCGTCAGCAGCAGTGAGAGCAACAGCAGCAGTGGGAGCCTCAGCAGCAGTGGGAGCGTCAGCAGCAGTGAGGGCGTCAGCAGCAGTGTGAGCCTCAGCAGCAGTGGGAGCGTCAGCAGCAGTGAGAGCGTCAGCAGCAGTGGGAGTGTCAGCAGCAGTGGGAGCGTCAGCAGCAGTGAGAGCGCCGGCAGTAGTGAGACCGTCAGCAGTAGTGGTGGCGTCAGCACCAGTGAGAGGGAGAGCAGCAGTGGGAGCGTCAGCAGCAGTGGGAGCGTCAGCAGCAGTGAGAGCGTCAGCAGCAGTGGGAGCGTCAGCAGCAGTGAGAGCGTCAGCAGCAGCGGGAGCGTCAGCAGTAGTGAGGGCGTCAGCAGCAGTGAGAGCGACAGCAGCAGTGAGGGCGTCAGCAGCAGTGAGGGCGTCAGCAGCAGCGGGAGCGTCAGCAGTAGTGAGGGCGTCAGCAGCAGTGAGAGCGACAGCAGCAGTGAGGGCGTCAGCAGCAGTGAGGGCGTCAGCAGCATTGGGAGCGTCAGCAGCAGTGAGGGCGTCTGCAGCAGTGGGAGCGTCAGCAGCAGTGAGAGCGACAGCAGTAGTGAGGGCGTCAGCAGCAGTGAGGGCGTCAGCAGCAGTGGGAGAGTCAGCAGCAGTGAGGGCATCAGCAGCATTGGGAGCGTCAGCAGCAGTGGGAGCGTCAGCAGCAGTGAGAGCGTCAGCAGCAGCGGGAGCGTCAGCAGTAGTGAGGGCGTCAGCAGCAGTGAGAGCGACAGCAGCAGTGAGGGCGTCAGCAGCAGTGAGGGCGTCAGCAGCATTGGGAGCGTCAGCAGCAGTGAGGGCGTCTGCAGCAGTGGGAGCGTCAGCAGCAGTGAGAGCGACAGCAGCAGTGAGGGCGTCAGCAGCAGTGAGGGCGTCAGCAGCAGTGAGGGTGTCAGCAGCAGGTAGAGCGTCAGCAGCAGTGAGGGCATCAGTAACAGTGTGAGCGTCAGCAGCAGTGAGGGCGTCAGCAGCCGGTAGAACGTCAGCAGCAGTGAGGGCATCAGCAGCAGTGAGAGCGACAGCAGCAGTGAGGGCATCAGCAGCAGTGAGAGCGACAGCAGCAGTGAGGGCATCAGCAGCAGTGGGAGCTTCAGCAGCAGTGAGAGCGTCAGCAGCAATGAGGGCGTCAGCAGCAGTGATGGCGTTAGCAGCAGTAGGAGAGTCAGCAGCAGTGGGAGTGTCAGCAGCAGTGGGAGTGTCAGCAGCAGTGGGAGCGTCAGCAGCAGTGAGGGCGTCAGCAGCAGTGGGAGCGTCAGCAGCAGTGGGAGCGTCAGCAGCAGTGAGAGCAACAGCAGCAGTGGGAGCCTCAGCAGCAGTGAGAGCGTCAGCAGCAGTGACGGCGTCAGCAGTAGTGGGAGCGTCAGCAGCAGTGAGAGCATCAACAGCAGTGGGAGCGGCAGGAGCAGTGGGAGCGTCAGCAGCAGTGAGGGTGTCAGCAGCAGTGAGGGTGTCAGCAGCAGTGGGAGCGTCAGCAGCAGTGGGAGCGCCAGCAGCAGTGGGAGCGCCAGCAGCAGTGAGAGCGTCAGCAGCAGAGGGAGCGTCAGCAGCAGTGGGAGCGTCAGCAGCAGTGGGAGCGTCAGCAGCAGTGGGAGCGCCAGCAGTCGTGATGGCGTCAGCAACAGTGAGAGCGTCAGCAGCAGTGAGGGCGTCAGCAGCAGTGGGAGAGTCAGCAGCAGTGAGGGCGTCAGCAGCAGTGAGGGCATCAGCAGCATTGGGAGCGTCAGCAGCAGTGAGGGCGTCAGCAGCAGTGGGAGCCTCAGCAGCATTGGGAGCGTCAGCAGCAGTGAGAGCGTCAGCAGCAGCGGGAGCGTCAGCAGCAGTGAGAGCTTCAGCAGCAGTGGGAGCGTCAGCAGCAGTGTGGGCGTCAGCAGCAGTGAGAGCGTCAGCAGCAGTGTGGGCGTCAGCAGCGGTGAGAGCGTCAGCAGCAGTGAGGGCGTCAGCAGCAGTGAGGGCATCAGCAGCAGTGGGAGCGTCAGCAGCAGTGAGGGCGTCAGCAGCAGTGGGGGCGTCAGCAGCAGTGGGAGCCTCAGCAGCATTGGGAGCGTCAGCAGCAGTGAGAGCGTCAGCAGCAGCGGGAGCGTCAGCAGCAGTGAGAGCTTCAGCAGCAGTGGGAGCGTCAGCAGCAGTGTGGGTGTCAGCAGCAGTGAGAGCGTCAGCAGCAGTGTGGGCGTCAGCAGCAGTGAGAGCGTCAGCAGCAGTGAGAGCGTCAGCAGCAGTGGGAGCCTCAGCAGCATTGGGAGCGTCAGCAGCAGTGGGAGCATCAGCAGCAGTGAGAGCGTCAGCAGCAGCGGGAGCGTCAGCAGCAGTGAGGGCGTCAGCAGCAGTGAGGACATCAGCAGCAGTGGGAGCGTCAGCAGCAGTGGGAGCATCAGCAGCAGTGGGAGCGTCAGCAGTCGTGATGGCGTCAGCAGCAGTGAGAGCGTCAGCAGCAGTGAGGGCGTCAACAGCCGTGTGAGCCTCAGCAGCATTGGGAGCGTCAGCAGCAGTGAGGTCGTTAGCAGCAGTGGAAGCGTCAGCATCAGTGAGGGCATCAGCAGTAGTAGGAGCGTCAGCAGCAGTGGGAGCGTCAGCAGCAGTGAGAGCGTCAGCAGCAGTGAGGGCGTCAGCATCAGTGAGGGCATCAGCAGTAGTGGGAGCGTCAGCAGCAGTGGGAGCGTCAGCAGCAGTGGGAGCGTCAGCAGCAGTGAGAGCAACAGCAGCAGTGGGAGCCTCAGCAGCAGTGAGAGCGTCAGCAGCAGTGACGGCGTCAGCAGTAGTGGGAGCGTCAGCAGCAGTGAGAGCATCAACAGCAGTGAGTGCGTCAGCAGCAGTGAGGGTGTCAGCAGCAGTGAGAGCGTCAGCAGCAGTGGGAGCGGCAGGAGCAGTGGGAGCGCCAGCAGCAGTGAGAGCGTCAGCAGCAGTGAGGGCGTCAGCAGCAGTGAGGGTGTCAGCAGCAGTGGGAGCGTCAGCAGCAGTGGGAGCGCCAGCAGCAGTGGGAGCGCCAGCAGCAGTGAGAGCGTCAGCAGCAGAGGGAGCGTCAGCAGCAGTGGGAGCGTTAGCAGCAGTGGGAGCGTCAGCAGCAGTGGGAGCGTCAGCAGCAGTGGGAGCGTCAGCAGCAGTGGGAGCGCCAGCAGTCGTGATGGCGTCAGCAACAGTGAGAGCGTCAGCAGCAGTGAGGGCGTCAGCAGCAGTGGGAGAGTCAGCAGCAGTGAGGGCGTCAGCAGCAGTGAGGGCATCAGCAGCATTGGGACCGTCATTAGCAGTGAGAGCGTCAGCAGCAGCGGGAGCGTCAGCAGCAGTGAGAGCTTCAGCAGCAGTGGGAGCGTCAGCAGCAGTGTGGGCGTCAGCAGCAGTGAGAGCGTCAGCAGCAGTGTGGGCGTCAGCAGCAGTGAGAGCGTCAGCAGCAGTGAGGGCGTCAGCAGCAGTGAGGGCATCAGCAGCAGTGGGAGCGTCAGCAGCAGTGAGGGCGTCAGCAGCAGTGGGGGCGTCAGCAGCAGTGGGAGCCTCAGCAGCATTGGGAGCGTCAGCAGCAGTGAGAGCGTCAGCAGCAGCGGGAGCGTCAGCAGCAGTGAGAGCTTCAGCAGCAGTAGGAGCGTCAGCAGCAGTGTGGGCGTCAGCAGCAGTGAGAGCGTCAGCAGCAGTGTGGGCGTCAGCAGCAGTGAGAGCGTCAGCAGCAGTGAGGGCGTCAGCAGCAGTGAGAGCGTCAGCAGCAGTGGGAGCCTCAGCAGCATTTTAAGCGTCAGCAGCAGTGGGAGCATCAGCAGCAGTGAGAGCGTCAGCAGCAGCGGGAGCGTCAGCAGCAGTGAGGGCGTCAGCAGCAGTGAGAGCGCCAGCAGCAGTGGGAGCATCAGCAGCAGTGGGAGCGTCAGCAGTCGTGATGGCGTCAGCAGCAGTGAGAGCGTCAGCAGCAGTGAGGGCGTCAACAGCCGTGTGAGCCTCAGCAGCATTGGGAGCGTCAGCAGCAGTGAGGTCGTTAGCAGCAGTGGAAGCGTCATCATCAGTGAGGGCATCAGCAGTAGTGGGAGCGTCAGCAGCAGTGGGAGCGTCAGCAGCAGTGAGAGCGTCAGCAGCAGTGAGGGCGTCAGCAGCAGTGAGGGCGTCAGCAGCAGTGAGAGCGTCAGCAGCAGGTAGAGCATCAGCAGCAGTGAGGGCGTCAGCAGCAGTGGGAACGTCAGCAGCATTGAGAGCGACAGCAGCAGTGAGGGCGTCAGCAGCTGTGGGAGCTTCAGCAGCAGTGAGGGCGTCAGCAGCAGTGAGGGTGTCAGCAGCTGTGAGAGCGTCAGCAGCAGTGAGGGCATCAGCAGCAGTGAGAGCGTCACCAGCAGTGAGCGCGTCAGCAACCCTGGGAGCATCAGCAGGAGTTAGGGCGTCAGCAGAAGTGAGGGCGTCAGCAACATTGTGAGCGTCAGCAGCAGTGAGGGCGTTAGCAGCAGTGGGAGCGTCAGCAGCAGTGGGAGCGTCAGCAGCAGTGGGAGCGTCAGCAGCAGTGGGAGCGCCAGCAGCAGTGGGAGCGTCAGCAGCAGTGAGAGCGTCAGCAGCAGTGGGAGCGTCAGCAGCAGTGAGAGCGTCAGCAGCAGTGGGAGCGCCAGCAGCACTGTGAGCCTCAGCAGCAGTGGGAGCGTCAGCAGCAGTGAGAGCGTCAGCAGCAGTGGGAGCGTCAGCAGCAGTGGGAGCGTCAGCAGCAGTGAGGGCATCAGCAGCAGTGGGAGCGTCAGCAGCAGTGAGAGCGTCAGCAGCAGTGGGAGCGTCAGCAGCAGTGGGAGCGTCAGCAGCAGTGAGGGCGTCAGCAGCAGTGTGAGCCTCAGCAGCAGTGGGAGCGTCAGCAGCAGTGGGAGCGCCAGCAGCAGTGGGAGCGTCAGCAGCAGTGGGAGCGTCAGCAGCAGTGAGGGCGTCAGCAGCAGTGTGAGCCTCAGCAGCAGTGGGAGCGTCATCAGCAGTGGGAGCGTCAGCAGCAGTGGGAGCGTCAGCAGCAGTGAGAGCGCCGGCAGTAGTGAGAGCGTCAGCAGTAGTGGTGGCGTCAGCAGCAGTGAGAGGGAGAGCAGCAGTGGGAGCGTCAGCAGCAGTGGGAGCGTCAGCAGCAGTGGGAGCGTCAGCAGCAGTGAGGGCGTCAGCAGCAGTGAGAGCGTCAGCAGCAGTGGGAGCGTCAGCAGCAGTGGGAGCGTCAGCAGCAGTGAGGGCGTCAGCAGCAGTGAGAGCGTCAGCAGCAGTGGGAGCGTCAGCAGCAGTGGGAGCGTCAGCAGCAGTTAGGGCGTCAGCAGCAGTGGGAACGTCAGCAGCAGTGAGAGCGTCAGCAGCAGTGAGGGCGTCAGCAGCAGTGAGAGCGTCAGCAGCAGTGGGAGCGTCAGCAGCAGTGGGAGCGTCAGCAGCAGTTAGGGCGTCAGCAGCAGTGGGAACGTCAGCAGCAGTGAGAGCGTCAGCAGCAGTGGGAGCGCCAGCAGCAGTGAGGGCGTCAGCAGCAGTGGGAGCGTCAGCAGCAGTGGGAGCATCAGCAGCAGTGAGTGCGCCAGCAGCAGCGGGAGCGTCAGCAGTAGTGAGAGCGTCAGCAGCAGCGGGAGCGTCAGCAGTAGTGAGGGCGTCAGCAGCAGTGAGAGGGAGAGCAGCAGTGGGACCGTCAGCAGCAGTGAGGGCGTCAGCAGCAGTGGGAGCATCAGCAGCAGTGAGAGCGTCAGCAGCAGCGGGAGCGTCAGCAGTAGTGAGAGTGTCAGCAGCAGCGGGAGCGTCAGCAGTAGTGAGGGCGTCAGCAGCAGTGAGAGCGACAGCAGCAGTGAGAGCGTCAGCAGCAGTGGGAGCGTCAGCAGCAGTGGGAGCGTCAGCAGCAGTGGGAGCGTCAGCAGCAGTGGGAGCGCCAGCAGCAGTGGGAGCGTCAGCAGCAGTGAGAGCGTCAGCAGCAGTGGGAGCGTCAGCAGCAGTGAGAGCGTCAGCAGCAGTGGGAGCGCCAGCAGCACTGTGAGCCTCAGCAGCAGTGGGAGCGTCAGCAGCAGTGAGAGCGTCAGCAGCAGTGGGAGCGTCAGCAGCAGTGGGAGCGTCAGCAGCAGTGAGGGCATCAGCAGCAGTGGGAGCGTCAGCAGCAGTGAGAGCGTCAGCAGCAGTGGGAGCGTCAGCAGCAGTGGGAGCGTCAGCAGCAGTGAGGGCGTCAGCAGCAGTGTGAGCCTCAGCAGCAGTGGGAGCGTCAGCAGCAGTGGGAGCGCCAGCAGCAGTGGGAGCGTCAGCAGCAGTGGGAGCGTCAGCAGCAGTGAGGGCGTCAGCAGCAGTGTGAGCCTCAGCAGCAGTGGGAGCGTCATCAGCAGTGGGAGCGTCAGCAGCAGTGGGAGCGTCAGCAGCAGTGAGAGCGCCGGCAGTAGTGAGAGCGTCAGCAGTAGTGGTGGCGTCAGCAGCAGTGAGAGGGAGAGCAGCAGTGGGAGCGTCAGCAGCAGTGGGAGCGTCAGCAGCAGTGGGAGCGTCAGCAGCAGTGAGGGCGTCAGCAGCAGTGAGAGCGTCAGCAGCAGTGGGAGCGTCAGCAGCAGTGGGAGCGTCAGCAGCAGTGAGGGCGTCAGCAGCAGTGAGAGCGTCAGCAGCAGTGGGAGCGTCAGCAGCAGTGGGAGCGTCAGCAGCAGTTAGGGCGTCAGCAGCAGTGGGAACGTCAGCAGCAGTGAGAGCGTCAGCAGCAGTGAGGGCGTCAGCAGCAGTGAGAGCGTCAGCAGCAGTGGGAGCGTCACCAGCAGTGGGAGCGTCAGCAGCAGTTAGGGCGTCAGCAGCAGTGGGAACGTCAGCAGCAGTGAGAGCGTCAGCAGCAGTGGGAGCGCCAGCAGCAGTGAGGGCGTCAGCAGCAGTGGGAGCGTCAGCAGCAGTGGGAGCATCAGCAGCAGTGAGTGCGCCAGCAGCAGCGGGAGCGTCAGCAGTAGTGAGAGCGTCAGCAGCAGCGGGAGCGTCAGCAGTAGTGAGGGCGTCAGCAGCAGTGAGAGGGAGAGCAGCAGTGGGACCGTCAGCAGCAGTGAGGGCGTCAGCAGCAGTGGGAGCATCAGCAGCAGTGAGAGCGTCAGCAGCAGCGGGAGCGTCAGCAGTAGTGAGAGTGTCAGCAGCAGCGGGAGCGTCAGCAGTAGTGAGGGCGTCAGCAGCAGTGAGAGCGACAGCAGCAGTGAGAGCGTCAGCAGCAGTGGGAGCGTCAGCAGCAGTGAGGGCGTCAGCAGCAGTGGGAGCGTCAGCAGCAGTGAGAGCGTCAGCAGCAGCGGGAGCGTCAGCAGTAGTGAGGGCGTCAGCAGCAGTGAGGGCGTCAGCAGCAGTGAGGGCGTCAGCAGCATTGGGAGCGTCAGCAGCAGTGAGGGCGTCAGCAGCAGTGGGAGCGTCAGCAGCAGTGAGGGCGTCAGCAGCAGTGAGGTCATCAGCAGCAGTGGGAGCGACAGCAGCAGTGAGGGCGTCAGCAGCAGTGAGGGCGTCAGCAGCAGTGAGGGCGTCAGCAGCATTGGGAGCGTCAGCAGCAGTGAGGGCGTCAGCAGCAGTGAGGGCGTCAGCAGCAGTGAGGGCGTCAGCAGCAGTGAGGGCGTCAGCAGCAGGTAGAGCGTCAGCAGCAGTGAGGGCATCAGTAACAGTGTGAGCGTCAGCAGCAGTGAGGGCGTCAGCAGCCGGTAGAGCGTCAGCAGCAGTGAGGGCATCAGCAACAGTGAGAGCGACAGCAGCAGTGAGGGCGTCAGCAGCAGTGGAAGCGTCAGCAGCAGTGAGGGCATCAGCAGCAGTGGGAGCTTCAGCAGCAGTGAGAGCGTCAGCAGCAATGAGGGCGTCAGCAGCAGTGGGAGAGTCAGCAGCAGTGATGGCGTTAGCAGCAGTAGGAGAGTCAGCAGCAGTGATGGCGTTAGCAGCAGTGGGAGTGTCAGCAGCAGTGGGAGCGTCAGCAGCAGTGGGAGCGTCAGCAGTAGTGGGAGCGTCAGCAGCAGTGACGGCGTCAGCAGTAGTGGGAGCGTCAGCAGCAGTGGGAGCGTCAGCAGTAGTGGGAGCGTCAGCAGCAGTGAGAGCATCAGCAGCAGTGAGTGCGTCAGCAGCAGTGAGGGTGTCAGCAGCAGTGGGAGCGTCAGCAGTAGTGGGTGCGTCAGCAGCAGTGAGGGTGTCAGCAGCAGTGGGAGCGTCAGCAGCAGTGAGGGCGTCAGCAGCAGTGAGGTCATCAGCAGCAGTGGGAGCGTCAGCAGCAGTGAGGGCATCAGCAGCAGTGGGAGCGCCAGCAGCAGTGGGAGCTTCAGCAGCAGTGGGAGCGACAGCAGTCGTGATGGCGTCAGCAGCAGTGAGAGCGTCAGCAGCAGTGAGGGCGTCAGCAGCAGTGGGAGAGTCAGCAGCAGTGAGAGCAACAGCAGCAGTGGGAGCCTTAGCATCAGTGAGAGCGTCAGCAGCAGTGACGGCGTCAGCAGTAGTGGGAGCGTCAGCAGCAGTGAGAGCGTCAGCAGCAGTGAGTGCGTCAGCAGCAGTGGGAGCGCCAGCAGCAGTGAGAGCGACAGCAGCAGTGAGGGCGTCAGCAGCAGTGGAAGCGTCAGCAGCAGTGAGGGCATCAGCAGCAGTGAGAGCGTCAGCAGCAGTGAGAGCGTCAGCAGCAGTGAGGGCATCAGCAGCAGTGAGGGCGTCAGCAGCAGTGAGAGCGTCAGCAGCAGTGAGGGCGTCAGCAGCAGTGAGGGCATCAGCAGCAGTGAGGGCATCAGCAGCAGTGAGGGCATCAGCAGCAGTGGGAGCGTCAGCAGCAGTGAGGGCGTCAGCAGCCTTGGGAGCGTCAGCAGCAGTGAGAGCGTCAGCAGCAGTGAGAGCGTCAGCAGCAGTGAGGGCGTCAGCAGCCTTGGGAGCGTCAGCAGCAGTGAGAGCGTCAGCAGCAGTGAGAGCGTCAGCAGCAGTGAGGGCGTCAGCAGCAGTGGGAGCGTCAGCAGCAGGTAGAGCGTCAGCAGCAGTGAGAGCATCAGTAGCAGTGAGAGCGTCAGCAGCAGTGAGGGCGTCAGCAGCAGGTAGAGCGTCAGCAGCAGTGAGAGCATCAGTAGCAGTGAGAGCGTCAGCAGCAGTGAGGGCGTCAGCAGCAGTGAAGGCATCAGCAGCAGTGAGAGCGTCAGCAGCTGTGAGAGCGTCAACAGCAGTGAGAGCGTCAGCAGCAGTGAGGGCATCAGCAGCAGTGAGGGCGTCAGCAGCAGTGAGAGCGTCAGCAGCAGTGAGGGCGTCAGCAGCAGTGAGGGCATCAGCAGCAGTGAGGGCATCAGCAGCAGTGAGGGCATCAGCAGCAGTGGGAGCGTCAGCAGCAGTGAGGGCGTCAGCAGCCTTGGGAGCGTCAGCAGCAGTGAGAGCGTCAGCAGCAGTGAGAGCGTCAGCAGCAGTGAGGGCGTCAGCAGCATTGGGAGTGTCAGCAGCCTTGGGAGCGTCGGCAGTAGTGGGAGCGTCAGCAGCAGTGGGAGCGTCAGCAGCAGTGAGGGCGTCAGCAGCAGTGGGAGCGTCAGCAGCAGGTAGAGCGTCAGCAGCAGTGAGAGCATCAGTAGCAGTGAGAGCGTCAGCAGCAGTGAGGGCGTCAGCAGCAGGTAGAGCGTCAGCAGCAGTGAGAGCATCAGTAGCAGTGAGAGCGTCAGCAGCAGTGAGGGCGTCAGCAGCAGTGAAGGCATCAGCAGCAGTGAGAGCGTCAGCAGCTGTGAGAGCGTCAACAGCAGTGAGGGCGTCAGCAGCAGTGAGAGCGTCAGCAGCAGTGAGAGCGTCAGCAGCTGTGAGAGCGTCAGCAGCAGTGAGGGCGTCAGCAGCAGTGAGAGCGTCAGCAGCAGTGGGAGCTTCAGCGTCAGTGAGAGTGTCAGCAGCAGTGGGAGCGTCAGCAGCAGTGAGGGCGTTATCAGCAGTGAGGGCGTCAGCAGCAGTTAGGTCGTCAGCAGCAGTGAGAGCGTCAGCAGCAGTGATGGTGTCAGCAGCAGTGAAAGCATTAGCAGCAGTTTGAGCGTCAGCAGCAGTGAGGGCGTCAGCAGCATTGGGAGCGTCAGCAGCAGTGGGAGCGTCGGCAGCAGTGGGAGCGTCGGCAGTAGTGGGAGTGTCAGCAGCAGTGGGAGCGTCAGCAGCAGTGCGAGCGACAGCAGCAGTGAGGGCGTCTGCAGCAGTGAGGGCGTCAGCAGCAGTGAGGGCGTCAGCAGCAGGTAGAGCGTCAGCAGCAGTGAGGGCATCAGTAGCAGTGAGAGCGTCAGCAGCAGTGAGGGCGTCAGCAGCTGGTAGAGCGTCAGCAGCAGTGAGGGCATCAGCAGCAGTGGGAGCTTCAGCAGCAGTGAGGGCGTTATCAGCAGTGGGAGCGTCAGCAGCAGTGAGGGCGTCAGCAGCAGTTGAAGCGTCAGCAGCAGTGAGGGCGTTATCAGCAGTGGGAGCGTCAGCAGTAGTGGGGACGTCAGCAGCAGTGAGAGCGAGAGCAGCAGTGAGAGCCTCAGCAGCAGTGAGAGCAAGAGCAGCAGTGGGAGCGTCAGCAGCAGTGGGAGCGTCAGCAGCAGTGGGAGCGTCAGCAGCAGTGTGAGCGTCAGCAGCAGTGAGGGCGCCAGCAGCAGTGTGAGCCTCAGCAGCAGTGGGAGCGTCAGCAGCAGTGAGTGCATCAGCAGCAGTGAGGTCATCAGCAGCAGTGGGAGCGTCAGCAGCAGTGAGAGCGTCAGCAGCAGTGGGAGCGTCAGCAGCAGTGGGAGCGTCAGCAGCAGTGGGAGCGTCAGCAGCAGTGGGAGCGTCAGCAGCAGTGAGGGCGTCAGCAGCAGTGTGAGCCTCAGCAGCAGTGGGACCGTCAGCTGCAGTGGGAGCGTCAGCAGCAGTGGGAGCGTCAGCAGCAGTGTGAGCGTCAGCAGCAGTGAGGGCGTCAGCAGCAGTGTGAGCCTCAGCAGCAGTGGGAGTGTCAGCAGCAGTGGGAGCGCCAGCAGCAGTGAGTGCATCAGCAGCAGTGAGGTCATCAGCAGCAGTGGGAGCGTCAGCAGCAGTGAGAGCGTCAGCAGCAGTGGGAGCGTCAGCAGCAGTGAGGGCGTCAGCAGCAGTGAGGGCGTCAGCAGCAGTGGGAGCGTCAGCAGCAGTGGGAGCCTCAGCAGCAGTGGGAGCGTCAGCAGCAGTGAGAGCGTCAGCAGCAGTGGGAGCGTCAGCAGCAGTGAGGGCGTCAGCAGCAGTGGGAGCGTCAGCAGCAGTGGGAGCCTCAGCAGCAGTGAGAGCGTCAGCAGCAGTGGGAGCGCCAGCAGCAGTGAGAGCGTCAGCAGCAGTGGGAGCGTCAGCAGCAGTGGGAGCGTCAGCAGCAGTGGGAGTGTCAGCAGCAGTGAGGGCGTCAGCAGCAGTGAGAGCGATAGCTGCAGTGAGAGTGTCAGTAGCAGTGAGGTCATCAGCAGCAGTGGGAGCGTCAGCAGCAGTGGGCGGGTCGTCAGCAGTGGGAGAGTCGGCAGCAGTGGGAGCGTCGGCAGTGGTGGGAGCGTCAGCAGCAGTGAGGGCGTCAGCAGCAGTGAGGGCGTTAGCAGCAGTGAGCGCATCAGCAGCAGTGAGAGCGTCAGCAGCAGTGAGAGCGTCAGCAGCAGTGAGAGCGCCAGCAGCAGTGAGAGCGTCAGCAGCAGTGAGGGCGTCAGCAGCAGTGGGAACGTCAGCAGCAGTGAGGGCGTCAGCAGCAGTGAGGGCGTCAGCAGCAGTGGGAACGTCAGCAGCAGTGAGGGCGTCAGCAGCAGTGAGAGCGTCAGCAGCAGTGAGCGCATCAGCAGCAGTGACAGCGTCAGCAGCAGTGAGGGCGTCAGCAGCAGTGAGAGCGTCAGCAGCAGTGAGCGCATCAGCAGCAGTGAGAGCGTCAGCAGCAGTGAGAGCGTCAGCAGCAGTGAGGGCGTCAGCAGGAGTGAGGGCGTCTGCAGCAGTGGGAACGTCAGCAGCAGTGAGGGCGTCAGCAGCAGTGGAAGCGTCAGCAGCAGTGGGAACGTCAGCAGCAGTGGGAACGTCAGCAGCAGTGGGAGCTTCAGCAGCAGTGAGAGCGTCAGCAGCAGTGGGAACGTCAGCAGCAGTGGGAGCGTCAGCAGCATTGGGAGCGTCAGCAGCAGTGAGGGCGTCAGCAGCAGTGAGAGCGTCAGCAGCAGTGAGGGCGTCAGCAGCAGTGAGGGCGTCAGCAGCAGTGGGAACGTCAGCAGCAGTGAGGGCGTCAGCAGCAGTGGAAGCGTCAGCAGCAGTGGGAACGTCAGCAGCAGTGGGAGCGTCAGCAGCAGTGAGAGCGTCAGCAGCAGTGAGAGCGTCAGCAGCAATGAGGGCGTCAGCAGCAGTGGGAGCGTAAGCAGCAGTGAGAGCGACAGCAGCAGTGAGAGGGACAGCTGCAGTGAGGGCGTCAGCAGCAGGTAGAGCGTCAGCAGCAGTGAGGGCATCAGTAGCAGTGAGAGCGTCAGCAGCAGTCGGAGAGTCAGCAGCAGTGGGAGTGTCAGCAGCAGTGAGAGCGTCAGCAACAGTGAGGGCGTCAGCAGTAGTGGAAGCGTCAGCAGCAGTGGGAGCGTCAGCAGCAGTGAGAGCGTCAGCAGCAGTGAGGGCGTCAGCAGCAGTGAGGGCGTCAGCAGCAGTGAGAGCGTCAGCAGCAGTGAGGGCGTCAGCAGCAGTGGGAACGTCAGCAGCAGTGAGGGCGTCAGCAGCAGTGAGAGCGTCAGCAGCAGTGAGCGCATCAGCTGCAGTGGGAACGTCAGCAGCAGTGAGGGCGTCAGCAGCAGTGAGAGCGTCAGCAGCAGTGAGCGCATCAGCAGCAGTGAGAGCGTCAGCAGCAGTGAGGGCGTCAGCAGCAGTGAGAGCGTCAGCAGCAGTGAGCGCATCAGCAGCAGTGAGAGCGTCAGCAGCAGTGAGAGCGTCAGCAGCAGTGAGGGCGTCAGCAGGAGTGAGGGCGTCTGCAGCAGTGGGAACGTCAGCAGCAGTGAGGGCGTCAGCAGCAGTGGAAGCGTCAGCAGCAGTGGGAACGTCAGCAGCAGTGGGAACGTCAGCAGCAGTGGGAGCTTCAGCAGCAGTGAGAGCGTCAGCAGCAGTGGGAACGTCAGCAGCAGTGGGAGCGTCAGCAGCATTGGGAGCGTCAGCAGCAGTGAGGGCGTCAGCAGCAGTGAGAGCGTCAGCAGCAGTGAGGGCGTCAGCAGCAGTGAGGGCGTCAGCAGCAGTGGGAACGTCAGCAGCAGTGAGGGCGTCAGCAGCAGTGGAAGCGTCAGCAGCAGTGGGAACGTCAGCAGCAGTGGGAGCGTCAGCAGCAGTGAGAGCGTCAGCAGCAGTGAGAGCGTCAGCAGCAATGAGGGCGTCAGCAGCAGTGGGAGCGTAAGCAGCAGTGAGAGCGACAGCAGCAGTGAGAGGGACAGCTGCAGTGAGGGCGTCAGCAGCAGGTAGAGCGTCAGCAGCAGTGAGGGCATCAGTAGCAGTGAGAGCGTCAGCAGCAGTCGGAGAGTCAGCAGCAGTGGGAGTGTCAGCAGCAGTGAGAGCGTCAGCAACAGTGAGGGCGTCAGCAGTAGTGGGAGCGTCAGCAGCAGTGGGAGCGTCAGCAGCAGTGAGAGCGTCAGCAGCAGTGAGGGCGTCAGCAGCAGTGAGGGCGTCAGCAGCAGTGAGAGCGTCAGCAGCAGGTAGAGCATCAGCAGCAGTGAGGGCGTCAGCAGCAGTGATGGCGTCAGCAGCAGTGAGAGCGTCAGCAGCAGTGAGGGCATCAGCAGCAGTGGGAGGGTCAGCAGCAGTGAGGGCGTCAGCAGCAGTGGGAGCGTCAGCAGCAGTGAGGGCATCAGCAGCAGTGGGAGCGTCAGCAGCAGTGAGGGCGTCAGCAGCAGTGGGAGCATCAGCAGCAGTGAGACCGTCAGCAGCAGTGGGAGCGTCAGCAGCAGTGGGAGTGTCAGCAGAAGTGGGAGCATCAGCAGCAGTGAGAGCGTCAGCAGCAGTGGGAACGTCAGCAGCAGTTGTAGCGTCAGCAGCAGTGGGAGCGTCAGCAGCAGTGGGAGCGCCAGCAGCCTAGATGGCGTCAGCAGCAGTGAGAGCGTCAGCAGCAGTGGGAGCGTCAGCAGCAGTGAGGGCATCAGCAGAAGTGGGAGCGTCAGCAGCAGTGAGGGCGTCAGAAGCAGTGGGAGCCTCAGCAGCAGTGGGATCGCCAGCAGTCGTGATGGCGTCAGCAGCAGTCAGAGCGTCAGCAGTAGTGGGAGCGTCAGCAGCAGTGGGAGCGTCAGCAGTCGTGATGGCGTCAGCAACAGTGAGAGCGTCAGCAGCAGTGAGAGCGTCAGCAGCAGTGAGAGCGTCAGCAGCAGTGAGGGCATCAGCAGAAGTGGGAGCGTCAGCAGCAGTGAGGGCGTCAGAAGCAGTGGGAGCCTCAGCAGCAGTGGGATCGCCAGCAGTCGTGATGGCGTCAGCAGCAGTCAGAGCGTCAGCAGTAGTGGGAGCGTCAGCAGCAGTGGGAGCGTCAGCAGCAGTGGGAGTGTCAGCAGCAGTGAGGGCGTCAGAAGCAGTGGGAGCCTCAGCAGCAGTGAGAGCGTCAGCAGCAGTGAGAGCGTCAGCAGCAGTGAGGGCGTCAGCAGCAGTGGGAGTGTCAGCAGCTGTGAGGGCGTCACCAGCAGTGGGAGCCTCAGCAGCAGTGAGGGCGTCAGCAACAGTGAGAGCGTCAGCAGCAGTGAGGGCATCAGCAGCAGTGAGGGCGTCAGCAGCAGTGAGGGCGTCAGCAGCAGTGAGGGCATCAGCAGCAGTGAGGGCATCAGCAGCAGTGAGGGCATCAGCAGCAGTGGGAGCGTCAGCAGCAGTGAGGGCGGCAGCAGCCTTGGGAGCGTCAGCAGCAGTGGGAGCGTCAGCAGCAGTGAAAGCGTCAGCAGTCTTGGGGCCGTCAGCAGCAGTGAGGGCGTCAGCAGCAGTGGGAGCGTCAGCAGCAGTGGGAACGTCAGCAGCAGTGGGAGCGTCAGCAGCAGTGGGAACGTCAGCAGCAGTGAAAGCGTCAGCAGTCTTGGGGCCGTCAGCAGCAGTGAGGGCGTCAGCAGCAGTGGGAGCGTCAGCAGCAGTGGGAACGTCAGCAGCAGTGGGAGCGTCAGCAGCAGTGGGAGCGTCAGCAGCAGTGAAAGCGTCAGCAGTCTTGGGGCCGTCAGCAGCAGTGATGGCGTCAGCAGCAGTGGGAGCGTCAGCAGCAGTGGGAGCGTCAGCAGTCGTGATGGCGTCAGCAGCTGTGAGAGCGTCAGTAGAAGTGTGAGCGTCAGCAGCAATGAGGGCATCAGCAGCAGTGGGATCGTCAGCAGCAGTGGGAGGGTCGGCAGCAGTAGGACCGTCGGCAGCAGTGAGAGCGTCAGCAGCACTGGGAGCGTCAGCAGCACTGAGGGAGTCAGCAGCAGTGGGAGCGTCAGCAGCAGTGGGAGCGTCAGCAGCAGTGATGGCGTCAGCAGCAGTGGGTGCGGCAGCAGCAGTGAGATCCTCAGCAGCAGTGGGAGCGTCAGCAGCAGTGGGAATGTCAGCAGCACTGGGAGCGTCAGCAGCACTGAGGGAGTCAGCAGCCGTGGGAGCGTCAGCAGCAGTGGGAGCGTCAGCAGCAGTGGGAGCGTCAGCAGCAGTGGGAGCGTCAGCTGCAGTTGGAGCGTCAGCAGCAGTGAGGGCACCAGCTGCAGTGGGAGCGTCAGCAGCAGTGGGAGCGTCAGCAGCAGTGAAAGCGTCAGCAGTCTTGGGGCCGTCAGCAGCAGTGAGGGCGTCAGCAGCAGTGGGAGCGTCAGCAGCAGTGGGAACGTCAGCAGCAGTGGGAGCGTCAGCAGCAGTGGGAACGTCAGCAGCAGTGAAAGCGTCAGCAGTCTTGGGGCCGTCAGCAGCAGTGAGGGCGTCAGCAGCAGTGGGAGCGTCAGCAGTCTTTGGGCCGTCAGCAGCAGTGAGGGCGTCAGCAGCAGTGGGAGCGTCAGCAGCAGTGGGAGCGTCAGCAGCAGTGGGAGCGTCAGCAGCAGTGGGAGCGCCAGCAGTCGTGATGGCGTCAGCAGCTGTGAGAGCGTCAGTAGAAGTGTGAGCGTCAGCAGCAATGAGGGCATCAGCAGCAGTGGGATCGTCAGCAGCAGTGGGAGCGTCGGCAGCAGTAGGACCGTCGGCAGCAGTGAGAGCGTCAGCAGCAGTGGGAGCGTCGGCCGCAGTGGGAGCGTCGGCAGAAGTGGGAGTGTCAGCAACAGTGGGAGCGTGAGCAGCAGTGAGGGCGTCAGCAGCAGTGAGAGCGTCAGCAGCAGTGAGGGCGTCAGCAGCAGGTAGAGCGTCAGCAGCAGTGAGGGCGTCAGCAGCAGGTAGAGCGTCAGCAGCAGTGAGGGCGTCAGCAGCAGTGAGAGCGTCAGCAGCAGTGAGGGCATCAGCAGCAGGTAGAGCGTCAGCAGCAGTGAGGGCGTCAGCAGCAGGTAGAGCGTCAGCAGCAGTGAGGGCGTCAGCAGCAGTGAAGGCGTCAGCAGCAGTGAGAGCGTCAGCAGCAATGAGGGTGTCAGCAGCAGTGGGTGCGACAGCAGCAGTGAGAGCATCAGCAGCAGTGATGGTGTCATCAACCGTGTGAGCCTCAGCAGCAGTGGGAGCGTCAGCAGCAGTGGGAGCGTCAGCTGCAGTGGGAGCGTCAGCAGCAGTGAGGGTGGCAGCAGCAGTTGGAACGTCAGCAGCGGTGGTAGCATCAGCAGCAGTGGGAGCGTGAATAGCTCTGAGGGCATCAGCAGCAGTGAGAGCGTCAGCAGCAGTGGGAGCTGTGGCAGGATAGCCAGCCTCTCACTCTTTACCACCGGATGTACGAATTAATTATTCTCTGAGGAGATTTTCTATCCATAATGTCTGCTACAATGAGGCACCAGTCAACCACATCCTTAACCTTAGAGGTGGTGGCATTGCCTCCTCGCATTGTAATACCCAGCCCAGAGGAATAGTGTGGTGCTGGAAAAGCATAACAGGTCCCGCAGCATCCGTGGAGCAGGAGAATCGATGTTTTGGGCATAAGCCCTTCATTAGGAATGTGGAGGGTGGGGGCAAGGGGGCTGAGTGATTAACAGTGGCGTAAGTGTGTGGGTGGGGCTGAGGGGGAAGGTAGGTGGGATGGCGATAGGTGGTTGCAAGTTGGGTGTGATAATGATAGGTTGGGGGGAGGGTGGACTGGATAGGTAGGAGGGAAGATGGACAGGTCGGACAATTCGAGAGGGCTGTGCTAAGATGGAGGGGTGGATCTGGGATGAGGTGGGGGGAGGGGAGATGAGGAAGCTGGTGAAGTTGACATTGATACCATGGAGACCCGACACCTGCTGGAAAAACATCTCATCTTTTGCCTTGGGACCCTCCAACCATACAGCATCAACGTTGACTTCACCAGTTTCCAAATTTCACACCCACTTCCACCACTCGCTGATGGGCACCTCTTGGTTCCTAACATCAAGTTGAGGAGCTTCACCGGACCCCTTGCAGTGTCAGTGTTTCTGGGTCAGGAGGGGCGTGCTTATCTCCTCCTCCCTCTTGCCTATTTTTCTCTTCAGGTGATCCTCCAGTATGTCGTCATTGGAAGAGGAGTCGCTGGTGTGTCTCTTTCCACTCTGCTGCTGACCAGTGCTGGCCCTGTGTGACTGAAGGGTTTTCCTTTTGCAATTATTCTTTATTACCTCCCACACGCATCCCTGTTTGTTCACTGCCTCTACCTTTGTCAACTTTGTATTCTCAGGTAAAGGTTCAGTTGGTTTATCACTGTCTGGAGGGTCTTTGTCTTTTTTTCTGTATGTCTTGCTTCCCTTCTGATGGTCGTTTACTCTGTGGTGTTATTGGAGGGTGGCATCCTACTGTCCTTTTAGGGTTCCACAGCTCAGGTTGCCAGTCTGGCCATCTGAGCACATATGCCCCCATCCCCATCTTGAACATGCCTTGTAGAGGTACCCTGCTTCCCCACACAGCTTCCAATTCTTGGACTCTTTGTCATCTTTTGTCAGATGCTCCTCCTTCTGACAGAGGGTCACTTGACAATCTGCTGCTCTGTGCCCTGACTTCCCATAGGTTTGGCACACCCTACGCTGCCCCACGTATGTCAGGTAGCCTCAGCTTCCTCAAACATGACGATAGAGTGCAGTTGAAGGATGCCACCACCAGCATCCGCCTTCACTGTCACCTTGACATGACGCTTGTTTACCCAGACCTCAGACGGATCCACTACATCACTACTACCTCCTTCAAGCTATACATACCTCCCAGGAAGATCAGGACATCTGTTGTCCACCTGTGGGGGCTGTATATATGGACTGTAACAACCCAGCTCCTCTCCACTTGGACAATGAAGATTGATGCCACAGACAGAACAGAGAGGGGACCCTCATCCTTTCTCCTCACATACCCCAGGTGATGTTCCAATTGCTTCACACTCTGGAAGGTCATGTTGAAATATCCCCACTGAAATCATGCAGTCATAAATTTTATTTTGAAAAACTATGCTTTATTCATCCTCTACTTGGAACCCACAGCAATCCTGGAGGATCCTCTTGATGACAAAGTTCTAATCGATCTGGGGAAGGGTCACTCAACCCGAAACGTTAACTCTGATTCCTCTCCACAGATGTTGCTAGACCTGCTTGATGTTTCCAGGAATTTCTGTTTTTGTTTCCAATCAACTAATGTTCCTTCTTCCACAGTCACCATGACTATGTTCCAAACACCCTTGCCTGAGGCTCAGGCACTTGCTGAGGTCATAGCTCTGGTTGGTTATACACTGAAATGGTCTTAGGCTGAAGCCAGCAAAAGGATCTGCCAATAGCAGCCCAATTCAACCAACAATCCTCCAACACCCAATTACGAACCAGCAAAAATGTCGAAATCCTTTGATGACTCACAACTCACAATTTACACTTGGTCTTAGCCAAAAGGCTGAGAAACAATCCCTGCAGTCATACACACCACATTAAACTCATAATCCTCATCAATTCCTTTAATTTGACTTTAACAAAGCAATGCTGGCTGTCCTTAATTAACCCATGTTTGTCCAAGTGATTACTAATTTTGTTCCAAATTGTCATTTTTAAATGCTTTCAAGCAATAATGTTTAAATAGAGTGAGGTGTTGTTGCTGGGTTTATCCAGTCACCATTTTTTTTTAAGAAGACTGTAACATTTCTGCATTCTATTCAATTTGTGCCTGTATCTAACGAGGATTATGAGAACATAGCCAATCCCTATAGAAATTATACATCTTTCAGTAGAATTGAATGTTTCTTTTCTATCCAGGTAATCAACTTCAAGTACAGCCAGTCTGTCAAATGCTCTGTGTATTGCTTTGACATTCATTCTAGTCCAACAGTTTTCTTCCATTATGTCAGGAGACATTGGAGAGAAGATCTCAAGGTAGTTGAGAGAATAGAAAAGGTATGATGCAAAGTTATAAAGTGGGTATAAGGAGCACAGGTTCAAACTTGTTAAAGGTAAACTTAAGCTTCATGTCAGAAAACTTTCTTCCCACAAAGACTACACAATGTATAAAATAGACTTCTAGACTGGTAAAAATGAACATCCTTTAACCCCTCCCCTCCACCCCCCCAAAAATTTAAGAAATAGTTGGATGCTGCAGTGGAGATGTTACTGAGTGGATACATTTCGATGTAACAAATGGTCTCAATATCATCCACTAACAATTCAAATAACATCTGGCATGATGACTTCAAAAATTTATCAGCCTGACTATGTTTGTATTGTTGATCATCAGGAGATTTTTCTATTATGCGTTTCAGTGTAATCTCTCTATGACCAGGACCTTTACAGTAAATACAATATTTTGTTTCCTACTGTTTCAGTGTAAAACTTATGCGTGTGTGCTGGAGAGTCACCTCATGGGACTGACAATAGACTTCAATATGGGTTTTGTATGCTTTGATGCCGCATCAAAGGTAAGAAGTTGAAGTTTGCCTTTTCATTAGCAATGATTTAATTGGAACTTCTTTTTACCCAACATTTGAGCACAAGAATATCAATTTAATTTGTAAAGCTTTATCACCAAGCTGCCAAAAAAATGAATCAAGGTGCACTTTAATTAGATATCATCTCAGAAAATCCTTTGTGCCAGATATTTTCTGCCACATGGATAACTTAATATGAACAAATTCCCTATTGTATACAAACTCTGAGAAGTCTGTATTTTTAAGTATATTTCTTGTTCAATGATATGAACGATGAGGGTTTAAAATATTATTAATAGTAATTTATTAACAATGAAAAATAAATTACGTTACAAATAACGATAGGCAAAAGTGGGTACTGCAGATGCTGGAGGTTAGAGTCAAGATTAGAGTGGTGCTGAAAAGGCACAGCAGGTCAGGCTGCATCCGAGGAGCAGGAAAATCGACGTTTCGGGCCAAAGCCCTTCATCAGGAATTCATTCCTGGTGGAGGGCTTTGGCCGGAAATGTTGATTTTCCTGCTCCTTGGATGTTGCCTGACCTGCTGTGCTTTTCCAGCACTACTCTAACAAATAAAGGTAGCGTAGCAGTCAATGTGTTGTGGCTGTAGAAATGGGAACTTTTGGACTCCTGTAAACATGTCTGCATTGCCTCTGCAACTGGAGGAGTATTGTCTCAGAGTCCATGAGCTGGAGGTCGAGTTACAAATGTTGTGATACATCGGGGAGGGAAAGAATTACTCTTTACATTGTGGGTTTCTGATTTGCTGCATGATCAGGAATAGGAAGTGATGACTGAGGAAGTAATGAGTGAGGCAGGTAATGGAATCGAGAAGGCAGGAGCCTCAGGCTATGCAATAGTTTTGCAACTTGTATGGATGAGGCCAGGTCTGCAGTGTGGAAGGGCAAACAGGCCGAGGAATAGGAAACCATTTCAATTGGGTGAAATGAAAGGAATCCAGGAGGCGTCGACTGTATAGGTGGGGAAGTGAACATACTGCTGTGCAGAAGGCAGTGAGAAACTGCTGTGTTGCCTGCCTGATTCCTGCCTGTTCTGGACTGGAGAGTATTTTTGACTGTGAAGAAGGTGATATGACTGTTGTGGTTTGCAAATGAAACAACAGTATAGTTAGAACTAGGAAAGAGGATCTGCTGAGGGAATACAAGCAACCATGATCAAATTAAACATCAAAACCTCAAATGTAGCAATCTTTGGATTATTACCTAAGCCATAAATAAATCAAAGTAGGGTAAATAAGATTAAAGAGTTGAGTGTGTGGTTTACAGATTGGTATGGGAGATATAGATTTGACTGGGACAAGTCGGAAGACTAATTGAGACTGGTTTCAACCGAAAGATCTCTTTTACACTGGTGAGACCAAACGCAGATTGGGTGATCGCTTTGCAGAACACCTCTGTCCTGACTGTAGGAATAACACTGATCTACCGGTTGTTTGCCATTTCAACAAATCACCTTGCTCTCACACTCGCATATCTGCCCTGGGCCTGCTGCAGTGCTGCAATGAGAATGACACATGCTTGAGGAACAAAACCTCATTATCTGCTTTACAGTTTTGAGGCCTCAATGTTGAATTCTATAACTTCAGAAACTAATCACATTATATGTGTATTCTCCATTTCTCTTACACTCTATTGTTTGTGTCTTGTTAACTCTACCTGATAAAGGAGCAGCGCTCCAAATGCTCGTACTTCCAAATAATCCTATTGGACTATAAGCTGGTGTCGTGAGATTTTTATCTTAGTAGAGAAGACCAATTCTTTCACTTTCAAACTTTAATTTTACATATCGCTGTTGCTATCGCCAACATGAACAATTCCTTTGTCTTTTGTGTTAGGCCTATACGCCGTCTGCCTCTTGCTCTTCCTCCACCTCTGTCAAAAGTATTAAAAAATTTCCAACTCCTTTCAGTTCTGAGCAAAAGTCATACAGGGCTTAACTCGCCACAGATGCTGCAAGACCTGCTGAATTTCTCCAATATTGTCTGTATTTGTTTCAGATTTCTGGTGTCTACAATATTTGGCTTTTACATAACACAGCTGGAATACAGTGAACAGATTTGGAACAGATTTAGATGGTCTGATTGGATAGGCTATACAGTGGCAAATGGAGTTTAATTCTGAAAAGTGTGAGGTGTTGTATTTTGGGAGGACCAACAAGATAAGGGAGTACGTTTTGAATGCTCATACCTTAGGAGCTAAAGAGAATCAGAGAGACTTTGGTGCATGTGTCCAATGATCCTTGAAGGCAGCAGGACAGATAGATAAGGTGGCTAAGGAAGTGTATAGAACATAGAATATAGAACAATATAGTGCAGAACAGGCCCTTCGGCCCTCGATGTTGCACCGACCTGTGAACTATTCTCAGCTCGTCCCCCTACACTATCCCAAAATCATCCATGTGCTTATCTAAGGATTGTTTAAATCTCCCTAACGTGGCTGAGTTAACTACATTAGCAGGTAGGACATTCCATACCCTTACCACTCTCTACGTAAAGAGAGTGTATGGCATACTTGCCTTTATTAGTCAAGGTGTTAAATACAAAAGCAAGCAAGTTATAATGGAGTTGCATAAAATGTTATTTAAGCCACGGCTGGGATATTGTGTGCAATTCTGGTCGCCATGCCACAAGAATGATGTGATTGCGCGAGAGAGGATGCAGAAGAGATTCACCAGGATGTTGCCTGAGCTGGAATGATTAAACTATGAAGATATACTAGTTAGGGAGTGTTTTCTTAGAGCATAAAAGGCTGAGGTGGTATCTGATTGAGGTAAACAAAGTTCGGAGGGGCGTAGAGAGAGACCCTTCCCCCTCAGAAAAGATTAATAATGAGGAGACTGCAGTTTTAACTTAAGGAGCAGACCGGATTTGAAGAAGCATTTTTTACCCAGAGGTTTGTAGGTATCTGGAAGTTATTGCTTAAAAGGATGATAGATGTGCAAATGTTCAAGTCTTTAAGAACTATTTTGATGAACATTTGCAATGTCATAGCCCATATATGGGCCAAATCCTGGAAAATGGGATTAGAATAGATAGATAAATGTTGACCAACTTGGATGTGGTGGGCTGAAGTTGAGGAATATAGGGAGATAAGAGTCATAGCAGTGATATACCTAGCAGCAGCAATTCCAAATTCTAACCTAATTAAAGGTGTCAGTATCTGACCTAGCGGAAGGCATGGGAGATAGCCTCACCGGTGCTGCTTCTGAGGCATCCGTTCTTTCTTCTTCAGAGATATAAGAGCAAATATCTTGTGAGACAAGCCTCTTAGATGCCAACACCATTCTGCTTCCACAGGAACACACAGGAGACAAAGAGAGGAGAGACAAAGACATTCAGACATGTTAATAATACGTATCCATGACAAGAAACCTAGAGGGGATTTGGTAATGGTGGAGAGGTGCAGCAATGGACAATGCTTCTTGTTTGGTTTCCATATCATTGTGGTTTCAGCATCTTCACAGGAGTGGTCCCAGTATCACCTGATCCAGAGTTAGAATTCTGTTTTTTTTATAGTGGGTATTCAAAGGGGATTCGACCATCATCTTGATTCTCTCCACCCAACTGTGGAGTATTTTCTCCTGGAATTAGACAAAGGGAGGGACTAAGTTGGATGAAAGCGACTGACATAGCTTTTAGTGCTGGAGCAGGTGTGAAATGGAGCAAGAAGTAGATTGTACCAAAACCATACAGGGTTAGTAATGTGAAATTTGTGGTGGGTGAGAGCAAGTGAAGATAAATTATGTATGCAAGAGTGAGCAGAGGATCTGGTGAGAGGTGAGTACAGCAGCAGAGATACAATATGAAGTAGCAGAGAGCAAATAGTGGCAAGTAACCCTGATGGTTCTGAGAAGGTGATTGATCTTCCTCATATGCTGCTGTGCATGCCTCCAAATGGCTGAGACTCCAACACTCTCTCAGATGACAACCTATGACCAGGGTGTCAGGGTCCATTATCATGGCTTCCTCTGGTGATCCTGGGGGAAGAGTATGGCCCTCCCCTGTGGTACCCTATGCATAAGGAACTCTACATCTCTGTCCACAAATTGGGACACCAACATGCTCCTTCAATGTCATGTCTGGGACTAATATCATGAACCCTGCAGGATAGCTTCAGTCTGAGTGTGCAAAGATGGTGACATTGACAGAGATGCCTTTCCAACCTGGGAAATCTGGACAGTGGTGAGTAGAGTCATAAAGATGTATAACACAGAAACGGATCATTCAGTGCAACTCGCCCATGCCGACCAGATACCCTAAATTAATCCAGTCCCACTTGCTTGCACTTGGCCCACATTCCTCTAAACCCTTCCTATTCATACACCCATCCAGATGCCTCTTAAATGTTGTTATAGTACCAGCCTCCACCACTTCCTCTAACAGCTCGTTTCATACACGCATCACGTAAAACTTTTGCCCCTTAGGTCCCTTTTATATCTTTCCTCTCTCACCCTAAACCTATGCCCTCCAGTTCTTGATTCCCCCACCCCAGAGATCATTCCTGATGAAGGGCTTATGCCCAAAACATCGACTCTCCTGCTCGTTAGATACTGCCTGACCAGCTGTGTTTTTCCAGCACCACACTCTCGAAACCCACAGGGAAAAGACCATGTCTACTCACCCTATCCATGCCCCTCATGATTTTATAAACCTCTATAAGGTCACCCCTCAGCCTCCAAGCTCCAGGGAAAACAGACCCATCCTATTCAGCCTCTCCCTATATCTTAAAGCTGCGACTCTGGCAACATCTTTGTAAATCTTTTCTGAACCCTTTCAAGTTTCGCAACATCCTTCTGATATGAGGAAGACCAAAATTGCATGCAATATTCCAACAGTGGCCTAACCAATGTCCTGTACAGCCACAACATGACCTCCCAATTCCTGTACTCAATGCTCTGCCCAGTAAAGAAAAGCATACCAAACGCCTTCTTCACTATCCTATCTACCTGAGATTCCACTTTCAAGGAACAACGAACCTGTACTCCAAGATCTTTGTTCAGCAACACTCCCCGGGACCTTACTATTGAGTATATAAGTCCTGTCCTGATTTGCCTTTCCAAACTGCAGCGCCTCACATTTATCTAAATTAAACTCCATCTGTCACCCCTCAGCTCATTGGCCCATCTGATCAATATCCCATTGTGCTTTCAGGTAACCTTCTTCGCTGTCCACTACATCTTCAATTTTGGTGTCATCTGCAAACTTACTAACGACACCTCCTATGTCCACATCCAAATCATTTGAAGAAATGTTGAAAAGCAGTGGATCCAGCACTAATCCTTGTGGCACACTACTGGTCACAGGCCTCCAGTCCGAAAAGTAACCCTCCACCACCCTCTGTCTTCTACCTTCGGGCCAGTTCTGTATCCAAATGGCTAGTTCTCCCTGTATTCCATGTGATCTAATCTTGCTAACCAGGAGAAAGTGAGGACTGCAGATGCTGGAGAGTCAGTGTTGAGAAGTGTGGCACTGGAAAAGCACAGAAGGTCAGGCTGTACCCAAGGAGCAGGGAAGTCAACGTTTCGGACATAAGCCCTCCATCATGATTCAGGGGCCTATGCCTGAAATGTAGACTTCAGGAATGCTGAATTTGAAACCACAAACAGATCAGCCATGTTATTATTGAATAGCAAATACTGAATGGTCTACTTTTGCTCCTAATTTGCATGTTTAACTTTCACTCCCTTCAATCCTGATGTACAATGCCAATGCTATGTACCATTTATACCAAGGTATCTTCAATAAATTTTCAAAGCTGCTGGGTTAAAATCTTGAAACTCCCTTCTGAATAACATTGTGGGTTTCCGTACACCCCAAAGAATGTACCGGTTCAAGAAAGCAGCCCACCACTAGCTTCTTAAGGGCAATTAATGATGTATCGTAAGTTCTGACCTAACCAGTGATGCCCATCTCCCTTGGTCAAATAAACAAAAATTGTTCAAGTTACCAATTGGCCTGTTCCTGCTTCTGATTTGTATGTTTGCATGATCAAACTCTTTTATATTGCGAATCATTTTCTTTATATCATAGTCTGTTAATTGAAGTTCATTACCATCTCAGCCAATATGAAAAATCAATAGTGAAAGTGTCTTAGCATTTTCTAATTATTTAAAGTTCAAATCCATTCACATGTTCCATTTTGAAATATGGACACAAACCAGTCAGTTTCTTTTTATATAGAACAGAAATACTTGCACTGTTTGTGAACCTGTGAAACTTACTCACGGAGTTTCAATTCAACGTGTTCATTAAAGTCATATATCATTATCTGACACAGACATCTCACAGGATAAAAACAAAATGCTATGGATGCTAGAAGTCCAAAACCAATGCAGAAAATGTGAGAGAAAC
Organism: Chiloscyllium plagiosum; assembly: GCF_037043375.1. Classification (NCBI taxonomy): domain Eukaryota; kingdom Metazoa; phylum Chordata; class Chondrichthyes; order Orectolobiformes; family Hemiscylliidae; genus Chiloscyllium; species Chiloscyllium plagiosum. The sequence continues at coordinate 81,981,362 of NW_028270142.1, read as the reverse complement.
TCAGCAGGTCAAGCAGCAACGATGGAGAAAGTAATAGAGTTAACATTTTCAGTCCCATGTGATTTTACTTCAGTACTTACAGGATATATTTGTGTTATTCCTGCAGTTTGGGAATTGACATTCCCCTGTAACAAGGCTTGGGGAAAAGGCCCCAAGAGATTTGTTACACAGATGAGTGTTCCCCTAATGCTGCTGTATTATCACTGGCAATGTAAGTGAGCATATCTCTGTAAGAGCGAGAGAAATTTATATCCAAATTTAAAGAAATAGGCCTCAACACCCTTTCCTAAACACCCTCTTGCTGCCTTATTGAATTGTTAATCTAGTAGAAAACTAGCCCTAGAGCCACGAGAGATTCAAACTTGACAGTAGTTCAGGCAAGCTGTCACATTGTTTTTACTGACCAGTGAGATCAGAAGTGTTCAGCAGCAATCAGAGACCCTCTTTGTGCCACACTAGTGGACAATGCGCCATTCTCTTTATTTTTTACTCTATCTTTTTTTTAAAAAGTCTCATCTGGATATGGATTGTACAGCTGTGTCACATTTCCAACATGTGCCTGGAGTATGTTTATGTATTCACAGTTGCTTCATAAACTGAGTGAGGCTATATAAATATTTGCAACAGTGAATAATTGTTGAATTAATGGGTGATATGATATTAACAGTACCCTCCAAATATTCAGAATCTTTCCTCGTTGGTATTTTATTTTTCTTAGTGACAATGAATCTTTCTCTTCACGCCCTTGTGACTATCAATGGGATATCAATGGGATAGTCACAATTTCAGAATTTCAGAAACCTTTAGGGCTTCAGTCAGCAGCTTTGATACTGCATCGCCTTCTGCCACTTGAACTATAATTTGAGCTCCATCTGTCTATTTGTCGATCTTTCTATTTCTGATCTCTTTCTGACAAATACAGGAAAATTCAGGGTTGTGACCAAGCAGCCTACAAATAATAACAAGACTTGGTCTCTGTGTTGCTTTTAGCTACGATGGAGTCGTAATAGTGGATCAAGAAGTCTTCCATATAACTTTCTGCACTCGCTCAATTTTGAATGCAACCCAGCAGTGGCTTAAGAGAGATAAAGTTAAACAGACAAAAGGTTGATAGCAAGCCAGGGAAGGAGAAAAGCTGGTAATGGGATGGCACGCTGGCTCAGTGGTTAGCACTGTTGCCTCACAGCACCAGGGACCTGGGTTCAATCCCGCCTTGGGCAACTGTCTGTGTGGAGTTTGCAAATTCTCCGGTTTCCTCCCACAGTCCAAAGATGTGCAGGTTAGGTGAATTGGCCATGCTAAATTGCCTGTAGTGTTAGGTGCATTAGTCAGAGGAGAATGGGTCTGGGTGGGTTGCTCTTCGGAGGGTCGGTGTGGACTTGTTGGGCCAAAGGGCCTGTTTCCACACTGTAGGGAATCTAATCAAATCAGTCAGTAAAAATGGGTTGGCTGTGCTGAAAGCAGCCCATGGTATGACAGGGTTTGGGGTGTATGAGTGAGTAAACGACATGGAAGGAGGTGTTCAGATCATTGAACTCAATATTGAATCCTGAAAGCTATAGGTAAATTGGAAATGAGATGCTGTTCTTCCAACTTGCACTGAGCCTAATTGGAGCACTGCAAGATGGACCAGAAATGGCGGTGTGGGAACATGGTGGTGTGTTAAGGTGGCAGACAACTTGAAGCTCAGGATTGTTTTTACAGACAGAAATGAGGTGAACCTCAAATTGCCCACTCAGGCTGCATTTCATCTCCACATTGTGAATAGCAAATACTGCAGATAAGATTGAGCGAAAAGCAGGTAGATCTCTGCTTCACCCGGAACTACGCCTGGGGCCACAGATAGTGAGGCGGGAGGAGGTAAACTGACAAGTGTTACACCTTCCATGATTACATGGGAAGATGCCAGGGAGGCTTTGGGAGTGGAGAAGGAGTGGACCAGGGTATCCCAGAGGAATGTTCCTTGTGAAGTGCTGACAGGGAAGATAGGGGACTATACATCCTGTCATGACATTTTGCTGGAAGTGGTGGAAATGATAGCTTATGCTGCTTTGGATTTGGGTCGGGGTCCCTGTCATTATTGGGAGGGAAGAGAAGGGATGAGGTTAGATTTTCAGAAAATGGATAGGAAACAGCTAAAGGCCTTGTCAACCACTGTGGCAGGATATTTTCAGTAGAGGAATTAGGTGAAGATTTCTGAGGTCTGTCTGTAGAAGGGGGCATCAGCACAACAGATGTGATGGAGACTGAGAAATTGGGAAAATTGAATGGAATGTTTATCGGAAATGGGATGTAAGGGTGTATGGTTCAGGTAACTGTGGGAGTCAGTGTACTAGATATCGGTGGCCAATTAATTATTAATGAAAGTTGCAATCTCTGCAAAAATTAACCAATTTAGATTAACTACTTTGAGGCAAGGATGACCATTCAACCTCTAATAACAAACCAATAAACCTGCATGATGAGTATAGTAAAATCATATTCAATTATTGCGTCTTAGAACATAGAACAGTATAGCATGGTACAGGCCCTTCAGCCTCGATATTGTGCTGAGCATTTATCTTAATCAAAGATCAATCTAACCTACCCACCCCTCAATTTACTGCCCTCCATGTGCTTGTCCAGCAGTTGCTTAAATGTTCCTAACGTCTTTGAATCTACTACCGCCGCTGACGGTGCATTCCATGCATCCATCACTTTGCTCAATCAACCCTTGACATCTCCCCTGTACCTTCCTCCAATCACCTTAAACTTATGACCCTATGTGACAGCCATCTCTGCCATGGGGGAAGAGTCTCTGGCTATCTATTCTATCTATACTCTCATTATCTTGTACACCTCTATCAAGTCACCTCTCTTCCTTCTTCTCTCTAGTGTGAAAAGCCCTAGCTCACTCAACCTCTCTTCATAAGACAAGCCCTCCAATCCAGACAGCATCCTGGTAAATCTTCTCTGCCCCCTTTCAAAAGCATCTGCATCCTTCCTATAATGAGGCGACCAGAACTGGACACAATATTCCAAGTGTGGTTTAACCAGTGTATAGAACTGCAGCAAAACCTTGTGGTTCTTAAACACAATCTCCCATTAATGAAAGCCAAAACACAATATGCCTTCTTAACAGCTCTATCAAGTTGGGTGGCAACTTTGAGGGATTTATGTAGGTGGACGCCATGATCCTGCTGTTCCTCCACACTGCCAAGAATCGTGTCTTTAACCCTGTATTCAGCATCAATTTCAACTTTCCAAAATGAATTGCTTTGCATTTATTCAGGTTTAACTTCATCTACCACTTCTCAGCCCAGCTCTGCATCCTGTCAATGTCTTGTTGTGGCATGCAACAGCCCTCAACACTATATACAGCCCCACCGACCTTTGTGTCATCGGCAAATTTACTAACCCATCCTTTCACTTCTGCATCCAAGTCATTTATAAAAATTACAAAAAGCAGATGCCCAAGAACAGATCCCTGCAGAACACCACAGGTCATCGACCTCCAGGCAGAGTACTTTCTATCCAATACCATTGGCTGTCTTTTTTCAGCCATTTCTGTCCTGGGGAAAAGTCTCTAGCCATTTCTGTCCTGGGGAAAAGTCTCTGGCTATTTACTCTATCTATGCCTCTCATTACCTTGTCCACCTCTATCAAGTTACCTCCCTTCCTTCTTCTCTCCAGTGTGAAAAGCCCTAGCTCACTCAACCTTTCTTCATAAGAAAGCCCTCCAATCCAGGCAGCACCCTGGTAAATGTCCTCTGCCCCCTTTCGAAAGCATCTGAATCCTTCCTATAATGAGGCGACCAGAACTGGACACAATATTCCAAGTATGGTGTAACCAGGGTTTTATAGAGCTGCAGCAAAATTTCCCTGTATCCCATATCTCCTGACTTTCTGAATAAGCCTACTATGGGGAAACTTGACAAAGGCCTTACTGAAATCCATATACACCACATCCACTGATCGATCTTCATCAACTTGTCTCGTCACATCGTCAAAGAGCTCAATAAAGCTTGTGAGGAATGATCTACTCCTCACAAAGCCATACTGACAACCTTTCATCCAACTATGTTTTTCCAAATAGTCATAAATAATATCTCTCAGAATCCTTTCCAACACCTTGCTTACCGCAGACGTAAGACTGACTGGTCTGTAATTCCCAGGGATTTCCCTGTTCCCTTTCTTGAACAGAGGAACAGTATTTGCCTCTCTCCAATCATCCGGTACTCCTCCCATGGAGAGTGAGGATGCAAAGGCACAGCAATCTCATTTCGTTTTTCCCACGGTAACCTTGGATATATCTGATCTGGCCCTGGGGACTTATCTATCTTGATGCTTCCCAGAATTTCCAGCACATCCACTTTCTTAATGTCAATTTGTTCAAGCCTATTAACCTGGACCATAGTGTTCTCACCTTCAACAAGGTCCCTCTCTCTAGTGAATACTGAAGCCTTCCCTACTTCTTCAGACTCCAGACACAAGTTCCCTCCACCATCCCTGATCGGCCCTACCCTTTCTCTGATCATTCTCTTATTCCTCACCTAAGTGTAGAACGCCTTTGGGTTTTTCCTAATCTTTCCCACCAAGGCTTTTTTGTGCCCCATCCTAGCTCTCCTCAGTTCAATTTTGAGTTCTTTCCTAGCTATCCTGTAATCCTCTAAAGCTGTGCCACATCCTTGCTTCCTCAACCTTAAGTAAGCTTCCTTCTTCCTTTTGACGAGAAGCTCCTCTTCTCTTATCATCCAAGGCTCCTACACCTTACCATTCCTTGCCTGTCTCAGTGGGACAAAGTTATCCAACACTCACAACAAGTGCTCGTTAAACAGCCTCGACATTTCTGTTGTGTATTTCCCGTAGAATAATTGTTCCCAATTTATACAGCCCAGCTCCTGTCTAATAGTAGGATAATTTCTCCTCCCCCCAATTAAATACCCTCCCATACTATCTGTTCTTATTCTGAATTAGTGGTACTGGAAAAACACAGCAGTTCAGGCAGCATCTGAGGAGCAGTAAAATCGACGTTTCGGGCAAAAGCCCTTCATCAGGAATACAGGCAGAGAGCCTGAAGCGTGGAGAGATAAATGAGAGGAGGGGTGGGGAGAAAGTAGCATAGAGTACAATAGGTGAGTGGGGGAGGGGATGAAGGTGATAGGTAGGGAGGAGGCTGGAGTGGATAGGTGGAAAGGAAGATAGGCAGGTAGGACAAGTCCGGACAAGTCATGGGGACAGTGTTGAGCTGGAAGGTTGGAACTAGGGTGAGGTGGGGGAAGGGGAAATGAGGAAACTGTTGAAGTCCACATTGATGCCCTGGGGTTGAAGTGTTCCAAGGTGGAAGATGAGGAGTTCTTCCTCCAGGCGTCGGGTGGTGAGGGAGTGACAGTGAAGGAGGTCCAGGACCTTCATGTCCTCGGCAGAGTGGGAGGGGGAGTTGAAATGTTGGGCCACAGGGCGGTTTGGTTGATTGATGTGGGTGTCCTAGAGATGTTCCCTAAAGCGCTCTGCTAGGAGTAGAGGAGACCACATTGGGAGCAACGGATACAATAAATGATATTGATGGATGTGCAGGTAAAACTTTGATGGATGTGGAAGGCTCCTTTAGGGCCTTGGATGGAGGTGAGGGGGGAGGTGTGGGCGCAGGTTTTGCAATTGCTGCGGTGGCAGGGGAAGGTGCCAGGACGGGAGTGTGGGTTGTAGGGGGGCGTGGACCTGACCAGGTAGTCACGGAGGAACAGTCTTTGCGCTAGGCAGAAAGAGGTGGGGAGGGAAATATATCCCTGGTGGTGGGGTCTGTTTGGAGGTGGCGGAAATGTCGGCGGATGATTTAGTTTATGCGAAGGTTGGTAGTGTGGAAGGTGAGCACCAGGGAGGTTCTGTCCTTGTTACGGTTGAAGGGATGGGGTCTGAGGGAAGAGGTGCGGGATGTGGATGAGATGCGTTGGAGGGCATCTTTAACCACGTGGGAAGGGAAATTGCAGTCTCTAAAGAAGGAGGGCATCTGGTGTGTTCTGTGGTGGAACTGGTCCTCCTGGGAGCAGATACGGCGGAGGCAGAGGAATTGGGAATATGGGATGGCATTTTTGCAGGAGGTAGGGTGGGAAGAGATGTAATCCAGTAATCGGTGGGTTTGTAAAAAATGTCGGTGTCAAGTTGGTCGTCATTGATGGAGATGGAGAGGTCCAGGAAGGGGAGGGAGGTGTCAGAGATAGTCCAGATAAATTTAAGGTCAGGGTGGAATGTGTTGGTGAAGTTGATGAATTGCTCAACCACCTCGCGGGAGCACGAGGTGGCACCAATGCAGTCATCAATGTAGCGGAGGAAGAGGTGGGGAGTGGTGCTGGTGTAATTACGGAAGATGGACTGTTCTACATAGCCAACAAAAAGACAGGCATAGCTGGGGCCCATACGGGTGGCCATGGCTACCCCTTTGGTCTGGAGGAAGTGGGAGGATTTGAAGGAGAAATTGTTAAGGGTGAGGACCAGTTCGGCCAAACAAATGAGAGTGTCAGTGGAAGGGTACTGTTGGGGACGTTGGTAGAGGAAGAAACAGAGGGCTTGGAGGCCCTGGTCATAGTGGATGGAGGTGTAGAGGGACTGGATATCCATGGTGATGATGAGGCGTTGGGGGCCGGGGAAACGGAAGTCTTGGAGGAGGTGGAGGGCGTGGGTGGTGTCTCGAATATATGTGGAGAGTTCCTGGACTAGGGGGGATAGGACATTGTCGAGGTAGGTAGAGATGAGTTCAGTGGGGCAGGAGCATGCTGAGACAATGGGTCGGTCAGTGTGGTCAGGCTTGTGGATCTTGGGAAGGAGGTAGAACCGGGCAGTGCGGGGTTCCCGGACTATGAGGTTGGAAGCTGTGGGTGGGAGATCTCCTGAGGTGATGAGGTTCTGTATGGTCTGGGAGATGATGGTTTGGTGATGGGGGGTGGGGTCATGGTCGAGGGGGCGGTAGGAGGAGGTGTCCTCGTGGCTATGGTAAAGGTGAGGCAGTTGTGGTTAATGTCATCAAAATGCTCTCCCACCGAGAGATTTGATACCTGGCCTGGCTCATTGCCTAGCACCAAATCCAAAATGGCCTCCCCCCAGTTGGCCTACCAACATATTGAATCAGGACTCCTTCCTGGATTCACCTGACAAAAAATCGGCTTCATCCTGACCATCTGCAATAAAGAGGTTCCAATCAATATTGGGGAAGTTGAAGTCGCCCAGAACATCTGAACCTTTCCAAGATCTGCTGTCCAATCTGTTCTTCCATCTCTCTGATGCTCTCTGATCCTATAGAAAACACCCAATAAAGTGACTGCGCATTTCCTGTTACTGACTTCCACCCATGCTGACTCAGTAGACAAACCCTCCTCAACAACCTATTTTTCTGCAGCTGTGATGCAGTCTCAAGTTGACAGTGCAACTCCCCGCCCGCCACCTTTCTTTTTACAGTATCTAAACCCTGGAATATCCAGCAACCATTCCTGCCCCTGGGAAATCTATGTCTTCGTTATGGCCACAACATTGTAGTTCCAAGTATGGATCCATGCTCTAAGTTCATCACTCTTCTTCCTGATACTCCTTGCATTGAAACAGACCCACTTTAACCCATCCCTTTTCCCTATCAACTGTGAATCCTTCCGGACAAGCTCTCTGTATTCCATTTCTGCCTGTTCAACAGCTACCATCTGATCTGTCACTCTCATTCGTATCCCCCTGCCAAACTAGTTTAAACCCTCCCAAAGTGCTCTCGCAAATCTCCCACCCAGGACATTGGTGCCCCTCCTTCAACCCGTCCTTCATGTATGGTTCCACTTTTCCCAGAAGGTACCCCAATGATTTATGTATCTGAAGCCATCCCTCCTGCACCAGCCCTGTAGCCATCTGTTTAGCTGCATTCGCTCCCTGTTCCTCACCTCACTAACACAGGGCACTGATGGTAATCCTGAGATTACTTTCTGTTCGTCCTGCTTTTTAACTTCCAACCTAACTCCTTGAAATCACTTTTTAGATCCTCATCCCTTTTCCAAGCTATGTCATTGATACCAATGTGTACCATGATGTCTGACTGATCACCCTCCCCTTTCAGAATCTTGTAGACTCGATCAGAGACATCCTGGACCCTGGCACCTGGGCGGCAACATCCTTTCTGGGAATATCGTTCGTGACCACAGAATCTCCTGTCCATTCCTCTAAATATTGATTCTCTTATCACTTGCTCTTTTCTATTCTCCCCCTTCCCTTCTTGTGTTTATAAAGAAAGTAGAAAGAACTTGCTTGCTCACAGTATCTTAATGTCATTGGAAATTCCAAAATAGCATCAAAATTAGTGAGTTGCTGTTGAAGCTGCATTCTTTACTGTTACATATCCATGTGGATTAACCAGGTTTGAAGCAGAAAGTACAAAAATACATTTTACATACAAATGATTTATCTTGTTTGATGCATAGTGCATTTGAGATCAGTGTAATAAGAAAATCTTCTGTCCTTCACATAGAATCTTGAAGCAAGTGTGGCCTCAGCTGAACATTTCCTGTGAAGTCATCTCCCACATTACAGCACACCCTCTGCATTGCAAAGTTTCAACTTAGGGAATGTGATCACATGCAGGAGCGGTGGGCTTATTCATACAATTTATTGTGACAGAAGAACACTACTACTGAACTAAACTGATGTTCTGAAAGGTTGCAAACAGCATTCCCTGTAATTTTTATTCCAGCTATGCAGACTTCGAGATTTGTATGTAGCAGCAACTTCCGGAACCAGATGTCAGTGCCACGATTGGTTACGCTGACGCTGATCACCACACTTAGAACCTTGGAGTGACTGTCAGCCACACAGCTAAGAGGGAATGTTAGCTGGACACTCCATAATGCATTGGAACTAATATTGCCACTCCTTCACTGTTGCTGGATCAAAATGCTGCAGCAGTTCAAGAAAGCAACTCATCTTTTCAGCAATGGTTAGGGATCAACAATAATGCTGCACTTTCTACGTTGCTCACATCCCGTGAGTGAAGTAAAAACAAAGTAGTGCAAACTACATTGATTAATGTGAAAAATAGATCACTTTTTACTTGTTGACCTGATTGCCCATTGGTCTGATAGTGTAAATTTAAAATGTTCATCCTTGTTTTCAGTCCTGCTCTGGCCTCACCTTTTGCTATCTTTGTAATCTCCCCCAGCCCTATAAGTCTCCAGGTCATCTTTGCTTCTCCAATTGTAGCCTCTTAAAAATTTCCAATATTAAATCCCCTAGCATGAATGGCCAAAGCTTCACCTGCTGGGTTTTGAAGCTGTGGTGTTTGCTCCCCAGCCCCTCTTGTTTAGCTCCTTCAGGGCACTTCTTCAAGCCTATGGCTTTAATCAAAACTTTTGATCACCTTCTCCGGAATTTCCTGCTGTCAAACGGCTTGATAATTCCCCTCTGATGCATCTTGGAACCTTTTGTGATGTGACATATAAGCAAATCACTCTTGTCAGATTTCTCATTCTAAACCATTAAATATGTTTGTAATTGCTGGTGAAAAATACAATTGCTGGTGCCCTATTTAGTACTACACAGATATTTGTTTGCATTTATTTTTGCCAGTAACATATATTACAGAAAAAAAAATTAATGCTATGGGAACTGGAGGAAAAACACCTGGACATGTTTACGTAGGAAGGGGAATGTGGACCTGCAATAAGAATATAAGGAGGTAGGCAGAAAATTCGCAAACAAGACCTCAAATGTAGTTATCTCTGGATTACTACTGGTGCAATGCACAGGAAATGTAATAAGAGAAATAGGAAGATAGGCAGATGAATGCTTGGCTTGAAAGATAATGCAGAATGGTGGACTTAAGATTCCTGGAACACTGGGTCTGAGTTCTTTGCAGGATGTTTTGCTAGTGTTGTTGCGAGGACTTTAACCTAAGTCAGCAGTGTTGGGAACACCTGGAGAGATGGATAGGACTGTTATACTGAATAGAAACGTAGTTTATGCCAGAATAAAGTAGAAAGTAATGAAGTCTAAATCAGGTTTAGTATACATCTATGTAAATAATATATTGTACGATTGAGCAGATACAAGCACAGATTGTTATAGATAAACATGATGTTGCGATAGTAATGAGTCCTGACTCAAGGAAGGGAGAACTGTGTGTTATATACCCTGGGTACAAGGTGTTCAGAAAAAATAGGAAAGGAATAGAAGAATGAGGCCTAGTTGTATTGGTTCAGGAGTGCATTGCAGTGATGAAGAAAGAGAGTATACCCAAGGGTTCAAAAACGGAATCAATCTGGCTACAGCTAAAAATGTTGCAATTACATTGCATGGTGTAGTGTGTAGACATCACCATAGGAAAGCTGTAGAGGAACAAGTCTGCAGGGAAATTACAGAGACATGCCACTTTTATAGAGTGGTTAAATTTGGAAATCTTAATGTAAACTTGGATAGTGCTAGCATTAAGAGTGGAGAAAGGCAAATGATCTTATATTGTATACAGGAAAATAACCTATGCCAATATTTATCCAGTACAACTAGAAAGGATGCAGTATGACTGCAAATGAGTTGAAGCAAATAGACCAAGTGTCAGTGGGAGATCAGTTAGGACACAATAATCATTGTATTGTTAGATATAGGATGAGGGTATTAATTGGGCAGTTTATTAATACTACCCAGGACAGTGCTGACTTCATTGGGATAAGAACCAAACCTGATTACATACTAAAATGAAAGACAAGTAGGAAAAATGAGATGAGGAGAAATTTCTTCACACAGAAGGCAGTTGAGGCTAAAGAATTGAATGTTTCCAAAAAGGAGACAGATATAGTTCTTCGGACTAAAGGGATCAAAGGGTGGGGTGAATGTGAGATCATGGTACTGAGTAGGATGGTCAGCCGAGCTCATATTGAATGGTGGAGTAGATACGAAAGGCTCCTCTTCCTATTTTCTATGTTTCAATAATTGAGCAATGAGCTACTTTCAAAGAGGCAATAGTTTAGGTATCGACAGAGTATATTCCACTAAAAGGGACAGGCGGAACAAGCAAATCCAGAGTTTGATGGATGACAAAGGACATAGAAATTAAGAAAAAGAAAACAAAATGTAATAATGACAAATATCAGGTAAATAATACAATTGAGAACCAAAGGCAATGAAAAGAGATGAGAAACAATATTAGAGAAGTGAAGATGAATTATGAGAAAAGGCTGGCAGTCGGCATAAATAGGGATCCCCAAAGTCTTTTGCAGGCACATCCATAGTAAAAGGTGATAAATAGAGGAGCAGAGCTGATTGGAGACCAAAATGGGATATACACAAGAAGACAAGAGGCATGGCTGACATATTAAATAAATAGTTTTAAATACCTTTCCCAAGGAGGTAGATGCTACCAAGGCTATGCATGCAGAGGGGAAAGTATTTGTCTCTAGAAGGCTTCAAAATCAATAGGAAGTGTTGAAAGGCTACCAACACTTTTAAAGAGAAAAGGGACTGAGACCAGAAGAGATACAAAAAGGGATATTGAAAGAAGTAAGCATGAAAATTACAGGGGCACTGGCTAGAATCATTTAGTGTCTGCCAGACTTAGAGGAGGTGCCAGAGGGCAGGAGAATTGAAGACATTGTAGTCTAATTCAAAAGGATTAAAAGATAAGCACAGAAATTGTAGATCAATCCATTTAACTGAAGTCATGAGGAAGCTTCTCAAAAAAATATTCAAGATAGAATTAGAAGTCACCTGGAAAAAGGTGAGTTGAGTAGAAAGATTCAGTATTGATTGCTAAAGGGGAAATCGTGTTTGACTCAGTTGCTGGAGATTCTTTTGAAGTTGTAACAGAAGTGGTTGATGGGTGGCAATGCTGTTGATATGTACATGGACTATCAAAAGGCATTAAATACCGTGTCAAGCAACATGCTTGTAAGAGCACTTCATGGAATAAAACAATAAGTAGCAATGTGGATACAAAGTTCACTATGTAAAAGTAAACAGACAGTAGTGATTGATGAGTATTTCTCAGTCTGGGGAAAGGTTTGTCATGGAGTTGCCCAAGGGAACCTTTCATTTTTATTATATATCCATGATTTTGATCTTGTTATGCAGGGGACAATTTCAATACTTCTTGATAATGCAAAACTTGGAGGCATTATTAACTGTGAGGCGAACAATATTTTTGCATTCGCTCTTGAGACATGGACGTTGGTGGTTGGCCAGCATTTATTGTCCATTCCTAATTGTGCTTGAGAAACTAGTAGTGAGCTATTTTCTTAAACAGCTGAAATCCATGTGCTTTAGATAAATCTACAAAACTGTTAGTGAGGGAGTTACAGGATTTTGACCCAACAACACTGAAGGAATGGTGATATATTTCCAAGTCTGGATATTGAGTGGTTTGTAGGGGAACTCCAGAAGGATAATAGATGAGTTGGTGGAATGGGCAAACTGGAGACAAATTAATTTCAGTGTGGAAAAGTGTTGGGAAGAACAGGGCAGACAATACAAAATTGGGGTACAATTCTAAAGGGGGTCAGGAGCAGAGGGACCTGGGTGTACGTGTGCATAAATCGCTAAAGGTGACAGGTTAGAGAGAGCAGTTAAACAAGATAATCTCAGCTTTATTAATAGGGCACACAATGATGAGCAAGGAGATCGATCTCAGCTAGAGAATTGCATATTCTGTGTTTCAAGCTATAAGAAGAATATGATCACTTTGGAGAACATGCAGAAAAGATTTACAAAAAAATGGTTCCATGGATGTAAACTTCAGTTATAAGAATAGATTAGAGAAATTGGAACTGTTCTTGGACAAAAGAAGGTGGAGACAATATCTGATAGACGTTTTCAAAATCGTGGGTGGTCTGGATAGATTAGAAAGCGAGGAACTGTTCCCTCACATAAAAGGCAGAGGGTACAGGCTTAAAACAATTTGCAAATATGACATGTGTTCTGCAATTTCACACAATCAGTGGTTCGGGTTTGTAATGCACTACCTGGATATATCGTTGAGTCAATGATTCTTTCAAGTAGGCTTTGGATGGTTATTTGAATAGAAGCAATATGCAAATGACATGGAAAATAGGTAGGTGAGTGGCAGAAACTCACAATATTCATTGGAGAGCTGAGTGGCCTCTTACACATAATAATAATTCTAATACTGTGTTTTATTTTACCTTGAATTTGATTAGATTACTTTCCAAATTATCTGAAAAATACTTTTTCTTCTCAGTGTTGACATTTCATTATTAGTGACTATCGTTGAATGAAACAGTCATAGAGTCATAGAGTCATGTACAGCATGGAAACAGACCCTTTGGTCCAACCCGTCCATGCCGACCAGATATCCCAACCCAATCTAGTCCCACCTGCCCAGCCCAGCCCATATCCTTCCAAACCCTTCCTATTCATATATCCATCCAAATGCCTCTTAAATGTTGCAATTGTACCAGCCTCCACCACATCCTCTGGCAGCTCATTCCATACACGTACCACCCTCTGCATAAAAAAGTTGCCCCTTAGGTCTCTTTTATATCTTTCCCCTCTCACCCTAAACCTATGCCCTTTACTCCCCAACCCCAGGGAAAAGACTTTGTCTATTTATCCTATCCATGCCCCTCAAAATTTTGTAAACCTCTATAAGGTCACCCCTCAGCCTCTGACGCTCCAGGGAAAACAGCCCCAGTCTGTTCAGCCTCTCCCTGTAGCTCAGATCCTCCAACCCTGGCAACATCCTTGTAAATCTTTTCTGAACCCTTTCAAGTTTCACAACATCTTTCCAATAGGAAGGAGACCAGAATTGCATGCAATATTCCAACAGTGGCCTAACCAATGTCCTGTACAGCCGCAACATGACCTCCCAACTCCTGTACTCAATACTCTGACCAATAAAGGAAAACATACCAAACGCCGTCTTCACTATCCCATCTACCTGTGACTCCACTTTCAAGAAGCTATGAACCTGCACTCCAAGGTCTCTTTGTTCAGCAACACTCCCTAGGACCTTACCATTAAGTGTATAAGTCCTGCTAAGATTTGCTTTCTCAAGATGCAGCACCTCGCATTTATCTGAATTAAATTGCATCTGCCACTTCTCAGCCCATTGGCCCATCTGGTCCAGATCCTGTTGTAATCTGAGGTAACCCTCTTCACTGTCCACTAGACCTCCAATTTTGGTGTCATCTGCAAACTTTATATAAACGACAAAAAGTAGAGGGCCCAGCACCGATCCTTGTGGCACTCCACTGGTCACAGGCCTCCAGTCTGAAAAACAACCCTCCACTACCACCCTCTGTCTTCTACCTTTAAGTCAGTTCTGTATCCAAAAGACTAGTTCTCCCTGTATTCCATGAGATCTAACCTTGCTAATCAGTCTCCCATGGGGAACCTTGTCGAACGCCTTACTGAAGTCCATATAGATCACATCTACTGCTCTGCCCCCACTAATCCTCTTTGTTACTTCTTCAAAAAACTTAATCAAGTTTGTGAGACATGATTTCCCATGCACAAAGCCATGTTGACTATCCCGAATCAGTCTTTGCCTTTCCAAATACATATATATCCTGTCCCTCAGGATGCCCTCCAACAACTTGCCTGCCGCCGAGGTTAGGCTCACCGGTCTATAGTTCCCTGGCTTGTCTTTAACGCCCTTCTTAAACAGTGGCACCAGGTTTGCCAACCTCCAGTCTTCCGGCATCTCACCTGTGACTATCGATGATACAAATATCTCAGCAATAGGCCCAGCAATCAGTTCTCTAGCTTCCTACAGAGTTCTAGGGTACACCTGATCAGAACCTGGGGATTTATCCACCTTTAACCATTTCAAGACATCCAACACTTCCTCCTCAGTAATCTGGACATTTTGCAAGATGTCACCATCTATTTCCCTCCAGTCTATATCTTCCATATCCTTTTCCACAGTAAATACTGACGCAAAATATTAATTTAGTATCTTCCCCATTTTCTGTGGCTCCACACAAAGGCCGCTTTGCTGATCTTTGAGGGGCCCTATTCTCTCCCTAGTTACCCTTTTGTCCTTAATATATTTGTAAAAACCCTTTGGATTCTCCTTAATTGTATTTGCCAACGCTACCTCATGTCCCCGTTTTGCCCTCCTGATTTTCCTCTTAAGTATACTCCTACTTTCTTTATACTCTTCTAGGGATTCACTCGATCTATCCTGTCTATGCTTCCTTCTTTTTCTAATCCTAACCCTCAATTTCTTTAGTCATCCAGCATTCCCTGTAGCTACCAGCCTTCCCTTTCACCCTGACAGGAATATACTTTCTCTGGATTCTTGTTATCTCATTTCTGAAGGCTTCCCATTTTCCAGCTGTCCCTTTACCTGCGAACATCTGCCTCCACTCAGCTTTCGAAAGTTCTTGCCTAATACCATCAAAATTGGCCTTTCTCCAATTTAGAACTTCAACTTTTAGGTCTGGTCTATCCTTTTCCATCACTATTTTAAAACGAATAGAATTATGGTCGCTGACCCCAAGGTGCTCCCACACTGACACCTCAGTCACCTGCCCTGCCTTCCTCTGTCATGGTTTCGTATAAACTGAGAAGAGCTTAATCAGTGGAATATAATGAATCAAAGTAATTTGTTATGTGGAGATAGAGTCAGAACTCAATTAAAAATTAATTTTTCAATGTCGAATAGAGATTCAATATATTTTCCAGGAAAGTGTACAGGAATTCAATTTGCTTATCACTTGAAGTTTAATTAATAAATGAGTGAGTAAAGAGGAAGATAATCTCAGTGATTTCTCATGATTTCTGCCAGTCAAATAAAGCTAATTTTAGCATATTATGTGTTTGATTGTTGAGGAGCCCTTCTACTAAGCAAATATTTCACGTGAAAAATTAAAATACACTGTGAAATAAAATGTCAGCATTGTATCATTCAGAATTCTCTGCCATTGACTTTTTAATACTTGTTTTAATAGATTGTTCTCTGGAGATATAAATTTTCACAGCTGAAAGGCTCTTCAGATGATGGAAAAAGCAAGATAAAATTTTTATTCCAGAACATTGACACTAAACAAATTGAAGCAAAGGTAATATGGTGTGAAACAAGTGTCGAACCAGACAAACCTGTGTTAATTTTTTTAAAATATGCTGCATTTGTATTTTTTTTGGCATTGCCATATTTTCATCAAATTGAAAATAAAACTGGCTAACTGTCCACATCACAACTGATCGAAGAAAATCAGCTGAACAGTTGAACTTCCCCAAGAGAACATTAATCTGAAACGTACATGTGTTGTTCAATTAGATACTTTGGCATCCTCCAGTGAAGTGATTACAATGCTTGTGTGTTCAGCTGGAGAATGGGTAATTGACGTCTTCAGAGAGCAGGTCACATGGATTTCCATGTGCCCTGTTAATCTAAAATCTATTCAGATTGGCTTCTGGAAATCAGGCCACTGACGTGTGACACAGATTGGATAAATTATATGCAGCAGCAGTAAGTTACTATGGAGAAAGTATTTTAAAAAAAATACTTTGCATAAGAGAATTGTCCCCAATGTGTTTTAGGAAAGGAGCTTTTTAACAATATACTTTGATCATCAAAACTAAAGTATACATTCATAATTCCACTAAAAGCGTTCAGAGATAAACATTCAATCCAAGGGTTTACATTAGATTAGATTAGATTACATTACAGTGTGAAAACAGGCCCTTCGGCCCAACAAGTCCACACCGACCCGCCGAAGCGAAACCCACCCATACCCCTACATTTACCCCTTACCTAACACTACGGGCAATTTAGCATGGCCAATTCACCTGACCCTGCACATCTTTTGGACTGTGGGAGGAAACCGGAGCACCCGGAGGAAACCCACGCAGACACGGGGAGAACGTGCAAACTCCACACAGTCAGTCGCATGAGGCGGGAATTGAACCCGGGTCTCAGGCACTGTGAGGCAGCAGTGCTAACCACTGTGCCACCGTGCCGCAGTTTAATTTTACTTGCTTCCTGGAGTTGGGCAGGAAGGGTAGAAGGGTGCATAAAATGGTGACAGAAAGGGTTTGGAGGCAAATGATGCCTTAAATAAAAGCTCATTGTGCAGTTGCTGGAAATCTAAACTAAACATAGAAACTCAGAAGCATCTGTAGAGAGAGAAACCAAGTTAACTGAGCATTTTTCTATCACCATGACATATTCTTGTATTTGGGAATAGCTGTAGCTTCAATGTCCAGAAATGGGCAACTAATTATTCTAGTTAGTTAGTCAATTAATAGCCACTTTACAATGGCATGGTTATTTGCCAATATCATTACTGTGTCCCCTAGGCCCCCACCACTGACAGGTAAACTGAAGGTGGAGGCTGCCGATTTTGGCAGTTTGTGATCACAATTATCTAATATAGATAATCAAACATTTTTCACAATTGTCTGGTTATAAAGTTAGTTAAGAAGTAACAGTTTGAATATGTTAAACATTAGTTAATTAGACAAAGAAAAGTATTCATCCATGACAGCTGGGAATAGTTCACTGATACCAGATGACAACAGGCTGTTACTGTGGCTGTTAGTCTCATTAAAGTTGTAAAGGCAGAGTCCTGCTCTCTAGTTGAGATGTTCGGGAACTGATCCCTGGGTCATTCTCCTCTCTGGACCATCTTCCATCTGGAGAAGACAATCTGAGGCCTGCTGGATGAGGACTGCTGCCCTGATGAGGATGCCCATCTCTTGTAAGAAATTATTGATACCCTATTTCTAAGGGTACACAGCTCAAACAATTGTATGAGTCCTTTTGGCCAATGATTATGGAACAACTACTTATAACATTGGATGACTATTGTCCCCTTGCCCACCTCCATTTGAAGGTTAGTTTTCATTCCTTCTGAGAACAGAACCTTCTTATTTTTGAAAACGCTGCGTCACAATAGGATAATGTGGTGTCCGAGAAGTCTTTTGATTATACAGGTCATTCTGCTATAACACGCATTTCATTAACTTGAATTCATTGTAACATGATTGACAAATTGGGGACACTGTTTCTAAAGTGCAAACTTTTAAAACGTGCTTTGGCTATAATGAGATTACATCGCCAATGCTTTAAGTGCTGTTTCTGAAGCACGATTTTCCTATAACATGGGGTTGCACAAGACATAACCACCACATTATAGAAAAACTACCTGTACTTGGGGAAGATACTCAACTGCTGTAACACAGTTAAAGCGACACAGGATATACGGAAAATGGAAAACTAAAACCCCGCCTGTTTAGAGAGACCTCCGATTTCCAACTGGCCTTCCTTTCTAACTGAAGAAGGAATTCCTCATCAGCAAAAGCTGCCTTCTTTAGCTCTGATGCTGGTTCTGGAGAGTTTGATCACCAGGCTTGCGTCACTGGCCCCAGTGCATGAAAATATGTTCGTATCCATCCTCTTTGGGTATGTCAATATGTAGGCACCGTATTCTTCTCCATCCAATTTCAGCCACCATTTTGGCTTTCTCACTTGACTTCAATTGGGTAACAATCACTGTCATGGCTTCTTAATTCACCACTGATAAAATAATCAGGCACATGGCCTACATATCTGGCAAAACACTGACATTGAAATTCATGTTCTGCATTCCTGATTTGTGTTGTCATTATTTGCATATCTGCCCCTTTTTTGCACATCTTGAAATTATTTTGTTCCACTGTTGATGACCATGCCTGTAACTTTCTCAGCTCTGTTCTGGAATTTCCTCCTTAAACGTCTGTGAATCATTTGTCTCTTTAGAACCCACCTCTAGTCAAGCTTACCATCATGCCTTCTAATGTTTTCTTCTCATAGCTTTGAGTTCATTTTTGTTGAATCAGAACTCTGTAAAGTACATTGGAATGCTTTGAACACTAATGACACCATATAAATGAAAGCTGCTGTTATTGTTATTAGTTTCCATGTACAATGCAGTTATCGGTCAGCAATCACTGTGAAGGCATAAGCCAGACCTGGATCAGTGTGTATTTTTAAGGTTATCAAAGAACAAAGATCAATACAGCACAGGACCAACCTCCTTCCTATGCCGACAAAGTTTTACCCTTCCATACAAAAACGGTTCGTACTACAGGTTCCATCTCCCTCCATTCCTTTCCTATTCATGTATACATCCAGGTGCTTCTTGAATGCTGCTGTTGTATCTGCTTCCACCACCTCCTCTCGCAGCGTATTCCAGGCACTCACGCAATTGGTGTGAAAAACATGCCTTGCACATCTCTTCTAAACATCCCCCTGCACCTTTAGGCTGTGTCCCCTAGTACTTAACCCCTCCACCCTGGGCAAAGCCTCGTACTTTCCACTCTGTCCATTGCCATTCATAATCTTATAAACTTCTCTCAGGTCACCCCTCAACCTCCTGTATTCCCGTGAAAACAAACCCAGTCTATCCATCTTTTCTTCTTAGCTAAAATCCCTCATACCAGGCAACATCCTGGTAAACCTCTGTATCCTTTCCAAAGCATTCACATCCTTCTGGTAATGTGGTTACCAGAACTGTACAATATTCCAAGTGTGGCCTAACTAAAGTTCTATAAAGCTGTACCATTACTTGCCTATCATTATACTTAGTGTCCCTTCCATTGAAGGCAAACATGCCATAAGCCTTTTTTTTACTACCATATCCATGTGTGCTGCCACCTTCAGTAATCTGTGGACTGAATCCTTCTGCACATTAGTACTCCGCAGGATTCTGTCATTCACTGTATAATTCCTACCTGTACCTAACCCTCAAAAATGCTATACCTCAAATTTGTCTGCACTAAACTCCATCTGCCATTTTTCTGCCCATTCCTCCAACTGCTCTATCTTCTGCTGTATCTTCTGACAATCCTCTTCATTATCCGCAACTCCACCGATCTGTGTATTCTTCACAAACTAATTAGACCCACCTCGTTTTCCTCAAAATCATCTATGTAGATCATGAAGAGAAGAGTCTCAGCACTGATCCCTATAGAACAGTACAAGCCACAACTGTCCATTCTGAAAACAATCCTTCCACCACTACCCTCTGTCCCCTTTAACTAAGCCAGTTCTGTATCCAACTTGCCAGCTCATTATTCCATGTGACTTCACCTTTTGTACCAACCTGTTATGATGCGCCTTGTCGAAGGCAAGATCTTAAACTAAAAGAAGTGGCAAAAATACTTTCATTTTATGAGGAGCAGAGCAGCTATTCAACTGGCACAGAAATGAAAGTTAGGAAAAAAACTGTCAATCCTCATCCAGTCCTTCCTCCCATTATGTGAGAGAACTGTAACAACTATCCCACTGAATCTGAACGTTGTAATAGCAGTTTGGCCTCGATAATGTTATGCAAGTCCAATTTTCCCCTAAAGAAGGAATCCATTGTTGTGTCTACATAAGTACCACTGACGTGTTTTGAAGGTTAAATTTATAATGTGTGGGATTATGAGAGTTGGGGACAAAGTTTCGCAAGTGGCGCGGTTAAAGTTTGTGAAAATCAGAAATCGTAATTATGCATTTTTATCAATAGTGTCTCCTTATTTTTAATGCAGGAGCTGGAATTTTCCAACCTTTTCGCAGTACTGCATTGTATACACTCCTTTTTTGCTGCTAAAGTTGCTTGCATGGATCCTCTCTACGTTGGAAGCCAGCCTGTTGTTGGGAAGGCCAAGTATAGTAACTGACAGACTCCTTTCTATTCAGTTGGAAAGAATTGTTGCTGCTCTGCTAAAGATAAATATTTAACATGGCGTATCTTTGATGGGTTTCGATAACATGCTTCCAGCTCAGGAGAAAAGTTGTCAGCTTTCATTCTTCTCTTGTCCCATGTTTTCCAAACAGTCACTGATGAGTTGAACTAAAACATCAAGAGTTTACAGATATGGTAGCTTTTCTCATTTTAGTGCTGAAATTTTGTCATGAACTACAATCAAATATTATTGTGAGATACTTCCTGAATGAGGAGTATCACTGATGAACTTAATGTACAAAAGATTTCTTACTGAAGATGTCTCTGTGAAAGCACCCTTCAATTCAATGTGCTTCTGCTTTCCAAAGATGGAAATTTTTATGAACTTACAAGACATTTAAGTGACATGAAAATGTGCTTTATCCAAGGTAGAGATGAGGAATATGATGATTAGAAATTATGATTCAAATGGGCAAAGCAGGTCATTTTTATGTGAAATAATTTTTGTAGTGGAAATGCCCTTATTTTTACAATAAGCCCTGAGTGTTTACTTTTTCCATGTTAAGCTTCTGAACTATATAAATATGAGCTCATGAGCAAGATAACACAAATTAATTCATTGTGATTGGTAAAAATAACAATAATAATTCATTCTTCTGTGAGCTATATACACATGCCGTGCAGACTGAGCTAACATTTCTCTGTTATGACCACCATTAGCTATGTATAATGCAATTTTAATTCCTTAAAAATATACCTATAAATTGCATATTCCTCTGTACATTTTGAAGTACAACGTTCTATAAAAACTCCTGATGAAATTTTAACAATATGAGCTGGTTTTTAAAAGAAAATCATCATAGTCATACTAATAACTATACATCCAATATGTCTTCAAAGATCCTTTAAACAATTCATGTAAATCATTCATTGTAAAGTTTTTATAATCATTTTTTGGAAAAATTGATGGCAGACAAATTTCACAGGCTCTTAGCTGTGCCAACATTACGTAATATGATTCCACTATGTAAGTGGACAAATTAAAAACATTTTTTGCATGTGTTTTGTTAATCTTGTCAAAGTGCAAAGGTTCATTTCACAAATTGCCAACACATCTGTTGTGATATCTTCTAACATAGGTTTTACATTAGAAAATCACAGAAGTGGACTGGAACATCACCAAGTAGTAGACCAGTATGTCACAAGGTGAAAAGGGTTTTTCAAACTTATTTGCATTTTTGGCTTTTTTTCTGCTTTTGGCTTTTTATTCAATATTGTTAGGCATTATTATGTTTAAAGAGGAAATCCTAATAGATCTATGGCACAATATTCCATGTTTTTTATAAATGTCTTTATTGTGTGTATATAAGACAAAAGTAAGCACTACAAACTTAATATGATAACTTATGTTGTGCTGTGAATTCAGTTCTACATTTTACTTCCTTCCAAGAGTTCACTTGTATAATCTCGAAGGTTCATTCACTTATCCAGACACCAAAACCAAAAGTCATGCCGTAGCCCTCTGGAAATTTCTTGAATTCATAGAAGTCCAGCTGTTTCTTGAGGCACTAATTTAATGGGAATCCTACATTAGCTATTGACCAACAAATCCTCTGGTCTTCTTTAAAGACCTCAAGTCATGACTGTGGACTTTCATTCCTTGTAATAAAAGCAAACTAATGCAGTTGCTGGAAATCTGCAACAAGCCCAAAACATGCTGGAGAAACTCAGCAGGTTTTGCAGCATCTGTGGAGAAAGAGACAAGAGTTAATGTTTCAATCCAATATGACTTCATCAAACCCGTTCTGAAGACGAGTCATGTCAGATTCAAAATGTTTTCACTGCTTCTCTCTCCACCAATGCTGCCAAACTTTCTCCAGTGTTTTCTGTGTTGTCTAAGGTCCTAATTGTGGCTTTGTATATTCATGCAAGTTTTTTTTTCTTCCAGTCTATTACAAAAGTATCTGTATTGCTGTTTCTAATCTAGTTTTACAAATTGAAAAGCATTAAACCACGTAAGGATTATTGTAGGTTTCTTCCACCAGCTGCAAGTTGGAGCAAATCATCCAGTTGCTTTTCTCTCACGAAATCCAATTGATTGAGCCATCCAAGTGATGAGCAATGATTTTAGTATTTTCTTAGCTGACGTGCAAACTTAACTGGCAAACATCTCCTATAATATTTTTAAATCTGGTGGTGTGAAATCTTTGCCTCGATAATGCTTGTATGTTCCCCAATCTGAACTGCCTGCTTCTATCAGCAACACAAATCAATACATTAATCAAAATAACCTTCTAAACAAGAATCCACCCTGAATTGAGTGGCAACATGCTACAGTGGTATTGTCCCTATCTGTAACCCAGGAGGTCTGGTTCAAATCAGACTTGTGTCAGAGGTGCATTGTAAAATAGCTGAACCAGTTGATTAAAAACTCTGGGTTCTTAAGGTACAGTAGCTGTGTCTCTACCTCTGGCACACAAGGTTCAAGTCCTATCTACTCCAAAGGTGTGTCATAAGATGTCAAAACAGATTTATTAGAAAATAACTCCACCCTGAATCTGTTTGGCTCGGTAACGTCCTTTGGGTCAATTCAAGCAGAAATACAAAATATTATTTACCTTGAATATAATTTGTTGATTCTACAATGAATATAAATAATTTATATTATAACTGAGCTATGACCCAATCTCTCACCTTGTTTTTTGGAGATGTCCAGAATTCTATCATACATTATTTAGTTTATATCTTCTGTCAACTCTGACCTTGTAAGATAAACACAGTTAGTTTTAAGGGTCATAAAATGTCAGGTTTATTTGAATTATATTTACTTCAGGGATACTCAATCAGTTGCTCCATTTATCTACAGTTAAAAGTTTAACCAAAAATTATATTCGAAAACATACAATCTATGAACTAGATATTTGCAGCACTTTGAATTATTTGTTTAAGTGACCTCTTGTTCTTCTGCAATGAATACTCCTTCTTGTAAATAACTTCTTTTTCACAGAAATCAGTTGAATCATCTCTTTTTACTTCCTTTAACCTGGCACCATTGGCCATCATATTTTCCATGCCATGTGCATTATAAAAGCTTTTCCTTAAGGCCTCAGTCAATTCTGAGATAGTTAAAGGTCAAAATCTAAGCAATACAAATGTGAAATCAAAACAAAAGTATTGTATCTGTCTCCAAATGTATCTCTACAACTGTTTTGCAGGTTGGTGACACGCATATGAAAGGAACATCACTGGCAAAATGGACTGCTGTTCATTGAGTTGCAGAGCTCTATTTGACACAAACTGCTTCTTTCAGACAGCAGCTGGAATCTCTCATCTTTCCATTTTAGTTTTTTTTTGTGTGGTACATTTTCATGTTTGAGAATGAATTAGACTGAGCCTCCAGCCTCTCATCGCATCTTTCCACCTTCATCTAATTTCTGTGGTGTCATAAAACACACTTACTCTGCAAGTAGTTTCCGTCATTTTTGTGAAATCTCAGCAACATTTTCACCATTTTCCTGGGCAGCTCATGCTGAATTTAATTTATCTATTATCCTTTCACTGCATCTCAGCTAATGTTCTGAACCACAGGAGATGTATGAGATCAACATACTTCACATTTTATACCCAAAAGGGATTAAACTATCATTTTTATTAGGTTCATAGTCCAGTATTTTGATAATTTGGCAAGGGTATTAGTCTAAAATGCTCTTTGATTTTTAGAAAATGTTTTCACTCCCATTTTCTTTTGAGTATTCATGTTTTGGTACTTAACAGGAAGACACTGCTTTGTCATTATTTTTATTGTTATTGAATTCACAGTGCTCAGACAGCATTGAATTAACCTTTTATTTCAGTTATATTGTAAAGTTTGTTGCAGTTAATGGACAAGAGTTCTTCAATCAATAGATTGAGTGGAGCATTAATGATATTGGCTTTCAGAAGACAAAATAGCTTTGGTGCTATACTCATGACTTATCAAAAGAGTAAGGAAGCTTTTAGGTGATTCTCAGAAGAATGAGTCAAAATTCATTTATAGTGGAATAGAATTATAAAATGTTGCCAGATCTTGTAAACCTCAATTCTTTTTCAGTATTGCCAGATGTCAGATCTCAATGTCAGTATCAGAATATCTACAGACTGAAGAGATGATGACAGTTGTAAACTGAGCCTTTGATCTGTACAGAAGATGAATATTTGTATGTTTTTATAGTGCACTATAAGCAATCAAAATTAAACAAAATGAGATCAGATTGGGCCAAGCTTGTTTCAATATTATGGTTCATAATTTTTCAAACAGTTGTGTGTTGGCTTTGAATCATCCAAAATACAATTAGTCCCTTCAGAAAATTGATTGATTTCCTTAATTTACATAGGAATTCAAGACTTTTCAGGGTAAGCAGGGTAAGAAGATGATATTTTTACCAAGATGGGGGTTGAGGAGGCAAGAACATGTTACAGAAACTTAGCAAGTTTGGCAGCATCTGTGGAAAGAAACAAAATTATTATTAAGTCCAGTATGATTCTCCAGGCGCTGAGTTTCTCCAGCATTCTCTGATTTTATTTCAAATCACCAACATCTGCAGTCCTTTGCTTTTATTTTCTGGAGAGAGGGCTGATGGAAGTTAAGAAAAAGGAGGGAAAGAGATGTGAAAAGGTGAGAAGACCAAGGTCAAGGCTGAAGAGGAACTCTGGAAATAGATGTGAAGGAACAAGTCAGGACAGTAGAAGTGGGAATATGGTGTGGAGGGAGATAAGAATGTGGTCAGGGGGTCGGTTTAGATAATACTTTCATTTAGAGGAAAGATGGTTGTTGGGTAATTTTCTTTGTAGCAATAGTCCTGGCAAACTCCTTTCCAGTACTGCGTGAAAATGAATGTACTCATCATACCGGAGCTCCATTTTGAGGTTGAAAAGATGAGTTGCATCAGCTGGATTGTTCACAAGTTTTAGTCATTTTTCTTTCAGGGAATTTCCAGCAGCTGTCAAGTGGGGAAGGGTCAGATGGAATGGGAAGAACAAGGAGTCCTCTTCCTGGAGGAGTTGTGGATAATTTTCTCACCAACAAGCTTGTGGGGATAAGGATGTTTCCATCATCCATTTTCTCCTCAACAGCAGGAGGAGAGAAATCTAGTGGCTTATTTCATATCATCATCATCAAAAGGTGCGCCTGAGCAAAATGGCTGAAAGACAGAGGCAACTTTCTCCTCAGTAGGATGGAGCAATGTGTAATGTTCTCTTGGTTGTAAAGATGTCAGTGCTTCATCATTATTTGACATTGACTGGGCCGGTGGGAACATCTGGCCTTAATAGGGGTTGCAGCAATTTTCTTTTGAATTTCATGGAATGGACCTTGTTCTAACTAGGGTAAGTTTCCTTCATAATTTTTAAGTTTGCTGTAAACTACAAGTTCAAATGAGCTATGTGTCAGAATGATTGATTTGTTCAAGGGACTTCATCAGCTTATATGTTATAAAATGTTTCACTTTTATAATTTCACAAGCATACTCTCCAATGTAATACCAGGCTTTTTCTTTTGTTATGACTTGATCCCAGACAAGATTCCCTAATTCATTAAGAATCCAGACAGATACCTCAAATTATTAGGCTCCCAGGCGAGAAGGGTGGATTTGTTCCCTTTCTTTACTCACTTATCCTCTTAATTTGATAAATCAAGGATCACTTCCCGTGTGTATGAAAAGGTTCCCTTTTACCAGGCTCAAATTAACTTACAGGCTGAACTTGAGTTTTTTGTTCGCACAGTCCAAGTTGAATTTTGTTTTTGGAGCACTTTTTCCACAAGGCCTAGTGAGTTTTTTCTCCCTATCTTACCAAACTTACCGTATCAATTATCTTCCCTACATACATGGTGTCTCTCATGTCTGATTTCCATCCCATCTCACCATGCACCAGTCCCAGATCAGATATCTTCCCAGCAGCTCTTGCACTCATGCTTTCTAAAGTGCCGCTGTGTACTGGACAAGTAATGACAATCTGGCATTGCCTCTCCCCAGCAACACCGTGTCTCAGCAGCCATGAGGCATGCTGCCCATGGCACATATCTGCAATGGCCTAACACTCTCTTCCACATACAGCCCCATTCTCTCATCCTATTTGCTGTATAAACACCAGGCTCCACACTTAAACTGTCTGTAGATACATTCCACCTGAGCACCCTCTTAAACCAGGGCTACCTTGTCCCTGATGCACCTTGTCATGCGCAGTAATTGCACATCAAATACAAGCAAGCAATCACATAAATACAAGCACAAATATGAGCTTTTATTTACAGATAGGAAGAGGGAGTAAAAATGGAGCCAACAGCAGCTGAACTTTACCCTTAGAATGCCAACCAGATTTGGGCATCGTGACATAAATATGGAACACCTTCTCCCAATAAAAGATAATCAATGAGCTTCTGGTTGGTGTGTAGCACCCAGCAGAGCTGAACTCTGACATGGATATCGACTGCTTTCTCCACCTTAATGTCATTCCTCCTCCTTGGAAGACTGCTTCCATTTCCCCAGTTCTTCTGCATCTGGGACATTGCCTCATTGCCTGCTCCAATTGTGCAGACCACAACATGCCTGGATGATGCAGCAAACTCTATCCAACCTATGCAGGAGGGCTGATGACCTCAGTCACTATGCTGATACATTTGTGCTGTATATCTGAGAGTGCCCACACAGTTTACCCATCATTCTGTGAAAGATGCCAATTGTGCAGAAGTTCAGCGCTGCAATGAACTGTTCAACTATTGGGAGAAGGTGGCCAACTGCAAGCTTCAGTTTCTCCTCCACTAGTTGCATCACATGCTAATGGAATGGAGTCAAGTCAAAGAACGCTGGTCCTCCTGCGGGCACAACACAGCCTGGCCAGCATTGCAACTGTGACCTCCACCTGAGATGTGTGCTTCTCTTGCACCACAAAGGGCTGATGCTGCCTCCTGGGCTTGTTGGCCATCGTCCTCCTGCATATGCCCTTACCTTCTTAGGTCGGCAGCTGCTGTAACCGACAAGCCACTAGTGGCAGGGCCCATCATTCTTGGTGAAAATGACCTAAGTTGGACACCCAAAGAGCAAAAGAGTTCTTTGATCTCAGAACAGTCATCAGCGGTGAACATTGCTGATGAGGTTTAGACTTTACACACAGTGAGACAGACAGGACACAGATAATGGAGACACATCTGTATAAGACATGTACATTGCACTTCAGCATGCGCAGTCACTTACTGAAGGTAAGTCACACTGGCTAAGTAACTGCTACATGTCAGTGAAAAGCAGCTGCTGTGACACAGCACCACCCTCCGAACCTTACACCCACATCAAACACTGAACTTCATACTGCATTTCACATAGACAATCATTATCCTTACATGATCGATCAAGGCACTTTGAAGTGGAACTAATAGCAGTTTCCTTTCAACCATCATTGACCTTTTGTACCTGCATTAGTATTAAAATCAACTTTATTAAGATGCGTGGGTTCAATTTGCAAGCACTAATGGCATAGCAAAAATTAGCCTTGACCAGCATCTAATCTCTAAGCATCTTCAGTCTGAATGTATATGAAATGATTTTTAAAAATTATAGCTACATATTGTAAATGACTGGTTCCTCATTTTGTTCCAATATCGAGGTGTCCAGCAAATGTGGATCCCATACTTTTGGCCATCAGACTGATACTGACTCTACCCATCCTGAGCATATCCCCAACATTTTCCAGGAGTTTTTTGCATTGAGAGAAGGGAAAACCATGTCTGGGAATCAGCTTGCATTGGACCCCATTAGCACCAGGCCCTTCTTGGTCACCAGGTAACACCACCCCCTCCCCCAAGTACCTGAATATCCCCTATTACCTCACACAGTCCTACCATCCTATTGCAACACATAGGGAGAATGTGGAGGCTCGCCACTTTGAACTTCACCTCCAACTGTCCTCTCTGCCCTTTGAACTTTGACATTGCATTTTGCTGGTGCTACCCTACTCCTTTTCACTTGTCTTGCAGATATCGCTGTAGTGATCACAACCAATAACCCCATTCCATAGTCCACCATACCCTCCAATCCAAACTGCCCCCATCCAAACTTGAGCTTCCCCACCTCCCCTGTCACTGTGCTTATTTGAACTGTCATAAACACATTTACTTTCCCTCCTCCACCCATTTTGCTACTGAACCCCAGCTGCCTCTAAATATCCAACCCAAACCCTCCTGGAAGAGTGATGAATAGAACCCCAGGATTGCATTGTCACCAGACGCCTGACTAACTTCAATGACTAGCCAACTTCAGATATGACTGACCAGATTCCAACTGTTATTTTTGCAGCTTCTTGAATAGCAATGTGAAATTCCCTGACTGCTGGTGCTGGCCCTATAGGACAGACAGCTATGTACTTCCCGAATAGTACTGGGACAGATCTGACTGTGTGCCTGCCAAACACATGACTGACTGTGTCAAAATCCCTGTGCTATATGTGGAGTATGCCTGTGACTGACAGTACTGGGACTACCTGATCAAGTGCAGTCCATTTGACTGTGCTGATGACTAATCTCCATCAGTTTCTAACATGGCTACTTGGATGCATAATTGTGTGTTATCTTTGCAAGGAGTTGGCACATGCTATTGTTTTTTCAGTGCAACATTCACCAAGATGTTCCGCACCTCTTGAAAACCTTTCAATACTGACAAGCATGACAGCGAGCCTGTATGTATGTGTTGTGTATATGCTAAACAGTGCCTTAAAATGGCAGTAATGAAAGCCAACGTCTCTGGCTGAGCAAAGCTTGGCATGGATAGTGCAAGCATGTAGGGAGGTGAAAAATGAGCAAGTGCTAAGAGCAAGAGCTTATGAACTGTGCTCTCATATTTTGTTGCCTCCTGTCAATGTGGAGGCCATTCAGAATAAAAGTTGGGCTGAATTTGCCAGATCGACAGCAATGTGGTTGACTATTGACTCTCCTCTGGACAGTTAGGGATGAGCAATAATGCTGGTCCAGCAAACAACATCCATATGCCATGAGCAGTTTTATCAAATCTCAAACCTGTCTAACTCTGCTTTAAATCTTTTTTAATCTTCCGGCAACATTACAATTGGTTTCCACATGCAAATTATTTAAAAGGTAGTATTACCAGACCATAGGGCTGCTCTTTCATTCGGTAGATGACTGGGAGTGGTTTAACCTGAGGGTCAATACAACTTCAGGTGAGGGTAGAGGTTGAAAAGGAGAGCCTTTTGTTGTGACCTCAGTGAGTGCAGGAACTGAACCCAAGCTTGTTGGCATCACTCCGCATTGCAAACCAGCCATCTAGCTATCGACTGTCAAATTAGTAATATTGATTATGAACAACTGGGAACCTTGCACTGTTACTTGCAATATCTCACTGGTAGCAAGCTGCCATCCTGCAAATTGCCCATTTGTTTCTACTGCCTGCTTCTATCTATTAACCAATTCTCAATCCACATTACAATGCATCACCACAGACATAGTGCTTCTTCACAAGCAGATCTGGCTGCAGGAGGTGGCCAAATCAGCTGACATGTACCCCCAAGCATGCAGCCACATCCCTCAGCACTGCATTTCACTTATCTGCAGGTAGCTGTAATACCTTTGGTAAATGCTCTTTCAGTCGACTGCTTGATGACACTGAAGACCCTTGACGCATTCTTTATTCATCCACAGCTGCAGCCTCCTGAACCTTGTATCTCTAATCCTGTACGAATTATTCATCTCCTCCACCTTTATATTAACCTTAGTAAGGCTAACTCAGCTGCTGGGTTAAGGTGTTCTCACATCTGACATGGAAGTACTGGTCTGTGAAGAAATATCAGGAATGATAATGTATGTTTTCATTTGAAATCTTGACCTTTTCAGTCTATCCTTGGGCTGTTGTGAGGCTGTTCACAACTTCAGTGAAAGCTTGCCCAATGGCTGCTCTACATTGTGGGCTGCATCCTTCATGATTCTGATTGGTTTTCCTCTTCCCAGTGCTGACTTCTGTAGTCTTGATCTTTACATTGCTATCCATGTATGAGGCAATTAGTTCAATCTAACTCTTGGTGGCCTTTATTATCCCTACAATAGTGCCATACAACCTTGAAATCCATGGTTTCCATCACTGCTTCATTCCTGTGTCTTTAACTGGCTTATACATGAGCCTGTGAATGCTCCTGCTGAATGTGAAATAAACTTAACAGCACATCACTACTCATAGCAATTCTTGGCTGCCTTTCCTGTCAAAGTTTAATAAAAAAACAGGAGATGGTTGGGATATTGGTGTTTAGAGTTATAGGAGCTTATTTGCCTACATTCTGCATTAAGTGTTTCCCTTCGATGCAGACCTAATTGAGTGCTCGCATAATAGCATTTTTCAAATTCTGTTTTGATTCCCTTGGTTGCATATATAAGAGCCCCTACCATTTGTACCAAACATTTTCTAAGAGACCTCATTTTTTAAACAGATCAAGAGAAAGATGGTAATTGTAAACTTTTTGTCAAACCACCTCAAACACATGTTTTCTCCGTCATTGTAAGTGGACTTTTCCTTTCCTATGGTGTTCCTTTTCCAAAATTCATTCCGGATTCAGCCTTCACTGACTGGGGCAACATTTATTGTCTGTCCCTAATGATCCGCCTTCTTGAATTACTGCAGTCCATATTCTTTGAGGAGAAAGTGAGGTCTGCAGATGCTGGAGATCAGAGATGGAAATGTGTTGCTGGAAAAGCGCAGCAGGTCAGGCAGCATCTAGGGAACAGGAGAATCGACGTTTCGGGCATTAGCCCTTCCTGAAGAAGGGCTAATGCCCGAAACGTCGATTCTCCTGTTCCCTAGATGCTGCCTGACCTGCTGCGCTTTTCCAGCAACACATTTCCATCGCAGTCCATATTCTGTAAGGAGACCCTAAATGCTGTTAGAAAGGGCATTCCAGGATTTTGGCACAGTGACAATTAAAGAACACTGGTATACCTGCAATTTGGGATAGAGTGGCATGGAAGGGAACTTGCAGATGGTGGTGTTCCCATGCATCTACCTCTCCTGTCATGGTCTTATAACATCACTTTTCAGCCTTAAGGAAACTTTTTTTTATTGTCATAGAGAGTTGTGAGTCTTTGGAATTCCCTTCCTCAAAAGACAGTGAATGCAGAACCTTTAAATATTTTTAAGGCTGAGGTAGATAGACTCTTGATTAACAAGTGGATGAAACATTATTGTGGATCTGCAGGAATGTAGAATTGAGTTTATAATCAGATCAGCCATGGTCTTATTGATTGGCAGAGTAGACTGGGTGGGCAAAGTGGCCTACTTTTGTTCCATGTTCATATTTTGTATAACAAGGGGGAGGAAGTAGAGGAAGATGGAATAGTCAACTATGACAGGGGTTGCTGCCAGGTCAAGAAGATAAGAAGGAATTTACCTTTGTACAGGCTCTCATTTATCATTTGCTTTTTTGATCAGAGTCACTTTAGTACTTTAGAAAAGTGGAAAGTTGACTGAGGGATTCAGTGCAGAATTCTGGGCAAGATAGGTACAAATTTGGGAGGCAACAGTACAATCAACATAGAAAAACAGAAACTGCTGAAGAAACTCGGTAGATCTAGCAGCATGTGGGGAGAGAAAATAGAGTTAAAGTTTCAAAACATTAACACTACTTTCTCTCCATAGATGCTGCCAGACCCACTGAGATTTTCCATAGATTTCTGTTTTTGTTTCAGATTTCCAGCATCTGTAGTTCTTTGTTTTATTTTAATATCTTAATGGACTTTTGTGAGGAAAGTTTGAAGCTGGTACAGCAGTTTGCATGAAAGACGTTCCAGGAATTGTTTTTTTTTTGATGATGGAATGATGACTGTACACTTGAAGGAGAGACAAGCAGTTGCTGAGAATGGGAAGCTGTTATATTAACCAACACAGACACCAAGAAGAGAAGTTGGATGCCTGTTGTTTAACAGGAAAAGAATTGAGGGTGCAGGAATTGGGCAACTGTTCACTCTAATTCACGCAACAATTCACATTGTTCTTTGTTGTTAATGTTGTCAGGTGATATGTTCCTTTAGTTTACTTTTTTTTCCTTTGTGGATTGGTGATTATTAATCTCAGCAGCTCCCAAGGTTATACACAATTCCAAGTCAGGTTTAGTCAATATTACACTGCAAGTATTCCTAGGGGCATAATGCCCCATGACTATTCTGACTTTCCAATTTTCTCAGTATCATTGAAAAACTTATTTAAATATAATGTTTTTCACAGCCTCACTATATCTCTCAAAGTGCTTTACAACCAGAGAAGTACTTCTGAAGTGTTAGACACCATTATCACGCATGTCACTGCTTAGAAATGCCCTGCACTACTTAGTACAGCACCACATAAAAAGCCAACCACTGCCTCAGTTTAATATCTTAAAAGCAGCACATCCAACAGTTCAGTGCTCCCTTAGTACTGAACTGCAGTGTAAAGCAATTACCGATAATAGGTAAGGAGCCTTCATTCATTTATATTGAAGGAAACAATATTCACACCATATGTGTAATTATAAAAGTCCCACATTTAATTAGGATGAGAAATGACGAAATTGGTATTTTGTTTTCACAGATGTGTGCATTAGTGGCAAGGCAAGCATTTGTTACCCATCCCTAATTACCCTTGATCTTAGTAACTTGCTAGATGATTTCCAAGGGTACATAAGAGTCAAAAATATAGACCAGTCCACTGATATCAGTGAACCAGAAGAATTACACCACCATAAATATGAACTCAAGCAAGTCAATAAGAAGTTTCACCATTTCACCTTTTAGGTTTTCATTTGAAAGGTTAGGCCAAATTCCCATTTAAACCCAATGTTCACAATATTTAGCAGTCAGTGAGAATGGCAGCAGGCCAGAACTGGATCAGCTAGATGCTCTTTGGCAAGGAGGATGACATCTTGGAAACACTGACAGAGTTGGAGGAAAATCTGGGTCCCAAGATTTTCTCTGACGCCAATCGGAGCACTTTAGCCTCTCTTGTGCCACAAGGAAGCAAGATTATTCTGAAAGACGTGTTCCTATCCTCCTGCCTCTCCTTTGGGCTTTCTACTCCTTAGCATTAGGCTTCTTTGGTATGTTATAACACACTGTGGATTTGACAATGGTTTTGAATCTGAATGAAGCCTCACATAAAAAGATTGAAATTCCCCCCAGCTGACTAAAAGCCACCTGCTAAAATGGTTCATGGTATGAGGTCAAATAGTTCCAGGTCAGAGGTAGAAGCGAGGTTGTGACATTGGAAATCAGGGGGATTTTGGAGTAGTGCAAAGATTCCAACCTCCCATATGCAGTGTCATCATGACACATTGAGATAGGGACCATGAGGGCAAACCACAACCAATAATTTCTATTTGTGAAACTTGCAACTATTTGAGAACATAGACTATATGTACCTTTTCTTCTTACTGGCTGTTCAGAATGAGTATGTACATCATTAATACTTAGTTTGTACTAAAAGTTGTTTTAATCATATATTCACTTGCACGGTTATTTGATGAGTGCCATAGTGAATGTTTGGGTAATTGTGTCATAAGTGAGCTCCCTTATCAAGTAGTCACTGAATTTTACTAACCGGATGAGGAAGCAGAACTATTCCTCCTCTGAATTTGTTGCGTCCTTTCTCTAAGGCACTGAAATTGGCTTCATAAGACCAATCTCAGTCAACAAGGCATTTTTATTTTACATGAGCATTACTTGGAATTTCCTTTTGTTGTGGATTATTACAGAATGAAAAATACTTGGATGAACAAGGAACTGATGAATGAACGCCCAGATTACTTTTATGCTGTTTTGGGTTCATATCATTGTTATCGTTCCTTCCTGTTGATTGTGTCCACTTTCCAGATACATGGCTATTACAATCCAAAAGAAGAGGGGCAGCAGATACATAGGAACAAACCAGCTGCCAGTTCCGTTCCAAGTCACCATCCTGACTTGGAAATATATGACTGTTACATCAGTGTCATTGGGTCAAAATCCTGGAATTCCATCCCTAACTAATACCTAGACTGCAGCAGTTCAAGAAGGCAGCTCACCACCCACCTTCTCAAGGACAATTAGGGATGGACAATAAATGCTGGCCCCGTGGACAATGCCCACATGCCATAAATGAATAAAAAAGAAGCAATCCAGTAGATTACAAAAAAGAAGCTATTTAAAAACACACAGACTATACGTGAGAAATAGTTGCTAGCTGGTGCATTGTTTTGAATCATACAGTCATAGGCATGTACAGCATGGAAACAGACCCTTCAGTCTAACTGGTCCATGCCGACCAGATATCCCAACCTAATCTAGTCCCATTTGCCAGCACTTGGCCCATATCCCTCTAAACCCTTCCTATTCATATACCCATTCAGATGCCTTCTAAATGTTGCAATTGAACCAGCCTCCACCACTTCCTCTGACTTCTCATTCCATACACGCACCACCGTCCGTGTGAAGAAGTTGCCTCTTAGGTCCCTTTTATATCTTGCCCCTTTCACCCTAAACCAATGCCCCTTAGTTCTGGACTCCCCCACCCCAGGCAAAAAACTTTGTCTGTTTGTCCTATCCATGCCCTTAATGATTTTATAAACCTCTATAAGGTGACCCCTCAGCCTCCGACACTCTGGGGAATACAGCCTCAGCCTATTCAGCCTCTCCCTATACTCAAATCCTCCAACCCTGGCAACATGTTTGTAAATCTTTTCTGAACCCTTTTAAGTTTCACAACATCCCTGCAATAGGTAGAAGACCAGAATTGCATGCAATGTTACAAAAGTGGCCAAACCAATGTCTTGTACAGCTGCAACATGACCTCCCAACTCATGTATTCAATGCTCTGACCAATAAAGGAAAGCATACCAACAGCCTTCTTCACTATCCTGTCTACCTGCGACTCTACTTTCATGGAGCTATGAACTCCAAAGTCTCTTTGTTCAGCAACGCTCCCTAGGAACTTAGCATTAAACGTGTAAGTCCTGCTAAGATTTGCTTTCCCAAAATGCAGCACCTCACATTTATCTAAATTAAACTCCATATGCCACTCCTCAGCCCATTGGCCCATCTGATCAAGATCCCATTGTACTCTGAGGTAACCTTCCTCATTGTCCACTACACTTCCAATTTTGGTGTCATCTACAAACTTACGAACTATAGCTCTTATCCTTGCATACAAATCATTTGTATAAATGACGAAAAGTAGTGGACCCAGCACCAATCCTTGTGGCACTCCACTGGTCACAGGCCTCCAGTCTGAAAAACAACCTTCGGCCACCACGCTCTTCTACATTTGAGCCAGTTCTGTATCCAAATAGGTGTTCTCACTGTATTACATGAGGTCTAACCTTGCTAATCAGTCTCCCATGGGCAACCTTGTTGAACGCCTTACTGAAGTCCATTTAGATCACATCCACCGCTCTGCCCTCATCAATCCTCTTTTTTACTTTTTTCAAAAAACTGAATCAAGTTTGTGAGACATGATTTCCCACGCACAAAACCATGTTGACTATCCCTAAACAGTCTTTGCCTTTCCAAATATAAGTAAATCCTGTTCCTCAGGATTCCCTCCAACAACTTGCCCACCACCGACATCAGGCTCACTGGTCTATAGTTCTCTGGCTTTTTCTTACCACCTTTCTTAAATAATGGCATCACGTTAGCCAACCTCCAGTCTTCCAGCACCTCACCTGTGACTATTGATGATAGAAATATCTCAGCAAGAGGCCCAGCAATCATTTCTCTTACTTCCCACAGAGTTCCAGGGTGCACCTGATCAGGTCCTGGGGATTTATCCACTTTTATGCATTTCACGACATCCAGCACTTCCTCCTCTGTAATATGGACATTTTTCAAGATGTCACTCTCTATTTCCCCATATTCTATACATTCCATGTCCCTTTCCAAGGTAAACATTGATGCAAAATACTCATTTAGAATCTCCCCCATCTCCTGCGGCTCCGCACAAAGGCTGCCTTGCTTTGAGGGGCCCTCTTTGCTCCCGAGTTACCCTTTTGTCCTTAATGTATTTGTAAAAACCCATTGGATTCTCCTTAACCCTATTTGCCAAAGCTATCTCATGTCCCCTTTTTGTCCTACTGATTTTCCTCTTAAGTATACTCCTAGTGCCTTTATACTCTTCTAAACATTCACTCGATCTCTGCTGTCTATACCTGACATATGCTTCCTTCTTTTTCTTAACCAAATCCTCAATTTCTCTAGTCATCCAGCATTCCATATACCTACCAGCCTTTCCTTTCACCCTAACAGGAATATACTATTTCTGGACTCTCGTTACCTCATTCCTGAAGGCTTCCCATTTTCCAGCCATCCCTTTACCTGTGAACATCTGTCCCCAATCAGCTTTTGAAAGCTCTTGCCTATGACTGTAAAAATTAGCCTTCTCCAATTTAGAACTCCAACTTAGATCTGGACTATCCTATTCCATCACTATTTTAAAACTAATAGAATTATGGCCATTGGTCACAAAGTTTCCCCCACTAACACCTCACTCACCTGCCCTTTGCATCTTCTCTTCTAAGTACATCCACACACTGAATCAGAAAATTTTCTTGTACACTTTTAGCAAATTCATCTCCACCTAAACCCTTAACACTATGACTGTCTGAGTCTATGATTGTAACGTTAAAATTCCCTCCCATAACCAGCCAATTATTCTTACAGATAACTGAGATCTGCTTACAAATCTGTTTCTCAATTTCCCTCTGGCTATTAGGGGGTCTATAATACAATCCCAATAAGATAATCATCCCTTTCTTATTTCTCAGTTCCACCCAAATAACTTCCTTGGTGATATTTACGGAAATATCCTCCCTCAGTACAGCTGTAATGCTATCCCTTATCGAAAACACAACTCCACCTACTCTCTTGCTTTCCTTTCTATCCTTCCTGTAGTATTTGTCTCCTGGAACATTAAGCTGCCAGTCCTGTCCATGCCTGAGCCATGTTTCTGTAATTGCTGTGATATCCCAGTCCTATGTTCCTAACCATACCCTGCGTTCATCTGCCTTCCCTGTTAGGCCTCTTGCATTGAAATAAATGCAGATTAATTTTTCGGTCCTACCTTGTTCTCTGCTTTGTTTCTGCCTGCCCTGACTGTTTGACTCGCTTCTTTTCTCAACTGTACCAGTCTCAGATTGATCTCTTTTCTTGGTATCTCCTTAGGTCCCACATCCCCACCTTACTAGTTTAAATCCTCCCGAGCAACTCTAGCAAATCTCCCTGCCAGTATATTAGTCCCCTTCCAATTCAGGTGCAATCCGTTCTTCTTGTACAGGTCACTTCTACCCCAGAAGAGGTTCCATTGATTCAAAAATGTGAATCCTTTTCCCATACACCAGCTCTTCACCATGCAATCATTTGCTCTATTCTCCTATTCCTGCCTTCACTAGCTCGTAGCACCAGGTGTAATCAAGATATTACTGCGCACAATGACCTTTTTAAATTCCTGCCTAACTCTCTATATTCTCCCTTAAGAATCTCTACCTTTTACCGTAGTATATCATTGGTTCCAATGTGGACAATGACCTCCTGCTGGTCCCTCTCCCCTTTGAGAACATTCTTCACCCTCTCTGAGACATCCTTGATTGTGGCACCAGGGAGGCAACACACCATTCTGATTTTTCGCTGCTGGCTACAGAAGCATCTGTCTGTGCAGTGACTAGAGAGTCCCCTATTACATTCAATCGCTTGGCATCCAATGTATCCCTCATTACATTAGAGCCAATGTTGATACCAGAAACTTGGCTATTTGTGCTACATCTCCCTGGAAGTCAATCACCTCCTACATTTTCCAAAACAGCATACTTATTTGAAATGGGGATAGCCACAGAAGTCTCCTGTGCTACCCGTCTAACTTTCCTACCTTTTTTGAATTTATCCCATCTACCTGACTGTTTCTGCTGCTTTTCTCCCTTCCTATAACTGCAATCTATCACACCCCCGACTCTTGTAAATTCTTCATTGCCTCTAACTGTCACTCCAACCGATCCATCCGATATGACAGAATTTGAAACCAATGACATTTATTGCAGATATAATCCTCAGTGACCCTTAAACTCTCCCAAACTTTCCTCATCCAACAACAAGAGCATATCACTCAACTAAAGGCCATGTTGCTCCTTCCTATCTACAGACTCAGAAAATAGCACCATCTTATTGCTCTACAAAACACTGCTCCAGGCTAACTTAATACTTATGGCTTATATTTTTAAAATTTAATGAAGAGACAGATCCCAATGAAACCATATAATCAAAAAAAAGAACCCACTCTACTCACTATCGTAGATTTAAAGCAAAGCTATACTTAAAACTATTTACTAATCTGTTTCTGTGATGTGACCTCTCCCAAACAGGTTCCTCCAAGATCAGTTGTGAGTCGTGAATTTCACTGTTTGTCAAGTTTTCCTAGAAACTCCAATATCCAGCGATACATGAATTCAAACAGCAAAGGCAGTGAGTGTGCAGATTCATTGCCGTGTAAGTTAGCAGTGTGGGTTTCTTTATCTCTCTCCCTCACAGACCATGTGCTTACTACCTTTGTCTGTCTTTCCACCTTTTAAAAGTGCTGTTGTTTTGACTTTTTTTCAATGTTCCAAAACAATTGCAACAGCATATAAAAATGCAAAAAAGAGAAAAGAAATCAAAATAATACATGAATTCTTGCATTAGCACTTTATTTCAATGCTAATTGTTGTATTAATAAATAACAGAAATGATTTTAATTTAATACATCTGATAATGAACAAGACACTTAATTTATGTCCGATTTGATTTTTAATTCGAATTAAAGTAATAAAGTGTAAAATTAAGCAGTATGTACATTGGGTGCCCTTTTCCTGCATGGGTAATGTATTAAGATTAACATTCAAGTAATTGTGTACTTTACTTCTCCAAGTTTGCAGACAACACAAAAGCTGGGTGGGAGGGAGAACTGTGAGGATGGTGCAGCAATATTTCAGTGTGATTTGGATATGTTGAGTGAGTGGGAAAAACGTAGCAGATGCAATATAATATGGATGAATGTGAGGTTATCCACCTTTGTCGCAACAACATGAAAGGGGGATTATTATCAGAATGGCAATAGATTTGGAAAAGGGATATGGAATTAAACCTTGATGTCCTCGTAGACAAGCCACTGAAAGTAAGTGTGCAAGTGCAGCAGGGGGTGAAGAGAGCCATAGGAATGTTGGTCTTTATAGTAACAGGATTCGAGTACTGGTGTTGGGATAGTTTGCTGCAATTGTACAGGGCTTAGGTGAAACCACATCTAGAGTATTTGGGACAGTTTTGGTCTTCTTATCTGAGGAAGTGTGTTCTAGCTTGAGGGAAGTTGCAACAAAGATTTAGCAAACTGGTTTCTAGGATGGCAGCAGTGATATATGAAGACAGAATATATTGGATTAAGACTGGAGTTTAGAAGAATGAGTGGTGATCTCATAAAAAAGACTATGCAACTAAGAAATCCAGAAACAAAGGGTCACACTTTAAGGATTCTGATTATGCCAGATAGGACTGAGACACGGAGAACTTTTTTTCACCCAGATAGTGGTGAGCATGTGGAATTCTCTGCCACAGAAAATGGTTGAGCCTGAAATACAGAAGGAATTAAAAATAGTTCTTAGGGCTAAAGGAATGAAAGAA
Organism: Chiloscyllium plagiosum; assembly: GCF_037043375.1. NCBI lineage: Eukaryota > Metazoa > Chordata > Chondrichthyes > Orectolobiformes > Hemiscylliidae > Chiloscyllium > Chiloscyllium plagiosum. The sequence goes on along the minus strand of NW_028270142.1, from coordinate 81,941,093 downwards.
TTTGGGCAGGATACAGAGTTAGAAACTGAGCCTTAATGATATGAGACCAGCAGATATAGGAGCAGAATTAGGCAATTCAGCATTTCGACTCTGCTCAGCCATTCAATCAGGGTTGATGTTTCTCAACACCGTCTTCCTGCCTTCTCTCTGCAACCTTTGATCCTCTTATTGATGATGAACCTACCTTTCTCTGCCTTAAACACACCCAAGGAATTAGCTCCACAACCTTCTGTGACAATGAGTTCCACAGATTAGCCACCCTCTAGCTGAAGCAATGCTTCTCACCTCAGTTCTACAGGGTCATCCCTTCGGTCCTAGTCTCACCTACTCGTGGAAACCCTCTATCTGGACTTTTTAGTATTTAGTAAGTTTCAATGAGGTCTATTCTCATTCTTCTAAACTCTGAAGACAGACCGAGAGTCCTCAAGTGCTCCTAATATGACAAGCCCTTCATCCTTAGCATCGGGGAAGGCAATGGCCCAGTGGTATTATCGCTGGACTGTTTATCCAAAGAACCAGGTACTGTTCTGGGGACCTGGGTTCAGATCCTATCACAGCAGATAGTTGAATTTGAATCCAATAAATGACTGGAATTAAGAATCTAATGAAGACTGTGAACCTGTTGTTGATTGTCAGAAAAAAAACCATCTGGTTCACTAATGTCCTTTAGGGAAGGAAACTGCCATCCTTACCAGGTTTGGCCTACATGTGACTCCAGACTCGCAGCAATGTGGTTGATCTTACCTGCCCTCTGGGCAATTAGGGATGGGCAATAAATCCTGGTCGAGCTAGCAACGTCTTTATCTGTGAATGAATTAATAATTAATTCTTGTAAGCCTCCTCAGGAACTCCTCAAAGGCCAACACATTCTTGCATGGATATGGAGACCAAAACAGCTCACCATATTCAATATGCAGACTGACCCAAGCCTTATACGGCCTCAGCATTGCACCTCTGCTCTTGTATTCTAGCCTTCTCGAAATGAATACTAACATTGTATTTGCCTTCCTAACAGCTAACTGAACCTAACTGTTAACCTTAAGAGAATCCTTAACTAGGACATCTAAGTCACTTTGTTCTTCCGATTTTCAAGGCTACACATCTATTCTTCATACCAAGTGCATAACCTCACACTTTCTCAAAATGTATTTTATCTGCCACTTCTTTGCCCACTCTCTGAGCCTAACCAAGTCCTTCTGCAGCCATGTCAACACCACCTGTCCCTTGACCTATCTTTGTGTCAGCTACAAACCTCTGAAGAATGCTTCCCCTCAGTTGAATGGCCAAGCAAGCCAAAAAGGCCGACCTGCTCCTTTTTTTAAATGTTCCTCAGATGCACAATACATCAGAGTATTTCTACAAAAGGACATTTTAAAATCTACTGAACAAAACTGTAAATTGATACCACGATTCAGTAACTTGTTGATGTTAGATGTTAGAAGCTGAATATTCAATCGTTACTTGAGTGAGTTATAGTTCATAGTGAGTGTTATAGTTCACCCAAGTAGTTCAAGTTTTTTTTTGTGCTACATGCATTTTAGACAATGTAGTTTGACATTATTAGTAATGTTCCAATTTCCAACATTATTTCCACCGAATGGTTGTTTCTCTACAGTTGGTAATGGTCTTCAGAAATTCATGGGTGCAAGATAACTTCCAGTTGTTTAAAAAAAGGTGAAAATCAATAAGTGAGCTTCATTTTTAGTTTCTGTGTAATTTGAGATGTTAGGGATGAAAAAAACAAAACATCTTAGAAAGTAGTTGAAACCAAAAGACTACAGCCATGGGAGCTGAAACAGCCCATTCAACTGATTAAGTCTGCTCAACCATTAAATCAGACCATGATTGGTCTTTTCATCCTCAACTACACTTTCTTGCCTTTTCTGTGTAACTTTTGATGCCTGTTGTGATTGGAGTGGATAAAGAATGGAGCTGGAAGAAACACAGCATGTCAAGCAGCATCAGAGGAGAAAGGGAGTTGACATTTCATCAGGACTATTGTCGTGATAGGAACCAGGGCCAGTTGGATATCGTTGACTATGAGATCCTTGTTTTGGGTTGTTAACCTAGACCAATCAGGGAAGCCCTGGCTAACAAATATAACAGAAAATGTTGATTTAATCCCTGCCCTCCCCGTCACTGTTTGATCACACAGCATTGCCCTTTGATGTGAAGGGCACTACTTGTCACTGGCCACTCGAGTGTTTCCTTTCTTCCTGGTGGTGGAAACTGAGTAAAGATTCGTACACCTTGTGTCTCTCACTGTGTCTCACACCTGCGCACACACACATGAGTGCTGGGGGAAAAATTAAGCACTATCGCAGTTAGGCGGGAGTGTGGGGGTAAATAAAAGAAATAAAAGAACAGGAGTGTCAGAGATTCTGCTCACTCTGAGGAAGCTGGAAACAAAAACAAAAAAAAAACAGAAAATGAAAGGTGGGCACCACAGTGTGTGAAGTGTATTATTTCCCTGTCCAACTCCATTTTGATTTAATCCTTGCCCTTCCTTTCACTGTTTGATCACACAGCATTGCCCTTTGTTGTGAAGGGCACTGCTTGTCACTGGCCACGTGGGTATTTCCTTTCTTCCTGGTGGTGTAAACTGAATAAAGATTGGTACACCTGTTGTCTTTCTCTGTGTCTCATCCCTACACACACACAACATGGGTGTGGGGTAAAAATAAGCACAAACAAAATGTTTAAAAATAACCAGGAGATTTAGAGTCTCCTCAGTTTAGAGCACTGACTCTGTGCTGACTGGTGCTCCAGTCAGAGTGTACTGCTGGAACTGAGGGGGAGAAGAGTTTTGTCATTGAGGGAAGATATGTGTTTCTTTTAAAAAAAGAGAGAAAGTGAAAGCTGGGCACCTCAGGGAGTGGAGTGTCTTACTTGCCCCTCCAACTTTATTTTGATTTAATCCCTGCCCTCCCCTACACTGTTTGATCACACAGCATTGCCCTTTGATAAGAAGGGCATTGCTTGTCACTGGCCATTCAAGTGTTTCCTTTTGTTGTGGTCATAAAATACAAATAAAGATTTTTTAAAAATTAACCCAGAGACGGCCTCTGCGTGGGTCTGCTCCTGGGCCTGGCCAAACTGGCCATAAAGAGGTCCAGGCAGCGGGCCGTGGAGGGGGTCATTAGGGCCGATTGCCTGCCCCTCTTCCATGGTTACATTAGAGCCTGGGTGTCTCCGGAGAAGGAGCACTCGGTATCCACCAAAACCCTCAAGCTGTTCAGGGAGAGGTGGGTGCCACAGGGAGTGGAGTGCTTTATTTCCCCCTCCAACTCTATTTTCATTTAATCCCTGCCCTCCCCTTCACTGTTTGATCACGCAGCATTGCCCTTTGATGAGGAGGGCAGTGTTTGTCACTGGCCACCCAGGTGTTTCCTTTCTTCCTGTTGGTAGAAACTGAATAAAGATTTAAACTGAGCTGAAAATGTGTTGCTGGAAAAGCGCAGCAGGTCAGGCAGCATCCAGGGAACAGGAGAATCGACGTTTCGGGCATAAGCCCTTCTTCAGATTTAAACACCTTGTGTCTTTCTCTGTGTCTCACACCTGCACACGCACAACGTGGGTTCTGGGGAAAAATAAACACTACCGCAGTTAGACGGTAGTGTGGGGGTAAGGAAAGGAAAAAACACAAATGGAAAAAAAATCAACAGAAAATTAAAAAGGCCATAAACAGGCCTAGGAAGTGGACCATGGAGGAGGTCATTATGGCTGTTTTCTTGCCATTGTTCCATGACTACGTCCGAGCCCAGGTGTCTCTGGAGAAGGAGCACATGGTGTCTACCAACTCCCTCGAGCTGTTCAGGGAAAGGTGGGCACTGCAGGGAGTGGAGAGTATTACTTCCCCCTCCAAATCTGTATTGAATTAATCCCTGCCCTCCCCTTCATTTTTTAGATCACGCAGCATTGCCCTTTGATGAGAAGGGCACTGCTTGTCACTGGCCTCAGGTGTTTGCTTTCTTCCCGGTGGTAGAAATTGAATAAAGATTTGTACACCAGTTGTTCTTCACTGTGTCCTACACCTGCACACATGCAACACGGGTGTTGGGGAAATTATAAGCACCACTGCTGTTAGGCAGTAGCGTAGAGAATAAAAGAACATAAGAGAAAATTCAGAAGGTCTCCTCAGTCTAGAGTCTGGCTTTGACCTTGCTGGTCGGAGTTCATGTACAGTGCACATGTAAATGAAGGGTGACTTGATGACGGGTATTTGCCTCTCAATTCCCTTCTTGATTAAAAATCTGTCTATCTTAGCCTTGAACATACTTGATGACCTCGCCTTGACAGCCTTTCCGAGTTAATGTTAGGTTCAAACTACTCAACAGCTCTGCATAAGTCCCTGCATACCTGCTATCAACCTAGTGAACCTTCTTTGTACTGCCTTCAAAGGCTCATTAGATGAGCAGTCCCAAAACTGTTTAATATTACAGCTGTGATCTGACATGTACACAGTGGTTTTAGCAAAACCTCCATAAGTATGTACTGTATTCACTTTGGAACTAAGATCAACATTCTATTTGCCTTCCATGTTACCTCACTGAATTTGTATGCTAGCTTTTTCTGATTCATGGGTGAAGAATCCCACATTTCTCTGTGCCCTAACTTTCTGAATTTTTCTCAATTTAAATAATGTTCAGTTCCTCTATTTTTCCTGAAAAAAGACATAACCTCAGTTTCCCACATTAAATGTCATCTGCCAAGTTCTTGCCTACTCAATTAGCCTATCATCCCTTTGCAAACACTTCATATTAACCTCACCAATTACCTTCCCACATAGTTTTGTATCACCACAACCTGGCTGTCGTACATTCATTTTTCTCCTCCAAGTCATTAAGATACATTGTCAATAATTGTGATGCTATCACTGATCTCTGTGGCACTACTCTAACTAGAGCCATTCTGAAAACACCCCCCAAGTTATCCCAACTCTGACTTCTATCACTTAGCCAAACCTCCAAACATTCTAATACCATGGGCTTTATCTTTTTTAAGTAGCCTATGGTGTGGTACCTTATGAAAGGAACTGGGTCCTTCCTCAGATCATTTACTCTGATATAATTTATTAAAGCTGCCTCATTATATATCACCGGCTCCAAAATAGCCTGATTCCTATTGGAATCTATTGGAATCTATTTCCAGTGCGAGCAGCAGCGAAGGTAAGACTGTTTGGTTTTAAAAGTACTTACCGGTAGCGGGCAGCGGTGTTTTTTTTTCTCTTTCACTCTCTCTTCACAGAAAGAGCGGGAGCACCAGGGGGAAGTGACGACGACCAGAGGGGCAGCCGAGACCCGGAAGCAGTTAGTGTAAGCTTACCTGGGTAGGTTTTTTCCCCCTTTAAAAGCGCGAAGGAGAGGGTGACAGATGGGTGACAGTGAGGGGGACTGGGAGGAAGCAGCCAGTGCAGGGACCCCCTGCGGCCGTTCCCCTCAAGAACAAGTATACCGTTTTGGATACTTGTGGGGGGGATGACTTACCAGGGGTAAGTAATGGGGCTCAGGTCTCTGGCACGGAGCCTGTCCCCGTTACTCAGAAGGGAAGGGTGAAGAAGAGCAGAGCAGTAGTAATTGGGGACTCGATAGTTCGGGGCACAGATAGGCGGTTTTGTGGGAACGAGAGAGACTCACGTTTGGTATGTTGCCTCCCAGGTGCAAGGGTACGTGATGTCTCTGATCGTGTTTTCCGGGTCCTGGAGGGGGAGGGGGAGCAGCCCGAAGTCGTGGTCCATATTGGCACCAACGACATAGGTAGGAGGAGTGCCGAGGATGTTAGACAGGCTTTCAGGGAGCTAGGTTGAAGCTCAGAGTTAGAACGAACAGAGTTGTTGTCTCTGGTTTGTTACCCGTGCCATGTGATAGAGATTCGAGGAATAGGGAAAGAGAACACTTAAATGCGTGGCTACAGGGATGGTGCAGGAGGGAGGGATTCCGGTTTTTGGATAACTGGGGTTCTTTCTGGGGACGGTGGGACCTCTATAAACAGGATGGTCTACACCTGAACCTGAGGGGCACCAGTATCCTTGGGGGGAGGTTTGCTAGTGCTCTTGGGGGGGGTTTAAACTAACTCTGCAGGGGCATGGGAACCCAGATTGTAGCTTCAGGGTGCAGGGCCTGGAGTGTAGGGAGGTTAGGAACATGGCATCAATTTCAAAGGAGGGTGCCTGTAAACAGGAAAGTGGCTTGAAGTGTGTATACTTCAATGGAAGAAGTATACGAAATAAAGTAGGTGAACTTGCAGCGTGGGTTGGTACCTGGGACTTCGATGTTGTGGCTATTACGGAGACATGGCTAGAACAGGGACAGGATTGGCTGTTGCAGGTTCCAGGATTTAAATGTTTTAGTAGGGTCAGAGGTGGGGGTAAAAGAGGGGGAGGTGTGGCATTGCTTGTCAAAGATAGTATTACTGTGGTAGAAAGGACGATGGATGAGGACTTGCCATCTGAGGTAGTTTGGGCTGAGGTTAGGAATAGAAAAGGTGAGGTCACCCTGTTAGGAGTCTTTTACAGGCCTCCTAATAGTCCTAGAATCATTGAAGAAAGGGAAGGTGATTCAGGAGAAGAGTGACAGTAATAGGGTGGTTGTTATGGGGGACTTTAACTTTCCTGATATTGATTGGGAACGCTATAGCTCGAGTTCGTTAGATGGGTCAGTGTTTGTTCAATGTGTGCAGGAGAGTTTCCTGACACAATATGTAGACAGGCCAACAAGAGGTGAGGCCATACTGGATTTGGTTCTGGGTAACGAACCAGGCCAGGTGTTAGAATTAGAGGTAGGTGAGCACTTTGGGGATAGTGACCATAATTCGGTGATTTTTACTCTCGTGATGGAGAGGGATAAGTGTGTACTACAGGGCAAGAGTTATAGCTGGGGTCAGGGAAATTATGATGCGGTGAGGCATGACTTAGGATGTGTGGCTTGGAAAAGTAGACTCCAAGGCAAGAGTGTAAATGGTATGTGTGGCTTATTCAAGGAGCAACTATTGAGTGTCCTTGATAATTATGTACCTGTCAGGCAGGGAGGAAAGGGTCGTGCGAGGGAGCCGTGGTTTAATAAGGAATTGGAATCCCTTGTTAAATGGAAGAGGGCGGCCTATCTCAAGATGAGACGTGAAGGTTCAATTGGGGCGATTGAGAGTTATAGGGTAGCCAGGAAGGACCTGAAGAGAGAGCTAAGAGCAGCAAGGAGGGGACATGAAAGGTCCTTAGTCGGTAGGATTAGGGAAAACCCTAAGGCTTTCTATAGGTATGTTAGGAATAAAAGAATGACTAGGGTAGGAATAGGTCCAGTCAAGGATAGTAGTGGGAAGTTGCGTGTGGAGGCGGAAGAGATTGGGGAGACACTGAATGAATACTTTTCTTCAGTATTTACTCAGGAACAGGGCATTGTCGTCGATGTGAATACTGAGTCACAAATAAGTAGAATGGATGGCTTTGAGGTATGTAGAGAAGAGGTGTTGGAAATCCTGGAAAAGGTGAAAATAGATAAGTCCCTTGGGCCTGATGGCATTTAGGAGGAGAAAGTGAGGTCTGCAGATGCTGGAGATCAAAGTGGATGCTGCCTGACCTGCTGTGCTGTTCCAGCAATAAAGTTTCAACCCTGATGGCATTTATCCTAGGATTCTCTGGGAAGCAAGGGAGGAGATTGCAGAGCCATTGGCCTTGATTTTTATGTCCTCTTTGTCTACAGGAGTAGTGCCAGAAGACTGGAGGATAGCAAATGTGGTTCCCTTGTTCAAAAAGGGGAGTAGGGATAACCCTAGTAACTATAGGCCGGTGAATCTCACTTCTGTTGTGGACAAAGTCTTAGAGAGAATTGTAAGGGATAGGATTTATGCACATCTGGATAGAAATAATGTGATCAAGGATAGTCAGCATGGTTTTGTGAAGGGCAGGTCGTGCCTCACAAACCTTATTGAATTCTTTGAAAAGGTGACGAAGGAGGTTGATGAGGGGAAAGCGGTAGATGTGGTATATATGGATTTTAGTAAGGCGTTTGATAAGGTTCCCCATGGTAGGCTACTGCAGAAAATACGGAGATATGGCATTGAGGGTGAGTTGGAGGTTTGGATTAGGAATTGGCTGGATGGAAGAAGACAGAGGGTAGTAGTTGATAGCAAAGTTTCTTCATGGAGTGCCGTCACTAGCGGTGTTCCGCAAGGATCTGTTTTGGGACCATTGCTGTTTGTCATTTTTATAAATGACCTGGAAGAGGGGTTAGAAGGTTGGGTGAGCAAGTTTGCGGATGATACGAAAGTCGGAGGAGTTGTAGACAGTGAGGAAGGATGTGGCAGGTTACAGCAGGATATAGAGAAGCTGCAGAGCTGGGCAGAAAGGTGGCAAATGGAATTCAATGTAGCTAAGTGTGAGGTGATTCACTTTGGGAAGAATAACAAAAAGATGGGGTACTGGGCTAATGGTCGGATACTTGGTAGTGTGGATGAGCAGAGGGATCTTAGTGTCCATGTACACAGATCTCTGAAAGTTGCCACCCAGGTAAATAGTGCGGTGAGGAAGGCATATGGCGTACTGGCTTTTATTGGTAGAGGAATTGAGTTCCGGAGTCCTGAGGTCATGATGCAGTTGTATAAGACTCTGGTGCGGCCGCATCTGGAATATTGTGTGCAGTTTTGGTTGCCATACTAAAGGAAGGATGTGGAGGCACTGGAACGGGTGCAGAGGAGGTTTACCAGGATGTTGCCTGGTATGGAAGGAAGATCGTATGAGGAAAGACTGAGACACTTGGGGCTGTTTTCATTAGAGAAAAGAAGGTTTAGGGGTGACTTGATTGAGGTGTACAAGATGATTAGGGGGTTAGATAGGGTTGACAGTGTGAACCTTTTCCCGCGTATGGAGTCGGGTATTACAAGGGGGCATAGCTTTAAATTAAGGGGGGGTAGATATAGGACTGAAGTTAGGGGTAGGTTCTTCACTCAGCGAGTCGTAAGTTCATGGAATGCCCTGCCAGTAGCAGTGGTGGACTCTCCCTCTTTATGGGCATTTAAGCGGGCATTGGATAGGTATATGGAGGATAGTGGGTTAGTATAGGTTAGGTGGGCTTGGATCGGCACAACATCGAGGGCCAAAGGGCCTGTACTGCGCTGTATTCTTCTATGTTCTATGTTCTAACATAAAAACCAGAAGAACTGCAGATGGTGTAAATTCGAAACAAAAACAGAAGTTGCTGAAAAAGCTTAGTAGGTCTGGCAGCATCAAAGTTTACATTGCAGGTTCTAAGGAAAGGTGACCAGACCTGAAACATTAACTTTGATTTCTCTTCACAGATGCTACCAAACCTGCTGAGCTTTTCCAGCAACTATTGTTTTTGTTTTAGATCCATGATGTATTGTTCTAGGAAACTGTCCCAAATACAGACTGCAATGCTTTCCTCATGGCTTCCTCTTCTAATCTGACCAACAGCTTTTGGTACATGCTTTCATTATCTCATGACTTGGAGGTGCCGATGTTGAACTGGGCTGTACAAAATTAAAAATCACACAACACCAGGTGAAGGAGCAGCACTCTGAAAGCTAGTGCTTCCAAATAAACCTGTTGGACTATAACCTAGTGTTATGTGATCTTTAACTTCATTATCTCATGGTTGATTCCCTGCCCCACCATAGAGTGACTGTTAGAGGGCCTATCTTACCAGTTTCTTTTCATTTTTATTTATTAACACTACCCATACGGATTATACCTCTCCTCATCCAAATTTGTTTCTTGCTATTGTACTTAATCCATCCCATATCAACAATGCTTCTCCAGTAACATTTTCTTCTTGCCTGTTCTTTCAAAAAGTTCATAGCCCTGAATATTTAGTTCCCAGCTTTGATCTCCTTTTCACAATGTTTTCATAATGCTATAAATTCATAACCATTTATATGGTTAATTCATTTATTTTGTTCCAAATGCTACATACATTTAAGTAAAGAGCCACTCATTTTGCCGCCTTACCATTTTATTCCCATTTTGGCAATATTTAGTGCTCTTTCTCAATGTTTGTATCCTCTGTTCTCTCCAATCTGGGTAACCTTAATCAAATAGCTGTCCTGTAACGCTGCCTTATCCTCTTGCTTTGTAAGCATACATTTTCCCTCTTCCAAGTCCTTACTCCCTCTAACTAGCTTAAAGCCCTCTCCACAGTTCTCGTTATTCAATTCACCAGGACACTGGTCCCAATATGGTTCGAGTGAAGCCCAGCCCACAAGAACAGCTGGCTTCTTTCCCAGCAGAGGTGCCAGTACTTCACGAACTGAAACATATTCCACTCACACCAATCTTTGATGCACACGTTTAATTCCCTGACTTTATTTTCCCTATGCCAGTTCATCCATGGACCAAGTAGTAATCAAGTGATCATTATCTGGTAGGAACTGTTATTTGACTTAGCTTCTAACTGCTAAATCTTGCAGCAAAAACTCTTTTTTTGGTCCTACAATATTATTGGTATCAACATGAACATTTACTATTAATCCCATTTCCTCCCTCTCCAGCTTGTCTCCACCCCCAAGGAGATGCCCTTAAATCTGGCACTAGGTAGGCCACACAACCTTTGTGACTCCCACTCACAGAAAATATTATTTATCCCACTAATTATGCTGTCATTTCCCCCCTGTACTAAGATGCTGTGGACAGTTTTCTTATCCTCCCTGCAGTCCCCTACTCTTGTCCACATAGCTTGCAAAAACCTCAAAATTGTTGATCAATTCCAGAGAATGAAGCTCCTCAATTTTAACACCCAGGTCCTCAAAACTGCAGTCACACCTTTCTAAACTGAACAGAGTTGTTAAAGTGTGGCACTGGAAAAAAATATAGCAGGTCAGGCAGCATCCGAGGAGCAACAGAATTGCCGTTACGGGCATAACCCTTCTTCAGGACTGATCACAAAGCAATTTTGATGTATCTACTCTGGGGGGCATTATTACCCTCTGGAATAAAGTGTCCAGGTAACCTTTCCCTTCACTGATATGGTACAATGTCTACAGCTCAGGTTTCAGCTCCTCAACGCAGATCCAAAGATCCCCCAGGTGCAAACACTTACTGTATATGTGTTCACCCTGCATCACTTGGTGTCCAGCAGCTTCTATATATTGCACAAGGTACTTATCATATTTGATCTGTAAGTTGAAATACAATAATTTCTCATGTTTTAAAAAATGACAAAAATGTTGTGTAGAATCAGTTTGATATGTTTCTTGACCTTGCTCCAGGAACTAGTTGAATTTCATCATAAGAGAAATGAATAATCTTCCTGACATTCTCTGTTTTCACACAGGTTAGAAGAAAATTCCTTATTAAAGTGAACCAAAGCTGATTTCACCTAACTCAACTATCAACTACAATATCTTAAGTGTTAAACATTTAAGGTTATTCAGAATAGGTTTGCGGTCTGTTTCCTTTTCAGTCTGAGGTGGGTCCTTGTCGATCTGAGGTGATGCTGGACACTAGGAACGGAAAATTAAGAGCTACAATGCATATTAGTGTAATATGGATTTCAGTCTGTTTTTAGTTGCTGAAACAACTAAAACAAAAGTGGAAAAAGTAGCACATTTTGAGACAAAGGCAATGTGCAAAGAAGTGTTTCTTTAGATTTGAGGAGAGAGTCATGGGAAACCAGATGGGCAAGGATTAATGATAATCGAAGCTGCATAACAGAGCAAAGTGTATGGGAAATGTGAAGAGGGTTCTTACCTTGAAAGCGATGATCAGTTTATTCACTTGATTTTTTAACATAGCCAATCTGTTCATGCTGTTAGTAAGTTGTACATTTTCTCCAGCCTTTCTCCATTTCTCTTGATATGAGAGGAAAGCTTTGGCCTGCAATTCAGGCAGCACTTCTATCACTACCTTAGTGAATCTAGAGTTGCTTTACATGCTGCTACACAATTTCACTGATAACTGACAAAATGTAGTTATATTTTTCTTATCATTCAGTAAACCTTGCTGTTATGGGGCGGCACGGTGGTTCAGTGGTTAGCACTGCTGCCCCACAGCACCAGAGTCCCAGGTTTGATTTCAGCCTCTGGGTGACTGTCTGTGTGGAGTTTGTACATTCTCCCGTGTCTGCGTGGGTTTCCTCCGGGTGCTCCGGTTTACTCCCACAGTCCAAAGATGTGCAAGTCAGGTGAATTGGCCATCCTAAATTGCCCATAGTGTTAGAGCATTAGTCAGAGGGAAATGGGTCTGGGTGGGTTAGTCTTCAGAGGGTCAGTGTGGACTTGTTGGGCCGAAGAGCCTGTTTCCACACTGTAGGGAATCTAATCTATCAAAAGCAGTAGCTCTTCTATAGATACTATTGATGGTTATCATCTACCACTAATCACTAGATGGCTGAAGATGAGAAAAGATATAGGAATATTGGTGGTTTCACCTCTCCCAGCAATTTAAATCAAAAACTTCTATTTAATTGGCATGGCCAAGCCTTTAAATGACAGCCACACCCATCACATTGCCCAGAAGTACACACCCATGTACATCAGACTGCCACCTGTGTGAAATACAAAGCACACTGGCCTTTGCAGCAGTTGTCTGTCCCAGGATCTTGCCCAGAGCTTGCAAACCAGACTAAATCTGTCAACAGTTTGGATTCGTCCTGTGGATTAGAGTTTTCAATGTTGTGGTACATTAACATATTAGTACAACTGGCATTTTGTGGTATTTGCCTGTACTAGTGTGTGATCCTGGGTAAGGAATTAGGGGCCAAACTTGTGGTAGAGCATAAACAGAAGACTATCTATAGAAGAGACACAGCATTAGATATACAAAGGGTTTATTGCATGATAGAAATAAGCAAAACTACAAAAAAAGCAAGAAACTGCAGATGCTGGAAATCAGAACAAAACATAAATTGCTGGGAAAGTTCAGCAGGTCTAGCAGCATCTGTGGAGAGCAAACAGAATTAACGTTTTGGGTCCAGTAACCCTTTTTGAGACCTGATTGCAGCTCGGGAAAGTTTGGCATATACAGTATGCTAAAGAAGACACGGGGGAGGAGGGAAGAGTAATAGGCGGAATCAGAGCCCAGAGAGAGAAATAAAAAAAGTTAGGCAAGACAAAGGAGTGGGTAAATGTCAACCTGGAAGAATGAATAGCTGCTAATGGGAACTAAGAGTGGCTAACAATGGTTGTTTTTGGTAGCAACTCATGTGATGAAAAGGCTTGGTGTGTGGGAGGTTTGGGAATGAGAATAAGGTTCTCAGACCCTAAAATTATCAAACTCGATATTGAATTCAGAAAGTTGCAAGGTTTCCAAGTGGCAAATGAGACACAACTACATTTATTCAGGCATAATTACTGGGTTCTTAGGGAGCTAGTGCTGATACATATACTCCATCGGAAAGTTGGAGTGGAACTCATTGTCTTTGTCCACAGACTGACTCCACCCATGAAACTGATATCATAAACCATGCCACATGAACATTAATTGACCCCATCAGAACCATTAACATATATGTAAATTTTTATCCAAAAGTGTATTGGAGACTACTTAATATAAATATCTTATTAATGTGCAAATGTCTGTAGTTGTATTAAAAATATAACATTTTTAAATATGTGATGATAAAATCATTGCAAATTCATTACATATTATTCAAAAGGGCATTTTCAAGAGGCAGTTTTGTGATTCAGTGAGTATCATCCCTCCCTCTGAGCTAGAAACTTTGGGTTCAAGTCCCACCCCAGGGCTTAATATGAGTGGGCGATGATTTTCATAGTGCTGACAAATAAGTTCACTGTTAAACTGTAAAACCTTCCTATGCATGAAAGGTGATTAGAATGGGAGATTTTTAGAGGGCTGGGATTTCCCCATTATGTGAGAATGAAGGTGGCATGATAAATGAAGTGGCTATTGAGCAGCATATTTGGAAATCCCTCCTTTGATTCCTGCCCTGTACCATTTCTTAAGTATGAGTGAGACAGTGGGACACAAACAGTCCTGTTCCCATGAACCACCTCATTTACATCATGTTAGACTCAGTAATAGCACATCTCCAGGAATGTATTATGATTTTCGGTGAGGTGTCGAGGACTCAGTCATGGTCAGAATTTATAGCAATGCTTGGGGACAACAATGAAGAGAAGGAGGCAGGCAGAATTTAAAAAGCTAAGCAAAATTGTTTTCCTCCTTCCAGTTCATCAGAAATTTATGGGCAGGGAGCATGATTTATATCTGTATTGATTAATGTGTATCATGATAGTGTTGTGAATGGAAGATCTAACAACCCATTAAATAAGGTATTTTATAAATTTTAATTGGCATTATTGAACACAGTGTAAGTATTACTAACTTTGTGAACAGGATCCTAATAAATTGTTAGCAACGAACAGCAGCCTGGCTGCTTGCATGCACTTCCTTTTGGACAGTTGCAAGACATACCTGGGCAGTTATTTATTGATCTTTTGATTGGAAAACCTGAAGAGCGGCTGACTAACCTTCAAAATGTGCCTTTTTTCTCATAAAGGAATTGACCATCAAGTCAGATAAGTCTGTTAATTAGTCTGAATTCTGCCACATGGCAAACTGTCACCATTGTAAATATGGAAAAGATTAACTGAATTGAAATTGTACATAATGTAAAATGGTAAAGTATTTTGGGTGGAATTTAATGTGGCTTGTAGATGTAGAAAACGAGGCAGTCATGAGGAAGAAGCAAGAAACAAAATCCTATTTTCCTCAGATCAGGTAGAATTTGGGAAAAGCAGTTCATAGTATGTTAGTAGCTGTGTAGCACTTAGGTAGCAAGATATTATTTTCCAGGTATTTAAATGCCATGAATACTAATAAAATAGTAACTTCACCAAATTAAGCCCTACTTTCAAGATGAAATCAAGAGTGAAGAAAATTTGATTCTGTTATTTGCCAACAGCATAAAGATGGTTTAAACCAAATGAGGCATTTCAATCTTTGGACCCAAGGTGAGAATTTGTTTTTGACCAAGTCATTAGCACAGAGGAGGGAGCAGAAGAACCTGACACTCTGGTAATAATTGTAAGATGGAGCAGAGCTGGGAGGCTGTAACAGGTCGGGTGGTGAAGATGGTCAGGCAGACAGCGGTAGAGATTGGACTCTCATACACTGACACTTGTGGGGCACTGGCATCTGCGGGGACGTGAGTGAGGAGGAGGTGTCCAAAAAGAGCCAGACTCTGGCCGATTAGGCTGGGTCCATCAATGCAGATTTCTAGTGCTATGTGACCAAAGGAGACAACTATGACACACATGGCAGGCAAACAGTAAGAGCAGAAGTATGAAGTTTGAAGCTTACAAGGTTCAGCTGAAGTGAGGCCAGGCCACAGATCTCTAAAGGTGGGTCAAGAGTTTACAACCGCAGGTCAAAAGTAACAGATGGAGGCTCTAGGGTGCTGGAGGGAGGGAAGGCGGAGTGTCACTGGGTCCGCATCAAAAGCGTTGGCTGGAAGCTCCAGCATAATTAGCAGAAGGAGTTGGGTCATGTTGGGAGAATATACTTGAGTGACAGATGGAGAATAGGGGTGAATAGGTTCCAGTTGCAGGTTTATATATACATGTTCATCAATTGCTGCTGACATGGCTGCTAAGGAAATCTGACTTTACAGAAATTTTTTTTTTCACTGGAGCGTTTATGAGTATGGCCCATGGGAGGTGACCAATATCCTTTTCAAAAGGAACAATTCATGAACTTATTTTGCAACAGTTGCTGATAGGCAGGCCATAGAGCAGTTAGCTTCATTGCCATTGCCTGTCTGCAGTGAGTGCAGGAATTAGTACAGGAATTGATGGCACTCTCATGGCCATAAAGAATGTTGCCTTAGGAATAGCACATTGCACTTCTCAATTGGAAGAAGTTTCACTCCCTTAATGTTAAACTAGGCTGTGACAGCAGAAAATTAATTATGTGGGTTCATGTCTGTTTCTCAGGCTGTCATGATTTTCCACAATGCACAGCTATCATAGCTCTTTGAGACCCCTTTCTGTAAATCTATTATAGGATTCTGGTCTGGCCAGTGGGACCCTTATTGCATGAAAGAATAAAATAAAGCTATTCCTCCACTGTATTATCACAAAATCTTCAATTTTAGCTTACAGACACTGCACAGTTCTGTGACCCTGACAACAGAAGTTGATGAGACTGTCTGCAGTGAGTGATGTCCAGTTTGTTGTCGGTGCTTCGGACACTTCAACCCAAGCATTCATGTTGTTGAGGCAGACAAAGGGACACAGAATTTGGTTTGCGGTTCAACTCAATTTTATTAACAAAATGTTCCTTGCTAAAAACACTATGTGAGCATTTCCCAAATTCCCACAATTCCTCACTATCTAGCCAGCCCTATGTCAGAGGGGAAGGAAATTCTATCTTTCCAACTCAACACTTAGATCAATGTGAGTAATATCCTTTCTCAGACAGATACATTATATGTAAACTGGTTGATGTGTGCAAAGTATGAACAACAAATTGCAATGATGATCCAAGGTTTGGAGGGTCCTGACTTACTGGGGGTCTCCTACATGACTAGAGGGCAGCTTCCTCCATCTAGACTGCAAAAGATTCTGGTGTTCCATCAAAGCAGATAGGAAGCAACTATTCACCATGGCAGTGCTCTGAAAATATTCCCCCTCAGTTAGTTGGCAGGTACTTCTCCTGCTGTTACTGCACAATGGCACCTTTCTGTATCCTTGAGGAGAGAGGGCACCGGAGGGAAGTCCAAGAGCCTTGTTCCTCACTTACTTAGCTATTGCAGTATTTAGCCCATGCCAGTGTGACACAGAACAGATCTTTGAGTGTATGGGTGATATGATTGAGCTGGCATTCCATGGCAATGATCAATCTTTCCATAAAGAATGATTTGCACTCATGTGGTGGAGCCATGGCAGTACTCAAGGATTCCTACACTATCTATTCAACACTCTTTGGTACCTTTGTTAGATCTTCCCCTTCCTGACTCTGTTTCTCCAGAAAGATTTTTGTAGATAAGATCTGAGGTCTATCACCAACCCAGGATTCAGCAGGGTCTGACCCGCATAGTCCCCCCACTGGAAAGGATCTCAACTGACTCAGCTTTCATCAACTGCTAGCACTTTGCCAATGAAAAGTGATTTGATGTGCAAAATATCAGAAACATGCGTAAGTGTAACAGCTTATGGAGGATGAGGGAGAGGCAGTTGTTGGGCGTATTCCTTGGATGTTCCTTAGAAATGTAGTTGTCACATTTGTAATTGGGTTTCACTCTCTATGGTGTTGAACTGCAGTGGAGAATAATAGGGAGGCATTAACGAGAAATAGGGACATTTCTGAGCTCTTAGAATCATTCCAGTTTTTAAATGTGTTTTATATGTATTGGTCTGAGTTTATATAGCTCCTTCTAATAGCCATATTGTTTCTTTGTGAAATTTTGAGGCTCTTTCCAACTGCATTTAGAAGTTAAAGGGTGGAATGAATGTTAACTCCTTAACAATTTTACATTGGAATAAGCCTTGATGCCTTCCTAGTGCAGATCACTATTTTGCTGCTAGTCCCAACAGAAGATCAGGCCTGGTGTATTTAGAAATGGATGGGAACAGAGACATACCTTTAAGCTGCTCACTCCTGAGTCAGTCCGCCTTCATTCCTGGTGTGGGTTTTCCGATGACAGTGACAGACCTATTTCCAGGTTAATGGAGCCCCAACACCAGAAAAATTCCATTTCCCAAAATGAAGGCGATAAAGAGAGGTTTGCAATGTGGCACCTCTGCCTGAAACATTTAGCCCTCAGTTTCAAAATGCCACCAGCAGACTCTCCAATACTGTGAGAATGCAAAGGAATATGGTATCTCAGTTACGTGGAGCTGGCAAATCCACGAATATTTCAGTGTTAGTTGTCAAGCAACTATTAAATAATTATTAAATAATGCAACATTAGTTCCAGCTAAACAGACTGCTCTCATCCTACAAAGACAATAAAATTTTGTCTTGTGACATTTGGCATTCAAATGCGGTGTTCTTGATGGAAGAAGCTGTGAAAATTGGCCTCAATGTTTTGCAATGAAGTTGATATGGTGTGTTGATAATTGTGATTAATGGTTTTGATTGTAGTATCACTGTTACTGAAGTCTGATCTAATGTGTCCAGTAGCTATTTTAGAATATATTTCTTTATTTATTCAACATTAATTTAAGGGAGGTGCTGTTAACCTAAAGACAATTGCAGCGGATTAATTATTCAGTATATGGTTTTCTACTATCAAGATTTGATTTCCTGGACTGCTTTTGTTAATTAATTATGATAACTGGCCCATTGCTGTTTAGGGTAGGCATTTTTAACTTATTCAAAAATGAATTGCAGAAGATTCTGGTATTCTGACATAAAACAAAAAAATGCTGGAATTAGGACTGATGCCACATTGCAAACGTCTCTATATCACCTGCATTTTGGGAAATGGAATTTTTCTGGTGTCAGGGCTTCATTAACCTGGAAATAGGTCTGTCACTGTCATTGGAAAACCCACACCAGGAATGAAGGCGGACTGACTCAGGAGTGAGCAGCTTAAAGGTATGTCTCTGTTCCCATCCATTTCTAAATACACCAGGTCTGATCTTCTGTTGGGACTGGCAGCAAAATAGTGATCTGCACTAGGAAGGCATCAAGGCTTATTCCAATGTAAAATTGTTAAGGAGTTAACATTCATTCCACCCTTTAATTTCTACACTAACCAGGTCTACAACAATATTGCGTGCAATTCTGATGTCCCTCCTATTAGAAGGATATTGTGAAATCTGTAAGGGTTCAGAAAAGATTTACAAGGTTGTTGCCAGGGTTGGAGGATTTGAACTATAGGAAGAGGCTGAATAGGCTGGGGCTGTTTTCCCTGGAGCGTCAGAGGCTGAGGGATGATATTATGGAGGTTTATAAAATCATGAGGGTATGGGATAGGATAAATGGGCAAAGTATTTTCCCTGGAGTGGGAAAGTCCAGATGTAGCGGGTATAGGTTTAGGGTGAGAAAGGAAAAATTTAAAGGGAACCTAAGGGTGGTGCGTGTATGGAATGAGCTGCCAGAGCAAGTGGTGGAGGCTGGTACAATTACAACATTTAAAAGGCATCAGCATGGGTTTATGAATAGGAAGGATTTAGCAGGATATTGGCCAAGTGCTGGCAAATAAGACTAGATTAGATTGGGATATCTGGTCGGCATGGACCAGTTGGACCGAAGGATCTGTTTCCATGCTGCACACCTCTATAACTATGGAGAGAGCAAATAGAATTAATTTTTAGGCCCCGGTAATAGTGAACACAGAGGCAGGCTGGCACATACAGTTGAGCTGTCAGCCAACATGTGGCTATACCAGCACCAGCTGACTCACCCCCTCAAGCTCATTCTGCTGGAGGCAGGATAGTCCAGGGATTATGGAAGTGGAAAGGGAAGTCAGGGCTACAATCCAGCAAGTGGCAGGTGACCAAATAAATTGCCTATTAAATTCTATTACTTTCATTAGGAAGAAAATAAATTAAATTGAATGACTGAAAATTAATGATTCCCTAAAAATCGTCTGCCAACTACAAGGCATAAGTCAGAATTCAGCAGTGTGATGGAAAACTCATCTGCATTAGTGCAGCTTCAAAAATGCTCAAGTATCTTAAAAATATCCGAGATAGAACAACGCACTGATTGCCACCACATCCACTCTCTGCAATACTGTCGCTCAATAGCTCAGTAGTGTACTAGTTACATAATGCACTGCAGAAATACAGCACCTTCCAGACCCACAACCACTACCTGAAGAAGTGGTCTTCAATTCCTGAAGAAGGGCTCGTGCCCGAAACGTCGATTCTCCTGCTCCTTGGATGCTGCCTGACCTGCCGCGCTTTTCCAGCAACACATTTTCAGCCACAACCACTACCACCCAGAATGACAATGGCAGCAACAGATACATTGGAAGACCACCAGCTGCAAAACTCCCTCCAAGCCACTTACAGTCCTGATTCAGAAATATGTTGCCGTTCCTTTGATGTGCTGGGTTAAATCTCTTGAACTCATCCCTAACGGCATTGTGGATCAACCTGCAGCACATGCACTCAAGAAAACAGCTCAGCAGCACCTCCCCAAGGGTAACTCAGGATGGGAAATGAATGCTGGCCCAGCCAGTGGCACCCACATTCAGTGAGTGAATATATGCATATTTATAAAATGATGCAATGATAAAGACTAATTAATTATTTTATTGTACAGGAATCTCAAGATTCTCAAATAATAGCCAGAGCATGATTGAATTTCCCATTAAGCTTGATAAAGATAATCTGAAACCTGTGTCTCAAATATAAACAAGGGCAAATTTGAAGGTATGAGAATGAAGTTGGCTGTGATGGATTGGAAAAATACATAGAATGCTTGATGGTAGATTAGCAATGGCATTTAATTAAATAACTTATGATTGGCTTAAAACAAAGCACACATTCTCTGAATGCAAATAAAAGCCAACAGGAGAGGTAAGAGAGTGCACGCAAAGTTAGGGTTTATATTAAAGAGCCTTTCAATCTATGGTGGCAAATGGATGTCACACAATATGTACAAACTGCCAAGTAAATCCTGCAGGGCACACCTGTGGCCTGGTGTGGATATTTCTCTGACATAGGTAACTGATACCCAAATAAGAGGACCATTGGCAATAAGGCCAGCTAACGAATTAGACACCCATTTGACCTTAAAACTTACACTCATCTACTGCTCATCAAGGGCTCCCAGACAGGCCTCAGAAAAACTGCCTTAATTATTTTCAATCCAGGCTACAAGATGCTACAATCATGCATCTATGCCTTTAACAATATTAGTTGTAGACACCATTCCTGACGGATCTCAGAGATGGATTGTCTTACAATAAGGAACGCCACACCAACTAGTAAGTGTCTGACAGTTGCCAACTTGGACTGCAGGGCTCAAAATGACTTCAGTCACTTGCCACCAGCATTCCCTCTAAACAACAAGTCCAACGCTGGGAGATTCTGCATATGCTAATCAGTGTGCCAACATATTGCAGAAGCTGCTGTTGCACACAAATCCTAAAGCTCCACACAGCAGAAAAATATATTACAGGGATTGGTTGGTATCAGTATTCCACCCACAAGACAGGTCCACCCCTGCAAGCAGTGTATCCAACGCATTCTTCCAAAACCTCCCCAAAATGGGCAGCACTTCAGAAGAAGACTTATTCCTGTTTCATACAGCTTTAATAAGATTAACAGTAAGATCATTTCTTATCAGATCTGGTGCAAGTTAAAGGAACTGTATCAACTCAAATTATATTCACCCAAACTCTTTGTCAATGTTTACTTCAGGAGATTTTTATTGCTTGTTATTTTTATACATTGCACATCATTCAATTAGAGTACATTTCATGTTATTTTTATCAAATAGGTCAGTATGTCTGATGTTGTTATCTTCTTCAAATTAGATCAATGCAGGGTAATATGTCTCGCTCTTATTTGTGCTCACTGTGTCAGATTATTTACATCTATTGAGGTCGCACACCAGCTTGTTTGCAACATCTTAATGTTGCAGTATTACATTAGTTCCTACTTCTCAACAAACCTGGACAAAATCTAAGAAGCACATGTTTTAGATAACCTCGAAAGTGATTTCAACATTTCTTCAAAAGTCTCCAGAGATGTGATCTAGTTAGGCTATGGGATTTTTTTATAGATATCAAACTATCTCTACATCATCCTGAACTCTCTTTCATCTACAAATGATGTTCAGTAACATTGTATCCAAAATGTTGTTCTGAAATCAGTTACTGAGTTATTTAACGCAAATCAAAGACTAATTTCTTTGTTTTTACCTTGGTTTGACATTTGAGCACTGTGATGAAAATAGCTGATCAAAATAAAATACTGGCATTTTTTTCCATATCTGAGTACTTCTCATTTTAGATTGGAAAGTATAACAATTTATATCTGAAGTAAAAGACAGAATTTCCAGGATGTGATCCCAGCGATATCAATGAGATTGCTCACTAGTGTCCTCCAATACTCGCCCCATGACAATTTGAAGTGTCAGTGGGAGATCACACCATTTCCATGGGACAAATAAACATAAATGCCACTTTAAGAACATCTGCAGTAGTTTTATGTCCATGAAAAATGACCCTATTAGATACCTATGGCACTGTGTGGGTTTGCCTAATTTCCTCTAACCAACCAAACTCAGCCATTGCTTCAGTATCACCAAATCTATTGCTCTACTTCCCCTACTACACCTGAGAGAAATGGGGAGCTGATTTGTTTTATCATTGATAATCTGCCCATGAGCTAAGTAGCCTCTAAGTTGACCAAATTGAAGTTTTGAGCTGAAATATTATTTTAGCCCAGATTTAATGCAAACAAAAAGCTTGTTAAAGTTCAAGCATGGATTATGAGCAGCTGCCAAAATGTCACACTCTAAGAGAGACTGATTGATATATAAACTGTCCTGTAGCAGTCATTAAAGAGGCTGTACAACATCTTGGTTGGTTGCACTTGAATTAATGTAATAGAAATTCATTGATTAGGATTTTGCTCACCATTTAAAGTATTATCAACTTGCAGTGTTGACTCACTGCTGGAGCTTTGAAGAGAATTTTTGGAACATGTCAAAAGATTTTCCGAGAGACTTAATCAAAATTACATCAACATTTGAACATCATTCATTCTATTAATTCAATCAGCCAAATCAGTTTGACATAGGGCTGAATGCTGATCATGGCTTTTTTTTTTGTATAAATTAAATTTTGTTTTTTGGCATTAATTAGCATTTAACTGAAATCTATAGTTTAAATTCTAAGGTTCTTTGCCTCAAACAGAGTATTAATAAAGTGTCCACTGAGAAAGCAGTTAATTAAAGAAGCAGATCAAATTGGTTTCTGCATAATTGGATTGTATAGGCTCTCCATGTTAGAAACATATAAAAGTATCCAACGTAGTGTGAGTGTGGCTTAAAACTGAGAGCCAGGAATTGAATGATTAAGGATGTGTGACTTAAATTAGAGTGCTGGGAATTGGATTGTTAAGAGAGTTGTTGGAGAAAGGAAAAATCTGCTTCTTTGCTTTTGTTTATTACTTTGGCATTGAGGAATTGATACTGATTTTGCCAGATGAGGGAAAGCTGACTATTTTATATATTATTGCTGTTTGTTCTATTCCTAATGTTCAGATTATTATAGCAACTGATCATAAGGTTAATAAAATAAATGTAAAACATAAGTAAACATATAATTAGGTTAAATAAGTAATTACATAACTAAGTTGGAAGGATATGGCAGTGAGAACTCCTTGATACCAGTTTGGTCTAAGGCAAATGTGGCTGTGGTAGGTTTTTCAAGTGCAAGCAGCTTTAGGTCAGAGCTTATGAGCTGGAGATTGAACTGCACATACTGCAATGCACCAGGAGTGGGTAGGTTAACTGGGATATTTTGAATTAGGAAGCAGTCACCTCTCTTCTGTCAGGATTCAAGGTCAGGGCAGTGTATCTGCGGGTGATGGCTAAGGAGACCCAAAGGACAGAAATGTTGATTTTCCAAAAAGTTTAAGGTTGTTTCACCTTATTTCAATGAGAGTAGGAGCTGTATGGTTAATCTACAAACTGACTATGGCACTAACGTATAGAAAGCCATTCAGATGAGAGGGAGAAAAAGGAAATGTAGTGGTAGTAGGAGAAGGATTGACACCATTCTCTGCAGCAAAAGCACAAGTTCAGGTAGTTGTGTTGACTGGCCAGCGCCCTTGCCGGCATTCAGGACATCTGCTAATGGCTGGAGAGGAATTTGCAGTGGGAGGGAGAGGAGCTGTTCATCATTGTTCATGTAGTTACTAACAACCCAGATAAGTCTCAGATGCAAGTTGTGCACAGTCAATGCACGGAAAATACAGATGCCAAATTAAGAAACAGAGCCTCAAAGATCAAAATTGCAAGATTGCTACCTGAGCCATGTACAAATTGGCTGAGAGCAAACCAAATTAGAAAGACGAATGCTTGCCTCCAAGTTTAATGGGAGAGTATCAAGTTCTGGTTTATGGAGCTCTGACACCAGATATGGGCACAGTGGGATATGTTCTGTTGACACAGCATTCACATGAATTACACTGGGACCAGTGTACTTGTGAGTTGCGGAGTTAGAAGATAGCGAGGGTTTTAACCTAAATGATAGAGAAAATGGATTAAAGTTAGGAAAGTGTAGTAAATCAAAGAGGGAAGTCAAGGTCATCGTGAACAATATGAATACTGTAACATGAAGGCATAGAGAGTACAAATTTAAAAAGTAAACCAATAGATAGGTTAGTGATTGCAAAAAGAATAAAATAAGATTTAAGACTCTATACCTAAAGACACATTACATTCAAAACAAACAGCACCAACACTTTGCACCGCTGTAGAAAGATATTCCGAGTTTTAAACTCCAACATCCATGCAAGAAAGACCAAAATCCCATTTGCTTTCCAAATTGTGTGCAAATATATATAAATATGTGTGATCTGATAGCCATTGTAAACAATTGAGTCAGAGAGAGCTAGCATGCACGTACAGCAGATAATGAAGAAAGCAAATGGAATGTTGGCTTTTAAAGCTAAAGGAATAGAATATAAAGGCAAGGAAGGTTTGGTTCCCTTATTTGAGGAAAGATGTAGTGGCATTGGAGGCAATTCAGAGGAGGTTTACTAGATTGAACCCAGAGAGGAGGAGTTGGACAACATCCATTTCCATTTTTATTTTATTTGTTCATTTTGTGGGATGTGGGAGTCGCTGGCTGGCCTGCATTTATTGCCCGTCACTAGTTACCCTTGAGAAGGTGGTGGTGAGCTGCCTTCTTAACTCACTGTAAGACACCTGCTGTGGGTTGACTCACAATGTGATTAGGGAGGGAATTCCAGGATTTTGACCCAGTGACAGTGAAAGAACAGCTTCTCAAGGGTAGCTAGTGACGGGCAATAAATGCAGGCCAGCCAGCGACTCCCACATCCCACAAAATGAACAAATAAAATAAAAATGGATGTTGTGGAGACTGGTACAATTACAACACTTGAAAGGCATCTGGATGGGCATATGAATCGGAAAGGTTTGGCGGGATATGGGCTAAGTGCTGGCAAATGGGACTAGGTTTATTTAGGATATCTGGTCGGCAAGATGAGTTGAACCGAAGGATTTGTTTTGTGCTATACAGCTCTATGACTCTCTGACTCTATGACAAAGTGGCAAGATGTCAGGAGTGGGGAACAGAATATTGAAGGGAACTAAACATTTAGGAAGGACAGGAAGATAGGAAATGGCGAACAGGTGACTCTGTTAGTTAATGATAGAATGAGCATAAAAGAGAGGGATTACTAAGTACAGGAACAATGGATGTCGAAACAGGCTGGCGAGAAATGAGAAATGACAAAGATGAGAAGTAACCTCTGAAAAGCCCTCTAACTATAATCACATGGCTGGGTGGAGTATAAAGGGAAAAAGGAACAAGGAGAACTTGTCAGAAAGGCAGGGTACTATCATGGAAGATGTTAACTTATATGTTGTTTGTAAAAGTCAGATGGGCAAAAGTAATCTGGGTGAGGAACTTCATTGAAAGCTTTCAGAATAGTTTCTTAGAAAGGAAGTGTCTGACCCAGTGACTGAAGGAACAATGACATATTTCTAAGTCAGGGTGGTGAGTGTCTTTGAGGTGAGCTTGCAGGTGGTAGAATCTGCTGCTCTTGCCCTTCCAGAGAGAAGCGGTCATGGGTTTGGAAGGTGCTGTCTAAGGATCTTTGGTGAATTTCGGCAGTGCATTTTGCTGCTACTGAGCAATGGTGGTCAAGGGAATAGATGTTTATAGATATGATGCCAATTAAGCAAGCTGCTTTGTCTTGGATGGTGTCAAGTTTCATGAGTGTTGTTGGAGCTGCACCCATCCAAACAAGTAAGAGTATTCCATCACATTCCTGACTTATGCCTTGTAGATGGTGAACAGGCTTTGGGGAGTCAGGATGTGAGTCACTTGCTGCAGTATTCCTAGCCTCTGACCTGCTCTTGTAGCCAATGTGTTAACGTGATGATTTTGGTTATTTCTAGTCAATGGTAACCTCAACAATATTGATAGCATGGGATTCAGTGATGATTTTAACTCAGCAACAGTGAAAGAATGGTAATTTAGGATAGTGAGTGGCTTGGAGATTAAGTTACAGCTGGTGGTGTTCCCTTGTATCTTCTATCCTTGTCCTTCTAAGTGCTAAAGGTCATTTGTTTGGAAGCTACTGTTGAAAGAGGTTTGGCATGTTGTTGCACATCTTCAATTGAAGTGGGTGCACGGAGCTCACACATACTGTTTCATGAAAATTACATCGAATTAACTCTTTTGTCCTAAACCTGTGTGGCATCTGTTTTAGCATTTCCAAATGAGTTTTGAATTATGATCATTAGCAATTAATATCAAATAGTATGCTAAATCTTGATACAAAAACAAGTATTGGGCTCATCTTATTATTTAGCCATGGTAACACTATTTCTTTTGTTGTTTGACGTCTGCAATAAGGAATTATCAAATAAATTTGGCACTGAGATTGAAGAGAAAGATTAAGACTAACTGGTGCAGAATTTGATCTGAAACAGACTCTTTTATGGAGTAACAAGTGTGAGATTAGGGACTGTTTTCCCTGAAGTGTCAGAAGCTGAGGGGTGACCTTACAGAGGTTACAAAATCATGAGGGACATGGATAGGGTAAATAGACAAGATCTTTTCCCTGGGATGGGGGAGTCCAAAACTAGAGGGCATAGGTTTAGGGTGAGAGGCGAAAAATTTAAAAGGGACCTAAGGGGCAACGTTTTCACGCAGAGGGTGGTGCATATATGGAATGAGCTGCCAGATTTAATGGTGGAGACTGGTACAATTACAGCATTTAAAAGGCAAAAGGATGGGTATATGAATATGGAGGGTTTAGAGGGAAATGGGCCAGGTGCTGGCAAATGGGATTAGATTAGGTTGGGATACCTGGTTGGCGCTGACGTGTTGGACCGAAGGTCTGTTTCCATGCTGTACATCTCTATGACTCTATGATCCACGCGTACCTGTTTAATACAGGCATTCCAGAGAAAAATACTCACCAGTTGCCTCTTAAAAAATATATCATGAACACTATCAAGTGTTGGATCATTTGACAATTTTGAGAATTTTAACCGATCAGCATCAAGCTCCAGTCAGGTACCATGCTGCATTGTGCTCTGTACAAAGAACAATTCAGCTAAGACATTGTAAATCTGAATTATATTCACTTTTCATTGTTATTCATTTTCTGTTCGAGTTTCGCTTGGTTGAGATCAATTGTTAAGACATTTCTTTTTCTTATTTTTATTTAGTGAATTCTTAGGAGCAGGAGTGGACCATTCAGTACTTCAGGTTTTCTCTACCTTTAGCTCAGATCATAGCTGATTAGATTTCATTTGGACAGCGGTAGTTGCCAGACTGTTTTACAAATGTGAAGTGATCAATTAATGTTCTGCACAAGCATTGTATCTTAGTGTGTGTGTATATTCAGTTTTTCAGAAAATTATCTTCCAGAGAAAAAAAATGACCTTTTCATTTAGATGATTTTATATATTTCATCTTTATTGCACCCAAAATTGAAAGTCAGCCAGAAAGGGGATTCTATTTCAAGGACTTCAAAAGTTTTTCACTGACGTTTCAAATCTATGAAAATAAAACCCTTATTGAAGATGTGTCAAAATATGACATTTCAAAGAGTCAACAAGATCAAACAGTAACCAGTGAGAGTGCAGATGTGCAGGTCAAATCACTCATCTGGAAGAGGACTAAATAGCTGTGTGAATCTTCAAATTGAACACATCACATTTTACACAAGTATGAGGAAATGAGTATGTAATATAAAGTAGCTGACTTTGCAAATGCATTGAATGTTATATAATTCAAAATAATTCCAATCAAAATCTGGGTAGTTGAGCAAGTATGTTGATGCTGCTATAATAGAAACTGGTCTATCAGAGCGGATTCGGGTCTGACACACTGTTTAAGTGCACCATAACAATTTTTTATCTCTCATTTTTATTCAATTGAATCCTGTGCATTAAACTAATGATGAAAAATGAATAAGCAGTACCAGAATCATAAATACTGATAATATTAAAAATCTATTCTTTCCAGGTTATTGAATTTATTGCTGAGCAGGTCACAAGGTGGATTATCAGCCATTAGCATGAGGTTGTCTCTTTACTTCCAATATTATACAAGTACAGAAAATTCTAATTAGTCTCCATTGGTATTCACTTCCACAAAGCAATTTGCTTGATTGAATGGTATCCTGTCTAGCAGATGCTGTGCTTTGTTCCAGATGTTTAACGAGGTAAAAACACACTTCTCAGGCACCATTCCAAAATTTCTTGCCTGGCACTGTCACATTATCTTACTGCCAAGAGTGACTGGAGAGAAACATCATTTAATCTTGCAGCAGGTCTGGGCATAGCTGGCTGTATATGGGTTTCAGGACGCTGGAGCAACCTTGCAATCAATGATGTCAAACATCCGCACATCACTAAGCTTAAATAGACTGAGGATGTGAGTGGATTCAGAACACACTCTATTTTCCGGAAGAGAACACCCCCAAGATTGCAACATTCCAGATTGGAAGAATCACATGAGGACATGAATATGAACTCTCAAAAAGAACAGATTAGTTATTACCTAATGTCAGAGTTGAGAGTCAGAATCAATGAGAATGATGAAGAGCTTTTGCCTGAAACATCGATTCTCCTGCTCCTTGGCTGCTGCCTGCCCTGCTGTGCTTTTCCAGCATCACACTCTCTACTCTAATCTCCCGCATGTGTAGTCCTCATTTTCGCCTATTTGAAATTTTTTTTTAACCATGTATAGCATTATTTAGTACTAATGTATAATAAGTAGACTTACTTTGAAGATTGCTTTTGACCTGCGTTCTCCTGTCACAAAGCTAACTCATACTGTGATATCAAAACTCATGGCAAGTATGAGAAGCACTGCCTAGAAAATCATGGCAGCAGTTAAAGATCAAGAAACAGACCTGAAATCCTTTGGAGAACAGGTGAAATCAAAAAAGCATTTTTGAAAAAAATTTCAGTGCAGCTCTAAGACCAACTTGCAGCCAGAAAACCCCCCAGAGCTGAACAGCTAGTATGAAGGAAGCATCTTGGAACAGAAAACCCTACCAGACAAACCACCAGAAGACTGTAGGTCTCAAATAAAAATCCTTTTTACAGTCTGTCATTGGAAAAACAAATCTTTAAACTATGAGAATACTAAAAGCCTTCAAGCAGCCAGAGGACAAATCTGAATCAACTGCAAATAGAGTTTGATTACCAGATACAACGAGAAATTAACTTCCTAAGACAAGGGATAAAAAAGTTTTGTTTTGTCCAAAACTTTAGGCTTAGAAGCACAATTAAGACTTTTAATAATGAATTCCTGAGATATGGTGCCCAAAACTGCACACAACACTCAAAATGTGACCTGAATAGAGCTTTGTAGAGCCTCAGAAGTACATTCTTGCTTTTACATTCAAGTCCTCTCAAAATAAATGCCACCATTGCATTTGTCTTCCTAACTATTGACTCAACCTGCAACTTTACCTTGACAAAAGCCTGGACAAGAACTCCCAAGTCTCTGCACTTCAGACTTGTGAATTTTCTTCCCATTTAGAAAATAGTCCATGCCTCTATTCTTCCTGCCAAAGTGCATGACCGCACACTTTTCCATGCTGTACTCCATCTGTTACTTCTTTGCCTGCTCTCCTAACCTGTCCAAATCCTTCTGCAACCTTTCCGCCAGTGTTACCTGTCCCTCTTTCTATCTTTGTATTGTCTGCAAACCTAGCCAGAATGCCCTCAGTTCTTTCATTTAGATTGTTAATGTATAAAGTGAAAAGTTGTGCTCCCACTACTGGCTGCCATCCTGAGAAGGATCCTTTTATCCCCACTCTCTGCTTTCTGCCAGATAGCCAAGCTTCTAGCCATACTAGCACCTTGCCTCTGACACCTTGGGCCATTATCTTACTCAGTAATTTGCTTTGAGGCACCTTGTAAAAGGCCTTCTCAAAGTCCAGGTGGATAACATCCATTGACTCTCCTTGGTCTAACCTACTTGTTATTTCCTCAAAGAATTCTAACAGATTTGTAAAGCATGTCCTCCCCTTGATGAAACCATATTGACTTTGCCCTATTTTACCGTACACTTCCAAGTATTCAGAAATCGCATCCTTCACAATGGATTCAAGGATCTTCCACAACTGAGGTTAGTCTGTAATTTTCTGTCTTTCGCCTTATTCCCTTTTAAACAGGGGTGTCACCTTAATCATTTTTCAGTCCTCTGGGAATGTCCCTGATTCTAGCAACTCCTTAAAGATCACCATTAACACCTCCACTATCTCATCAGCTATCTCCCTGAGAAATCTGGGGTGTAGTCCAACTGGTCCAGATTATTTATCCACCTTCACACCATTCATTTTTTCTAGCAGCTTCTCCTTGGTGATGGCTACATACCCAGCTTTGCCCCCTCACTCTCTTGAATTTTTGGGATATTACTCGTGTCTTCTACCATGAAGACTGATGCAAAGTAATTATTCAGTTCCTCAGCTATTTCCTTGTTCACCATTACTATCACTCCAGTGTCATTTTCCAGCAGCCCAATGTCCACTTCTACTTCTCTTTTCCACTTTATATATCAAAAGGAACTCTTACAGTCTTCCTTTATATTACTGGCTAGTTTACCCTCTTATTTAATCTTCTCCCTTCTATTTCTTTTTTCGATGCCCTCTGTTGGTCTTTGTAAACTTCCCAATCCTCTGGTTTCCCACTGCTCTTTGCCATATTATATGCTTTCTTTTTTGCTTTTATGCTATCCCTGACTTCTCTGGTCAGCCAGGGTTGCCTCATCCCCCCTGTGCCCTGCTTCTTTTCCCTCAGGATGAATCTCTACTGTGTCTCCTGAATTGCTCCCAGAAACCCCTGCAATTGATTTTCTGCAAATTGTCTTTCCTGCAAAGCTCCTCTCCCAGACAATTCTGCCCAGCTCCTCCCTCATGCCTCTGTAATTGCCTTTATTCATTTGTGATGACGTTACCTCTGATTCTATCTTCGCGCTCTCAAATTGCAGAGTAAATTCTATCATATTATGATCACTGCCTCCTCAGGATTCCTTCACCTTAAGCTCTCTGATCAAGTCGGCTTCATTGCAGAACATTAAATCCAGTATTCCCTGTTCTCTCGTGGCTCCATCACACGCTGCACCAAAAAGCCACGTTGTAGTCATTCCACAAAATCCTTTCCTTGCAATCCACTACCAACCTAATTTTCCCACTCCACCTGCATATTGAAATCCTCTATGATCGCTGTAACGTTGCCTTTCCTACACATCTTTGCTATCTCCTGGTGTACCTTGAGCCCGGCTCCTGACTACGATTTGGAGGCCTGTACGTAACTCCAACTATGGTTTCTTTTTCTTCTTTGTGGTTCCTCAATTCTACCCACACAGATTCTACACGATCTGACTTACTTAATTTCTTACTATTGGCTTAGTTTCATTTCGTACGAATAAGGCAATCCCATCTCTTCTGCCCACCTTTTCGATAGGATGTATATCCTTGAATATTCAGCTCTCAGTCCTGATCCCTTTGCAGCCAGGTCTCCATGATGCCCACCAAGTCATACCTGCCAAGTACAATCTGCACCACAAGCTCATTTACCTTATCCCTTATAATGCATGCATTCAGATACAACACCTTCAGTCTGCTATTAACAGTCCATCTTCTCAATATCATTTGTTTGTCCAGTGT
The DNA here is from genome assembly GCF_037043375.1 of Chiloscyllium plagiosum. NCBI lineage: Eukaryota > Metazoa > Chordata > Chondrichthyes > Orectolobiformes > Hemiscylliidae > Chiloscyllium > Chiloscyllium plagiosum. The sequence continues at coordinate 81,909,323 of NW_028270142.1, read as the reverse complement.
GCTTGAAGTTTGATTTCTAACCCTTTCAGTACGCTCTGTCCTATTTGTGTTTGTGCTGGAGATTTTAATAACCTCCCCATAATTCTGCACTCTTACTTCTTCCTTTAATTTGTGTTTTCTAATTTCCCCTATAACTGAACCCTCCCCGTCCCTTTTTAGTTTAAAGCTCTGTCTACAGCCCTAGTTATGTGATTTGCTAGGACTCTGGTCCCAGCATGGTTCAGATGAAGACCGTCCCATCGGAACAGGTCCCTTCCTCCCCAGTATTGGTGCCAATATCCCATGAATTCGAACCCATTTCTCCCACACTAATCTTTGAGCCATGCATTTACCTACTTAATCTTTTTGAGCTTGTGTCAATTAGCTCGTGGCTCAGGCAGTAATCTAGAGATTATTACCTTTTAGGTTCTGCTTTTCAATTTAGCTCCTAGCTGTTCATACTCCTTAGTAGAGCCTCTGCCCAAATTTTATCAATGTCATTGGTACCTACATGGACCACGACCACTGGATCTTTACCCTCTCACTGCAGGTTCCTCTGCAGCCCAGGAAGGCAACACAGCCATTGGAACTCTTGATCCTGGTCACAGAGAACAGTGTCTATGCTTCTAACTATACTATCCCCAATTACAATTCTCTTCTCTCCCCGTCCCCTGAATGGCTCCCTACACCATGGTACTGTGGTCAGTCGGCTCATCCTTCCTGCAGTCACTATTCCTGTCCACACAGGGAGCAAAACTCTTGAACCTGTTGGACAAAGACAGGGGTTGAGGCTCTTGCAACTCTACCTCCTGTATCCCTCTATCTGCTTCACTCACAGCAACACCCTCTGTCTCTGACTACTGGCTGAATTCGAGTTAGTTAGTCTCAGGGGTGTCTGAGAAAGGCCTAGAAATATTGAATGCAAATAGTAAAAAAAGAATCAAACTGTTTCCTCAATTCTAAATATCAAACCCCTAACTGAGAAGCTCCTGAAATCTTTAGTAGCTTGATAGTTTGAGTGACAAATTTTAGTTTTATTCAGCAACTAATAGTTTTGTCAATCTTATTAAATAAATATGAAAAACTGCATGAAGTAAAACATAATGAATCTGTGCACATGATGTTCAATTCAGCACAAATATGCATCAGATGTAGAAAAAAGTCACTGTGACTGGTGTTATGCTAGCCATCTTTAATACTGTCAAACTATAATTGAATGTTAATGATTGAATACATTCTGAGAAATCTTCTACAGAACTCTGAAAATCCTTCTTTGAAATCTTTATTCTTCATTCATCTCTGTTAAGATGTCATTTTGATGAAGGAAAATTGAACATAGGAAATAACGTTTAAAACAGCAGAAATGTCCCATTTTGGTACTACAACTGTAATGGAAAATTAACAAAATTAATATTTACTGTGAAATCTGAAAGGGAATGCTTTGCTAAATTTAATGCTTTGCTGAATCTTGCAGTCGAGGAGACAGCTTGGCTTTGCTGAACTTTGCAAACATTCAACCTGACCTTGCAAGCAGTCGAAGTCAGCAAAAGCTAAGGGAAACATAAAGACAGTAAGCAATTATATCCACGGCAAGGGAATGAGAAAATAAGCTGTTTGCCAGCTCTTGTCCTTGAGTGTGTGATAAGAATAGTACAAAAAGAATGTGTGAAATTTGTTCAGGGCCCTTACACAAGGCACCTTTTAGTTGAGGGATCCAGAATTTAAGGTTAGAGTTAGGAGATTTAAGACAACGTTTGATGGAAACATTTCCATCCAAAGAATGATGGGGACCTGTAATTCACTGCCTTAAAGTGGTGGAGGAGAAGCTCTGATTACATTTACAAAGCACTTGGATGTGCTACAGTCAATGGACAAGAGCCAGAAAGGGAGGCCAGGCTAGATGGTCACTTATGGTCAGCAGGGGTACAATAGCCTGAATGACTGCCTTCCAGCTTAAAGATTTCTGTAATTCAGCAAAACAAAAAGCAGTTCTGTCAGCTTTGGTCAGGCCCCTCTTTCTCACTTAACATGGACAAAATAGGTTTGAAATGCAACAATGAAAAAATAAAGAATAGTCTCCTATTAACCATTCATGGCAGTTGGATTATGTAATTAATCACATGACCATAATAAAAACACATCAACACTTTGCCAAGTGTATTGGTCCCCTGCAAGCAGAGGTTAAAAAAATGCTTTTTCTTTGCTCTTGCTAGCATTTGAGTCGAGTCGATTTAATTTCCATGACAGTAAACTTGGGGGCTTGTCCAGTGCCCCATAACTGGGTGAGATTCTGAGGATTCCCAGGAGGCACAGGTGCCAGTGCCTTGAAGCACTTTCACTTCAACTCGAGTACTGAATTGGCCCCTTTGCATGAGAGGACTGGGAACCTGTGGATCGCTCCAGTGCTGGGGTCCGAACCAAATAGGGTCTGGGTAAGAGTCGGGGCTTAAGTAGTCCTACATAGAGACTCATTCTAAGAGAATAACTAAAGCAGGGAAAAGGTCCAGTGAACTCTCGCGCGGTATTCGAGTAAAACCCGTGAGAAGGGATTGCTGTCTTTACAGTGTTTAAGAGACAGCAAGCTTCTGGGTGGTTTTAGACTTGGAACCACCACTGGCTGAGTTGGACTTGCCAAAGATGTACCGGGTACGTGGTTTCTCGGTTTATGAAAACCAAGGCATTGAGGTGGTGAGAACGTTCAGAGGTAAAAGCAAGTCAAAGGGAAAAGTTAACAGTACTGCACGAGAGAGAGAGAGCTGAACACTTTTCTAGTAAAGCTGAAAATGGGCTCCAGCAAGAGCAAACAAAAAGTGGGCCCACAGACGACTTGGAATGGCCAACCAAAAATACAATACATGTTAAACAATCACAGCCCAGTGTCAGTAAGGCAGTTAGAATTGTGGATCAAGGAATGTAGTTTTCGGGAGGGAGGAAATTTTAATAAAAGGCAGTTGGAAATATTGAGGTTACGGTTGGAGGAGAGAGAGAAGGAGAAATGGAAGAGAAAAATAGAACCTGGAAATTGGAGTGCTTATAACATGTGGAAGGCTGAGTCTGATATCAGGGAAAGGAATTCTCAAGTAAAAGATAGATCAAATACACATGCAAACACTAGCGCACATGCAGATGAGTGCGGAAATCAATCTAACAAAGCTGTACAGTGTCTTAAGTCTGTTCCAGATCCTGACCTTGATGACTGCCGTCTGAGACCTACAGTCCCCCTACGAGACCCGCCTGGCGAAGGTTCCACGTCAGCGGCTGCAGCCTCAGGGTCTGCTGGATCACCAATAGCATATCGTACCCGCAACCAATTGAAGCAATAAGCCCAAAATGAGGATGGCCACTCTAAGACGGAAAGGTATTCAGGGCCTGCTCGTGATCTCTCCACGATGGACGATGAGTCAGACAGCAAGAGTACTGACGTATGATCATCTAACCAGGTAGTTCTGCAAGCACCAATGGTTGAGGTTGCAGGTCCAGAAGGGTGCCCAGTGCTGGTCTACCGACCATGGACCATGAAGGATCTGGAAAGTGCCTATGGGCAGTTGCCTGACCCATGCGAGTTTGGAGGTAAAAAGTTTGCTGAAGAAGGGACAAAGTTCTGTGTTGAGTTCCGTTCCATGTCACATGAGATGAGATGTCTCCTGGGACGAAAACTGGGTGCCAATATCACCAAGTATAAATGGCCAGCTGTAAACATCCATCAACCAACTCACAAGCGGAAGAGAAGGGAGACTTTAATGCTTTTGTTGCAGCGCTTGCAACTGCCTGGAGGGAGGCATTCCCAGTGCGAATGGACATGACTAAAATCACAATGTGTAAAAAACAAGAAGGTGAGACAGTGTCCCAGCACCTTACGTGCCTTACTGAAGTCCATAACGCCCATAATGGACTGAGACCACCCGAGGACATAACAGCGGCAGAGATCATGCCGTATGAAGCACACTTGAGGAATAGCTTCATCAATGGAATAAAGGATGAAATAAAGAAAAAGGTAAAAGACACATGTATTACCTGGGACACAGGAAAGCTGAATTTGATAGAACAACATGCGATACATGCTGAAATATTGCTGGCCCAAGAGAAGAATAAGCAGAAACCAAAGATGAAACAGCAGGCACATAAAGCTTAGCTTACTCTGATGCAGATGGTCGTCCAGCCGTTGGAGGGAGGTGGTGCAGGAAGAGAGAGAGGCAGAGGTGGAGGTCACAGAAGAGGAAGAGGTCATGGAAGAGGCGCTGGCAGAGGTAGATATGGCGGGTGCTTTGTTTGTGGAGCAATGGACTACTGGGTGAGACAGTGCCCGCACAGACAGCCTCAATCGACCCTGGAGGCTGGGCAGCAGGGTGATTGACAGGGGAAGGCTGAGGTTGAGGTGAGCAGACCACAAGGTACAGGTAAGCTTCTTTCCCTTATGCTTGGCAACAAAGACTCGCTTATGCTAATCTCTTCTACTAACCTTACGGACACTGAAACAAGTCCCACCCCCATGTTGAGCACTGAGATTGCGAAGTGTGGACAATGTGTTCAATATAACAATGATACGTACAAGTTGATGCCCACCTCTATGTTATATGTGCAAGGTACACCAGTTACCTTTTTGGTAGATACAGGGGCAATATATTCAGTCCTTAAATTAAGCCGGTTCAGACAATCAATGCAAATAAAGATAAGCGGAAGGTTCCTGAACACAATGGGTGCATCAGGAGTCATGGTACGAGAGAGATTTTCCGCACCCCTATTGGAAATATTCCAATTCTCATTCTTGTTATCGGAATTGTGTTCTTTAAATCTGATGGATCGGGATCTCATAGGGAGACCGGGCTTGGACTTGCTCAGTACCCCGATGGGCTTGCAGGTAATTCAAAGGAAAGATTTACCCATGCAGGCTGTAAAATATACAACTCACGACCCATGATGTATGTCTATGAATGGCAATTAAGCCAGACAGCGATAAGTTCAGTGAACGATTCACTCGCCCTGCAAGCAAATAACCACGTTAATCCTATTAACATCGATTTTCTTGCTGGGGATATGCTGCACTGCACAGCACACATACACCGCAGTGGCCCTGATGAATCATACGGGAAGGATTGATCCAGGAGATTGGTTAAACCAGATCGGTTCGTAATGTTTTATTGGAATGATCACAGATGTGCAGTCAGTGTGAACTTATCTAAAGTATCTGTAATGGCAAGCAGACACTGTCTTTTTGATGTAGAAGACTCTTTTCCTCACTGGCAAGGGCGTCCAGCGACAGGTGGCAGGATTTGGGACCATTGGTGCTAAAGGCACAAAGAACGAAAGGTTGGGTCTTCAGGGATGATGTGGGTATCTGGTTCAATGCAGATATGCGGACATATAGGAAGAAACTAAATTGGCTAACTCAGGCAGCTAGGACAGTCCAGGTAACCCCCGTTAGCCCTGAAGAGCCTAGGAGGGTAGCCTGGCGTTTCCCTAAGAGAGAAGAACCCAAGATTAAAAACGGTCCATACTGGGCTGTGGGCAAAAGGCAAGCATGATGTGGGACTCATATGAGACTGTGAACCCATAAGAATAACCCCAAAGTCTGAGTATCGTCCTTCCAAAGCACAATACCCGTTAAAACCCGAGGCCATAGAAGGAATTACTCCAGTCTTTGAATCCCTCCTAAAGGCTGGAGTGATAATCCCCTGTGAAAACTCACCGGTGAGAACCCCCATTTTTCCGGTCAAAAAGGCAAACATTCCAGGTCAACCAGAGGAATGGAGGTTTGTACAAGACCTGCAGGCAGTTAATAACGTTGTTGTCCCGCATGCCCCAAATGTTCCCAACCCCGAAACTATTTTAGCTCAAATTCTACCGGACAGTAAATGGTTCTCTGTTGTGGATTTAGCAAATGCCTTCTTTAGTGTACGGTACACCCAGATAGTCAATTCTGGTTCACTTTTTCATTCAAAGGGGAATCATATACCTTCACGCAACTTTGTCAAGGTTACTGTGAGTCCCCCACCACATATAATGAGGCTCTACACAGGAATCTGGAGACTCTTGTTTTAACCCTGGGGTTAGTGCTTCTGCAGTATGTAGATGATTGCTTAATAGCGGTACCAACAGAGGAACAATGTGAGAAGGATACCCTTGCATTGCTCTGCCATCTGGCGAGGAAAGGGCACAAAGCCAGTCTTGCAAAGCTACAATTTGTGTAACAACAGGTGAAATTCTTAGGTCACTTAATATCTGAACAAGGCAAGGCCATTGGTCAGGACAGAGTTCAAGCAATCCAGCAAATTTCAAAGCCTCACATGAAGAAACAATTGTTATCCTTTTTGGGCAAGTGCTCCTACTGTAGAATGTTTATCCCACATTACGCAACCCTTGAGGCACCCCTAAGTGACATAGCCCATGGTAAAGAGTTGCAGAACCAGAGTCCATTGCAGTGGACCCCAGAGGCTGAGAATGCCTTTGTTGAATTGAAAAAGGTGCTCCAAGCTACACCTACGCTGGGGGATTCCAAATCCAAACTAGTCTTTTGTACAAACAGTGGATGAGAAGCGTGGCTGCGTGACATCTGTGCTGTTGCAGGATCATGGGGGAAAATTGACACCAGGAGCTTATTTTTCGGCTAAACTAGACCCCATAGCGGCAGGATTGCCTAAATGCCTGCGAGCCATGGCTGCAGCTGAAAAGGCTGTTGTAGCGTCCAGGGATATAATCGGCTATGGTGAATTAACCCTACTGGTCCCACATGCAGTATCCTTACTGCTTTCCGAGCAAAAAAACAGCACACATGTCGGCAGCATGTTAGCTGAGGTACAATACTGTGCTATCGGAGATGCCTAACATTAAAATAAAGCGATGTAACTTCCTTAACCCTCCTAGCCTTCTCCCCACAGAAGGAGATGGAGAACCACATGATTATGCCGCTGTAACTAATGAAATTTGCAGCCCTAGACCAGACTTGTCGGATTCGCCACTTCAAAATCCGGATATGGAGGTTTTTGTGGATGGGTCAGCATTCAGGAGCAAGGAGACAGGCCAGAATTGTGTTGGATATGCTGTAGCAACTACCCACGAGGTAGTCAAAGCAGGATCACTCCCTTCTCATCTGTCAGCACAAGCAGCGGAGCTGATTGCCTTGACTGAGCAATGTAAATTGGCCAAGGGAAAGACAGTGAATATTTACATCAATAGCAGATATGCTTTCGGGGTTGTACATGATTTTGGAACCCTGTGGAAACACAGGGCTTCTTCATCTCTACCGGAAAGCCCATCATACACCGTGGCCTGATTTCTGACCTCCTGGAAACAGTCTTGTTGCCTAAATTAATCGCTGTGTGTAAATGCGAAGCCCACACGAAAAATAATGATTTTATTTCCCAAGGCAATGCAAGGGCAGACTCAGCAGCAAAAACAGCAGCCCAGCAGCCAATAAGGGAGCAGATTGACATGTGTATGACAAAAATTTGTACCCCAATAGCAGACGTACGGGAGTTACAGTCGCAGGCCACAGCGAACGATAAGCGTGAGTGGACAAAAGCAGGGTGTAGGGTGAGGGAAGGGGTATGGTGTGGCCCCAATGGTAAACCCTGTCTACCATGATCATTATTTCCATTCTATGCCAAACTGACACATGGTAACGACCATGTGTCAAAAGGGGGGATGTATGACAGTATTTCAGCACACTGGTACGCTAAGGGATTTACTCATTACTCCCAGAAATATTGTGAACGATGTGTTATCTGTGCCACTAATAATGTGGGGAGGAGAATACAGATGAGTCAGGCAACACACCCCAACCCCAAAGACCCTTTGAACATTTACAGATGGATTTTATTGAACTAACACCCAGAGAAGGGAAGAGGTATTTTCTGGCAACAGTTGATGTGATTTCCAAATGGGTGGAAGCATTCCCCACGTCTAAACAGGATGCCAGTGCAGTAGTCAAGGCTTTGCTAACTGAAATAATTCCAAGAATGGGCATCCCTGGAAGGCTTAGTAGTGACAATGGGACACCGTTTGTCAATAATGCTCTACAGCAGATCAGAGATTATTTGGGATAAACATGAGACAAGGCTGTGCCTACCACCCAGCGAGCGGTTGGGCAGTGGAAAGAGAAAATGCTACCTTAAAAAATAAATGACAAAATGTTGTGAGGAACTAGGGGTGACATGGACAAAGGCACTTCCGATAGTGCGAATGTATATGAGATCTAGGAGAAGAGGAAAAGCTAATCTTGGCCTGTTTGAGATTTTGTTTGGTAGGCCACCCAATACAGGAATTGGCCCAAGGCCTAAGGTAAGACAGATAACAGGCCACTGTCAGGATGAGATGTTGTGTTACTGTACAAAACTCATACACTTTTGTCCCAAATACAGAATCAAGCAGCACTACCCCAACCAGCAGAATGGAAGCTGCACAATCTATAATCTGGAGACTGGATAGTGGTGAAAGACTTCAGGAGGAAAAACTGGAAGGCGAAGAGGTGGCTGGGACCATTTCAAGTGCTCCTTACAACACAGGCAGCTGTTAAGATCGCCGAAAGAGCCACATGGATACGTGCCAGCCATTGCAAATGTGTAGCTGGGCCTGAGGAAACATCAGACAACACTGGAACCAATTAAGTGCAAGTAGTTGTTAGAAGTCTCATACGAATATGGGGCTGCCCCAGCTCACACTGTTAGCACGTGCCCTGGTAGGACTATTCATAAGGGCAGGGGCATCTGGGATACAGCCACAGATGGTAATCTTAACGGAGGGTGCTAAGGGGACCTTCACATGTGACCCATGGCCATTTAGAAACCAGGATGACTATAAATGGGATTATAAATATTTATGCAGGGATCCTTGTGGTGCCAGTGACTAGCACTTAGTAGTAGCCACCACTGACATGGGAAATAGATATTCTATGATCAAGGTGGCAGGGCACAGGTGGTAATATCCAAGACTCAGAAGAGCGATGAGGGAGTCTGGTGGTGTGGAATAAATAGACCCTTCTCCAACATCTATAGACAGGTACAGAAGGCGCTACAGAAGATAAAACCACTGGGGCATGGCAACCAGCCAAACCAGGTAATGGACCTAACCCCAAGCAAGGCAGAGGGCATTATTGTCATGCCTGAACCCGAAGGGCCAAGGCTCGAGCGCAAGTCTAACTCGGTAGTGGAATTGGCCCTTCAGGAGCTAAATGGTGTAAATGCTACTCCAGTAGGTTAGGAAGTGCGAAGGGCCATTGCTAGATGTGAAGGGAATAGAGCATGTACTTTGGACATAATACAACACTGGAGATTAGACGTTGACTACCCTTGTTCGATATGCTTGCACACAGCCCAAAGGTGAATTGCCGAACCAATCACAGAAAGCCTGGCGAGAAATGTTAGCTGTCTGCTTCCACAGGCGGTGACTATCCTGACCCTGATAGGGGGAGTAATTAAGGCAAATCTTGCGCCACCACCCGAACTTAAGGCTAACTGCAATCTCAAGGCTGACACGCTCCCGACCACAGCCTTCCACCTAGTGGAAGGGGAGAAACGTGCATTTGCACCAATCAGGTGAGACTCCATTTGGGGATCTCCCAGTGTACTACGATGCTGTACTTGAACAATGACTCTTGCAAATGGTACAATCATAAACATTGCTTGTTCCTTTATCAATAATCAGACCATGATGGCGGGTATAATATTGACTTGTGGGGAGAAAGGGTGCCACCACCTTCCCCTGGGATGGAAGGGGTGCTGCTACTCTGTGATACTGTCCACTGGCACAACAGTGTTTGTCCTGAAGGCCAGTAATGGACTACACCAGGAGTGAGCATTGAGTGGTCTACTCTCTTGGGAGCAGGGCCAACGGTAGGAATAAACAAGATTAGTGGCCTCGCATTACTGTTAGCAAATGAGACGGAGGAAGGTCCAGCACTCATAACACTGAGATAACGGCAGTTAGGGAAGCAGAGATACAAAATCAATTAGTACTAGACATACTGACGGACGAGAGAGGGGCGTCTGCAAAATGTTAGGTACCTCATGCTGTTATAATATTCCTGCAGAGTCACAAAATATCACTGGTGTAATAAATCATATGAAGGCAGTGATATGACCACCTCCCCCAGGAGATGACTCATCTCCCTTTGGGTAGGATGGGGGTATTGGATCCTACACATTCTATTAGTTGTAGGACTGGTCTTACTCATAATGCTTTGTATAGGACCCTGCTTGTGTACCTGCCTATGCTGCTTGCTTGTGAGTGCAGTAGGATACCAAATGGTAAAATTATCAGTGGCCCTACAGCAAGACAATCCGATTGCATGGACCCCACTCTACCGCGACGTTGACGAGTGTGACGTGTGAAGATCGGCTGTGTACAGGGCACACCAGGGCAAGTGACAATACCACCACAAAGCTGTGTTACAGCTAGGTGGTGTCTGAGGAAAGGTCTGGTATTCCCTAAGTATTTTTTGATGTATAGCTATCTGACTCTGTATTTTTTTTTGGTTGTTGGCCTTGTTGTCATAAAGTGACAAAAAGGGGGAAAATGTAATGGAAAGTTAACAAAATTAACACTTACTGTGAAATCTGAAAGGGAATGCTTTGCTAAATTTAATGCTTTGCCGAATCTTGCAGTCAAGAAGACAGCTTGGCTTTGCTGAACTTTCAACTTGATCTTGCGAGCAGTCGAATTCAGCAAAAGCTAAGGGAAACATAAAGACAGTAAGCAATTATATCCACGGCAAGGGAATGAGAAAGTAAGCTGTTTCTGAGCTCTTGTCCTTGAGCGTGTGATAAGAATAGTACAAAAAGAATGTGTGAAGTTTGTTCAGGGCCCTTACACATGGCGCCTTTGCCAAGAGTATTGGTCCCCTGCATGCAGAGGTTAAAAAATAAAGCTTTTTTTTGCTCTTGCTAGCATCTGAGTCGAGTCAATTTAATTTCCATGACAACAACAACACAAAGATGAAACAACTTTAAACAATGTTGATACACAGCAAGGTAACAAACTGAATGTACTACAAGAAGAACAGAATCCAAGTTATCATCTTCCACCAGAGAAATTGAAGACATCAGCTCCAGTTGATAGATCAGCAAAGTATTTGAGTGGTGATATGACAGCCTAATGATGGAAAAGTGTCCGATCGTGAGGAAGAAACTCTTTGTGTTAAACCAGTTGTATGTTTAAATTTAAGCATAATGTTTTGAATAGCAAATACAAGCCTGGCTAAATCTTCAACTCCTCTGGACAACCCGCACCAACCAACCCAACCGCCCCGTGGCTGAACACTTTAACTCCCCCTCCCACTCCGCCAAGGACATGCAGGTCCTTGGCCTCCTCCATCGCCAGACCATGGTAACACGACGTCTGGAGGAAGAGCGCCTCATCTTCCACCTAGGAACCCTCCAAACACAAGGGATGAATGCAGATTTTTCCAGCTTCCTCATTTCTCTTCCCCCCACCTTATCTCAGTCCAAACCCTCGGATTCAGCACCGCCTTCTTGACCTGCAATCTTCTTCCCGACCACTCCGCCCCCACCCCCATTCCGGCCTATCACACTCACCTTAACCTCCTTCCACCTATCGCATTCCCAACGTCCTTCCCCCAAGTCCCTCCTCCCTACCTTTTATCTTAGCCTGCTTGGCACACCCTCCTCATTCCTAAATCTTCAGGCAGGGGAGAAAGTGAGGACTGCAGATGTTGGAGATCAGAGCTGAAAACGTGTTGCTGGAAAAGCGCAGCAGGTCAGGCAGCATCCAAGGAACAGGAGAATTGACGTTTCGGGCATAAGCCCTTCTTCAGGAATGAGGAACGTGTGTCCAGCAGGCTAAGATAAAAGGTGGGAAGGAGGGACTTGGGGGAGGGGTATTGGAAATGCGATAGGTGGAAGGAGGTCAAGGTGAGGGTGATAGGCCGGAGTGGGGTGGGGGCGGAGAGGTCAGGAAGAAGATTGCAGCTTAGGAAGGCGGTGCTGAGTTCGAGGGATTTGACTGAGACAAGGTGGGGGGAGGGGAAATGAGGAAACTGGAGAAATCTGAGTTCATCCTTTGTGGTTGGAGGGTTCCCCAGCTTCCCACACCTGATCAGCTCCTGGGGATTTATCCACTTTTATGCATTTCAAGACATCCAGCACTTCCTCCTCTGTAATGCAGACATTTTTCAAGATGTTACCATCTATTTCCCTACATTCTATATCTTCCATGTCCTTCTCCACAGTAAACACTGATGCAAAATACTGGTTCGGTATTTCCCCCATTTCCTGCAGCTCCAGACAAAGGCCGCCTTGCTGATCTTTGTGGGGCCCTATTCTCTCCCTAGTTACCCTTTTATCCTTAATGTATTTGTAAAAACCCTTTGGGTTCTCCTTAATTCTATTTGCCAAAGCTATCTCATGTCCCATTTTTGCCCTCCTGATTTCCCTCTTAAGTATATTCTTACTGCCTTTATACTCTTCTAAGGATTCACTCAATCTATACCTGACATATGCTTCCTTTTTCTTAACCAAGTTTTCAATTTTTCTAGTCGTCCAGCATTCCATATACCTACCAGCTTTTCCTTTCATCCTAACAGGAATATACTGTCTCTGGACTCTCGTTATCTCATTTCTGAAGGCTTCCCATTTTCCAGCCGTCCCTTTACCTGTGAACATCTGCCCCTAATCAGCTTTTGAAAGTTCTTGCCTAATACTGTCAAAACTAGCCTTTCTCAAATTTAGAACTTTACCTTTTGGATCCTGTCTATCCTCTTCCATCGCTATTTTAAAACTAATAGAATTATAGTTACTGGTCCCAAGCGCTCCCCCACTGATAAGTCACTCACCTGCCCTGCCTTATTTCCCAAGGGTAGGTCAGGTTTTGCACCTTCTCTCGTAGGTACATCAACATACTGAATCAGAAAATTTTCTTGTACACACTTAATAGATTCCTCTCCACCGAAACCCTTAACAATATGGCAGTACCAGTCTATGTTTGGAAAGTTAAAATCCTCTACTTTATAACCACCCAATTATTCTTACAGACAACTGAGATCTCCTTCCAAATTTGTTTCTCAATTTCCTGCTGACTATTAAGGGGCCTATAATACAATCCCATTAAGTTGATAATCCCTCTCTTATTTCTCAGTTCCACCCAAATAACTTCCCTGGATGTAATTCCGGGAATATCCTCCCTCAGTACTGCTGTATTGCTATCTCTTATCAAAAACACCACTCCCCCTCCTCTCTTGCCTCCCTATCTATCCTTCCTGTAGCATTTGTATCCTGGAACATTAAGCTGCCAGTCCTGTCCATCCCTGAGCCACATTTCTGTAATTGCTATGATAACCCAGTCCCATGTTCCTAACCATGCCCTGAGTTCATCTGCCTTCCCTGTTAGGCCCCTTGCATTGAAATAAATACAGTTTAATTTATCAGTCCTACCTTGTTCTCTGCTTTATTCCTGCCTGCCCTGACTGTTTGACTTGCTCCTTTTCTCAACTGTACCAGTCTCAATTGATCGCTTTCCTCACGATCTCACAGGGTCCCACTCCTCACACCCCCATCCACCTTATTCATTTAAATCTTCCCAACAGCTCTCGTAAATACCCCTGCCAGTGTATTAGTCCCCTTCCAATTCAGGTGCAATCAATCCTTCCTGTACAGGTCACTTCTACCCCAGAAGAGATCCCAATGATTCAAAAATGTGAATGCTTCTCCCATACACCAGCTTCTCATCCACACATTCACCTGCTCTATCCTCCTATTCTTACCCTCACTAGCTTGAACCACCAGATATTACTACTCTCGAGGACCTCCTTTTTTAATTTTCTGCCTAACTCTCTATATTCTCCCTTCAGAATCTCATTCTTTTCCCTTCCTATGTCGTTGGTTCCAATGTGTACAATGGCCTCCTGCTGGGCCCTCTCCCCTTTGAGAATATTCTACACCTTCTCTGAGACATCCTTGATCATGGCACCAGGGAAACAACACACCATTCTGATTTTTCGCTGCTGGCCACAGAAACATCTGTCTGTGCCTATCCTGACACAATTGATTTCTTGGAACCCGAAATACCCCTCAATGCATTAGAGCCAGTGTCAATACCAGAATCCTGGCTGCTTGTGCTACATTCCCCTGAGAATCCATCACCTCCTACTTTTTCCAAAACAGCATACCTGTTTCAAATGGGGATAGCTACAGAAGACTCCTGCACTATCTGCCCATCTCTCTTACCTTTCCTAGAGTTAACCCATCTATGTGACTGTATCTGCAACTTTTCTCTCTTCCAATAACTGCCATCCATCACATCCCCTTGGTCTTGTAAATTCCTCATTGCCTCAAACAGTTGCATCAATTGATCCATTCGATCTGGTAGGATTCACAACCAAGGGCATTTATTGCAGATATAATCCTCAGTAACATGTAAACTCTCCCTAAAATCCGATAAGAAGAACATATCACTTACTAAGGGCTATTTTTGCTTCTTCCAATCCACAGACCCAGAAAATAGCACTGTCATATTCCTCCTCAAACACTGTTCCCGGCTAACTTTATACTTATGGCTTATATTTTAAAGTTTAATCAACAGACATAACTCACTAAAACATATAATCAAGAAAGAACCCACTCTACTCACTATTGTAGATTTACAGCAAGGCTATACTTAAAACTATTCATTTATCTGTTTTCTGTTGTGACCTCTCCCAAACAGATTCCCCCAAGATCAGTTGTGAATTTCACTGTTGTTAATTTTCCTCGATGCACTTCGATGTCCAGCAATACATGAATTCAAAAGCATAGGCAGTAACTGCACAGGTTCACTGCTGTGTCAATTAGCAGTGTACATTTCTTTGTCTCTCTCTCTCCTGCACTGATTGACCATATGCTGCCTTTCTCTATCCCTCTCCCTTTTAAAGGTGCCATTGTTTAGACTTTTCTTTTTCTCTAAAGTTCCAGAACAATGCAGTAGCATATAAAACAGTAATTGCTGCTTCTGAAATTTGAGGAAATCCAACACCTCAACTGTCTCAAAAAAAGAGCAGCCTGTTACAGCCAGAAATTTTTCCCATCCTCCATCTTGGATTACCCAGAATCCTTTCATAGTAATGTTTCTGTCATAATCTTCTGGATTATGATTTAAGGTCATAAGGTCAGACATTGAGAAAAAAAATTGTACGGTTGCTCAGTGGTTAGCACTGCTGCCTCACAGTGCCAGGGACCCGGGTTCAATTCCCGCCTCCGCAAATGTCTGTATGGAGTTTGCACATTCTCCCCGTGTCTGCGTGGGTTTCCTCCAGGTGCTCCAGTTTCCTCCCACAGTCCAAAATTGTGCAGATTAGGTGAATTGGCAATGCTAAATTGCCCGTAGGGATAGGTGCACTAGTCAGGGAGGGTTGCTCTTCGGAGGGTTGGTGTGGACTTGTTGGGCCAAAGGGCCTGTTTTCAGACTGTAGGGAATCTTAAAAAAAACAAATTGAATACACTGATTCATCAGCCATACTGATTGATGTTAAAATCAGGAAATTGAAAGGAAACAACTGGAAACGGAAAATATATAACGAAAATGGGGTAATAAGGTGAAAGGAGAAAGTGAGGTCTGCAGATGCTGGAGATCAGAGCTGGAAATGTGTTGCTGGAAAAGCGCAGCAGGTCAGGCAGCATCCAGGGAACAGGAGAATCGACGTTTCAG
This sequence comes from Chiloscyllium plagiosum, assembly GCF_037043375.1. Taxonomy (NCBI): domain Eukaryota; kingdom Metazoa; phylum Chordata; class Chondrichthyes; order Orectolobiformes; family Hemiscylliidae; genus Chiloscyllium; species Chiloscyllium plagiosum. The sequence continues at coordinate 81,893,714 of NW_028270142.1, read as the reverse complement.
GCATAAGCCCTTCTTCAGGAATGGGGAAAGTTTGTCCAGCAGGCTAAGATAAAAGGTAGGGAGGAGGGACTAGGGGGAGGGGCGTCGGAAATGTGATAGGTGGAAGGATGTCAAGGTGAGGGTGATAGGTCAGACTGGGGTGGGGGCGGAGAGGTCGGGAAGAAGATTGCAGGTTAGGAAGGCGGTGCTGAATTCGATGGATTTGACTGAGACAGGGTGGGGGGAGGGGAAATGAGGAAACTGGTGAAATCCGAGTTCATCCCTTGTGGTTGGAGGGTTCCTAGGCGGAAGACGAGGCGTTCTTCCTCCAACCGTCGTTTTGTTGTGGTCTGACGATGGAGGAGTCCAAAGACCTGCATATCCTTGGTGGAGTGGGAGGGGGAATTGAAATGTTGAGCTACAGGGTGGTTGGGTTGGTTGGTCCGGGTGTCCCAGAGGTGTTCTCTGAACCGCTCCGCAAGTAGCCGGCCTGTCTCCCCAATATAGAGGAGGCCACATCGGGTGCAGAGGATGCAATAGATGATGTGTGTGGAGGTGCAGGTGAATCTGTGGCGGATATGGAAGTTTCCTTTGGGGCCTTGGAGGGAGGTGAGGGGGGAGGTGTGGGCGCAAGTCTTGCACATCCTGCGGTTGCAGGGGAAGGTGCCGGGAGTGGAGGTTGGGTTGGTGGGGGGTGTGGATCTGACGAGGGAGTCACGGAGGGAGTGGTCTTTACGGAATGCTGATAGGGGAGGGGAGGGAAATATATCCTTGGTGGTGGGGTCCGTTTGGAGGTAGTGGAAATGACGGCGGATGATGCGCTGTACGTGGAGATTGGTCGGGTGGTAGGTGAGGACCAGTGGGGTTCTGTCCTGGTGGTGGTTGGAGGGGTGGGGCTCAAGGGCGGAGGATCGGGAAGTGGAAGAGATGCGGTGGAGGGCAGCTTCGACCACGTCGGGGGGGGAAATTGCGGTCCTTGAAGAAGGAGGCCATCAGGGTTGTGCGTTTTTGGAACTGGTCCTCCTGGGAGCAGATGCGGCGGAGTCGAAGGAATTGGGAGAATGGGATGGCGTTTTTACAGTGGGCAGGATGGGAGGAGGTGTACTCCAGGTAGCTGTGACAGTCGGTTGGTTTGTAGTAGATGTCCGTGTTGATTTGGTCGCCTGAGATAGAAATAGAAAGGTCGAGGAAGGGGAGGGAGGAATCTGAGACTGTCCAGGTGAATTTGAGGTCGGGGTGGAAGGTGTTGGTGAAGTGGATGAACTGTTCAACCTCCTCGTGGGAGCACGAGGCGGCGCCGATACAGTCATCGATGTAGCGGAGGAAAAGGTGGGGGGTGGGGCCAGTGTAGTTGCGGAAGATGGATTGTTCCACATATCCTACGAAGAGGCAGGCATAGCTGGGGCCCATGCGGGTGCCCATGGCTACTCTTTTCGTTTGGAGGAAGTGGGAGGATTGGAAAGATAAGTTGTTCAGGGTGAGGACCAGTTCAGTCAGTCAAAGGAGGGTGTCAGTGGAAGGGTACTGGTCAGTACGGCGGGAAAGAAAGAAGCGGAGGGCTTTGAGTCCTTCGTGATGGGGAATGGAGGTGTACAGGGACTGGATGTCCATGGTGAAAATAAGGCGTTGGGGACCGGGGAAGCGAAAATCATGGAGCAGGTGGAGGGCATGGGTGGTGTCCCGAACGTAGGTGGGGAGTTCTTGGACTAAGGGGGACAGGACGGTGTCAAGGTATGCGGAGATGAGTTCGGTGGGGCAGGAGCAGGCGGAGACAATGGGTCGGCCGGGGCAGTCAGGTTTGTGGATTTTGGGCAGGAGGTAGAAGCGGGAGGTGCGGGGTTGTGGGACTATGAGGTTGGAGGCGGTGGATGGGAGATCTCCCGAGGTGATGAGGTTATGGACGGTCTGGGAGATGATGGTTTGGTGGTGGGGGGTGGGGTCATGGTCAAGGGGGCAGTAGGAGGAGGTATCTGCGAGCTGGCGTTTGGCCTCAGCGGTGTAGAGGTCGGTGCGCCAAACTACTACCGCGCCTCCCTTGTCTGCTGGTTTGATAGTGAGGTTGGGGTTGCAACGGAGTGAGTGGAGGGCTGCGTGTTCTGAGGGTGAGAGGTTGGAGTGGGTGAGAGGTGTGGGGGAGTTCAGGTGTCGGTTAATATCGCGGCGGCAGTTGGCTATGAAGAGGTCGAGGGCAGGTAGGAGGCCAGCACGGGGTGTCCAGGTGGATGGGGTGTGTTGGAGGTGGGAGAAGGGGTCGTCAGAGGGTGGGCGAGAGTCTTGGTTAAAGAAGTAGGCGCGGAGGCGAAGGCGGCGGAAGAATTGTTCGATGTCATGCCGCGTGTTGAACTCATTAATCCGGGAGCATAGGGGAATGAAGGTGAGGCCTCTGCTGAGGACTGATCTTTCATCCTCAGAGAGGGGTAGGTCTGGAGGGATAGTGAAAATACGGCAGGGCTGGGAGCTAGGACCTGGTGCGGGGCTGGAGCTGGGTGTGAGGGCGGGGTTAGGTCTGGGGGCGGGAACGGGGATCGGCGTGGGGGCGGGGTTGGGCGTGGTGATGGCGATAGGCAAAGGGGCGGGGTTAGACGTGGTGACGGAAATAGGCGTGGAGGCGGGGTTAGGCATGCAGTCGGAAATTGGCGAAGGGGCGGAGTTAGGCGTGGTGACGGAACTCGCCGGGGAGGCGGGGTTAGGCGTGGAGATCGGCGTGGGGGCAGAGACACATGCGGCGTTGTGGGCGTGTAGTTTAGTGATGTCACTGGGGGCGGAAGTGGCTGCGGCGACCGCAGAGACAGAGTTATTCCCCATAGCCGCGGAGGTCGCGAATCTACCGGCGATTGTCTTCATGGCGATCGCGGAGGCGGTTGTTTGGTTGGCGATCGCGGAGGCGGTTGTTTGGGCGGCGATCACGGAGGCTGCGAGGTCGGTGGGGGCGGAGGTGACGTCATCGTCGTCATCGGCGGCAGCTATTGCCGCGGGCGCTGTAGCGGCCACGTGTGTAATGGCGCCAGACTGATTTTGGAGGCCGATGGAAGATTCTGGAACAGTTGAGGAATCCGGAGTGTGGGGGTAAGTACATGAAAGTTTTTGGTACTTACTGTCTTTGATTTCCGATATGGCCAGGAAGAACTGTTTGTTTAGTTTATGGATCCTTCTGTGGATGAAGAACAGTAGAGGTCCTTTGCAGGTCTGTGAGAGAGTTGTCCTGAGCTGGGGTAGGTCGAGTTGCAGGGAATGTAGGTAGCGACGCATGGCTGCAAGCGTGGAGCGGAGGATCCCGAGGGAGGTCTGTTGCTGGAGGCTTCGGATTTGTTGTAGGTACTGCTTGTCCTGGTTGGGTCCAAGTTTTGTTGGTCGGAACGTAGTCCGGAGTCCGTGCGGGATAAGTCGGTTCCGTAGGCAGGTGCTGAGGAAGGAGATGTGGCTGTGGTAGCGAGTCTGCTTGAGAATGTGGCTGAAGAGCTTCTGTGCAGAGGAGATGACCTGGGGGGTGCAGTGAGAGAGGGACTCACTGAAATCTTTGTAGAGGGAGGAAGAGAGCTTCTTCAAGGAAGGCATCCTTGTAAGAGGATTCGCAGTAGGTTGAAATCTTTGAGGAGAAAGTGAGGTCTGCAGATGCTGGAGATCAGAGCTGGAAATGTGTTGCTGGAAAAGCGCAGCAGGTCAGGCAGCATCCAGGGAACAGGAGAATCGACGTTTCAGGCATAAGCCCTTCTTCAGGAATGGGGAAGGTTTGTCCAGCAGGCTAAGATAAAAGGCAGGGAGGAGAGACTAGGGGGAGGGGCGTCGGAAATGTGATAGGTGGAAAGAGGTCAAGGTGAGGGTGATAGGTCAGACTGGGGTGGGGGCGGAGAGGTCGGGAAGAAGATTGCAGGTTAGGAAGGCGGTGCTGAATTTGATGGATTTGACTGAGACAGGGTGGGGGGAGGGGAAATGAGGAAACTGGTGAAATCCGAGTTCATCCCTTGTGGTTGGAGGGTTCCTAGCCGGAAGATGAGGCGTTCTTCCTCCAACCGTCGTTTTGTTGTGGTCTGACGATGGAGGAGTCCAAAGACCTGCATATCCTTGGTGGAGTGGGAGGGGAAATTGAAATGTTGAGCTACAGGGTGATTGGGTTGGTTGGTCCGGGTGTCCCAGAGGTGTTCTCTGAAACGCTCCGCAAGTAGCCGGCCTGTCTCCCCAATATAGAGGAGGCCACATCGGGTGCAGAGGATGCAATAGATGATATGTGTGGAGGTGCAGGTGAATCTGTGGCGGATATGGAAGTTTCCTTTGGGGCCTTGGAGGGAGGTGAGGGGGGAGGTGTGGGCGCAAGTCTTGCACCTCCTGCGGTTGCAGGGGAAGGTGCCGGGAGTGGAGGTTGGGTTGGTGGGGGGTGTGGATCTGACGAGGGAGTCATGGAGGGAGTGGTCTTTACGGAATGCTGATAGGGGAGGGGAGGGAAATATATCCTTGGTGGTGGGGTCTGTTTGGAGGTAGCGGAAATGACGGCGGATGATGCGCTGTACATGGAGATTGGTGGGGTGGTAGGTGAGGACCAGTGGGGTTCTGTCCTGGTGGCGGTTGGAGGGGCGGGGTTCACGGGCAGAGGAGCGGGAAGTGGAAGAGATGCGGTGGAGGGCATCGTCGACCACGTCGGGGGGGAAATTGCGGTCCTTGAAGAAGGAGGCCATCTGGGTTGTGCGTTTTTGGAACTGGTCCTCCTGGGAGCAGATGTGGCGGAGTCGAAGGAATTGGAAGAATGGGATGGCGTTTTTACAGGGGGCAGGATGGGAGGAGGTGTAGTCCAGGTAGCTGTGGGAGTCGGTCGGTTTGTAGTAGATGTCCGTGTTGATTCGGTCGCCTGAGATAGAAATAGAAAGGTCGAGGAAGGGGAGGGAGGAATCTGAGACTGTCCAGGTGAATTTGAGGTCGGGGTGGAAGGTGAGAGGTTTGTTGAGAAAGGAAAGTACACAGACTGTATATTTTGGAACTAATAATCTTGAAACTGGTGAACTTTTATCTTAGCTGTAAATGTGTTGCTGGAAAAGCACAGCAGGTCAGGCAGCATCCAGGTCAGGCAGCAGGCATATGCCCGAAACGTCGATTCTTCTGTTCCTTGGATGCTGCCTGACCTGCTGCGCTTTTCCAGCAACACATTTTCAGCTCTGATCTCCAGCATCTGCAGACCTCACTTTCTCCTCGAACTTTTATCTTATTCTAGTATGTTGAAGTTTACAGGACATCTATTAATCTTTGCTTGACTTTCCTATACTTACAAGCTATTATATTCATTCCGACTTTGACATAGACTGGTACAGGACTGGTTCAGCATTACAAGCATGTTCTAAATCCCAATTTGCTTATGAGCAAAGGGAGATACACTCTACACAGGGACAGCAGAGAGCAGACGTAAGTAGTTCATTTTTGGATTGACAAGTTGTGATGAGTGGAATGTCACAGTGCCAAAGCTTAAATTCTTTACAATTTATCACAATGAATCAATTGAATCCATGTTTACTAAATATGGTGATGACACGGATTGAGAGGAAAATATGTTGTGAAGTGGACTGAAGGTCTGCAAAGGAATGAAAATACGTTAGTTGTGTGGTTACAACTTTGGCAGATAGTGCACAATAAAGGAAAAGGTGAACTTGTCAACTTTAACAATAAGTGTAGGAAAGCAGCACATTATTTAAATGGAGAAAAATTGTAGAATTCTGAGCTACAGATAGATCTTCTGTAGAACAATCACAAATAAATTAGTATGCAGGTGCAGCAAATGGTTAAGAAAGCTGAAACTTTGATGTTTATTGCAAGTGGAATGGAATGTAAAAGTAGACATATGTTAACTGTTTCTCTCTCCACTGATGCTGCCAAAAATATTGAATTTTCCAGCACTCTTTTCTTACTTAAAATCTCCATCATTACAGCATATAGTTTTTCTTATAAAAGTATGGATGTTTTCCTGCAGTTATCAGGGCAAGAGATGGAGGAGGAGAAGAAGGCTATTCAGCTCATTGAGTCTATTCTGCTATTCAATAAATCATGTTTGATTTGGTCATCCTCAATTCCATTTTCCTGTCTTATCCTCATAACTCTTGATTCCCTTACTAGCTAAAAATCTATCTGCTTTAGCCTTGAATATACTTAATGATCCAACCTTGACAGCTCTCTATGAGAAAGAGTTCCACAACTGCACTACCCTTTGAGAGAAGACATTCCTCCTCATTTCAGTCCTAACTAGTCACTGCCTTGTTCTGAGATTAAGCTCTCTGGTCCAAGATTCTCCCACATGAGGAAACAACCTTTCTGCATCAATGTTGTCAAGTCCCTAACAGTCTTGCACATTTCAATAAGGTCACCTCTCATTCTTCTAAACATCAGTGAGTACTGACTTAATCAGTCATCCTTCTCATTTGGCAATTTCCTCTTGGATCAGCCCAATTAATCTTCTTGGACTGACTCAAATGTCAGTAGATCTTTCCTTGGATAAGAATAGAATAGAATATAAAAGAATAGCAGAGCAAAACAGCTGCAGAAGGCTTAGAAAAAAGATTAATGATGCCCACAACAGACCCCTTAACTTTAACAGACACCTTAATTCCTGACCGAACTTTAACAGACACTGAAAAAGCCATCTTAGTAAGAAGATTAAATTACAACTTCCAGGATGCAGGCAAGAAAGATTTCTTAGCAGCGTTAGAAACAACACTGAAAGACAACCAATTCACAGAAGAAACCCAGCAATCCATCAGACAGACAGTCACACCAACATTACGCAGGAAAAAGGAAGGAAACACTCTCAATACACAAGACAGGAAAGCACTGGAAGAACTAGAAAAAAGGTAAAAATATTGTTATCCTACCTGCAGACAAAGGACACTTGACAGTCATTTTAAATCAAAGAGATAACATTGAGAAAGCGAATGCATTGCTTGCAGATACCAACACTTACCAACAAGTGGCTATAGACCCAAACCCACAACTAGAGAACCAAATCATAGCCCTACTCAAAAATCTTCGGAAATCTGGAGAAATAAATACAACCGACTTCCAAAAAATACAACCTGACAGATCCAACACACCACACTTCTATGGATTACCCAAAATTCACAAACCAGGAGCCCCCCTCAGATCCATAGTCTCTCACCTGGAACACAAACTTACAATTTAGCCAAGGACCTACACCAAAACCTAAAACACTTAGTAGAAGACTCACGTCACTCCACCCACTCTACCCAAGAATTCTTGGAGACCATCAAAGACACCAAGATAGAAGAGCATGAACTAATTGTCTTCTTTGAAGTAACAGCCCTGTTCAGATCCATCAACATCAACATGGCCAAAGAAACACCTGCTACACTATTAGAAAAACCAAAGACACACACACCAAACACGGTGGGCGGCACGGTGGCACAGTGGTTAACACTGCTGCCTCACAGCGCCAGAGACCCGGGTTCAATTCCCGCCTCAGGCGACTGACTGTGTGGAGTTTGCACGTTCTCCCCGTGTCTGCGTGGGTTTCCTCCGAGTGCTCCGGTTTCCTCCCACAGTCCTAAAGATGTGCAGGTCAGGTGAATTGGCCATGCTAAATTGCCCGTAGTGTTAGTTAAGGGGTAGATGTAGAGGTACGGGTGGGTTGCGCTTCGGCGGGGCGGTGTGGACTTGTTGGGCCAAAGGGCCTGTTTCCACACTGTAAGTAATCTAAAAAAAACACCACCAACTTCACCAGCAAGGACAATATCATCAAGATAGTGGAGCTATGCCTTACCACCCACTTCACCTTCAATAACAAAACCTACAGACAAACCAACAGAACACCCATGGGATCTTCAATATCAGAGTTCTTAGCAGAGGCAGTAATGCAAGGCTTTGAACAAACAGCTCTGCTGAACTTTGGGTCCGCTACATGGATGACACCTTTGTTATCACTAAACAAAACAAATTAGAGCAAACCTTCATGACCATCAATAATACCCTTACTGGCATAAAATTCACTAAAGAGAAGGAAAACATCAACAAATTGCAATTCCTAGATGTCACAGTAGAGCGAACAGCCAATGGGGAATTTCAAACCAGAGTCTATAGGAAAATAACACACATGGACCATATACTGAACTACAGAAACAACCATTCCAACACCCACAAACAAAGCTGTATTAGAACATTATTTCAATGCGCCTTCAAAGACTGCAACATAGATGAACTACAAAGAGCAGAGGAAAATCACCTGTACAGTGTATTAAAAAAAACAGGTACATAATGAACACAGTCCACCGATTTCTCAGCAACAAACCCAAACAAACAGACAAAACACGTCCAGAAACCCTAACCACTCTCCCCTACATCAAAGACATCTCAGAAAAGACTGCCAGACTATTCAGACCCCTTGGAATCATGGTAGCCCACAAACCCACCAACATACTAAAACAGCAGCTAATGAACTTGAAAGACCCCATACAGAAAACAAGCAAAACTAATGTCATTTACAAAATACTTTGCAAGAACTGTAACAAACACTGGATTGGACAAACAGGCAGAAAACTAGCCAACAGGATACATGAACATCAACCAGCCACAAAAAGGCATGACCCATCTCACTAGTATCTTTACATACAGATGAGGCAGGACACCACTTTGACTGGGGCAACATATTCATCCCAGAACAAGCCAGAGACACACACGAAAATTCCAAGAAGCATGGCATTTCAACCAGAACTCTATCAACAAATACATTGACTTGAATTCCAATTACCATCCCCTGAGAAAAAGAACAGGAAATGACACCACCAAGGAAACCTAAACACGTAAATAATAAGCAGGCCATACTACCAGTGCTTTACTAGATGCTCACTGATGATGTTACCCAGAATGGTGATGAAATGTCTGAAAACGAAACTTCCAGCTCAGCGAGCAAACTTATATCCAGAGAATATCCTTTACTGTCATGTGTACTCAAGTACAGGAATGCAGTGAAAAGTTGCCTATTATGGCACCATCTGAGGTGCAAAGTACCTAGGTACAAATCTTAGATACAAAAAGAGGAATAAAAAAGAAATGTTGTTGCATGATTTTGCAGTGATTCATAGTATAAGTTAGAAATATGATGTAGCTAAAAGAATAGATAATTACAAATAAACATTACATTGCAGTGACTCAACATAGGGGCTTCCACATAATGTCTGACTGCCCACCCCAGACCCCAGTCCAACAACCATTCTCACTCCACTCTACGCGTCTGACCTGCTCCGCACCAGCTCTCAGCTGCTTCAGGATTCACTTCCCCATGACGGGCTTCGCTCCGCTTCCCTGCACTAACTTTCACGTCAGGACTCACTTCCCCATGCCAGCCTTCGTTCCAGGGACTCGCTTCCCTGCACTAGCCTTCACTCCGTGACTCGATTCCATGCGCCAGCCTCTGCCCCGTTACCCAATCCCCCGCGCCAGCCTCTACTCCGTGACTTGATGTCTTGCACCAGCCTCTGCTCCGTAACTCTATTCCTGGCTCCAGCCTCTGCTCCATGAATCACTTCCCCATGCCAGCCTCTGCTCCATGACTCACTCCTTGTGTCAGCTTCTGGTCCGTGACACACCTCACTGTGCCAGCCTCTGGTCCATGACTCGATTCCCCGTGCTGGCCTTTGTTCTGTGACCCACTTTTCCATGCCAGCTTTCGCTCCAGGATTTGATTGTCTGTTCTAGCCTCCGTTCTGTGGTTCACTTACCTGCGTCAGCCTCCACTCCACCGACTTGCCTTCAGGACCCACCAGTGGCGGCCTCTGGTCTGGAGTTGCTGCCTCCATTCCCCTCCACATAAGTCAAAAGTTAAAAAAATACACAGAAAAGGAGAAAAAAAGAGAGGAAAAGAAAAGAAAAAGAATGAGTGGAGCAGCAGAGCTCTGGCTAAGGTGTCTTACTCTGCCACCATCTTGCTGTATTCAAGCCATAGTCTAACTAGTGACTTGTCAGTTATAGCAGAATCTCCTTACTTTTATACTCCATTCCCTTAGAAATAAAGACCGACATTCCATTTGCTTTTTCTATTACCTGCTGAAATTTGATGTTAGCTTTTTGTGATTTATTCTTGAGAACTCCCAAATCCTTTTACATTGTAGCTTTCTGCATTTTTGGAAGGAGTATCTACTGAAGAAAGGTTGGATAAGTTGTATCCCTGAGAGTTTAGAAGAATAACATTGTTGAGGATTCTAAGGGGACTCAGCAGGGTGGACTTTGAAGGAATATGTCCATTTGTGGGAGGGACAAGAACTAAGAGACATGGTCTAAAAGTAAGGATGATCCATTTAAAATGTCAGGAAGGAGAAATTTGTTCTCTCAGATGTTAATGAGTCTTTGTAACCCTGGCCCCAGAAAAACAACTCCATATGTGGACAGGAACTCTAATATTCCAAGCTCTTGTCCTTGAGCGTGTGATAAGGATAAGCAAAATGTAGTATAAAGAGAATATGTGAAAGTTGTTCAGGGCCCTTAGATGAAGCATTCTGCCAAGTGTATTGGGTCCCCTGCAGAGGTTACAATAAAGCTATTTCTTTGCTCTTGCTAGCATTTGAATCGAGTCAATTTAATTTCCACGACAAATGCTAGTCCGATTAAAAAAAATCCCAATTAAGATTTAAAATTAAAATCATATTTCAAAACCAGTTAGCTTTGCTGATTCTTCTTTGTAGATTTTCTTCTGTAGGATCTCTCTCCAGGTCAGTTTTGATGTTCTACTATACAAGCTCATGGACAGGTACCTCTCAGAGAGCTGTTTTGGTGGTAGTCTGTACTTGTTGGTTCTCCAACTATTCAAAATGTCCTGTTTGATACCCCAAAACATTGAATCGTTTCATTGATGTTAATATTATCAAAATATATTATCAAAATTCCGGTTTGATTGGACTTTGGTATCTTGGGGCATAATTTAATCTGATTGGCTGAATTTGAATTTGTTTCTGGATCACGACAACCCAGCCACTGCTGTTTGTTTTGACCAAGTGTTACATTGTTATCTTGTTCAGGACTCTGTGCTCTGTCAGTCCTTGCTATCTTTTCAACTCTCTTAAAGGTACAGTACACCTCTACACCTTCATAACAATTGTAAAGCTTGCTTTGTTGATTAGCAGTTTGTATGGCAAAGTGTTATGTCAAATCCATACCTGCACAATGTGCCAGCCCATACACATCAAACATACTGTATGTACAGAAAGCATGCAGTAATATGTCAAAGAAATAGTCCTCACTGAATTCCATGGAGGCATTCATTAGTGAGGGGATCCTGGCTCAGTTAGTCAATGGCAGTCTGCAATTTCAAACCAGGGGATTGGCCAAGGTCAGGAATGCAGTTGGAGCCATTGGATGATTATTTGGATAGAAATTGTGTGCAAGGGTTTGGAGAAGAAGCAGGAGATTGGCATTAGGTGATAATGCTTGTTTAAAGTTCTAGTGCATGTACAATGATCTAAATGGCCTCCTTCAGTGTCATATTAATTCCTGACTCTCTGATTCTGTGAGTATTTAGTGAAAGCAGGGGAGGTGGGCACAGCACCTCCTCTTCAAGGGAACAGTGCATGGCACACGGCATGATCAGCTTATATAGAATGATGGGCCAGTGTAAGCTGATGTAGATGAGTTGAGTGCAGGAGACTGTGTGACTCATGAAAGAGAAACCAGGTGTGGATATTCAGGGCCTCAACAACATGTACAGGTAATATGTGGAAGCTAATAGCTGACGCATATTGTCCATCACCTTTCATCGTGCTAGAATTCTAAAATACCCAATGTGAAGGAAAATAGCTTCAATTGCACTCAGAGCAGGTAGGGTAAGTGTCTGGACCTGTGAGGAAAGAGACTGCAGGACCCACTGATATTAGGTCTTTAAAAGGGAAAAAAATTCCATAGATCAATGTACCCCACGGGAGACAGACATGTGGAGTTCCTAATCTGTGGCAATCCCAACTATATAAATATATTAGTCTTTGTATGCTGCACACCTCCCTGCCCCAGATATCACAGACAAACTTTCCATAGCAGCATTTTTGGACACAGAGGCCAGGGAAAGAATAGGAATATTTTAGGATGAAAGACCATGATAATAGCAGAACCCATTGTTCCTCTTGCAGCAAAATCTGAACACAGATATCCACACATCCTGTATGGATATGGAGTTAGGCATTGTGTGGTACAGTTGCATTCAGGCTACACAGACACTCAAACAAACAAATGAAGAGTCCAAACAATTTGTACAATTGTGAGACAATCCAATGTCACTTGTGCCACCAACATGCCTTAAAGAATTCTCTTCTTTCTCTCTCTCTCTCTCAGCACAACTCAGTGTGGCCTCTGGTTCTGTCAACGGGGCGGAGAAGCCTTCTTGGCAGTGGAGCTGATTGGACCTAGAGTTTGGAACAGGCAACCCCAGGGGCACTTGTCTGGATGGCCCAGATATGCCAAGGGTCTTCTTCCCACAGAGAAGTGGACGCTGCTCAGATTCAATTTCCAAAGGTCAGAAAGGGACATGATGGAGGTAAAGGGTCCAGCCACCTCTGGAATGTCCTGAGAAGAGACCTCAATGGGGACTTTAATGGTTACTCTTTCAATTGGATTTCTTACTGGCAATGCCTTTCTCTGTGTGAGGGAATGCACCTGGACTGCACACCATGTTTCCCCTTCCTTCTGTCGCCATACCTTCAGTTCTGAGGAACAATGGCTGGGGTGATGGTGTACAGTATTTGCACCTCTCCAGCAGCCCCTGAGGGTGCTAGACCTGGCTCTCTGTGGCAACCAACAACCTATTGCATTCTGGCAATGACAACCATTTCCTGACACATACCTGTTTACTGCTCCAGTTCCTCCCAGTGAATATGGACGAAGTCCTTGATTACGCAGAATGACAGGGTCCTTTTCTGTCTGGGGATAAGCAGACACCTATTCTTAGAACTTAGATCTGATCCCTGGGGATTTGGATTGCTGACTTTTCTCAAACATGTAAATTGAAAGAAGGTGATGGCCTAGTAGTATCATTGCTAGACTATTAATCCTGAGGCCCAGGTTATGTTCTTGGACAAATGTTTGAATCCTGCCATGGGAGATGGTGGAATTTGAATTCAATAAATATCTGGAAGTAAGAGTCAAATGATAATATGAAATAATTTTTGGAGGAAAATAATCCATCAGGTTCATCAATGTCCTTAAGGGAAAGAAACTGTTGTTGTTACCTGCTCTGGCCTACATGTGATTTCAGACCCACAGCAATGTGGTTGATTCTTATCTGTTCTCTGGGCAATTAGGCATGGGTAAAAAATTCTGGTCTGTTCAGTGACTTCCACATCCTGTGTACTCCTGTATCGTAGCTTCACCACATTGACACCATTTTAGACTTGCCTGGTTCTGCTCCTGATGTACTCTCCTGCATCTAACATTGATCTAGGGCTGATCACTTTCCTTCGTGGCAGTGGTAGAATGGGGAATTTTCTAGGCCATGAGGTTGCTGAACGTAACTGAAGACAATTATGATGCTGGTGGCCCACAGAACCACATAGATGCCAAGTCCTAAGTTTTAAGTCTAGTCAAAATCTATCCCATTTAGTATACGGATAGTACCACATAACACAATAAAGGTCATCCTCAATGCGAAGGTCGGATTTCAGCTCCACAAGGAATGTGTGGTTGTCACTTCTACCAATACGATCATAGATAGCTGCATATTTTTATATGTAGGCTGTTGAAGACAAGGTTAAAGATTAGATTAGATTACTTACAGTATGGAAACAGGCCCTTCGGCCCAACAAGTCCACACCGCCCCGCCGAAGCGTAACCCACCCATACCCCTACATGTACCCCTTACCTAACACTACGGGCAATTTAGCATGTCTAATTGACCTAACCTGCACATCTTTGGACTGTGGGAGGAAACTGGAGCACCCGGAGGAAACCCACGCAGACACAGGGAGAACGTGCAAACTCCACACAGTCAGTTGCCTGAGGCGGGAATTGAACCCAGGTCTCTGGCGCTGTGAGGCAGCAGTGCTAACCACTGTGCCACCGTGCCACCCACGGCTTTCATTCTTGTTGTTTCTGTCTTCGCTGTCTTTACTGCTGATAGAAGCATTCTGGCAGTTATGGCCTTTTTAGCGAATTCAATCAATTAGTGGTGCGACCAAGCCACGCGTAATGATAGGAATTGAAGTCCCTCACCCAAAGCTTATTCTGTGTTGTTTCCAATCTCAGTGCATCATCTAAGTGGCATTCAACATGAAGGAGCACTAATTCATCAGCTGAGAGAGGTAATAGGTTACTATATCCATGTTTAACTTGCTGGCATGAGACTTCTTAGGGTTCAGAGTCAATGTAATTGTCTTCCAGGTAACTCATTCCTGAAGAAGGGCTTATGCCCGAAACGTCGATTCTCCTGTTCCTTGGATGCTGCCTGACCTGCTGCGCTTTTCCAGCAACACATTTTCAGCTCTGATCTCCAGCATCTGCAGTCCTCACTTTCTCCTCCCAGGTAACTCCTCCCAACTTTATTGTACTTTGTTTCTGCATCTGGCGGGTTGATCCAATTAGTGATACAGGACATACCTAGGTACAATGTTGATGATGATGTCTGGTTCATTGTCTGTAAGGTAGGATTTTGTGAGAATGACCATGGCAGGCTGTTGCTCAGCTAGTCTGAGGGAAAGGACTCCCAGTTTTTGCAAAAGCCTGAAATGATAGTCCAGAGAACTTAGCGAGATCAGTCGGGCTGCTATTATCTTTTCCAGTGCCTCAGTTGATGTCTAGCGGCTCTGTCCAGTTTCATTTCTTTTATCACATTTTATGGTGGTTACATATAGCTGAGTGACTTGTTAAGCCATTTCAATTTTAATCACATTGTTATGTGTCGGGAATCACCGGTAGGTCACACCAGATGAGGATGACAGATTTTTCCTCCTTAAATTGCATTAATTAACGATTTGCATCTTTTTATGACAATCAACAATGGTTGCATTGTCACCATTCAACTCAATTCTCCGTCCAGAATGTTTGATTGAATTCAAAATAAACCATCCCCAGGTATCTAGACTGACAAAGGAGTCAAAAGCTATCCACGGGAAGTTGAAATACGGAATTGAGACCACAATCAGATCAGCCAGGATCTTGTTAAGTGGGAAAGCAGGCTGAAGGAGCTAAATAGCCTTCTCTTGCTCCTAATTCCTATGTTCATGTCCAATTGTAATTCACTGCAAGATAAGTGGTAAACGTATTATATCAGTACCATCTCCATGGATTTACAACTAGTATTTATATTAATTAAATTATTATTCTTTCTTTCCTATTATTGGCTATGTGGCTTCAAAGATGAATGTGCACTTTAGTCTTAACTCTGAGGAATTTTAAAAAAAATCTGTCTAACTCTCCAAAGTCAAGTGTACCTCCTAGCTGGTTAGTCAAGAAACTGCATTGAATATCATTATGTTATAATTTGCTCAGTTCATTTCTAGCTGTCAACAAAGTATGAAATTGCAATACAGTTCATGAATATCAATGGAACAATTATTGTGACATACCAGAGTAATGTAATAATGCACACAACTGCAAAATGCATCAAAAGCTTTTGAACATCAAACATCTATCAAATACAATGCTGTCATTCTCAGTACATTGTGAAAAATGGAACACTTTCTTGTTTCAAACATCAAGCAAGGGTTTCTCAACCACTTGTTTATTTTCTGCTGCACCACTTAGTGAGATGCACAAATTCAATGCTGAAACTTGCTCAGACATTAGGAATGGAAGATGAAGAATTGCTGATAAAAGTCAGAGACTGGCTGCAGTGCAGCATAAGCTAAGCTCTGAAAATGGGTTACCTGGCTTTTCTCCAAGCTGTGGAATGAAATCTAATGTTAAAGGAGGTGAGTAAAAGTATTATAAATCCTTTTGGTGAATTCTATGTAGGCTTGATATTATTTTTAAAATAGCAAAAGCAACATTTGTTCATCACATAAAATTCTCAGCTGATTTTGAATCTTCGTCTTAGCTAAGCACTTTTTTTCTTTTCCATTTCACAAATCGAAAGGCATTTGTTGCATTTCATACAAATGTAAATCAGATAAATGTTTTTAGATAGTCTGAGTTCATCCACTTAATGTACAGCAAAGCACTTGCAGTCTCAGAGCTAGAATTAGGAGCAGCATTATAAACAAAACACCTCTTGCAAGAAAATTTAAGTTGGTTCGGCTAAAAGCCAAATTTTAATTGTGAAAGTAGTTTTGGCTTGATAAAATATATGAGCCTTAAAATTACTGCTGACAGAAGCATTATGTGAGTAATTTAATTTCTTCCAGGAACGATGCCTATAAAGAAGCTAAAGAGCCTGAACAATACATGGATAACACAGAGTTCTGAATCAGCACGTTGGGAATGTGATATTCTGTTAATTAATTACAAGAAAAGCACTGTGATCATCCTCTCCTGTTGATATATATTAAGGACAAATGCTGCAGAGTTAAAGTTAGAGACTGTATTTAAATAAAACTTGATTGAATGTTTTTCCATGTTGCAAGGTTGCTGGTACTAAAGGAATTGCATTTGTACCGGACTGCTCAGCTCCTGACATCATTACAGCCTTGGTCCAAACATGGACAAATGAGCTCAACTCAAGGTGAGGTAAAAGTGACTATAGTTGACATCAAGGCAGCATCTGACCAAGTATTGCATCCAGAAACCAAGCATAATTGGAGTCAATGGAAATTAGGGAGAAAACTCTCCACTGGTTCACCATACTTACAGAAAGAATGATGATTGCGGTGTTTGAGGTTAATCATCTCAGTCCCACAATAGCACTGTAGGAGTTTCTCAGGGTGATGTCCTTCAGCTGTTTCATGACGTCAGAAATATGGATGCTCATTGATGATTGCACAATGTTCAGTGTTGTTCCCAACTCTTCAGGTATTGTCCATATGTAATATCAGGATAGCTCCTTGATATACTTCAGTCATTGGGGAGTTTTCCTAACGAGTGTTATGAATTAGGTTAGCTGCTAACTGAAGAGAAGTGGAACACATTTATGTTTTTGGCCTTATTGGGAGTTCAACAGACAGGCAAATGCATTTTATATGGTACATATCAGAATACCTTTCAGAAAAATACTCATATTATCATCACTTTATTATAGCATGGAATCTGAGGTTATAAAGGTCTCATATCCCATCTTACCCTGGCATCACCTGAATCATGACATACTTCTGGAAGCGCAGGCACTTATATACCTATGAATGTAATGTTTGTGCTGGTTGTTAATTCTATTATATGTCTGTCAGATTCTTCATGACCATGACATCCATATCAAATTTCCTCTATTATGCATGTTGCAGTACCCTGCTGGAGGAAAATTCCCACCAGTAACTACTCTGAAGCACTAGGGAGAATTTGTTCTCCCTAACTATTACGGCAAATAATACAATATGTTATCAGATTCCAACAAAATGCTAGCTTTATCTAATACAGGCATGTTGTACTTGGCAACTTCAAACTATTGGCCTCATAGCATTTGACTCAGAGGCTTCTTGTATTCATTTTCTGAGATAGCAGACAATGCTGCAACTGTATTAATGAAGGAAGTAATTTATGAATTTCTTACTTTCCTTTTTATTATGGAATTTTATCTTCAGCCTAATTACTCTCATCTTCCATATATTGTTTTTCTTGGACTCTAAATACAACTCCTGATCTTCCTGCTTGATGACATCAACTTCTGTTTTTATTTGCTTTCCATGTGCATTTGAGCATTTCCAAATTCCTGAGTTAGCTTTAGATCAACCACAATCTTGATCTAGTGCGTGACTGCGACCTAGAGCTTTACCATAACTCAGAGTAACACTGGTTCATCTCTTTCTGCATGTGCCTGGATATGACAGTTGTTTCCACAGGCATATCTTTGTGACTGGAAATTGAAACATTGAAATGGTTGGTGGCAACCATGTGAATGGCAAGGTTTAAATTTTCATTCTGAGATGATATACCTGACAGCTGTGGTCTTAGTCTCACTAAAATCAGTTGGAACATCGTACTGATTTAAGAAAAACTCCCTTGCAATTTTAAACTATATCCTTTTCCCATTTTCATGGCTGTGGACTCATCACAGGCTTCTACTTCCCAAAATATTGTGTTGCAGCCATTTGATCCCAATGCAAAAGTTCTAAAATCTTTATAAAATCTGGCCCGAATTATGAAACAATGATACTGATATGCCAGTCATCAAATGAAACAGAGCAAGTTTGCAATGAAGCTCATACCACAATTGGAATTGTTGTGAAAGATACCATTAGCAGCCGCACAATAAAATCACATCATTAGGTTGCTCTCTGCTGCATGCCATTTAATGTCCATGCTAAATGAAGTCATGGCATGTAATTCAATAATCATGCTAGCAAAGCCTTGCTGGGCGAAGAGATCAAAATACTAATGAGGAATTAATGAAAGTTGCAGCAGTGTGGAAATGAAGAATAAGTACTGCACCATGGACCACCTTCAGGAGCATTAGGAGAATGCCACTCCCATTGTTTGCAAGGGGAATGGGTTACGTAATGGGACTCAAACCACTTTGCTCTGTCAATCATCACTTAATATCTTATGTGGAGCCAGACTCATTGCAGCTAAGTCCAGATAAATCATAAGAGACAACATTTCTGGATATTGGCACCAGATGTGTTTGATGCTGTTAAAGACTTCTACTATGAGAAGTTATAGATCTCCATTAAGTCTGACTAACATTGTATAATTTAGCAATCCTGATTGGTTAATTTGAAACTGGGGGTCCCATCCAAGAATTCTTTCACATATAAGTCAGTATTTGCCAAATTCATTAATATTCATTGCTCCAAGTTAGCTTGAATTTGCGAGGCAACAGCAGGTCTTAGAATTTGAAAATGCATTAAAAGCCAATTCAGTAAAAGTTTGAATATATACCAAAAACAATAAATGCAAAATCTAAACACAGATCTGGTGCTACTCTGGCATAATGTGAATCTCCTACGAGTCGTCTGAATACCTGTAATGTCAGCATGCAGCATGCAGTCGTGACTAAATAATGTTTAGACAATTTCTGGATTCCTTGAAGAATTGCTCAGTGGTTGAACAAACTCCCAATATACTACAGAGCATTCCTGAAGGAAATGGCACCAGCATCATTTGTGCATCAATCATCATGCAGTTTGTCATGCCAAAGGGACAACCTGATACAAAAACGTTTCCCTGGAGATGTTTCTAAATAAATGAATCATTTGCCTTTTGCAGTGGAAGTGCTATTCCAACTTTAATATAAAGAAAAATAACATTCGTTTTTAGTTGAACTGTTTTGAATGAGTTTGTTTACTGGAGCACAGAATGATGTATTCTCTAGTGTCAGGAAACTTATGGTGTTTTTGTTTCTATTCTAAAAGCATTCAAGAAGAACAGTGATTAAATTGCTTATAATACAAAAACAGAAAATATTTAGCATGCCTGGGAATATCTTTGGAGATAAACAAAGTTTATATTTCTGGTCAATAACATTTCCTCAGTGCTGATCTTAAAATTTCTACATGACTGGTTCAAATAACGTATACATGTATTTAATTCTTATCGCAGACATACAATAATCAAAGAAATGTCATAGAATCTCAAAATGATTACAGCACAGAAGGAGACAGTTGCAAGAGCAGCACAAAAGTCCTATTCACTCAAGTATTCCCTGTAGCCCTTTCAGATAATGATTCAATTCTATTTTGCAAGTCATAATTCTATCTGCTTTCACCACATTTTGAGGCATTGCATAGCATATCCAAACCACTTACTGCCGAAAATGTCTTCTCTAATTTCATAATTGTTTCTTTAAAAAATCTCTTTAAATATGTGCTCTATGGTTCTTAATTCTTTCATCAAAAGGGACAGTTTGCACATATCTGCTCTGTTCAGAGATTTCCTAATTTTGAATACTCTATCAAATCTCCTGTCAAACATCCCTCCTCCAAGAAAAACAAGTTCTGATGCTGTTTATGGACAGAGTTTTAGAGGAGTACTGGTGTGATTCATGGCAGATTTGGATAAGAAGACTGGTGGGACCTATCTCAGCGTTGGGATTATTTTGCTTCATCGTTCATGCTGTTGACAAGTGTTGTGATGAGTTTCTTGTTAAGCGGAAATGAGTTGACATTTAAAGAGGATTATTGCTTGTTAAATTCTTTGTTGGAAGTAATACACACCTCATTAATATTCAGTTTTAGATCTTACCAAATTACCAAACTGGACCTTTTAAATTCAGCACATAGAAAGAGTTAATTTTCACTCCAGGAACAACCTCAATGAACTCGGTCTGTTCCATGACTTTATAATGAAGATGTAGATACTTTGAAAGGCTGGATAAAATCTGTAAGAATGTTAAAAGATTAAGCTTTTTAAAGGAACTACTTTTTTTAAAAATTGGGGAAATTGCTTGTGTGAAGAAAAAAAAACTTGTTCGAGTCATTTCAATAATTGTTTGTTACATAACCTTAAGTGCTATTATTGGAACACTATTACTGTTTGACTGCTTTCCTCAACCCATTTTCATCGTGCGTGGCAACTATAATTTCACAGTTTAATTAACAGCATAACATTATCAAAGGTTTAGCTGTCTTATATGAGGGAGAATAAATACAATATTCATTTTATATGGGATTAAGTAATCGAGGGAAAATAAATTTTCTCCATTATATTTTTAAAAATTGTTTCAAATGTGTCATTGGCAAAGCCAGCATTTATTGCCCATCCCTATTTAGAACATAGAACAGTACGAGTACTGTACAGGTCCTTTGGCCCTCGATGTTGTGCCGAACTTTTATCCTACTCTAAGATCAGAATATCCTACATATCCTTCATTGTACTATCTTCCACGTGCCTCTTCAAGAGTCGCTTAAATGTCCCTAATGTCTCTGACTCTACTACCACTGCAGGCAGTGCATTCCATGCACCTACCACTCTCTGTGTAAAGAACCTACCTCTGACATCTCTTCTATACCTTCCTCCAATTACCTTAAAATTATGCCCCCTCATAATAGACATTTCCACATGTAGTGTATACAGTTTCTGAAGAGAAAATTTGAACACTATGGGCAAGTTAGCATGGCCAGGCCACCTAATCTGCACATCTTTGGATTGTAGGAGGAAACTAGAGCACCCAGAGGAAAACCTCACTCACATGGGGAGAATGTGCAAACTCCACGCAGACAGTCACCCGGGGCTAGAATTGAACCCAGGTCCCTGGTGCTGTGAGGCTGCAGTGCTAACCACTGAGCCACTGTGCCACCCGCAAGAGGAAGTCAAGAGGAAGAAGGAAACTTACTTAAGGTTAAGGAGGCGAGGATCAGACAGAACTCCAAAGGGTTGCAGGGTAACCAAAAATGAATCGAACAATGGACTTAGAGAGCTAGAAGGGAGTATGAAAAAGCTTTAATGGGTAGGATTAAGAAAAACCCTAAAGCGTTATGTGAGGAACAAGAAGATGGTCAGAGTGAAAATAGGGCCGATCATGGATAGCTGCTGAAAATGTGTTGCTGGAAAAGCGCATGTTTTCGTTAGAGAGAAGAAGGTTGAGTGGTGACTTAATTGTGGCTTATAAATAATCAGAGGGTTAGATAGGGTGGACAGTGAGAGCCTTTTTCCTCAGATGGTGATGGCTAGCATGAGTGAACATAGCTCTAAATTGAGGGGTGTTAGATATAGGTCAGAGGTAGTTTCTTTACTCAGACAGTAGTAGAGGCGTTAACCACACTGTCTGCAACAACAGTAGACTCACCAACATTAGGGGCATTTAAATGGTCATTGGATAGGCATTTGAACGATAATGGAATAGTGTAGGTCAGATGGGCTTTAGATTGGTTCCACAGATTGGTGCAAAACTGAGGGCTGAAGGGCCTGTACTGTTCTATGTTCTATGTTTCAATCCTGAAGACGTGATCTGAGACATGCCTGACCCTGGCACCCGGGAGGCAACGTACCGTTTGGAAGTCTCGCTCGCAACCACAGAATTTCCTTTCTGTTCCTCTAACCATTGAATCTCCTATCACTATCCTTTTCCTATTCTCCCCATTCCCTTCTGAGCCACAGAGCTAACCTCAGTGCCAGAAACCTGGTCGCTGTGGCTTTCTGCTGGTAGGTTTCCCACCCCCCAGCACTATCCAAAACAATATATTTATTATTGAAGGAAACAGCCATAAGGAATCCCTGCACTGTCTGCCTATTCAATTTCTCTCTCCTGATGATCACACAGCTGCCTTTATCCTGTAACTTAGGTGTGACTACTTCCCTTTAACTCCTCTCTATCATCCCTTCAACCTCCCAAGTTCATCCAGCTCCAGCTCCAGTTCCCTAACACGGTCTGCAAGGAGCTGGAGTTGGGTGCACTTCTCGCAGGTGAAGTCAACAGGGACACTAGTGGTGACCCTTACCTCCTACATCCTGCAGGAGGAACATGTAACTGCCCAAGCCTCCATTCCCTCTGCTCTAAATTACCAAAAGAGGTTGAGTAAATGAAAAGAAAAAACAACAAATGCTTTGCCTTACCTTACCAAGCCTCCACACATGGCCTTTTCTTTTGGTTAGAGGAGGAGAATGTGTGGAATATATTACACGCATAGTGTCTCAGGTTTAGCCACAGCCCAAATATATCCGTTCACATGCCCAATAATCCCTGTGTTCACGTCAACATCTGTTGAGCCTTTGCTCCGCCTATTCATGAGGTAAGTCTTTTAGAGGAGAATTTACCTTCCCGTCAGACCCCGGTCCTCGCTCTCACCGCTCCTGCTGCTGCTGCAAATGGAGGCCACTGAAAGTTGGTAGTGAGCCATTTCTTGTATCCCAGTTGTAGTCCATGTGATTTGGCATAACTGCCGTGCTGATAGGGAGGGATTTTCAGGGTTTTGACCCAGTGGCAGAAAGTTAACTGTGATACACAGAGGAACCTTAATTATCCGATGTACACGGACAGGGAGTATTTCATTTGTTTAATTGAATTTCGGATAATCAAATACGAGATAACATCATTTAGCTGAGCATCAGGACCTTGCGATCTTGCCGGATAAGTCGATATTCAGATAACTGAATGCTGGATAATCGAGATTCCTCTGTAGTTCCAACTTTGGATGGTGTGCGACTTGAAGTGGTGGTGTTCTTGTTCATCTTCTGTCCTTGCACTTCAAGATTAGATTAGATTAGATTAGACTACTTACAGTGTGGAAACAGGCCCTTCGGCCCAACAGGTCCACACTGATCCGCCGAAGCGCAACCCACCCAGATCCATTCCCTTACATTTACCCCTTCGCCTAACACTACGGACAACTTAGCGTGGCCAATTCACCTAACCTGCACTTTTTTGGACTGTGGGAGGAAACCGGAGCACCCAGAGGAAACCCACGCAGACACGGGGAGAATGTGCTGATGGAGATCATGAGTTTTGAAGGAGTATCCAAAGGAGCTGTTATACGTTATTGCACTACACTGCATATTGTAGATGATCTCAGAGCACTTTCCAGGGCTCCAGCCACATGCACCCTACATCTATGGATTCTGACATCCAACGCCTGCCAACATCTTGGGGTACCCATGGTATCTTTCTGATCCACATACAAGATGCTTCTGCACTTTTAAGTTACACTTTGGGCCACACTAGCAAGTAGCATTGAAATGCTGCTGCAGAAACATTTTTGACTATTTAGGCTAGAATGCAACGCAGGGCTGCTTGCTTGGTCTTTTAGTGCCCAATCACTTTGTGCCTTCCTGAAAGTTCAGAACATTCCTGTCTTGCTTTGTGTCCTTGCACTTTGCCGTCCAGCAGAGATACTAGGCTCATATTAGTTGCTATTTATCACAGGCATAATATCTGGATGCTGATCATGATTATCAGAGTACTCAGTCAAGTCAAGGGTACTATGAACTACCAAGGGTCCCAGTACAGTAAATCAAGGGCAGTTTCTGACATCAGCCCAGGGGCACTGGCACTCTCAGTGAGTCTCTCATGGAGGTCAAGATCAGGTTCTTATCCTCATAGTGGATGAGGAGAAAAATGTTAGGCAGCTTATCACTCATCTGGGCTCTTATCCTGAGCAGTATTTTTACCCTGTAATGAGAGAAAAGGAGGAATTGAGTGAGCTGAAAGTGAATGCTACAACTTTTAGTTCTGATATGGGAAAGATAGTGAGCTTTAGTGAACAAATGAGAAGATAGTGCAAAGGCCATGCTGGTTAGGAAGAAGAAGAGTTGAAATGAGTCAGAGCGAGTGAGGGAAGATGTTGCATGTAACAGCGAGAATGGTAGAGCATGAACATTGGTGGGAGGCCAATGCAGTAGCAGTAATCGAGTACATGTAAGATGGCAGAGAAAAGATGGTAGCATATTAGATTAGAGTAGATCATTGACCTTCTTCCTTCGCTGCTAGTCATTCCTACTGATGGGTCAGCAAGGTAGCTCAGAGGTTAGCACTGCTGCCTCACAGTGCCAGGGCACAATAATTAATTGACCATGAATTTCTTAATCTTTATTTTATGTTCTTCTTTTCACAATCTGCTCTGATCTTTAACAATAAGTATACCAATAAGTGAAATCTCAGGGGATACTAAATGATGGTGGATCTTAACTAAATTCTGAGGTTCATTCTGCCTGCAGTGCAGACAAATGGAAATGAGAGCATTTTCACTTAGAAGCAATTTATCGCATGTGACTTCTGTAATTTATGCAATTCCTAAATAGCCCCACTATTTGCAAGGTAGCCCATCACTTGAGTAATATCTGATTTTTGTGTGACTGAGTAAAAACTTGTCATGTTATTATTTTGTCATAACAAGTCTTCTAAGATGCTAATTTCAAAAAGAATTCTTCCATGGTTAAGCAAGTTATGGCAATAATAAAATCATGCCAATTAAAGTGATTCAGAAATATTTCCAAGTTGGGGAATTGCAAATGGAATTTTATGTAAATAAGTTAAGGTGTGAATAAGATAAATTTGGTTGTACACTTTAAGAAGAGGAAAAGAGGTTTAGAGTATTTGTTCATTAGAAAGCATTGATGTCTAAAGTGACCTGAGTGCTTTTGTCTGTAAGTCACTAAAAGCAAACATACAGATTATGAGATATTGTGTTATAGGCTATCTTTATTAACTCACTCATCAGCTCGCTATATTCATTAATACTGGGTTCCCATTCATTCATTTATAACCCTTTACTAACCTGTTATTTACTATAACACGGTTTCATTCATTAATTCATAAAACCTCAGTTCTGTAGTATCCAAGTTTAAAACAACCTTTTCAAACCCATCGCTGCATTATAATATCAATCACCGCTTAGCAACCGTCTACTGGACCTGAATAGATTAAGTTCTGGATCAGTGGTGCTGGAAGAGCACAGCAATTCAGGCAGCATCCGAAGACAGGCAAAATCGACGTTTCGGGCAAAAGCCCTTCATCAGGAATAAAGGCAGAGGGCCTGAAGCGTGGAGAGATAAGCTAGAGGAGGGTGGGGGTGGGGAGAGAGTGGCATAGAGTACAATAGGTCAGTGGGAAAGGAGATGAAGGTGATAGGTCAGGGAGGAGAGGGTGGAGTGGATAGGTGGAAAAGGAGCTGGGCAGGTCGGACAAGTCCGGACAGGTCAGGGGATCGAGTTGCTGGAGATTAGAAGCTAGAATGAGGTGGGGGAAGGGGAAATGAGGAAACTGTTGAAATCCACATTGATGCCCTGGGGTTGAAGTGTTCCGAGGCGGAAGATGAGGCGTTCTTCCTCCAGGCATCTGGTGGTGAGGGAGCGGCGGTGGAGGAGGACCAGCACCTCCATATCCTCGGCAGAGTGGGAGGGGGAGTTGAAATGTTGAGCCACTGGGCAATTTGGTTGATTGGTGCGGGTGTCTCGGAGAAGTTCCCTAAAGCGCTCTGCTAGGAGGCGTCCAGTCTCCCCAATGTAGAGGAGACCGCATCGGGAGCAACGGATACAATAGATGATATTAGTGGATGTGCAGGTAAAACTTTGATGGATGTGGAAAGCTCCTTTGGGGCCTTGGATAGAGGTGAGGGAGGAGGTGTGGGCGCAGGTTTTACAGTTTCTGCGGTGGCAGGGGAAAGTGCCAGGATGTGAGGGTGGGTTGTGGGGGGGCGTGGACCTGACCAGGTAGTCACGGAGGGAATGGTCTTTGCGGAAGGCGGAGAGGGGTGGGGAGGGAAATATATCCCTGGTGGTGGGGTCTGTTTGGAGGTGGCGGAAATGTCGGCGGATGATTTGGTTTATGCGAAGGTTGGTAGGGTGGAAGGTGAGCACCAGGGGCACCTGAATAGGTTAAGTACCTGTTCCCACACCTTATCAGCCGGCTGCTGCAAGCAGTGTTTACTTCAGCATACAGAACAATACCATCCCCATGAAACATTAAACTAACTGACAAACAGCGCTTGCATGAAATTGCATAAATGAATGAAACTCATACGGGCAAATAGTACATAAATCTCACAACCCAGCTGCAGTAATCAGTTTAATATCCTTTAATCTTTAATTACGATTTCTAACTTATTTAGAGTATATAGGCCTCATATTTTCACTAACATTTACTAGTTAAAAGACAAAAGAACTAACACCTCTTGATTATTCAAGCAGACTGGACAGACATCAGAAGTAGCAGCCAGCATTTAGCACATTTTAACCCAGCTCCTGTCTCCCACGATGGAAGTCCTTCAAACCTTTGTGTACGATAGATAAAAAAATGTAACACTATAGTAATGAGATCTTAATATAAGTAAGAACTGTGTATAAAGGGGGTCTTGTAAGAATTGTATTTCAGGTTTTTATTGCCACTTCAAACTTGTGCTGTGGTTGCTGAATAAAGAAGCTATTTTCACCCCTCACTGATTCTGGTTGTTATTTGAACACGATCCCACAAGGTATGGCAAAAAATTAAGAAGTCGACTGGTAAGTTGGCCTTCTTCACCAGAGAATTTGAGTACAGGAGTAAAGATGCCCTACTTCAGTTGTACCAAAGAACTGTGCGTACTGGAGATCTGAAGGAAAACAGAAAGTGCTGGAGAAGTTCAGCAGGTCTGGCAGCATCGGGGAAGAGAAACTTCAAATTAATTTTCACGATCAGTGACCCTTCGTTGGATTATTTGTGAAAACTTCCAAAATTTGCCTCAGTCTGTGGTTAGATGATCACTGCAGCTAATCTTGAGACGTGTTTCTTCTTCACAAAGAACTAATTTTGTTTCTTAAAGGGTCTTGAGTTTAAGAATCAGATAACAAAAGTTAAGGTTCTAAAGTCTATTTTCACCCATTATCGCAACAATATTGTAACAATGATTATACATTATTTATACATTATTTAATGAAAGAAGATCACTTTGCATATCTATGTTGTAATGAAGTCTGCTACTAATTACTTTAAATAAACATTTATCTCTTGAAATCTGTTTCTGTATCAGGTCACAATTATTAGTTGATCATGAATTCCTTAATCTTTATTTTATGTTCCTCTTTTCACAATCTGCTCTGATCTTTAACAATAAGTATACCAATAAGTGAAATGTCAGGGGATACTAAATGATGGTGGATCTTAACTAAATTCTGAGGTTCATTCTGCCTGCAGTGCAGACAAATGGAAATGAGAGCATTTTCACTTAGAAGCATTTATCACATGTGACTGTTCTGTAATTCATGCATTTCCTAAATAGCCCCACTATTTGCAAGGTAGCCCATCACTTGAGTAATATCTGATTTTTGTGTGACTGAGTAAAAGCTTGTCATGTTATTACTTTGTCATAACAAGTCTTCTAAGATGCTAATTTCGAAAAAAATTCTTCCATGGTTAAGCAAGTTATGGCAATAATAATATCATGCCAATTAAAGTGATTCAAAAATATTTTGAATGAATTATACTAAAACATAAGGAGGGTTTAAGCTAGATTGATGTGGAGGTGCCGGTGTTGGAATGGGGTGGACAAAATTAAAAATCACACAATACCCTCTGTAACAAGTTATAGTCCAACAGGTTTATTTGGAAGTACTAGCTTTCGGAGCACTGCTCCTTCATCAGGTAGCTATGGAGCAGGATCATAACTTCTCCACAGTTACCTAATGAAGGAACAGCACTCTGAAAGCTAATACTTCCAAATAAACTTGGTGGACTATAGCCTGGTATTGTGTGATTTTTAACTTTAAACTAGATTGGCAGGGGGGTGGGGTCTACAACAGCAGGGAGACAAAAGCGAGGCCCAAAGGAGATACAGTAATCAGAAATAGTAAGTTGAAGAGACAGGTCAGACTGGAACACAACAGGGAGTACAGAATGCCTGTCCGATTAAATTGCAATTATTTCAATGCAAGAGGGCTGACAAGTAAGGCCAATGAACTCAGAGCATGGATAGGTACGTGGGACTGGAATAATATAGCCATTACAGACACACGGCTAAGAGAAGGATAGAACTGGCAGCTTAATGTGCCAGGGTATATGTGCTTTAGGAGGGACAGACATGTTGGAAGGAGGGGAGCAGGACTTACATTTTTGACTAAGGCAAGTATCACAGCAGTAATTAGAGATGAAATAACTGAAGGATCATCCAGTGAGGCTTTGTGAGTAGAGCTAAGAAATAAAAAGGGGATGGTGACATTATTGGAGTGTACTGCAGGCCCCCAAATAGTCAACGAGAATTAGAGGAACAAATATGCAGGGAGACTGGGGAGACTTGAAGGAGCAATAGGATTGTCAGAGGAGGGGATTTTAATTTTCCTAACATAGACTGGGACTGCCAGAGCATTAAGGGATTAGATAGGGTGGAATTTGTTAAGTGCATTCAGGAAAGTTTCCACAAGCAGTACAGAGGGTCCTACATGGGAAGGGGCAAAACTCAACTGACTCTTGGGAAATAGGGTAGGACAGGTGACAGAGGTGACAGGTGGGGAGCACTTTGGGACCAGTGACCATAGTTCTATTAATTTTAAAATAGGTAAGGCGAGGGACAAAATTGGTCTACAGGTTCATGTTCTAAATTGGGTCAAGGAGAATTTTGATAAAATTATACAGGTGCTTGCAGGGGTTGATTGGAGAAGTTTGTTTGCAGTTAAAGGGACATCCGGCAAGTGGAATGCCATTTAAAGTGAGATGGGTCTAGAGTACAAGGTCGACATGTTCCTGTGAATGTTAAGGGTAAGGTTGTCAGGAATAGAGAACTCTGGATGACAAGAGATATTAAGACTTTGACCAGAAAAAAGAAGGAGGCCTGGCTCAGGTACAGGCAACTGGGATCAAGGGAATCCCTAGAGGTTTATATGGGATACAGGAGGTTACTGAAGAAAGAAATCAGGAGGATGAAAAGAGGGCATGATATAGCCTTGGCTGAGAAGATTAGGGGGAATTCAAAGAGGTACTTTAAACATATTAAAGAAAAAAATATAACTAGAGGGGGAATTAGGGCCCCTTACAGACCAAAGTGGACATATGTGTGTAGAACTGCAGGAGATGGGTGAGATTCTTAATGAATATTTCTCCTCTATGCTTACCATGAAGAAAAACATGAAGCCTTGGGAACTTGGGAATGTTAATGGTAATATCTTAGGGACAGTCCATATCACAGTAGAGGAAGTGGTGGATGTATTAGAATGCACAAAGGTGAATTAATCTCCTGGTCCTGACCACATATATCCAAGAACACTGCAAGATGCTAGAGAAGAAATTGTAGGGGCCCTGGCTGACTCATTTGCATCATGGTTAGCCACAGGTGAGATCACAGAAATCCAGAGAGTAGCGAATGTTGTGCTACTTAAGAAGGGCGGCAAAGAAAAGCTTGGGAACTACAGACCAGTAAGCTTAACATCTGTGGTGGGTAAGTTATTTGAGAAGATTCTGAGGGATAACATGTACAAGCATTTGGAAATACAGGGTTTGATTCGGAGTAGTCAGCATGGCTTTGTGAGTGGGAGGTCATGCCTCACAAATTTGGTCGAGTCCTTTGATGAATTGACCAGGAATGTTGACGAGGGCAGGGCGCTAGATGTAGTCTATATGGATTTCAGTAAGGTCTTTGATAAGCTACCACATGGTAGGCTGCTATTAGATCGCATGAAATCCAGGGCAAGTTGGCAAAACGGTTACAAAATTGGCTTGATAGTTGGAGGCAGAGGGTAATAGTGGAAGGATGCTTGTCAGACTGGAAGCTTGTGACTAGTGAAATAGCTCAGGAGTCGGTGTTGGGCCCGTTACTGTTTGTTATCTACATCGATGATTTGATGAGAATGTACAAGGCATGATTAGTAAGTTTGGAGATGACTCTAAGATAGGCAGTATCATGGACAATGAGGAAGGTTATCAGAATTTTCAGCAGGACTTTGATCAGCTGTGGAGATGGGCCAAGAAATGACAAATGGATTTTAATATAGATAAGTGTGAGGTCTTGCAATTTGGGAAGTCAAATCAATGTCGGAGTTTCATAGTGAATGGTGGGGCCCTAAGAAATGTAGTGGAACAGAGGGACCTTGGAGTCAAGTGCACAGTTCTCTGAAAGTGGAGTCACAGGTAGACAAGGCAGCGAAGGTGGCTTTTGGAACACTGGCAGAGATTTGAGTATAGAAGTTGGAAAGTTATGTTGCAGTTATGCAGGACTTTAGTGAGGCCACACTTGGAGTATTGCATTCAGTTTTGGACACCATCTTATAGGAAGGATGTTGCTAAACTGGAAGGACTACAGAAGAAATTGCCCAAACTCAATGGTCTGAGTTATAGGGAGAGGTTGGATGAGCTAAGATTTTTATCTTTAGAACATAGGAGACTGAAGCAGGACCTTATGGACGTTTATAAGATCATGAGAGGTATGGATAGGGTGAATGCACTCAGTCTTTTGCACAGAGTTGGGGAATCAAGGACTACAGGGCATCTGTTTAAGGTTAGAGGGGACAGAATAAAAGGGAACCTGAGGGGCAACTGTTTTAAACAGAGGATGGTATGCATATGGAATGAGCTGCCAGTGGAAGTGGTTGAGGCGAGTACATTAACAACATTTAAAAGGCATTTGGTCAAATACATGGATGGGGGAAGGGATTAGAAGTATATGGGCCAAGTGCAGGGTAATGGGGTTAGCGTGGTCGGACATTTTAGTCAACTACTTTGGTCCAAAGGGCCTGCCTCCATGCTGTAGGACTCTCTAACTCTTTACATATCTGAGGAGAAATTCTGATATGCACTTACGTTGGTGGTGGTGAGAAATGGACTGTTATGACTCCATGTTGTAGACTACACCTTCAGTGGTGAGGACGGTTAACATCAATGAGATGTATAATGCAAATCCAGCCTAGAATGTTTCGAATGGGATGGGAAGAAGCAATGATAGATCCCCAAAACTCCATGTTTAATAGGGGAAATGGAGCTATGGGGGCGTGGAGTGCAAGTGTTTGACTGATACAAAATATGCTGCTGGAATTATGGAAAAAAAATTGTAATTTGCAAAACATAGTAAAGATTAATTAATTTATTTTTAATGTATGTAGTGGCAGCAATGTACATTCCTGGTGTGGTTAGCTATTATATTTTTGTGTTGAATCTGTTGACTGCAGTATGTCATGTTACTAATAATGTTTTTTGGATGAAACTTGGAATCCCTACAGTGTGGAAAAAAGCCCTTTGGCCCAACAAGTCCACATCGACCCTCTGAAGAATATCCTACCCAAAATCCTTTTACTCCACATTGATCCCTGACTAATGCACCTAACCTACATAACCCTGAACACTATGGGCGATTTAACTTGGCCAATTCACCTAGCGTACACATCTTTGGACTGTGAGAGGAAACCCACACAGACACAGGGAGAATGTGCAAACCCCACACAGACGGTTACCCAAGGCTGGAATTGAACCTGGATCTCTGGTGCTGTGAGGCAGCAGTGCTAACCACTGAGCCACCGTGCTGCCCCTGCAATGCCCAAATGAAAAGGATCTAACTTTATGCTCAATCATGCTGTAATCATTGCATGTTGGGGTTTTGAAAGTTAGCACCTATTACAATGTGGATTCTATTATGGAACAGAACTGCTACTCTTAGGCTTGAAACTAATATTTGCAGAGTGATTCAACGCAACATCGTGCTGGACAGCATGTTTTGATCAGTGCGAGCACAGACAATAGGCTAGTAGAGGGTTTTATAATCTTTTGATTATGAGTACCATTACAGATGAGTGAAAAGATACTATGGATATAATGCTGTTGGGCTGAATTACCGTCCATGTTAGAGTTAGAGTGAAAAATTGAGTAAATAGTTCACAGTATCAAGAAATGGGCATTTAATACAGCAGTAGAACTTTTCTTCCAAAAATTATCATTCCTCTTTAAAGTGCATTCAGTATCTGCTCTGTGATATTTAAAAATTAGTGTTGCTAACCTTTCAAGTTTGCCCCTGATCTAAATAATTAGTAAAATTTGATTTCTCTGAGGCAAATTCTACTTAGAGGAAGACATTTTATCTGTTGTAACTGAAGTAAATGCAAAAAACTATAGACTGTAAAAAGTCTATTCATTTGTTCGTTTGCATGATTCCATGTAATGAAAATTATTCCACATATCTTAAAAAAGTGAAAATACGATCTCGACAAAAATAAGAAAAGAAACATAGTATTATTAAAACAAATGACTCAGCTCACTGTAACAAATCTCCATGTAATAGAATCTAGCTATCCTGCTGAAGTTCCCAAATATTATCAAAAACAGGCAACAAATTTGTTCAAATTAATCATTACAGGCTATTGCAAAATGAATTGATTTACGGCATTGACAGCCTAGAAAGGTCCAAGAAGATTATATTGACTAACAATACCTTATCTATACCCAATTTCACTTCACGATGAAAGTTCAAGATTGTTATCATACCTGAAGGCAGGTTTACAATAGCCTAGTTTCCCCAGCACAAAACATTCCGATATATCAAAGTTCACTGAGAAATAGAAATAGGACAATATCATGCATCTCCATTATTGTAGTACAGCAATGTGTTAGTCAAGATTAATTCACACATTGGGAGACAAATAGCAGATTATTGTGCATCTGATGATTGTAACATATTTAAAAATATAATTATTAATTTCTCATCAAAGTATACCATGTACTTCAATAGCTGCAAGAGTACTATCAACCTCTTTAACTCACATCGAGGGAAGGAATATAAAACATTCAATTTGCCTACTGTCTATGCTTATCTAAATACAAAGTTGGTGTCCAGCAGGGACATGAATTGAAGAACACTGCAAATATTGGTTTCAATTCCTAATTGTAGCAGTTTTCTCACCCTTGTTAGTATTACAGAGGGTCATTCTTCATTAACATTTTCGGAAGTTCATTAGGTAGCAATAACAAGATTGTCAAAAAAGGACAGGTGAAATGTAGACAAAAAGGAACATAGGAAAGGAAACTTAAGAATAAGAAGCGATGAAAGGGAGAGAATTATTGAGATTCTATGAGTCATTTTATTACTTATCTGTACTGTAAACAACACCATGATGCAAACAATCAAGCCAAATTTTCATTAAGTCATCAAAAGGATGCCATACTTGCATTGTGGTAAAAAGAAAAATGACTCCACAAATTAATGAAATTGAATATTAAAAGAACTCATTATTGTGTAATCCTGCAGGATGATTACTGTGCATAAAAGCTACTTTTCATTCATGTGAAACATTTCAAGATCATTAGGAATTAACAAATGTGCACTTTTTTGTGAAAATTATGGCAATTACTTAAAAGAACTAGAAAAGAACTGATTATAATTAGGTGAGACTAATAGTTTATGACATGCTGTGATAACCAAATTTGATCATGCAAGACAGTTTTCAAGCATCATCACTTCATAAAGAAAATGAACAATCTTTGAATAATTCTGGTTAGGCTTACAGATTAAAGCAAACATGAAAACCTTGCTATCTCCAGTTGCTGATTTTCTAAATAAGCTTTCAACTTTTTCAAGTAAAAATAATGCTGACAATTATTTTCACTTGAATGAACTCAAATTATTCCAATTTAAGTATGAGTTAGAGATACAGACAAAAGCGCAAACATAGCATTAGCATGGAAACATCACCTGCTTTGTGATGTCTTCACAATGAAATATACAAGGGCACAAAGTTTACAAGTTATACATTTACTCAACAAAGACACTACAAGAATGAAATTAAGTTTTGAAACCAATCAAACTGCAATCAACCCTAGTTTAAGGGAATGTTCCATCAAACATCATGGCAATTATCAAGTAATTACTATTGTTTCATATCATTTGTCATGGCAACAACCACTAATTTAGAACATAAAAAAATTTCTTAAAACTTAGAAAGTGTAATAAAAAGGTTTCTATAAAATAATAGCACCGCTATTGAGGTTTTTTTTTCACAGAAAACCTTAAAAAAAATATAGTTGCAGTGTAACTAGAAATGGGAACTCAATATTCAAAGATATTTGAATTTCCAGAAGAATTGGCAAAAACAAAAAATAGTCTTAGTTTTGTTAATAAAGTAAATTATCCATGTGATGGTGATATAGGTGTAATAGATTGTGATGTGGAATTATTTGGGTAGAAATAAGGAAAATCAGGGGAAAAAAAGTAAAAAGTGAAATCCATTCAAAGAGTTGCTTCGCCATAGGACAGCATATACATCAGTAAATCGTGGAGGTTTCGACCTGAATCAATCCTGAACGAGAGTCCTGATGAATCACATAACTCGGGGCTGAGGAGAGGGATTTAAACTAAACAGTGCAATCATAGGTACAGATGCATGGAAATTTGTGGAAAACATTAAAGCTGGGGAAAGCTCAGCAGTAGATATTAAAGTTTCCAAAATAAGTAATAGGATAGAGAGTTTATAAAAGTTTGGGAATCTATCTTCATGTACAGCAGATAAGGGAACAACTATGAGAAGGGCGGGGGCAGTCAATGAAGGACTGAGGGTATTGTACTTAAATGCACACAGAATATGTAATAAGGTAAATAAGCTTGTAGCACAAATTAAAATTGGCAGGTATGATGATGTGGGTATTACAGAACTAAATGTTGAAGGATTCACAATCCATCGAGAGGGCAGGCAGATAGGCAGAGAGGACAGAGTTGCCTTGTGAGTAAGAAACAAAATTGAATCAATAGCAAAAAGTGATAATAGAGTTAGAAAGCATTGAATCTGTGGGTAGAGTTGCAGAACCACATAGGAAATAGATCCTGATGGGAGTTATGTACAGGCCTCCCAGCAGTAGTTACAATGAGGGGAAGAAAATAAATTAGGTGATAGAAAAAGCATGTAAGAAAGGCACTATTGCAATATTCATGGGGGACTTCAATGTGCAGGTGGACTGGAAAAATCGGGTTGTGAGAAGATCTCAAGCAAATTAATTGGATATGAATATAGGAGATATGGTTCTTAAGTTTCAAGGAAAATTGGTGGTGCAGTGGACAATGAAGAGGTTATCTCGAGGATGACAAGACCTTGATCAGTTGGGTCGATGAGCCGAGGAGTGCCGGATGGAGTTTAATTTAGATAAATGTGAGGTGCTGCATTTTGGAAAGGCAAATCAGTGTAGGATTATACACTTAATGATATGGTCCTGGACAGTATTGCCAAACAGAGACCTTGGAGTACAGGTTCATAGTTCCTTGAAGGTGGAGGCACAGGTAGACAGGGTAGTGAAGAAGGCATTTGGTACACTTGCCTTTCTTGTTAAATACATTGAGTATAGGAGTTGGGATGGCTTGTTGCAGCTATACAGAACATTGGTTAGGCCACTTTTGGACTTCTGTGTTCAGTTCTAGTCTTCCTGATATAGGAAAGATGTTGTTAAAGTTGAAAAGATGCTACTGGGAGAGGCTGAATCGGCTGGAGTGTCAGAGGCTGAGAGGTGACCTTATACAGGTTTATAAAATGATGAGGGGTATAGATTAGATTAGATTAGATTAGATTAGATTAGATTAGGTTAGATTACTTACAGTGTGGAAACAGGCCCTTCGGCCCAACAAATCCACACCGACCTGCCGAAGCGTAACCCACCCAGACCCATTCTCCTACATTTACCCCTTCACCTAACACTACGGGCAATTTAGCATGGCCAATTCACCTATTATAGGAATGATGGAGCCAACGTCTTTCTCTGAGGGTAGGGGAGTCCAATAAAGTGCAGCACAAAGTGAAATGCAAAAATGGCAGCATGCAGGTGCAACAAGTTATTACGAACACAAATGGAATTTTGGCCTTCATTGTAAGGAGTTTAAAATAGGAAAGTCTTGTTACAATTGTACAAGGTATTGCTGAGGCTGAACCTGGGGTCCTGTGTACAGTATTGGACCCTGTATTCAAGAAAGAATATATATGTATTGGAGGCAGTCCAAAAGTGATTAACTGGAATAATTTCTAGGACAAAGTGGTTGGCTTATCAAGAATAATGAAACAGGTTAGGCCTTTATTAATTTAAGTCAAGATTAGAGTGGTGCTGGAAAAGCACAGCAGATCAGGCAGCATCCGAGGAGCAGGAAAATTGACATTTCGGGTAGGGGCCCTTCATCAGAAATGAGGCTGAAGCATTGGCGATGGAGAGATAAATGGGAGGGGGTGGGGCTGGGGAGAATGCTGTTGAGAGTGCAATAGGTGGATGGAGGGAAGGGTAAAGGTGATAGGTCAGAGAGGAGGGTGGAGTGGGAAGGAAGATTGACAGGTGGGACAAGTCATGAGGATGGTGCTGAGCTGCAAGTTTGGAACTGAGCTAAGGTGGGGGGAGGGGAAATGAGGAAACTGGTGAAGTCCACATTGATGCCCTGGGGTTGAAAAGTTCCAAGGCGGAAGAGGAGGCATTCTTCCTCCAGGCGTCCGGTGGTGAGGGAGTGGCGGTGGAAGAGGCCCAGGACCTGCATGTCCTCGGCAGAGTGGGAGGGTGAGTTGAAATGTGTGGGGTTGATTGGTGCAGGTGTTCCGGATTTGTTCCCTGATCAACCCCACCGCCCCATGGCCAAACATTTCAACTCCCCCTCCCACTCTGCTAAGGACATGCAGGTCTTGGGCCTCCTCCACCGCACTCCCTCATCACCCGACGCCTGGAGGAAGAACACCTCCTCTTCCGCCTCCGAACACTTCAACTCCAGGGCATCAATGTGGACTTCACCACTTTCCTCATTTCCCCTCCACCCACCTTACCCCAGTTCCAACCTTCCAGCTCAGCACTATGCTCAAGACCTGTCCCACCTGTCAATCTTCATTCCCACCTAGCCACTCCACCCTCCTCTCCGACCTATCACCTTTACCCCTTCCTCTATCCACCTAATGCACTCTCACCTACCTTCTCCCTATCCCCACCCCCTCCCATTTATCTCTCCACCCCGAGGCTTCCAGCCTCATTCCTGATGAAGGGCTCCTGCTTGAAATGTTGACTTTCCTGTTCCTCAGATGCTGCCTGACTTGCTGTGCTTTTCCAGCACCACTCTAATCTTGACTCTAATCTCCAGCATCTGCAGTCCTTATTTTCACTTTTATTAATTTAAGCTGAGAAGAATGACAGGTGATTTTATTGAAAATATTTTTTTTTTGTTGGGAAAATTTCAAACTAAGGGACATAGATACAGAATAAGTGGGTGTTCATCTAAAACTGAAATGTAATGAAATTTCTTCTCCTGAGGATATTGAATCTCTGGAATAGTCAACCTCAGACAGTTACAGAGGATGGATCACTGAAAGTATTTAAAGTGGAGGAAGACATATCTTTCCAGCCGATGAAGGCTATGACAAGGTGGCATGAAAGAGGATCAAGGCCTGGGACAGATCAGCCATGATCTTATAGTATGGTGGGGCTGGCTCGAGAAGGTGAATGTCTCACTCCTGCTCTTATGTTCTTCAGTGCAATATTCAGAAGGTATCTTCAAGCTTGGTGTTACGGAGTAGAAAAGATTAGAAAGATGATTTATAGAGCCCCGTTGTTACAATTCCTGTAGAAATTGAAAACTTAAAATAAAATCAAATTTGCAGACTAAAAGCACTATTGACTGAACATTATTTTGTCAGCAAATGCTATTTTAAACTAGAGAACAGGACTTCTGTTCCCTCTACTTTTAACACAATTCAAAAAACACGGTATAAGTTTGTTTCTCGATTGTTCTGGACAAAATCCAGACTTTGCTTTATTCCTTTACTTTCCTAGCCGAGTAAGTATTAACTCCAGAACAATCTTTCACAGCAAACATTGTTTTCTGTTGATTTTTTCTTGAAGTGAATCCTCTAGCTTCACTTTAGATGTTTGTGAATTTAATCTTTTCAATCCAAGAATGCAACTATTACTTGCATTCCTCCATCATGGACCATAGAAATTCTTTGCCTCTATCTGCTCTGTGTCACCTGGAAACTGACAGCCTAAACGTACCTGTGAATGTGTCTGCTCTCAATGCTCATCTTCATGGAAATGTGAACTATGAGCTTCTTGCATCCTTGTATAAATATTGATTAACTATCTTTGAGACACCAAATCTCTGTTTTTTTGGATGCAAATAATCAATATAAAATGCAACTGTTTCCAACCTGACATTCTGAACACCTTCTTGGGATTTTGGATACTAGTCGTTTAACAACTATAAACAAGTGCTAGTGCCATTACACCTTTTTTGCCGCAAAACAACCTGGGGTTTCCTTTAACACTTCATAGCTATCTCACACGGTCCTCATACAGGCTGATTTCAGCATACATCACCTGAACTCTTTTGTTTTACTCTAAATTATAAACAGTGCCAAAACATAAACATCTTATAAACACCAGAACTGCAACAAAATGAAAAAGAAAAAAAATGCCAAACCAGGAAATATTAAGAAGAACAGTCGAAAAAAACTATCAAAGATGTTAAGGAATTTAGAAAATATTCTGACCAACCTTTTGATCTACCACTCAGCTTCGTTTTGTTTTGTTTTTTTTTTCTTTAAATGTCATATTCTTTAATTAACTATGGTTAATAGGAATTGCTGGACCATTTTTTTACCTTTCTTATTGAAAGATATCTATTCTGTGTATTCTGAAATAGCCTCTTAAATGTCTGCCAATGCATCTCTGCTGATTTATTTCCCAAAACTAATTTGGCAGTTTAGTTGAGCTTATATGCACACATAGTTGCCCTTCTTTAAATTTTCAATACTAGTTCACCAAATGGATTCAATGTTTCAATCATATTTTCTTAGCATATTCACTATGAGATAATTAGTTCATATCACCTCATTACACGATACCAAATCTACCATAGCATGCTCTCCAATTGGCTCCAGAATGCGCTGTCCTAAGAAATTATCCCAAAAATATTTTATGATCTCTGCTTCTAGGTTGCTTTTGCTCATATGATTTTTCCAGTCTATCACCCATTAGTATCACCAAGCTTTTCTCACAAATGTCCATTATTTCTTCCCTTATTCTTCATTCTACTGTGCGATTGCAGTACTATACACAACTCACACACATGAACTTTTTTGCCTTTAACATTTCTTTTCTCAACTCAAACAGTTCTTACATTATTTCTCTAATCTTATTTACCCTATACTAATTTTTTAAGGCTTGCATAATTTTCCAGAGATTGGTAGCTTAGATGTTCTGCTTTTTAATTTGGTACCTAGCTCCTCACAATGACTGTAAAGAAACTATTTCTTTGCCCTGCCTGTATTGCTGGTCCAAAATGGCCCACGATGGCTGATCCTTCCCCACCGCAGGTTCCTCTTCAAACATTAATGGATGTTGCAAACCCTGGCTCTGGCAAAACAGCTTTTGGACTCTCATTGCTTGCTGCAGGGAACAATGTCAATCTTTTGATTATACCATCTCCTACTACCACTTAATTAATTTTGCACACCCCACTTGAATGGCTTCCTTTACCATGGCGCCATGGTTAGTTCATTAACCCTGTAGCCCAACTGTCATCCAAACAAACTCAAAGTACTACAAACCATTAGACAATTGCCAAGGCTGAAACTCCAACTTGCCTGTCCTCTGGGTCTCCTTATTTGTCTTAATTGCAATCATATCCCTGTCAATGACCCCGATCAAATCAGAAGACCCTATCCTAATGAGTGTGACCACCTCTTGGTACAAAGCATCTGGGTAACTTTTCAAGCTCTATGCCAAATTAGCTTCCAAATCAGAAACTCTGATCTCAGACTCCTCCACCTGCAAAGAATCACTATAAATGGATTTACCTTGGTCCACACTGGCAATCAGCAACTCCCATATGTTGCTGATGTGACACATTACTTTCCTGACATCCTTAATGTGTTTTAATTAACTATTTGCTTATTTCATTCAATTATTTATTTTTCTTTTTAAAATATTTTATTAATCTTGCTACAATATTCTGCACTACTTTAAAACTTAGAAATAGAAAAGACCTTGATAAGTTACCGTGTACTCACCAAACTGCAAGCTCCTTTCCCTGGACTGCGGTAAGAACCAATGCCAAGAGGGTTAAAGCTTTGGGGAAAAAGCACAATCAAAGGGACACTTCCTTTTACTCCTCTCCTAACTCACCTAATTACCAAATCTCAGTACTCTTTTCTTGGCATCTCTCTATGTTAATTTGCACCAAGGTGCCTGGCTTTATTAATTGTTCAAAGTTTGTGAGAAGATTTGTAGCTCGGGTGCTTGTTGTTGTGGTTCTGTTCGCCGAGCTGGGAATTTGTGTTGCAGACGTTTCGTCCCCTGTCTAGGTGACATCCTCAGTGCTTGGGAGCCTCCTGTGAAGTGCTTCTGTGTTGTTTCCTCTGGCATTTATAGTGGTTTGTCTCTGCAGCTTCCGGTTGTCAGTTCCAGCTGTCCGCTGCAGTGGCCGGTATATTGGGTCCAGGTCGATGTGTTTGTTGATAGAATCTGTGGATGAGTGCCATGCCTATAGGAATTTCATGGCTGTTCTCTGTTTGGCTTGTCCTATAATGCATTGAAGAGATGTTCTTCTTCCTCTTTTTGCAGTCCTGGTGTGCTGCAGTGTGTTGTGGCCCTTTTGAACAGTGTTTTGATGCAACTTCTTTTGTGTTGCATCAAGACACTGTTCAAAAGGGCCACCACACACTGCAGCACACCAGAACTGCAAAAACAGGAAGAAGAACACCTCTACAATGTATTTGCCAAAAACGGATACCCCCCCAATTTCATCAACAGATGCCTAAGGGAAAGACAACGGAATGAGGACATGCCACAACCCAAAGGACTAGCCACGTTACCATACATAAAGAACATTTCTGAACTGACAACCAGACTACTACAACCACTAGAACTCATAACAGCACCACAAACCAACAGCCACTCTCAGACAACAACTCACCAGGACAAAGGACCCGATACCCAGCATGAGCAAAACCAGTGTAGTGTACAAAATCCCATGAAAGGACTGCACAAAACACTACATAGGACAAACATGAAGACAGCTAACGATCCGTATCCATGAACACCAACTAGCCACGAAATGACACGACCAGCTATCCTTAGTAGCCACACACGCAGATGACAGACAACATGAGTTCAACTGGGACAACACTACTATTATAGGACAAGCCAAACAGAGAACAGCCAGGGAATTCCTAGAGGCATGGCACTCATCCACAGATTCTATCAACAAACACATAGACCTGGACCCAGTATACCGGCCACTACAGCGGACAGCTGAAACTGACAACCGGAAGCAGCAGGGACAGGCCACTATAAATGCCGGAGGAAACACCACAGAAGCGCTTCACAGGAAGCTCCCAAGCACTGAGGATGTCACCTAGACAGGGGACGAAACGTCTGCAACACAAATTTATTAACTGTTGAAGAAAAAGAGTTTGCTGACTTTATTACAATAAATACATTTTTGATTTTCTTCTCAGCTGCTTTCGTTAATCATCAAACTTCAACAACTCTTTCATCGGGGACCTTGTAAAATCTTGCTTACAGCTAGGAAATTTAGAATTGAAACAGTAAATTTCAGTTAAATGTTAAATAGAAACAAAAATTAGATTTTTACAAAGCAATTAAGATTCCCTTACTCACCATTTGCCAGCATCCAGTGAGACAGACAGATGTGCCGCTTTTCATTTGATATTACAACTTCCCATAGGAATGCCAAGCAGCAGATTCTTTGCTCCAGGCAAAAACAAAGTACAACATGCAAATGGAATGTTAGCCTCAATGTTGACGGTGCTGTGGTGTTGCTGAATGGAAGGATTAAAAAAAGTCTCGGCTGCCCACACAATGAACATATTTATTTTATTTATTAAATGCTTGAGCTCCTGAAACAAATGTACAATATTTTCATGCAGTTTTTTTAATACTGCAGGGTTATACTCTGATGCTGGTTAATGGTAAACATATTTAGAGAGAAACCAAACTGCCAGTTTTATGTTAAACACCAAATGTGTAAGAAGGCAACCAGGTCTATAAATTAGAAAAACTGCAACTGTATAACATTGGTTGCATAGTATGATGATTTGATGTGGATAATTATTATTTTTTATTCATTTACAAGATGTGTATGTTGCTGCTTGGGTCAGTTTTTATTGCCCATTCCCATTATCCATAGGACAGTTAAGAGTCAACCATATTACTGTAGGTCTGGAGCCATCCAAAGGCCAGACTAAATGTAAATGGCACTGCCCTTCCTTAATGGATACGAGTGAACCTGATGTGCTTTTCCCCTGACAATTAATATCGGTTCCATGGTCATCTTTAGACTCCAGACTGTTGTTGAGACCAAATTTCAACATCTGCAAGGGCAAAGTTTGAACCCTGGTCTCAGAGCATTACCTGTGTCGCTGGATTAATAAGTCTAGTGATAATAACACTAAGGTCATGACCTCCTCAATTTCTAGGGTGAGAAAGTTTGCACAATTGTCCTTGCAATTTGTGTACAAAAAATATGATTGTAACCTCCTAAAGGCAGACTCTCCTGGCAAGGATGACTGTTGTCCCTTTAAGGTTGAATCCCTTACATTGCAAGTAATAAAGATGCTGTATGCTTGTGCAACAAGAATACTATTGCTCGGCTTATCATTCCTTTGACACTGGGTCAAAGCCCTATCTGTTAGGATTGGTAAAGGATAAACCACTATGAAGACTTAACGAGAAGAGCCACTTATTCTACAGATCATGATGTAGTTTAATTAATGACAGCAATAGGTACTAGCTACTCTGCTATTAGATATTATTATTAAGACTAACAGGTATCAGGGATGTCACATCTGTCTCCACTGGAACCTTGTACTAGACTTCTTCTGAACCAAACACTTTGTGATATCATCAGATTGGGTGTAGTTTAATGCAGCTACAACATAAACTCTTTCAGATTCATTGCATTATCTAATAGATCTCTGCTTTATTTTGCAGCTGTTGGATATGTTTTAAAAAAAAACCCTGGGTTGAGTTGCAACTTCAATAGAATATCATTGGAAACTTGGCTGAGCACCAGACTTCCCATTATCATAACCCAAGGGAGTGCTATGATTTGTAAATTCATTTGTCTGTATCTTCTGTCTATATTTATATATGCTTTCCACCCACTTCTTTGTAAGCTCATTCCCTGTATTTCTCTGTGTGTTAGAATCCATACAGTGTAGAAACATGCCCTTTGGCCCAACAAGTACACACTGACCCTCAAAGAGTAACCCATCCAGACCCATTTCCTTACCTTTACCCCTGATTAATGCACCTAACCTACACACCCTGAACACTATGGGCAATTTAGCATGGCCAATTCACCAAATGTGCACATCTTTGGATTGTGGGAGGAAACTGGAGCAAACCCACACAGATACGAAGGAAATGTGCAAACTCCACACAGACAATTGCCTGAGTTGGGAATTGAACCTGGGGTCTCTTATGCTGTGAGGCAACAGTGCTAAGCACTGAGCCACCATGTTTGTTGTTGCCTTTTGTTCTTTTCAGTATAGCAAAAAAATTCCACTCTCTTTCATTATTTACATGTTTAACTACATTTAACTGAAGTATGATAGTTACATGCTAAACAAAATTAAGGAAGTGTTTGACTGACCAAGAAAGGGTTAAAGAAGAATAGAGCTGTGACGCTTCCTCATTGCAGCTTAACATTTTAAACCTTCGCAGGATTTTCTCTTACTCTGAATGTTAGAAGCTAGCTAGCCAGCAAGCCTGTCAAAACAGAAGTGTTACCAGTCAACCGCCATCAAAATGAAATAGGACAAAAAAATTACTACTAATTTGTCAAGCCAACAAGCCTTAAGTCAATTTATTAACTATCAAATTTTTTTCTATTA
Source organism: Chiloscyllium plagiosum (assembly GCF_037043375.1). Lineage (NCBI taxonomy): Eukaryota > Metazoa > Chordata > Chondrichthyes > Orectolobiformes > Hemiscylliidae > Chiloscyllium > Chiloscyllium plagiosum. The sequence continues at coordinate 81,849,515 of NW_028270142.1, read as the reverse complement.
ACTACTCTTCTCAAATGACTCAGAGACTGACCAATGTATCTTTTAATTTGTATCTTTTTTAACACAATTTTGTTTTTAATCTGTGTGAATGTATGTTACATTATTATGTCTTCTGTGTGTAGTGACTAATAAACTCACTCTTTTGTCAACTTGAGAAAGACTTATCAAATTAATTGCTTTTAATACATAAATTCATTTGATTTGGGAGAAAGGTACCCCCAGTAAAAACCTTGCTGAACTTGCTTGAACCAACTTGGGGAAGGTAACTAAAGAATCGCAGCTAGTTCATGCCTTCTCATCCAGTGGCTTGACAATTATAACTTGTGGAACCATACCCTGAGTCTGAGTAGTACTGATGATTGACAGTAGATTGCTGGGTAGTAATTGGCCTGATTGAATTTTTCCTGCTATTTTTGGATAGGTCATATTTGAACAGTTTTCAACATGATTGAATAGATGCCATGTACCAGAACATCTTTGCATAGGAAGTGGCTAGTTCCAGAGTCAAAATCTTCAGTACTACCCCTAGGATATTGGTAGTGCCCATTTCCTTTCCCGTAACCAGTGCTCTCAGTTTAATGGACCTTACCATTAAGTGTATAAGTCCTGCGCTGATTTGTCTTTCCAAAATTAAACTCCATCTGCAACTCCTTAGCCCATTGGCTCATCTGATCAAGATCCCATTGTACTCTGAGGTTAATCTTCTTTGCTGTCCACTACACCTCCAATTTTGTTGTCATCTGCAAACGTACTAACTATACCTCCTATATTTACATCCAAATCATTTATATAAATGACAAAAAGCAGTGGATCCAGCACCAATCTTGTGCCACACAATTGGTCACAGGCCGACAGTCTGAAAGGCAACCTTCCACCAACACCCTCTGTCTTCTATCTTTGGCAATCACTTCCCTAGCTTCCCATAGAGTTCTAGGGTACACCTGATCAGGACCTGGGGATTTATCCACCTTTATGCATTTTAAGACATCTAGCACTTTCTCCTCTGTAATATGGACATTTTTCAAGATGTCACCAGCTATTTCCCTACATTCCATATCTTCCATGTCCTTCTCCATAGTAAACACTGATGCAAAATACTTGTTTAGTATCTCCCACATCTCCTGCGTTCCACATATAGACTGCCTTGCCGAGCTTTGAGGGGCTCTATTCTCTCCCTGGTTACCTGTTTATCATAAACAAATGTTTCTCATCAATATTTACAATGGGAAAAAGCATGGAAGCTAGGGAACTCTGGGTAATAAATAATGATGTCTTGAAAAGAGTCCACATTACTGAAGAGGAGGTGCTGGAGGTCTTAAAATGCAAAAAGGTAGAAAAGTGTCTGGGACCTGGTCAAATGCATCCCAGGATATTGTGGGAAGCTACGGAAGAAATTATGGGACCCTTAGCAGAGGTATTTGTATCATCTATTACCACAGGCAAAGCACGAGAAAACTGGAGGGTGGTTAATGTTGTGCCATTATTAAGAAAGGCTGCAGGTAAAAGCCAGGGGACTATAGACCGGTGATCTAACATCAACGTTTGGAAAGTAGTTTAAGGGCATTCTGAGAGACAAGATCTACTTGCATTTGGAAAGGCAAGGAATAATTAGGAATAGTCATGATGGCTTTGTGCATAGGAAATCATATCTCACAAAATTGTTGAGTTTTTTTGAAGAGCTGACCAAGAAGATAGATGAAGGCAGGGTGGTAGAGGCTATTTATCTGGATTTTAGCAAGGTCTTCCACAAAGTTCTGAATGGTAGATTATTCAGTAAATTTAGATCACATGGATCCAGGGAGAGCCAGCCAATTGGATAAAAATTGGCTTGATGGTAAGAAACAGTGGATGGTGGTAGAAGATTGCTTTTTGGACTGGAGGCTGTAACCAGTGATGTGCTGTATGGATTGGTGCTTGGTTCATTGTTGTTCATCATTCGTATAAACTATTTGGATGAGAATTTAGGGGGCATAGTAAGTAAGTTTGTGGATGACACCAAAGTTGGTAGCATAGTGGACAGTAAAGAAGGTTACCTAGGAGCACAATGGGATATTGATCAAGTGGGCCAATGGCCAAGAATGGCAGATGGAGTTAAATCCAGATAAATGTGAGGTGTTCAATTTTGGTAAAACCAACTGGGGAAGACTTAAACAGTTAATGTTAGGGCCTTGGGAAATGTTGTTGAACAAAGAGTGTTATGGACCAGACCAAACACCTTTCATTTATACCAAGGAAATAGCATAAACCCTAATGTTTTCTTATTTAAAAGCAAGTATAAGGTACTGTGTTCCAGATGTAACTTGATTGGTTAAACTACTCAGCTTTATGCAAAGCACCCTTTATTCTTACTCTACAACTAAAATACAAATGAAAGAAAGAAGAATTGGTGTAATGTTAACTCTATTGGAAATTATTTAACTATGAAACAACAATAGTTTCAATATAGTAATATCCTTCAAGCATATCCAAAGCTGTGTTACAGCAACCAGTTACAGTACCACTACCCCATTGGCCCTGTTGACTGAGGATGTCTTGGTTTGTTTCTTTTCAAAATGCAGAGAACTTAACTCCTTTTTTAAGGAGTAGTTACCATCATTTTTAAAATTCATTTTGTAGGGGTAGTTTTAAGGTGAGAGGGTAGTGCGTGTATGGAATGAGCAAGTGGTAGAGACTGGTACGATTACAACATTTAAAAGTCATTATTTGGAGGTACCGGTGTTGGACTAGGGTGTACAAAATTAAAGATCATACAACAGGTTTATTTGGAATAGTGCTGTTCCTTCATCAGGCGGTTGTGGAGTATAAGATTGTAGGACACAGAATTTACAGCTAAAGTGTACAGTGTGGTGTAACTGAATTTATATATTGAAAAATACCTGGATCGTTTAAGTCTCTCATCTTTTAGAATGGGTATGTTAGTTTCAGAACTTTAAAAAAGTTCTGTGATTTTCATATGAAAGAACTGAAGCCAAAATGCCCATTCTAAAAGATGAGAGACTTAACAAACAATCCAGGTCTTTTTCAGTATATAATTTCAATTTCATCACACTGTAAACTTTTGCTATAAATTCTGTGTCCTATGATCTTACAAGCCACAACCACCTGATGAAGGAGCACCACTCTGAAAGCTAGTGATTCCAAATAAACCTGATGGACTATAACCTGGTGTTGTATGATCTTTAACATTTAAAAGGCATCTAAATGTGTACATGAATAGGGAGTGTTTAGAGGGATATGGGCCAAATGCTGGAAAGTTGGGCTAGACTTGTTTAGGATTTCTGGTCGGCATGGATGAGTTGGACCAGAAGGTCTGTTTCTGTGTTGTATACCTCCATGACTCTGTGACAGTTAAGACATTTTGATTATTTAATTATCTTTGTGGGCCTGGAATATGTAACCAAAAAAAAAAAGGATGTTCTGCTTCCGTATTATAACAATCTGAAGACAAGAGCAACACCAAGGGTAGTGGAAATTTACTGAACATTTCTGAAGAGAGGTAGACAACTTGAGAGCAGGCTCTATTCCATGGAAGCACTCAAGATGTCATCAGATATGGTAGCTGAAAGTGAATTTTGATTCAGGACAATGAGATCCTGTCAGTGTCACATTCTGTTCACAATTGAAATAAAGTTAAATGTTGCTGAAAGAAACTTGTTGCCATAGGTGGAAGGAGATGATTTGGCCCATAATCTCACCCACAAGCCCCTACAATTCAGAAGAACTGATTACGCATTTCTAGTTGTTTGTACGGTTTATCTCTTGTAATAACATTGGTGTTCTATTCATAATGTAGTGTCTTAATTAATGGCTAACTTACATTGTGTACTAGCAATAAATTGAATCTCTATTCAAGATACAATATAATCTGACAGATGAAATTTATGTACATTGTATAATTTATCATGAATCTTAAGAATGACTTATAAACCTGTATATTCCAGGAATTCGATATAACAAGGTGTTTCCTATTGCATGTAAATTCCTTCTATCACTTTCCCACCCATGTGGTGAAAGTAGCCAAAAATAGCCCTGGTTTACGTTAGAGACAAAAAATACTGCAGCTGCTTGAATCCAAGGTAGACAAATGGGAGGCTGGAAGAGCAGAGCAAGCTAGGCAGCTGTTTGTGTTGACAGCAGTTTGGTTTGATTTCAGACTCCATATCTTACCTTGGATTTGCACCATGTTATTTTTTACATTGTCATTTGTTCCTTTTATGCCTCTTCACTGTTTCAATAGATTGCCACTGCTGGCCATTCAATCTCCTTAAGTAATTTCTCTTTACTTAGTTTCCTCAAAGTGTGTGCTGTTCTCTTTTCACTTTCTGCATCTTACATTAGATTTGCTCTATGTTCAGTTGTTAAAAAAAGCATGCAGCCAAAATGTCATTTTTCTTTATATAGATGCTAATAAATCTGCCTTGGATTTGCACCATTTTCTATTTTTATTTCCAATTTCTACTAAGTACTGTTCATCTCTTTAGTACAGCTCAACTCGGGGATATTTCATTTTGAATATATTTACATTATTTGAATGGTGTTTTGAAATTGATCAACTATCAAACCTTCCTTTGCTGTTTTGTAACTATCCTCCAAGAAGCAAGCCAAGCTCTTAGTCAAATGAAAAAAACTCCCAGCTCATGGGTACCACCATGGGTACTCAGAATTAGTAATCCCGCATGTCACAATGACCTACAACTTTGCACCACCTTGAGAGATTATTATAGATTGTGTGACATGAGGATCATAGGAAGATCAGAGAGCATTATTGAATAAGACAAAGGGATTTGGGAAGGGAGCATTAGTGCATATTCTCATGGATCTGAATATAAAAGAATGCTGTTCTCTGGCAATGATCATTATCTACAGTCACCTGGGAATGCCCAAAGCAGCCTGCACGCTCTGCATAATGTGTGTCTGTGCTGTTGTAAAATATGGATTATCTAAACTACTATTCATCACAAAGTGCATAGCAACACCGGGCCAATTGGAGCTGGGCTGACAGTGACAGAACTCCTTTGCAGTTGAAGTTTATCTCATGATGGAAGGGGCTTCTGGCCTTTCCCATACAGGGACTGTGTCTGGGTTTAATAGAGGAGAGACAAAAAAAACTGCAGATGCCGGAACCCAGAGTAGACAGGCAGGAGGCTGGGCGAACACAGCAAGCCAGGTAGCATCAGGAGGTGCAGAGGTTGATGTGGGGGACGTAGAGGAGGGGCAGGAACAGGGTTGTTGTCAATTTCCATGTGTTAATTGCCCAGTTAGAGATCTATTAATGTGGCCTTTGCATATTAGTAAATTCCATGGATTTCTTGTGCTTACAGTGTAAGCAGAAGGTGTGGACATGGGCCAGATATTTATGTTGAAGGTGAGATTAATCTTTCAGCTGCAATTTGAAAGGGTTCAGAAAAGATTTACAAGGATGGTGCCAGGGTTGGAGGATTTGAGCTATAGGGACAGGCTGAAAAGGCTGGGGCAGTTGTTCCTGGAGCGTCAGAGGCTGAGGGGTGACCTTATCGAGATTTATAAAATTATGATGGGCATAGATAGGATAAATAGACAAGGTCTTTTCCCTGGGGTCGGGGAGTCCAGAACTAGAGGGCGTAGGTTTAGGGTGAGAGGGGAAAGATATAAAAGAGACCTAAGGGGCAACTTTTTCACACAGAGGGTGGTACATGTGTGGAATGAGCTGCCAGAGGAAGTGGTGGGGGCTGGTACAATTGCAACATTTAAGAGGCATTCGGATGGGTATATGAATAGGAAGGATTTGGAGGGATATGGGCCGGGTGCTGGCAGGTGGGACTAGATTGGGTTGGGATATCTGGTCAGCATGGATAGGTTGGACTGAAGGGTCTGTTTCCATGCTGTACATCTCTATGACTCTATGACTCTCTAATTGAGAATGACAAAAAAAACTGCAGTTGCTGGTATCCAAAATAACAGGCAGGAGGCTGGAAGAATACAGCAAGTCAGGCAGCATTAGGAGGTGGAGAAAGGTTACACCTGAAATGTCAAATGCCAGTCCTGAAGATGGGTTACACTCAAAACAATAACTTCTCCACCTCCTGATGCTGCCTGGCTTGCCGTGTTCTTCCAGCCTCCTACCTGAAGTTGAGAATGACAGCAGGTAAATGATCTTCGGATATCATGGCCTCAAATGACTTGAAGACAGGAGTGCAGTCAGGTCAAGACAGAGCTGTTATGTTCAAAGAGTTATTTTTGTATCCAAGAAACCTCATCCCAATGTTATCAATAAATATTCACCAATAAACATTCAAACATTCTAACCACTTTAAATCTTCCTTGCTCAAATGCTTCCCCAATTATATGTCTCACTATGAAGCCTTCACACCTTAATCACTCATTCTCAACACGTATCCTCCATCATCTCAGTATCTGAACCTTGGGATGTCATCTCATCTTAGCCTCTGCAAAATCCTGACTTTATGATGCTGCTTGGTCAGATTTGTTTTCTGGCTGTATATACTAACAGGAGTTGGGCTCATTGCCCCAGAAACAGAGCAGAAGCAGCAACAAACATTTCTGGATTTCAAAGTGGACTGTGTTAAAGATGTCTGTTCGCAATTCAGGATTTCACCCCAGCCATTAAAAAAAACAAAATGCCTACACCCCAACTGCTCACACCACTTCACCACCCCAACTACTCCCCATGACATTCCCAAACAGGAATCAACTATTCCACTGCTATCCTGTCATGTTCCATGAGAATCTTGTATGCTTAAATAACATGATCATTTTTCTAAATTATAATGATTACAGGCCCAACCAACTCAACCTCTCCTTGATGCCAGTCCCTCTATACCTGGTTACAGCCCAGTAGAACTTCACTGGACTGTCTCAAATGACAGTATGTCTTCTGTTCTATAAGGTGACCAAACTTTTCACAGAATTCCAGCTGTGATGTGATTAGTGACTTGTCGTTTGCGTAAACCTTCTCGACAAACTGTTCTCCACTCCCCTTGAAATAAAGGCCAACACTCCATTTGCCTTCTCTGTTACTCATTGAACTTCAATGTTAGCTTTTTGTGATTCATGGTAGAGGACTCCCAAATCCCTCTATTCTGTAGCTCTCTGCAGTCTTTCTACATTTAAAAATAATCAGCTCCTCTACTTTGTTTGGCATTGACATATTGTTGCACCAACCAAGATCGTCATTACCTCCAGTGTGTGTAGGTGCCCAGATGCCAACATGGATGCGATCAAGATCTCAGCTATCTGTAAGAATAATAGGGTGGCTATGGTAGGGATTTTAACTTTCCAAACATAGACTGGGACTGCCATAGTGTTAAGGGTTTAGATGGAGAGGAATTTCTTAAGTGTGTACAAGACAATTTTCTGATTCAGTATGTGGATGTACCTACTAGAGAAGGTGCAAAACTTGACCTACTCTTGGGAAATAAGTCAGGGCAGGTGACTGAGATGTCAGTGGGGGAGCACTTTGGGGCCAGCGACCAAAATTCTATTAGATTTCAAATAGGTATGGAAAAGGATAGACCAGATCTAAAAATTGAAGTTTGAAATTGGAGAAAGGCCAATTTTGATGGTGTTAGGCAAGAACTTTCAAAAATTGATTGGGCACAGATGTTCGCAGGTAAAGGGACGGCTGGAAAATGGAAAGCCTTCAGAAATGAGATAATGAGAATCCAGAGAAAGTATATTCTTGTCAGGGTGAAAGGAAAAGCTGGTAGGTATAGGGAATGTTGGATGACTAAAGAAATTGAGTGTTTGGTTAAGAAAAAGAAGGAAGCATATGTAAGGTATAGACAGGATAGATCGAGTGAATCCTTAGAAGAGTATAAAGGCAGTAGGAATATACTTAAGAGAGAAATTAGGAGAGCAAAAAGGGAACATGAGATAGCTTTAGCAAATAGAATTAAGGAGAATTCAAAGGGTTTTTACAAGTACATTAAGGATAAAAGGATAACTAGGGAGAGAATAGGGCTCCTCAAAGATCTGCAAGGCAGCCTTTGTGTGGAGCTGCAGAAAATGGGGGAGATACTAAATGAGTATTTTGCATCAGTATTTACTGTGGAAAAGGATATGGAAGATATAGAAAGTAGTGCAATAGATGGTGACACCTCGCAAAATGTCCAGATTACAGAGAAGGAAGTACTGGATGTCTTGAAATGCATAAAGGTGGATAAATCCCCAGGACCTGATCAGGTGTACCCTTGAAACTAGCTAGAGAAGTGATTGCTGGGCCTCTTGCTGAGATATTCACAGGTGAGGTGCTGGAAGGCTGGAGGTTGGCTAACGTGGTGCCACTCTTTAAGAAGGGTAGTAAGGCCAAGCCAGGGAACTATAGACCAGAGCGTGAAGTCAGTGGTGGGCAAGTTGTAGGAGGGAATCCTGAGGGACAGGATGTACATATATTTGGAAAGGCAAGGATTGATTAGGGATAGTCAACATGGCTTTGTGCGTGGGATTTCATGCATTACAAACTTGATTGAGGTTTTTGAAGAAGTAACAAAGAGGATTGATGAGGACAGAGCGGTAGATGTGATCTTGGACTTCAGTAAGGTTTTCCACAAGGTTCCCCATGGGAGACTGGATGGCAAGGTTAGATCTCGTGGGATAAAGGGAGAACTAGCCATTTGGACACAGAAATGGCTCAAAGGTAGAAGACAGAGGGTGATGGTGGAAGGTTGTTTTTCAGACTGGAGGCCTGTGAGCAGTGAAATGCCACAAGGATCGGTGCTGGGCCCTCTACTTTTTGTCATTTACATAAATGATTTGGATGCGAGCATAAGAGGTACAGTTAGTAAGTTTGCAGATAACACCAAAATTAGAGGTGTAATAGACAGCGAAGAATGTTACCTCAGATTTACAACAGGATCTTGACCAGATGGGCCAATGGGCTGAGAAGTGGCAGATGGGGTTTAATTTAGATAAATGCGAGGTACTACATTTTGGGAAAACAAATCTTAGCAGGACTTATACACTTAATGGTAAGGTCCTAGGGAGTGTTGTTGAACAAAGAGACCTTGGAGTGCAGGTTCACAGCTCCTTGAAAGTGGAGTCGCAGGTAGATAGGATAGTGAAGAAGGCGTTTGGTATGCTTTCTTTTATTGGTCAGAGTATTGAGTACAGGAGTTGGGAGGTCATTTTGCGGCAGTATAGGATATTGGTTAGGCCAATGTTGGAATATTGCGCGCAAGTCTGGTCTCCTTCCTATCGGAAAGATGTTGTGAAACTTGAAAGGGTTCAAAATGATTTACAAGGATGTTGCCAGGGTTGGAGTATTTGAGCTATGGAGAAAGACTGAACAGGCTGGGGCTGTTTTCCCTGGAGCATCGGAGGCTGAGAAGTGACATTATGGAGGTTTACAAAATTATGAGGGGCATGGATAGGATAAATAGACAAAGTCTTTTCCCTGGGGTGGGGGAGTCCAGAACTAGAGGGCATAGGTTTAGGGTGAGAGGGGAAAGATATAACAGGGACCTAACAGGCAACCCTTTCATGCAGAGGGTGGTACATGTATGAAATGAGTTGCCAGAGGAAGTGGTGGAGGCTGGTACAATTGCTACATTTAAAAGGATTTGGATGGGTATATGAATAGGAAGGGTTTGGAGGGATATGGGCCGGCTGCTGGCAGGTGGGACTAGATTGGGTTGGGGTATCTGGTTGGTATGGACGGGTTGGGCCGAAGGGTCTCTTTCCATGCTGTACATCTCTATGACTCTATGAATAATAAGTCAGGGAAGTCCTGTAATGTGTCCTTTCACTTGCTGCCAGCTTTGTTGGGATAGTCATGAAAAATTTGCCTTGCGTGTAACTGATCAGTGATCTCCTCGATGCATTTCTGAACTTTGGATTGATTGCTGTCGTTAGTGTCTACCAAACTAATTTGGCAAGACCTGGAATCCTAGAAAATCACTGAGTTGTTTATTTTCACTGCAGCTAACAAAGCTGCTATTGTTCTTGTAGTCTGATCACTGAAATCAGTGGGAAAATTAGTTACTTGATACCTGACAGAGCATGGCTTGAGGAAGCAATGATCTTGAAGTATTTTTGCAGGTGTATAATCATGTGTCCTAAAGAATGTTTAGGTAATGTCACATATAAACAGTTTGCTGCTGAGTTAAACACCAGTGTCTTCATCCTCTTTCCATTCATTATGCTTGAATCTAAGAATTTAAATGGAGAAGGGCTCTGAACCTAGTACACATTTTAAGAATAAAGGGCAAATTTTTGAAGGAGTGGTAATCTCATGCATAATGTTTTATGAAAGGTGGGAGTTCTGCATTTCTGAGAGGAGATTCCAATTAGGATTACTTCAGCAATTTGGATCCATACTTCCATTCTGACAGTTCTTTTGTAACATTGAACTGTCAGAGGAAGATAAACCATGCTTCTTTTCCACAGCAGTCAATCACAATATTCTGAAATTCAAAGGTCCAAACAGCCACTTTGACAGCTGCAGTCAAATGATAAGTATATGTAAGGTCCATGTGAGAATCTTGTTTTGCATTAGTTGTGTTCCTACCACTGGGCCAGCAGAAGTCCAGCAGGATAATCACATTTTTGGGCAATTTCTTTGGAGTCTGTTACATTGAGGATTCTATAGGGGCCGTGTATGCAACTCCTACCTTCACCAGAATAATTACTGTCTGGGAAAATTCAGACTGTTATTTAATAAAAGACCAGTATATAAAGTACTTCCTTTCCAAAAAGTCAGATTGTATTTGCTCTTTTGTTATCTATTTTAGTTTGCTGAGTTAAAATCAAACTGCATTTCAAGTAGGAAAATCTATATTTCTCTATCAGCAATTTTTCCTCAATAGCAGACTGTTCAGGTAGTGAAGAGCCAGCAAACAAAAGCCCCTCCTGCTGATATATTTTCTGCCAGTATGTCAATTGTGTCATCAGATTCTCTAATTTTCTAAAATCCTAAACCATTCATATTCTTATGGACATATCGTATATCTTCAGTTAAGATAATGAACACTAAATTTTGCCTCACTGTGGGGCACTTTACTTTGAAAGTACAGATTTGGATCAAACATAGTTGATGTCAAGTGCAGTATTAAAATGTTAAAGAAATCTCAAACATTGTAATAATACAATGCAAGACTTGTAATTTATAGGAAGTTGGAGCCCTAAATTGCTAAGTTTTTAGCAGGCTGCAACATTTTAATCTGAGGTCATGTAGGTTGTCCATTTTCATCACATTTCAATGAATATCACTATATGTTTGCAGTTATCTCAACAGCAGATAAAAGTGATGTAACCAATTTTTGACTTTCCTTCATTCCTGCTGTTTATGTGTCTTATACTTTTTTTAATGTTTCAGGTAAATATTTGTATCTATGGTGACTTCAATTCATACACTTAAGTTGTGGTTCTGTTCGCCGAGCTGGAAATTTTTGTTGCAAATGTTTCGTCCCCTGTCTAGGTGACATCCTCAGTGCTTGGGAGCCTCCTGTGAAGCGCTTCTGTGGTGTTTCCTCCGGCATTTATAGTGGCCTGTCCCTGCCGCTTCCGGTTGTCAGTTTCAGCTGTCCGCTGTAGTGGCCGGTATATTGGGTCCAGGTCGATGTGTTTGTTGATGGAGTTTGTGGATGAGTGCCATGCTTCTAGGAATTCCCTGGCTGTTCTCTGTCTGGCTTGCCCTATAATGGTAGTGTTGTCCCAGTCGAATTCATGTTGCTTGTCGTCTACGTGTGTGGCTACTAAGGATAGCTGGTCGTGGCGTTTCGTGGCTAGTTGATGTTCATGGATGCGGATCGTTAGCTGTCTTCCTGTTTGTCCCATATAGTGTTTTGTGCAGTCCTTGCATGGGATTTTGTACACTACATTAGTTTTGCTCATGCTGGGTATCGGGTCCTTCGTTCTGGCGAAGTTCTAAAGTGCACAAACCAGACATCCCACTCAGACCCATAGTATCACTACCAGGGACACCATCACACAAACTGGCTAAAGAACTACAGCAGAAACTGAAACACCTGATCAGCGGATCCAGACACTCTATACAATCAGCACAGGAATTCTTGGACATCATCAGAAATATACACATAGACAAGGAAGAAACTATGGTCTCATTCGACGTAACGGCACTGTTCACCTCTATTGACAAAACCCTAGCCAGAGAAACAATAGCCAACCTGCTGGACATACAGAACAGACAACAGGATGTTGAACCCATCAACAAAGACGGCATACTTAAACTACTGGACTTGTGCCTCACAACACACTTCACATTCAACAACCAGATATACAAACAAATCAACGGCACACCCATGGGCTCACCGATCTCTGGACTCATAGCAGAAGCAGTAATGCAAAGGTTAGAACAAACAGTCTTACCACAAATTCAACCCAAACTCTGGGTCAGATATGTTGATGACACCTTTGTAATCATTAAAAACACGGAAATAGTAAAAACACACCGGATCATCAATGCCACACTCACAGGAATCCGATTCACGAGAGAAGAAGAAAAGGATAACCAACTCCCATTCCTAGACGTGATGGTACAGAGAACACCGAACGGAGAATTCACCACAAAGGTATACAGGAAAGCAACACACACAGACCAAGTCCTGAACTACGAAAGCAACCACCCAAACACACACAAAAGAAGTTGCATCAAGACACTATTCAAAAGGATCACAACACACCGCAGCACACCAGAACTGCAAAAAGAAGAACAACAACACCTCTACAATGTATTCGCCAAAAACGGATACCCGCGCAATTTCATCAACAGATGCCTAAGAGAAAGACAATGGAACGAGGACATGCCGCAACCCAAAGGACTAGCCACACTACCATACATCAGGAGCATTTCAGAACTGACAGCCAGACTACTGCGACCACTAGGACTCATAACAGCACACAAACCAACAGCCACCCTCAGACAACAACTCACCAGAATGAAGGACCCGATACCCAGCATGAGCAAAACTAATGTAGTGTACAAAATCCTATGCAAGGACTGCACAAAACACTATATAGGACAAACAGGAAGACAGCTAACGATCCGCATCCATGAACATTAACTAGCCACGAAACGCCACGACCAGCTATCCTTTGTAGCCACACACGTAGACGACAAGCAACATGAATTCGACTAGGACAACACTACCATTATAGGGCAAGTCAAACAAAGAACAGCCAGGGAATTCCTAGAAGCAAGGCACTCATCCACAAACTCCATCAGCAAACACATCGACCTGGACCCAATATACCGGCCACTACAGCGGACAGCGGAAACTGACAACCGGAAGCGGAAGGGACAGGCCACTATAAGTGCCGGAGGAAACACCACAGAAGTGCTTCGCAGGAGGCTCCCAAGCACTGAGGATGTCACCTAGACAGGGGACGAAACGTTTGCAACAAAAATTTCCAGCTCGGCGAACAGAACCACAACAACGAGCATCCGAGCTACAAATCTTCACCCAAACTTCATACACTTAAGATTAGGCACTCCAAGTCTTTCAGTGATCAAGAAAACTCACAAATCCTGAAGTGATTTGGACCTAAATATTTGAGACTGGAGATGTTTCATAATATTTTGACAAAACATATAACAACTGAATAAGCAGGATAGAGTTATTTGCAAAGTAGGAGTCTCTCTGAATGACAGGCTGGGAGATGCAGAAGAAATTTTCTACAAGTGCTACAATCAGTGGAAAGGTCTGATTACAACAAGATAAGTTTCCTGAAACAGTTTCTATTATAAATGTACAGTGGTAAAGCTGACTCAGGATACTGATGCAGATGTGCATTGTTTTAGACATTGATATAAACATTGTCATTTTGTTTAATGGCAAACTCTTATATCATCCTCTCTGAAACGCAAATACATCCTCTGACCCTTCAATATCCGAGTTTATTTTAAATGTTTATTTCAATTCAGAAAACAAATAAAAAAGAAGTGCAAACTGAGTTAGTGAACCACAGATTAAGCATGTAGAAGCTTTAAACATAAAGCTGAAAATGTTTGATGACCAAATTATTGGTATTGTTAATACTAATTACAACAGAATCTGAAATATGAGCACAATAATATTGTGGAACTACTAAAGGTTAATTTTTATTGAATTCAAAAAACTATTTTTGTGTGACTTAAATGGATTTCAAGTTGTAAATGGTTGTCATAATCAAGAAACAATGAGTTCAGAACATAGCCAGTGGCATTCACTTTAATGGATATTAAAACTACAATAACGACTTGAGGGCAAACATGTCCACTCATTACCACAGCAAGTCAATGCACAATGCATATTTCCTGTGACTACTTAAAACAGAACTGAGACATAATTTAAAGGCCTACTACCATTATAGATTTTCAATATTTAGAGTTCATGTTTAGATAGAGCCAATTTTAATTGGTTGGTTGATTTAGTTCCAACATAATGTCATTGCAACGACTATAGCTCATAAAGTGGGGAATGTAAAAATGCCATTTCGCTATATAACTATATCTTTTCTCATATAACTTTTCATGGTTGTTAGTTTACTTAATTACTGTCTCAGAGCAAAACAAATTAATTCCACAAGTCCAATTCAAAAACATTGTCTGTTAGTAAAGGACAATTAGTTAAAATGAGTTGTTCACCTTTGTACACTTAAAAGGATTCGGCAGTGAAGAGACTTCAGAAAAGAGTGACAAGAATGATTGTTGAGGTTAGATCTTAAAGTATTGAAAACATGCTTGATGAACTGGATTTGTTTTCATCACAAAAAAGATTGAGAAAAATGGCAATAATGATCCACGAGTTTGAATAGCTCATAAGCGCTAATCAAGCAAATATAATCAGGATAGCCAAAGTAGACTATATATGCAAATTAACTAGGGAACCCTGTGTAACATTGTCAAGCATGGCATGAAACTAGAACTCTTTCTTTACATAATGTGTTAATTCATTTCTTTTTCAAAAAAGAACTGAATGTTTCTATAGATATATAATGATGAGGAATATCAAATTTTGAATATTTCTGAGCAAAGCAATTTTTCAAAGCTTTTCCTCTTGCACTCATCAGGATAATTCACAAGCATACAAATGTAAAAGAAAAACAGTATTTTTACTATGAGAGAAAAATACTGATTGGTTGGCAAGCAGACTCTGATTGGTATAAACGTTATCATAGAGATTACACAAATTAGATGATGACAGACATTTAACTGGCGGGCTTTGTTTAAGTTTTTGACCAGACAGATTGGTTGAAAAATGCTCTCAAAAATTAACCAGAGAAAGTTGTTATCTTTTCGAGGTGAAACACTGGAATGTGTGTAAAGCACAGGGTCCTGTATATTAATATATGGGTTTTCAGAAACATGCAAGTGCACTACACCGCAAGCCTGATCAATAATCTTACATTGGTTGTGAGTGTAATTCTTCACACACTCAGGATCATCTAGCAGATGTTGTCAAATGGCAGAATAATATCCCATGCTGTTTTGAGTTTTGCATATGTAACCTGGTCAGGTATCAACAGTACCTTGCTGTGAACAGTGAACAGGATATTCACTTTGATGCAATCTACTAACCTTTGGAATATATGGCCTACTAGGTAGAATTAGACCTTCACACATCACATTACTCATTGCAGAACAAGTTTTTAGCCTGACAGCAGTCTTGTTAATGGCAAACACCAATCATGTTGTCGCTAAATAGTAGCAGCATGAAACAGCCATCTTCACTTGTTGCTCAAAGGTTTGAGACTTCCGCAAGATGAAAAGCTTTGATAAAGTTTGTCTTCTTTTTATTCAAATTCCATCCAAGTTCATGTGTTACCAAATGACTAATATTGTCAAGTCTACATGCAACATGATGCTTTGTCCCCCAACCAAAGCACTTATTTTGAATGTTGTTTATCTGAAATATTTTCCAATTTTGATGAACACCCACACCTTAGGTGTCAACTCCATCATTTTTTCCACAGATACTGCCTGACCTGCTTAATGCTCTGAGCAATTCCTGGTTTTGTTTTAGAATTCTAGCAATTGAAGTTCTTTATTTTTATCTTCTATTGTTATCCTTTTTTTTAAATGCCCTTTAATTCTTTGGTTATTTTCTATTAACAATTTAAGAACATCACTTACATCTCGAGTAAAACTGACTGAAAAGGCATTCGGTCAGCTTGAGTTCAGGAGGAGTCTAAGGTCTTAGAACTTTGTAAACAGCCAGGAAAACCAAGGTAGGTAAAGCTAGGGGCTTCTAGATGTTGGAAGAACTGAAGATAAGGGCTTTTGTTTAACTTTTGCTACATTTTAATTCAGACTGGCCTTAATACACAATGAGCTGTTGGAAAGTGTTATTAAAGAAGTTTTGATTGTGCTGAAATACTGATCTGCTGAAATCTCACTGCACTTTTTTTCTATGCTTAAGACTATTGATGTTTTCCAGTTTGTATTAGCCAGAATAAGATCTTGGCCTTTTTAAACTTCTAAATTGGTTGCTGTTGAAAATAAATAGGTGAGAAATTAAATGAAGATATTATCAAGAATGCTGGAGAAATCTATCAGGTCTGGCAGCATCTGTGGAGAGTAACAAAGAGAATGCTTTGAGTCTGGTATGACTCTTCTTCAGTCCTGAAGCCAGCACTGCTGGATTGTTTGTTTTGGATATCACTGATACTCAAACTACAGTGAATGTTTCATCCTAATTATTCTATCAGTCACCATTTATTTCAGCTCCAAGGAAGGTTTTCTGAGCTTGTGAACAATTGATGCAGGTAGTTAACAGATTGAACAGTACAAACAGAACAATGACTGGAAGATACTAATTTCATTAAATGTACTGCCTAAGTCTCTTCAAGATGAGGCTGAGGTTTCGATGGAAGAGTTTGTCATTGCTGAGATCTATGACTGGGAAGTTGAAAAGGAACGTGCGCATTTTAATTGAAGTTCCAAGAGGAGGCCAGCGTAGAAATTGGAATAGCACTGGAACCACAGGTTTCTGCAGAGTTGCAGCAAGTTGAATATCTTTGTGATAGTTGTCAGATTGGACATACCTTAGAGTTAGGCAGCTTACAACTGCATGCGCAACCTGCAAGAGTATTTAAAATAAAGAAATACATTAAATATTGATCCTTGAGGAACATTAGAGCAATTCAAATTGATAAATTAAGCTAGTTTCTTTTCACTAGAACATATGCAATCATATTACACCTTTGAAAGATAGATGATTTCCTTTACTATTTGCAGTTGGTGATATTCTCACGTATCCACTGGCTTTGTCCTTCTACACAGTAAAAGTGATAGGTTAGGTAAGTGCTGCATAAGGACGCTTTGTGATTGCTACATGTATCTTGTAGATGTTACACACTGCTGCTTCTGTACTTTGGTGCTGGAAGGAGTGAATTTTGAATGTGGTGGATTGGATGCTAATTAAGTGGGCTGCCTTGTCATGTATGGTGCTGAGCTTCTTGCCTGTGATTGGAGTTTCACTCCTCAACATATGTGGAGAGTATTTCATCATATCCCTGACTCATGACTTGTCAAGTGTGATTAGGCTTTGGATAGTTAGGAGCTGAGTTGCTTAGTGGAGAAGTTTTAGTCTCTAACCGGTTTTCGTAGCCACATATTTGAACTGAGGAGGAGAATTGTGATGAAGAAATGTTACACAGTTTTATGGAAGTTACTGTTAATGGGAGTTAAGTGTCTGAGTCTGAAGTTAGTTAAAATGCTGATATTTAAATCGTGAGGAATTTCATCAACAGGAAGAAGAATGGCAAAATATTTTAGGCTACAAAATGTTTACTGTTGCCAAGCTCCTATTTTTAATTTTTGGGACATTAAAGTTCCATATGAGTTCTTCCAGCAAAATTATTGAAACATTGGCACATATCCTTTCAGACTTTGAGGCTTTTACGTAACTGATTTGTAAAAGAGTTACAATTGAAAGAAAACAATGATATGCTGGATACACCAATGGAGTACTGTGACAAGCGCAGAACGCATTTACATTTTTCCATGACTTGGGTTTGAAATGTCTTGTTTCTGAGATTTTCAAATTATCTGTTTTATGTAAATAGAATGTAGTAAATGCATAAGGAGAATGCATAAGGAGTAAATTCATAAATAAATTGAATTATCTCTGATTACTACTATGAGCAAAGCAACCCATGCAACAATTTTTAAAATAACATGATTTGCAAAATCAGTTTCAAAATATTAAATGTTAGATCAAGAAACTTGATCTGCCATATACATTTACCATTTAGTTTATTACATCTTCAGCTTAATTATTCACTTTTATAAAATCAGCAACATCAGGGGCTCATTACTTCTAATTTTCAGCTTGCCAACTTCTTGCAATAAGTTGACTTTAAAATAGGAAACATTCACAAGAAGTTTGACTAATCTATGTTAGACTTACCATTAGGTCAACCATGAACCATTTTTGATCACTGATTTTTAAGGGAAAATGTACTTTTTGGTTTGTAAACCAACCTTTCTCATGTTACAACACAGATGATGGAAGTAATACAGACAAATAGTCCAATTCACAGCTGATGCCTTGGCAGTTCTACCAGAAACAAATGTCCCCTTCAGCAGAAAACCACCTTGCTGTAAAGATTGTAAAGGTAAAAATTGCCTGGAGGGAGTGGGCCAAGAAATGGAATGCAGTCCTCCAGGTTTATTGCACTTGAGGGGATATTAGGCAACTGTCACCTAAAGAAGAATAAAATATTGTAACAGTGTTTGCCCAAGCTTGACTATCCACCTTCATCTTAAGTTCAATTGTACCGTCATGACTTCCTCCCTGCCATGGGCCTCCACATGATCACCATTGATCAGAAACTGTAGTTGATGAGCCAACTCAATGCTGTGGCAATACACGTGTCAGGCACATAATGAGATCACAGGTTTTAGCCTCAACTATTTTGCAGGTTCTTTCCCAGTGGGTTCAGGAGAGAATTATTTCAAATGGCTGGGTACCCTCCAACAAATGGGCAATGCCCTCTTCACTCAAAGTCTCCTCACAGTCTGCAAGGCTGTCATCAGGAGCGAAATGCTTAACTTGTGCTTAAATATATTAATGTCATGCTTCCCTGTTTCTCTAATTTTCTGCTATAGCTTTTCAACTCCATCCTAAACTCTTTGTTCCTCTAACTCTGAACTTATATGCATCACCCTCTTCATTGCTCATCTCACCACAGGTAACTGCAGCTTCAACCAGCTAGGCCTCACACTCTTGAATTTCCTCCTTAAACTTCAGCACAACTCTACCATACTCCTCCTTTCATGGTCTTAAAAATCAACTTTTGCCTTACTTTTAGTCACCCTCCTATCATCAATGCCCAGTAATCATTGTACTCACCACAACAATTGTGCAGCATGATTTCCACTGTATCAAACTAATCTGCTAGATACTGTTAGAACCACGCTGAAGGGATTCTATGATTCTGGGATTTCCTTTGAGTAGATGTGTTTACTCTTGCTGAGTATAACATTTTCTTTTGAACAGCTGATATGCTGTAACAAAAGGAGATGGTAAGGGGTGGCATGGTGGCTCAGTGGGTAGCACTGCTGCCTCACAGCACCAGGGACCTGGGTTCGATTCCAGCTTTGGGTGACTGTCTGTATGCAGTTTCTTCTCACAGTCCAAAGATATGCAGGTTAGATGAATTGACTATGCTAAATTGTCCATAGTATTCAGGGATGTGTAGGTTAAGTACATTAGTCAGAGGTAAATATAGGGTAGGGGGAATGGGTCTGGATGGGTTGCCCTTCGGAGGGTCAGTGTGGACTTGTTGGGCTAAAGGGGTTCTAAGATAAGAATATACAATATTGTCTTCTAGTCTATCTTCCTCTATGTCAGACTGCAAGAGGGTGCTTACAAGAACCGACCTAATTTCTTACCATACTGATCAAGAACAGTTTAATTATATCTTACATTCGCCAGTCCTATTAAGGCTGCTATATCATTCCCTTGGTTCGACAATTCAATGTCCCTTAACTCTTACTGGAGCACTCTTGCATACTACAGAATTTGGATGACATGCCGAAACATGCATAAAACAATATTTTACACACGGTAGCTCCTAATGTTGGACCAGCCATAGATATTTCATGCTAGTTAATTTTCCTTTTTTTCATTTATTTGTTTTTGTGGGAAGTGGGCATTGCTGGTTGGCCAGCATTTATTGCCCACTCCCAGTTTCCCTTGAGAAGGTAGTGGTGAGCTGCCTTCTCAAACTGCTGCAGTCCCCCTGCTGTGGATTGACTCATGATGCTATTAAAGAGGGAATTCCAGGATGTTGACTCAGTGACAGTGAAAGAACGGCAATATATTTTCAAGTCAGGATGGTGAGTGGCTTGGAGGGAAACTTGAAGGTGGTGGTATTTCTATATAACTGCTGCCCTTGTCCTTCTAGACAAATGTGGTCATGGGTTTGGAAGGTGTTGTCTGAGAATCTTTGGTGAATTTCTGCAGTGCACCTTGAAGACAGTATGCACTGCTGTTACTGAGCATCTGTGGTGGAGGAAGTGAATTCTTGTGAATACAATGCCAATCAAGCAAGCTGCTTTATCCTGCATAGTGTCAAGCTTCTTGAGTGTTGTTGGGGCTGCAATCATCCAGGCAAGTGGGGAATAGTCCATCACAGTCCTGACTTGTGCCTTTTAGATGGTGGACCGGCTTTCGGGAGTCAGGAGGTGTGTTACCTGGTGCAGTATTCTGAGCCTCTGACCTGCTCTTATAGCCTCTGCATTTATATGATGAGTCCAGTTGAGTTTCTGATGTTGAAGGGGTTCTAAGATAAGAATATACAATATTGCCTTCTAGTCTATCTTCCTCTATGTCAGACTGCAAGAGGGTGCTGACAAGAACAGACCTAATTTCTTACCATACTGATCAAGAACAGTTTAATTATATCTTACATTCGCCAGTCCTATTAAGGCTGC
This sequence comes from Chiloscyllium plagiosum, assembly GCF_037043375.1. NCBI lineage: Eukaryota > Metazoa > Chordata > Chondrichthyes > Orectolobiformes > Hemiscylliidae > Chiloscyllium > Chiloscyllium plagiosum. The sequence goes on along the minus strand of NW_028270142.1, from coordinate 81,828,637 downwards.
TATTTCATTCCCATGAACCAGGATGTTGATAATGCGGGATTTAATGATGGTAACACCATTGAATGTCAAGGGGTGGTGGTTAGATTGTGTCTTATTAGTGATTAGTGATTGCATTTATATGGCATAAATGTTACTTGGCACTTGTCAGCCCAAGTCTGGATATTGTCCAGAAATTGTTGCAATTGAACACTGACTTATTCAGTGTCTGAGGAGTTGCGAATGGTGCTGAACATTGTACAGTCATTAGTGAACTTCCCCCATTCAGACCTTATGTTGGAGGGAAGGTCATTAATGAAACAACTGAAGATAGTTGGTCTTTAAACATTACCCTGAGGAACTCCTGCAGAGATGTCCTAGAGCTGAGATGACTGAGGAGGAGTGTCAGAGGAGTGTTGTTTGTAATATTTCTTATCTCTGGTCTGCCTACAAGGTAAGGAAGACAGGAAGATAACCAAAACAGCCAAGTGACTATTTTGAATGAACTGACACAATATCTGAGGATGACTATTATTTTATGTCTTGGGAATATATGGAAGAACTGGAGGGTTAGGGCTATATAATTGAACATCTATTACCCTCATTAAATTCTCCCAGTGTTATTTGAGATGCTATTCGAGATTAGTTGCGGCAAAAAGAGATGGACAGTGGTCTAGTTCCATGGAGTCATTTGTAATACATCTCCACTTTGTACAAGAAAATATTCACTCTCAGTCGGCTGATATATCTGCTGTGAAGTATTTCACCTTTCTACTTGTTCGTTGATTAGCTTAAATTACTTCAGTCATTACCTGTGGTTGTTTTATTGATGAGTTGGAATTTTTACATTCTCAGCCATGTAATTGTCAGACTCTTGTCACTCACATTGATTGGATTTTTTTAGAAGTCTGAAGATTGAACATTTGCATCAATCCTGCAAATTATGTAACTTCTTAACTTTGATTGTATGAAACAATACCCTTATGCCCACTGGGTTCATTCTCCTGGCTGTGATCTGCCAAAAATATAGGAAACTCAATGAAATCTGCTACTCATAGCTCCATGACTCAATGATGGCTTGTTACTGTACTAGTTCTTCTTTTCTAACTGCTTCTTTTGCTGTAGCAAGAACATGGAGTCTAAGACATGTGACAAGCAGTGTTGATTGGAGACTGTGGAGTGTTGATTGTGAACCAAAAACACATTTTCAACTGTATAATGTTGTTTGAGTGGCAGTGTAATATGTAGTATACCTTTATGATTTTAGAAATTATCTATCTGGACTATGAAGTTTAATCTTTGTAGCGTATAACATCAGATTCTTCACTCATGGTTACTGATCTGACATGATAGTGACTTCCTTTGCTGTATCAAGTTTAAAATTAATAAGATGTCCATTGACATAAATAAGCTCTGTATTAATTTGAACTGATTGAATTTTACTTATATTTAAAAGAGTTGCTTCTGCTTGGAATGATTCTGGTATCCTTTCTAATGGACATGTATCATCTATTACCTATTTTTAAAATGGTGGCAGTTGCTCTTGACGTGTGTGACCACCAATATTTCTGCCGTTCTGAAATAGTATCCTGCGCTAACATATCCTCTGGAGGTGACCTACAGTTTTACAAAAATTGTGTTCCTTTGTCATGGCTGAGCATTGTTTTTACCTATGATGTGATGTTATCCCTCAGAAATTACAATGACTCTTAGTATTTGTTGTTTTATTTATTCTCTCTGGGTTCTCACATGCCTCTTCAGAGTGTTTCACACTTTATAAAATCAATAACTCTGTATCTTATTAATCCTGATGCAAACCCTTAAAAGTAATCTTTCCACTAGTCTGCAGACATGGTTAATGAATTATTCATAAATTCTCCTCAAAGCTGAACTCCCCTATTAAATCTTGTTTATTCAAGAATTTTGTTCTTTTCAAATTAAAGTTACAAATGTTTTAAAACATTATCAAACCTTTCTGTACTTTCTTTGGTATTTTATTAATTATTAACATTATTTGTTATAGGACATACTGAATAGAATCATATAATAAATAGTTCAGCCTAAAATTTAGTGTTAAAATTTTAAGCAATTCTGCATCTTTGAAATTGTTTCTTCCAAGGTGTTCTGTTTGGCTATTTCCTATCTCTTACATTAAATAATTTTGGAAAGATTATTTATTTCTTTGGTTATTTATTCATTTTCTTTCATAATTGTTTTTAAATCTACAACATATCAGTGTTGTTCATAATTTGTTGTCTTCAAGCTTGCATTCTTGTATTCGTTAATACTGTTGTGAATTTAATTGCTGTAAAGTTTGTTTAGCCTTTAAAAAATCTTTACTATATCATTGTTGTGATAAATTCTTCTAACAGAGCTTTAAATTCTGCTAAACAGCTGCTTTGTACTGATTTAATGTTTTCTAACTTTGACATGCTATTTCTCTCAACTCTGTATCCTTGTGTTGCTAACTGGGTTTCCAAACTTTTATACCAACATGGCATTGTCCTGTTTCTTCACAGGCAAATGGACATTTTTCCATTTTTCAGGTTAAAATCACAAAGTTCTTTCCTCTGTACAATTTCTTAAACAAAGTTCTCCAGCTGTGATTTTTATAAATCTTCCCATGAAACATTCCATGTAATGGTCATTTTAAATGTTACGTTTCTTCTGACTTCTCTATTCTGCTTGACTTTTCCCCCAAATTTCACTAAATTTGCTCTTCTTAAGTCTTAAATAAATTGGGTTCTTCCCCACTGTAGACCTCTTATAATTTGCTTATAAATTTGGCCTTTTCACTTTCCCTTGCAGCTGTGCCTCATGAAACCCGTTCAGAATGAGAGCAATGTTCATTCAGGGAGGTGAGAACTGTTTGTTTTATACCCTTTCTGCTCTTTGCTGTGTTTTAATAAAAATATTCCCCTCCCCTCAATGTTATATAACCTTGCTCCTGCAGTCTTATTTCACTCCATACAGAGCCTACTTTCTAAAATCTCTGCAATGACTTTTCTCATTGTGCCTGGACTTTTCTCTTTTCCTAGCCCACAACGTAATTCCTGCTCCTCTTGCAAGCTTAGATTAGATTAGATTACTTACAGTGTGGAAACAGGCCCTTCGGCCCAATGAGTCCACACCGACCAATTTGGTGAAAGTTTATTTTTGGAATGGTGAAGTCACCCTGGTACCTCTCCAATGGCTGTAGCTAACTGCCAGTTTTCATATTTCAGTTGCTGGTTGTTTCTCTGTGTCTTCTGACAGTAGTAATACATTTAATTCACTTTTCTTCAAGGAATTTGTTTCTCCTTTCTTCATCCTCAAATAGATTCTGTCTACCAATCATTGATCATCATGTCAAATTTCAGAATCCTCAAATCCTTCTTTTCTCTTTGCTCAGTGTAGTCCTGTCTAGGTATCAGTGATAAAGGATAGACCACTAGTGAGTCTAAACAGAACAGGCAATTGTCTTAAATAGCAAGGTAATTTATTGCATGATAACAGCAGGCTGTTTTCATTACTTTGCTAGGCATAATTATTTAGGATACAAGGAGCTGCACAGAACACATCTGATTCTCGCGGATGTTCATGCAGATCTCTTCAGCTTCTATACAAAGACTGCATATCATTGCATGAAATTTAATGCAATATCAACAATGCTCCTTTAGAACCAAAGAAAACATGCAAGATATTCCTGTGATAAATTCAGGACTCCTTCATTCTGTCAAACATTGGCAAACTCACTTGAAGAAATAATTAAATGCAAGTCAGACTTGCTTGACCAGACTTTCTCAGTTTATGTAGGCTAATTGCATCTGAATGCAGTTACCTGCCTGAAAACAGAAAGCAGAAGTTTCTATTATTTTAATATTATTGAGAACGTCTGTATTGCAGGTTTATTTTATCTGCTAAATTGCTGTGAATGAAATGTTTGATTTTTCTACATATGCACGTAAAGCCTACAAAAATTAATATGATATAAACAGAATGCATTCAGTGCAAAATTCCTTGTGAATTGCATGAACGATACAATTGAGTCCATACAATTGAAAATCCAATGATATAATGTGATTGCAGAAATGTACTGAGCTATTATATTGGCTAGCATTGGCAAAATGTTAACAACATTCTGGAGTATTTATAGTGTTTCTAAGATTACAATAAAAGTTTTAAGCAGATCTGGAAATGTGTCAAAAAATCAATTGTAAAAAAAAAATTTCCATGGGCAGGGATGCTTTCCTTTTGAATGTTGCAATATGAAAAATACAAAAGCAATAATTCTTTCACTTATCTTTGATATCTCCAGACATAGCAGACCACTTAGAGATATTGAATCAGGATATGTATGTTTCATTTTAACATGGATAATATTTGACTCTGAAAGATTATTAAAAAAAGGAACATATTTCTAAAACATTCAATGTTAGCAATTCTAAATGGAATATACTTAGAATAAGCTGAAAGCTTAATTTGCATAGAGTGATGTGAAATTTATGGTAAGAATAGCATTTTGAATATTGTGAATATTGAATATTGCTGAGAAAAGTCATTTTGCCAAAGCATTTCATGTTGCACTCATCAGATAATTTTTATGATGTATCAAAAGAAAGGAAAAACAATGTTTATATTGTATGATAGAAAAAAACCTGATTGTTCATCAAGTGAACTTTGAATGGTTGTGACAGTGAACTGCCAAACACGGAGAATGCTAGAGAAACCCAGCAGGTCTGACAACAGAATTAATGTATGTGTGTGTGGTAGCAATGGTCTAGTGGTATTAATCCAAACACACAGGAAATGTTCTAGGGACTCAGGTTTGAATACTACCATGGCAGATGGTGGAATTCGAATTCAATTCAAATTCAATTCAATTACGAATTTGGAACAAAGAGATGTTGTTGATTGATGGGAAAAACCTATTTGGTTCTGTAATGTTTCTTTAGAAAAGGAAACAGCCATCCATGTCTGTACTACATGTGACTCCAGACCCACAGCAATGTGGTTGACTTTTAACTAATGTCTGGAATGGGGCAATAAATTATGGTTGAGCTAGCAACACCCTCATCTCTTGAATGAATAAAAATAAAATTTGAATTTGTCAGGCCTCTTTTTCAGAACTGAAAGGTGTTGGAAAATGATTTTTTAAAAATACTTTTGACAGGGGTAGAGGGGGAGCAAGAGAGTACATCGTGTAGACGCACAGAGCAAAAGACAAAGAAAATCTGAATGGTGGGGAAAGAGAAACAGATGTAAATTAGGTATAAATTAAGATGTGAAAGGAAGAGGATTGTCCTCTCTACTACACACACAGTAAACGGCAAACAAGACAAAGCTGTAGGAGAGAAGGGGTGATAATATAAGAAAAATAGAGAACAGACATCGTGTAGTCAGTTTTTGAAGGTGTTGAACTCAGTACTGTGACCTTGCGGGTGCAAATTGCCTAAGCAGAAAATGAGGTGCTGTTCTTCAAGATTGCTTTGTGCTTTATTAGAACATCATGCAGGCCCAGGACAGAAATGTTAGCATGAACTTGAAGTGCTTTATTGAAATAACTAAGAGATAGTGAGGTCTGCAGATGCTGGAGAAGTCAGAGTCGATGAAGTTTAGCGCTGGGAAAAGCACATCATGTCACGCAGCAGCTGAGGAGCAAGAGAGTTGACATTGAAGGGTTATGTCTGAGATAACTCTGCTTTGTTGAACTGGCAAGCAACAGGGAAGATCATTTCTATGGACAGGGTGGAGGTATCCCACAAAGTGGTCACCCAGTCTGTGTTTGGTCTTACCAATATAAAGACGATTGCATCATTGTGAACTGTGAATGAAATAGACTTGATTGAAAGTGTGCAAGTAAAACAGTGCTTCACCTGAAAGATGTGTTTGGGGCCTTCGACAGTGAGGAGGAAGAGATGAATACACAAGTGTTACATCTTCTGTGATTGCATTGGAAGATGCCATGGGGGAGTAAGGAAGTATTTTATGGTGAATCAGTTCTGAGTACCAGTCCCACATTGTGTTTTACAGAGCTGTTTACCCAGGTTTAAAGGTTCAGGCAAATTAATGATAGGGAGTCAGCCGACAACCTAATTAAAGACAGCAGTCTGACTCCTGATGTTGTAAGTTGTGAGTTCCTTTTTACCTAATGTGATAATGTCTTAGTTACCACTTGCAGCATAAGAAATTAGGCCTGGATAATGTGGTATTGAAACATCCACCAGATATTTATTACAGCTGGTTATATGTACAATTCTGACAGTCGGAGAAACAGAGTTTGTGTTGTTATTCAGTTATAGCAGAAAAGTGTGCTCCTTATATTGTGCTTCAAGTGATCTGAATTTAAATGGTATTGAAGACCTTTATATCCTCAGATCACAAGATATGATACAGTGGTGATACTATCAGCATACCTCTGAAAAGTGTAGTGGTTTTATGTAGCCTAATACAATACCTGAAGCTAAAAAGCCAACAGAAGGTTCTTTGTCACTGACAAATTAGAAGCCCTATAAGATATGGAGGGATTCATCATGAAGAGATTAGAAAACTCGGGTTTGAGTATGAAACTCAGCCTGACACCTTCCACTTCTCTAACATCATCCATCGCTGTCCCTGCCTCTGCTGAGATCCTTATTCATGACTTTATTAATTCTGGACTTGACTATTCCAATTGTCTCTTTGCCAATATTGTATGTTCCACTCTATATAATATTGAGCTGTGCTATTCATATTATAACTCATACTCAATCCAGTTCACTCTTGTGCACTCTGACCTATACTGGCTCACAGTTCACCAAAAGTTCAACTTTAAAATTTTCATCCTTGTTTTTAAGTTGCTTCAAAGCCTCATTCTTTCCTACCTCCAATTTCCTCCAGCCTTACAACTCTGTGAGATCTATTGAGCATATCCAATTAAATTTGTTCAGCCATTTTTAGTAGTGCCTTCAAGTACCTAAATTGTGGAATTTCTTGTTCTGTAATGGTCTCCCTCCTCCTTGAATCACACTTTAACATTTATGTCTTGTGTGCTAATATTAACTAACATATAAAATGTTGTTTGTTCATTCTCTTTGGAATGTTTTAAGACAAGAGAGATGAAAGTTGTTGTTATTTCTCCATCCACTTCACTAAAAATTTTGCTTCAGAGTACCATTCCATGTTTATCAAACATAAACCTCAAGATTATCTCACAGTATATCTATTCTTCTGTCTATGTCATCCTGTAGACTATTTCATTCTTTGTTACTATGACCTCAATTTTTATTTTAGCTATTGTCTTTTTGTCCATTGTTACAATGTCCATTGTTACAATGCTTACAATCTCAATGTTTTCCAATGATGTTCACATAATAGCAACTTCTTAATCACTGAAATACAACATTATTGACAAAGGCAGTATAGAAACCATGCGTCAGGGTTAACAAGTCTAATTGGGTTATGCAGAATGAAGACAGATTGCCCATTAAATATTTCTGGCCTCTCAACAGCTGAATAAAGTCTACAAACTGGAGTAGTGTCTTGGAGAAAGGAGGCGGCGATGGATAATTTCATCTGCCTAATTTCCTATCTATTCTATGCAAATGAGGTGATGTGAAGGCAGCTTTACTTTTAAATTATATAACCAGCACTCAACATTAAAAGTAGATATTTAAAATTGGTAGGACCACAGGCATTGGACTGTTATTGTGGAAGTTTGCAAAACCAGGAATTGCAGTTGCAAATGATCTCTGATAGGGATAAGTTTCTTATTTTGCTATTTCTAGTAAAATTAAAATGTTCTTCATACATAACCTTCATGGAGAGCAGAATATTGACATTGTTGCAGTGGTGAATCACAATTTGATTTGGATCTTGTGTCATGCATAATCAGGGAATGTCTGTTATTGAATGGCAAAAATATTTCACTTCTGAATTCATCTTAGTAAACAAAACAAGTTAATTTTTAAAAGTGAACCACCTTCAGTGCTTCATGCACTGAATTTCATGATTGCTCATTCTAAAGTGAAAGCAATTTGAAATGGACATATGATAATAGGAAGGCAATAATAGGCATGATTCTTACAAAAATCTTCCTCTAAATATTCCTCTTTACTTAAAACACTGTCAAAAATTTGTGTGCATTAAAACTTACAAGTTACCTGTCATCAAATACGTCTGGTCAACAAAGCAAATTATCATTTGTGAATAAAAACTGTTAAGACTGGCCACTCTCCTGTTTGTCAGTTTTTGCACATGTATTTTATCTACAATCTCTAGTGTTCAGGTCTTTTAATGTTACAAGTGTGAGCTGATTTTGACAGCTTATATGCTAACTCCTAGGCAATGCTCCTTCAGCGAGGAGTATCACACCATTGCAAGTGCTTGATCACAGCAAGATATTTGTTTTTTCATGTCCAGTTGGTTGATGACATCTAGAATATGTCAAGCTTTTGTTGATTGTTGACTGTTTCCGTGCTGTATGACACTATGACTTTATGTTCCGTAACTTAGCTCAACTCTGTATCTTAATGAGGTAAAAACAATGACTGCAGATGCTGGAAACCAGATTCTGGATTAGTGGTGCTGGAAGAGCACAGCAGTTCAGGCAGCATCCAAGGAGCTTCGAAATCGATGTTTCAAGCAAAAGCCCTTGATGAAGGGCTTTTGCCCGAAATGTCGAGTTCGAAGCTCCTTGGATGCTGCCTGAACTGCTGTGCTCTTCCAGCACCACTAATCTAGAATCTGTATCTTAATGGTATATTTGTGCCAAAGTTTACATTCTGATGATATGTTCGATAAGAACTTCCAGTGGTTCACAAGTACACTTCACACTGCTTTCACATCTGCTGGTCAATATATCACTGATATATCTATCATGTAGTCAGGGTTTGGGAAACTGCTTTTACTGTCAGTACATGATCTATATAGTATGTATTTCAAGCATCTGCAATTGCATTGTTTTCTTATGCATCTTTAGATTTTTCTGAGAGACGCTCCCAAGCAGATACAAATAAATTCTGATGGTGTACTGTGATGGCTTCTTCCATCACATTTTCACATCTACAGAATAGCAGACTATCACTTCCACTCCAGGAAGATCACTAACTACATCATGCTGTCTGTGTTGATACTCTTCTGGAGTAGTGAAGTACCAAGTGGTATATTCAACCATCTGCATCTTCCAGATATCATTCGGAATGTAGTCAGAAAACTACTGTATTCATTCAGCTTGACTTGCCAGTATCCATCTTGCACATCAATAGCAGCAAGATCTTTTACCTTGGCAAGTTGGAACAAAATTCCTTCAATAGCTGGCATAAGACAGTGAAAACTAATTAAACATTTCTTGAGATCCTTTGGATCAATGCGGATTTTCAATATTTCTTTTTTCTTTACTGTTTCCATGCTGTTAATCCATTCCATACATGTTGTCAGCTTCTTGACTGCTCTCTTCTTTTCCAGCTCTGCTATCTGTGAGAGCAGGAGCCGGCAGCCTGTGGTGGTGGTGGTAGCAGGAACAGGCTGCAAGGTAGCGAGAGTAAGCAGCCTGGGATGGCAGTGAGGGTGAGGTCAAGCCCGAAGCTGGGGAGGTCGAGCCCTTGTAAGGAGTGGGATCCTGACATGGCTAGGTTATGGACGGTGATGTTGAACCGTTAACTGTGTTTTCTTTGTTCTTCTACTTTTTAGTAAAAAGGACCGTAATGATTAACTTTTTAATGTTGTTTTTGTTATTTTCATGTTTTGTAATTAAGATTCTGTACCTAGGAAACACTGTACCTAAGATGGCGCCATAATTGATGACTTTTCACTGTACTCATGAGAGTGCACTAGATCATAAACCTAATTCAATTCTATTCAATCCAGTCTTTCAGGCTGGACTTGAGGATGGCCAGACTCTATTCATCAGAAGCCAAGGTGGTCTCACTTTCACAAATACTTTGAAATGGTATTCACCAGAAAGACATCCAAGTCTTGTCAAAACATCTTTGTCGCCTTCTGAGACTGGTTCAGCAGTCAACTGCTTCCTGGCCTCTAAAGCACGGCAAGCCTTTTCTGGCACATTTAGGTTTACCTGTCCAAGCTTTGGAACTATTTCAGCTGAGATGAGTGGACTTTGATAATCTGGAATTGCAGAGCTTTGTTCTTCACATTACATAATTTATCCTGTTCCATCACATTGCCTCAACATTACCCTCAAGGGCTTCTTTTTGGGGTCCTCATCTTCAGTCTTCAAAAGTGACAATAAGTATTGGCTTAACCAATAAAGCTCACATCCCATGAATGGAAAAAAAAGCCTCACACAGATCTGTGAAGGAAAAATATTACATGAATCACCAACATCTAGCTGCTTCACACTCATTTGATAACCTTCGCTTGCAGTCATTCTAACAATGACAGCTATTTATCATTCTTAGACCTGAAGATATTAACTTGTTATGTGGTGTAGAATGATTTGTCAGAATAACTGTCTGATATCGCTCCAGCATCTATCATTATAGGCTTGCTTTGCGTCTTTTCAGTTCAACATTTGTGTATAAAATTATTCAGCTTTTACAGATAAACTCTGCTTCCTCCATGCTAAACATGTCCCAACTTCTGTTGTATAGTGGCCTCCTGTACTTTGGACTTGATCCTTCTCCTAGCCCTTCCACAAATATTTCCTCCTTTTTAAAAATTATATTGTTCTTGTTGGGCCTGGCCTATGTCTCACCATATTGCAGAGCTTGTCGATTTTGTAATTAATGCTCTCTAGCCAATAATTAGGGCGGCACAGTGGCTCAGTGGTTAGAACTGCTGCCTCATAGCACCCAGGGTCCCAGGTTCGATTCCAGCTGTCTGTGTGGAGTTTGCACATTCTCCCTGTGTCTGCGTGGGTTTCCTCCAGGTGCTCCGATTTCCTCCCATAGTCCAAGGATGTGCATGTCATGTGAATTGGCTATCCTAAATTGCCCATATGTTACGCGCATTAGTCAGAGGGAAATGGGTCTGGGTGGGTTACTCTTTGAAGGGTTGGTGTGGACTGGTTGGGCTGAAAGGCCTGTTTCCACACTGTAAGGAATCTAGTCTAATTGCCATAATGTGGAGGTGCCAGTGTTGGACTGGGATGACAAAGTTAAAGATCACACAACACCAGGTTATAGTCCAAAAAGTTTATTTGAAAGTACAAGCTTTCAGAGTGCTGCTCCTTTGTCAGGCAGCTACCTGATGAAGGACCAGCACTCGGAAAGCTTGTACTCCCAAATAAACCTGTTGGACTATAACCTGGTGTTGTGTGATCTTTAACTTTAGCCAATGATTAGCAACCAGATCTGCTCTCACAGTGGGATTTCTTACACTTAAGGCAATCCAACCTCTAATTAGTTCATATTTGAGTTGTCCAAACTCTCAGGATTCAGCTGGATGTAACACCACTGCTACAATATGTTCCTTCTCTCCTTGATCGATGTTGGTTACATACAGGTAGTTCTCCTATAATGCGGTAGTTAAGTTCCCATGCAACACCATGTTATAAAAGTTGCACAATATAAATAACAGGGCCAATTGGAAAAACATGGTTAGAGGCGAACCACCAAAAATATCAGTAAAAATTGAAGCAAAAATATTAGATAGCCTAACACAAACTATAGCACAGTCTAAGTAAGTTGTTAAATCATGTATTTTAATGACATAATACAGTAAATTTAACACTTTAAGACTAAGATAACTGACTACAGCACTGTACCTTTCACAAAGTTTTTCAGAAAGCACGTGACCCAACTGACCACACGATGCTGATGCAGAAGTCAAGTCCTCTTCAAAATTCTCCCTCGATTTTAAATAAATTTCCTTCTAAATGTAGACTACAATTTGCAGTTTCAAGCTGGGTTTCAAGGCATGTAGAACTGATTGATCCTGTTTTAGCTGAAAACACTGAATTTGCATTTTGCAAACAGAGGATCCTGAAGCTGGGTTTTGCTGTTTAGCTAGTGTTGGGGATGGAATCACGTCACAGCAAATGGGAGTTTGCTTTTTTTAAACAATCTGCAATTCACAACTCACATTACAACCAAATTGTGTTTCATAAATGTGCATTATAGGAGAACTACCTGTCTCTCCCACAATTAAGATTGTTAGAGGGTTCAAAATATGTCTTCAAGGCATACAAAGTTTCTTCTTACTAAGATTGTTGTCTATATGGACTTTACTAAAGTTTTTGACAAGGTTCCGCATGGTAGACTGATTAGCAAGGTTAGATCACATGGAACACAGGGAGAGCTAGCCATTTGGATACAAAAATAGAGGTAGGAGACAGAGGGTGGTGGTGGAACATTGCTTTATGGACTGGAATGGCATGCCACAAGGATTGGTGCTGGGTCCACTGCTTTGTATCATTTATATAAATGATTTGGATATGAATATAGGAGGTGTAGTTGGTGATATTGCAGATGACACCAAAATTGGTGGAGTAGTGTATAGCGAAGAAGGACCTTGGTCAGATGGGCAAATGGGCCAAGGAGTGGCCGATGGAGTTTAATTTAGATAAATGTGAGGTACTGCATTTTGGAAAGATAAATCAGGTAGGACTTAGGCACTTAATTATAAGATCTTGGGGAGTGTTTCCTAACAAAGAGACCGAGGGGTACGGTTTCATAGTTTCTTGAAAGTGGAGTCGCAGGTAGACAGGGTGGTGAAGAAGGTGTTTAATATGCTTACCTTTATTGACCAGTGCATTAAGTATTGGAGATGGGAGGTCATATTGTGACTGTACAGGACATTGGTTAGGCCACTTTTGCCAGACTGCATTCAATTCTGGTCTCTCTGCTTTTGGAAAGATGTTGTGAAACTTGAAAGGATTCAGAAAAGATTTACAAGGATTTTCCAAGGTTGGAGGGTTTGAGCTGTTGGGAGAGACTGAATAGGCTGAAGTTATTTTCCCTAGAGGGTCAAAGGCTGAGGGGAGACCTTATAAAAGTTCATAAAATCATGAGAGGCATGGATAGGGTGAACAGCCAAGGTTTTTTTTCTGCAGTGTAGGGAAGTCCAAAACTAGAGGGCATAAGTTTAAGGTGAAAGGGGAAAGATTTAAAAGGGACCTAAGGGCAACTCTTTCACACAGAGGATGGTGCATGTATGAAATGAATTACCAGAGGAGGTGGTGGAGGTTGATACAATTACAACATTTAAAAGACATCTGGGTGGATACATGAATAGGAAGGGTTTAGAAGGAAAATGAGAGTAGATTAATTTAGGATATCTGGTCAGCTTGAATGAGTTAGATCAAAGAGTCTGTTTCTGAGCTATACCTCTCTTTGATCCATGACTCTGTCTACATATCATAGAATCATAGGAGCTAGGAACAGAAGCAGACCCTTCAGCCTGCTCCAACTTTATTAAGATCATGACTGATTTGGTTGTGGTGTGAGCTCCACTTGCTTGAATGCACTCTAATCCTAATTGCTAACAGAAATCCAACACATTCTGTCTTGTAGAAATTTAAAGACTAGCCAACATGATCTTCTAGGGAAGAGGATTTCACACTATCATCACTGTCTGAGATTCTAAAAAAGTCTCCTTATCTTTGTTTTCAAAGGGAGACTTCTTATTTTTAATGATGTCTCTTAGTTTTAGTTATTCCCACAAGTAGAAGCAACTTCTGGCTATCAAGCTTGGCCAGTTGCATCAAAATATTATATGTTTCAATAGATCACCTTTATTTTTTCCTAAATTTCAATAGTTTAACCTTTTCATTCTGCTTTAAGGACTAGAAAATTTACAGCCATTCTGACTCACCCAGTACTTCAAAGTTGCAGACTGCTGATTTAATTCTTCCTTGCTGCTTCTTACAGTCATTGGCTCTCTTAAGACTGTGTGTGAGTTTTCAATTTTAGCTATACACTTCTGAAACCATGTTTTATACTGTGGTGTTTAATGGCTTTGTAAAGAAATTTAGAACAGAGATCGCATGGCTACTGAGACCTAATTATGTACAGTGTTCTAAAAAATAGATAATCTCAAACACACAGGTCTACGAATTTAATGACTTCTGGTGTAATCCAAAAGCCATAAATTCTATATCCTTGGTATTTAACACACTAACATCAACTGTTAGTGATCTAGGTTTATGCTAATGAGTAGTTCAAAATCCGCACTCAGTTTATACACCCCCCAACATTATTAACAAGAATGAAAATCATGAACAGGGACTAGGCTACCAATTCATAATTACAAGTTTTGTTTTACACTTCTAGACAAACTTATACCAAACCATTTTGTTGAAAAGAAATAATTGTCTTTACTGCTCTAATATGATTATGTTTTCATGATTTCAATTTCTACTAATGCAGCATCTCAATAAAATTAATTTATCACCTTTTAAAGCAATACATGGTGAAAACCAAATTGGATTTCCTGCAGCTTTTGCAAGTTTATTATTTTTAAGAGCATCAGATAGAAAGAAAATGGCCAGGCCAGGCCAGGCACTTCTAAATAATAAATGAGCACAAAATGGCTGTGATTTTTGTGCTCTTTTTCTCACCTGGTTAGAGGACAGAATGTTTTACTTCTCAATTTATCTTGGTATGCAATTCAGTTTCCTCATCTTATTCAGATTCAATAAGCAATCTTTGACATTTTACTTTCCCGTATTCTTAATGAAGAAAACAACTATAGAACTGTATAGTCACTAATCTAATAATGCCAAAGGTAGCACATTATTAATCTCAGAAGGAAAATCAAATAAATTGCCACCTACTATTTGTTCTTTGACCTAAATTAATATAAATTCAAGTCAATGATGGTAGATGAAGTCCAGAACAACTAGTATACAGGATTTTCCTCCTGTAGCATCTGTGTCTTTTACTTCCAGTAATTGTTTCAACTCCCTTGGTCAAGTCATATGTTTGAACCAACAAGGTAATTCACCAAGATTAAATCAATTTATTCTGTAATGACTTATTGCTCTACCTGAACTTTAACTTCTTTATTTACTAGGCCACTCTTTAATTCAATTTTAATCCAATGCAATATAGTGGCACAGATTTGTAACTTGTGTTTTCCTCCAATTTATTTTTATTTATGAAAGACAAATTGTATTGTCAGCAAGTATCAGGGGCTGAGTTGCTCCAATGTCTCTCAATATGTTTATTGGTTTACATCTGATTAGATCAATAAGGAATTATTTTTTGCTTTGAAATAAAGTAATCAAAATCTCCAGTCATCTGATTCTCTTTATTAATCACTGAGAAAATATCTGCTTAACTGCTTTGGAGTCTAAGTTCCCATCATAATAGTTTGAAGGGGAACATGCTCCACTTGTACTAGAGCTACTATTTCCATATTGCATTTCATTCCCTAATGCATTCCTTTTCTGAAGATTCATTCAATATTCTTACTACTGCAATAGGTCTTCAATTTAACTTTAAGCAAGTGGCTTTAGCATGTTCTGTTCTAATACAATTGAAGTGTATTATTTCCTTTATCTCAATGTTAGATTCCAGCATTTCTCCTTTATTATTTTGGCATTCACCTGTTTGCTCTCTAAAACTAATACCTCATCCATCTCCAGATTTTCTATTCGTACAGTGCTCTTGTGGATTTCCATATGACCATTTCCTGAAATGTAAATGTTTTTATGAGCTATTATAGGTATCTACCAAAACTGCTACTTCTTCGATCTTTAATACTTAATGCTCACTTAAATCAGTGATAGGGCTTACAGAAATAGGATTTAGACATTTTATAAAATCACACTGTTCTTTACATTCTCAAAATGTTTCTTTAAGTGCAGTGAGTGAAATAATGGATCTCACAATTTTTTTTTCTGAAAACTGTACAAATTGGATTTGACTTTTATGGTTCTAAGTTTGAACTGATAAGCTTTGGGAACAAGCTTACAAGCATTGAGCAGTGGTCTTTTAAACACTACGTAGACTACAGAGCTTTTTCTGACAAACTGGTGTTCATATTCATAGCTGTATTTACAAAAACATTCTGCAGCATTATGATCCACATTTCTTTGGCCACTTCATCTTCCCAGCTATCTTTTTCAAACCAAGGTCTCTATATAATTGCTGAAAGACATCATTATTCTGAAACTCAAATCCTCATGCAATAAACACCAACAAAGGATTCTGGGTAATCCAATATGGAGGACAGGAAAACAATTGTGGCAGTAAGAGCTGCTCCTTTTTTGAGGTACTTTAGGTTTTGGATCTGATTTCCTCGATACAGCAGTGAAGCTGTGTCAGTTTAATTTATCAATCCTTCCTTGTGGGCTGTTTTGTTCCTGCCTGCTATGACTGTTCGACTAGCTCCTTTTCCCAACTGTACCAGTCTCACTGCCTTTACGATTTGAGTTCAAGTATCTCTGGACATTGGAGTGCATTGAGGAAAATTTAACAAATAGTTAAATTCACAGCTGACCTTGGTGAAACCTGTGATAGAGAGCTCACAGCACAGGAGCAGATAAATGCATAGTTATTAAGTGTAACCTTGCTGTAAATCTACAATAGTGAGTAGAGTGGGTTTGTTCTTGGTTATATGTTTTATTAAGATCTGTGTCTTGATTAAATTTAAAAAATATAAACCATAAGTACTAATTTAGTCTGGAGCAGTGTTTTTTTTTAAGAGCAGTAAGATGACGCTATTTTCTGGATCTGTAGATTGTTAATATGCAAACATGACCTTTAGTGGAGTGATGTGCTCTTCCTGTTGGATGTGGGAGTTTGGGGAGAGTTTCCATGTTACTGATGATTATGTCTGCAGTAAGTATATTTGGTTGTGAATCCTATCAGACCACATGGATCAGTTGGAGCAGCAGTTAGAGGCAATAAGGAATTTACAGGAGCCAGAGGGTGTGATGGATGGCAATTACAGGAAGGGAGAAAAGCCGCAAATACAGTCAGATAGATGGGTTAACTCTAAGAAAGGTGGAAGGGGTAGGCAGGTAGTACAGGATTCTCCTGTGGCTATCCCAATCTCAAACAAATATGCTGTTTTGGAAAATATAGAGGGTGATGGACTCTCATGAGAATGTAGCATGGTAAGCCAAGTTTCTGGGACAGAGAATGGCTCTAATGTAATGATGGGTACATCACATTCCAAGGGATCGATTGTGATAGGGAACTTTCTAGTCAGAGGCAAAGATAAACGTTTGGGTGGCCAACAGTGAGAAATCAGAATGGTGAGTTGCCTCCCTGGTGCCAGGATAAGAATATCACAGAAAGGGTGCAGAATGTTCTCAAAGGGGAGAGGGGCCAGCAGGAGGTCATTGTACACATTGGGACTAACGGCATAGGAAGGGAAAAGGATGAGATTCTGAAGGGAGAATATAGAAAGTTAGGCAGGAATTTAAAAAGGACGTCCTCGAATGTAGTAATGTCTGGATTACTCCCTCTGCTGTGAGCTAGTGAGGGTAGGAATAGGAGGGTAGAGCAGATGAATGCATGGCTGAGGAGCTGGTGCAGGGGACAAGTATTCACATTTTTGGATCAATGGAATCTCTTCTGGGGTAGAAGTGACCTGTACAAGCAGGTTGGATTGCACCTGAATTGGAAGGGAGATTTGTTCGCGCTGCTCAGGAGGATTTAAGCTAGTAAGTTGGGCTCTGGGACCCAGGGAGATAGTGAGGAAAGAGATCAATCTGAGACCGGTACAGTTGAAAAATGGAGCAAGTCAAACAGCCAACACAGGCAAGAACAAAGCAGAGAACAAGGAAGGACTGATAAAGTAAACTGCATCTATTTCAATGCAAGAGGCTGAATAGGGAAGGCATATGAACTCAGAGCATGGTTAGGAATATGGGACTGGGATATCATAGCAATTACAGAGACGTGGCTCAGGGATGGGCACGGTTTTGTGAAGGATAGGTCATGCCTCACTAACCTTATTGAGTTTTTTGAGAAGGTAATGCAACAGGTGGATGAAGGTAAAGCGGTTGATATGATACATATGGACTTCAGTAAGGTGGTTAATAAGGTTCCACATGGTAGGCTATTGCACAAAATATTGAGTTTCAGGATTGAAGGTGATTTAGCAGTTTGGATCAGAAATTGGCTAGCTGAAAGGTGGTGGTTGATGGGAAATGTTCATCCTGGAGCTCAGTTACCAGTGGTGTGCTACAAGGATCTGTTTTGTCATTTTCATAAATGATCTGCATGTGCAAAGTTAAAAATCACACAACACCAGGTTATAGTCCAACAGGTTTAATTGGAAGCACACTAGCTTTCGGAGCGCTGCTCCTTCATCAGGTGATTCCGAAAGCTAGTATGCTTCCAATTAAACCTGTTGGACTATAACCTGGTGTGGTGTGATTTTTAACTTTGTACACCCCAGTCCAACACCGACATCTTGAGATCTGGATGTAGGCATAGAAGGATGGGTAAGTAAATTTATGGATGACAGTAAGGTAGGCAGTGTTATGGATAGTGCTGAAGGATGTTGTGGGTTACAGAGGGACATAGATAAGATGCAGAGCTGGGCTGAGAAGTGGCAAATGGAGTTTAACATGGAAAAGTGCGGGATAGTTCACTTTGGAAGAAATAACAGGAAGAAATAACTGGGCTGATGGTAAAATTCTTGGCAGTATCGATGAACAGAGAGTTCTTGGTGCTCCTTCATCAGGTAGCTTTGGAAGAGGCCCCGAAAGCTAGTGCTTCCAAATAAACCTGTTGGGCTATAGATGGGTGTTGTGTGATTTTTAACTTTGACCACCCCAATCCAACTCTGGCTCCTTCACATCAAAGATAGAATAGGGTGGTGATGGAGGTTTGCCTTTCAGACTGGAGGCCTGTGACTAGTGGAGTGACAAGGATCGGTGCAGGAGCCACTATTTTTCATCATTCATATAAATGATTTGGATGTGAACATAGAAGGTACTGTTACTAAATTTGCAGATTACATCAAAATTGGAGGTGTAGTGGACAGCATGGAAGGTTTCCTCTGAGTACAATGGGATCTTGATCAGATGGGGCAATGGGCTGAGGAGGTGGCAGTTGGAGTTTAGTTTATATAAATGTGAGATGCTGTATTTTGAAAAAGCAAATCTTAGCAGGACTAATAGTAATAGTAATAGTATAAGAGACCTTATAGGGAAGGTTCATAGTTGCATGAAACTGGAGTTGCAGGTAGATAGGATAGAGAAGGCAGCGTTTGGTATGCTTTCCTTTATTGCTGAGAGTATTGAGTATAGGAGATGGGAGGTCATGTTGCACAGGTACAGGACATTGGTTAGGCCACTTTTGGAATATTGTGTACTACTCTCATCTTCCTATTGTAAAGATGTTGTGAAACCTGAAAGGGTTCAGAAAAGATTTACAAAGATGTTACTAGGGTTGGAGGATTTGAGCTACAGGGAGAGGCTGAATAGGCTGGAGCTGTTTTCCCTGTAGCATCAGAGGCTGAGGGGTAACCTTATAGAGGGTTATAAAGCCATGAGGGGCATGCATAGGGTAAATAGACAAGGTCTTTTCACTGCGGTGGAGGAGTCCAGAACTAGATGGCATAGGTTTCAGGTGAGAGGGGAAAAATTTAAAAGGGTCTTAAGAGGCGACTTTTTTTTACACAGAGGGTGGTGCGTGTATGGAATGAGCTACCAGAGGAAGTGATGGAGGCCAGTACAATTGCGATATTTAAAAGGCATCTGCATGAGTATATGAATAGGAAGAGTTTAGAGGAATATGAGCCAAGTGCTGGTAAATGGGACTAGATTAGAACATGATATCTGGTCGGCAGGGACAAGTTGGACAGAAAGGTCTGTTTCCATGTTGTACATCTCTCACTATTTTAAAAAAAAACTATTTCTATTTTTCTTTTCAAAATGGACAATCTCGCATTTGTTCATATTCTATTCTACCTGCCTATTTTTTGGCTACTGCCCTTGCTTCTCTGTATTTCTTTGAGGTGACTTTGCATCCTGCTCATAACTCACACTTCTACCTAGCTTTGTGTCATCTGCAAACTTGGAAATGTCAAGTTTAATCTCTGTATCCAAATCATTGATATGGGTCATGAATAGCAGGGACCAAGCATTGACGCTTGTACCGTCATAGCCTGCAAAACTGAAAATGAACTGCAGGGTGCTATGGCAGGCTATTTAAAAGGCCCGAGTCAGTGTCTGGTGTTTGTCATAAAAACAAAACTCAGCTTTCATCGCTCACACATCAACACCACTCAGACAGATCTCCAGGCTCCATTCATGCCACCACATGTGAACACATCCACCCCACCAACACCATTTCCCTCATGCCCGATTGGCAACTAACCCAGTATCTACAATAAAGAGATCTCAGAAGCACTGCTAAAATTAGTTTAATGCAGCTCTAAGTATTTAATAGACTTTTGGGTATACGTTATGTGAGTTGACTGGACAGTTAGTTTGCAATGACAACAGTGAGATTTTAATTTCTGTACCAACTGAGATGACGTTCTTAATTTCGCCCATTACCTGAGGCATGGTGGGCTTTAATGAATAATAGTCTACAATGTTCCAGAAACAGCATAAGAGTGCATATTCAGGAGGGTGTTGGCCTGGGAGTACTTAACATTGACTCTAGACTACATTGAGACTTGTGATATTAGATCAATGATGAACAAGGAAAGCTCCTGCTGATTATCATGTATCACCAGCCTGCCACAGCTGAATTAGTTCTCCTCCATTTTGAATATCAATTGGAATGGCACAAAATGTGCCCTGTTTGGAATACATCAATAATGATTGGATTGAGAATGGTTTGGTAATTATATTATTTCCTCAAGCTGTTGGATAATGCTTGTGGCAGCTAATGAGGGAACCAATGAGATAGGACCTCATCCTCACCAATCTACCTATTACAGATGCAAGGGTACATTGGCAGTTGGACGGAGGGTGGTTTTGCATGGGGGGACATGATGAAGACATTTTTAACATACCTTTTTAAGTGTTTCATCTTGAAGTGGATGGTTCACAACACCTCTGAAGTAAAATGGATTATGGGTTTTTTAAAAGCCTGATTCTATGAACTTTGTAATAGAGCAGGACATGCCTATCCCGGAATGAAGCTGACCATGTCAAGAGTGCAGGTGGCAAGATTGCAACCCAACCAGCACACATCCTTCAAAGCACCTGGTGAAATTTGAAAACCCCAGGAATTCAGAAATTAGGAATTCTGGAATCAGGATCCTTTCACCATTTTTTAAAAGGGCTCCCAATTCACCATGATTTATCAAAACTCTAGGCTATTGTCCCGTTGTGGTGTCTAGGTTACTGGTGGCAGCTTTGGCTGTGTTTGTCTACGATACTAAAGCACTTGATAGCATGAAATGGGGTAGTGGGATTTTTAGAGATTGTGCAAGGTACTTATATAAATGCAAGCTCTTTATATCTGTTTATTTAGTTTTTACGATCAGTTCCATTGTGAGACATGGATAAAGTAAGTATGAAATATTCTAGAGACTATGAAACTTGATGCTGGGAAAGATAATGTGAAAAATGAGCTTCAGCATGCCTTTACAAACACAATTTCAATATTTAATTTGACCTGGGTCTTTCTATTTTCTAAATAGTGCAGTGAGTGATTTTTTGAAAATGTATTTTGCAGCATCTACAATTTTAATTAGAATTTCCTGAAAGCTTCTCCCTAGCCAGTATAATTGGATTTTTAAGCACAATTTCACGTTAAATAAGAGCTGCAATATCCAATTATGTTGATGCATTAAACAGTTGAATGCAAAAAAATTTGTTCTATGTTAACTGATACTGGAAATATTGAAAACGAAATGGAGTGGATCCTAATTTACCAAACTGCGTCAAAATTACACTACATTATCTTACACCATTTACACGATCAATCAACATTTCTGATTTGAATTCTCCCCAGTTTATGTATTTTTAATAGAAAACAGAGCGTTTTTATAATAAAATCTTTAATAAAATCCAAATATATGATGTAAATAAGAACAATCAGCATTGCACTTTTATAATGCATTTACTATATTCTTTAAAATCAAGTTGCAGGTATTAGATTCATAGAATGATATATGTTTCAATTACCTAATTAGTGTGAAAGGAAGCCATTTAACCCTTCATGCCTGTATTGGCTTTTCAAGTGAACGTCATTAACATAGGCCAGTACCCTGCTTTTACCTAAAATCTGTGCACATTATTTCTATTCTAATAATTATCCAGTGCCTTCATTAATACCTTAATTGAAAGTTCATCACACTTCCTGGCAGTGCATTCCATATCCTAACTATTCACCATGTGAAAAATATTTCTCATATTACCCTTGTTT
The DNA here is from genome assembly GCF_037043375.1 of Chiloscyllium plagiosum. Lineage (NCBI taxonomy): Eukaryota > Metazoa > Chordata > Chondrichthyes > Orectolobiformes > Hemiscylliidae > Chiloscyllium > Chiloscyllium plagiosum. The sequence continues at coordinate 81,806,453 of NW_028270142.1, read as the reverse complement.
CATTTGCACATCACCTGAAATCTATGCCATTTTGTTCTTATTCCCTTTACAAGCAGGAACAGTTTGTCCCTATCTACTATATCTACAACTCTCATGATTTTGAAAACTGCTACCAAATGTCCTCCCAGCTGTCTTCTCACCAAGGAGAACATTCCCAACTCCTTCAATCTATCCTCTTAACTGAAGTTTATCACTCCTGGAAACATTTATTTAAATTGTTCTGCACACCCTCCAATGCATTCACATCTTTCTTATAATGTTGCACCCACAATTGTACACAATGCTCTGGTTAAGTTTAACCTTGGGTTTACTAGACCATGGGGCTGTTCTTTCATTAGACAGGGACAACTGGTGATTTTTTTCACCTGAAGGTCACTATGCCTCAGGCAAGGGGAGAGGTTGAGAATGAGAATCCTCCACAGAAATCTCAGTTAGTGTGTGAATTAAATCCATGTTGTTGGCATTGCTCTGCATTGCAAACAAGCCATCTTTGAAATTTTACCCCATAATTTATGTTGTCTTTCATTACTTTTTCTACCAAAGTGTATCACCTCACACTTCTCTGCACTGAACATCATCTGTCACCTATCCAGACGTTCTACCAACTTGTCAAACGAAGTCAAAGTCATTTTGGAGTTACACTGTCCCCATAGTTTAAAATTCTTCCAAATTGCATGTTACCTACAAACTTTAAAACTGTCGTTTGCACACCAAGATCCAGATGATTAAAATATATCAGGACATATACATTACAAAGTAAACTATTGACCCTTCAATTTTAAGAAACTTCAATATTAAAGCAACTTAAAAGATTGTAAACCGTCCTGCTGTCATCTCATAGCCCTGTATCATTCATTACTTTAAATATAAAATTATTCCTTTTAGGATGTAATAGTACTTGCTCAAACAGTTGCTTGGAATAAACTCATTCTAGTCCCAGTACTCCACAGGTCACACCATAAAATTATTATTTTTTATTTGTCAAGGTGACTAATTAATTACAAAGTATATTGGTTTTAAGCATCAAGAATATCAACCAGGTGTCAGAACATACAATTGTGGTTTTATTTGGTCAAAACCCTTTTCAATAAAGGTGCAATGATTGCTTAACATATAGAGTCATTAATACAGAAATATAAAATGTACATCTTCCTAAATATCCTTAAAGCATACATGCAAATGCATGCACAGACATTTTGCAGGAAAATAGGAAAAATAAGTTTTCTCTCCAGAATTTGACTTCCAAACAAAACATAATCTTGGCCAATGGGTCATTCTTGAAGGCAAAGTATCAAAGGTAATATTTTCCATGGTCTGTTGCTTTGTTGGACTAGGATGTGTGTTCAACTCACCAATTATGCATGTTTCCTCTGAAGATGTCAACAGAATCAGTGTGCTCAGGAAATACAATCAATAGATTCAAGATAGTGCCGACACCAAGCGAATCCTTGTGAGCTCCCTATAGCAGATCTTATTCTAACATTTCCTATAGCCGTTTCATACTTCTAAACCTAAATTCTAAGTGTATAAAAATAATTAATAATGTTCTTTTATATCTTTCACAAATCTGATTATCCTGTGGACATCTAGGCCCAAGTTCTATCGATGCTGGATTTGCAGGGCCAGGGTAAACCTATTGGCTTCCCACAGGACCCACAAGGACACTCAGAACCAAGATCTGACCCCAATCCCACAGGGATCTGACCTGACCCGGAACAAAAGCGGGTCTGGACAGCAACCCGGCCCCAAGAAGGCCCTGGACCTAACCGTGGATCCGCAGCAAAGCAACCCCAAGGAGGCACAAGCAGCCGAGGCCTGGTCTCTGGTGCTGTGACTATTCGAGCCTGGGGAGGCCCAGCCCATCCCAAGCCAACTCACTTGCCCTCTAGAACAACAAATTTGCATCACTGACAACCAAGACCATCCAGGAGCAGAAAACCTACTGCTGTGACCTGTCCCCCATGAGTCCAAACTGGACTAGGCCTGAATCACGACCTCATGGCATCCGACCTGGGAGGCCCAGCCCAGCCGGACCTATCTAACAGAGCTTCTGAAGCAGCAGACTCGCACCACTTATTCTTGGGACTGTCCAGAAACAAGAAAACAGGGAAGATGTGCTGGCCTCAGGTGAGACTAAAACAATGCAGCTTGAAACCTCTCCTTCCCAGCATACTCCTAGCTATCAAATCAAAATTGATGAACACACATCTAGACCTATCTTCCAGAGGAAACTGAGAGACTGTTGTGCTCTACGTTTCACAGAGACATTGCTCACTCTTGCCATACCTGACTGTGCCTTACAAGCTGAGGGGTTGTCCATACATTGCATGGGCCACATGACTTCTTCAGGCAAGGCAAAGGGCGGAGGGGGATGCTTCCCAACCAACACCACCCAGTGCTCAGACATGGCAACTCTGGCGAGCCACAGCTCCCTGGACCTAGAATACCTTACAGTGAAATGTCATCTCAACTACCTGTTGTGCGAGTTCACCTCCGCCATCCTAACAGTAGTCTACATACCACCCCAGGCAGATGCGAAGAATGCCCTGGGTGAATTTTACACTGCCTCAAACACTCTGGAGATGTAAGTCAATGAGACCTTATTCATCATGGCCAGTGACTTCAACCAGACCAACCCCAACAGGGAGCTGCAAAAATACCACCAACACATCTCCTGTCCCACTGGAGGACTGAACATCCTGGATCACTTCTACACAACCATCAGATGCCTACCTCTCCATTCCCCATCCACACTCCAGAAAATCAGATCACAGCACTGTGTTCCTCCTCCCAGCCTACAAACAGAAGCTGAAACAGATCCTTCACAGGCGTCTCCAGGAGTGCTTGGAATCCGTGGACTGGACCGTATTCAGATACTCAGCGGAAAACCTAGATGAGTACACCACCTCCATCTCAGGCATCAATAATAAGTGCGTGGAGGACTTTGAGTTTTCTCCAATTGGAAATCTTGAATGAACCAGGAAATCCACTGCTTACTGAAGATCAGGCATGCAGCATTCAAGTCGGATGATTCAAACCTATACAGAAAATCCAGATATGACCTCCACAAAGCCATCAGAGGTGTTAAAAGGCAATACTGGGCCAACTTACAGGTCCAAGCCAACCATACGAACTCCCACCACCTATGGCAAGGCCTTAGTAAAATAACAGGTTACAAAGTAAAGCAGAACAAAATAGTGAACAAAAGCACATCCCTCCCTGATGTGCTCAATGCTTTCTGTACTCAGTTCGAACAGAATGCCAGCTGCATGATGTCACCTGCCCCGACAGCCCTGGACACATCTGTTGCCTCGGTCCGTGGACCTGGATACGGTGCAGACCACCTGGCATCTTCAACTTCTCACTCCAACAAGCTGAAGTCCCTCACTGCTTCAAGAAGATTGCCATCTTCCCAGTACTTAAGAATCCACATGCAATGTGCCTTAATAGAGTCATAGAGATGTACAGCATAGAAACAGACCCTTCGGTCCAACCCGTCCATGCCGACCAGATATCCCAACCCAATCTAGTCCCACCTGCCAGCACCGAGCCCATATCCTTCCAAACCCTTCCTATTCATATACCCATCCAAATGCCTCTTAATTGTTGCAATTGTACCAGCCTCCACCACATCCTCTGGCAGCTCATTCCATACATGTACCACCCTCTGTGTGAAAACGTTGTCCCTTAGGTCTCTTTTATATCTTTCCCCTCTCACCCTAAACCTGTGCCCTCTAGTTCTGGACTCCCCGATCCCCTCATAATTTTGTAAACCTCTATAAGGTCATCCATCAGCCTCCAACGCTCCAGGGAAAACAGCCCCAGCCTGTTCAGTCTCTCCCTGTAGCACAGATCCTCCAATCCTGGCAACATCCTTGTAAATCTTTTCTGAACCCTTTCAAGTTTCACAACATCTTTCCGATAGGAAGGAAACCAGAATTGCAAGCAATATTCCAACAGTGGCCTAACCAATGTCCTGCAACATGACCTCCCAACTCCTGTACTCAATACTCTGACCAATAAAGGAAAGCATACAAAATGCCTTCTTCACTATCCTATCTACCTGCGACTCCACTTTCAAGGAGCTATGAACCTGCATCCCAAGGTCTCTTTGTTCAACAACACTCCCTAGGACCTTACCATTAAGTGTATAAGTCCTGCTAAGATTTGTTTTCCCAAAATGCAGCACCTCGCATTTATCTGAATTAAACTCCATCTGTCACTTCTCAGCCCATTGGCCCATCTGGTCCAGATACTGTTATAATCTGAGGTAATCCTCTTCGCTGTCAATTACACCTCCAATTTTGGTGTCATCTGCAAACTTACTAACTGTACCTCTTATGCTCGCATCCAAATCATTCATGTAAATGACAAAAAGTAGAGGACCCAGCACCGATCCTTGTGGCACTCCACTGGTCACAGGCCTCCAGTCTGAAAAACAACCCTCCACCACCACCCTCTGTCTTCTACCTTTGAGCAAGTTCTGCATCCAAATGGCTAGTATTCCATGAGATCTAACCTTGCTAATCAGTCTCCCATGGAGAAACTTGTCAAAAGCCTTACTGAAGTTCATATAGATCACATCTACTGCTCTGCCCTCATCAATCTTCTTTGTTACTTCTTCAAAAAACTCAATAAAGTTTGTGAGACAAGATTTCCCACGCACAAAGCCATGTTGACTATCGCTAATCAGTCCTTGCCTTTCTAAATACATGCACATCCTGTCCCTCAGGATTCCCTCCAACAACTTGCCCACCAGTGAGGTCAGGCCCACCGGTCTATAGTTCACTGGCTTGTCTTTACCACCATTCTTAAACGGTGGCACCACGTTTGCCAACCTCCAGTCTTCTGGCACCTCACCTGTGGCTATCGATGATACAAATATCTCAGCAAGAGCCCTAGCAATCACTTCTCTATCTTCGCACAGAGTTCTCGGGTACACCTGATCTTATCCTGGGGATTTATACACTTCTAACCGTTTCAAGACATCCAGCACTTCCTCCTCTGTAATCTGGACATTTTGCAAGATGTTACCATCTATTTCCCTATAGTGTATATCTTCCATATCTTTTTCCACAGTAAATACTGATGCGAAATTTTTATTTAGTATCTCCCCCATTTTCTGTGGCTCCACAAAAAGGCCGCCATGCCGATCTTTGAGGGGTCCTATTCTCTCCCTAGTTACCCTTTTGTCCTTAATATATTTCTAAAAACCCTTTCAATATTCCTTAATTGTATTTGCCAAAGCTATCTCATGTCCCCGTTTTGCCCTCCTGACTTCCCTCTTAAGTATACTCTTACTTTCTTTATACTCTTCTAAGGATTCACTTGATCTATCCTGTCGATACCTGACATATGCTTCCTTCTTTTTCTTAACCAAACCCTCAATTTCTTTAGTCATCCAGCATTCCCTATACCTACCAGCCTTCCCTTTCACCCTGACAGGAATATACTTTCTCTGGATTCTTGTTATCTCATTTCTGAAGGCTTCCCATTTTCCAGCCGTCCCTTTACCTGCGAACATCTGCCTCCAATCAGCTTTCAAAAGTTCTTGCCTAATACCATCAAAATTGGCCTTTCTCCAATTTAGAACTTCAACTTTTAGATCTGGTTTATCCTTTTCCATCACTATTTTAAAATGAATAGAATTATGGTCGCTGGCCCCAAAGTGCTCCCCCACTGAGACCTCAGTCACCTGCCCTGCCTTATTTCCTAAGAGTAGGTCAGGTTTTGCACCTTCTCTAGTAGGTACAGCCACATACTGAATCAGAAAATTATCTAGTACACACCTAAGAAATTCCTCTCCATCTAAAACTTTAACACTATGGCAGTCCCAATAGATTTTTGGAAAGTTAAAATCCCCTACCATAACTACCCTATTATTCTTGCAGATAGCTGAGATCTCCTTACAAGTTTGTTTCTCAATTTCCCTCTGACTAATGGGGGTGTCTATAATACAATCCCAATAAGGTGATCATCCCTTTCTTATTTCTCAGTTCCACTCAAATAACTTCCCTGGATGTATTTCCAGGAATATCCTCCCTCAGCACAGCTGTAATACTATCCCTTATCAAAAATGCTATTCCCACTCCTCTCTTGCCTCCCTTTCTAACCTTTCTGTAGCATTTGTATCCTGGAACATTCAGCTGCCAGTCCTGCCCATCCCTGAGCCATGTTTCTGTAATTGCTATGATATCCCAGTCCCATGTTCCTAACCATGTCCTGAGTTCATCTACCTTCCCTGTTCGGCCGCCCCTTGCATTGAAATAAATGCAGTTTAATTTATTAGTCCTACCTTGTCCCTGCCTGCCCTGACTGTTTGACTCACTTCTGTTCTTAGCTGTACCTGTCTCAGATCGATCTCTTTTCTCACTATCTTCCTGGGTTCCCCCTCCCCCCCCCCCCCCCTTTCTAATTTAAATCTTCCCAAGCATTTCTAGCAAATTTCCCTGCCAGTATATTAGTCCCCTTTCAATTTAGGTGCAATCCGTCCTTATTGTATAGGTCCCTTCTACCCTAAAAGAGATTCCAATGATCCAAAAATGTGAATCCTTCTCCCATACACCAGGTTCTCAGCCATGCATTCATCTGCTCTATCCTCCTATTCCTGCCTTCACTAGCTCATAGCACTGGGAGTAACCCAGATATTACTACCCTTGAGGATCTCCTTTTTAAATTTCTACCTAACTCTCTGTAATCTCCCTTTAGAGTCTCAACTTTTTCCCTTCCAATGTCGTTGGTTCCAATGTGTACAATGACCTCCTGCTGGCCCCTCTCCCCTTTGAGAACATTCTGCACCTTCTCTGAGACATCCTTGATTCTGTCACCAGGGAAACAACACACCATTCTGCTTTTTCTCTGCTGGCCACAGACTACAGAATCCCCTAACACAATTGATCTCTTGTAAGCCGACATACCCCTCGTTGCATTAGAACCAGTCTCAAAACCAGAAACTTTGCTGTTCGTGTTACGTTCCCCTGAGAATCCATCACCCCCTACATTTTCCAAAACAGCATACTTGTTTGAAATGGGTATATCCACAAAAGACTCCTGCCGATGGTGCCTACCTCTCTTGGAGAAAGTGAGGTCTGCAGATGCTGGAGATCAAAGTTGAAACTTTATTGCTGGAACAGCACAGCAGGTCAGGCAGCATCCAGGGAACAGGAGATTCGACGTTTCGGGCACAGGCCCCTCTCTCCTTTGAGAACATTCTGCACCTTCTCTGAGACATCCTGAAGAAGGGCCTGTGCCCGAAACGTCGAATCTCCTGTTCCCTGGATGCTGCCTGACCTGCTGTGCTGTTCCAGCAATAAAGTTTCACTGCCTACCTCTCTTACCCTTCCTAGAGTTAACCCATCTATGTGACTGTATCTGAGACATTCCCCCCTTCCTATAGCTGCCATCCATCGCATACTGTTAATGTTGCAAATTCCTGATCACTTCTATTTGTCTCTCCAACCGATCCACTTGATCTGATAAGATTCACATCCAACAGCATTTATGGCAGATATAATCATCAGTAACCCTTAAACTCTCTTTAAACTCCCACACCTGACAAGAAGTACATATCACTGCAAAGACCATTTTTGCTCCTTCACAATCTACAGACCCAGATTCTGTATTCCTCTACAACACTGCCCCAGGTTAAATTAATAGCCATGGCTTATATTTTAAGTTTAATCAAGAGACCTATCTCCAAAAACATATAATCAAGAGAGAATCCACTATAATCTCTACTGCAGATTCTCTGTAGGCCACATTTAAAACAACGATTAACTTATCTGATTCTGTGCTGTGAACTTCGCCCAACAGGTTCCTCCAAGATTAGTTGTGAATTTCACTGTTGGTTAATTTTTCCAGATGCACTCCGATGTCCAGCGATACACGAATTCAAACAGCAAAGGCGGTAACTGTGCAGGTTTTCTCTCTCTCTCTCTCTCTCCTGCACTGTCCTCACCATGTGCTTCCTTTGTCTGCTCTTCTCCCTTTTAAAACTGCTGTTGTTTGACTTTTTTTCTCCAAAGTTCCAAAACAATGCAACAGCATATAAAACAGTAATTGCTGCTCCTGGAATTCGAGGAAATCACCTTCAACACCTAAAATACATCAAAAAAAAGGAGCAGCTCTTACAGCCAGAAATTTTTCCCGTACTCCATCTTGGATTCTAAAAAAATCTTCAATGCTGTGAGCAGGACTACCGCTGACTGTCTCTGGCCTCCATAATCCTGAATGTTCCGAAAAGTTGGTCATGGCCCACATCAACCCAAGCCTCCTAGTCTGCCTCAGTCCCACAGCGGATGCCATCTCCTTAGCTCGACACTCATCCCTGGACCATTCGGACAACAACGACACCTACTTCAGAGTTCTACTCATCAACTACAGCTCTGCTTTCAAAACCATAACCCCCTCCAGACTGATCTCAAAACTCCAAGGCCTAGGTCTCAGCTCCGCCATCTGTAACTAGGTCCTCAGCTTCCTGACCCATAAACTGCCATCTTTGAAGAGAGATGACTGCATCTCAACACTGGCACCTTCCCAAGGATGTGTTCTCAGCCCCCTAATGTATTCCCTCTACACCCACAACTGTGTAGCCAAATTCCGAATGAATATCATCTTCAAATTTGCTGCTGACAACATTGTAGTATGACAGATATCAAACAATGATGAGACAGAATACAGGAAGGTGATAGAGGGCTTGGTGCCATGGTGCAATGATAACAATGTTGGCAAAACAAACAAACTGATCATGGACTTCAGAATGAAATGAGGAGAACACGCCCCCATCTCATCAATGGAACAGAGGTTCAGAGAGTTGAGAGCATCAAGATCCTCAGAGTGACAATAAACGACAATCTGTCCTGGACTTCCCACGTAGATGCAATGGTCAAGAAGGCACAACAACACTTCTTCTTCCCCAGACAGCTGCTCTGCCCAGGACCATAAGAATCTACAGAAGGTGTGTGCATAGCCCAGACTATCACAGAAGCCAACCTTCCATCCATGGACTCCATTTAACTTCTCATTGTTGCGGAAAATCTGCCATCATCATCAAAGACCCTTCCCAACTTGGTAATGCTCTCCTATAACTGCTTCTGTCCTGCAGAAGATACACAAGCTTGATCACACACACCAGCAGGTTCAAGAACAGTTTGTCCCTGCCATTATTAGACTGGTGAATGGACTCACTACCTTCAAATAATGGTGATCTTGTTAATGTTGATCTTGCTTCATGCAATGTAGTCTGTATGCTTCACTCTGTCTAAGCACCCTATGATCTGTATGTCCTTGTTTACTATGATATGTCTGTACTGCTCTCAAACAAAGCTTTTCACTGTACTTAGGTACATGTGACTACAATAAATCAAATCAAATCACAACAAGATGTTTCTTCAATCACACTTGCAAAAGAATAACAGGTTTCCCCCGAACAGATATAGAAAACTTTCTTTTCAGAAATGAAAAAATTTAACTGAGCAGTTTGTTCTACATAGTCATTCTTCCAATCAGATAAAAATGAGAAATTTCTACATGGGGGTCCCTGTTCAAAAACAGCCTCAGTGGGATCCAAAGCAATGCAAGCAGTCATGTGATTGGTAGGAAGCTTTGTTATAAAAATTCTAATGTCAACAGTGAACATTCAATTACCTCTATTAAAGGAGCTACTCCAGATATGTTCACAAAATGTGAAATGAATTCCTTTTTCCTACAATGCTTCAAAACTTGGGTTTACAACAATATTACATATAAAGTAACGTTATGATACTTCCACATTTGCAAACATGAAATATCATTTTTAACTGCATTTCACTGTAAAGTGTATATAAAACAAAAAAATATTTTGACACATTCACACATTCTCATTGGCTCATTCCATGTAACTTACAGAATTATCTCTGATAACTTCATAATATATAATCAACTCAAACTATGTTGAATTTGCCAAGATTCTTGACTAAACATCAGCGATTATGTTGTTCACATTGAACGGAAAACAATCTTGAAAAGATATGGATGTAATAGCAAATTTCATCAAAATACTTTGACATTTTGATTTTAATTTTTTTCCACGAAGACTAGGATGTTATGCCCAATATATACCAATGTCTCTTTGCCCCAATGATAGACATACACTTCAAAATGTTTATGAGCCAGTTGCAATCCCAGGGTTTCATTTCACTGAAGATCTTTCATTTGGTGTTCATTTAGCTTTTCCCAAGTGAAGAATTTGGTAGGACTCTGCCTTTATTATGCACTGAACTTTTTACAGTCTATGCAGAATCTGATAGCATACTCTGGCTGAGTCATTAACGCTACTGGAGGATTCAAGCTACTGTTTCTCTAGTCTTAAGCAAAATAGATCCTGTTTTATCGGATAGTATTCTCCTACACACACATATTTGGCTAAATGTTTATACTTTAGCTTATCCTTCCTCTCTTAAATTGACACTTTCAAATTTGGCGAGTAACATCATTAGGTCTTTTAGCTTTTCGTTGTCTAAATATGAAAGCATGGTCTCTAATCTCGCTAATAGGGTTAGTCAACTTGATAGTAGATGGTTCTTTTTGGAAGTGTCTTCTGTCGACTCTGACAGAGGGTGGTGGTGGAGGGTTGTTTTTCAGACTGGAGGCCTGTTACAACAGGATCTTGATGAGATAGGCCAATGGCTGAGAAGTGGCAGATGGAGTTAAATTCAGATAAATGTGAGGTGCTGCATTTTGGGAAAGCAAATCTTAGCAGGACTTATACACTTAATGGTAAGGTCCTAGGGAGTGTTGCTGAGCAAAGAGACCTTGAAGTGCAGGTTCGAAGCTCCTTGAAAGTGGAGTCGCAGGCAGATAGGATAGTGAAAAAGGCATTTGGTATGCTTTTTTTTTTAAATTGGTCAGAGTATTGAGTACAGGAGTTGGGAGGTCATGTTGTGGCTGTACAGGACATTGGTTAGGTCACTATTAGAATTTTGCATGCAATTCTAGTCTTCTACCTACTGGAAAGATGCTGTGAAACTTGAAAGGGTTCAGAAAAGATTTACAAGGATGTTGCCAGGGTTGGAGAGTTTGAGCTATAGGGAGAGGTTGAATAGGCTAGGGCTGTTTTCCCTGGAGCGTCGGAGGCCGAGGGGTGACCTTATAGAGGTTTATGAAATCATGAGGGGCATTGATAGGATAAATAGACTAAGTCTTTTCCATGGGGTCAGGGAGTCCAGAACTAGAGGGCATAGGTTTCAGGTGAGAGGGGAAAGATATAAAAGCGACCTAAGGGGCAACCTTTTCACACAGAGGGTGTATGGAATAAGCTGCCAGAGGAAGTAGTGGAGGCTAGTACAATTGTAGTATTTAAAAGGCATTTGGATGGATATATGAATAGGAGGGGTTTGGAAAGATATGGACTGGGTGCTGGCAGATGGGACTTGATTGAGTTGGGATATCTGGTCAGTATGGACGAGTTGGACTGAAGGGTCTGTTTCTGTGCTGTCCATCTCTATGACTTGATGACTCTAGTCCTCCTACCTCATCTTCACTGTTATCCTTCATTGTCTTTACTGCTTGACACATCTTCCTGACAGTGATGTTTTTTAAATTAACTTCTGTTTCAAAATAACCTGATCAGAGATATTATTACATAGGTGAGACTTGAACCCGGGCCTTCTGGTCCAGCGATAGTGACACCACTACTGCACCACAAGATGGCCCAATCTCCCCCTGACAGTGATTTTAAAAAAAAATTGAAACTATTCTTCTAATCAACCCATTCAGACATATTAATACACACCTCTGGAGCAGGTGAGACTTGAACCCTGGCCTCTCAGCTCAGAGATAGAGAGACCACCACTGCGCCACAAGATAGCCACTCAAATTGTGATATTACTTCAACATGTTAATATGACACAGCCAATTCTTGTTTCACTGATCAGCTTCTACTGCTAAAACAACCAATATTCAGTCGAGAAGTGAGATATAAATTGGGCAAAGTCTATCATCTCCTTAGATAGAAGGATATCGACCATGACAACTTGATAGTTTCTGAAATTATTTCTTAGCAAATGTAGAATATGATAAAGTCATCTTCCTGATTGCACCATTAACAAAAAAGAATAATTATTTTAAAAAGGGAGAAAATGTGGTTATTCTTGATTGCGTTATCAACCTCTAAGGTTGAGTAACAAATTATTTTATTCCATCATAGCTTTTCAGTTCAACTTCACAAAACTATGATGAATTTACACTTAGGGAGAGTACAGGTGAAAGTGATCCAAAAAAGACAAAGAATGGGATGAATAACTCATGTGAACACTGGATATCAAAGGATGTACAGGCTTGGATAAAAAGAGAAAAAGAGGCAAGCACCAGATACTGAGGATTCAAACACAATGTGCAAGGGGAAACTTTAAAGGAAATTAGGAGAGCAAAGAGAGAGCACAAAAGAATATTGGCTGGGAAAATAAAGGAAAATCTTAAATTATTTTATATGAACATTAAGGATAAAAGGATAACTTTTGTACTTGCAGTTGATCTGTAGAGTCAGAGGATTTTGGTCGAGTTCTCAATGAATACTGTGTGTCAGAGTCAGAGGCATAATTAGGGAATAGGACTGTGATGTATTTAAATACATTAGCATAGGCAGAAAGGAGATTCTGAGTGATCTGATAGGCTTAAGAGTAGATAAATATCCATAACCAGCAATCTCTTCCAAAGTTGGCTTTGATAAAAAGTATTGGCTAAGGTCAAAACTGTTTTCTAATTCTGCAGGTCTTCTTTTCAACAATGTGATTTTTTTTGTCTCCTGCCTTTTTCCTGTCCCTCTTGACTGTTAGTCCCTACGAATTGAGGTCAATAACGTTTCCCGTGTATTGACTCAGCTCTGGCATGCAGATCCAGCCATTAAATATATTGGTAAGAGTAGAGAATAGCAATATGGATGAGTATGTGCTAGAGAGAATTGGACAAAGCCCCGCTTTACCCTGCTGCTGATCATGAAAGGATTTGGTGTTGTTCCATTGTAACTGACAACATTATGCATACTTTTGTGGAAAGAAGAAATAATTTCTATGCATCCAGCTTTGTTCCCATGGCAGTTTGAAGAGCCTATCTCTGCTAATGAGCTGAAAGGTCTGTTTGATCGGGTCTATGAAGGTAATGTTGAATGGTCACACTTGTGACAATTCTATCGTTGTTGAGGTTAGAAATGCATGTCAACTGTTGATCTGCCATAAGTCATAGGAGCATAAATTAGGCCATTCAACCCATTGAGTCTGCTCTGCTCTCATGGCTGATAGAATGTGGTTGAGAAACCTCTCGCTTTCTCCCCACTTGATCCCCTTGACAATCATGAACCGCCACAGCTTTCTGTAGCATTGAATTTCATAGATTCACTACTCTTGGGCTAAAAAAGTTTCTCCTTCATTCTAAAAGGTTTTCCCTTTACTCTAAGGCTGTGACCTTGGGTCCTAGTCTCTCCTTCCAATGGAAATATCTTCCCAACATCTACTCTGACCCGGCCACTCAATATTCTGTAAGTTTCAATTAGATTCCCCCTCATTCATATAAATTCCATTGTACATAGACCCAGAGTTGACAAACGTTCCTCATATGTTAAGCTGGGACCATTCTCATGAACCTCCTCTGAACCGCTCCAGGGCCTTCCTGAGATATGGGGCCTAAAACTGCATGAAATTCTCCATACATGTCCAATGAAGCTACATTGAGGTCCAAGTTACTAACTCAGTGGTTCATCTCTGTCCAACCCTCAAAAGAAAACATTATTGCATCCACAGAACATTTTTATGTCCCTCAATACATGCTGTAGGAGTCAGCTTGAATGAGCATGGCACATTAATTTCCAGTTCACTCCATACCTTGAGTAATTTTGTAATCTAGCCACATGCTTTCAGGAATCAGACTAAGAGAGGTGAAGTGATCAGGAGCAGGCTGTCCAGCCTGTGTTACTGAAGATGAGACCATGGTGCTGGAAAAGCACAGCAGGTCAGGAAGCATCCGAGAAGCAGGAGAATCGACATTTTGGGTAAGAGCCCTTTGATGAAGGGCTCTTGCCCAAAACATTGATTCTCTTGCTCCTCGGATGCTGCCTGACATGCTGTGCTTTTCCAGCACCACACTCTCGACTTTGATCTCCAGCATCTGCAGTCCTCACTTTCTCCCTCTGTTACTGAAGTACTGTGTTTCATGTCAGTTAAATTATCTGAGCACTTTGTGCACACAGCAATAATTGGGGTCAGATTCTGAAAAGAAGCCTTTCATTAACTTGCATTTTCACTAAACAAACTTAAATGTAATTTTATTTTACAAAGAAGACCATACATCAAATATTACTAAATTATTTGATATCACAAGGTCATGAAATGTGCTATATAAGTGTAAGCATTCATTTTTTAAATTCTAAAGTTGGAATTTAGACTTGGGTTCAAGAAATTGAAGTACTGAATCTGAATCAACATATTAAATTCATTAAATCATAATTAGGTTTTTCAGTCCTTAAGATCGCTTCCAAATGGACAGAGAAAATTAAGTGCTGTGTTTTTTGTACATGTTTTGAAGAAGGGTCACTGAACCTAAAATCTTAACTCTAATTTCTCTCCGCAAATGCTGCTGGACCTACAGAGTTTTTCCAGAAATTTCTGTTTTTGTTTCTGATTTCCAGGACCCGCACTTCTTTCAGTTATTATTTAGTATTCGACTCACTGCCAGACCTCTTCCAGGCATGCTCACCTTGAAGTTCTGCTCCTTTCTGCTACAGAAGTTGCATTGCAATCTTTTTTTTCTTGTCCACAGTCATTAATTTTGTTGTCACTGCTGGTGTTTGACAAAGGTATTTGCTAAACCTTGTTTCTACAGCCACAGCACATTCATTAACGACTGCCTCCAGCTCAGACTCACTCCAAGTGAGTTCCAACTTAAGTTTCATCCCTAGTGTTTTGAATCTACCTAGGATCATAGGTATTTTCTTATGTTCAATGCTCCACTGACAGCTGCTCTTGCTGCATCCTGAGACCCACACTCGATGCAATGCGACATCATGTGCACAATCTTGATCTCTCTCTATCTCCAAGCAGCACTCTACTCCCTAGTTTCACTTCATCCTCCGACTTATTTGACGTGCTAACAAGAATTTTTTTCTTTTCCTTTCAGGCATCAAGGAACAGACAATTCAAAAACTCAGGCTCAACTCAAATGCAATCCACGGCCTTGTAGAACCTTCCTCCCCTCCCCGTCCCTCCGACTCATCCCCCCTCCTAACACCATCTCATGTTGTGTATTTATTATCCCTCCTGACCTTCCACTCTCTGTTGCTCAGTGAAGGTTTCAGTTTTATCCAGCTGCATCGCTACCTCAATGAATTTTGGGCACGATGAGGCATTGAACTCTTCTTCTGTCGCCTTTGCCTCCATGCCCATTTCTTTGGGCAAAAGTCCTCTCCCCATTCCACTGATTCCTTCATCCACCATCAACACCTTCTCTTCACCTGGACCCATCCCTCTGGCCTTTTACCTGCAATCAACCTGTTCATCGAGAGCTATTGACATGACATTTGTTGCCTCAAAGTCTCTTCCCTCCTCACCTATTCCAACCTATCTCCAAGTGAACTGACTGCATTCCATGCTTTCAGATCCAACCCTGACTTTGTAATGAAGCCTGCTGACAAGGGTGGTGCTGATGTTCTATTGTGGACTGACCTCGACATTGCAGAGGTTGAGCACCAGCTCTCAGATACCTCCTCCTATCTCCCCTGGACCATGACCCCACCATGGAACATCAGGTCATTATGTCCACTATGCTCACTAACCTCATTTCATCTGGTGATCTCTCCCCACTGCCTCCAAGTTCATAGTTTCCCAACCCCAGACAGCTCACTTCTACCTCCTTCCCAAAATCAACAAACAGGACTGCCCCATTGTTTCTGCCTGCTCCTGTCCCACAGAACTCATCTCTTTTTACCTCCAGTTGATGTTTTTCAGTCCAATCTCTTCCCACTTATATCCGTGATACCTCTGATACTCTGTGTCAGTTTCAGAACCTCTACTTTGGGGGCACTAGCCACCGCTTCTTTACCACAGAAGTGCAATCTTTTTACATGTCCATCCCCCATCAGGACAGAACTGGAAAATGGCCTGAAGCACACCATCCGCCACCACTCTCCTCCAAGCACTTCATCACCTGGACAACCTTTCTTTTTACTCCTCTTACTTTCTTCAGGTCAAAAGGATGGCCATGGTTACCTGCATGGACTCCAGTTATGCTTGCCTCCTTGTTTCCATCCTACTCGGGCCCCCCATTCCCAACTCTTTCTCCAGTACATTATTTACAGTACTGCTTTTCTCTCTCATCTGGAATTGGAAATGTTTATCAACTTTGCTTTTAATTTTAATTTCCACCCTGCTCTCGCCTTCACCTAGTCCACTTTCTTTTCCTCAAGGTCTGTTTCTGGGGATAGGTTGGCCACCAATATCCACAATAAACCAACTGACTTCCAAAGTTACCTTGACTACACATCCTCACACCCAGTATTCCAATCTTTCAGTTCCTCTGTCTCCACCGCATCAGTTCTGATGATGCCTACTGCAACAGGAGGGTCTCCAAAAGGCCCACCTTCTTCCTCAACTGAGCATTCCCCAGCATTGTAATTGACCACAACAGCAGCAGCATGTAAGTCCTCCCTCACATCCCACCAGCATCCACATCAAGAGGATTATCTGCCATTTCTGCCATCTCCAGGTGGATGCCAGGAGCAGATATACTTTCCCCTCCCCTCCCTTGTCAGCCTTTCATAAAGGCTGACAAGGGTGTCGTCCAGGACCAGGGCCAGGGTGTCCTCCAGGACACCCTGGTCCACTCTTCCTTCACTCCGAACATCCACTGCCCAACAACCTCATGGTACCTTCCCCTGCAACCGTGGAGTAACTGCCTGTTTACTTCTTCCCTCGTCAGTATCCAGGGCTCAAACACACCTTCTAAGTGAAGCAACACTTTATCTGCACTTCACTCAATCTAGTCTATTGCATTCACAGCTAACAATGTAGTCTCCTCTACTCTGAGGAAACAAAGCATAGATTGGTTGACAGCTTTGCAGAACACCTGTATTTTGTCCACAAAAAAAGACTCTGAGATTCCAGTTGCCTGACACTTCAACACATTATCTTGTTCTCTGGCCAACATCTCTGTCTCTGGCTTGCTGCAGTGCTCCATAGAAACTCAGCATAAGCTGGAAGAACAACATCTCATTTTCTGCTTGGGAACTCTACAGCCTTCCAGACTCAATATTGAGTTAATCAATTCTAGGGCAGGAGGCACCTTTTGCAATGTCCTTACCCCAAGCCCCTCACACCAACTTTGTTATCCCATGGTCTGCTATTACACACAGCCCATTGTCAATCACTAAAAGATCCCATTAGCAGCTATTCATCCTCCTCGGCCGACTGTTATCCACTCTTTTATCTGTCCAATTGTTCTTCTTTCCAGTTCTGAAGAAGGGTCACTGGATCCAAAGCATTAACTCTGATTTCTTCCCTATATGCTGCTGGATCTGATGAGCTTTTCCAGCAATTTCTGTTTTAGTTTCGGATTTCCAGCATCCGCAGTTCTTTAATTTGTTATTCTGTTTTGCGTAGAATTACTCCGATGCAGGGTACAAAATCAGTTGGGCAGCTCCTTCAAAAGCAAACTCATTAAGTCAGTGGGCTGAATTTTCCCATTTACAGTTCGTGTGGTGGCAAGTGAACTGTATAGTGTCCATTTTGACAAGACCTGGCGTAATTCCTATTGCACATCTTCTGCTTTTTGCCTCATTAATTGTGCAAGCAAGATAGTGGGCAAGTTTCTCAATAAATTCTCATGATGAGCAAAATGATTTCCTCAAATCCAGTGAGACCTTCTGATGTTGCAAGTCAGAAACTACTTGTTATATGGCTGTGTTTGAGTCTTATCATTGAGGGATGTCCCTGCATTAAGCGAAGCTCACTCCACGTTTCCAAGATGGAGACCTGGAAGTGCTGGAGATGGAGTATTGGAGAACAGGTCAATCTTCTTAACTGAAAGCTTGCAGGATGACTTATCTCTCATCATAGCCCAATCATCAATAATGCTAATATGACAGTGTTGTTTAACATACTGCTGCAGGACAATGTTATTTGGGCCATACCCTGATCAGCTGGCAAGGCAAATTATGAGGTCTGTACACATCAATAAATGAAGCTCACAGCATTCCTGCAACTATTTTGCTTTGGCTGGCAAATAGTGAACGGTTAAAGCTGCAAATGCCTGGATTATCCTTGATAAAGTCTGTGCGGTAATCTGATGTATTCCCTGTGCATATTCTGTAACTGTGTCATGCCTTGTCTGCTGTTTTTAAAATCACCAAATTCTGGGAGTTATCCTTGAAAACCTCCAGTTGTATTTAACAAGATTGTTAATGGATTGTGGTCAGTTTCACTTTTATCCGCTAGGCTTAGGATACAGTCAGACAATTTCTCTCACGCCAAGATGGGTCACTGAGATTTCCCAGCAATTTCTGTTTTTGTTTTAAGGATATCTGACAGAACGTTCGTGCTATTTCCAATTCAAAGTGTTTGTGTTGGCCATTGATGACAACAGCAAGCTCCATTACTGACTATCAAGGTTTGTGACCATCCCAAGAGAAAGAATTGCTGAGCAGATTCACCTTTCAAAGTGGATATTTTGTGTTTTCTTAATATGTGCTTTTATTTTAATGATAAGAGACTTCTGAACTGCAACAGGACTGTCTACGGTGGTGTCAGTGCCGGTAACCCCTCACCGTGTGGATTCCATCTTGGCATTGCTGGTTGCTGAAAAAGTTGCGGTTGCCATCTTTTCTGCATGCTATCCCAATTGCTGCCATAGTGCAATTCTGATTCTACCCTCTGATTCTGTTCTTGTTCAGCCTGAGGCCCTATATTATCCACAATGCACTTGAGTGGTTTAAGATATACCGTAGAACCTTGATTATCCGAACAAGACGGGCAGATTGTTCGGGTAATCAATCTGATCACAAGCAAGTGGTAATTTATGAGTGCCGGTTATCCGAACATTTCTCGGTTATCCAGCAATGCACGCCATAATGTGGTTTAACCCGATAACTGATCTTTCGTAACCAAGCAGTAGAGTGTGGGTTATCGAACATTTCTCAGCTATCTGACAATGCATGCCATAATGCCATTTAATTGATAACTGATTGCTGAGTTGCCTAATGCTGTATTTATGGGACTGAGAGATCTTGTTCGGAAAATCTGAAATTCGGATAATTGACGTTTGGATAATTGAGGTTTTCTGTACTTCATTGCTCACCGAAGTGAACTCATTCTGCCCCCAGTGTTCTCTGTGTTGATCAGCAAATTGGTCAATGTTAAGGTCCTTGTTTGTATGCTGTATACTGCCGCAGGGTTGCTTTTCAGTCTGTACTCCCTCTTTAGTGGTTGGATTGCTTATCTGGTCATGTAATTCACTCACCGCACTGTATTGACATTAGACTTCCTTTCAGCTGGCCCGCGCTGCTTGTCCCTTGTTTCATGATTCTTGTCACCATTACCATCATATAGTAACATTAATTCTATTCTTAGTTGAGTGAATACCAATTGTCTTTATTGAACATAACTACATACAAGGGATGATAAGAGAGGACATCTTGGAACTGCACAAACTTAGATCCTGGTTCCATGTGACCTGACATCACTGTGACATAACAAACCAAAGTAAAATAGTTCAGATGCTGGTAATCTATACAAAAACAGAAAATGTTGGAGAAAATCAGCAATTCTAGCAGTATCTGTGGAGTAAGAAGCCTCTGCTTCAAAACTGTTTGATACCAGCGTCAGTGTGACACACATAATCAGTAGCTATTATTAGACTTAAGATATACTTAGCTTCCTCGTCCACATCAATAATTATGATTTTGAATTTTGTTTGTTTCTTTGGTTATGATCCTGGCTGATCTTACTTCTGGGTAAGTCAGATCCTGGAATGACATTGGGCTTGAGAGAAAATACTTTGTTCATTATTAATTCAATGTGACTGCCTTTCACTGAAATGTAAGCACACAGAGCTGCAAATTTAGTTTGAGCAGCAAATCTAAACAAAGCTATTTAAATGTTTGAAGGATTTCCAAATTAAATCTCATCTACTCCCCAACACCATCACTTTCCAATTACTCAAAACCAGATAAGTTTTCTTTCCCTGTCCAATCTGGAGATTTAGCTTAACTACTTCATTTTTGTTCCTGTTCTGTGAGGTTTGAAGATTTTTTATTCATATATCAGAAAGGCATGACAGTAACCGTGGGAGTTTTTAATCAGCATAGAGCTGGAAAAGTCAGATGGGCAAATGTAGTATAGATTTGAAATTCATAGACTGTTTTGTTTTTGGGGCCACCCAGAAAACAGGTTACACCAAACCCGATATTGTGCATTGTAATAGGATTACTGAATGGTCTTATACATTCCTGAAGAAGGGCTAATGCCCGAAACGTCGATTCTCCTGTTCCCTAGATGCTGCCTGACCTGCTGCGCTTTTCCAGCAACACATTTCCATCTCTGATCTCCAGCATCTGCAGACCTCACTTTCTCCTGAATGGTCTTATACCAAAGGCACTTCTAAGTAGCAGTGACCATCATACATCTGAATTTTACATTCGGTTTGAGGGAGAGAGGCGTGGATCTGAGACTATTTATTAAAATGT
The DNA here is from genome assembly GCF_037043375.1 of Chiloscyllium plagiosum. Classification (NCBI taxonomy): domain Eukaryota; kingdom Metazoa; phylum Chordata; class Chondrichthyes; order Orectolobiformes; family Hemiscylliidae; genus Chiloscyllium; species Chiloscyllium plagiosum. The sequence continues at coordinate 81,785,752 of NW_028270142.1, read as the reverse complement.
AATTAAGGAAATTGAAGAGTGTGTCAAAGCAGAGCTAGTTAAAGTGAGTTGGTGAATCAAATCAAAGGATAAGTCAACGGAAATGTTGTGGCCAACATTTAAGGGAATATTTCTGAATACACGAATAGATATGTTCCAAGAAGTAAGAAAAATTTCAAGGAGCGGACACACTGTTCATGGTTAACAATAAATGTTAAAAATAGTATTAAACTAAAAGAAAAAGAGTATAGTTTTGTAAAGACAGGCGGCAAGTCAGACGATTGGATAGAATATTTTTTAAAAAAGCACAAAGAATACCCTCAAACAATGGCTGCTGGTATGAGGGATTCCAGTGCAATGGTGCAAAGCCTCGATGACAACTGATGCTTCCCAAGGCAATTTGTTGCCACAGGAGTAAGTAGAAAGTAAGAACACCTTCCTCACTCACTGCTACCTCCTTCTGTACATAATGATGTGACATAAGGAAGAGGAATAGTAGTAGTTCAAGCTTGGTTTGTCACTCAATATGACTGTGGCTGATTTTAAGCTTCAACTTCACTTTCCCACATATTCTCAATATCCCTTGATTCCACAGAGACTAAAAAGCTTTCTCCCTTAACCTTGAACATATTCAATAGTGAAGCATCCAAAACTCTCTGAGATAGACAATGCTAAAGATTCATGATGCTTTGATGGAAGAAATATCTCCTCATTTCACTCCTAAGTGATTAACCCCTTATCCTGAAGCTGTGTCCTTTTGTCTGAGACTCCTCAGCCAGGGCAGACAATCTATCAATATCTATCCTGTCAAGACCTTTCAAAGTCCTATGTTTCAGTCAGATCAGCTCTCATTTTCAAATTTCTAAAGAAAGTACTTAGCCTCTCATCATGGGACAACTGTCTCATCCCAGAGTCAAATCTAATGGACTTTTGCTTTACTGCCTTAAATGCAACTGTATTTTATCTTAAGGAGAAACTGCACACACATTCTAGGTGTGGTCTTGCTAAAGCTCTGTATAATTATTGCAAACATTTTTAATCCTGTACTCCAATACCATTGCAATGAAAGACAAAACCCTCTTTACACTCTTGATTGTTTGCTTTGCCTGAAAGCTAACTTTCTGGGTTATTTAGACAAATGCACCCAAGACGTTCTGAACATCAGCATTTATAAGTTTTAGGCCTTTGAAAAAAAATTCTGCTTTCCACTCTCAATACTGAAGTGGGTAACTCCATACTTCCCCACTAATACTGCATATGTATTTTGCTCACTCACTTAATTTGTCTAAATTTCTTTGTACTCTCCTTGTTTCCCTCCTTACCTTACATTTAGTCATAGCTTTATATCATTGAAAACATTAGAAGCATTAGTTTGTTCACCTAATTTATTAATGCAGATTGCAAGTAGCTGGTCACATCATGCCAATTTGAAAATAATCCATTTATCCCTCCTTTCTGCTTTATGATAATAAACAGTTCCTTTATTCACATGAATATTTCTCCTAACTCTATTAACCTTATCAAATGCATTTTTCAAATCTAAGTATACGACATTTACTGGCTTCCCTTTATCTACCATTCCAGTTAAAAACTTAGAAAAACAGTAATTGATTTGTCAAATGGGATTTCCATTTCAGTAAACCATGTTTACATGTTCTAATCATATGATCCTTTCCAAATTGCATTTCCAAGACTTCCTTAAAAACATATCCTGAAAACTTTCTGATGACTGACACCACAATGATTGACCCATAGTTTCTTGATTTCTCTCTCCCCTTTTTCTGAAATTGCAGTGTTAAATTTGATAATTTCCAGTCTGCAGATATCTTTCCAGAATGTAAGGAATTTTGGAAAATTCCAGCCAGCATAAACACTGTGTGCAGTTATCTTTTCTAATATTTAATGATATAGGTTATCAGATCCTCGGGCTTTATCAAATTTTATTCCCTTGACGTTCTCCAATGACAATTAATTTTCCCAATCTCATTATATCCCAATCAATCATCAGGATGGCTCAGTGGCACATTGGTGCCTCACAGCATCAAGGACCCAAGTTGAATTCCAGCCTTGGGTGCTGGTCTGTGTGGAGTTTGTACATTCTCACCATGTCTGTGTGGGTGTCCTCCAGGAGCTCAAGTTTCATCCTACTGTCCAGAGATGTGCAGGCTAGGTGGATTAGCCATGGAAAGTTGCCTCATAGTGTCCAGGGATGTGCAGGTGAGGTGGATTAGCCATAGTTATTGGGATTGGGAGGGATCTTCTTCAGAGGATGGTGTAGACTCATTGGGCTGAATGGCTTCTTTCTGCACTGTAGGGATTCCATGATCAACCTGAGTTGTAATTTTGAACCACACATCATTTTGTGGTAACAAATGCCAACCACTGGATTCTGCATGGCACTTTTATAACCCAAAGAACCTTTGCAAGTGTTGGAAATAGCTATTAAAAACATTATCAGCCTCTAAAATTGTTGCCAGTAATTTTATCCATATTTAGGGCATGGTTAGCACTACTGTCTCACAGCACCAGGGTCCCAGGTTCTATTCCAGCCTTGGGCAACTGTCTGTGTGGAGTTTCTACATTCTCCCCGTGTCTGCGTGGGTTTCCTCCGGGTGCTCTGGTTTTCTCCCACAATCCAAAGATGTGCAGGTCAGGTGAATCGGCCATACTAAATTGCCCATAGGGTTCGGTGTATTAGTCAGAGGGAAATAGGTCTGGGTAGCTTACTCTTTGGAGGGTTGGTGTGGACTTGTTGGGCTGAAGGGCCTGTTTCCACACTGTAGGGAATCTAATCTTATATGGCAACGCCCTTGTAACGTAGCCATCATTTCTTGTAAATAGTCCTTTCAATGATTTCCCAATGTTAAACTGCAGCAGATTATGACATATGAATGAAGATCAATCAGCCTGGCTGGACAAATTAGTAAACAGGGCTCTCAGTAATAGACCATAGGTGCAGGAATAGGCCATTCTGCCCTTCGAGCAATTAATCTACAATTAATGTTCAGAGTTCTAATTGGAAAAATAGCTTTCTTTGTCAGAAAAGTTCAATATAATTTAATATTTGAACCTTACATTTCTGAGAGGGATTAATAATACAACATCTTAACTAGAGACATTTTCTTCCTAAAACTTCATGTCAAAGTCCAAATATGAGGATGCAGAGATCAACTCTGTAGTTAGCAATACTATCTGTGATCAGGTCATTCACAACTTGAAAAAGATGGAATTTCTTGCCAGGGCTTCTCTTGGTCCAAAAATTACCTCTGGAGTTCTTAAAGCATCTATCCTTGAGCTTTTCCAATTTCTCATTTCTATCCGGTCCATCTTGTAACAGCACCTCATGATAATATCTCAGTGATTTCAGTGCAATGTATTAACATATCTTAACAAATATCCTGTTATATGTTCCTTTCAAAAGTGGTTGACATCTGAAATAAAAAATCACACCACACTGGGTAATAGTCCAAAAAGGTTTATTTGAAATTACAAGGGTTCAGAGCTCCCGCACCCCCCCCCCCCCACTCCCCCACCCCCACCTCCTTCCTGAGGCAACTAGTGAGGAAGATCTGAGGCTGAATGTCCTTGACAGCTGAAGTGGCATTTTATAAATTCCTACTTTTTGGAAATAAAATCAATCTGATTCCAGACTGAATTGAAACATGGCCTCACATCTAAAATGCATTGTCTGACCTGAGATGTCTCCCTTATTTTGATAAAACCTGAAGTTATCTCAGGGCAGTGACTGAAATCAAATTCTGGGATTTCCATCTTAATCAATCAAAACCTGCACCTCCATTCTAACTGGTTAAAGACATAATAGCCATCTCAGTTTGTTCAATACATTTATATAAGTTTTATGACCCTTTGATCTTTACTTCATAAATTCAGTGTCCGATGTATTCTCTTTCATTGTCTGCCTGAGGAAGGAGAGAGGGCTCTGAAAGTTTACAGCTTCAAATAAACTTGTTGGACTATAACCTGGTGTTATGTGATTGTTGACTTTGTCCATTCCAGTCCAACACCGGAACTTTCACATCCGAGATAAAGTTAGTTCAACATGAACAAAGGAAATTAGACAGTTAGTATTTATCTTAAGGTCAATAATTAGCCTGAATAAATAAAACAGTTGAAGAGTGAAATCATGAAAATGTTAGTGATGCAGGAAAATTTGATTTCAAGGAAAGGTCAGCTATAATTTTCATACCTTCATATTTCTCTGAATCTGGCCTTGCAATGTTTCTGTAATTTTATCAAATGCCAGAGATGAACGAGTACTCATCTGTGATTGTCCTCGAACACTCAAATCTGCCCAGCAAGGCAAACCATTAGCCTCCAAATATGTCCTCACTTTTTGCACCTATTAAATTGTAAAATATATATTAATTTACACAAAGTTACTCTAAATGATGTAAACATGTAAGTATGAAGTTTTGTGAACACATTTCAGTGTTGTTATTATTGAGAAAGTAAATAATTTGTTGATAATAATAGACCTATTGATGTATATGAGTAAAAGTTCTATTATTACACAGTCCAAAAGGTGTGCAGATTAGGTGAATTGGCTATGCTAAATTGCCCATAGTGTTCATGGTTAGGTGGATTAGCAATGGGAAATGTAAGGTTACAAGGATAGGGTAAGGGAGTGGATTTAGGTTGGATGCTTGTCAGAGGTCAGTGTGACCTCTTGGCTTGCTTCATATTGTGGGAGTTCTATGGTACTACAACTGATTTTAAAAAAAAGATTGACTTACATCCCAATGTCAAGATAGCTACTTTGGAAGAGTAAACATTAATATTGTTACATTGTGGTGCACAACACAGGCTATTTACAAAATAATATTTCAACACAAATGGACCAAAGTTACAACAGTGATTTAATTAGTTATGTTTTAATCAGCAGCGAAGCTGATAAATTTCTTGACTCAAGGAAGATTTTAAGAAACGTATTGTTACAGCATTAATGTTGAACCACTAATATATCAAGTAACACAAATCTATTTTTAGAAGTGGTTTGACCTATAAAAATAAGCAATGGATTTTGAAAGGTTAATATTCCTATGTCTAAGCAGGGAGCATCAAACCAGTAAATTGCAATTCATTGGCTCATTGTGCACATACTTGAAAAGCAATAAATCATGTCACTGATGTTTTTATTATGCACAAACTAATGTTAATGACAAGAAAATGCATGGGTTCCAGAAGAGAAAGGTGATTTCCTGTGCCACTTTCTGCTTTCAAATGGGAAGAGGAAATTTAATCCCACTTATCATATAATTGTTTAGCCAAATAATTTTTGCCTTGGTCAATTATGTCTTTTGAGAAAATTTGAGGAAATACTTCTCATATTCTCAGCGATATCAATGAGTACTTTCAGGAAAATTCTGGAACAGGCACATTTTATGTCTTTCTCAGTCAGTTATCATAAAGAAGGGTACCTGTGAACACATCAAGGGCAGAGAATATGGTTTCCATCATCTTGTTCATGCTATTTGTCATTCAATCTGCAATCATCTTGCTTTAATTAGACTCAAAAATTCTTATTGAACACATGTAAATGCTATCTCACAGAAGTAGACACAACTGGATGTTTAAATTCAGGCTTTTGAAAAGATGATAACTAAAGAATCCATTGTGGCTATTATAAAAATGTACATTTGGTTGAGGGAGCAATGTTTATGCATACACTTTTTTAACTGAGAATTTTTAGCAAGGGTAGTCAGAGTTGTGGAGCTAAGGGGTGGTGTTGGTACTGATGAAAAATAAGTAATAACGTCACAAGTGCAATAACGTTTAACTTAATGCAGCAACTCTAGGACCATTCTGGCTTCTCTGGGTCTGCATTCAAGAACATAAATCTGAAAAAAATGTTACAAGTGAAAAGACATGGATGTACTCATACCGAATGTGACCAATGATGAGGTCCTCTTGTGGTGTAGAGGTAGATTCCCTACCCCTGGACCAAGAAGCCTAGTCTCAACTCCTCCCTGCTCCAGATGTATGTAATAATGTGTGGCCAGTGATAACATGGTTTACTTCAGTGCCATTTTGAAGTGGATGCTTTAAGTGAACAGTAAGCCCCAATGTGAGCATGCAAGAGATTTATTATCTACTTCAACTGATCCCCAAAGAACAACTGCCATGGTTGTTTTGTTAGTGAGCAAAATAAAATGTGGGAAGATAGCACATTTAATTTTTAATGCATACACCATAGTGTAGAAAACTATTGTTAGAAGTAGATTTGAGTATGTTCAAATCACTGAATAGTTAAAAATAAAATGGAGAAAGCTAAAGTAAGAAGGGTCACTAAATAACTGAAGAAGAATCTGAAGAAGGGTCACTGGATTCAAAGTATTTTTTTTTCTCCACAGATGCTGTAAGATCTGCTATGTTTCTCCAACAATTTTTGTTGTTGTTTCAAATTTCCAGCATCCTCAGTTCTTTGTGTTTATTTTCCATCACTGAGTGGCAGGGACTGATAATCATGGAAGACTCACCCAGGATGTCAGTGCTTTTTCGACTCAATGCCTATATAGTTATGACAGGAATTGATAAATTACTGTTTGAATTAATAAGTACAACCCTATGACTGACCATTCTAAATATCTTTTGGTTAAATGAATTATGTTTCTGGTGCTTGCGAGATATATTGGTTATCGTTTATTGGCTCTTTCATATAACATGCCAAATCAGCCAAGGTGACAGAAAACTGAAAAACATTATAATTTATTTCCCTCTTAACCCTCACACGTTTGTTGCCAGCTTCAGTTCATTTAATCCTTCATTTAACTGTGTGAAATATCAACTCATTAAAAGGCATAAGCAGCTCTTAGGTGGCATGACTTTCTTATTAGCTTGATTGCAAACATATCTCTGGGGGCTGTTCTAGCAGTTGTAGCTCTTTACAAAATGTGTAGCTGCCAACATTTCTAATTTCAGACACCTTTTCTTGTACACCTAGGGTTAGAAATCTCATGACAATACCAAGCATCACACATGGACATCAATCACAGTCAAATGCCAACTTATTGTAGCAGCCATGAATTATTGGTGAAGTCAAATAACTTTAATCAATGCACATACAATGTTACCTTGCCACATTTGTATTAGGAGGTTTTCCTTCTTCCACAATTTTTTTGTTTGGGAGTATAAGTTCAAAGTAAATTTACTGAACGTGACAATGGCCGCATTAGCCCTCATTCTGCCTATAGAATGAGGGCTAATGCAGATAAATCATCTCAACCAGATTTTTGTTTATTCTGCAACCTGCTGTGGACTCTTGCCTTAAAATCCTTATTATAAATGTTAATGCTGATGCGCAGAATAAATATTTTTTCCCTATTTCTGCATTTCACTAGCCCAGGCATGGATGCAAATAAATATGTACACAATAGTGAGTTTTGAGAAGATTTGTAGCTCAGGTTGAGGTTCTGGATATAGGCTTGCTCACTGAGCTGGGAGGTTCATTTCCAGACATTTCGTCACCCTACTAGGTAACATCTTCAGTGGGCCTCAGGCAAAGCAGTGTACATGATTCCTGTTTTCTATTTATATATTTGGGTTTAAATATATAAATAGAAAGCAGGAATCATGTACACTGCTTCGCCTGAGGCCCACTGAAGATGTTACCTAGTAGGGTGATGAAACATCTGGAAATGAACCTCCCAGCTCAGCGAGCAAACCTACATCCATATGTACACAATTGTTGATTGCATAATATACACCAATATCCCGCTTAAGTGGGAAAGACAACTGAAGCAAATATTGCTGCTAATCAATTATGTTCGACTGAATTAATTCACAAGTTAAAGGAATCAGAATAAACCCTCAACAATATATTACATAACAATGAATTATGGACATATTTAATTGAACTGTTCAGATATGCTATGGCACATTTCTGGAAGGGGTGGGAATTGAACGCATTTCTGGTGGAATGTTAGGGACATTACTACTGCCCCTCAAAAGCCCCCAACAATATATTTTGATAAACTAGGCCACTGTACCTTTATTACTTTGAGAATCGATCAAGCATAGTCCCCAAGGAGGTCTGCAGCTAACCATTTTTTTATTGGACAGAAAGAATAGTCTCTATATTAAAAGCACACATCATGTATTCGAACTGCAGTATGAATTATTGTTATTTAATATATCCTGAATTAATGTTCAGGATACTGGCCTGTGAAACATTCCACCTCCTCCAGTTACAATAAATTTAAAAGAGAAGATTCTTAAAGGAGCCATTCCCTTCTTCTATAACTTGGGCCCCTACGTGGCTGCAGCTGACATACCCTCAGTCACACCACACACCACCACCTCCAACACACCAATTAACTATCAATTCCAGCAGTCACCATTGCAAGACAATATGCCCAGGAGAGGGCAACAACATACCCAAAAGCCACTGACATCTCAAAACATAGTTAAAATGTCAGTCAATGGGTACCATGAACATTTTGTTTTCCTTGTTGGACCTCATATATTTAATATATTTAACTAGATGAAATCAACACCACAGGAGTTGTTACCTTAAATGTTCTACAGATCTTTTAATTGATAGGAAAACCTTCCCTACTATTGCATACTATTGCTGCTTGAAACAGTTCCTGCTTAAATACAACATGAAATGTTTCTCTTCTGCAGAGAAAACACAGCCTCTGAAGAATTGTTTTGCATCACAACTATTTTCTAATTCGTGGATGATGACCACAAGATTTTTACAAACAATCTGGATCAGGTCCTTGGAAGCATTCTACAGTCTATGGGACTCAACAATGAGTTCAACAATTTTAGAATGTGACCCTTGTATCAATTTTGTCTCATGTTTTATTTTTATTTCAGCTGTTTCTTTTCTTCTTTAATTCTCGATTCTTTCATTTGAGTGGCGACTATTCAAATATTCAGAATTGATCTGAACACAACTTTCAGTCATTTAATCTCTCCTACCCTCAGACCCTCACCACAGATCTTCCTGTTCCAATTCTTGTTTCCTCTGACCCCTTGTATGTGCTTAAAACCTTAAAGACATGTCTATTTTTCTTGGTTAGACCATAAGACCATACGATGTAGTAGTAGATTTAGATCATTCAGCCCATTGAATCTACTCTGCCATTCACTCATATTGATTCTCCTGCCTTCTCCCCATAAACTTTGATCTCCTTTCTAATTAAGCACCACTGTATCTCTTTCTGAACACACACAATGACTTGGCCTCCACAGCCTTGTGTGGCAATGGGTTCTCCAGATTAATCATCTTTGAGCTGAAGAAATTCCACCTCATCTCAGTTCAAAATGTTCGTCCCTTCACTCTAAGGCTGTACCCTTGGGACCTACCCTCTCCTCCTCATGGAAACATCTTCTCCATGTCCAATCTACGCAGGCTTCTCAGTATTCTGTAAATTTCAATCAGACCTGTGCTCATCCTTCTAAACTCCTTTTTTACAGATCCAAAGTCCTCAACTGCTTTTTATATTATAAATTCTTCATCCCTGGAACCATTCTTGTAAGCGTCCTCTAGATCCCCTCCAATGGTAGCATATCCTTCCTTAGGCACAGGGACCAAAACTGCTCACAATGTTGCAAACATCATCTGACCATAGCCTTATACAGCCTCAGCAGATCATCTTTGCTCCTGTATTTTAGCCCCCTTGAAATGAATGCTAACATTGCTTTTGCCTTCCCAATTGCAACTGAACCAAGTGTTAACCTTAAGAAAATCCTGAACTATGACTCCCAAGTCCCCTTGTGTTTCAGATTTCTAAATCCTTTCCTCATTTAAAAAATAGTCTATATCTCTATTTTTTCTACCAAAGTGTATAAACTCATATTTTATTGCATTATATTCCATTTGACACTCCCTTGTCCACTCTCCTAGCCTGTCCAAGTCCTTCTGCAGCATCCCCGCTTCCACAACACGACCTGTCCGTCCACCTATCTTTGTGTCATCTGCAAACTTAGTAACAAAGCCTTCAGTTTTTTTGTCCAGATCATTAATGCATAATCAAAATAGTTGTGGTGCCAATGCTGACCTCTGTGGAACTCTACTAGTCACGTTCCGCCATCCTGAGAAAGACCCCCTTTATCCACACACTCTGTCTCCTGCCAGTCAGCCAATTCTGAGTCCCTGCCGTACCTTGTCAATAACACTGTTAACTTATTTTACAACTTCCTGTGTAACACCTTGTCAAATGCATTCTGGAGACCCAAACTGAACATCTCCACAGGCTCTCCTTTGTCTAACTTGCTCATTACCTCCTCAAAGAATTCTGACAGATTTGTCAGATATGAACTCCCATTGACGAAGCCATTTGAAATCAACTTACTTTACCATGTACTTCCAAGTTCTCTGCAATCTCCTTGTTAATAATAGATGCTAAAATCTTACCAATAACTGAAGTCAGGTTAACCAGCCTATAGTTTCCTACCTTCTTAAAAAGGTGTGTTACATTAGCCATTTTCCAGTTCTCTAGGACCTTCCCTGACTCTAGTAATTCCTGAAAGATCACCACCAATGTCCCTACAATCTCCTCAGCAATCTCCTCAGAACTCTGGGATGTAGTCCACCTGGTCCACATCAGTTATCCATCTTCAGACCTTTCAGCTGCCCAGCACCTTCTCCTTCGTGATGGCCATTATGCTCATTCTGCCCCCAGTACTTTTGAAGTTCTGATGTGCTGCTGGTGTTTTCTCCACCAGGAAAACTGGTGAAAAGTACCTATTCAATTTCTTCACCATTTCTTTATTTCCAATACTACTTCTTCAGCATCATTTTACAAAAGTCCAAAGTTCACTCTTGCCTCTCTCTTACCTTTAATATATTTTTAAAAAATCATTTCTTTTAATAGTGGACAAGCTAGCTTACCCTCATTATTCTTTTACTCCTGGGCTTATTGCTTTTTTAGTTGCCCTCAGGTGTTTTTTAAAGCTTCCCAATCCTCTAGTTCTCTCTAATCTTCACCACATTGTAAGCTTTATCTTTTGTTTTTCTTGCTGATTCTGACTTGCCTTGTCAGGCATGGATACCTCGTCCTTCCCTTAGCATGGTTCTTCTTCCTTGGGATGAATTTGTGTTGTGCCTCCCAAATTACCCACAGAAGCCCCTGCCATTGCTGCTCCACTGTCTTTCCTACTAGGCTGCCCTTTCAATCAACTCTGACCAGCTCCTGCTTCACGTCTTTGTTGGTACCTTTACTCAACTGTAATATTGATATATCTGATTCAAGTTTCTCCCTCTCAAACTGCAAGGTGAATTCTATATATTATGGCCACTGGCCACTAGGGGTTCTTTTACCTTCAGCTCCTTAATCAAAACTGCCTCATTACACATCACCAAACTCAGAATTGCTTCCCCCCCTCTGCCCATCTGCCAGTTCTTTCGATTAGATATATATCCTTGGATATTCAGTTCCCAGCCCAGATGCCCATTGCAGTCACATCTTTGTGATGCCCAAAACATCATACATACCAATTTCAATTTGCACTGTAAGTTCATTTACCTTGTTTCACATCCTGCATGTATTTATGTATGACATCCTCAGTCCTGTGCTGATTGCCCTCCTTCTCATAGTTGTCCCCTTATCTCCTGTGCCTAAAGTCTGGAAACTTTAATAATCTCTGCTGAGATTATTAAAGCCTTCTCAATATTTTTTATAATTTGTCATGCAACTGACCACCACCGTTCCCCCACCCTGTCAATATCCCCTAACTAATTAGTTTAAAGCCCAATCCACAACCCTAGGTATCTGATTTACCAGGATTCTAGTCTCAGCATGATTCAGGTGGAGCCCATAACATTATAACAGCTCCCTCCTTCTGCATTTCTGATACCAATGTCCCATAAATACAAACCGGTTTCTCCCACACCAATCTTTGAGTCAACCATTTACCTCTTCAATCTTGTGGACTCTGTACCGATTTGCTTATAACGCAGGTAGGAATCTAGAGATTAGTACCTTTTTAGTTCTGCTTTTTAAAATATATTTATTTCTATTAGAAAAGGCGTTTATTCTATTACAAAATTATAAAAATACAAAAAAGAAAAATAATATAACAATCTTATATTACAAAAACATTAACAGTAAACTACTTAATACTCTGTAGAACAAACCAAAACTATCACAAAAAATACAAAACATTCTTTCCATATTGAGATTCAATAAGTAACTGTACATAGCAAATTAGCATAGGTTGACCCAGATTTTCCTAGACCAGCCTAATCCAACTTAGAATGAATAAAATTAGATAAAATTATCTTGAATTAACTTAACTCAAATTGAATTAAAACTAAATTAAAAACTAAACTACATTAAATTAAATTAAATTAAATTACACCGCTCGCCGTGCCCCCACCGAGACTCCTATCCATGGGACTATCAGTTATCAAGCTTCTTTCCCCTAGGGCCCTCGGACTGCCAAATTCAGCCCCCAGGCTATATAAAGGCACTGGTCAGTATTGCTGACAAGTCTGTGCCTATGTAATTTAAAAAGAGCCGCCACGTGTTATGTTTCTGTTTCTGTTTTGTGGCGCACCACATTTGTGAGGTAATCTTGGGGGTGTGCTCCATCACCAATCTACGCCAGCCCATGAGACCCGGATATTTTTTCTGAGATCCAGTTCATTAGAATGTTCTTCCTTGCACAGTATGTGAGAATATTAAATAATCTCTTCCAGTGTCCATCCAGCGAAGGCAAATACAGCAATCCCAAAAGAAGGGATACAGGATCCGCCTTAACCTAGATTCCCAGGATCCCCTCCAACTCACTCACTATGGCATCCCAGTATTCACGAATCCTCTAACATGACCATAAACAATGTGAAGGGTACCTGTGCTAATTTTAAATTTAGGACATCTTGGCGATGATCCTTTCTTGAACTTTGCTAACCGTTCTGATGCCATATGAACCCTGTGAAGAATCTTCAATTGCATAGCTTGCGCTTAATTGCATATCAAAATTTTCTTCACATTCTCCCATATTTCAAACAAAATTTCTTTTCCTAGATCCTGATTCCAGACTCCATTCAGTCTTTCAGCCCTACAAGTTTGACATAAAGAGAAGAGTGCTCCAGTATGCGGGCAACTCCTCTCTGTAAATGGTATAGGGTACTGACCAAGAGAGCGCCCGCATACCGGAGCACTCTTCTCTTTATGTCAAACTTGTAGGGCTGAAAGACTGAATGGAGTCTGGAATCAGGATCTAGGAAAAGAAATTTTGTTTGAAATATGGGAGAATGTGAAGAAAATTTTGATATGCAATTAAGCGCAAGCTATGCAATTGAAGATTCTTCACAGGGTTCATATGGCATCAGAACGGTTAGCAAAGTTCAAGAAAGGATCATTGCCAAGATGTCCTAAATTTAAAATTAGCACAGGTACCCTTCACATTGTAGGGCTGAACCAAGAGTCCTTCTCTGTATGTAGTCCCTAATCTGAAAATAGTGGAAGAGGTCCCTACTAGGTCGCCCATATTTGTGACTTAATTGGTCAAAAGATATCAGGACCTCTCCCTCAAATAAATCTCCCAAACAGGAGACTCCTCGACTTCCCATGTTTTAAAGCTGACGTTCATTCACCCCAGCCTAAATCCTGGGGCTCCAACTAAAGGGGTGAAAGGCGAGGTCTTACGTGAACTTGCTTTGCCCTGCCCATTATTCTCTACACTTTTACCATGTTTAAGATAATCGGGCTTTTACAATGCTCAGTCATGGATTATTTCATCCTCTCCATAAACGGCAAATTAACAAAGGGATGCCTTGCCTGAGAAGCCATATGTCAAGCCATATCGACCCTGGATCCTTGCGCACCCAGTCACCCACATATGACAATATGACAATTGGGCACCTATTTGAAATTGCATCAAATCTGAGAGATCCACTCCTTCCATATTCTGCGGGAGCTGCAACTTAGTGAATTTAATGAGAGAGTGCTTATGACACCAAACGAAGGATCCAAGCCAGCCATCGAACCTATCTGGGCAGCAACAACGGGAGCATTCTCATAGGATATAGTAGCCGAGGAAGAACGTTCATTTTAATCAGGGCTGTTCGGCCTAACCATGATATTGGTAACCCTGCCCACCGCTGTAAATCCTGTTTTATCCTATCAAACAATTGCACAAAATTAGCTCTGTACAGCTGATGGACAATGGGGGTAAAAAAAAACCCAAACAAAGATAACCATTGAAAGGGAAATTGTGTTCCATCCTCCAAGTCAGGCATTCCCACCAAGACCCGCACGGGCATGGCTTCCGACTTTGTAAAATTAATTCTATATCCTGAGAAGATGCAGAATAATTTAACTTTTTATATTAGCCGGGTACAGACTTTTCCAGGCTAGCCAAAAATAAAAGGACATCATCAGCATAGAGAGCAATTTTGTGCTCTCCCATTCCTACCTTTGGCGCCATTATTTCAGGGTCCGTCCGAATGGCCGCTGCCAAAGGTTCAATTATTAAGGTAAATAATAGCGGTCAGAGAGGACACCCTTGTCAGCTGCCTCTCCTGAAGCTAAAATTATCTGATTGATGCTGTTCATAAGAACTGTTGCCTTGGGGTCATTATACAGCACTGCACCTAGCAAAGGCCCCCCAAGACCAAAGTGCTCTAGGACACCAAAAAGATACTACCACTCTACCCGATCAAATGCCTTTTCCACATCCAAGGAGACCATCAAACCCGGAATTAATCTCTCTTGGCATACCTGCACTATATTCAACACCCTCCTGTTTTATATTTGAGTATTATTTATCATATTTGTATTGGAGTTCTTATTTGGTGCTTTACCTGAACAGGGAGCAGAGAACTGATCTCAGGTGCTTTTAACTATTCCAAAAGGTTCCACTGAATGGCTACTGCACAAGATAAGAACTTAAAGTCTTGAGATTCATATATAGAGGATAGAGGATTGGCTAGCTAACAAGAATCAGAGAGTTGTGATAAATAGATAACTTTCAGCTTGGAAAACTGGTAGAGTACCACAGGGATTAGTGCTGGGTCTTAACCATTTGTGATCTTTATTAACTTCTTGACTGAAGAGATTGACTATATTGTCACCAAGTTTACCAATGAGACAAAAATACTTAGGAAAGCAAATTGTGAGCAGGATATATTCAAGAAGGAGCTGGACATGGCCCTTGAAGCTAAAAGGATCAAGGGGAATAGAGAGAAAGCAGGAATGGGATTTTGGAATTTGCATGATCAGCCCATGATCATATTAAATGGTGATGTAGGCTCGAAGTGCTGAATGGCCTACTCTTGCACCTATTTTCTATGTTTCTATATCAAGAGTATGCGAATACCAGGTAAAAATGGCAGACAGAATCTAATGTGGAAAATGTGAGACTTCTCACTTGGGGAAGAAGAATAGAAAAGCAGAATTTTATTTAAATGGGGAGATAGTACAGAGGGATCTGTGTGTTCTCATTCATAACGTCACAAAATGTTCACAATCAGGTACAGCAAGTATTCTGTAAATAGAAATGCAACAGTTTAATAGGAAAGTTGTGTTACATTGTACAGGGTACTTTTGAGTTCACAATTGGAGTACTGGAAATTTTGTTTCCACATATTGGTAGTGGTATAACAACATTGGAGATTGTATAGAGAAGCTTCACCAGGTTAATTCCTTGAATGAAGGGGCATATTAATGAGGAAAGGTTGGGTGATTCAGATGTGCATCCATTGGCATTTGGAAGAATGATAGACATAAGCTTATGAAGGTCTTAACTGGATAAATGTAAAAAATTATGTTTGCCTTGTGAGAAATCATTAACTAAAATTTCAGAGTAAATGATCTGGAGATGAGCAAGAATTTATTCTCACAGAGCATTCTTATTATATTGAATTCTCCACCCGTTTGACCAATAGAGGCTAGGTCATTGAATATATTCTAGACAGAGATAAAGAGATAGAGACAGAGATAGACAGTTTTTTGAATTGACAAGGGAGTCCAGGTTACGGGACAGCAGGCAGGAAAGTGACATTGAGGCTATGATCAGATCAGTTATTACTGTTTGATCAACTCACACCTCAGCCTGTTATGGCTTGGGTGGTACAGTGGCTCAGTGGTTAGCATTGTTGCCTCACAGCATCAGGGAGCCAGGTTCAATTCCAGCCTTAGGTGACTGTCTGTGTGGAGTTTGCACATTCTCCCATGTCTTCGTGGGTTTCCTCCCACAATTCAAAGATGTGCAGGTTAGGTGAATTGGCCATGATAAATTGCCCATAGTGTTTAGGGATGTGTAGGTTAGGTGCATTAGTCAGAGGTAAATTTAGAGTAATGGGGAATGGGTTTGGGCGGGATGGTCAGTGTGAACCTGTTGGGCCAAAGGACCTGTTTCCACACTGTGTCTATTCTCTGAAGATGTATGTGTTAGATTTACTGCCTATTCATATATCTATCAAGATGCCTCTTAAATATCACTGTTGTATTCATCTCCACCACCTCCTCTGACGGTGCATTTTAGGAACTTACCATCCTCTGTGTACCTGCCTCTCACATGTTTAAACTTATCCCTTAAACCTGTGTCCCACAGAAATTGAGATTTCTACCCTTAAAAAAAAGACTCGGACTATCAATTTTATTCATGCCTCTCATAATTTTGTAAGCTTCTGTCAAGCCACCCCTTAGTCTTTGACATTGAAGTGAAAGCAAACCAACTTTGTCCAATCTCTCCTCATAGCCAATACACTCCAAACTAAGCAACATCTGGTAGACCGTTTTTGTATTCTCTCTTCAAAGCTTCCATATCCTTCTGGTAGTGTGGCGACCAACTGTACACAATATTCCAAATGTGACCTGAGTAAAGTTCTATACAGATGTAATGTGACTTGTCAGTTTTCATATTCTGTACCATGACAAACGAAGGCAAATATGTCATATGCCTTCTTGAGCAATTTATCCACTTATGTTGCTACTTTCACAAACTGCAGACCTGTATGCCTAGATCCCTCTGTATGTAGATTCTACTAAGAGTTCTGTCATTTACTGTATACTTCCCTCATGCATTAGATCGTCTAAAATACATCACCTTACATTTCCGATTTGACACTTCTCCATCCAAGCCTCCAGCTGTATCATCTGGCAATCGTCATCACTATCCACAGCTCCTGAAACTTTGTGTCAACCACATACTTACTAATTAGGACACATACATTCTCATTCAAATCAATTATATGTATAAAATAAACACCAGGGGTTCCGTCACTGATCCCTGCTGAACACCACAGATCTCAGATCTCTATTAGGAAAACACCCTTCTACAGCTGTTTTCTGTCTTCTATTACTAAGTCAGTTCTGTATCCATTTTAGCAGCTCACTGTGGATCCCATGTGATTTCACCTCTGTGAAATTTTTAAACCAAGATTTTCGTCAACTGACCCCATATCTCCTTACCCAGGTCCATTTCACATTTTGTTTAATAGTACTCTTGTGAAATCATTTTATTACACTCTTGTTAGAATGAGTCAGAATTTCTATGAAACAGTAATTCTTTTCTTTCCAGACCTCCAGAATATTCAATGATTTAAATTACCCACTGCAGAAGATTTGCCCGGCCCACACTTCGTGGTCACAGATTGTATTTCCAGAAGTTTTCGGCTTAGTAATGCCACAGTGCATGGGAGAAAGCAAAGAAAACCTTTGTTTTAACATTTGAGAGGGATCTCCAACATAGATGATTCTCAGCATTTAGGTAATTCTCAAAATAAATAGCTTCTTTGTTCCCAGGTTTTCCCATTTTACCTGGTCACAGTTGGCCCACTGGAACTTGTCCTGCAATGTCTATTGTGTGCAAAAACAATAACAAATCTTTAGAAGATGCTGCTGCACCCCGGATCAAGATTCAAAGTACAGGGTAGTGCCAAGAGCCAAATGTTTCTGACTCCTGAATGTTGTACCCCAAGAATATTTCCATGTATATTATTTTTGGTAGGACAAAATGTAGTTCAAAATTTTAAGATATCTACCAAATTTGGATCCTTTTTATAGTGAAGTCCTTTTAGAGTGAAGTGCCACAAACTTAAAGCCATTTCAGAGATTTGGTATGCAGCAGTTGAATCAAAATCAACTTCTATTATTGTTAATTTGACAGATTATACAGCACCATAACATAAAATTCAAGGACTTGCTTCGTTTTTAAACATCACATTTCTCTTAATGGGGTACATGAAGTTTTAATAAAACATATTATGGTGTACGAATAATTATCTATTGCTCACCTTTGATTGCACGTCCCACTGGTAGCTGATGAATACTTTGGGTTCCACCTCATCAAGGCCAAAAGGCCAGAAAATTGAAACTGCAGGGGAGAATGGTACACAATCATTACTCATCAAATAGACAATCACATCAAATCAAAACAAAGCTACATCGACTAGGAATTCCAAGCATTCTGACCAGCATTGACCTGCAGAGAAGAAACAAGAAAACAATTTGGCATAATCTGATTTCTATTCCACATGAGCAACATGTAATATTCCAAAATGCTTTTATGGCTGGTGTATCTGTTGTTCTTATTCCTGTTGCTTCACATCTAAAGGATACATCAAGAGAGGTTGGAATAGTTTTCTTGGAATTGGAGTACCCCCATTTATTTCAGTAGAAATGATGAGAATAGTCCAGTGATGGTTTTTAAAAGCTATGATGGAAAGTAAAGCGTCATTTGTATGAACCCACAACTTCCACTCTGCCTCGGACTTCTCTTCCTCTTATATTATCTGCAGCCCCCTCTTCACAATATAGGCTACTTCTTTCTCATAGGTAGTGTGACATGCAGATAGATAGCAACATAGAAATTGGAGGCAGAATAGGCCATTTGGCCCCTCAAACAGTCTGTCATTCAATGTGATTTTGGCTGATCTTTATGTTCCCGCTTTCTCCCCATAACCTTTGATTTAAAATCTAAAAATAGATCTATCTCTTTCTTGAAGATCTGAGAGTAACCAATATGTTACTGTAATGGTTTATCTTGCCATTGCCACAGAGTTAAAATTGCGAATTGCCCTTTGAGTTTTGTGACAGATGTACCATTTAGACCTCTGCATGCTACCCCATGATGGTTGTGACAAATCATGAATGTAACAAGTGTAGTGTTCAATTGTTCTGTGCTTGATTATGTGAATCTGTTTAAAGAATAACATTTGATTAGATTCCCTACAGTATGGAAACAGGCCTTTCTGCCCAACAAGTCCACACTGACCCTCTGAAGAGTAACCCACCCAGACACATTCCCCTACATTTACCCCTGACACTATGGGCAATTTAGCACGGCCAATTCACCTAACCTGCACATCTTTGGATTGTGGGAAGAAACTGAAGCACCCAGAGGAAAGCCGCGCAGACGCAGGGAGAACATGCAAACTCCTCTCAGATAGTCACCCTATGCGGGAATCAAACCGGGTCCCTGGTGCTGTGAGGCAGCAGCGCTAACCACTGAGCCACCGTTTACTTTGATGGTCACCATGGTTAAATCTGGGTGTGAGCTCATAGTAAAACCTGAACGGGCAAGAACTCCAGAAGGCAAAGCAGGAACACCTATTCAAAGGATTTAAACAAACGGATACCCCAAAAGCACTATCCTATGGTACTGATGGGACAAACCCAAGGAAGAAAACACACGATAGCGATCATAGTATACATCAAAGACATATCAGAGATAACTACCCGATTACTCAGACCCCTGGGAATCGTAGTGGCCCACAATGAGTAAACACCTTACATCAGCTCCTCACAGAAGTTAAAGACACGACACCCACATCCAACAGGATGAATGTTATCTACAAGACTCAAAGACCGTGAGAAATACTACATAGGACAAACAGGGAGAAAACTAATAATACGAGTATGTGAGCATCAGCTCGCTACTGCCAGACATGACCAGCACACTCTCATTTCCAACCCCACAGACAATGAGGACACAAATTTAACTGGGACAATGTAACCATCCTAGCACAGGCAAAACAGAGACACGCCAGTGAACTCCTTGAAGCCTGGCACTCTAACTTGAACTCAGTCAATAGACACATTGAACTGGACCCTGTATACAACCCAGTCAGATACCGAACCAGAAGTACCAACAAACAGAGGGATATAAATACCAGGCAGGACAGAGCACCAACACCTTATCAAAGACGCACTGATGATATCACCTAGAAAGGTGGTGAAACGTTTGCAGAAAAGCACTCTGGCTCGGTGAATGAATTCACAACTTCAAACTGAAGAACCAGTTGGATGCTAGACTGTGAGCATGGTGTAGACCTTTTAAAGCACTCTATCCTCCAAGGTGGACTTTGGGACAGGCAGCAGAGGAAAGTGGCCGAGTAGAGGCTGATAGCTAAGTTCGGTACCCATAGGGAGGGCCTCAACCGGGACCTTGGGTTCATGTCACATTACAGGTGATCACCATTGCACTACACACACACACACACAGATATTCCTACACACAAACACTCTCACATACACACGGACACAGGTACAGACAGACGCGTACACAGACACCCATACACACCCTTGTAGACACACACACTCCCACACTCACACATGCACCCCCTCACAGACTTAAGACACACTGCACTCACTACACACACACACACACACAAACACACATTTTCTCACACTCACAACCCTCCCCCCAGACAGACACACACAGACAGACAAAGACCCACATGCACGCATATATTTTGTGGGGTGAATTTGTACTTGCAGAGTTACATTGCACTTTGCTCAAAAACTGCATACCTTCATGTAGAACTCTGAGCTCAAAAACTGCATGAATTTATGTAAAACTCTGTTATCTCATTTTTTAGATTAGAATCAATCTAAACATCAGGTCATAGACAGAGAACACAGGGGGCTAACACCTTCAAAATATTGTCTAGCTATCACCATTGTTAACAGCTAACCCGAGAATGCAACTTTAAAAAAAAGGGTTTTGTGATTTACACATGAAAGAAGTGAAACTATCACTGCATTCTAACAGATGAAAGGCTTAACAGACAATCAATTTTCCAATGTATAATTTCAGTTACATCACACTGCAAATTTTTGCTATAAATTCTGTGTTACGATCGAGCCCTCCACAATCACCTGATGAAGGAGCGTCGCTCCGAAAGCTAGTGTGCTTCCAATTAAACCTGTTGGACTATAATCTGGTGTTGTGTGATTTTTAACTAAATAAAACCTGGTAGATATGTAGAGTGTAATCTTCTGTTTTTATCAGCTATCCCACTTACTTGCTCAAAAAGTGATGAAGCGCTCATGCTGATGCTTCAGAACAAAATCCAATGCAACTTCCTCTGATCAAGCAATTTGGAGGACAGCAATGTACTTTTCTCTGAAATCATGTCCTGTGTGTTAGAAGTCCTACCTGTTGAGAGCCAGAAGCCAATCAAATGCTGCCATGTCTCATACTCACATGAGATGTAACTGCCAGAAGGACACCCAACATCATGTGGGCGGCACGGTGGCGCAGTGGTTAGCACTGCTGCCTCGCAGCGCCAGAGACCCGGGTTCAATTCCCGACTCAGGCGACTGACTGTGTGGAGTTTGCACGTTCTCCCCGTGTCTGCGTGGGTTTCCTCCGGGTGCTCCGGTTTCCTCCCACAGTCCAAAGATGTGCAGGTCAGGTGAATTGGCCATACTAAATTGCCCGTAGTGTTAGGTAAGGGGTAAATGTAGGGGTATGGGTGGGTTTCGCTTCGGCGGGTCGGTGTGGACTTGTTGGGCCGAAGGGCCTGTTTCCACACTGTAATCTAATCTAATCATGAGGACCATGCTTTGATGTGGTGGGAGGGAGGTGGGGCTAGTATTCAGGAGTTACGGCGAGAGAAAACAGGGTGTTCAGGGTCGAGGACAGGGATAGTTCTCAATCGCCACTTCCCTATCCTATGCCCTATGGCTGCATAATTTAATGCAGATTGAGGGCACCCCTGCACCCCCTCACCTGGCAGACAACCTGCACTGCTTCAACAATCGGGTGGGGCAGTCCTTGTTTGTGCCACCTGGAGCTGAGAAAGTGGCAATGCAGATGGGGTCAAACACATATCTGTTTGATTTATTTTAATTAAAGTTTCTACAGTTGGATATGGTGGGGTTGCCACCTGCTTTCTGACCATTGCTTGGTGTCATCATCATGACCATTAAGTTCAGTTCATACTGAGAGAGAAGAAACTACTCATTACCATAGTGAACTCTAGTTTGACAGATAGAATTACTCAGTAAAACATCATATTTTGTTTGGGGAATGACGTATCATAGAACTACCTGGACAAATTAGTGTGCAAATGTTCCTCAGCTTTAGAAGATGAAAACTTCAATATACCCATTTCATTTCATAATCCATTATATTTACCTTTAGCCATTAGTTAAAAATAAAATTGACTTTGGTCCAGTCAGCACAGGATGCTTCATATTTTGTACAGCATTGTTTATTTCTCTTAATCTAATCCTTTATATCCATTCTGAAACTTATTTGTACAGTTCATGTTAAAGAAGAAAATCAATTTATCACTTCAAATACTTGCCAAACCATGATCACACTGCAGGGATTTGCCTTTTGGCTTGCAGGAGAATTGTTTATTTTGTATTTTTTTTTATTGAGTTTAGCAATTAAAACCCAAATTAAATAACTGACTTAAATAAAACAAAGAACTGCAGATGCTGGAGATCAACAAACAGAAGTAAAACCAGAAATTGCTGGAGACACTCAGCAGGTCTCTGTGGAGAAAGCAGAGTTAACATTTTAAGTCCAGTGACTCTTCATCAGAACTGATAGCAGGGAGGAAAATGTGGTGTTTATGGTGAAGACAAGGTTGGAGTTGAGGTGGTGGTTGTGGGAAGAGGTGATTGGGTAGGTGGAGATAGAGCCCAGAGGGAGAGAAAGGAAGAGAGGGATGCATGAAAGGAATAGGTAGGTGAAGTATTATTGACAGTAAGCCAGGACAGAAGAGAAATTTTAAAATGCAAATGAAGGCTAAGAGGAGGAGATTCTTACGAGTAATAGCTTTCGGAGCGACGCTCCTTCATCAGGTGATTGTGGAGGGCTCGATCGTAACACAGAATTTATAGCAAAAATTTGCAGTGTGATGTAACTGAAATTATACATTGAAGAATTGATTGTCTGTTAAGCCTTTCATCTGTGAATACAGTGATAGTTTCACTTCTTTCATGTGTAAATCACAAGAGTAGGAGAGAATGGGCAGGCTGTACTGAAAGTAATCCATGTAATGGCAGGACCAGGGTGTGGGGTTGGATAAAAAGCATGGAAGGATTGGATCAGGCTTTATCACTGCCTATTCTTAGAATCCCTACATAGTAGAAGCCAGCCATTCGGCTCATCAAGTCCACACAGACCCTCAGAAGAGTGTCCCACCCAGACCACTTCCTATCCCTGTATTTCCCATAGCTAATTCACCTAGTCTGCACATCCCTGAACACTATCGGCAATTTAACATGGTCAATACATCTAACCTACACATCTTTGGACTGTGGGAGGAAACCCACGCAGACACAGGGAGAACATACAAACTCCACGCAGACAGTCACCTGAGGTTGGAATCAAGCCTGGGTCCCTGGCACTGTGGGACAGCAATACGAACCACTGAGCCACCGTGCTGCTTTTGTGACTTCACCGCTTATATCAGCCTGTCATAAGGGACCTTGTGAAAGGCCTTGCTAAAGTCCATATGGATCACATCTCCCACCCTGCCCTCATCCATCACCTTTGTCACTTCCTCAAAAAAACTCAATCAGGTTTGTGAGAGACAATCATCCCTATGCAAAGCCATGCTGCTTATTGCTAATAAGTCTATATTTTTCCAAATGTGAGTAAATTCTATCTCTGAGAATCTTCATAGAATGCTTACTGTGTGGAATTAGGCCATTTCCTTATCAAGTCACACTAATTCTCTGAAGAGCATTTCACCCAAATCCCCCTCCACACCTTCCCGGTCCTTGTAACCCTGCATTTCCCATGGCTAATCCCCGAAATATACACATCTTCAGACTATGGGAGGAAACTGAAGCAAACACGTGCTGAAATAAGGAGAATGTGCAAACTCCACACAGACAGATACTACAGGTAGAATTGAACCTGGTTCGCTGGATCTGTGAGGTAGCAGTGCTAACTACCGAGCCACTGCACCACCCAATAAGCATTTCCAATAATTTACCTACCTCTGACGTAAGGCTCACCAGCCTGTAAATATCCCAGATTATCTTTGTTGCCCTTCTTAAACCAAGGATGAACATTGGTTATTCTCCAGTCCGCCAGGTTCTCTCCCATGAATGAAGAATATATGAAGATTGCCCTAGCAATCTCTTCACTTGCCTCCCTCAGCATTCTGGGATGAATCCCATCAGATCCTGAGACTTGACTAATTTAATGCTTTTTTAAAACACCCAAAACCTTCTCATTTCTCACATTTACGTGTCCCAGAATATCGATGCACCCCCCACTTCAAGATTCACCATCTTCTCCTTTGTGAATACCTGTACAAAATATTCATTAAGGACCTTAATCACTTCTTCTGGCTCCAAGCATAAATACCCTCCTTTTGCCTTGAGTGGGCCTATCTTTTCACAAGCTACCCTCTTCCTCATTACATATGTATAAAACTCATTGGGATTTTCTTTAATCCTGTTTGCCACAGCCCTTTTTGGTTATCCTAATTCCTTGTTTGAGTTCATTTCTGCTTTTTTTTTGTATTCCTTGAGCACTCTGCCTGTCTTCAGTCCCTGACTGTGGGTCCCAGTCCATGTTGAAATATCTTGGAAATCAGGATCACATCCAGTATCCATGGTGAGTACATATGCAGGATGTGTGTTCACCTGCAGCTCCTGATTTGCCACATTGAATGTTTCAATATTGACTTCACCACTTTTTCTTTGGATTGCATTTTTAAAAGTTTGACAGAGTTTTACAATAATTTTCAACAATTTACTAAGGAAGATTTTGGGTGGAATTCTTCCAGGTATGAAACAGTATAGGTATTAGTTTGCAAGTTAAGAAACCCGTGTGAGATCAGCAGTGATGAATCACTCAATGTCAAGACTAAGTAATCCATTTTGCAACCAAGTGTTGAATGATAATAGAGTGATAGAGATGTACAGCATGGAAACAGACACTTCAGTCCAACCTGTCCACGCCGACCAGATATCCCAACCCAATCTAGTCCCACCTGCCAGCACCCGGCCGATATCCCTCCAAATCCCTCCTATACATATACGCATCCAAATACCTCTTAATTGTTGCAATTGTACCAGCCTCCACCACTTCCTCTGGCAGCTCATTCCATACACGTACCACACTCTGTGTGAAAAGGTTGCCCCTTAGGTCTCTTTTATATCTTTCCCCTCTCACCCTAAACCTATGCCCTTTAGTTCTGGACTCCCCGACCCCAGGGAAAAGACTTTGCCTATTTAACCTATCCATGCCTCTCATAATTTTGTAAACCTCTATAAGGTAATCTCTCAGCCTCCGACGCTGCAGGGAAAACAGTCCCAGCCTGTTCAGCCTCTCACTATAGCTCAAATCCTCCAACCCTGGCAACATCCTTGTAAATGTTTTTGGACCCTTTCAAGTTTCACAACATCTTTCTGATAGGAAGGAGACCAGAATTGCACGCAACATTCCAACAGTGGCCTAATCAAAGACCTGTACAGCCACAACATGACCTCCCAACTCCTGTACTCAATACCTTGACCAATAAAAGAAAGCATGCCAAATACCTTAATCCAAGATGGAGGACTGGAAAAAATTCTGGCTGTAACAGCTGCTCCTTTGTTTGAGGTATTTTAGGTACTGGTGATTTCCTCGAATTCCAGAAGCAGCAATTACAGTTTTATATGCTGTTGCATTGTTTTGGAACTTTAGGAAAAAAAAGTCAAAACAACAGCAGTTTTAAAAGGGAGGAGAACAGACAAAGGAAGCACATGGTGAGGTCAGTACAGGAGAGAGAGAGAGAAAAAAAGAAACTGACACTGCCCTTGCTGTTTGAATTCATGAATCGCTGGACATCGGAGTGCACCTGGGAAAATTAACAAACAGTAAAATTCACAACTGATCTTGGAGGAACTGTTGGGTGAAGTTCACAGCACAGAATCAGATAAGTGTATTTTGTTTTAAGTGTGGCCTACAGAAAGTCTACAGTAGTGAGTAGAGTGGGTTCTTTCTTGATTATATGTTTTTGGAGATATGTCTCTTGATTAAACTTAAATTATAATCCATAACTATTAATTTAACCTGGGGCAGTGTTTGCAGAGGAATAAGACAGTGTTATTTTCTATGTCTGTAGGTTGTGAAGGAGCAAAAATGGCCTTTAGTAGAGTGATGTGTGCTTCTTGTGTCAGATGTGGGCGTTTAAAGAGAGTTTAAGGGTTACTGAGTATTATATCTACCATAAATGCTATTGGTTGCAATTCTTATCAGATCGAATGGATCAGTTGGAGAGACAGAAGCAATAGGGAATTTGCAACAGCAACAGTATGTGATGGATGGCAGTTATAGGAAGGGGGGAAAGTCTTAGATACAGTCACATAGATGGGTTAACTCCAGGAAAGGTAAGAGAGGTCGGCAGCTAGTGCAGGAGTCTTTTGTGGCTATACCCATTTCAAACAGATATGCTGTTTTCGAAAATGGAGGGGGTGATGGATTCTCAGGGGAACGTAGCATGAACAGCCAAGTTTCTGGTATTGAGGCTGGCTCAAATGCAATGAGGGGTATGTCGGGTTCCAAGAGATAAGATGAGAATCTCATTGCTGAGTGGTGAGGGTAAATTTGCATGAATTAGTACTTAATGTGGCCTCATTAAAAAGCAGTTTCTCATTTGTCCAACAGAGGATAGAAACCAGCACTATGAACTCTTGACATGATAATCAGAGTCCTTATCTAGAGACTTCAGGTCGTCACTTGATTCTTGGATCTCTTTTTGGGCACCAGCCTACATCTGAGGGAATACTCCAAAGGTAGGAAGGCACCGACTCAACTCACTGCTTCACCCTCTGCATCCCACCTCCTCCTGCACACCCATTGATGTTGGACTCATATCAACATGAGAACATCTTCCATACATTTGTAAGACAGTTCTGCACCTTAATGCTGCATGATAGAATGGTATGGCACCTTTCATTGTAAAACATTTCATGGATGGGACCAGATGCATCTCAGGGCTGCTGGCTTCCTCACTTAGTGCTTAATTACATTCTATCAACATTCCTGCCTTACTTTGGCTTTTTGCAGTTTGCCCACTCGGCTAGAATTTAAAGACTTGAAGAATTTCTTTTGTGCCTTGTGTTTTAACACAGATACAATGCCAGGCATTTTGTCAGGTTGCAGTATGGCATCTCACCCATGCTAATCCTATACCTGCACCATGTGCCAGCCACATAAGTGGGGACACTTTGCCTGTGCTTCAACCAAATATTCCTGTCTCAGTCCTGCGAGGAAGTAGGACACAGTGAAGACAAAGGAGGCTGCCTTCAGTCAAGAATATTGTTTTTGATTAGTCCAGGGGCTTGGACATATTCAGTCTGCCACTCAGAGCAGTCAGGGTAAAGAGGGTCCATATCACTTCAGTCTGAGGAGTGAGCCATGGCCAGCCATCCAGATCTGGGGGAATTGTGCTAAGTCACTCAGAAGCTGCACACAGTTGGGAATCGGATTAGTCATTAGTCAGAATTATCTGTCCATGTCAATCATCAGAACTAACAGCAAGTTCAGGCCAGCAGAATTGAAAAGGAATCTTGAAACTGTCTCAAAAATTCAACAAAATGAACTAAAGATAGTTTGTTAAATAAGAAATTAAAGAGCTGAGATAGGAGTGATATTATTCTGAGATTTGAGTATTTGTTATGGATGTTACCTTTTATGTTAACATCTTTCTAAATTGTCTTCAATAATATGTTTATAGGTTAGTACCTTTTTTTGTGCGTAATAGATTTTGCTTTTTTGTTAAAGAAAATTTGCAACTTTATGTGGATATGTTTTAGTGACGAATTACCACAGTGGCAGCAGGGTGTCGGTGGTCGGGAGGTGGCACTGAAGAATGGCAACTTATGTTCCATCTCTGTTGGCCACCATGAGTTCTCATTGGACCTCACTAATGCAAATGACACCAATGCTGCTCCGTACTGTACCAGCCCAAACTCAACTCTGCCGTCACCATGAGCCTGCTTCAGGCCTACCAAGCTGATGCAGCCGCTGCCGATGCCACCAGGTTGCGTACTCGGCTCTAATTCGCCTCCTGCCACCTTCATGAGTCTATACTGGAGGCAGGCACCTATTGACATTTTTTATTGTATGTTGAAGCTTACATCTAAAATTTATTGGAATTTTAAGAAGGGAATTAACATTTATTGACTTGATGCAATTATTACCAATAGAGAGCCTTAAAATTAAGCTTTCTTTAGTCTGACTTGAATGTAATGACAAAGCTTAATCCAGTTTGTGCCATTTAACTTTGTTCTTTGCATCCATTATGTTAATTTTGGCACTTCTTTTTTCTTCATTCATTCATTTATGCCACTGTTGTGGAACATTAACAACTCTTTTAACACAGAACATATGTGCAATACAATTCAATTGTTATTCACTATAAATTCTATATCAGCTGTAACTTGCCGATTATCCACCCAATTATTCATCTCATATGATCTGATCTTCGACTCAGAAATAACAAGATCCAAGTTTTTAAAAATACAGTTCAAAATTCTATTAAACACATGACTGTATCTTCAGGAGCATCATATATAATCTCAGATTTCTTTCATTATTGTCAGGCCATTGTACTGTGAGCAATGAAAAAATCATTATTGTGATAAATCACTTTTAAACCCTGTAAGTTTAAGTCATTTGTCAAGTGACATTGAAATTATTTCTGAAAGGAACTAAATGCAGAAAGGAAGTTTACATTTCTGTTCCAATTATAATATCTTAAATCTTCGTTGTCAATGTGACACTTTATCTCCACTATGTCTTTACCACAGCTTTAAAAAATGTATCTATAAAGCTTTGCTGTTGAAATAGTGAAGGATCTACAAAAGGAAGTAAGAAGGAGCTGTCAATGTCTTAGCATTAGCAAAGAACACATGGCTTCTCATAACATTATTTAAAGGAATTGTCCACATGTCACTTACTCTTATGTGATTTCATGCTTCTCTCTCATACTCATTCTCACCAAATAGACTCCTCAATCAAGTAAATATATAGCATTACACTCATTCATAGCACTGTACTTTCTACAGAGCAGAAGAGAGAATAGAAAAGCAGGCTGAGGGAGAAGTGGCACTCCAGCCATTTTAAGTTGGACAATTACAAAGGAAGAGGCATTGACAATCATTGGAATTTTTTGTACATGTCCATAATGATGAGGCAACAGATCTACCTGATGACACAATTAAATATTAGTGACCTGAAACCATCTGGAACTCAGTTACCATGACTTTATTTCAGCACTGAGTGAAATACTATTATCTTCATAATGATATTTTGCAACACTTTTGACCTTGCCAGTATTAATTTATGTCTTTTACTTCATAGGCGACTTTCATGCATGAAGTAGGAATTGCTGGTGATCATGGATGAAAATTCTTCATAGAAAGCGAGCTTTCTAAAGGTTCATCATTACAGAACTCATACATACTTTGCACCTGCCCAGATAGTGACATTTTTAAGATATCTAAAGACTCAGATTTCACTGATGAGCATGAAAGAATAGCACTCCCCAGAGAGCAATAGCACTTTGGGGCTCTTGTTGGAAAGGAACAGTGTTTGAACAGTGACAGAAAAGATGACAGGGCTTCTAAATATGCTGAGTTTTCCTAATTTATATTTTCATACTCTTCCTTGCTAGAAGACTAAACTTCTTTTTTATTCAACTAGAGCACATCAGCATTGCTGGTGAGGCCAGCATTCATTGTTCACCTCCAATAGGCCTTGAGAAGATGTTACTGAGGTGCAATCTGTGGTGCTGCTCCACCCACACAGCTTTTAGGGAGAGAATTCTAGGATTCTCTCTGAGTGACAGTGAAGGAACAGCAATATGATTCCAAGTCAAGATGATGTAAAACTTGGAGGAAAGTTTTTGCATGTTTCTGTGCATCTCCTACCCATGTCCTCTGGGCAGCAGAGGTTGTGGGTTTGGAATTTGCTCTTTAAGGAGCCTTAATGAATTGTTGAAGTGTATTTTGTTAAGGGTGCACTGTTGCCATTGTTCATCAATGGTGGAAGGAGTGAATATGTCATCTAGACTTGCAGCGTTAGCTTGATCTCTGTCTATGGATGCTTCCTGACCCATTGTGATTCCCAACATTTATTGTTTGCAGTACAGATTCCAGCATCTGGAGTAATTTGCTTGCACCTGAATTCTGATGATGTTAGGTTGGGTGCCAGTCAGTGTAATTCATAGAATAATAGAATCCCTACAGGTTGGAAACAGGCCATTTGGCCCAACAAGTCCACACCAGCCCTCTGAAGAATAACCCACCCAGACCCATTCCCCTGCCAATTACACTATTGGTAATTTAGGATGGCCAATTCACCTAACCTGCACATCTTTGGACTCTGGGAGGGAACCGGAGCACCTGGAGGAAAAGCACGCAGACATGAAGAGAATGCACAAGTTCCACACAGACAGTGGCCCAAGGCTGGAGTCAAACCCAGGTCCCTGGTGCTGTGAGGCAGCAGTGATAACCACTGAGCCAACATGTTGCCCACTAATATTTTTTTCTTCCTCGTAGACATCCAAGGTCCACATACAGTGACTGCTGGCATTGGAGGTCAGTGCTGCAATTTGCATTAAGTTGCTGATTGCCATGCTTAGAACATCGCAACAGCTGCATATGCAGCTTAGAGTGAACATTACTGCAAATCAAGTGATCTGGTCTGACTAGATTGGCATCAAAATTCTTGAATGTTGTTGAAACTACACTCAGAGTCGTTCCAGATTTTTTGCAGCACGGAAAAAGATCCTTCTGACCATTATGTATGTGCTGAATAGAACAAATGCTGAAGATCATAGCAAGTCAGACAGAATCCATGGAAAGCAGGTCACAGGTGAGGTGCCGGAAGACTGGAGGTTGGCTAACGTGGTGCCACTGTTTAAGAAGGGTGATAAGGACAAGCCATGGAACTATAGACCGGTGACCCTGATGTTGGTGGTGGGCAAGTTGTTGGAGGGAATCCTGAGGGACAGGATGTACATGTATTTGGAAAGGCAACGACTGATTAGGGATAGGCAACATGGCCTTGTGTGTGGGAAATCATGTCTCTTGATTGACTTTTTTGAAGATGTAACAAAGAGGATTGATGAGGATAGAGGGGTAGTTGTGATCTATATGGACTTCAGTAAGGCGTTCGACAAAGTTCCCCATGGGAGACTGATTAGCAAAGTTAGATCTCATGGAATACAGGGAGAACTAGCCATTTGGATACAGAACTGGCTCAAATTTAGATGACAGAGTGTGGTGGTGGAGGGTTGTTTTTCAGACTGGAGGCCTGTGACCAGTGGAGTGCCACAAGGATCGGTGCTGGGTCCTCTACTTTTTGTCATTTACATAAATGATTTGGATGTGAGCATAAGGGGTACAATTAGTAAGTTTGCAGATGACACCGAAATTGGAGTTGTAGTGGACAGCGAAGAGGGTTACCTCAGATTACAACAGGATCTGGACCAGGTGGGCCAATGGGCTGAGAAGTGGCAGATAGAGTTTAATTAAGATCAATGCAAGGTGCTGCATTTTGGGAAAGCAAATCTTAGCAGGACGTACATATGTAATGGTAAGGTCCTAGGGAGTATTGCTGAACAAACAGACCTTGGAGTACAGGTTCATAACTCCTTGAAAGTGGAGTCGCAGGTAGATAGGATAGTGAAGAATGCGTTTGGTATGCTTTCTTTTATTGGTCAGAGTATTGAGTACAGGAGTTGGGAGATGATGTTGAGGCTGTACAGGACTTTAGTTAGGCCACTGTTGGAATGTTGCGTGCAATTCTGGTCTCCTTCCTATTGGGAAGATGTTGTGAAACTTGAAAGGGTTCAGAAAAGATTTACAAGGATGTTGCCAGGGTTGGAAGATTTGAGCTATAGGGAGAAGCTGAGCAGGCTGGGACTGTTTTCCCTGGAGTGTCGGAGACTGAGAGGTGACCTTGTAGAGGTTTACAAAATTGTGAGGGGCATGGATAGGATAAATAGATAAATCTTTTCCCTGGGGTCGGGGAGTCCAGAACTAGAGGGCATAGGTTTAGGGTGAGAGAGGAAAGATATAAAAGAGACCTAAGGGGCAACCTTTTCCCACAGAAGGTGGTACATGTATGGAATGAGCTGCCAGAGGAAGTGGTGGAGGCTGGTACAATTGCAACATTTAAAAGGCATTTGGATGGGTATGTGAATAGGAAGGGTTTGGAGGGATATGGGCCGGGTGCCGGCAGGTGGGACTAGATTGGGTTGGGATACCTGGTCGGCATGGACGGGTTGGACCGAAGAGTCTGTTTCCATGCTGTACATCTCTATGACTCTAAGCTAACGTTTCAAGTCAGAACTGAAATGAAGTGTGGAAAGGAACAGCATTTATGCTGTAGCTGGGGGCGAGGGGGTAGGGTGATGCTGCTGGGGTGTAGAGTGCTGGTGGAGAAAGGATGTTGCTAGTTCAGATTAAGTGCTTGGAATGTGAGAATGGCAGAGCAATGGAATGTCTAACTGCCAGTCTGTGCTGGTTATCAAGCCAAGTGGACAATATTCAATCACATAGGACTTGTGTTTTGTAGACAGGTTTTACAGAGATAGGAGGTAAGTTTCCTTTTGTTGAATTGCAAAACTCTGGCCTCAGCATTTATGTGTCCAATTCAGTTTCAGATCAATGAAAAGACTCAGGACGTTAATAGTCAAGATCTCAGTGATGGCACTGTCATTGAATGCTAAGGGGCTGTAATAGATTCCCTCTTGTTGTAGATAATCATTGCCTGCAGTTTTTTGGAATGAATGTTAATTGTCAGTCAGCCTAAGCTTGAACATTGTCCAGGTCATTCTGCATATAGACAAAGATTGCTTCTGTATCAGACAAGTCGCAAATGATTCTGAACATTAATGATTGCCCAATAAACGTCACCAATTCTGAGATTGCAATGGAGGGAAGATTATTGATAAAACAGTTTGAGATCATTGAGAAAAACATTTGGCCAAGAACAGTATTCTGAGAGCCAGCATGGAGTCATGTCAGACCATGGGTTTATATAATGCTGTTGAATACAATCTGCTGCTTCTGATGTCCCATAGTGCCTCATGGATGCCTATTCAGGAGTTGCTAGATCTTTGTAGACTATATCTCATTCAGCGTAGTGGTGGTGTAAAGGTAGGACTTCATCGCCAAGAACAATGTGCAGTAGTTACCCCTAGTGTCTAGGAATGTATAGGCGAGGTGGATTAGCCATGCTCATTGGTAGGGGGGGGGGGGTGTTAGGGTCTTGGTGGTTAGGCTCAAATGGCCTCTATCTCCACTGTAAGGATTCGATGTTTCTATTCTATCAGTATAGACGGATAAATGCATATGCTACAAGCAGATTAGTTTGGATGAACTCATGTACATTTTCCCTGTTGTTGGGTTCCTCACCACATGTTGTAGTTCAGCAACAGAGTTCGTTAGCATTTAGCCAGTCTAGTCAGTCGTGATGCTACTGAGCCATGCATGTTGATCAACATTGAAACCCAAAGTACGTTCTATTATTGTGAATTAGAACTCCAAAGTAGCATGGATTTATCAAACTTTGAATTCCAACATAATATACTAAAACTAAGAGTTGTGGAAACTGGAGATTCTGAAACAGCAAGCGCAGGAATTTTAAGATGTGTGCTTTTTTAAAGAAGACTGCTGCAAACAACAGATAACTGGATTTACATTCATTGACTGTCTGGCTGAGTCCTCTTTCAACCCCTGGAATGTCACACCTCCACATAGTCAGGCAATCTTCAAACAGAAAATATATCCTGCCACCATTGAAAGGAGTCAGAACAAATGAATTTTAATCAATCTGCAAAGCCAAGAGTCTCGAAATCAACTGCTTACTCAGCACACCAATATTGTCGCACTATCCAGTAAAGACTGAAGCATTCTATTATCTATTCTTAAAGAATGACTCAAAGACTGATCTGTATATTTTTTACCTATAGCTGTTTTTTGGACTCACTTTTTATTCCTAATGTGTGTATGTGATTTTCATTATTTCTTTTAATGTTTCATAACTAATTAATTCACTCTTTCATTAACTCAAAGAAGGCTCCTTTTAACAGAAATTAATTTGTTCTGAAATAAGGATATTCACAAGAAGAGAGATCCTTTTTAAATTTGCTGAGGCTAACAGAGGTAATGGATAATGGAGGAAGGAGTTTATCCCACTTCAAAGGGGTACTTAATGATTTGGGAAATGCTGTCCTGAACTGAATGATTTAGGGATCACCACCTAGGGATAACAAATTGGGGTCATGCCTACAATTTCGACATAAGATGAAATGAGAGAATTAGAGTCAGTAATTTGTCACTCTGAAACCAATTTTAAAGAAAGAAAACCAAAAGGCCTTCTTGAGTTTGAACAGCTACAGTACAGAAACGTTTGCATTCGATGCCAAAACTACCTAACGTAATTAAGGAAGCTACATTTGAGGATTTAAAAGTCCTGTCCCTCAAACTATTCAAAGATTTAGTGAGGTATTTTGGATTAAAACTTTGCTCAATAACTATAAAAACTGACATTTCAAAAGGGATAGGCAATGGTTTACAAGGAGAAACTGAGAACGATTGGCATGGACGAGTTAGACCGAATGAAGAAGGGCTTATGCCCGAAACGTCGATTCTCCTGTTCCTTGGATGCTGCCTGACCTGCTGCGCTTTTCCAGCAACACATTTTCAGCGAGTTAGACCGAATGGTCAGTTTCTAGATTATACATCTCTACGACTCTATAAAATTGAGATATTAAAATTGGAACGGAGTTACTAACATTTCAAGAAAAGCAAACAAAGAGAAACGATATAGAGAGAGCAAAGAGAAAAGTGGGATGCTTTTTGAAAGGTTGTTACAAACTCAGTGGGCTGAATGGCCTCTATCTTCATTGTAGGGGTTCAATGATTTGAGGGATTCTATGTGAAAGAGAGAGAGGAAACTGTAAGAGAGAAAAGAAAGAACAAGAAAAGAGCATTTCAGGAAAAATAGCAGAAAAGAGAGTTTGAATTAAATCAGTTTTAGTTGAGGTTGTACTGTATCCCATGAAGTGTCCACTGGCACAGATTTCAAGATGGAAGCAATTCAGTTTACTCATTTAATTCCTATATTTCAGGAAGAAGTGGAAGTGGAATCTCCATTCCCCTCCCAGGAAGAGTAAACTTCTTTATTGCTTTCAAATAGTTAACACGGTAGACAAAGTTGTCAGCTCAGCATCTGTTATGACAATACCTTGGGATTTAAGAGGCCATTTTGTCTTGTTTTATTTGAAGAGAGGTTGTAAGGCAGAGGTGATGGGCAGTCTGGGGTAATGTAAACAATTTGAGAGGACTTGCATTTTTGTTTAACAGCCTGAATGGGTGTAGCCAGCTCTCTCAGATCAGGATTTTTGGATTTTGGTTTTTCAGTAGCATCAGAAGCTATTAGGATTTCAACAGAGTTAGAAGCTTCAATGAATGTTTCCTGGCTGCTCATCTATCTGATTTTTCTCTTTAAGTATAGAGTTGTGAAGTCATGTTGAGACTGCACAGGACATTTGTGAGGTCTCTTCTGGAATACCGTGTCCAGTTCTGGTTGCCCAGTTAAAGGAAGGATGTTATTAAGATGGAGAAGGTTCAGAAGGGATTTACCAGTTATGGAAGGTTTGAGTTATAAAGAAAGGTTGGAAAGGTTGGGACTTTTTCACTGGAGCATAGGAGTTTGAGAGGTGACCTTATAGAAGTTTATAAAATAATGAATGGTAGAGAGAGAGTTAACGGTAGTTGTCTTTTCCCTAGGATGGGGGATTTCAAGATTAGGGGACACATTTCTAAGGTGAAAGAAGAGAGATTTAAAACAGACATGGGGGCAAATTGTTTTATGCAGAGGGTGATTCACATATGGAAAGAACTTCCTGGGGAAGTGATGGATGTGGGTACACTTACAACTTTTACAAGACACTAACATTAATACATAAATAGAAAGGGTTTGGAGGGATATTGGGCAGAAGCAGGCAAGTGGGACTAGTTTAGTTTGGCATTATGTTAGGCATGGACTGGTTGGACCAAAGGGTCTGTTTCCGTGCTGTTTGACTCTATGACTTTATTTTTTTCCTCTTGAATGGGATAACTGCATGTGAGAATCTGTCTGAATTTTCCTTTTTGACAAGGGATGTGTATATGGGACTTTACTATATTGGAACAGTTAATTAGTAAGAGTTACTGCATCTATTATTCTGTTAAGGTTTCCAATAGAGTTAAGTTATTTTAAAATTCTCTCTTTTTTTGTATTTTTACTGCAATGTTTAAATAAATTGTGTTTTACTAAATGTCAAATAGTTTGACTACTCACATTGCTTCTGGAACAGACACTTTATATTAGCCTTTAAAATAATAAAAGTTAGGGTCTAGGATAGCTTTTGTCAATCGCTTTACAGAGTATTCGCATTGACGACATGTGCATTATAACAGAATTACCTGAATGCCAACTTGAGAGCATAACAGTTTGTGCTTGTGTTGAATGATCAAAACACCCATCCTCTCAGAAAACATCTGACCAGACATCCCTGGAAACTGAAATGCTTAAGCAGTTTTATTTTGACCATGGCTAGGTTCCTAAAAACAGAAATCGTGCACTGATACCTCTCTGAAATAGTTCAAAATCTCCATTCCCCTCCCAGTAAGAGTAAACTTTGAAAAACAGAATGACTGGGTCCAAACAGGTGGCCATGTTGGCTAATGAATATGAGCGGATCGACATATCCATGTTGCCAAAGAAATCTTCCCCTAGTTAGCCTCAACCAAAGATACAGGTAGAGAGAGTGATAGAAAATTGAGCTCCCGTGAGAGAGAGAGAGAGAGAGAGAGAGAGAGAGAGAGAGAGAGAGAGAGAGAGAGAGAGAGAGAGAGAGAGAGAGAAGGAGGAAGCCCTCCCTTGGATGGAAAGAATAGGGCTGAGATAAAAAATGAGGCCAATAAACTTGTGTCTTTCAACTGCTAAAATATAGTTGCCGGAGGCTATGCAAAAAGCCAGTGAGGCAGAGCACATACACCCAACAGAGAATGGGAGTCAATCAGAGAGCATAAGCAGACTAAGGGTCTGACTCTGGCTCTGACTGCAGCTATGATTCCCTGTAAAGGTACTGCAAGTGGGTATAGATGAGGTTAAACAAATCTCTGAAAGCTACAGGGATTTTGTATTGAACTAAGGGATGGCCACATTTCCCCAGAACAAAGAAAAGAAATCTGTAGAGATACTGAAGGATACCAGGGCCAACCAAAACCAACTGTTGGGAAAAGGCATAACGTTCTGATGCGGGTGTGCAAGAAGTGGCAAAGTATTGATGAAAGGATTTGAAAAACCTACATGCCCATCCACCAGGTGCATGTGAAATACTCCATTGCACTAATTGCACTGTATAAACAGGGTTGACTGTGGCCTACTCTCTGGAGTGCAGACATACAACCCCTTTACTCTAACCATTCTAGTGACCACCAGAAGATTCAAAACTCCTGGAATTATATCAGAGACTACTCTTGATTTACCGTGCTAAGACCACCCTGACTGAATGGGGTCTCCTTTAATTTGACATTTCCTACATCCCTTAGACTTTGAGACATAGTCATTTGTTAGTGTGTTTGCTGTGTTTACATCTAGCACATGGTGCAGATATAGAATTGCTGTAGCACGGTGGTATACAATGTTATGCCCACCCCCTTGACTGCTGACTGCTGACAACCATGTCAAGCTGCCTAGTTTTGTGTCTATGCTAAACAGCAAGGCAGGACAGAAATACTGTGAGCCTTCAAAGTCTGGCCAAGGGGACAATGTCCAAAAAAAAAGGCAAGGAAAGGATTTTGTGAACATTAAGTTAGGCACAAAGTGAGTGAGTGTTAAGAGAGCAGAGCCCTGAGATGCAGCCTAATCCAACCCTAGGAGATGGATGTATTTGGATATGGATATATAACCCTGAGATGGATCTCTTCAAAGTCCTTGAAGCAAATTGCTCCAAACTGCAACACTGAAGCTCAGAACCATCTTGAAAATGATAGTGTGATGAGGCTAGTAATTATCTGATGCCAATGTCTATGGACAGGGAAGGGTGGGTGGTCACTGCCCATAGAGTTTGCCCTGAGATATTGGTGGAGAAAGTGAGGTCTGCAGATGCTGGAGATCAAAGTTGAAACTTTATTGCTGGAACAGCACAGCAGGTCAGGCAGCATCCAGGGAACAGGAGATTCGACGTTTCGGGCACATTCCTGAAGAAGGGCCTGTGCCCGAAACGTCGAATCTCCTGTTCCCTGGATGCTGCCTGACCTGCTGTGCTGTTCCAGCAATAAAGTTTCAACCCTGAGATATTGGTGCCTGATGTCAATGATGGAGGCCTGGAAGGGCTTGCAATGAGCTGGAGTCACGAGGTAACCACACTTATTTCATGTAGTGAATTGTCATGATCTAGTTTCTATTCAACAGGGAGCAGCATGAGAAACTGCATATCCATGAGATTAACTAACAATGACATGTTAGTGAATATAAATGCATACCAATGGACTTCTCAACACTGAGTCGTAGGATTCTTATCTTGCCATTCAGCGCTTTATTAGAGGATGAGACGTTTGCCTTTGACTACAACAGTCTTATTACTGCTGATCTAATCTTATTTCCCCAAATTTCTTATTATTGCACATGTTATTCATAGAAGTTTTTGTCCACTCCTAGGTGTGTACTGCAAGGTACATTGCAAATGTATTGAAGTCAGCTCATGAAATTCCAATGGCTGAGCATGTCAGGACACTGAATCTCATTGGATGCTGCCTGACTTGCTGTGCTTTTCCAGCTCTACACTTTACGACATTGATCTCCAGCATCTGCAGTCCTCACTTTCTCCCGGTACATAAAATCCCTTGACTTAACTAGCATTTATACTGGTCAAAGCTCCAAATAGAAGCAAGAAAGATAGTACAGAACCTGTTATAGCAGTCAGGTTGTGGGAAAACCTTAACTTTCACCTCTGACTCCAGTGCTGGATTTTGTGGAAGCACTTGTCAAGGTATTAGTGGCCTGTGTGAGACATCTGCCTAAAACAAAAGGAGCTGCCAATGTATTTTTACCATCATTAATGTGTTTGCCAGAGGTTTGATTGGAGCTGATTGGAATTGTTCTTGCTCTATAACTAGCTTGATGAGTCTCTCGGATGTGATTAAGGTATGTTCTATTCTTAAATTATAACATAGTACACACATTGATGCTAAAGTTAATAGAATATATAAAAGGCAACATACATCAGAGATTAATATAAATAAATCTCATTAGGATGGAAGTTCAGGTGATGTGTTAAGGCTGCAGCATGTGATGTAGGGTATACACCTCTGCGGTAAATGTTTAACATTTGAGCAGCTTTGGCTCACAGTTTTTGAACTGCAGATTGAATAACAGGTAGCATAATGTATCAGAGAGGGGGAAGGTAACCTGGATACATTTTTAACATGAAGTAGTCACACCACTTTGGATAGTCTTCTGAATTTGGTCAGTGATCAGGGATGGGAATGTGTGACTGTGAGAGAGGTGAGTAAAGCACAGAAGTACAAGGTTATCAGTCTCTGGAACTGTCAAATGTGTTTGAGCCTATCTCAACCTGTTTAGTTGGGAATGGGGACCCCAGGCTAGATGTGCAAGCTACTCAAGTCAGGGGTTCAACAAAGAATGTAGTCATAGTAGATGACAACACATTGAAGGAAATTGGCACCATTCTCTATAAAAAGAGTAAGCGACCATATGGCTGTGTTGCCTGCCCAGTTCTAAGGTTTGGGACATCTCATCATAGCTAGAAAGGAACTTGAACTGGGCAGAGGAGGATCCAGTGGTTATGGTCCATGATGGTATTAATGACTTTGGTGGAACATGGAAGCAGGTCCTACATAGAGAATATGAGGACATAGACACTAAATCATAAAACATAATTTCTAAGTTTATAACCTGAGTCTTGTGCAAATTGGCATGGAATACATGAAATTAGACAGATCAATACAAAGACTGGTATGAAAAAGTTGGTTTTGGTTCATGGGCCATTGGTAGCTGCAACCACAATATTATCACCTGGACAAAAGAGCTGAGGGCATTGTTGTGTCATCTGAAAATTCAGCAAAGGTGGAGAGGAAGTGTTGAGGAAGTGTTGAGCAAAAGGAGTTGGAGACAGCATGGTGGCTCAGTGGTTAGCACTGCTACTTCACAGCATCAGGGACCTGTGTTCGAGTCCACGCTTGTGCGATTGTCTGTGTAGAGTTTGCACATTCTCCCCGTTTGTGCATGGGTTTCCTCTGGGTGCTCCAGCTCCCTCCCACAGTCCAAAGATGTGCAGTTTCGGTGAATTGCTCATAGTGTTCAGGGATCTGTAGGTTGGGTGCATTAGTCAGGGGTAATGTAAAGTAAAAGGGTAGAGGAATGGGTCTGGGTGGGTTATTGTTTGGAATGTTGGTGTGGACTTGTTGGGCAAAAGGGCCTGTTTCCACACTGTAGGGATTCTATGGATAGGTTAGGAGAGTGGACAAAGAAGTGGCAGATAGAATCTGATATGGGAAAATGTGAAGTTATGAACTTTGGCAGGGAGAATAGAGGCATAAGCTATTTTTGTAAATGGGGAAAAGCTTTGGAAATCTGAAGCACAAATGAACTTGGTAGTCTGACTTCAGGATTCCCTTGAAGTTAATTTGCAGGTTCAGTTGGCAGTTAAGAAAGCAA
Source organism: Chiloscyllium plagiosum (assembly GCF_037043375.1). Lineage (NCBI taxonomy): Eukaryota > Metazoa > Chordata > Chondrichthyes > Orectolobiformes > Hemiscylliidae > Chiloscyllium > Chiloscyllium plagiosum. The sequence continues at coordinate 81,744,862 of NW_028270142.1, read as the reverse complement.
ATGTACTGTTAACATTCATTTCAAGAGGTCTAGAATGCAAGAGCAGAAATGCACTGCTGAGACTGTATAAGGCTCTAGTCAGACTGCATTTGGAATATTGAGAGCAATTTTAAGCCCCATATCTATGGAATGATGTGCTAGCCTTGGACTGGTCTGGAAGAAGTTTACAAGAATGATCCCAAGGATGAAGACCTTGTCATATGAGGAACAGTTGAGGACTCTGCGTCTGTACTGATGGAGTTTAGAAGGATGAGGAGAGATCCAATTGAAACTTATAGAATACTGAGAGGCCTGGATAGAGTGGATGTGGAGAAGATGTTAGCTGGAGAAACTGGGATCCAAGTGCACGGCTTCAGACTGAAGGGACGACTTTTTCGAACTGAGATGAGGCGAAATTTCTTCAGCCAGAGGATGTTTAATCTGTGCAACTCATTGATTCAGTGGCCCGTGGAGACCAAGTCATTAAGTGCATTTAAGACAGAGTTAGATATATTCTTGAATAGTGGAGGGGATCAAAGGTTAAGGAAGAAGGCAAGAGAATAGGGTTGAGAAACATAATAGCCATAACAGAGCAGACTCGATGGGGTGAATGACATAATTCTGCTCCTATATGGACCAAATTTTACACTCAGTTCGAAAGGGGGAAGATTGGTTCTAAGGTTAGGACAATTATGTGAGTATGAAAGCAAAGCCTGCTCTCGCGAAGTTTTATACTATGCTAAGGGATAGATTAACAAAGATACATTGGCAAACATTGAAAGAAGTAATTCAGAATACTCAGAATAAGTATATTTCTACAAAAAAAATTCTAAATAGAGGACCCTCAACATGTGATTAACTAACGTAGTTAGGAAAAGCATCGAACATAAGGAATAAGCCTTTAGTTGCTGAAAGCTGAGTGGCATGTTAGATGATTGGTCAGAGTATAAAGAATGGCAGAGAATGAGTTTAAGTTAAAAAGCTAATCTGGAGAAAGAAATTAGAGTACAAGAAGAAGCTAACTATGAATTTAAAAATTAGATAGCAAGAGCTTCTATTGTATTTGAAAAGTAAAACAGTTAGTAGAGTGGTCATCCTCCAAAGAATCAGAATGGGGAATGAACAGTAAATAATAAGGAAATTTTGAATGAAGTTAACAAATATTTTGCTTCACTATAGAGTATAAAAATAAATTCCAGTGAGAACAGCAATAGTAGAAAGGGAGAAAAGGATTTAGCAAAATTATAATCATAAGAGGAGTGGTGCTTAACAAACTGAGGGAGCTGCAGGCTGTCAAGTAATCAGATCCAGATAACTTTCATCCTTGGATTTTAAAAGAGGTGGCTAATGATGTTAATTCACGTTCATTTTCCAAAATTCCCTGGATTCAGAGATGGATCAAGTGGATTGGAAAGTAGCAAATATTACCACTCTGGTCAAGAAGGGAAGAAGGCAGAAAACAGGAAACAATAGGCCAGCCTGATGAAGGAGCAGCGCTCCAAAAGCTGATGTTTCCAATTAAACCTGTTGGACTATAACCTGGTGTAGTGTGATTTTTAACTTTGTACACTCCAGTCCAACACCTACATCTCCAAATCAGCAATAGGCTAATTACTTTGATGTCTGTAATGGCAAACATGTTAGAGTTATCATTAAAGAGATCATGGTTGTATATGTTCGAAAAACATAAGGCAATTAGGAAGATCCAACATGATTTCATTAAAGAGAAATCACGTTTTGCCAATTTTTTGGAGTTCTTTGAAGGAATATCATGCACTGTTAATAAAGTAGAGTCTGGAGATATACTACATTAGGATTCCAGAAGTCGTTTGATGAGATATCATGTCAAACGTTATTGCAGAAAATAATGATCTAGGGTGTAACATATTGTCACAAATAGAAGATTAGCTGGCTGGCAAAAAAGAATGTTTGTATAATTGGTCTTTATCTGATTGGCAGAGTATAGCTAGGGGAATTCCACAGGGGTCTGTTCATTGGCCTCAACCTTATACAATTTATATCAAGGTAAGAAGACATAGGGCATTGCAAATGTATATATGCAATTTGAATGAGTGGGAAGAAATCCAGCAGATGGAGCATAGTGAGAGAAAATGTGAAGTTATTCACTTTGGAGGGAAGTATGACAAAATAAAGCATCACTTAAATGAAGAATGGCTATAGAATTTCAATGTACAGAGGCATTTAGGCATTCTAGTACAAGAATCACATAATATTAGGATGCAGGTAAAGTGTGTAATCAGAAGGGCAATGAGATGCTCATCTTCATTATAAGAAGAATTGAACATAAAAATAAGGATTTTCATTTTCATTGTGAAGGTGAGGTAATATCTCAAATACTATGGGCAGTTTTGCACTCCTTATTTAAGGAAGGATGTAAATTAAATGCAGTTCAGAGGAGGTTGCCCAAGTTGATATCTAAAAGCAGTGGTTTATCTTATGAGGGTAAATTGGACAGGCTGTGCTTGTTTCTAGCAGATTTGTACAAGTGAGAGGTATCTTGATTAAACTGCATAAGATCTTGAATAATCTTGACAAAATGGATGTGGGAAAGACGTTACCTCTTGTGGGTCAGTGCTGAACTAAGGGGAACTCTTTTAAACTTAAGATCACCTTTGTAAGACAGATAAGAGGAGACTTTTTTTGACTCAATGTTGTATGACTTTGGAATTCTGCCTCAGATGTAGTGAAAGAGGGAGCATTGAATATATTTAAGACATTGGTAGATTGATTCCCTTGCATAATGAGAACCTAAGGTCATCGTGGGTAAATAGAAATGTGGAATTTGGAACACATAAAAATCAAGCATGATCATATCAAATGGCAGACTAGGCCGAAGGGCCAAATGGTCTGTTTCTGCTTCTGTTTATATGTTTAGAGGCTGTTTGCCTGAGAACCAGTTCTGCCAAAACAGTGGTGTGGGAATTGACCCAATTCTTCACCCAGATGAGGTCGGCAAATTTTCTTACCTCAAAGATATTAGTGAAGCAGATAGGATTTTACAACAATTAACAATGTGATTTTTATATTCCAGGTTTTCTAGTTATTGAATATCACTACCTTCTGTGGCAGCATTCAAACCATGTCCTCAAAGGATTACCCTGGGGAGAGGATGGTGAGTCACAGCAACAGAAGAAGATATAACGGCAGTGAAAGACACACTGGAAGCAGACACAGAAGTATGCATGAATGACAAAAAAAAAAGAGATGGGAAAATGTACAAATGAGGCAAGCATATGGGTTCAAGGAATTATTAAATGTACAACAAGGAATGGAGAATTTGTCAGCAGTAAGAGAGCAACTGTAGTAATAAAGTAAAGAAAGAGTTGCATTTATATACTGCTGTTCAGTGCCACCAAGGATATCAAAGTGCTTTATAGCCAATGAAACTTTTAAAATGTACTCACTGTTGTAATGTAAGGACTGTAACAGTGCCTTATATAGAGAGGCAGTCATACAATTTAATGTGAGTAATGCTGTAGGAAATCAACTAGTCTTGTAAAATTATTATTTTCTTTCAGTATAATGTTAAAAACCTTTATTTATATGCTTGCTATGAAATCTTCATACAACTTTATGGTAATATAAAACTCCCTTTAGAGCCTATATCACTCTCTTTCTTTTCTGGCAAGTATTCAACTTACACATAAAATGTAATTCATCACTGCACAGCCTATCCAAATCAATATTAAAGTGTCTGTGCATAAGAGACTCTAACTGAGATATAACCAAATATTTGAGATTTTCTTGGAAGTGTATACAAAAATGTTAAATCATACATTTAAAGAACATCCTGGGGCTGGGCTTTATGGGCTCTCTGTGAGGGGCAAAACTCTGTGTGGATAAAATAAGGCTGTCATGCCATCTGCAACATGACCTTCACCCGATCACTAAAACTCACCTCAATGAGTAAAATAAACATATCCTTGGCTCGCTTGAAGCACTTAAGTGAATAAAAATGCACCAGTAACCCACAGGTAACTGTAAGGCTCCAATTGACCATGTTGGACTTCCTTCTGGAAGGGATTAGAATCATGCCTTATATCTCAGGTTGTCAACTGCAGTATAGAACCAGGCTTATCCCTAATATATATTCTCGGGTGTGGGGGGATATGCTCAGCATTAAATCCAGCCCTTCTTGTTCTGTTAATTTTGTTTCATTGTTTTTCTTGTTTAAAGGTAGATTGTTTCTCATATTCAATCAAGCCAGAATTCTGGAGAACTGCTACAAAGTGCAGTTAAATAATGCTCAGGCATTTCAAAGCAAACCTTAAAAAGCTAACTGCACAGGCATTGCATATGTGGGTGAATTCACGAAGTGGCACAAATGTGGTAGAGTGCTTTAAGAAAGCCTTGTGAGCCGAGCAATAACCAAAATAAGTTGTTGAAGAATGCGGTGCTGGAACAGGATGCTGGAAAAGCCCACATCCAGGAGGCTACTATTGTCCAGAAGCTGAACGCATGGCACCATAATTACCACAACGACAAGAGTGGGCCAGATGTTGGGAATTCTGACCCAGTGACTGACTTTCTCTCTCCCCAGTGCCTTTTAACCATCGACCAGGTACAAATCAGGAGTGTGATGGAATATTTCCCAGTTGCCTGGGTAATTACAGTTCCTGCAGCACTCAAAAAGCTTGACATCACCCAGGAGTTGCTTTTGGTATATTTGTATTGTCTGTTTGAATTATCTTTAGCTTTATCTGCCAAGACTACATTGTGTCTTTATTTAAAAAAGGTTACAAGGAGAAGCCTATGAACTGTAGACCACTGAGTCTGACACTAGTGATAGGTAAGTCAGTGAAGATTCTGAGATATAGGATTTAGATGCATTTGGAGAAGCAAGGATGAGTGCTTAGTTATTAGGGATTGTCAGCATGACTTTGTGCATGGGAAATCATCTCTCTCAACCGCGATTGAGTTTTTGAGAATGTGACCAAGAAGATAGATGAGGGTAAAGCAGTAAATGTTGTCTGCATGGGCTTTAGTAAAATCTTTGACAAGGTTCTGCATGGTGGATTGGTTAATAAAGTTAAATCTCTTGTAATTCAGGGACAGCTTGCCAATTGGATACAAAATTGGCTTGACAGAGACAGAGAGCAGAGGATTGTTTTACAGGCTGGAGACCGGTGACCAGCAGTGTCCAACAGGGATCAGTGCTGGGTCCACCATTGTTTGTCAATTATATAAATGATTTGTTTGAGAATTTAGGAAGCATGGATAGAAACTTTGCGGATAACACCAAGATTGGTGGTATAGTGAATAGTGAAGAAGGTTATCTAAGATTACAAAGGGATCTTGATCAATTGGGCCAATGGGCCGAGGAGTGGCAGATGGAGTTTAATTTGGATAAATGTAAGGTGTTTGCATTTAGGTAAGACAAACAAGAGCAGGTCTTATTCAACTATTCACCCTCCTAACCAGAACATTATCCACTCCTTTGTCTGTTTAACTGTTCTCTCTCTTTGGGTTTCATCCTCACCTATCATTTACTCCTGACCCTCTCCCCCCATGATCTTCTGCACATAAGCTGACATTTTCTTAGCTATCATCAGTTCTAAGGAAAGATCACTGGACTGAAACGTTAATTTTGATTTCTCAGATGCTGCTGGACATGGTGAGCTTTTTCAGCAATTTCTGTTTTTGTTTATATAGTTAATGTTAGGACCCTGGGGAGGGTTATTGAAAGAATGAAGGAAAGGATATTATTAAATTGAAGAGGGTACAGAAAGGATTTACAAGAATGTTACCGGGAATGAAGGGTTTGACGTATAAGCAGAGGCTGGATAAGCTAAGACTTTTTTTCACTGGACCAATGGAAGTTGAGGCATGACCTTATAGAAATTTATAAAATTATGAGGGGTGTAGTTAGGCTGAACAGCAAAGATCTTTTCTCAAGGGTAGGAGAGTTCAAAATTTGAGGGCATACTTTTAAGGTGAGAGGGAAAAGATTTAAAATGGATCTGAGGGGCAACATTTTCACACTGAGAGTGGTTCATATGTGAAATGAATTGTTCGAGGAAGTGGTAGATGTAGGGACAACATTTAAAAGACACTTGGACAGGTATTTGAATAGGAAAGGTTTAGAGGGATAGATATGGCCCAAACACAGCCAAAGGGGACTAGTTCAATTAGGGAAACATAGTCAGCATGGATGAGCTAGACTAAAGTCTCTGTTTCCATGCTGTATGACTCTATGACAAAGCAACCCTCTTGATTGACACCTCATCACTACTTTCAACATTCAATCATTTTATCACAGAGGCACTGCAGCAACCAAGTGCACCATGTCCAAGATGCACTGTACTAACTCAGAAACCCTCTTCTGATAGCACCTTCCAAACATAAGTCTCTACCACTACGAAGAACAAAGGTGGCAGATGCATGGGAACATCACAGGCAAATTGCCATCCAAGGCACATATTATGTGACTTGAAAATTGCCTTTCTTTAACTGTCATTTGGTCAAAATCCTGGAACTCTCTCCATTCCTGCATTGGTTCAAGGAATCAGCTCACCATTTCATCCTCCAGGACAATTAGGGATGGACAATAAATGTTGACTTAACCCGCAATACCCATATCCAATGACTGGATTTTAAAAAAAGCTTTCAAGGATCTTCTATGCTTGGAGCTTGAAGAGTTACCTAAAGGCAATGTTCTTCTTTGATATGTTCTTAAGTCATGTCTTTTTGCAAAGTTAATAATGTTACCTCACATGCATTACCTAAAACGACAGATTCAACATTAGTTATTATAACACTTGTGTATTTTATTCTTGTGAAAGCAGAGGAATAATTAACTTGTAAGTCCTGCCAACCAGGATTTAGCACTTCACTAATAATGATTAGCACAGTGTTAATAAGTTTGCAGGTTCAATTAAAGTCAATTAACATTAAGTGTTGGCAGTAATTCCTGGACAACTGCACCTCTTTTGTACCTTTACAATGTCTATTTAAAATGTTATTAATTGCTCTCTATTATGAATGGTTCCAATGGTTTAATGGATAAGGCTTTGTCCCCCCTCACCAAACCTGGGATTATGGATTCAAGTAATATTTGGTATTAATTGAGTTTTGCGGTGGTTCAGTGATAGACTTCTCACCTGCCATGCGAAAAGTCTGGGTTTGATTTGTGGCAATGCATGGTATTTCTCAGGGTGGCAAGGTGGGTCATTGATTAGCACTGCTACCTCAAATCGCCAGGGACCTGGATTTAGCCCCACCCTTGAGACACAATGTCTGCATGGAGTTTGCACATTTTCCCTGTGTCGGCATGGGTTTCCTCTAGGAGCTCTAGTTTATGCCCATAGTCCACAAATGTGCAGATTAAGTAGATTGGCTGTGCTAAAATGCCCATAGTGTCCATGGATGTGTAGACTAGGTGGATTAGCCATGGGAAATGCAGAATTACAGTGATGGGATGGGTCTGGGTGGGATGGTGTTGAGAGGATCAGTGTAGACTTGATGGGCCAAATGGCCTGCTTCCACACTGTAGGGATTCTTTGATAAAAGTTTTTTCAAGAATAATCAATGAAACAATTGTACGGAGATATTTTAACTGTCTCTGCCTGGTCAAAATGGTTGTATTTATAGTTAAAAATTTACCCTCTTTTTCCATTTTAACTGCTTTTCTGCATGACTTTCTGCCATGAAAACCTAGCCAGCCTTAATAAATATGTAAAATGGGGCTTTATTGCGGGCATGGACCCCTGAAGGAATTTCACTGGACCCAGTTCAAACTTAGGAGCAGGGTTCTACATTAGGCTCTGCAAGATCAATGTATTGTGTTGCTTCCAATCCTCATTTACTTGCCACCCTCCCCTAAATATCTGAATTTTATCAATAGGATTATCAACCTACTACTGAGGTTTTCTTTCTTGCCATCAATAAACAATCTTTGTGAAACGTTACGAACAGCAATTTGTCAATTTTCGAGGAGACTTAGTACAAGATACTTGCTCAATGGAGAAACTATCATAATATGTTAAGCTAATTGCAGGATGAGCATTGATCAATGTAAAGCTTATTTTGGTTATTATCAATTAGGAGAAAGTGAGGACTGTAGATACTGGAGATCAGAGTTAAAGAGTGTGGTGCTGGAAAGGCACAGCAGGTCAGGCAGCATCTGAGGAGCAGGAGAATTGTCGTTTTGGGCATAAGCCCTTCGTCGGGAACAAGCCAATGTTGATCGTTGTGGAAGATAATGCCATTGAATGTTGAAGTGGTAATTTCAAGCCTTAAAAAAAGTCAGCTTAAAATGTATCTCAGATATTAATCTTACAAATTGCAAAGGCAACAATGTAACTTTACTGCAGACATGCGAGTGACACAGTTAATTCTAGTAACTGATATCACAAACTCATCTTCTGAGGACATCCAGTTGCATGATTGGTGCTCGTTACCCACTTCGATCCTGCCAGTCTGTTCTGGACAGACACTTGTGCCAACATTATTTCTACAACTGAAAACAATATGTTCTATTCAGGTGAGGTACCCCGGCTCCCAAACTGATCTTTCCCTCCTTCTGTGACAGGATGAATAGATATTGTGTGGGGCTATTTGGCTATGAGAATCATCTCCTCTATGTCTAAATTCTCCTGTGTCACTATTATGACGTTCTAAATTCCAGTGCTTCTTAATAATGTCAACCTGGGTTGGAGCCATTGCTATGATTGAAACACAATAAGCGTCGTATATAAGTTGCTTGAAATTCTGTAATATTGGAAGACGTCTCCTGGCTTACCAGTAAAGATTTTCTTTTGACTATGTAAAATAAAGACTGCTTGACATTTGAATGAAAGACTATGTTTCAACTGTTCATCTCTCTTGTTGAAGTTGGTCATTGCCTGGCACTTGTGTGACGTGAATGCTACTTGCCACTTATCAGCCAAGTCTAGATGATGTTCAGGTCTTGCTTCGTCTGGACATTGACAGCTTCAATATTCAAGGAGCTGCAAATTATGCTAATGATTTTGGAATCATCAGTGAACATTCCCATGGAGACCCAGGACCGTCCAGGAGTGAAAATCCTACTACCAGGACTGTCCCCAAAGAGATTGGTCCAGCCCAGGCTCGAAATACAATCTTGCTGCGTCCCACCCCAGGGAGGCCCAGCCCAACCAGACCCATCTGATTTACTTCCTGAAGCAGCAGACTCAGACTAACGACACCCAAGAACATCCATGAGCAGAAATCCTACTGCCACGACTTGTTCTGAGGAGACCAGGTCTGAACTACAACCTTGCGGCGTCCCACCCTGGGAGGCCCAGCCTGACCGGACCAGTCTCACAAACCTCCTGAAGCAGCAAACTCAGACCACCAATTCCCAGGACCATTCAGACACAGGAAACCACGAGGAAATGGGAAGACACACGGGCCTGCAGGTGGGACTGAAACAAGCACCACCTCCACAGCACACTACTGACAAATATCCAGGCTATTGAAAATAAAATAGATGAACTCAGATCTAGACTTACTTTCCAGAGAGAACTGAGACATTGTTGTGATCTCTGTTTCACTGAGACATTGCTCACTCTTGCCATACCTGACTGTGCCTTGCAAGCTGAGGGGTTCTCCATACATTGTATGGACCACACGGCATCCATGCAAAGGGCAGAGGGGCATGCCTCCTAATCAACACCTCCCAGTGCTCAGACATGGCGAGCAACTACTCCCTGGGCCTAGAATACCTTACAGTGAAATGTCATCCCAACTACCTGTCGCGCGAGTTCACCTCCGCCAACCTGACAGCAGTTTACATACTGCCCCAGACAGATGTGAAGAATGCCCTTGGGTGAATTGTACACTGCCACAAACACTATGGAGACGGAATTCCCTGAGGCCTTATTCATTGTGGCCGGCAACTTCAACCAGGCAAACCGCAAGTAGAGAGCAGCCAAAATACCACCAACATGTCTCCTGTCCCACTAGAGGACTGAACATCCTGGATCACAACTATGCAACCATCAAAGATGCTACCTTTCCATCCCACACTTCCGAAAATCAGATCACAGCACTGTGTTCCTCCTCCCAGCCTACAAACAGAAGCTGAAATGGGAGGATCCTTCACGGAAAGAAACACAATGCTAGTCCGAGGCAGCGGAAGACCATCTCCGGGACTGCTTGGATTCATTAGACTGGATCGTATTCAAGTAGGAGAAAGTGAGGACTGCAGATGCCGGAGTACCAGAGTTGAAAAATGTGGTGCTGGAAAAACACAGCAGGCCAGGCAGCATCCGAGGAGCAGGAGAATCGACGTTTCGGGCATAAGCCCTTCTTCAGCGTATTCAAGTACTCAGTGGAAATCTTAGATGAATACACCGCCTCCATCATGGACATTAATAAGTGCATAGAGGACAGTCAAAGAAGTCAATGTGGGTGTTCCCCAAACGGAAACCTTGATAGAACTGGGAAATCCACTGCTTACTGAAGATCAGGCGTGCAGCATTCAAGTTGGACAACCCTAACTTATACAGAAAATCCAGATATAATCTCTGCAAAGCCATCAGAGATGCCAAGAGGTAGTACTGGATCAGGTTAGAGGCCCAAACGAAACATACAGACACCTACCACATGTGTTAAGGCCTAAGCAACATAACAGGATACAAAGTGAAGCAGATCAAGATAGCAGACAAAAATACATCCCTCCCTGATGTGCTCAATGTTTTCTATACTCAGTTCGAGCAGAATGCCAGCAGCGTGATGTCACCTGCCCCAACAGCACCAGGCACACCTGTTCCCTTGGTCACTGTGCAGATGTCAGATCAGTCTTCCTGAGAGTCAACTCAAGGAAAGTCTCAGGCCCAGACAGAGTCCCTGACCATATGCAGACCTCTGATTCACTGACATCTTCTCCCTCCCACAAGCCAAAGTCTCCACTTGCTTCAAGAAGACTGCCATCATCCCAGTACCTGAGAAAACACATGCAACGTGCCTTAATGACTACCATCCACTAGCTCTGACCTTCATAATCATGAAGTGCTTCAAGAGGCCGATCATGGCCTACATAAACTCTAGCCTCCCTGCCTGCCTCAATCCCCTGAAATTTGCCTACCAATGAAACAGGTCCACAGTGGATGCCATTTCCCTAGCCCTGCATTAATCCCTGGAACATCTGGATAACAAGGGCATCTACATCAGACACCTGCTCATCGACTACAGCTTCAACCTTCAACACCATTATCCCCTCCAAACTGATCTCAAAACTGAGATCGAGGTCTCAGCTCTGCACTCTTTAACTGGATCCTCAGCTTCCTGACTTATAGACTGTAAGCAGAGAAGATAAATAGCTGCACCTCCTCCGCAATAACCCTCAACACTCCAGCTCCCCAAGGATACATTCTCAGCCCCCTACTGTACCCCCTGTACATCCACAAACAAACGCCATCTACAAGTTTGCTGACAACACCACTATGATAGGACAGATAACAAACAATGTTGAGTCAGTATACAGAAAGGAGACAGAGGGCTTGGTGATGTGATGCAATGATAAGAACCTCTCTCCCACTTCAGCAAAACAACTGATCATTGACTTCAGAAAGAAAGGCGGAGCACACATCCCCATCGACAGCAACAGAACAGAGGTTGAGAGGATTGAGAGCATTAAGTTTCTAGACTGACGATAACCAACAACGTATTGGACTTCCCATGTTGATATGACATAAGAACATAAGAACCGGGAGTTGGAGTAGGCCATCTGGCCCTTCAAGCCGTTCCACCATTCAATAAAATCATGGCTGATCTTTTTATGGCCTCAGCTCCACTTACCTGCCCTCTCACTATAAACCTTAATTCCTTTGCTATTCAAAAATTATTTATCTTAGCTTTAAAAACATTTACTGAGGAAGCCTGAACCACTTCACTGGTCAAGGGATTCCATAGATTCTCAAGCCTCTGGGTGAAGAAGTTCTTTCTCAATTCAATCCTAAATCTTCTCCCTCTAATTTTGAGGCTATGCCTTATTGTCCTAGTTTTACCTGCCATTGGAAACACCCTCTCTGCTTCTATCATATCTGTTCCCTTCATAATTTTGTATGCTTCGATAAGATCTCTCCTCATTTTTCTAAATTCCGATGAATATAATCCTTGTTTGCTTAGTCTGTCCATGTAAGCCAACCCCTTCAATTCCAGAATCAATCTAGTGAACCTCCTCTGCACCCCATATAATGCCAGTACATCCTTTCTCAAGTAAGGAGACTAAAACTGCATGCAATACTTCAGATGTGGCCTCACTAGCATCCTATACAGCTGCTACATAAGCTTTCTGCTTTGAAACTCAATCCCTTTAGCAATGAAGGGCAAAATTCCATTTGCCTTCTTAATTACCTGTTGTACCTGCAGACCAACCTTCTGTGATTCATGCACAAGGATATCCAGATCCCTCTGCACAGCAGCGTGCTACAATTTTTTACCATTCAAGTAATAGTCCTTTTTAGTGTTATTCTTGCTGAAATGGATAACTTGACATTTATAGACATTGTACTCCATCTGTCAGACCTTTGCTCACTCACTTAAACTAACAATGTCCCTTTGCAAAGTTTCACAGTCCTTTGTACACTTTGTTCTACCATTAATTTTAGTGTTAACCACAAACTTTGACAGATTACATGTGGTGGAGAAAGTGAGGTCTGCAGATGCTGGAGATCAAAGTTGAAACTTTATTGCTGGAACAGCACAGCAGGTCAGGCAGCATCCAGGGAACAGGAGATTCGACGTTTCGGGCACAGGCCCTTCTTCAGGAATCATGTGGTCCCTAATTCTAAATCATCTATGTAAATTGTGAATAATTGCAATCCCAGTATTGACCCCTGAAGTACACCACGAGCTACTGATTGTCAAGCAGAATAGTTTTATTAATGACTTGGATGAGGGAGTCGAAGGGTGGGTCAGTAAATTTGCAGATGATATGAAGATTGGTGGAGTTGTGGATAGTGAGGAGGGCTGTTGTCGGCTGGAAAGAGACTTAGATATGATGCAGAGCTAGGCTGAGGAGTGGTAGATGGAGTTCAACCCTGCCAAGTGTGAGGTTGTCCATTTTGGAAAGACAAATAAGAATGTGGAATACAGGGTTAACGGTAGGGTTCTTAATGAGGTGGAGGAACAGAAGGATCTTGGGGTCTATGTTCATAGATCTTTGAAAGTTGCCACTCAGGTGGATAGATCTTGTAAGAAGGCCTATGGTGTATTAGCGTTCATTAGCAGAGGGATTGAATTCAAGAGTCGTGAAGTGATGTTGCAACTGTACAGGACTTTGGTTAGGCCACATTTGGAGTACTGTGTGCAGTTCTGGTCGCCTCACTTTAGGAAAGATGTGGAAGCTTTGGAGAGGGTGCAGAGAAGATTTACCAGGATGTTGCCTGGAATGGAGAATAGGTCGTACGAGGATAGGTTGAGTGTGCTAGGCCTTTTCTTGTTGGAACGGCGAAGGATGAGGGGTGACTTGATAGAGGTTTATAAGATGATCAGAGGAATAGATAGAGTAGACAGTCAGAAACTTTTTCCCCAGGTGCAACAGAGTGTTACAAGGGGACATAAATTTAAGGTGAAGGGTGGAAGGTATAGGGGAGATGTCAGGGGTGGGTTCTTTACCCAGAAAGTGGCGGGGGCATGGAATGCGCTGCCTGTGGGAGTGGTAGAGTCAGAATCTTTGGTGACCTTTAAGCGGCAATTGGATAGGTACATGGATGGGTGCTTAAGCTAGGACAAATGTTCGGCACAACATCGTAGGCCGAAGGGCCTGTTCTGTGCTGTATTGGTCTATGTTCTATGTTCTATAGTTCTCATTTATTCCCACTCTGCTTCCTGTTGGTTAACTAATCCTTTAATCATGCTAATACATGATCAAGAAGGCACAACAATGCCTCCTCTTCCTCAAGCAGCTTAGGAAATTTGGCATGCCCATAAGGACCCTCACCAACATTTACAGATGCACCATAGAAAGCATACTATCCAGATGCATAACTGCCTGGTGTGGCAACTGCTCTGTCCAGGACCGTGAGAAACTACAGAAGGTTGTGAGCATACCTAGACTATCACGGAAGCCAACCTTCGATCCTTGAACTCCAGTTACACCTCTCATTGCTGCGGAAAGGCTGTCAACATCATCAAGACTCCTCCCACCCAGTAATGCTGTCCAATAACCTCTTCTGGCTGGCAAAAGTTCCAGACACTTGAACACACTCCCCAGCAGTGACAATAAATCAAATCAAATCACTTCTGAACATATTATGGACAGATAGTCATTAATAAAGTAATTGAAGATGGTCAACGCAGAATATCACCATGAGGTAAAGGTAAAAAAGTGAGATTGCCTTTGTCCAAGAAGACCATTCAACTCTTCTCTCAATGGAGAGAGGTGACTGGGGGTGGTTTAGGCCGAGGATCACCATGCCTCAGACAACAGGAGAAATTGAAAAAAAGGGGCCTTCATCTTAACCTGAGCCCTGACAGAATTGAGCCTACACTGTTACCGTCACTGCATGGTCAAACTAGCATCCAGCTAACTGATTCCCAAGGGGGTACTTCTGTTGTATGTCCTGAGGCTATTTAAACCAAATATTAAAGTAATATGTTTTACTATAAAATCTGAAATATTGTAAAGGGAAATCATCAGTGCACAGTCTATAATTATTTTTATTATTCTTTATTCTTCTGTGGGATGTAAGCATCATTGTAAATTTCTTATTGCCCTAGAAAAAGTGGTGGGAAGCCACTTTCTTGAACAACACCGTTCAAGACTAAGGCAACCTCACTTTTTTTAACTTTACCACATGGTGATATCCTGGCTTGACCATCTTCGATTATTTCATTAATGACTACCTGTCCATCATATGTTCAGAAGTGATTTGATTTGATTTATTGTCACGTGTTCGAGATTTTTCTCTCAGTGAGAGTAAAGGAACATCAGTACAGTTCTAAGTCAAGATGGTGTGTGACTTAGAGGGGAACTTGCAGCTGGTAATCTGCTATGCAGGACATTTTAGGTTGTTGATAGCATAATTTTGAAAAGTACTGTTGAAATTGGGTTGATTCAATGCATCTTGTATATGGTACAGATTGTTGCCGTTGTTCAGTGGTGTTGTAATGTTGAAGGTGGCACATGGGATGTTCTACTTTGTCCTGGATTAAGTCGAGCTTCTTAATGTTCTTGGAGCTGAATTCATTGATAAAAGAAACCTGACAACAAAATATTCTTTTAGAATGTCCTGTGTCATGTATTCAATTCTACTTTGATTTGGCTATGAGGAAATACTGTTGTGAAAAGTTGCATTCTCATGCAATCTCGTGTTATAAGAAAATCGTGCAATAGCCATGCCATTCAAACTAATGGAGCCAGAATTGCATTACAGTCAATACAGCTAAGAAAAGTTCACCTTCGACAAATAAAGGTCTAAATTATTCAATCCCCTTAAAGCCAATTAGCATTGAAGAAACATGCATTATAGCAGAATCAACTGTACAGTCAACCAGTGTTACCAGGTTCATTATTGTTAAAGCACTCCGAATTCCTTTCCGAAAGATTACACTGGGCAGAGACAATAACTTTGATTCAGATACAAAGATATCTCCCGAAGATACATTGACTAAATGTTCATTCTCACAAATGGGCAAGCTGATTTGATAACATGGATTGAAATGAAATTAGAGAAGAATTTAATGATAGTTCAGGATTTGGGTTTATGCTAACAAAGTATTGGGTTGAATTTTATTGGAAATCACTTTGTAAATTGCTGTGAGTTTCACAGAGAGTTTTTCTCCACGAGGCCTAATGAGATTTCTCATGCTAACCTCCCAAATCTATCTCATTATGTGTACACCACATGTCAAATGCATCTTGCTTGTTGTATCCTCCCACTTGTTGCAATCAGCTTTCTGTCAGCAGGGTGATATTTAAAATGTAGTTGTGCACTAGGTTAAGTGCTGTCGCTCTAGAGCTGCTCCACATGGTTCCTGTTAATTAACTCAGACATGTCAGGCTGAGGGAAATTGGCACCTTGCTTAGTCATTCAAGGCACGGAGATCCCAGTGGACACTGGTGTTGTAGAAAAGGACTGTTCTCTTCTCTTAGGACTGGCAGAAGATATAACAGCACCCTGCTAGCTGAGAACATAAACATAGAACATTACAGTGCAGTACAGGCCCTTCGATGTTGCACCGACCTGTGAAATCAATCTGAAAGCCATCTGACCGACATTATTCCATTATCATCCACATGTTTATCTGATGACCATTGAAATGCCCTTAAAGTTAGTGAATCTACTACTGTTGCAGGCAGTGCATTCCACGCCCCTATTACTCTCTGAGTAAAGAACCTGCTTCTGACATCTGTCCTATATCTATCACCCCTCAATTTAAAGCTAAGTCCCCTCGTGCTAGCCAACACCATCTGAGAAAAAAGGCTCTCACTGTCCACCCTATCTAACCCTCTGATCATCTTGTATGTCTCTATTAAGTCACCTCTTAACCTTCTTCTCTCTAATGAAAACAGCATCAAGTCCCTCAGCCTTTCCTCATAAGACCTTCCTTCTATATCAGGCAACATCCTGGTAAATCTCCTCTGCACTTTTCCAATGTTTCCCACATCCTTCCTATAATGCGGCGACTAGAACTGTACGCAATACTCTAAGTGCGGTCGCACCAGAGTTTTGTACAGCTGCAACAAGACCACATAGCTCCGAAACTCAATCCCTCTGCCAATATAACCTAACACACTGTATGCCTTCTTAACAGCCCTATCAACCTGGGTTGCAACTTTCAGGGATCTATGCACACCGACACTGAGACCTCTCTGCTCATCTACATGACCAAGAATCTTACCATTAGCCTCGTACTCTGTATTCCTGTTACTCCTTTCAAAGTGAATCACCTCACACTTTTCCACATTAAATTCCATTTGCCACCTCTCAGCCCAGCTCTGCAGCTTATCTATGTCCCTCTGTAACCCGCAACAGCCTTTCACACTATCCACAACTCCACTGACTTTAATTTTATCCACAAACTTACTAACCCAACTTTCTATGCACTCATCATGGTCATTTATAAAAATGACAAATAACAGTGGACCTAAAACAGATCCTTGTGGAACCTCACTAGTAACTGAACTCCTGGATGAATCTTTCCCATCAACTGCCACCCTCTGTCTTCTTTCAGCTAGCCAATTTCTGATCCAAAACGCTAAATCACCCTCAATTCCATGCCTCTATTTTCTGCAATAGCCTCCCATGGGGACCCTTATCAAATGCCCTACTGAAATCCATATACACCACATCAACCACTTTATCTTCATCCACTTGTTTGGTCACCATCTCAAAGAACTCAATAAGGTTTGTGAGGCACAACCTACACTTCACAAAACCGTGTTGACTATCCCTAATCAAATTATTCAAAGAACAAAGAAAAGAACAAAGAAAATTTACAGCCCAGGAAGAGGCCCTTCAGCCCTCCAAGCCTGAGCCAATCCAAATGTTCTGTCTAAACATGTCGGTCAATTCCTAAGCATTTGTATCCTCTGCTCCCCACCTACTCATGCATCTGTCCAGACGCATCTTAAATGAATCTACCGTGCCTGCCTCTACTATCTCTGCTGGCAACCCATTCCAGGCACCCACCACCCTCTGTGTGAAGTACTTGCTGCATGTATCCCCCTTAAACTTTCCACCTCTCACCCTTGAAAGCATGACCTCTCGTTATTGAATCCTTCACCCTGGGAAAAAACTTGTCTCTATCCACCCTGTCTATACCCTTCAGGATTTTGTAAACCTCAATCAGGTCCCCCCTCAATCTCCTTTTTTCTAGTGAAAATAAACCTAACCTACTCAACCTCTCTTCATAGCTAGCACCTTCCATACCAGGCAACATCCTCGTAAACCTTCTCTGCACCCTCTCCAAAGCGTCCACATCCTTTTGGTAATGCGGTGACCGGAACTATACACAGTCGTCTAAATGTGGCCGAACCAATGTCTTGTACAATTTTAACATGACTTGCCAGCTCTTATACTCAATACCCTGTCCAATGAAGGTAAGCAGACCATATGCCTTCTTGATCACTCTATCCACATGTGCAGCAACATTCAGGGTACAATGGACCTGCACTCCCAGATCTCTCTGCCCAACAACTTTTCCCAAGGCTCTTCCATTCATTGTATAATTTGCTTTAGAATTACTCTTGCCTAAATGCATCACCTCACATTTGTCTGGATTGAAAGCCATCTGCCGCTTTTCCGCCCAATTCTCCAGTCTATCTATATCCTCCTGTATTTTCTGACAGTCCATTATGCTTTCTGCTACTCCATCAATCTTTGTGTCATCTGCAAACTTGTTAATCATACCAACACTGCCCTCTTCTAGATCATTTATGTATATTACAAACAACAATGGCCCAAATACTGACCCCTGTGGAACACCACTGGTCACCTTTCTCCATTTCGAGAAACTCCCTTCAACGACTACTCTCTGTCTCCTGTTGCTCAACCAGTTCCTTTATTCACCTAGTTAGAACACCCTGCACACCATGTGACTTCACTTTCTCCATTGGTCTACAATGGGGAACCTTATCAAACGCCTTACTAAAGTCCATGTATGTGACATCAAAAGCCCTTCCTTCATCTAACAACTTGGTCACTTCCTCGAAGAACTCTATTAAGTTGGTCAGGCACAATCTCCCCCACACAAAACCAAGTTGCCTATCACTGATAAGCTCATTATTTTCTAAATATAAATAGACCCTATCTCTCAGTACCCTCTCCAGCAACTTCCCCACCACCAACATCAGGCTCACTGGTCTGTAGTTACCTGGAATATCCGTACTACCCTTCTTGCACACGGGGACAACATGAGCAACCTTCCAGTCCTCCAGCACCTGTATTTAAGGATGCCACAGAGATATCTGTCAGGGCCCCAGCTATTTTCTCTCTTGCCTCCCTCAGCAACCTGGGATAGATCCCATCCGGTCCTGGGGATTTGTCCACCTTAATAACCTCTAGCCTACCCAACACATCTTCCCTACTTATACCAACGTGATCCAGATTAATCAAACTTCTATCTCTAATTTCAAGATTCATCATGTTCCTCTCCTCAGTGAACACTGATGCAAAGTAATCATTCAGAATCTCACCCATTTTCTCAGGTTCGGCACACAGCCTTCTCTAGTTACCCACTTGCTTCTTATATAAGAATAAAATGCTTTGGGATTCTCCTTAATTCTGCTAGCTAAAGTTATTTCATGACCCTTAATTCTGCTAGCTAAAGTTATTTTATTTAGCCCACTTGATTCGTCGTTTAAGACTTGTCCTACCCTTCCAATATTCTTCCAGGGCTCATTCTGTTCTTAGCTGCCTAGACCGTTTGTACGCTTCCCTTTTCCTCTTGGCTATTTGTACAATTTCTCCTGTCATCCACGGTTCACCAATCTTGCCTTTCCTATCCTTTGCCTTCAACAGGATATGCCTATCCTGCACTGCCGTTAACCTATCTTTGAAAACCTCCCACATCTCAAATGTAGACTTCCCTTCAAATAGCTGTGTCCAATCCATATTTCCCAGCTCCTGCCTAATTTTGATATAATTGGCCTTGGCCCAGTTTAGTACTATTCCCTTAGGACCACTCTCTTCTTTATCTATGAGTATTCTAAAACTTACAGAATTGTGATCACTGTTCCCAAAGAAATCCCCCACCGCAACTTCTATCACCTGTCCTGGCTCGTTCCCCAGTACCAAGACCAATATGGCCCCTTCCCTCGTCGGACTATTGACATACTGCTCTAGAAAACCCTCCTGGATGCTTCTTACAAATTCTACTCCATCCAGATCTGTGACACTAACTGTATCCCAGTCAATGTTGGGAAAATTAAAATCTCCCATCACCACTACGCTATTGCCTCTACATCTATTCATAATCTGTAGGGTGACCTCTCCTTTTCTGTTTCTAACTTCAGTCTATACTACGTCAGTAGACAAGTCATCATCAAATGTCCTTTCTGCCACTGTAATACTGTCCTGACTAACAGTGCCACACCTCCCCCTCTTTTTCCACCTCCCCTGATCTTACTGAAACTTCTAAACTTTGGAACTGCAACAACCATTCCTGTCCCTGCTCTATCCATGTCTCCGAAATAGCCACAACATTGAAGTCCCAGGTACCAATCCATACTGCAAGTTCACCCACCTTATTCCAGATGCTCTTGGCATTGAAGTAGACACACTTCAAACTACCTTCCTGCCTGCCGGTACACTCCTGCGACCTTGAAACCTTTTCATGCCCTCACTACTCTCAACCTCCTGTACACTGGAGCAACAAATTCAGGTTCCCATCCCCCCTGCTGTATTTGCTTAAACCCTCCCAAATGGCATTAGCAAATTGTCCTCTAGGATATTGGTACACCTCTGGTTCAGGTGTAGACATCCCCTTTGTAGAAGTCCCAGCTACCCCAGAATGAGCCCCAATTATCCAGGTATCTGAATTCCTTCCTCCCTCCTGCACCATCCCACTAGCCACTGTTCAACTGCTATCATTCCCTATTCCTTGTCTCACTAGCACGTGGCACGGGTAACAAACAAGAGAGAACAACTCTGTTTGTTCTAGCTCTCAGCTTCTACCCTAGCTCCTTGAATTTCTGCCTTACATCCCATCCCTTTTCTTACCTATGGTCATTGGTGCCGATGTGGACCATGAATTGGGGCTGCTCCCCCTCCCATTTAAGGATCACAAAACACGATACAAGGCATCACAGACCCTGGCACTGGAGGCAACACATCAACCATCAATCCCTCCTCTTTCCACAGAATCTCCTATCTGACCCCCTAACTATGGAGTCCCCAATGACTAATGCTCTCCTCCTCTCCTCACTTCCCTTCTGAGCAACAGGGACAGACTCTATGCCAGAGACCTATACCCCATGGTTTACCCCCGGTAAGTTGTTCCCCCCCAGCAATATCCAAAACGGTATACTTGGTTCAAGGTCACCAACTGCATCAACATTCACAGCCTGTAGGAACACCTAGCAACTCAGGAGGAAGATCTTCTCTGCACGGTGTGGGTAAATATCACCAATTTTTATCTGCCAACTCACAGTTGTTCTTAGAACTCCACTTTTCAGCCTTTATGCACACCTCCTACTCACTCGCTGTAAATATCTGTCCAACCTCCCCTCCACTTCAGTGTTATGAGATTAATTGTCTGACATCCAATCATCTCTGAGCTACAGTTTACTCCAGTTCATCCTGTTCTTCAAATTGTTATAACTGACCCCTGGCTCCCAATTTCTTACAGTTCCAGACACAATACCTCAAACATTAGGTTCCTGGGTGGGAAGTGCTGAAATGGCTCTCCTTGATTATTCGGCTGCCCTCTTGATTGGTGATAAGAAGGTTCACTTTAAAATGATCTCTTGCCTTATGGATGTCCTTCTCCCAAACCAAATAAATTAATATGTGTTAAAACATTAATTCAAGTACCAAAAGTATCTTTCTTGAATTAACAAAACAAATTGGTGGAATCTTATAGGAGTCTGAATGATGTGGGTTCTGGTAAGATATGTGATAGAATTAGCAACAAATACAGTGAGAACCATCTCGATATTGAAATTATTTCACTCCATCTTTTCTATGCTTTACAAGTGGCATTGAGAGATTCTCATTAGGTAGCGGTGAGATGTCAGGTGACAGAGATTAATGCTTATTAAACACCTCGTTAACTCCACAAACCTCATCTTACCATCCTTGGTAAACAAGCTAAACAGCGGGGAAACCTGACCAGGACAGGATGGGTACCGAGCAGATTCAGCTTGCTGAATGCTTTGACTAGGCTCCATGTTGGAAAGTGGGCTCTGCAACCTCAGGACATGCACCCTGGTGAGGAGATAGATTATGGGATACACTGCCTGGAAATGTGCTGGAATCAGGTTCAATTGTTCTTTTCTCTCCTTGCTCTTTCCTGGTCTTGCAGCTTTCTTTTTAAATGATAGTTCCGCTGCTCGAATTTTAACCTCTCCTCCATTGTGACCTTGTTTCAGTGTCCTCAGTAAACCTGCTAACAGTTTGTCACACCTTCTAAAATTTTGGATTTCCCAGACTTTGGGTGAAATTCTAATCTTAGGTGCTTCTCTAAATCATTTAACTGTTCGTTGGACAGAATTTTTAACTCGTCAAAGTGATTAGCCTAATTCTGCTTGCAAAGTGCAGATAGTGAATGCAAACATTTCTATTTAAAATCATAGACAAGGCCCCCAATTTGTTTCAAGCCCTTTATTCCAGCATGCATTCCAAGTAACTGTTTGCAAGTTCAAACTTGGTAAAAACGAGGACTGCAGATGCTGGAAACCAGAGTCTAGATTAGAGTGGTGCTGGAAAAGCACAGCAGTTCAGGCAGCATCCGAGGAGCAGTAAAACCGACGTTTCGGGCAAAAGCCCTTCATCAGGAATACTTGTAAATGATTCTAGAACTCAACTTTGGTTGCATGTCCTCAGAAATATCACCTCTTTGCCTTTATGTCATTACCAGTCTTGACTTTCCTGAATTATACCTGCTACAGAAACCAATACCTAATCTGCTCGTACTAACAGATTTTATTCCTGTCTTCTCTTGCCTGGTTCCCTAGTCTTTGTTCTCCAAAGACATCAGGTTATTGAAATAATCAGTTGTCAGCATCCTATTTTGCATATTGTCATAATTCACTGACTATCCCTGTGCCTGCTGACATTTATTGGTTTTCCTATCTCTCACTTTCTCAAATTTAAAATTCTTATTCTCATGTTCAGCTCCCTTCATTGCAAAGGATTCTGTTTCCTATCTCTGTAATCTTTTTGTGCTTTCAGTTCTACTTGCCTCCTACTTTGCTTTGTTGTGTTGTCTGCATCCTATTGTCAGTGAGAGTCTGACCTTTGTAATCTCATTCCTATACCTGCCTGCCGCACCACTTTTCTTTAAGACCCTTGCAAAAGCCACTTGATCAATCAACATTTTAACCATCTCTACGTATACTTTAATTTTTGATTATGTTTCACGTTTTGTATGATTATTGAAAGCACCTTTGGATGTGTTCTGTGTTAGAAATTTCATATAAATGAAAGTTGTCACTGGTGACAATTTGTAGTATGCTTGATCCCATTCTTCCTGAATAATTATATTTTTTATCCACTTCAGAAGCTCATACAAACTCAGTAAGCAAAAAACATTTAAGGTCAGTCTGGGTAAACAATGCAAAGTAATCCAGAGTGATTTCGGTCAGTCATTTAAGAGGAGTTAAGTGAAAGATCAACTTGGATTCAGATTTTCTAATTCCTGCGTAAACTACCTATGCCTAGATTGCAATAGCTAGGAATTTAAAAAACACCAATCAATAATACACGTAGCTCACTACAAGGAACTGGTAGACAGAGATCAATTTAGGTTATTACCTTCCTCCACTGGTTTTAAATCTCATACACAAAATCTGATATCAATAATGTTCTGGGATGTTGGTGGGATCATTTTCAATTTTATTGATTGACCACTAATGTAGTGGAGCAGTTTGTTTATCCTTTGTAGAATTTATCTAATTTACATTACCAGTGGCATTGAAAGTTGGTTGGGTGGTTTCCATAATAGGCTGCTGATCTACTCCACCATATTATTACCCAGACAGTAAAGTTGAAAATTAACTCCAATGAGTGAGAAATAACTACCCAGACTAAATTAATTCAAAGTATTTATCATTTCCATAGCTTCCACATAATTTAGTGTGTCAGCAAAGTCCTTCGGTAAACGAGAAGGGCATTTTGGAAGGCAGAATTGTAATGATTCAATAATGAAAACACCTTTTACTCCAGACTGATTTTAGAAAACAATGTTAAAAAACTCATAATGCATTACATAGAAAAGCGAAATTTTATTCTCGCATTGTTGTTCCTGATATTATCCTCCTGGGACCATGCTGTGAAATTTAAAATACCCGATTTAACCTATGTAATGAGTCAACACCTGAAATAAAAAAAACTCACACACACACACACACACACCTGTACAAGTGGATTACACATTCTTATGAAAACCACACCATTCAGAAAAATACTGCTATGAGCATAAGTCATTAATAGGAAAAGAAGCCCAAAGAGCCTGTTCCTTTGACAGACTTAATACCAAATAAATTATTTTGACTTTAATCTGACTTTAATCCGATTCAGTTAATTAACTTGGGATGATTATTTCAAAGAAGGGATGAATCCTGTTTCTCAGCAGTTATTGTTTATCCTGATGGGATAACTATTTTCAAAATAACTACTCTAGAGAGAAATTTACATAATTTTGAGAATTTGAAATCTTTCACTAATCATGGGTCACATTATAAATCAGCTAAACTGTAGACTGCACAGGAACTAAAGCAAGTACAGCACAGCTTTTCCTGACATTTAATTTCATCAGTAAAAATAATTGAAGCTTATAAAATGCAATGGAAAATCAATCAAAGTGGCATATATTTCTGATTAATACTAAGTAAATCATGTCTCACAATGTCCAGTTTCTGGTTCTTTCTTGTGTTTTAATACTGTGCTTTTGATATATACTTCAGAAGATAACAGCCACAATAGATGTGAGGCCTAAAACAAATGGTGCCAGCTCATACATTAGAATTACTGATGCAAAAGTCATTGCATTACAAATACAGAAATAAGTTAATATATTGTTTCATTTTACCTATATTAGGACAAGTGTGATTATATATCCATAATTATTCTTGAAATGGCATGTGGAAAAACTTTTGGATTATGTATCAACATTGATAAAATGCCTGCAAATCACCAATTTCAGATTCATGCTTAATTTATTTTTAAGAGAGTTGCAAATGACAAGCAACTACACCACTGCAGTTCACTACTCGGATCAGGAAGAAAATACACCTGCACTGTAAATACCTGGGCAACAGATAACTCAAGTTGGGAGACATGATTTGGAGGTGCTGGTGTTGGACTGGAGTGTACAAAGTTAAAAATCACACAACACAGGGTTATAAGTCACAGGTATAAGTATATCCCTTTACACTCTCACACATACACATATACACACTCTATCACAGACACTCATATCCCTCCACACATACACACACACGCACAAGCTTGTGGGGTGAACTTGTACTTGCTGAATTATATTTTATCTTGCTCAAAAACTGCGTGAATCCATGTCAGATTCTGTAAATCCCTTTTTTTGATTAGACTCAGTATGAACATTATGGCACAGACAGCCTTACACAGGGCACCTCACACCTTCAATGCATTATCTGGGCCAACATGGCACCTATTGTTAAAGTTCACTTGAGAATGTAACTTTAAAACAATTCTGGGATTTACATTTGAAAGAACTGAAACCAACACACCCATTCTAAAAGATGAGAGACTTTACAAACAATCCAGGTCTCTTTCAATATATGATTTCAGTAACATCACGCTGTAAAATGTTGCTATAAATTCTGTGTCTTGCGACCTTATACTCCACAACCTCAGACTTATACACTTAATGGTAAGGTCCTAGGGAGTGTTGCTGAACAAAGAGACTTGGAGTGCAGGTTCATAGCTCCTTGAAAGTGGAGTCGCAGGTGGATAGGATATTGAAGAAGGCATTTGGTATGCTTTCCTTTATTGGTCAGAGTATTGTGTACAGGAATTGGGAGGTCATGTTGCGGCTGTACAGGACATTGGTTAGGCCATTGTTGGAATATTGCATGCAATTCTGGTCTCCTTCCTATCAGAAAGATGTTATGAAACTTGAAAGGGTTCAGAAAAGATTTACAAGGATGTTGCCAGGGTTGGAGGATTTGAGCTACAAGGAGAGGCTGAACAGGCTGGGGCTGTTTTCCCTAGAGCGTCGGAGGCTGAGGGGTGACCTTATAGAGGTTTACAAAATTATGAGGGGCATGGATAGGATAAATAGACAAAGTCTTTTCCCTGGGGTTGGGAAGTCCAGAACTAGAGGGCATAGGTTTAGGGTGAGAGGGGAAAGATATAAAAGAGACCTAAGAGGCAACGTTTTCACGCAGAGGGTGGTACGTATATGGAATGAGCTGCCAGAGGAACTGGTGGAGGCTGATTCAATTGCAACATTTAAAAGGCATTTGGATGGGTAAATGAATAGGAAGGGTTTGGAGGGATATGGGCCGGGTGTTGGCAGGTGGAACTAGATTGGGTTGGGATATTTGGTCGGCATGGACGGGTTGTACCGAAGGGTCTGTTTCCATGCTGTACATTTCTATGACTCTATGACTTTCAAAATGCTGTCAAAATAGAGTAATTTTGAATTTCTGCAACAGGTTACTTGAATGGTCATTGACAGGTTAAAGGTGAAGATAAAGGTAGACAATTGGGTTCTGCATTGCTAGTTTTTTTAAGGTGTTACTCAACTTCCTAATGTCCATGATATATGAGAATATGGAGTCATAGAGTGATAGAGATGTATCTACAGATGGGGAGTGACAATGCCCATAGTAAGCAATTCTCTTACCTCAATCTCATCGTTGACCATGCATTTGTTTGTATAGGTCAATATTGAAGTCTATCAACTGTTGCTAGCACAATTACAATTTTAAAGTGGGGACAGGCTGACGTTGCCTGCAGCTGTCAAGGTGACAGTGACGTTTCACTTTTAAAATGTAGAAACATAGAAAATAGAAGCAGGGATAGTCCATTTAGCTTTTCGAGCCTACTCACTCAGTGTCCTGCTCCCCTTTCTCCACACAGCCATTATTCCAGTTATTCCTAAGAACTATTACATGTATATGTATTGATTTATCTCCTCCTTGAAAACATATGCATTTCACTCCTTCCAAGTTGCTGCTGCAAAACGTCATAGTGCGAAAAATACTATTGCATAAAAAAAGAACAGTATGGCTCTCTCTTACACAGTGAGGCACAGGTTAATCTTTTTACTTCTTAGCAAAGACAAACAGGCAGAATGAGCATGTGGGATCGCAGAGGTTACATACTTCTTCATTGTACAGGATATTATTGACTGAAAAAGACTTTGTGAGCATCTAATGTGAGATCAGCCATTTTGCTGAACTGAAATATAGCATCTACGCTCTTAGCATGAACATGGTTGTTACCACATGCAGTGCATTTTTTTTTCACCATTCAGGGATGTAGATGCTACTTGCCAGACCAGAATTAATTACCCATCTCTAGCTAACCTTGGGGAAGTGATGTCAGCTGTTTTTTTTCTGATACTGTAGTCCAACCTGTGTTGTTATGGCATTGTAGGTGTAACAAAGGGAGTTCCATGATATTGGAGTTGTAATGGTGAGAGAGTTACAAATAAACTGAGCAGATTTGTTTTTATTTTTGTCGGGTCAGGGTGTACAGCAGTCTCCTGTTGGTTTCCCCAAAGAGATCTTAAATATTCAAGCATATTGAAAGGAGGCTCTAGGACATCAGTTCTGGAACAGTGACAAGTTTCTGGTTCATACGTTCCAACATGTATCTAGAGTGTAATTCATGGCAAAGAGTCAGGTGGAAAATTGTGGCCTTTTTGTAAACGAATGTATAACTAATACAAGGAATGAATTGAGTTATCTTGGCCAAGCAGTGAGTTGTGCTTTAAACAAAAACATGCTAATAAGTGTCTGCATGAATTATTGATTGAGCTTACAAATTGTAATCTGATGGGCAATGATCATAACAAAATATACTTTGAAGATGGTGAATCACAACTTCAGGGTTTGCACTTAAAAGCTGATCAGATACAATTTTCCAGCAGTTGAATAAATAGCTTGTGCACATCAACTTCCACTGAAGGTGAGGTATATGGTGGCTGAGAGAGGTTAATTGAGAAAATCCATCTTAGGAAATCATGGAGAGGACATGCAAATTCTTGAAAATGATATTAGAGGTCTTGATGGAGGTGGTACAGAGGAGGAAGGATGCCCTCTGCTTCTGGGAGGAAGGAGGAGTCTCTAACCTATCACCTTCACCCCACCCCCATCCATCCATTGTACTCTTTGCTACCTTCCCCCACCCTCCTCCCTGACCTATCACCTTCATTCCCACCCCCACTCACCTATTGTACTCTATGCTACTTTCTCCCCACTCTCCTCTCATTTATCTCTCCACCCTTTAGGCACTCTGCCTGTATTCCTGATGAAGGGCTTTTGCCTGAAACATCAATTTTCCCGCTCCTCGGATGCTGCCTGAACTGCTGTGCTTTTCCAGCACCACTCTACTCCAGATTCTGGGAGGAAGGAGGCCATGAGGCCTCTAATATGTTGTGTATGGGAAGAGTTAATAGCCAAGATTCTTAACTCTATGTAGGTCCAGTGCCATAAAACATGCAATGATTTGAGTGAATGGTCAAGATCCCATCTCCAAATATAATGCTCAATATCTGCACCACCACCAGTATTACAATCTCAATGTACATCATCCACCACTTAATCGCATACTGACATTCACACACCACACAACTTTAGCTTTCATATTGTGCATCACACAGCACTTCATTCACTCAAGGCACCGTAGTCATACAAACATAACTGTTAATTCATTTTTTTATGTTATCATTTTCTTTTCCAGAAAAGAAAACAGCATATAACAGATGGCAGTAGCACCTGAGTGGGAAAGAAAGGGAATGCTAAACTGCTTAATGGTTTCTAATTCATGGAAGGTACAACATGTGACATTTCTTCATTGTTTAATGGTGCAGGTTATCTCTTAAATTTAATTTCAATTAGTTGATCATGATCATACCTTCCAGATGTAGACTTACTAATTGGAAGTCCCAGCTCCCCTTCTTTCTTTTCTTTGTTTCCTCTTCATTTCCCCCTTCCCTTGTTCCTCCTTCCCCTCCTCCAGTAACCCTTTTGGTCCTGACCTTAATAGCTGGAGCAGATCACCAGTTTTCTGAAGGGTTTCTTAACTGAATGTTATAGGGCATCTCAATGCCTGCTTCAGGATCACAATGGTCTACTGTGTGATATCCCTGGCAGCTGGTGGCTCTCATTGTGAAGGTTTCTCAGAAGCGCAATGAACAATGGCTTCAGAAGATATCGCTGGTCATCAAGTAACCAGTTATACTTATTGCAATGGGACTCATAGATATATGGGATAGATGCTATCTCATTATAAATGCTGAGTGGAGGCTTTATGCGTACCAGGCATTCACCTGTTGTTCATCACACACAAGACATACATGAAGAAAATGGATTCCCTCCTGTTTTTAAATGCTTTTGCATTGAAATGAGAATCTTATGTGGTCATAAGTATATGCAAGACGATTGTTGCAAGATGATGTTCATTTCCATATCAGTGAAAATAAGCAACCCTTACTGAATACCATGCTATTTTTAAGTGAGGGCATCTTTGGAACCTTACACACTTGGCTCGCAGTTCCATGTGCTCTGATGTAATCAGATCTCACTGATGACAGTCTCCTAATAACATTGCATCTATTATCCAAGCATGCTACATCAATAACTCTTCAGACCAGAGGGAATCTATCAATCCTGTAGGATCCTACAGCCTTTTGTCTTTTCAGACAACAAGCAATGATATCTAATCACTCCTCATTGTGTATCAAGTCTTCGAGAGCTCTGTTTTGCAAGGATGTGCTCAATAATTTATATCTCCTGGGACCACCTAGAAGATTTGAGTAAAATAAAAAAATGTGTTAATGTGACCTTGGCAGAAATTGTTGTCTGGCTGTCTTTTTTTTACAAAGATCTCTGTGACAGCCACCTTAGTAAAGTGTACCTTGCTCATAGTCTGGTCTCGGGTCATATGAATATAAATGGTGTATTCTCTGAAGACCAGGATGAATAAGAACTCCTGCTGAGAAACACCCTTGTTCTCATATCCTTCAAGTCCCCCTCCTCAGGTGCTGTTCTGCTTCTTTGCCCATACCTCCTTCCTCAGGTCCTCAACCAGTGCAACAAGGCCTATAACCAAACATTCCCATTCTCGCGGGGACATCTGTAACATGAAAATTAAGGTAGGGTAGCACCTTTTTAGGTGAAATCCTGAGAGACATGCCACAAACAAAAATTGCAGTGTTGGCAAGGTCATGAGAAAGTATTCTATGAAGGCTCCTGATATGAATTGTAAATCCTCTTGAAACATAGTGTCATCAATCTATTTCAATCAGCAGACAGGCCGTGAAAGTGAAGCATATCCTCAAATCACACTTAAAATCCTGAGCAGAGACCTGGTTTCTCCTGTTCAACTGGCTACTATTAATGTTAGGAGAAATAGTTAATTAAACTGTTATCCAGCAAAGTATAATTCAGCCTCTACAGTGGACACTTGCAAGCAAATTAATCATCAACCAGCCCCTTAATAATTCTAAGGCGTCTGGCTGTTCCAATGCATGTTTCAATTCTTAAATTATGGCATTTTACACTAAAGATGGGCCATGCTTGTGCTTTAGCCAAAATCCCATTTTAGATACTGCAGGGGTTCTTTAACACAAATGTGTCTTGTAAAAATTACCGCTTTTATTTAATAAGAACATAACATACAGGATTAAGGGCCAGCCATTCAGCCCTTTAGACTGCTTTGCCATTCAATAAAGTCATTATTGTTCTCTACATCAACACCATTTTCCTGAACCACCTCAATATCCCTTCATGTTTTTAATATAGAGAGCAAACTCAATGTCTGAGCCTCCACCGTCTTCTGGGGCAGAGAATTCCAAAGATTCACCATCTTCTGAGTCAAGAAATTCCTCTTCATCTCAGTCCTAAATCCTGCCTTATTCTGAGGCTACGTCTCCTGTTTCTGGAATTACATAATGGGAAACATCCTTCCTGAGTTCAACCAGGCCAGTCTGGTGAGAATTATGTCTGTTAATAATGCTGGAGGATGTGGAAGCGACAGGCAGACTGGCATGGTTGTTGCAGTTGAAATGTACTGGACAACTCAAAAGCATCTTGTGTTTGATGATATACCCCCAGTGAATTTGACATTACAGAGCAAAAGGGAGAAAATAAAGGTGAAAGTGTGATTTCAAAAATTTGATGACTACTTTCAGGTCAGTATTCGTAGATGCTTTTATTCAGAATTAATTAAAATACTAAAAAAGTAAAATAAAGAAGAGGAAAATACCATTAAACCTAAGCATCCAATCCTCATTTGAAACCAAACCATATTTGAATCCTCTCCAATCTTCATCAAAGTTTATTGTAAACAGTGAGAAAAGAATATGAAATTTTGTGCAAATGTTAATATAATAAACTATTCTTTAAGAGGTCTATAAACTTTAAAAAAATCACAATACATGAAAATTTACATGCTGCACCAGGCACCATCATATCTTTGCAGTCTCATTTGTGCTGTTAAAACTGTAATGGGAAGGTTAAGTTTATAAAGTAGTCACTGTATGACAGGGTTCCAGGAATAGCATTTAGTATCTCAACAAAACAATACCAAGCATGATAAGAAAGAGAACTTAAATTTATATTGCACCTTTATTGAAATAAGTCATCCCTAAGTATTCCACAGGAGTACAATAAAACAAAATATGTTACAGAGCCTCATAATAGGATATTTGGTCAGATGACCAATAGCTTACTTAAACAAGGTAATTTTAGGATGTGTCATTAGTGAGGAAAGAGAGGCAGAGCGGTACAAGAATGTAATTCTTATGGAAAGATTAGTTTGACCACTGGCAAACATTACAAGCTGGTCATGTTTTCCACACCATTTTGATCAATTAAATCATTAAGACTTGCTTTGAATTCATTGGAAAGAGGTTTATCACTTGTTTTTAATGAACTTTGACATGAAACTTTAGTTTGCACTCACTGTTCACTACTTATCCATCATCCAATTAACCATAAGCTCATACAGCACAATCCCATGGCAATCACAACCTTGGCTGATAAATAGACAACATTATCACATCTGATTCCTTGATCTGTTCAAAACAAAACTTCACATAAGCACATTGATCCAGCCTAAACATGAACACTTTAAAAATCATGCCTTCTTCCTGATCATTAGATCAGCACCAAGTTTCATACATTTTCTCCCTCTCATTTTATTCTAATTTAATTTAATTTCGCTTCATTTTGACTAATCAAGTGAAGTTTAGGTTAATATCTACAGACCCAAAATTAGGTAATCATATAAACAATTATTTCTCATTTCAGTTGTTTTCCCTCTCTCTGCAGCATCTACCATCATTGCAATAATTGTTGGACATGAGGGTTGAGGGCATAAAGAAGGGGTGATAAAGAAAATCATGTTATTATTTTATTTATCCCTTAACTCTGTCAGTTTGTCTGTCTGTCCTTTGTGTGAATTAGATTAGATTCCCTACAGTGTGGAAACAGGCCCTTCAGACCAACAAGTCCACACCGACCCGTAACCCACCCAGACCCATTCTCTTACATTTACCCCTTCACCTAACACTACGGGCAATTTAGCATTGCCAATTCACCTAACCTGCACATTTTTGGACTGTGGGAGGAAACTGGAGGACCCGGAGGAAACCCATGCAGACACAGAGAGTCGCCTGAGGCAGGAATTGAACCGGGGTCACTGGCACTGTGAGGTAGCAGTGCTAACCACTGTGCCACCATGCCGCCCACAATAGGGGCTGAAAACTGATGTTTCAGGTTCAGAGCATTGATATTAATCAGTTTACTTTTTTTTGTCTCTGCTAAACTTATTGTGTATTTAAAATATCGTTAAGTTTTTGTTTTGAGGTACAAAACCAGCATCTGGAATTAGTTATTCACAAAGCCTGGGATTGGTTATTCAAAAGTCTGTTTAGTAACTTATTGCAGTAACTATTGTGTATCTTCGATCATTTAATTTTACTGCTTTGCGAATACAGAGGTAGGAAGGTTGATTTGGTTCACCTGTCTACCTGTGTCCTAATACAAGTGTGTGAATGCATGGCTCCTTGCATAGTAGTGGGGAATATTTAATTGGTCAATGGCAATAAATCAAGATGGAACAGAATGGCCTGATCTTTGGACAAATTCACAAAAAAATGTTAACTCATGATTGTAAGCATTGCAAACATTTTTTTTTTGCTGTGTTTCTTGTTGAGTACTTTGTTTTATAAAGAACATAGGGTATATTCCATTGTTAGAACTGCCTTGGGTTAGTGTGATCCAGTGTAAATTCGATGGGATAGGAGGGTAAAGGGCACAAGGGAGAGGGAATAAAGAAAATGATGTGCAATAGATAAAATAAGTTGCAATTTACTTTTACATTTGAAGATTATCCTGGAATAGTAATTAGTTTTAGCAGACAAGGGCAGGATCCAATAGTGTTTTAAGTGGTCTAGCTAAATCTAACAGTTGTCTGCGATATTCTTTATGTGAGCAGTGACAGAACCATACAGTTAAAACAGCCAGCGTGTGACAGTGTAATTCTTTTCTTGGGGATCAGGACTTCAAAATTGGAGGGGAAAGTGTGTTTGAGTAAAGCAGTCACTGTGGAAATTATAGAGTTTTAGAGATATATAACACAGAAACAGAACCTTCAGTCCAACTCACCCATACCAACCAGAAATCCTATATAAATCTAGACCCATTTGCCAGCCCATGACGCATATCCATCTCAATCCTTCTTATTCATATACTTGTCTAGTTGTCCTTTAGTTGTTGCAATTGTACCAGACTTCACCACTTCTGCTGGTAGCTCATTCCATACATGCGCTGCCCTCTGTGTGAAAGATTGTACCTTAGTTCGCTTTTATATCATTCACTTCTAAACTTAAACTTACGTCCTCTAGTTTTGGACTCCTCCATCCCAGGGAAAATACCTGGTCTATTTATCCGATCCATGCCCCTCATGATTCTATAAACCTCTATGAGGTCACCCCTCAGCCTCTGACACTCTGGGTAAAATTTCCCCATCTCCAGGACACCCGCACCAATCAACCACACCGCCCTGTGGCCCAACATTTCAACTCCCCCTCCCACTCTGCCGAGGACATGGAGGTCCTGGGCCTCCTTCACTGCCACTCCCTCACCACCACTCCCTCACCACCAGACGCCTAGAGGAAGAACGCCTCATCTTCTGCCTCGGAACACTTCAACCCCAGGGCATCAATGTGGACTTCAACATTTCCCCTTCCCCCACCTCACCCCAGTTCCAAACTTCCAGCTCAGCACTGTCCCCATGACTTGTCCTACCTGCCTATCTTCTTTTCCACCTATTCACTCCACCCTCCCCCCCGACCTATTACCTTCATCCCCTCCCCCACTCATCTATTGTACTCTATGCTACTTTCTCCCCTCCCCCACCCTCCTCTCACTTATCTCTCCACCCTTCAGGCTCTCTGCCTGTATTCCTGATGAAGGGCTTTTGCCTGAAACGTCAATTTTACTGCTCCTTAGATGCTGCCTGAACTGCTGTGCTCTTCTAGTACCAGTAATCCAGTAAAATTGTCCCAGTCTATTCTGCCTCTCCCTATAGCTCCAAGCCTCCAACCCTAGCAGCATCCTTGTAAATCTTTTCTACACATTTTCAAGTTTCACAACATCCTTCCTGTAGGAGGGAGATCAAAATTGCATGCAATATTCCAAAACTGGCCAAAGCAATGTCCTGTACAACCGCAGCATGACCTCCTAGCTTCTATACTCAATGCACTGACCAGGAAAGGCAAGCATTCCAAACATCATCTTCACTGTCCTATCTACCTGCGAATCCACTTTCAAAGAACTATGAACCAGCACTTCAAGGTCTTTTTGTCCTGCAACACTCCCCAGGAACTTACCATTAAGTGTATAAGTCCTGCCTTGATTTGCCTTTCCAAAATGCAGCACTTCATGTCTATTGGCCCATCTGATCAAGAACCCGTTGTACTCTGAGGTAACCTTCTTTGCTGTCCACTATACCTCCAATTTTTGTGTCATCTATAAATTTACTAACCATACTTCCTATGTTCACATCCAAATCATTCATGTAAATGACAAAAAGCAGTGGACCCAAACTGATCTTTGTGGTACATTGCTGGTCACAGGCTTCCAGTCTGAAAAACAATCCTCCATCACCAGCCTCTGTTTTCTACCTTTGAGCCAGTTCAATATCACATAGCTAGTTCTCCCTGTATTCCAAGTGATCTAACCTTGCTAAGCAGTCCACCATAAGGAATCTTGTCGAACACCTTACTGAAGTCCATATAGATCACGCCTATTGCTCTGACTTCATCAATTGTCTTCACTACCATTTCAAAAAGCTAATTCAAGTTTGTGATACATGATTTCCTACGCACAAAAACATATTGACCATCCCTAATCAGTCCTTGCCTGTCCAAATACATGTAAATCCTGTCCCTCAGGATTCCTTCCAACAACCAATGTCAGGCTTGCTGGTCTATAGTTCTCTGGCTCTTCCTTACCACCTTTCTTGAATTGTGGCACCACATTAGCCAACCTCTAGTCTTCCAGCACCTCACCTGTGGCTATCACTGATACAAATATTTCAGCAAGGGTCCCAGCAATTACTTCCCATGCTTCTCATGGAGTTCTAAAGTACACCTAATCAGACCCTGCGGATCTATTCACATTTATGCATTTTAACACATTCAGCACCTCCTCCTCTGTAATATGGACATTTTTCAAAATGTCCCTATTTATTTCCCCATGTTCTCTACGTTCTACATCCTTCTCTACGGTAAATACTGATGCAAAATACTCATATAGTATCTCCCCCATCTCCTGTGATTCCACATATGGGTAACCTTGCTGATCTTTAAGGGTAGTGAATGGAGAGACTAAGGCTAGATGCAGTCTGGTTGTGTTGGATCTTATTGTTGACACATAATCAGGGAGGGAATAGAGAGATATGGACCATATGCAGGCAGATGAGACTGGTTGACACACACATGATGGGCCAAAGGGCCTGTTCCTGTTCTGTTCTATGTTTTAAGTTCTTTGGATAGATTTGCCACCATTAACCTTTCCTCCAATACTAGTCAACGGGCTTATTAGTATTAAATGGTAAATGACTAATCGCTAATAAGTCATTGGCAGAAGAGGCACATACTTGAGTAACAAGAAGCAAATAATTTCTGTATTTTTGTAAATGTCTTATTTTCATGCAAAAGCATGAAAGTATATACTCTTATAATAGAGCTGGATGCTACTTTTATTTGTGTGCTTTTTGTTCTGCTCCACATCCGGAACTCCTAGCATCAATGGATTTGAATACTCTTTGTGCTGGTTTGTCATGTGATTTTTTGGAGTAGTTGTGCCCTATGAAATTGATAGATTCTCATGGCCTCTGTTCTGTAGATTTTCCATTATTTATCGAAAGCACAATCAGTGCGAGTTCTTCCTTTGATTGTAAAAGATTTGAAAAAGGCTGATAAGAAGTTCTGATGACAATCTGTCTCTAATTCATTATGGTTTTAATGTTCCATAATCACAAGACTGAGACAATGCATCAAGATCACTAATGAAGTTATCAACAGATACTCCTGGAAACTTTTTTTTTAGTCTTGTTCTTTACTATACTATGATTGGTTCTTAAAGTATAATATGTGAGATATTTTAAGATATCAGATTTATCATTATATTGCCAACTTTTGGTTTATTAATAATAAAGTTTGCACAAAATAAATCAATGTGTTATTTTGCTTATGATTTGTGTGGACCTGAAGCAATTCTGTATCTCTGTTTCTTCAAAACTGCCCAATTTAAATTTTCTATCTGAACTAACTATAACTTCAAATTTTTTTGAAGCTATAATAAACTTCTTCATTTTTTTGTTTAAAATAACTTGCTCATTTGGAAAGCTTTTAAAATTAAAGTTTGCTGTATCTTCAGTGTTCATTCTTTAAATTTGAATGTGATTTCAATTCAATTACTGTCAACTTATCGGAGAATTTTCATTTTTGAAATTGTAATTACATTTAAATTACTAAAGATTGAGGATCAATCTCCAAATAATGTGAACTGTAAATAATTGTTGTTTTAATAAACATTCAAGGTTTCTGTCTTCAAATGTATTTTCTCTCTTTGTAGATTTTTCAATATTTCAAATAATTTTGGTATTTTTAATTTTTTAAATTGTAAATTCTCCGACAATAAGATTTTGAATTTTTCTCTCAATTATTTGAAGATTGCAAAAAGTCTCCATAAATTGTCATTTCTTTAACAGTTATATTTTAGATTAAAAACAAGATGGAGAATTGATGCCATTTTACGCCTTCTTGGTGGGTTTCTTGTCATCTATGATTGGATTTTAGCATAATACCTCCTCCCTAACTTATACCCATTTTAGCTAAAAATTGCATTGTGACATTTTTCTACCTTTAAATATTTTTGCTGTATGACCAAAATGTGTTTCAACTTTAAAATGCACACTTTTAATAAAACCTTCTCTCATGAACTTGTATATTCTAAAAGGATTACCTCTTCTTCTGTTTTGAAGAATTTCTTGAAGAATGGTTTAGAAGACATTCTTCTGCAGGTTGTGGCAATTTTAATGATAAATAAGATGCTCAGTTATTAAATATAATGATTTAAAGCCTCTTATCACTTAGCCTAGAATTTTATAATAAAAATAAGTAATTTTACACTTTCTCAAAGGGATTGAACTTCTGGAGCCCTGTGTCAAACTTTTCTCTCCCCCTCAACCCCGATTATCTCCTTGTGGCCTCAGTGAGACATCTTGTGGCTTTCATAAGTTTTTTAATACTTCGTTCTTATTGCCTGGTTCTGACTGATTTCAGTTTCTAAAGAAAGATTTGCAGCTTCTCAAGCTTGTCCAGCTCTGAGCTATTGGCTGCTGCTGTCTTTTCAGGAGCTGACTGGAACTGTGCTCCTTTTTAAAAGCTGTTGAAGAGGTATTCACAATTTAGTGATTTTTTTCTTCTGTTCAGATGTTAGTGGAAACTTGTGCTGTTGATGAGTTTGTTAATTGAGAAGCAGTTCACATAGATGGCACAATGTTGTAAGAGAGACACCCAACTGGCTCTTTATTCTTCTTTGGGTCAATTTGCTGCCTTCTCATCTATGAAGCTTACTCTATTACATAGAGCATAGAACATTACAGCGTAGTACAGGCCCTTCGGCCCTCGATGTGGAACCAATCTGAAGCCTATCTGTCTGACAAATTCCATTTTCATCATAAGTTTATCCAATGACCATTTAACTGCCCTTAAAAAGTCAGCGAGTCTACCACTGTTGCAGTCCACGCCCCAACTACTTTCTGAGTAAAGAAACTACCACTGACATCTGTCCTATATCTATCACCCCTTAATTTAAAGCTATGTCCTCTCATGCTAACCATTGTCATCTGAGGAAGAAGGTTCTCACTGTCCATCCTCTCTCATCCTCTCATTATCTTATATGTCTCATCTCTCAACCTTCTTCACTCTAATGAAAACAGCCTCAAGTCACTCGGTCTTTCCTCATAAGACCTTCCTTCCACACCAAGCAACATACGAGTAAATCTCCTCTGAACCTTTTCCAAAGCTTCCACATCCTTCCTATAATGCAGTGACCAGAACTATATGCAAAACTCCAAATGTAGTCGCACCAGAGCTTTGTACAGCTGTTGCATGACCTCGTGGCTCTGAAACTCAATCCCTCTACCAATGAAAACTGTATGCCTTCTTAACAACTATCTCCACCTTGGTGGCAACTTTCAGGGATCTATGTACAGAGGAACCTCGATTATTCGAATACCAATTATCCGAAAATCGGATTATCAGAAGGAGATCTCGATGTCCCGTTAGAAACAATACATCAAAGATGCGTTTTCAACAGTGATCGCATCTTTTGTTTAAAGCGATTAAACAGGCACCATCTCCAAATGACTAACCACCCGCCCTCTCTCTCTCCCCACACTTTCCCTGGGATTCTAAACAGGGGTGTATCCTAAACCCCCCCTTCCCAACATAATCTCTCCAACATTGTCCTGTACAGGGCAAAGGTGGAACCTGTCAAAAAGTTGCGGTAAAAAGTGGTGTGTGTGTGTGTGTGTGTGTGTGTGTGTGTGTGTGTGTGTGTGTGTGTGTGTGTGTGTGTGTGTGTGTGTGTGTGTGTGTGTGTGTGTGTGTGTGTGTGTGTGTGTGTGTGTGTGTGTGTGTGTGTGTGTGTGTGTGTGTGCGCTATTTGGAGACTTACCACACAAAGGTAACTGCAGCAGTCTTGTTGTTGGTGTCCAGTCCAGCTCCCCCGGAGAGGGGGCGGGTGTGTACAGTATTGGGGGGTGGGCGGGGGCAGTGTTGGACAGGCTGTGTGTATGTGTGTGTGAAAGTGTGTGTGTGAGTGTGTATGTTTGTGGGGGATGTTGTGGGTGGGGAGGCGGTGATGGATGGGGTTGGGGACGGAATTGGGGACGGGAGGTGTTGGGGGCGGTGTTGCACAGGGTCGGGGCGGGGGGGCAGTGTTGCATGGGGGCAGGGGCGGGCCCTCACACACAGTGCTTGCTGCAGTCTCCTGAATGGGGAGCAGACTTTAAAAATTCTGAGCCCCAGAGGAAAGGCATTTAATCGATTAACCAAATAATCGATTATCCAAACAAAATAGTGCCCGCGCATCACATTCAGATAATCGAGGTTCGCCTGTACATGGACATCAAGATCCCACTGCTCATTTACACTACCAAGAATCTTACCATTACCCCAGTACTCTTTATTCCTGTTGCTCCTTCCAAAGTGAATCACCTCACACTTTTCCACATTAAACTCCATTTGCCACCTGTCAGCCCAGTTCTGCAGCTTACCTGTGTCTCTTTGTAACCTGCAACATCATTTAACACTATCCACAACTCCACCGACCTTTGTGTCATCCGCAAATTTACTAACTCATCCTTCTACACCCTCATCCAGGTCATTTATAAACATGACAAAGCAATGGCCCCAAAAAGATCTTTGCGGTACACCACTAGTAACTGAATTCCAGGATGAACATTTCCATTAAGCACCACTCTCGGTCTTCTTTCAGTAGCCAATTTCTGATCCAAACCACTAAATCACCCCCAATCTCATGCCTCCGTATTTTTTGCAATAGCCTCCCATGAGGAACCTTATCAAACGCCTTACTGAAATCCATATACACAACATCAACTGCTTTACCCTCATTTACCTGTTTGGTCGCCATCTCAAAGAACTCAATAAAGTTTGTGAGGCATGACCTACCCTTCACAAAACTGTGTGAACTATCCATAATCAACTTATTCCTCTCTAGATGATTATAAATCCTAACTCTTATAACCTTTTCCAATACTTTACCCACAACCAAAGTAAGGCTCATTGGTCTATAATTTCCAGAGTTGTCACACTCCTCTTCTTGAAGAAGGGGACAACATTTGCTATCCTCCAGTCTTCTGGCACTATTCCTTTAGACAATGATGACATAAAAATCAAAACCAAAGCTCTCTGCAATCTCCTCCCTGGTTTTCCAGAGAATCCTAGGATAAATCCCATCTGGTCCAGGCATGCTATTAATTGTTGAAAGATTCAATTTGGTTTGATTTGATCATGTGTACCTAAGTATAGTAAAAAGGTTTGTGAGTAGTAAGGCAGATCATAGTAATCAAGGACATACCAGAATTCTACATCAAAATAACCACTAATTTTTCAGTGGAAGATGCACATAGACAAGTAACAAGAATGTTGAGGTTATATTAGCTGTAGACATTAACACTAGGTAAGAGACATCGTTATCTTCTGATAGAAAGTAATTATATTTTTGCTACATGTAAACTATAAGATTAAATAATGTGTACCAACAATATAGAACAATCATAGAATTGCGACAGTGAGGAAAGAGCCAATCAGCTCATAGAGGTTGCATCCAGCCTCTGTAGAGCATCCCACACAGATCCATCCCCCCCCCCACCCTATTGCTGTAGTCCCACATTTATCATTGCTAATCAACCTACACATCCCTGGACACTATTTGACAATTTAGCATAGCCAATCCACCTAATCTACATATCTTTGGATTTGGGAGGAAACTGGAGGACCCAGTGGAAACCCACACAGACACTGGGAGAACGGGCAAACTCTACACAGACTATCGCCTAAAACTGGAATTGCACTCGAGTCCCTGGCACTGTGATTCAGCAGTGCTAACCACTGCTCCTCCCAGAATCATCTACATAACAGTGAGCCAGGATATTCCAAATCTTTTGATTTAATGTGTTCAGGCCAACTGTCTTATATAACACAGTTGTAAGTAAGTGTGGGATAGTCTTTTCCAGGGATTAATTGAGAAGGTGGTAAGGACAGGTTGTGCATGGCAGTAGTACAAGGAGGTGGTCAGCGTATTCCATCAAAGACCTGACTGTAATGCAGGAAGCAGTTTAATAATCTTGCTAATGTGACAGTCATAATGCTACTCTCTTCTTACTTATTGGCTTACAATTCGAGGGCTGAAAAATGTGTTGCTGGAAAAGCGCAGCAGGTCAGGCAGCATCCAAGGAGCAGGAGAATCAACATTTTGGGCATGAGCCCTTCTTCAGGAATGAAGGGCTCATGCCCGAAACATCAATTCTCCTGCTCCTTGTTTGCTGCCTGACCTGCTGCGCTTTTCCAGCAACACATTTTTCAGCTCTGATCTCCAGCATCTGCAGTCCTCACTTTTTCCCTTACAATTCCAGGGAGCAGACACACATATCAGAAGGGCCTACCCATTCACTACTATAAAGAACTGTGAATGCTGAAAGTTTGGAACAAAAGCATAAATTTCTGGAGAAATTCAGCACGTATGTCTGCATCTAAGGAAGGAAAACAGAGTTAATGTTTTTAGTCCAGTGACTTTTCATGGATGCTGTGATGCATAGATACTGTTAGGCCTGCCAAATTTCTCCAACAATTTATTTCTATCCATTCATATTATGAAGTAGGTTTTGATTGAACAGCGCTCCTGAAGCCTATCAGCTCTTCATAATAGAGGAAATATCCTAGAGTTTCTTGACATCTTATCGTCTTTCACTCTCAGCAGAAGTCACATCCCTGCACAAACTTCATGTTAAAGTCCTACTGTTGTCATAGAGTCATAGAGTTGTACAAGTGGAAATAGACCCTTCAGTCCAACTCATCCATGCTAACCTGACATCCCAAAATAATCTAGTCTCATTTACCAGCATTTGGCCCATATCCCTCCAAACCCTTCCTATTCATGCACCCAACCATTTAAATGTTATTATACCAGTCTCTACCACCTCCTCTGGCATCTCATTCCACGCATGCACCACCCTCTGCATGTAAAAGTTGCCCCTTAAGTACCTTTTTAACCTTTCACTTCTCATGTTAAACCTGTACCCTTTATTCTAGTATGTCATTTTAATCTGCTTTTGCATATGTTCTGAAGAAAGAACACTTTTGTTAATGTATTATCCCAGGGTACAGCAGAACGAATTAGTTAAAAATTAGGCTGTTCAACATTTGGTACAATTATATTTAATGACAGAATAGATTTAAATGCTCCATAGTGTCCAAGGATGTGCCATGGTAAAAACCCTATGTTGGGTTATGGAGATAGGGTGACGGTGAGTCTGGCTGGGATGCTCTTCGGAGGGTCAGTGCAGATTCAATGGGCCAAATTGCCTCTAGCTGCACTGGAGAGATTCTATGATTCCAGTAGGCTCAAGGGGCATATGATCTTAGCTCTTATGTTTTAATGTATTTTCCTGGTCCTACTCTTCTCCAGAACTTGCTATTGCTCTGATTCTGGTCTAATGTGCTGAATTCCGCCATCCCTGTCAACAATCTCACTTCACCCCGTTAATCCCTTTGCCTTGAGTCTTTCACAGACATGTATCCTGGAAGTGGTGGTGCCATGATAATGTCGTTCTACTCGTAATCTAGAACCCTAAAGTAATGTTCTGATGGCCAGGGTTCAAATCCCACTATGGCAGATGGTGAAGTTTGAATTCAATTTTTAAGAAAACCTGGTTTAATGGTGACCAGGTAAATGTTGTTAATTGTTGTGAAAACCCATCTGGCTCATTAATGTTCTTCAACAAAGTAATCCTGCTAACCCTACCTGGTTCATGCATGACTCCAGACCCACAGCAATGTGGCTACTTCTTAGCTGCCCTCTAGGCAATTCGAGATGGGCAATGAATGCTGGCCTAGCCAACAATGTCCACATCCTATGATCAAATTATGAACCAACATTAAAGTTTAATTCCCTAAAATCCACTGCCTCTCCACTTACATCCTCTTCACAATCATCTTGTTTCGCCCAGACTGACGGCAAACTTTTCACAAAAGTCAAAACCATTGCAAGCTCCATTCACCTAAATCTAAAATGTAAGGGGGAGAAGACAGTATATCTACAGAATGAAAATAAACTTCAGAGATCGAAATTCTATACAATTGTTGTTCCACGTAAACAAAGAAACTATCTTTGAGACACTGAAATCAGTCAGTTTTACAAGGCAGAGTGACATATTTATGTGCATCTAGCTGAATTATGTGAATGTTACTTCTTCTTTCTTGGCATATATCATTACGTACAACAATAAATAGGCATTCAGGATTCTTTCTTTGAAAGTCACAGTGCTACCAGCGATGATTTCACGTACGAGCTTGTTGTTTACATTTTTAAACATACTGAAAAAATAATTCACTTTCTGAATGGACATTTTGCACATTAATAAAGAAAACAGTGACAGGGCAGGATGAATA
Organism: Chiloscyllium plagiosum; assembly: GCF_037043375.1. Lineage (NCBI taxonomy): Eukaryota > Metazoa > Chordata > Chondrichthyes > Orectolobiformes > Hemiscylliidae > Chiloscyllium > Chiloscyllium plagiosum. The sequence continues at coordinate 81,701,305 of NW_028270142.1, read as the reverse complement.
GAAAAGAGTGGAGGGAAGTGAAAATAGATTGCTGCAGGAATTCAAATTGAGGTGTTACAATTTTCAGATTTCAAATGTTATTTTTAATCACTGTATTATCAATTGTAAAATACATTCCTTATCTCAGGATACATATTTTACTGAATTGTCCACTTAAGTTTGGTGCATTCCCTGAAAATGTAGAAATGTGGCTGATCTGGCAAATTGGGAATTTTCTTTATCAATTAGTGGTCTACTTGATCCAGCACGAAGGCTAAAAATCCAACTGGATAGACAGGATGTATTAGGAAGCCATGAAGGCAATTTGGAAAAATCAATATGGGTTTTGAGGAGCAACTAAATATAATTCTGTCAGTGTGTTAAAGGTTGATTGCTCCTTTCTTCACTATCAAGCTCTTCTTGATGAACTAGCCGATAGCTGATAAAGAATGGCAGGCAGTGCGAACTTCTCACTTTAATGTTTGAAAGGATTAGAAGAATAAAACTCCCAGTTATTTTGACAGTAGTCACAAAGATTCTGATAATATTTTTTCAGATTTTAAAACATTATCTTAAAGTTTGTGTCAATTTTGGGATATACAGATTTGAGTTCATTTTGTAACACCAACAATCAGGTAAACAACATAACATTCATAGGTAAAATTCAACACAGTGGTATAGAAATTGATTTCATAACTTAGCTGAAAGGCTATAGAACTTATCATTGTTTCTTGCCCATCAAATAGTTCAGAAACATATTTCTGGAAGAATATACCATTCATGTTTTGTTAGAAAAAGGGCACAAGTTCAAAGCAATTTTAACAGGCCATCACCAAATGCAGCAACATCCTGGTTAACATCTCAGCTTGTTGACAAGTGGTAAGTAACATTTGTACCACACAAGCATTAGTCAATGACCATCTCCAACAAAAGGATCTAACTGTCAGCCTTAATGTTCAATGGCATCACCATCGCACACTATCAATATCCTTGTGTTTGCAGTTCTCCAAAACCTGTATTAGACCAGCCATATAAATACAGTGGCTACAAGAGCAGGATATGTTGGCAACTAATGGGCGGCATGGTGGCACAGTAGTTAGCACTGCTGCCACACAGTGCCACAGACCCGGGTTCAATTCCCGCCTCAGGCGACTGACTGTGTGGAGTTTGCACATTCTCCCCGTGTCTGCATGGGTTTTCTCCGGTTTCCTCCCATAGTCCAAAAATGTGCAGGTTAGGTGAATTGACCGTGCTAAATTGCCCGTAGTGTTAGGTGAAGGGGTAAATGTAGGGGAATGGGTCTGGGTGGGTTGCGCGTTGGTGTGGACTTGTTGGGCCAAAGGGCCTGTTTCCACACTGTTCTTTCTTTAGAATGTCCATGGATCTGTCCCAATGTGCTGACAGGATATCACAGAACATGTAGAATTTAATCAGCATCTATGATATTTTTTAAAAAGACTTTTTTGTTTATTCTACGAGCAAATTTGTTGTTGATATTTTCTACTTCATCTCCAGAGCACTAGTGCCAAAGTCAAAATAAGAGTGAATCTCATGCACGAGAGCTGAAATACTACACATTGCTTCAGTCACTCACGGCTACCCAACAGCAGAATTTTGCAGCTCAGCATTAGTCAGGTGCTCACTTTAGAAACTTATACAAATTATCTTTGGGACTCTGAGACTAACATAACTTGAATGGAGTCCCATGTGAGCATGTATTGAATTCCTTGATGCCCATAGGGTAAACTTTCTCCTCAAAGCATACTACCAGGTGTCTGTTAACAAAGCCGTTCCATTAACATAGGGCCCTCAAGGAAGCTCATGTACTTATCTGAAATCCCATAATCTGGACTACAACACGCTCCAACCTAAAAAAATTAATGGCAGCTCTGCCTCTTGATGGCGCACCCCTTTTTTGACCTTAGATATTACCAACTGCAACCGGTTAACTGACCTGAATAGTCTAAGGTTTCAGACTTTTTCATAAAGCTTGGACAGCCTTGACCCACATGAGGATAAGCCAAGGAAGATGTGGGTATGTGCTTTTCAAGTGGATCATGAAGAGCTTCTTAAATTGTGACTGTAGACTTAAGCTCAATCGTTGGCTACATACTGAGCTGCCCTGAGAGATCCATTCCTGGCAGCATCACAATCATTCATGCTGTGTGTTAGCTGAAATCATTGTAGGGGTTGTTAACTTCGATCCTGACCTATAATATCTTCTCCTCCCTCATGAATAAATAAATGTCTCTTCTAATTTCAAATGAGAAAATGATTTCTTATTCCCAGGTGACGGACAAGCTGAATTACTGGTCTGCACAAATGAACTTTTCACTGTGTTTAACATTATTCGAAAGCTCTTTCTATCGTTACCTTCTAAGCCTTATTTATAATGTATCAAGTGTAAAAGGGGGAGGCAGTGACTTTCAAATAAGAAACTATAGCACCTCTCATTTATGTCTGTAACGTAAGCCCAACCTGGAGGCTGGTTAAAGCCAGACCAGGAAATTAGTCTTGACTCTGAATGACTGCAGTACAATTAGAAAGCACCCAAAAGATTAAAAACTGGGCATGGCAGCTGATGTTTATTGCTGATGCAGAAAAATAGACACATATCCCACCCATGACACCTCCTGCACTTGGAACAGATGGTGAACTTTCCTGCAGATGCCAGAGAAGTATCAGAGATCCATTTGTTCCCCATAAGACCACAGGTGGCTACCAGTTCCACACAGAATCAAGTTATCTCACTTGATCTTACACTGTCCAGTGAGACAAGTACTGGTCTGTAATTCTTGCTCCACAGTGCACAGCAACGCAATGGCCTACTGGTATTATTGCTACACAAATAATCCAGAGACTCAGGAAATATTCTGGGACCTGGGTTTGCATCTCACAATGTCAGGTAGTAGAATTTGAGTTCACTTACGAAAATGCTACTGATAGCCATGATTATTGTAAAAACCCATGTGGTTCACTAATGCCCTTCAGGGATGGAAATCTGCCATCATCACTGGTCTGGCCTACATGTGACTCCAGACATACAGTGATGTGGTTGACTCTCAATTGCCTTCTGAAATGGGCTAGCAAGGCATTCAGTTGACCAATCATTACAAACTCTGAAAGAAATGATATCTGGCATCGACCTAATCACCAGATAAGACTGTGGCAGAAACAGCCCTGTCAATTCTGCAAAGAACTCCTTATTAAAATCTGGGGGCTAGTGCCTAAATTGGGAGAGCTGTCCCACAGACTAGTCCAGAGACAGCCTGACATAGTCATACTCACAGAATCATACCTTACAGACAATGTCCCAGATGCCATCATTACACAGAGAGTGTGGAATGAACTGCCAGAGGAAGTGATGAATGCAGGTACAGTTACAACATTTAAAAGACACTTTGTTAGGTTCATGAATAGAAAAGATATGGAGAAGTAGGGCCAAATGCAAGCAAGTGGGTCTAGTATAGCTTGGGAACTAGTTGGTCCTAAGGTTTGAATTGCAGAGGTGAGGTGAGAGTGAGAGCCCTTGACACCAAGGATGCATTTGACAGAGTGTGGCAAAACTGGAATCATTGGGAATCGGGAGCAAACTCTGTTTCCATGCTGTGTGGCTCTATGACTCTGTGACTCTGATATTTAATACTGCAAAAGGTTGTGGGTCCTGACAACATTCCACAACAGTACTGAAATCTTGTGCTCCAGAACTTGCCCATCCTCTAGCCAAGCTCTTCTAGTTCAGTTACAATACTGGCATCTAACCTGACAATTTGCAAAATTGCCCATAACAAGTCCTGTACATAAAAAACCAGGACAAATTCAACCTGGCCCAGTACCACCCCATCAATCTATTCTCCATCATCAGGAAAGTGATGGAAGGCGTCATCAACAGTGCTATCAAGCAGCATCTGCTCAGCAATAACCTGCTCAGTGATGCCCAGTTTGGGTTCTTCAGGACCATTCAGCTTATGACCTCATTACAAACTTAATTCAAACTTGGACAAAAGGGCTGAATTGCAGAGGAGAGGTGAGAGTGACAGTTCTTGAAGTCAAGGCTGTATTCAAGGTCCCCTGGGAAAACTGGAATCAATGGGAAACCAGTGGTAAACTCTCCAGTGGGGTTAGAGTCATACCGGACACATAGGAAGATGGTCGTGGTTGTTGGAGGTCAGCCATCTCAGGTCCAGGACATCTCTGCAGGAGTTCCTTAGGGTAGCGTTCTAGTCCCAACCATCTTCAGCTGCTTCATCAATGCCTATCCCTCCATCATAACGTTGGAAGTGGGGATGTTTGCCCATAATCACACAATGCTCAGCATCATTCATGACTCCACAGATACTGGAGCAGTCCATTCCAAATGCAACAAGATGTGGACAATATTCTACCTTGGGCTGACAAGTAGCAAGTAACATTGATGCCAGGTTATGACCCTCACCAATAAGAAACAATCGAACCACTGCCCTTTGACATTCAATGGTGTTACCATCACTAAATCCCCCACTGTCAACATCTTCAGGGTTATCATTGACTCACTACAAAAACACAGTGGCTTCAAGACTAATTTAGACGTTAGGAATACCGCAGCAAGTAATATACCTCCTGACTCCCGAAATCCTGTCCACCATTTAAAATGCACCAATTAGAAGTGTGATAGTAATACTCCCACTTGCTTGGATAAGTGTAGCCCCAAAAATACTCGAGAAGCTTGACACCTCCAGAACAAAGCAGCTTGCTTGATTGGCATCACATTCACAAGCATCCACTCCCTTTACCACTGATGCTCAGTAGCAGCAATATATACTATCTACAAGATGCACTGCAGAAATTCACCAATGATCATCAGACAGCACCTTCTAAACCCACGACCAAGTCTGTCCAGAAGGACAAGGGCAACAGATATATAGGAACACCATCAGCTTCACATTCCCCTCCAAACCACTCAACATCCTGACTTGGAAATAAATCACCATTCCTTCACTGTGTTTGAGTTGATATCCTGGAATTCACTCCCTAAGGACATTGTGGATCAACCCACAGCAGGTGTACTGGGGTTCAAGAAGGCAATTCACTGGCCAGCCAATGCTGGCCAGCCAGTGACAACCACATCCCACAAATGATTTTTAAAAAAAATAAATAGTCCATGTACTGTTCATTTCTGCAGGAGTTGTTCCCATATGTCAGTCATAACTTTGCAACAGATCCATGAAAATGCTGGACAAAGAACTTAAACACTTTCTCTAACATTTCTTTATATTTTCTGCCAAATATACAATGAATAATTGAAAGAACTGTTGTAGAAATTGTACTTTAGGTTTTAATTTCACTGAAATTCTCAAAGAGCTTTGAGAGAGATTGAGAAGAAGTCTATGAAATGAAAAATGTGTCTCCCAGCTTGCTTTGATTTTTGTTTTCTTAATGTATCATGTGTTGATAAAAACAGTTTAAATGACAGATAGATTCTATGGCATACCTGGCTTTGAGGCCAGAGATTTAAATGTCTATTCAATTTTAACACCTCCTAGTAAGTCCAACCCTTCGAGCAATCCTGCCAAATGTGCATTTGGTTCTGCATCATTAGTTCCTGGGTGGCTGTTGGGTGGAGTACATTGAAACAAAATGTTCTACCAGATTACAATAATGATAGCACTTCAAAAGTATTTCAATTGTTGTAAAGTGCTTTGGGACAGCCTGAGGTCATAGAAAGAACAATATAAAAATGTCTTTTTTTTATATAATCTGAGGAGAAATATTAATGAGACTCAGCTTGTTCTATAGATCAAACTCTAACCACCAACCATGAAGCAATAGTCACATTCCTAGTGAGATCTTGATTTTACTTTGGGACTTCCAGTGATAGAAAGCGATTGTGGGAAAATAAATAAGGCATAAATTTGCTAAAATAAAAACATATTAATTGTAATTTGTATGGAAATTATTAAATCCATTCTTTCCTTGGCATGAGTGCTAAAACATGATATTCCATTGAATTTGCAATGCTGAGTTGGTCCATGTTTTCAAAATTCGGAGATGCTGGTGTTGGACTGGGGTGTACAAAGTTAAAAATCACACAACACCAGGTTATAGTCCAACAGGTTTAATTGGAAGCACACCAGCTTATGGAGCGATGAAGGAGCGTCGCTCTGAAAGCTAGTGTGCTTCCAATTAAACCTGTTGGACTATAACCTGGTGTTGTGTGATTTTTAACCATGTTTTCAAAGTTAGTCACAGATTTCTTCAGTAGAATGGTAAGGACAGAAGACACTTGTGGTGCACAGAAGTTCTTCCAGTCAAAACAGGTTCAAAGTCAGTATAGAGGTCATACAACCCATCCAAAGTTGACATCGGGAAATATAAATTATTGTGTGCAGCCAGTGAACACCCCATTCAGTTTGTCAGTTGTGTGTTGGTGGGAAATCAGTCAATCCAAATACTGAGCTGTCTGTGTGTAGACAGGATGATTGAGGAGATGGAGTTGGAGAGTGGGAGCCTTGCACAGCTACATGTACATTCAAATTACAATTGTCTAGGCCACAAGTGATTTCTAAAGTGCCCTCTGGATTTTGAGGTCAATAGGTTAGGTCACTCAGGGCATGGTATGAATGGGTGAAAATGTATTTTAGAAGCTATGACAATGTGCTCCTAAAAATTACAATCAATAACCAAGAACTGATACATTGAAGTTGCCTTCGGCCTGAAGTGATCCTAGTGCATTTACAGGTCTATCTGAAAATTCCATTGAGCAGGCCTTGGGTCTCAATAGAACAGTCAAGTAGCACCATCCACACTTTCATGTCTCACAATCTGCAAAACAGGTTGATGTTTACTTCTCAGCTGACAGCCAAACAGCCAGCAGTTGAAAATTGCATGCAGGAAATTGATTGGTAGTACTATCTCAGAGGTAGTAGAGAACAAGCCAAGGCACCCTTTTACTCCATTCTCTTTCTTTCAAAAGCAACTCTCAAGTGTCCTGAACAACATCCTTCGTAAATCTGTTACATTTAACATCTTTGTAATGCTGTTACATTTAACTGTTTTCCTTTGTGGTACAGGCAACAATCTCTTTCCAGAATCGCCCTCCCTCTCCCCAGATTAGCAGCATTTATCCCAGTTATCAGCACAGTGTATGGATTATTGCTTAAACTGAGTTCCTTTGACTATAAACAAATTGTAGGCATAAAATTCCAATCCCTTTAATGACAATCTCTTTGTTTGGATCAGATGCAGACTTAACTTCTAAAATGTCACCCCAAAGATTTTGAATTAAACCAGGACCTGGCACAATTTGTAGACTGTGCTTATTTTTGTCTTAGCTGGTATGTCTCTTTGAAGACATGTTAGGAAAACTGAATATCTTCATGGACTCAGAAGATGATAGGCCAGCGGGTCTGGTGTTGTGTGTCTACAGCTGGTCCTGGGGGAAGAGGATATCCCTCAACTGCAACACCCTATCCACCAAGACCTTCAAGGTCTGCCCATTAAGCAAGCCTTCAATTTCCCTTCTCTGTCACATCTGGAGCAAATGTCAGTTATCGATTAGGGCAACTCCAGACTGGAGCCATTGTCCAGAAGCACAAAAGAGTTTTAAAGATAACATCAAGGATGACAGTCAACTTTAGGGTATCCTTGTTGAAGTTGGCATCATCAGAACAGATGTGACAGATGGAAGAACTGGGAGAATGGAATATAGTCTCCATAGGAAGCAGGGTGTGAGGATGTATAGTCAAGGTAACTATGTGAGTCAGTTGGTTTGTAGTGGAGATCAGTGGCCAGCCTATCCCCAGAGATGGAAACAAAATGTTGAAGAAGGGAAGTGAGAAGTCATAGATGGATCAGGTGAAGGTGAGAGCGAGGTAAAAATTGGAAGCAAATTAATAAACTTTTCCAATTCTGGACAAAAGAGAAAAGAAGCACTGATGATAACATCCACAGGATCATTAGCCACCATTTATGCCACCTCCGGCAGGATGCCACTACCAGACACATATTCCCCTCTCTTCCCTGGTCAGCTTTCTGCAAGGACCATTCCTCTTCCTTCACTCCCAACACCACTCCATGTCACCTTCTCCTGAAACGGCAGAAGGTGTTACACCTGCCTATTCATTTCCTCCCACCTTAGTATCCAAGGGCCCAAACACATCTTCCAGGTGAAGCAGCACTTTACCTGCACTTTTATCTCTCTAGTCTGATACATCTATTGCTGGAAATGTGTTGCTGGAAAAGCGCAGCAGGTCAGGCAGCATCCAGGGAACAGGAGAATCGACGTTTCGGGCATAAGCCCTTCTTCAGGCTTATGCCCGAAACGTCGATTCTCCTGTTCCCTGGATGCTGCCTGACCTGCTGCGCTTTTCCAGCAACACATTTCCAGCTCTGATCTCCAGCATCTGCAGACCTCACTTTCTCCTACATCTATTGCTCACAATGTGGTCTCCTCTATGTTGGGGAAACAAACTGTAGACTGGGTGACCACTTTGCAGAACACCTACGTTCTGTCCGCAAAAAAAGACCGAGCTTCCAGCTGCCTGCCACTTCATCACACCACTTTGTTCCCTGTCCAACATCTCTGTCTCAGGCTTGCTGCAGTCCTCCAGCAAAGCTCAGTGCAAGCTGGAAGAACAAAATCTCATTTTCCACTTTGGAACTCTGCAGTCATCTGGATTGAAAACTGCGTTCAAAAATTTTAAGGACTGAGCACCTTCTCCCATATACTTATGCTAACTTCATATGCTAGGCCTTGTTATCACATGGTCTGCTATTACAGACTACCCATTGTTAGCCATTAATAGTCCCCATTAGCAGCCATTCATTCTCCTAGGTTTACTGTTATCCATTGCTTTATTGGTCCAACTGTTCTTCCCTCTCTCTGGGCTCCATCTCCACCTATCATTTACTCATTACTCCCTAACCTCACCCTATCTTCTATGCAAAAATCAACCTTTTCCTAACTACAATCAATTCTGAAGAAGGTTGACTGGACCTGAAATGTTAACTTTGATTTTTCACCACAGATGCTGTCAAACCAGATTAGATTTTCCAGAAATTTCTGATTTTGTCAGTAGTTAATGAGACGTGTTTGAAACAATATGGCAAGAAATTTTACTGGGCCTCACCAAAATAAACTCTTTATGACACTTAACAAACTTGACACTTAGCCAAGATATGACAATAATCAGCACTTCACTTCCACACAACTAACCGTTCTCAGCATGTGTTTAGATTTTTTTTATGCGCACATAAAAATCTTACCACCTATTGTTATCTCTGTGAGAAAAGACCTTTTCCACATGAGATGTTGTTGTCGTTCATAAAGGAATTAGTCTATATCTAATCCAAAATAAAGAAAGGATGGATAAAACTAAGCCTTCATAGTTCACTTTATCTTCAATTCATAAGTAGGATGAGAGGCCTGTCCATTCCAAATTGTACATGAGAATTTGGTGGTGAGATGCCCTCTTGAACAGTTGCAGTCGATGTGATGTACATGTTATTTGGAAGGAAGCTCACTGAATGACATTGAAGGAGTTCCAAGTGATGATGTTGTGTGGGTTCAATTGCAACTTGCAGATAGCGATGTTCCTATGTGTCTGCTACCTTGACTTTCAAAGTTGTCAAGGTCATAGATTTGGAAAGCATTTATTTAAAATTAACTTCATGGGATGTGGGTTTTACTGGTTAGGTGAGCATTTGCTGCCTATTTCACAATGGCTGAACTGAGTGGTTTGTTAGGCCATTTCAAAAGGCAGTTAAGAGTCAACTACATTTTTGTAAGAGTGCGGTCAGATGTTGGCCAGGTTAAGTAAGGATGGGCAGATCTCCTTCTTTAAATGGCATGAGGCACTAAATGGGTTTTAATGATAATTAATAACAGCTCTACAGTCACTACTATCAAAGCTAGATTTCAAATCCAGATTTATTGATTTGAATATGAATTCCAGAATGGCCATGAGGAGATTTAAACCCTGGGCCTTCTGGATTAATAGTCTAGTAGCATTGCCACTTTGTCACGGTCTTTCCCATTGTAGGAGTTTATTGAGTTGCTATAGTGTATCTTTTGGTTGGTAAGTAACGTTCATGCTACACAAATACTGGCTAATGACAAGCTCCCAAAGGAGAGAATTTAAACATCACCCATTGACATTTAATAGCATTATCATCACTGAATCACCCACCATCAACAGCCTGGGAGTTATAATTGTTCAAAAATTGAAATGCACCAGCATAAAGACAGTGACTACAAGAGCAGGTCGTAGGCTGGGATATCTGTGCTGAGCAACTTGCCATTTGACTCGTCAAAGGATTTCCACCATCTACAAGGCACAAGTCAGAAGTATGATGGAATAAGCTTCACTTGCCTGGTTGGGCACAGCTCCAACAACCCTCAATAAACTTGATACCCTCCAGGACAAAGGAACGTGCTTGAATGCATGCCACTACCCAACGCCTCCTACTTCACTCCCTTCACCACTGACACTGCATACTATCCACAAGATGCTCTATAATAAATCACCAATATTCCTTTGACATCAACTCCAAATCTGTTAGTTTTACTGAGTAGAAGGAGGAGGACAGCAGATGCAGCAGACAATACACCTACAAATCCCCTTTCAAGCCAGTACTGTTGTTTCTTCCACATTGTGGAGTCAAAATCCTTGAATTTCTTTCCTAACAGCATTGCTGGATTGCATTACTGAAGGTGATTAGATTAGATTACTTACAGTGTGGAAACAGGCCCTTCGGCCCAACAAGTCCACACCGCCGAAGCGTAACCCACCCATTCCCGTACATTTACCCCTTTACCTAACACTACGGGCAATTTAGCATGGGCAATTCACCTGACGTGCACATCTTTGGACTGTGGGAGGAAACCGGAGCACCCGAAGGAAACCCGCGCAGACACGGGGAGAATGTGCAAACTCCACACAGTCAGTCGCCTGAGTCGGGAATTGAACCCGGGTCTCTGATGCTGTGAGGCAGCAGTGCTAACCACTGTGCCACCGTGCCGCCCACGGTGATGTGCTGCTTTATTAGTCAGGACTATTAGGGAATGGGTAGACGATATTAACTTAGCCAATAACACCTGCTTTCCATGAACTAATTTTAAAAAAACTCATCCATTATGCAGATTGTATGGAAATGAAGCCCATCATGCCAGACAAGAGGCAAGTCTTCCATCACACTTCTGACTCTTGGATGGTGAACAGATTTTGTGGAGTTAAGAGGTGTGCGACTTGCATACTGCCTTTGACCTGCTCTTGTAGCCATATTATTTATATTGCTAGTCCAGTTATGTTTCTGATTATTAGCAACCTTCAAGATGCTAAACGTGCAACATGTAAATCTCAAGGGGAGAGGATTAGACTCCCTCATGTTAGAGATGGTCACTTGTGTGCTTCAAATGTTAATTACAAGAAATCAGCTCAGGCCTTGTTTTCTCTGTGGACACTGACTGCTTCAGTATGTAAAGTGTCACAAATTGTGCTCAGGGTTGTGCAATTATCAGTGAACATCCCCACATCTGAGGAGAAAGTGAGGTCTGCACATGCTGGAGATCAGAGATGGAAATGTGTTGCTGGAAAAGCGCAGCAGGTCAGGCAGCATCTAGGGAACAGGAGATTCTCCTGAGCCAATGATTGAGTGTAGGTCATAGATGAATTAGCTGAAGATGCTGGGGTCATAATTAGATAATGAATGCAGAGACGCCCTAAGACTGAGAGTATTAACTCAAATAACTGCAACCATCTTCCTTTGTGCCAAGTTCAATTCCGATCAGCAGATAATTATGTTCCTGACCCCCATTAATTTCAGTTTTTCAAGAGTGATATCACTTGGCAAAATGCTGGCTTATTGTCAAAAGATCAACCTTTTCTCCACATTTGGGGCCAAGGCTGTATGGAGGTCAGGTGAACCTATGCATCAGTGAGTAAGAGGTGCTTTCAACATTATTGTCAATACCTTCCATTGCTTTACTGATGATTGAGAATACACCTGCCTGGCAGGTCTATTCTCAATTGGCTGGGTTGGAATTGTCCTCCTTTTAATGGACAGGATATTGCTCAGCAATTTTCGACATAGTTGAATGGTGTTATTACTGTAGTAGTAGAGAAAACGTTTGGCTTTGGGCAAGACAATCCCTGCAACAGAGATCAAAGACATTGCATTTCCATTGCATAATCAAGTGTAGTGAATTGACTTGGCTAAAGACTAGCATCTATGATTTTGGAGGCCCCAGGAAGGGATCAAGATGAACCATTCATTCAGCATTCCAGCTGAAGATGTCCCTCTGCCCACCCCACACTCCTCCAGGGCCAACATTCTTTTCCCAACCCCTCAGTGCCCTTTGTCTGATTGGGGATCTAATTGAAACATACAAAATTCTAACAAAACTGAACAGACTAGATACAGTGAGATCAGTTCTGAGAAAGTTATACCAGACTCGAAATATTAAATCTGTTTCTCTCTCCAAAGATGCTGCCAGACAGTTTGCGTTTCTTCAGCATTTTCTGTGCTTGTTTCAGATTTCCAGTGGACACAATATTTTGCCTTTATTATAGATGCAGAGAGAATATGTTTCCTGTGTTGGGGTGGTCTAGAACCGGTGGGTGAACTCAAGAAATAACATTGACCATTTCAGACTGTGATGAGGAAAACTCTCCTCCCTCTCTAGGGTATTGAAACTATAGAATTTTATACCATAGGAGACTATGGAGCCAATTCACTAAATATATTCAAGAAAGACACAGATATATTTCTATGTTTTCAACAAATTAAGGGGGATGGGGAGAAAACAAGAACATGGCATTAAGATAGGTTATCAATGATGATCCTATTGAATGGCAGAGCAAGTTTGAAGGGCCAAATGGCCTGTTCCTGCTCTTGGTTTCTATGTTTCTAAGTTTCATAGCACCTATGCTAACTTACCCCTATTCCCCTTAACACATCTGTGACCCTTTATAAGTCCTATGGCAATCTAGGCCTTTCTACAAATTGCACGGTTCTTTATAGCCCCTGTACCAACTTAGCACTACTACATGCCTCTTATCAGTCACAATTTACCCTTAAATGTACCATGTTAATTTATTTTGAGTTGTCGATCAAACTGAACAGCAACAATCCTATTGTGAAAGTAGAAAATTTTAATTCAGTTATGTATCCTTCAGACTTCTATCAATTGACAGAGTGCAATATCAAACATTTTTTACATTGCAAGCATTTTTTTTTGTTAAGATTTAAAGGATGGGGGTTTTAAATGCCTTTAAGGTTTGATAGTTCCTTTTGAAATGCTTGATTGTTACATGAGACACTTTCAAAAGTTTTTCACAGTTCCTTATAATACTTTTGACTGTTGTTTTTGACACTTTTCAGTGTTCGAATGAAATTGGTAATTAATGATTCTATGTACCTTTTGAGCACATTCATTTCAACTTTTAATATGTTAAAATGTTCTTTACATCACTCAAAGAGCACTTCTCTGGTTGTAAATGGTATTTTACCTCCCAAAGAGAGATTACCCCTCCTAGAGGCTACCTGACCTCACCAAAAAGTGCTCTGGGACAATGTCTAAGGGGCATGTAACCTTTACAAAGGGGTACCTTGGCTATCCAGATGAATGCACCAAGCTCAGGCCTGCTCCTACAAGATCTAAGCTATGCATGATGCATTTCATTAATATTGGTTATCAAAATTAGACATGAATGGAGGCAACTGCTGCCTCTTGTGGGCAACTTAGCTATTAGTCTCCCATTCTAGCCACTGTAAAAATAGATAAAATGTTTTTAACTTTGTCCACTCCAGTCCAACACCAGCTCCTCTGCATCACTGTAAAAATAATACATTCCATGTTTAGTGATGAAAGTTCTGATTTTCAGCCTCCTTTACTATCTCAACAATAACAAAAATCCAGGCCTGAATGACAAACCTGAGTTGAATCGATCAATGATTAATCGGATCCAGAGAGGATATGCCCAAGTGTGGACAGAGAAAAACAATCAGAAATGTTTTTCTCATTGTCATTATGAATTGACCCCTGATGGAAAGAGTGCATGAATGCAAGATGGTTGGTAACAGGGAATGAGCTGACATTCACAGCTCCCAGGATTCAATAGTCACTGATACACAACTGCAAACTTTTCACTTGAAAAAATGCTATTTAAGCCGGCCAAGAGTGTTTGTCTGGCTTTATCCCAGAATGTCAGTATTCTCAAAGGATTAATAGTATGAATGAATAGTTGGAGGGAGCAAGAGAAGAGAATTATAGGGCACGATTACCAAGTTGCAAATCAATCACAAACCAATCACTATGTACTGCATGAATAATGGTGAAATATACTTATTCTTCAAATCTTTGCAGCCCAGATGCTGAAATTATCTGAGTGCACTATAGAAAAGAAGTGATGCCATTTATGCAACAGATTCTGCTCAGCAATCAACATTGTGATTTTTCATTTTTGAACTTATGAGAGTAAAAGATAATAGCAATGGGGAATAGAGTTTTTCAGAAATACCAAGGACAGCTTTAGTGAAGGATATATATGCAATCTTACAATCTCAGAGTAGTAATCTCTGCTATGGCAAATTAATTTACAAATTGGCATACCTCCAATTTATTGAATTTTGCAGCTATTGGACAAAGTTCCAAATTCTGAGCATTTTGTACAGACATGTCCTCTGAAAATGATGTTAAATATGCCATTTCTCATTTTGTTTCAGTCTTATCAATCATATTTGACAAGAGGTTTACAATTTGCATAATAGACATGATTTAATATCTGTGTGTAAAGTTTTATAAAGGTGTTGCTTTAAAATGTATCACTCAAAAATAGTTAGATATTTGTATAACTTCAAGAGCAAATACAATATTCACATTATAATTTTAAAAGTATTTAACTGCTTGACCATCAAATCTATGTTGGATATTTTGAAATATATCATAAAAACAAAATCCTTCAAACTTCCTTTTGGAGAGTATAAATGAAAAAATATGATGCCAATTTATGAGAATTAATGAGTCTTCTGTTTTTGGAATCTGTCAGTATGTGGCACTCTCATAGACCTGACAAAACTCCCAAACAAAAAGCAAAACCATAAAGTATTTTTTCCCCAAAAGATTAAAACGCAAAGTTTGAGATCCCAGATACTTACAAAATTATAAAGCCACAGGGTTCCACAATTTTGAACAGGCAAATTAAACTCCTTCTGAGCCCTAACTCTTTCCAGCACTGTGTCAAAACTTTCTGCCACCTTCTCAACTCTTCAGGATTTTTCTGAGCCTTGACTGCCTGAAGACTACAATTAGCATCTGAGCTGACCGTAGCCTCTTTTTTTCTCAAAAACTGATTGACCAGCAGTCCAAAGATAATGGTCTTCTGCTTTCACTAACTCCAACCAAAATAGGGTCACTTTTCTCGGTTTCTCTTGCAATAACTAAAACTGACTCTGATCCTTGAGATGTTGCCCCATAACATCTGAACTGACCTGGTGACCTATCAAAACACTCCAAGAGACTCTTGCTCTTGTTGGGAGATTGGAACAAATGTTTCAAGCACTGGAACACCTTGTTCTGACATGTTACAATCTTGATAGGCTGCCAGTCCACATTGTACAAATTAATACAAAAGTTGATTTCATCACAGATTAAAACTGGCATATGGAAAAGTTCCATTTGCTTTAACTTCGTAATTATTTAGAACCAAAGTGTGACATTTTTAACAGATAAGATTATTTAACTGGTTCTTCTGTTCAATGCTTTAATAATTATGATAACTATGAATATGCTACATTATGATTTTAAACTCAATATGGTGGGTGACCAGATTTGCCCACATCTCAGAAGCAAACCTGTTTTTAAATATGAAATTTAAGTTGTCCATGACAATCCTTCACATAGCTTCTCTGAACAGAAGTATAAATAAAAGCTACAATAAAACAGAAACTTAGATCTGAAAGAAAGGCAGAAAGGTTAACTCTGCTCTTTCTCCACCGATGCTGCTATACTGGCTGAGTTTCTCGAGTAAGTACTGTTTCTGCTATAAATTAATGCTATCTGATACAGTTTCATCCTGAGAAAAAAAAGAGTTCAGGTGATCAAAGGTGAAATCTGAGTTCTGTTGAACAGTAGCTCAGAATGTACAGCACTTCAAAAACGAAGATGTGCAAATTATATATTCAATCAGAATTCTGGCACTGATTGAAAGACTTGAGCCAATACTAATTCTCAAGTCAAAAAAGGCAAAAATCCAGAACGCGATGCTGCTCATCTTTTGGATTCAAAGTAAGAAATCAGAGAGGCAACAGAGAAATGAGATATTCATCTTATTTGCTGTGTTGCCGTAGAGTCCAAATCACCATGCTAAAGAACCAATATTCCTGTCTTCAAGACTGACTCATTGTGATATTGATGGACTATTGGACAAGTGACTTTTTGGATTAATTATCGGAATAAGGTTTCATTTGCTCTCTCAAATGGACATAAGACATTCCACAATGTGATTTGTCAAAAGTCCTCAAATCTAATGTTAAGCATATCATGCATCATTGTATAATAGATAGGATAATCATCTTTGCAAATTGCCATTTTTATTTCTACAATATCACACATAAATTCTGTCTCTGAAAGCATCAAAATCATCTGTGACCAATGTTATATTTGCAGCAGAAGTTATATTTATAGTAAAAATAGCAAGCAAGCCATCAAGGTTGAAAAATATTAGATTAAAAACCAAACAGCAGTAAGATTATAAACAGTTACTTAATCATAATATCAGAGAATATTCTTCACCGGATGACATTAGTACACAGCCAATAAACATAAACTTATTATTAAACCAAAGTTACCTGTATACAATGAAAATAGAATTATAAAAAATGTATCTCATCGTACTCACACAACCTGAATCTAGCTTTGATTTTGTATGGTATCTGGTAGCCTTCTTTAACAAACTAAAAGTAGATTATTATTCCAATTAATCACAACTTTCCCTTTTGCACACTTTTCTATGCTTTATTTTATTGAATTGTGATATTGTGGCTTTCAGTTGCATTGTAGAGTACTCATTAAAGGGGCCTTGAAGATTTAGAATTGGAGTATATACACAATCTTAGTTAAAATATCAATGAGTCTCTTATGGATGCTTGTTAGCACTATAGTAATATCAGACTAAAGAATCTGGTAAAAATAATTTGCAATAGAATTGGAACTGGAATCAGAAATAAGGGTTGAAAGGACCAGAATTCTGTGGTCAACATAGAACCATAGAAAAGTTACAGTAAAGGAAGAGATCATTCAGTCCATCGTGTCTGTGCCATATAAACAAACTAGCTACCCATTCTACTCTGCTGTTCCAGCAGCTGGTCCATAGCCTTGTAGGTTAAAGGACTTCACGTGCAGATACATACTGGGCTTCTGGTCACCCACCATATTCTGAGGGATAAAGTTTTCTTTTTTGTGCCCCTTCTAATCTTTCCACACATCTCATTAAATCTGTGTCCCTGGTAATTGCATGTTTTACTCCGGGAAGCAGATCTTTTCTTTCTGTTTTATTTACGTCTCTTGTTATTTTGAATACCTCAATTAAGTAACCCCTTAGCCTTTTTTGCTCGAAGGTAAACAGTCCTAGCGTACCTAATTTTTCCTCTGTCTGCAATTTTCAAGGCCTGGCAATATCGTTCTATGCATCTCCTCTATCCTCTCACCTTTACCAATACCTTTTACTTTGCAGTGTATTCCCTTTTTTTTTTGCCCTCCTCAAATGCATAGCCTCATAATTCTGCAGACTCATTTCCATTTGAGACTTTTCCAGCAACTCAACCAACCATGGACATCATCCTACAGTCAACAGCATCCTCATCACTATCAATTACCTGGTTAATGTTTGTGTTATTTGAAAATTTCCCAATCATACAGCCATACTAAATGTTTAGCAAACACCACAAACAGCAAGGGACCCAAAACCGAGCCCTGTGGGACACCATTGAAAACCATTTTGCATTTGCAAAAGCATCAGTTGACAATTATCTTTTATTTCCTGTCACTGAGACAATTTTGGAGCCAACTTACTACATTCTCTTGAATCATATGAGTTCAATTTTCATCAATAGTCGGCCAAATGAGACCTGGTCAAATGCCTTGTTTATCAAGTACTAAAGGTAAAGTTCCCACGGTTCTAGTCATTGGAGAGAGATGACTGGTGGTGAGTGGCACCAGACCTCAGGCAATAGGAGAGATTGAGAAGGAGAATCCTTCAGTGTGAACACTGAACCCACCATATTGGTATCACGCAGAATCACAAACCAGCACATGAGTGACTAAGAGCGTGTACAGGACCTCTTGTGTCTATTATTAATGCAGTTGGCCTGTGTGGTGCCCCTTTAAGAGAGTGGCCAAGTAACCTGGAGGAAGGTGCTTGTTAACAGTTTAGGTCTAAATGTGTAGTTAGAAAAATATACAATAAACTGATCCTGGTTTAAACTGGCCTACCTCATGATCTTTTGCCAACTTTTAATGAGACCCAAACATAATAGCGTCCGGTTGCCAAAAACTAAAAATATTCCTCTCCAGCTACCCAATCTATTTCTTTCCAAATCCCAAATTCTTCAGTCCTCTGATTCTGAACCTTCTGTTTTACAGTAAATACAAATCTAGTTTGTGCAATCTTGCACTTGAAGACAAAATTACATTCTGAAGAATCTACGGGCAAGGACAACAGGTCCTTCCAAGGTCTCAGTGTCCACACCATGCACAGTTCTCTAGATTTGGTCTTAACACATCCTTTTGGAGTTACAGTAAAAGGTCTTCTGCTTTACATTCTATCTCTCTAGGCATCCTCTTCTTGAGTTCTCTTCCTTAAGGTAGAGCCAACCAAACAAGAAAGAAGATACCAAATCTACCGGAATTGAGCCCCATGCTTCTGGTAACAAATTGATCGACACTGGCTATTCAACCAACTGAGTTAACAAGCTCTTCAAGAAATTAATGTTGCTGTAGCAATGTGCACTCCTGCCTACATTCTGTAGCCTGAAGCATTGGATAGTTATCATAGCAGCTCCAATTTATTTTCATCAGATGGCTCTCTCCTGCTTTAACAACCTGCCATTGGGATATGTTGGAAGAATTTACAATTTAATATTCAACCTTTTTGTTCAGAATGCACCTTCCTTAGCCATCAAGTTTTGCAGAGGGTCTTGAACACAGAGCCTTTGATTCAGAGGCAGGGAGCTAACATTTTATAAATTGGCTCCTTAAATCTTTGACTTTGTTCATTGTAACAGTTTTACAACATATCAAATGTTCTGATCTCCCAGGCCAAATGAAAAGAGTTGGTTTTACATTTATACTTGATAGCTGTTGCCAAGGGAATAATTTAAGACACTGGTCAGAACTTTCCACTTGAAGTTAAAGTACGGCTTTGAGCTTGTTGGATATCATATCCATCATTGTCTGGAGTGAGTTAACTCACATCACTATTTTCTGTCCATTATCCATGCCAGTGAGATATTGTGTGCGTTACTTAGAGTCAAAGAGATGTGCAGCATGGAAACAGACCCTTCGGTCCAACCCGTCCATTCCGACCAGATATTCCAACCCAATCTAGTCCCACCTGCCAGCACCCAACCCATATCCCTTCAAACCCTTCCTATTCATATACCCATCCAAATGCCTTTTAAATGTTGCAATTGTATCAGCCTCCACCACTTCCTCTGCAACTCATTCACTGCATGTACCACCCACTGCGTGAAAAAGTTGCCCCTTCGGTCCCTTTTATATCTTTCCCCTCTCACCCTAAACTCATGCCCTCTAGTTTTGGACTCCCTCATCCCAGGGAAAAGACTTTGTCTATTTATCCTATCTGTGCTCCTCATAATTTTGTCAACATCTATAAGGTACCCCTCAGCCTCCGACGCTCCAGGGAAACCTGCCCCAGCCTGTTCAGCCTCTCCCTTTAGCTCCAATCCTCCAACTCTGGCAACATTCTTGTAAATCTTTTCTGAACCCTTTCAAGTTTCACAACATCTTTCCAATAGGAAGGAGACCAAAATTGCATGCAATATTCCAACAATGGCCTAACCAATGTCCTGTACAGCCGCAACATGACCTCCCAACTCCTGTACACAATACTCTGACCAATAAAAGAAAGCATACCAAACACCTTCTTCACTATCCTATCTACTTGCAATTCCACTTTCAAGGAGCTATGAACCTGCACTCCAAGGTCTCTTTGTTCAGCAACACTGTCTAGGACTTTACCATTAAGTGTATAAGTCCTGCTAAGATTTGCTCTCCCAAAATTCAGCACCTTGCCTTTATCTAAATTAAACCCCATCTGCCACTTCTTGGCTCATTGGCCCATCTGGTCAAGATCCTGTTGTAATCTGAGGTAACCTTCTTCGCTGTCCACTATACCTCCAATTTTGGTGTCATCTGCAAACTTACTAACTGTACCTCTAATGCTCATATCCAAATCATTTATATAAATGACAAAATAGAGGACCTAGCACTGATCCTTGTGGCACTCCACTGGTCACTGGCCTCCAGCCTCCAGTCTGAAAAACAACCCTCACCATACCCTCTGTCTTCTACCTTTGAGCCAGTTCTGCATCCACATGGCTAGTTCTCCCTGTATCCTGTGAGATCTAACTTTGCTAATCAGTCTCCCATAGGGAATCTTGTCGAACACCTTACTGAAGTCCATATAGATCACATCTACCGCTCTGCCCTCATCAATCCTCTTTGTTACTTCTTCAAAAAACTCAATCAAGTTTGTGAGACATGATTTCCCACGCACAAAGTCATGTTGACTGTCCCTAATCAGTCCTTGCCTTTCCAAATACATGTACATCCTGTCCCTCAGGATTCCCTCCAATAACCTGCCCACCACCGACGTCAGGCTCACTGGTCTATAGTTCCCTGGCTTGTCCTTACTACCGTCCTAAAACAGTGGCACCACATTAGCCAACCTCCTGTCTTCTCGCACCTCACCTGTAACTATCGCTGATACAAATATCTCAGCAAGAGGCCCAGCAATCACTTCTCTAGCTTCCCACAGAGTTCTAAGGTATATCTGAATCAGGTCCTGGGGATTTATCCACCTTTATGCATTTCAAGACATCCAGCACTTCCTCCTCTGTAATATGGACATTTTTCAATGTGTCACCATCTATTTCCCTACAGTCTATAACTTCCATATCCTTTTCCACAGTAAATACTGATGCAAAATACTCATTTAGTATCTCCCCCATTTTCTGTGTCTCCACACAAGGCCGCCTTGCTGATCTTTGAGGAGCCCTATTCTCTCCCTAGTTACCCTTTTGTACTTAATGTATCAGTAAAAACCCTTTGGATTCTCCTTAATTCTATTTGCCAAAGCTATTTCATGTCCCCTTTTTGCCCTCCTGATTTCTCTCTAAAGTATACTCCTGCTTCCTTTATACTCTTCTAACCATTCACTCGATCTATCCTGTCTATACCTTACATATGCTTCCTTCTTTTTCTTAACCAAACCCTCAATTTCTTTACTCATCCAGCATTCCCTATACCTACCAGCCTTTCCTTTAACCCTAACAGGAATATACTTTCTCTGAATTCTCGTTATCTCATTTCTGAGGGCTTCCCATTTTCCAGTTGTCCCTTAATCTGCGAACATCTGCCCCCAATCAGCTTTTGAAAGTTCTTGCCTAATACCTTCAAAATTGGCCTTTCCCCAATTTAGAACTTCAACTTTTAGATCTATCCTTTTCCATCACTATTTTTTGGTGAATTGTATGGCAACCAAGTTTTCAGAAAGTGCCAACTTAAAAGCCGACTGGACACCACTTCAGACAATATAAGGCCTTAGCCTGTGGTCAGTCCCAGAAGCCCAAAAATGCTCATCAAGAAAACTGTGATGACTCCCCAGTTTACTGATTTTGCCCTGAAGATGCTGCTGGACAGGGTCTCTGACAAAGGGAAATTCTCTTCCCAGGAGATGACACTTGGTGGGCTTCCCATCTAGCCTTGACAGGCATCTCAGCGCAGATCAGTGCCATTGACTCACATGAAAGGGTCAGCAAGCAGGACAGGAAAGAAGTCAATAATTCCCTGCACCCGCAAAGGTAAGTGACACATTCTTCTATCTACTACTGTACACTCAAGGGCCATAAGTCAGTGTTGTATACATTTTACACAAAGTGTGGTGGTTTGCAAGCCTCAGATTCATATGCATGTTGTTCACTCAAGGGCTCATAGTCATTTTATCATTGCACTCTGTTCCTCTCAGATCAACACATCGGTCTGGCTAGCTATCTGCATGTTATTAGCTACTTTTTTACTCTCCTCTCCTGCTGGTACTAGCTCCACAAAGAATTCTGATGTTGAAAGAGGCCATTGCCTGCAACCCTCTGTGGTACACCACCTCCAAGGAGAAAGACTTTAAACCCTCAGAGGACAAAATACCAGGATATTCACCTGTACCCACCACTAGAACAAAAATAATCACAATGATGGATACATTAGCTGGACTAGACTCAGAGACACTACAATGCAGTGAGCACATCGCTGATGCATGTCTGCAGCTGGTGGAAGAAGAAGTGCTTGAGGTCTCTGAAATTCAGAGGACTGCCAGAGAATTGGCCCTGTCACATGGTCAACCTGCAGAGAGACACAGGTAGGTGTACTAGATGCTCTCACTAGCTTGGAATAAGTGATAAAGTTCTCACCATTGTGTTTTTGCATGTGGCATGCAAACATCTGGTTGCCTTCATGGAAATGGAAGTAGCAGCTTTACAGACCCAGGTCCAGTCGGCCACTCAGCAGCTGCCAAGTATGTCCTTATAATTGCACTCCATCACTAGCAATAGCAAAGTGAAAAGACCCAAATATTTTCACCTCACGTGAGGTGCCTCATCTCCTCAAACAGATAGGGTTAAGCCACATACACCTACATGAAGGTGGACAAACTTCAGGCAACCTGGGAGCT
This sequence comes from Chiloscyllium plagiosum, assembly GCF_037043375.1. NCBI lineage: Eukaryota > Metazoa > Chordata > Chondrichthyes > Orectolobiformes > Hemiscylliidae > Chiloscyllium > Chiloscyllium plagiosum. The sequence goes on along the minus strand of NW_028270142.1, from coordinate 81,678,383 downwards.
TCATTCTGGATACTCTGGAGTTGCCTTGTCCTGTTGCCTTACTTGTGCCCGTGATCCTGTTACGTTCTCAGGCTGAGGAGGGTGAGCCTGCAACAGTGCAGGAGTTCTCAGATGATCAGGGCAAAGGTCCAGATCCCCAGCAGGAGACATCCATCTATGCTTTCCAAGTCACCGGGGCATACCCATTAGCATTCTTCACACTCGCTGTAGCATTCAGACCTGAAAAAATCTCAACATATCCCAGTCATCTAGAAGTATAGGGAGATGGTGGTGCAGTGTTAATGCCACTGGAATAGTAATCCAGACCCTAAATTTATGTTCTGAGGACATGAGTTTGAAGTCAACCATGGTTGATGATGAAATTTGAACTTGATTAAATAAAAAATCTGGAACAGACCATCATAAAAATTCATCTGATTCACTAATGTAAAGGAAACCTATCTTCTTTACTGGGTCTGGCCTAAACATAATTCTAACCCCACAGCAATATGGTTAATTCTTAAATGCTCCCCACACAAGACCACAAGACATAGGAGCAGAAATTAGGCCATTCGGACCATTAAGTCTGCTCTACCATTCAATCATGGCTGATAAATTTCTCAACACCCCAATTCTCCTGTAACTCTTAATTCCCTTGACAATCAAGAACCTAGGTATCTCTGTCCTGAATATACTCAATGACCTGGCCTCCTCAGCCTTCTGTGGCAATGAATTCCATTCATTCACAACTCTCTGGCTGAAGAAGTTTGTCCTTATCTATGTTCTAAATGGTCTTCCCTTTACTCTAAGGCTGTGCCCTCAGGTCCTCATTTCTTGTGCCTGTGAAAACATCTTTCCAACGCCACTCTGTCCAGGCCATTCAGTATTCTGTAAGTTTTAATTAGATTCCTCCCCCATCCTTCTACACTCCATTGAGTATAAACCCAAAGCCCTCAAAGGTTCCTCATATGTTAAGCCTTTCATTCCTGGGATTATTCTCATAATCCTCCTCTGAACCTGGTCCAGGACCAGTAATTCCTGAAAGATCACCACTAACACCTTCACTATCTCTTCAACTATCTCCTTCAAAACTTTGTGGTGTAGTCCAGCTGGGCCAGGTGATTTATCCACCTTCAGACCTTTCAGTTTTTCTAACACCTTCTCCTTGGTAATGGCCACCATACTGACGTCTGCCCCTAGACTCTCTTGAATTTTTGGGATATTACACGTGTCTTCCACACTGAAGACTGATGCAAAGTACTTATTCAGTTCCTCAGCCATTTCTTGGTTCCCATTACTACTTCTCCAGTGTCATCTTCCAATGGCCCAAAGTCCACTTTTGCTTCTCTTTTTGCTCTTAATATATCTAAAGAAACTCTTGCAATCTTCCTTTATACTATATTACTGGCTAGCTAAACCTCATATTTAACCTTCTCCACCTTATTTCTTTTCTTGTTGTCCTCTGCTGGTCTTTGCAGGCTTCCCAATTCTCTGGCATCCCACTACCCTTTGCCCCATTATATGTTTTCTCTTATGCTTTTATGCTGTTTCTGACTTCCTTTGTCAGCCATAGGTGCCTCGTTTTCTCCTTAGTATGCTTCTTTTTCCTAGGGATGAATTTTTGCTGTGTCTTCAAATTACTTCCAGAAACTCCTGCCTTTATTGTTCCACTGTCTTTTCTCTTCCAATCAATTCTGTTCAGTTCCTCCCTCGTGTCCCAGTAGTTGCCTTTTTTCAACTGTAATACTGTTATATCTGAGTTCAATTTCTTCCTCTCAAATTGTAGAGTAAATTCTATTATCTTATGATCACTGCCTCTGAAGGGTTCCTTCACCTTAAGCTCCCTTATTAAGTCTGCTTCACTGCACATCCAGAATCATCTGTTCCCTAGTGGCTCCATTCCAAGCTGTTCCAAAAAGCCATTCCACAAATTCCTTTTCTTGCAATCCACTACCAATCTGATTTTCCCAGTCCACTTGCATATTGAAATCCCCCATGATCGCTGTAATTTGTCTTTCTTAAACACCTTTTCTATCTCCTGATGTATCTTGCACCCCAAATCATGATTACTGTTTGGAAGCATGTACATAATTCCCATTATGGTTCAAAGTTTGTGAGAAGAGCTGTAGCTCGGGTGCTCGTTGTTCTGGTTCTGTTCGGCGAGCTGGGAATTTGTGTTGCAAGTGTTTTTTCCCCTGTCTAGATGACATCCTCAGTGCTTGGGAGCCTCCTGTGATATTTCCTCTGGCATTTATAGTGGTTTGTCTCTGCTGCTTCCAGTTGTGAGTTCCAGCTGTCTGCTGCAGTGGCCCGTATATTGGGTCCAGGTCGATGTGTTTGTTGTTAGAATCTGTGGATGAGTGCCATGCCTCGAGGAATTCCCTGGCTGTTCTCTCTGTTTGGCTTGTCCTATAATGGTAGTGTTGTCCCAGTCGAACTCATGTTGCTTGTCATCTGCGTGTGTGGCTACTAAGGATAGTTGCTCGTGTCGTTTCGTGGCTAGTTGCTGTTCATGAATACGGATCGTTAGCTGTCTTCCTGTTTGTGCTATGTCGTGTTTTGTGCAGTCCTTGCATGGGATTTTATACACTACGTTGGTTTTGCTCATGCTGAGTATCAGGTCCTTATGTCCTGGTGAGTTGTTGTCTGAGAGAAGCTGTTGGTTTGTGTGTGGTTATGAGTCCTAGTGGTCGTAGTAGTCTGGCTGTCAGTTCAGAAATATTCTTGATGTATGGTAACGTGGCTAGTCCTTTGAGTTGTGGCATGTCCTCATTCCGTTGTCTTTCCCTTAGGCATCTGTTGATGAAATTGTGGGGGTATCCGTTTTTGGCGAATACATTGTAGAAGTGTTCTTCTTCCTCTTTTTGCAGTTCTGGTGTGCTGCAGTGTGTTGTGGCCCTTTTGAACAGTGTCTTGGTGCAACTTCTTTTGTGTGTGTTGGGATAGTTGCTTTCCCAGTTCAGGACTTGGTCTGTGTGTGTGGCTTTCCTGTATAGCTTTGTGGTGAATTCTCCGTTAGGTGTTCTCTGTACCATCACGTCTGGAATGGGAGTTGGTTGTCCTTTTCTTCCTCTCTAGTGAATCGGATTCCTATGAGTGTGGAGTTGATGATCCTGTGTGTGTTTTCTATTTCTGTGTTTTTAATGATTACAAAGGTGTCATCTACATATCTGACCCAGAGTTTGGGTTGAATTTGTGGTAAGACTGTTTGTTATAATCTTTGCATTACAGCTTCTGCTATGAGTCCAGAGATGGGTGAGCCCATGGGTGTGCCGTTGATTTGTTCATATATGATTGTTGAATGTGAAATATGTTGTGAGACACAGGTCCAGTAGTTTGAGTATGCAGTCTTTGTTGATAGGTTCCCCGCCTTGTTGTCTGTTCTGTAAGTCCAGCAGGTTGGCTACTGTTTCTCTGGCTAGGGTTTTGTCAATAGAGGTGAACAGTGCCGTTACATCGAATGAGACTATAGCTTCTTCCTTGTCTATGTGTGTATTTCTGATGATGTCCAAGAATTCCTGTGTTGACTGTATAGAGTGTCTGGATCCGCTGATCAGGTGTTTCAGTTTCTGTTGTAGTTCTTTAGCCAGTTTGTGTGTCCCAACACACACAAAAGAATTTGCATCAAAACACTGCTCAAAAGGGCCACAACACACTGCAGCACACCAGAACTGCAAAAAGAGGAAGAAGAACACCTATACAATGTATTTGCCAAAAATGGATACCCCCCGCAATTTCATCAACAGATGCCTAAGGGAAAGACAATGGAATGAGGACATGCCACAACCCAAAGGACTAGCCACATTACCATACATCAAGAACATTTCTGAACTGACAACCAGACTACTACAACCACTAGGACTCATAACAGCACCACAAACCAACAGCCACTCTCAGACAACAACTCACCAGGACAAAGGACCCAATACCCAGGATGAGCAAAACCAACATAGTGTACAAAATCCCATGCAAGGACTGCACAAAACACTACATAGGACAAACAGGAAGACAGCTCATGATCCGTATCCATGAACAGCAACTAGCCACGAAACGACACGACCAGCCATCCTTAATAGCCACACACGCAGATGACAAGCAACATGAGTTTGACTGGGAAAACACTACTATTATAGGACAAGCCAAACAGAGAACAGCCAGGGAATTCCTAGAGGCATGGCACTCATCCACAGATTCTAACAACAAACCTCATCGACCTGGATCCAATATACCGGCCACTGCAGCAGACAGCTGGAACTCACAACCGGAAGCGGCAGAGACAAACCACTATAAATGCCAGAGGAAACGACACAGAAGTGCTTCACAGGCGGCTCCCAAGCACTGAGGATGCCACCTAGACAGGGGACAAAATGTCTGCAACACAAATTCCCAGCTCCCATTATGGTTTTTTAACCTTTGCACTTGTTCAACTCCCCCCACACAGATTCTACATCATCTGACTTCACTTTGTTTCTTGCTATTGATTTAATTTCATTTCTTACTAATAAGACAACACAACCCCTTGTCCACCTGCCTGTCTTTTCAATAGGATGTACATCCCTGGATATTTAGCTCCCAGTTATGATCCCCTTGCAGTCACGTCTCCATGATGCCTACCACATCCTATCTGCTAATTTCAATCTGCGCCATTGTTTTGTATGCTGTATGCATTCAGATACAACACCTCCAGTCTTGCACTGACTGTCCCTCTTCTCATTGTCATTTGTTTATCCAGTGTGCTTGAACTTTGATTCCTAACCCTTTCTAAACGTTGTGCTTTGGAGACTTTAATCACCTCTCCTGAATTCTCCTTTCTTTTCAATTCTTTCATATTTTTCCATGCAGTTGAATCCACCCCACAGATGTTAACATGTTGCTTTGTTTCCCATTGTCAATTATATTTCTTGAAGTTTTACCCTTCCAATCCACCCCACTTTCTACTTTAAAGTCCTGTTGACCACCCTGTTTACTGTTTTCTCTCGAGTATTGGTCCCAGCTCAGTTCAGGTGGAGATTGTCTCAGTGGTACAGATCCTTTCTGTTCCCATACTGATGCTAGTGTCCCATGAAAAGGAAACATGAAAAGTATGTCAAGGTGGGCAAGAAATGCTGGCCTTCCGGTGACACTCACATCCTATGAAGGAATTAAAAAAAATGTCGGGGGCTATTAGGGTCTTTCTGGCCTCTTGGTTCAGTGGATCATTGCCCTGTCTTCTTCACTTTGATGACCCTCCTGGTCAATCTAAGGATGGTTAACCTCAAGAGAAAGAAGAAGTTAATTCTGACAAGCAAGGCAATTAATGAAATACAAATACATATCTATCAGTTTTGGCTCCAATTGTGAAAAATCAATTTCACCACTTTAGGAGGGAGGACTTAACTGTGAAAGGTACTTTCAACAGCAAGATCTGTTTTTTGGAATTCACTATGTCAGTCACCACAGTAGTTATTATTCTCAGCACATCAGGGAGGAGAAAATTTCACCAATTCTTCTCCATTGTTTATCTCTCTTGTGTTTACAGAATCTATCAAAAAGCATACTTTTGAACATCTTATTTGCTCAGATTTTCTTCTACCGATATTTTCAATTCAGCTTTTTAACATTTTCTTATCTCTTCAATTCTCATTTTTATTAGTGCCATTGACTTTTATAAAATTTTCAGTTCTTATTGCAGTAGTCTTAATAGATTTTCTTTTCAAATAATTCTTCTTAATCCTTGAGTAAGTTTTGGCATCTTTCTCAGTCAGTATGATCTCATTCTTGATATCTCTTGGCCACAAAATTGAAGAGACCCTGAAAACACAGTGGAATGTAATGTTTACAGGGCAGATTTAACTGACATGCATTGCTTCTGAAGCAGGTTGAGTGCCAAATTTGTGCTGCAAGCCTGACTTAAATCGTTTGGACCCATACTGCTGCAAGCCTAGGTGGTGATGGGTCTTGAGGGGAGGGGGTTGTGGGGATCTTGACATTAGCCTGTAATACTTAGAGCCATCTGGTATTTCTAAAATGAGAGGTGCTTTGTAGCTGGAGCAAATGCTGGAAGTGAATCTAAAATGATTCCCACATGCAGAACACTTAATAAAGCTGCAACACAGCATGAAATACATGCAATAACTTGTAAAGGGATTCAGAGCATTATACAGTCAGGAAATTGAATTAAAGGGACTTTCAAGAGACCAACAAAAGCATAATTGACCACATGGTCTTTTTTATGTTGCATCACTCTACCATTCTATACACTCATCAGTCAGGTATTCATTCTTGGGGTTCTGTTGTCTAGAGTCCTTGTTGCTAATTACCAAATAACAAAGCAGTTCATATCCACAAACCTAGCTGAGTCGTTATAAGCAATATCAGGTGACTTGCTCTGAACCTATTAATTCTGAAACAAGTCATATGATCCTTTTGTTGCATATGCTCTTGCGCCAGTAAGTGGCAATGTTGCAACACATATAAATGATTCTGACTGTTATATCAGTGGGATTGAGGCCTTGTCATTTGAAGAAATGTGGCCTTGCATATGGTTATTAAACTTTTTTTAAGGGTATCAGTAATATCGTAGAATTAAGTCTTATTCCAGTACAAAAGGAGGACGATCAGCTGATTGTGAATGCATTAACTCTCTAAATCTTACTTAATGGCATTGTCCTATCTTTTCTCCATAACTTGCAAATTAGTCCTTTTCAAATAGCCATCTAATTTCTTTTAAATAAGTGAACCTGCCTACACCACACTCTCAGACAGTGCATTCCAGTTACATGTAAAAAAACTTTCTTTCATCATTTGTTCATTTCTTTAACTAATTTCTTTAAATCTGTACTCACTTGTGCTCAATCCTTTTACAAGTTGTGACATTTTCTCCCTATTTAGATTGTCCAGAACTCTCTTGATTTTGAATGCTTCAATCAGATCTCCACCCAACCTACTTTTCTACAAGGAGAACAGGTCCAATTTCTTCAATCTGCCTTATAACTAAAATTCATGATCCCTAGTTCCATCCTTGTAAAATTCTTCTTCACTTTTTTCAATGTCTTCATAGCCTTCCTAAAGTGTAATGCCCAGAAGTTGAAACAATGTCCCATCTAAGAACCAGCTAGTGTCCTGTGTAATTACATGAAAACATACCAGCTCTTGTACTCCATGTCATTATTAATATAGCTTAAGGTACAGTATGCTGTGTTAACTTTTGTCTTAATCTACCCTTACAGGTTTAATGACTTATGCATACATCCAGGACTTTCAGCTTCTGTACCCCCTTTAGAGGTGTAAACCTTTATTTTATACCATGTGCCCATGTTCTTCCGACAAAAATTAATCATCTTATACTTCTCTGCATTGAACCTCATCTATTGTCCAGAACTGCAATTTTCTCCCGTATATTAAAATCATCAAGCCTCCCCATTTTTTGTCTTTTCCTATCTTTCCCAAACACTTTGTGCCCCCCAAAAAATAAACACTCTGTCCTGCTGTTCCTTGAACTAGGTCTCTGTTCCAGGCACAACATCATCTTTCCAGCTGGCAATCTGGGTCTGCAACTCACCGGTCTTATTTATTACCCTTTGCTTAGTCACATTAATGCACAGTAACCCTCCTTTAGACTTACTTTCTGTCCTGCTCTGACCCAATCTAATAACTTTTGTTCTCTATTCTACCACTTTCTTTCTCTGCCAATAGGTTGTGATCTTTGGTAATCCACTCTTCTGGTTCCCATGCTCCTGCCAAGTTAATTAAAAACCTCCTTAAAAGTACTAAATAAACATCCCAAGAAGAACTCAGTCCTGTCTCTGATCACGTGCAAACAGTTCAGCTTCAATTGGTTCCAGCATACCCTTAGAGCCAGTCCTAATGTCCCAAAATATCAAAAGCCCTCCCTCCTCCTGAACCAATTTTCCATATACACATTTTTCCACCATACCATCTGACTCCTACATTCACTTACAAGTTGCACTGGGGGTAATCTGGATAATATTAATTATGCAGTCCTGCTTGCTAATTTCCAACCTGATTCCCCAAATTCTGACTGCAGGATCACATCTCTTTTTGTTTTAACCTATAATTGGTTCCAATGTGGACTACAACTGCTCACTGTTGACACTTTCCCTTCAGTCACGCAATAACATTTTACCCTGGTACCAAGGAGACTTTACACCATTCACATCCTTTCTCCCAGCTGGCCCCCTCATATCATCGACCTCTTCCAGCTTCCCTTGTGTCCCTTCATGCAGAAAAGCCACGTGTAGTACCATAAACCTGGCTCTGGATGCACTCCCCAAATGAACCATCATTCTCATAAGCATTCAGAACTGACTATTGGTTAGAGAACGGGAGGTATTTGAAGGCTTCTATACTCATTGCCTGAACTTTCTTAATTGTTTGTTTAGCACCCATGTTTTATTTGGATCTGAAAGGATTAATACTGAGGACTCAGCATCACCTACGATGATGCTTTCATGCAGACCTGTGGACAGAACGATTTATGATCTTGAAGAGTGAGACCCAATATCTGGACCTCCTCAAAGTGTCTGTCACAGATTATCAATATAATCTGCAACTATTGTCTAGCGTGCGATAAGCTAAAGTTTATATACAAGGGACTCTTCCAGTTAGTCTGGGAAATGTTTTTTTTCCATCACAATAAACCAAAGGTCCTGTAGCTTAGTATACATGTGGCAGCACTCTTCACCTTGAGCACCAGCTCATATGGCATAGTAAACTGGCATGCCCATGCAAGTCATTTCTACTCTCTGCATGCTCTAAAGCTGTGGAGTGACAACGCTCTAAATATACTATCCACATAATTCTTAGCTTTACACATGTAACACAGTGACACCTGCTGCTGATCAAATTCTAAACTCAAATCACAAGTTGTTTGATGACACTGCCCGAACAAATGTTATCCAGGAATTGGGAAATGTCCTGGAGTTCCTTACTCAGAATGCATATTCTTGAAGTTCCAGCAACAGTGCAATTTTCCCATTTATTTGTAAGCTCACTTTGTTAAAATATGTTGCCAAGATTAATAACCATTAATAAAACCTCACCAGCACGGATAAATCCAGTTAATACTTAACATATGTTACTCACTCCAACAAAGTTACTTTCAGCACCTCTTTCCCCATGCACTGAATTCCCACATGAATCAAGTGCATTACTACATTCTGTCAATTTCTCACTCATAGAATCCCTACAGTGTGGAAGCAGGTCATTCGGCCCCTCAAGTCCACACCGACCCTCCAAAGAGCATTCCACCCATCCCTGTAATTCTACATTTCCCATGGCTAATCCACCTAGGCTGCACATCCCTGGATATTAAGGGGAATGTAGCATGGCCAATCCACCGAACCTGTACATCTTTGGACTGCAGGAGGAAATCTGAGCACCCAGAGGAAATCCAAGCAGACACGGGAAGAATATGCAAACACCACTCGGTCACCCGATGCTGGAATCAAATCTAGGTCCCTGGCACTGAGGGGCATCTGCGCTAACCACTGAGCCGCTGTGCCACCCAAAGGTATCGTCACCTGGTCATGTGCCCTTCACAGGCCATTTGGTTTGAAAGGTTTTTCTTACAGAGCCTCTAATAACTTACTAGGTAACTTGAGTCTGAGCTGTAGACACATTAATACAAGATACAAGCTTATGGGGTTGAAAGTAATATATCAGCAAGGACAGAAACTGGCTAATTAACAAGCACTGAGTCAGAATAAATTGATTATTTACAACTGCGATGAGTGAAATAGTTTTTATTTTTCGTTTACAGGATACGGGTGATGCTGTTTAAGCCAGAATTTGTTGCCCACCTCTATTTATCATTGAGAACCACTGTGATCCATGTGATGCACCAACGCTGCTGTTAAAAGAAAGTTCCAGAATTTTGACACAGAGACTATGACATACAGAGTGGTGACATACTTTCAAGTAAGGCTGTTGTGCTTTTTACTGGGGAACCCTTTGAAGGTGGTGTTGTCATCCATTTATTGTCTTCTCCTTGCCCTTCTCAGTAGTAATAGTTGTGTGTTTAGAAGCTGCTGTTAAATGAGCCTTGGTCAGTTACTGCAGTACAGTTTGTATATCGTACACACTGTTGTTATTATGCATCAGTGATGAAGGGATAAATGTTGAAAGTGGAGGATGGGGGTCCAATCAAGGTAGCTCTTTTGCCCGCGTTGATATAAAGTTTCTGGAGTGATTTTGGAACTGCATTCATTTCGGCAAGTAGAGTTTTCCGTCACACTCCCGACTTGTCCCTTTTCCATGGTGGATTTGGATTCAGGTAAGTTTATCATGAGAGAATTCTCAGCCTCATATCTGCCACAGGGATCAGTGCTGCAGCTTTAACTATTTTGACCTATATTAATAACTCAGATAAATGGAAGACTTTACTGTAACTGAATTTGGGAATGATGGAAAATTTAGGAGGAAAACAGGTTGTGAAGAGAATGCAACAAATTTGTAAAAGTTCTATAGATAAATTAGGTAATGAGTGTAATGAGGCAAAATGTGAAGTTATCTACTCTGATAGGAAACACAGGAATACAGATTATTAGTTAATTAGAGAGATTAAAATATGCTGCTTAATAGAGTGATCTTGGTTTCCTTGGTCATAAAATCACAAAATAAGCATGTAGATACAGGAGGATCAGAGATAGGCAATGTAAAGGATCTATCCATAAGACTATCATAACATGACAAATTCCACATTCAGTTTGAGGTGAGAAATTTTGATTTTTATTGCAAGGATCATGAAATATCTTGTTGTAGTTGTAATGGCATTGATAAAATCTACCTGGAATATTGTGTGCAGTTTTGGTTTCTCACTGAAGGAGGGATGTACCTACATCAAAAGCAGTTAAAAGAAGGCCCACTACGCTCATTTCTAATGAAAAGCTCTGGACCGAAACATTGATTTTCCTGCTGTGCTTTTCCAGCAACACACTCTCAACTCATTTTTGTGATGAACAGGTTGTCAAAGCAGACCTGTTAAGTGTTTCGGTGAATTTGTGCCTTTGAGATCTGAGCCAGACTTCCAAACATTGTTGGTTGGTAGAAGATGATGTGAGAAGGAGAATGAAAATTGAGAAGGATTGAGTCAAGTGATTCAGCTACAAGGATAAGGCATTTGAAGATATGTTCACTGACCATGTTCAAGCATAAAACATCATTAAACCTCTGCAGTACTGCATTCAGGTCTCAGGGCTACACTGTTGACATTGACTGTCAGATTGTTGTAAAGGCCTCTTGGCGTGTGTAGATAGAGGTCATCCAACCTTCTGTGCACCTCCAAGATCAAGTCTTCCAGTCCTCTGTCTGAAAACACTGCAAGTCAGTTGCTTCTTTGCTTAAAATATTCGTCAGTGTTCTTTCTGCAAACAATCTCTTCTCCCATGCAACTATCATGCATTTACTCGAACTAGAATGCATACTCTCTTTAAATGGTGCAGGTTGGCATTAAGTACTACCTGGCTTAAGTGATGTAATCTTGCATGAACTTGGATCCCCTGTTGAAGCAAGCCATTCAACAACACATTTAAATGCTGGGCTTCATGCTGCTGCTGAACAGACTGCACTCTAAGTTTGCATATGCTTTCATTGGAAGAAGCAGGCATAGGTTAATCACATATGGCATTCACAGTTCTGCTTTTTGAAATGTATCCAGGTTTGCAATATGCTTGTCTTGCTTGCCTTGCAGGATCCTAATAACCTTACAAAGATTATTTTAGCTTGTATCAATCTAAACATAACAACAGGATCACAAAAAGGCCATTCAACCCTTGAAGCCTTTATAGGAACATGATTGATTTGTCCCAGATCTCAATCCCTCTTCCTGGTCAATTCCTTATAACCCTCAATCTTTCACTATTACAGAAGTCTACCTCGTTGCTCTTTAAATGCTTTCTGCAATTGAGCCCCCACAATTCTCTGTGATAGAAAATTCCAGATAATCGCACACAAAGTTTTCACAATAGAATTATTAATACCATATTATTAAGCTACTTTCATTTTGCACAAAGTATTTTAAGTCTTTTTTCTGATAAACTTCGCAGTTCCTGCATTTGCTCCTTTACCAAAGCTCCCTATTCTAAGAATTTCATATTGTCTTCTACCAATGTCAAGCAGGTAACCAATCATAATCTATCGAGAGTATACAACCACCTACCATTTCTATTAATCAGAAGTTGTGCCTAATATTTGAATATTTTAATTAAGTAGAAAATGTGGCCTGGCCACTCCACATAACTTGCACATCTTTGGACTATGGAAAGAAACCCATGCAGACACAGGGCGAATGTACAAACATTACACACAGAGAGATATCCAGTGGTGGAATTGAACATGGGTTGCTGGCTCTGTCAGGCAGCAGTACTATTGAATGACCCTTTTGGGAAGGAAATCTACCATCCTCACCTGGTCTGGCCCAAATGTGATGCCAAACCCAGAGCAATGTGGTTGACCCTTAACTGCTCTCTGAAGTGGTCTGGCAAGCCACTCAGTTGTACAAAGTCTCAATGAAGAAATGAAACCAGACGGACCACCTAACATCCACCTAGGCACCAAAAAAGACAACAGCAGAAACAGTCCTGTTGACCTTGCAAAGTATTCCTTACTAACATTTGGGGGTTAGTTCCCATATTGCTAGAGCTGTCGCACCAACTAGGCCTGACATAATCATACTCATGGAATCATATCTTCCAGACAATGTTCCATACATCACCATTCCTCTTCCTGGATATGTCCTGCCTCACCAGCAGGAACAGACCCGACAGAGGTGATGGCACAGTGGTATACAGTTAGAAGGCAGTTGCACTCGGAGTGCTTACGTTCACTCCAGATGCCATAAAGTTTCATGACTTCAAGTAAACATGGGCAAGTAAACCTCCTGCTGATTACCACATATCGTCATCCTCTGCTAATGAATCGCTGCTCCTCAATGTTGAACAATACTGAGGCACTGAGGGTGGCAAGAGTGCAAAACTTTTCTCTGGGTTTGGATTATCAATATTCACCAGTTAAAGTGGCTCTGCAATTGAACTACTGCTCGAGCTGGTTGGGCCCTAACGAACATAGCTGCTAGATAGGTCTGCAGCAGGTGGTGAGGGAACCAACAAAAGGGGAAAACATACTCAAACTCATCCTTACCAATCTGCTGATTTCAGATGCATTTATCCATAACAGTATCGGTAAGAGTGATCATTGCACAGTCCTTGTAGAGACGAACCCCTACCTTCACATAGAGAATACCATCCATCATGGTATGTGCCACTAACACCATACTAAATGGAATAGACTTCCAGCAGATCTAGCCACTCGAGTCTGGGTATCCAGCAAGTGCTGTGGGCCATCAACGGCAGCAGAATTGTTCTTCCTTGCAGTCTACGACCTCATGGCTCAGCATATTCCTTACTCAAGCATTACCATAAAGGCAGAGGATCAATCCTGTGTCAAGGTCAGTCATTTAGGTTCTAGGGCATTCATGTAGAAGTTCCCCAGGGTAGATTATCTCAGAGAACAACAGAATTTGATCAGATGTGCCAGTTGGCTGAGAAATGGCAGGTGGAGTTTAATTTAGATAAATGTGACGTATTGCATTTTGGTAAGGTAAATCAGAGCAGGACTTATGCAATTAATGGAGGACCCTTAGGGAGCGTGATCAAAGAAAGAGACCTTGGATTACAAGTGCATAGTTCCTTGAAAGTAGACAGGGTGGTGAAGAAGGCATTTGGCATGCTTGCTTTCATTGGCCATACCATTGAGTATGGGAACAAGAATGCCCCTACTCAATTCCAGAAGAAGGGCTTATGCCCGAAACGTCGATTCTCCTGTTCCTTGGATGCTGCCTGACCTGCTGCGCTTTTCCAGCAACACAGTTTCAACAAGAATGCCATGTTCAGGTTGCACAGGACAATGGTTAGGCCACTTTTGGGATACGGTGTACAATTCTGTAGACTTTCTATTGGAAGAATGTTGTTAAAATTGAGACTGTCCAGAAAAGATTTACAGGGATGAAGCCACACTGGAGGCTGTGAGGTATATGCCTTCCTTGAAGAAGCTCTCTTCCTCCCTCTACAAAGATTTCAGTGAGTCCCTCTCTCACTGTACCCCCCAGGTCATCTCCTCTGCACAGAAGCTCTTCAGCCACATTCTCAAACAGACTCGCTACCACAGCCATATCTCCTTCCTCAGCACCTGCCTACGGAACCGACTTATCCCGCACGGACTCCGGACTACGTTCCGACCAACAAAACTTGGACCCAACCAGGACAACCAGTACCTACAACAAATCTGAAGCCTCCAGCAACAGACCTCCCTCCGGATCCTCCGCTCCACGCTTGCAGCCATGCGCCGCTACCTACATTCCCTGCAACTCGACCTGCCCCAGCTCAGGACAACACTCTCACAGACCTGCAAAGGACCTCTACTGTTCTTCATCCACAGAAGGATCCATAAACTAAACAAACAGCTCTTCCTGGCCATATCGGAAATCAAAGACAGTAAGTACCAAAAACTTTCATGTACTTACCCCCACACTCCGGATTCCTCAACTGTTCCAGAATCTTCCATCGGCCTCCGAAATCAGTCTGGCGCCATTACACACGCGGCCGCTACATCGCCCACGGCAATAGCTGCCGCCGATGACGACGATGACGTCACTTCCGCCCCCACCGACCTCGCAGCCTCCGCGATCGCCGCCCAAACAACCGCCTCCGCGATCGCCAACCAAACAACCGCCTCCGCGATCGCCATGAAGACAATCGCCGGCAGATTCGCGACCTCCGCGGCTATGGGGAATAACTCTGTCTCTGCGGTCGCCGCAGCCACTTCCGCCCCCAGTGACATCACTAAACTACACGCCCACAACGCCGCATGTGTCTCCGCCCCCACGCCGATCTCCACGCCTAACCCCGCCCCCCGGCGAGTTCCGTCACCACGCCTAACCCCGCCCCTTCGCCGATCTCCGACTGCATGTCTAACCCCGCCCCCACGCCTATTTCCGTCACCATGTCTAACCTCGCCCCTTCGCCTATTGCCATCACCACGCCCAACCCCGCCCCCACGCCGATCCCCGTCTCCGCCCCCAGACCTAACCCCGCCCCCACATCCAGCTCCAGCCCCACACCAGGTCCTAGCTCCCAGCCCTGCCGTGTTTTCACCATTCCTCCAGACCTACCCCTCTCTGAGGATGAAAGATCAGTCCTCAGCAGAGGCCTCACCTTCATTCCCCTATGCTCTCGGATTAATGAGTTCAACACGCGGCATGACATCGAACAATTCTTCCGCCGCCTTCGCCTCCGCGCCTACTTCTTCAACCAAGACTCTCGCCCACCCTCTGACGACTCCTTCTCCCGCCTCCAACACACCCCATCCACCTGGACACCCCGTGTTGGCCTCCTACCTGCCCTCGACCTCTTCATAGCCAACTGCCGCCGCGATATTAACCGCCACCTGAACTCCCTCACCCCTCTCACCCACTCCAACCTCTCACCCTCGGAACGCGCAGCCCTCCACTCCCTCCGTTGCAACCCCAACCTCACTATCAAACCAGCAGACAAGGGAGGCGTGGTAGTAGTTTGGCGCACCGACCTCTACACCGCTGAGGCCAAACGCCAACTCGCAGATACCTCCTCCTACTGCCCCCTTGACCATGACCCCACCCCCCACCACCAAACCATCATCTCCCAGACCGTCCATAACCTCATCACCTCGGGGGATCTCCCATCCACCGCCTCCAACATCATAGTCCCACAACCCCGCACCGCCCGCTTCTACCTCCTGCCCAAAATCCACAAACCTCACTGGCCCGGCCGACCCATTGTCTCCGCCTGCTCCTGCCCCACCGAACTCATCTCCGCATACCTTGACACCGTCCTGTCCCACTTAGTCCAAGAACTCCCCACCTACGTTCGGGACACCACCCATGCCCTCCACCTGCTCCATGATTTTCGCTTCCCCGGTCCCCAATGCCTTATTTTCACCATGGACATCCAGTCCCTGTACACCTCCATCCCCCATCACAAAGGATTCAAAGCCCTCCGCTTCTTCCTTTCCCGCCGTACCGACCAGTACCCTTCAACTGACACCCTCCTTCGACTGACTGAACTGGTCCTCACCCTGAACAACTTCTCTTTCCAATCCTCCCACTTCCTCCAAACCAAAGGAGTAGCCATGGGCACCCGCATGGGCCCCAGCTATGCCTGCCTCTTCGTAGGATATGTGGAACAATCCATCTTCCGCAACTACACTGGCCCCACCCCCCACCTTTTCCTCCGCTACATCGATGACTGTATCGGCGCCGCCTCGTGCTCCCACGAGGAGGTTGAACAGTTCATCCACTTTACCAACACCTTCCACCCCGACCTCAAATTCACCTGGACAGTCTCAGATTCCTCCCTCCCCTTCCTCGACCTTTCTATTTCTATCTCAGGCGACCGAATCAACACGGACATCTACTACAAACCGACTGACTCCCACAGCTACCTGGACTACACCTCCTCCCATCCTGCCCCCTGTAAAAATGCCATCCCATTCTCCCAATTCCTTCGACTCCGCCGCATCTGCTCCCAGGAGGACCAGTTCCAAAAACGCACAACCCAGATGGCCTCCTTCTTCAAGGACCGCAATTTCCCCCCCGACGTGGTCGACGATGCCCTCCACCGCATCTCTTCCACTTCCCGCTCCTCCGCACTTGAGCCCCGCCCCTCCAACCGCCACCAGGACAGAACCCCACTGGTCCTCACCTACTACCCCACCAATCTCCATGTACAGCGCATCATCTGCCGTCATTTCCGCCACCTCCAAACGGACCCCACCACCAAGGATATATTTCCCTCCCCTCCCCTATCAGCATTCCGTAAAGACCACTCCCTCCGTGACTCCCTCGTCAGATCCACACCCCCCACCAACCCAACCTCCACTCCCGGCACCTTCCCCTGCAACCGCAGGAGGTGCAAGACTTGCGCCCACACCTCCCCCCTCACCTCCCTCCAAGGCCCCAAAGGAAACTTCCATATCCGCCACAGATTCACCTGCACCTCCACACACATCATCTATTGCATCCTCGGCACCTGATGTGGCCTCCTCTATATTGGGGAGACAGGCCGGCTACTTGCGGAGCGGTTCAGAGAACACCTCTGGGACACCCGGACCAACCAACCCAACCACCCTGTGGCTCAACATTTCAATTCCCCCTCCCACTCCACCAAGGATATGCAGGTCTTTGGACTCCTCCATCGTCAGACCACAACAAAACGACGGTTGGAGGAAGAACGCCTCATCTTCCGCCTAGGAACCCTCCAACCACAAGGGATGAACTCGGATTTCACCAGTTTCCTCATTACCCCTCCCCCCACCTTGTCTCAGTCAAATCCATCGAATTCAGCACCGCCTTCCTAACCTGCAATCTTCTTCCCGACCTCTCCGCCCCCACCTCAGTCTGACCTATCACCCTCACCTTGACCTCTTTCCACCTATCACATTTCCGACGCCCCTCCCCCAAGTCCCTCCTCCCTACCTTTTATCTTAGCCTGCTGGACAAACTTTCCTCATTCCTGAAGAAGGGCTTATGCCCGAAACGTCGATTCTCCTGTTCCCTGGATGCTGCCTGACCTGCTGCGCTTTTCCAGCAACACATTTTCAGCTCCGCTGTGAGGTATAGGCTAATTAGACTGGGGCTTTTTTTCCTGTAGGATTGGAGACTGAGGAGTGACCTTATAGAGGTTTATAAAATCATGAGGGATGTAGTAAATGAACAGTGTCTTTTTCTCAGAGTATTAAAGTTTAAAACTAGAAGGCATAGATTTATGTTGAGAGGGGAAAGTTTTAAACAGGATCTGAGAGCTAACTTTTTCACACAGGGGATGGTGTGTGTATGGAATGAGCTGCCAGAAGAATTGGTGGAGGCAGTTACAGTTATAACTTTTAAAAGGCATCTGCATGAGTATATGATTAGGTTTTAGAGGGACATGGGCCAAATGCTGGCAATGGGACTTGTTAAGATTGGGATGTCTGGTTGGTGTAGATGAATTGGTCTGAAGGGTCTGTTTCTGTGTTGTATGACTCAAAGATTCTAGTGTCATCGGTCCAATCATCTTCAGCTGCTTCATTAAGACTTTCCTTCCATCATAGAGTCAGGACTAGGGATGTTCACCAGTGATTGCACAAGGTTCCACACCATTCATAATCCTTAAATACAGAATCAGTCTGTGGGCAAATGCAACAAGGTCTGGACAATATCCAGACTTGGGCTGGCAAGCAGCAAGTAGCATTCATGCCACATGAATGCTAGACAGTGACCACTTCCAATAAGAGACAACCTAATCACTGCTCCTTGCCATTCAATGGTATCACCATCATTGAATCCTGAACTATCAAATCTTAGGGTTACCAAACCAGAAACCCGACTGGATTTGCCATGTAAGCATATTGGCTACAAGATCAGATCAGAGGTTCAGAATACTGGGGTGAGTAATTCACTGTCTGACTCCTCAAACCCTGTCCATCATCTACAATGCACAAGTAAAGAATGTGATGGAATACCTCACTTGCCTGGATGGCTGTAGCTCCAACAACACTCAAGAAGCTTGACATCATCCAGGACAAAGTAGTGCACTTGATTGGTGCCATATCCGTTAAGTATCCACACCCTTCACCACTAACACTCAGCAGCAGCAGTGTGGACTATCTACCTAATGCACTGCAGAATTTCACCAAAGTTCCCCAGACAGCACCTTTTATCAAGAATGACAAGGGAGCAGATACATAGGTGTAACACCTCCTGCAAATTCCCCTCCAAGCCACTCACCATCCTGACTTGGAAATATATTGCTGTTCCTTCACTATTGTTGGGTGAAGTTCCTGGAATTCCCTCCCTCAGGGCCTTGTGGGTCATCCAACAGCACATGGACTGCAGTGGTTCAAGAAGGCAGCTCACCACTACCTTCTCAAGGGCAAATGAGGATGAGCAATAAAATGCTCCCCCGCCAGCAATACCAATGTTCCACAAGTGAAGAACAAATATGTAGAGTGGGATTATTGAGAGTGCAGAGGGGAAAAGGAGAGAAAAGTGGGAGAATTGAAATGGTGAGGTGAGAGTGAAGAGATAGGCAGGTAGAAGAGAATCGGAGGAGAAAGAAGATAGAAGACATTGGGAGGAATGAGATAAAAATAAAGATAAAGAAAAAAGGATGCTGAAAACATGATGTGAAGTGAAGGGAGAAGAGAGGAAAAGCAGTGAAGAGCAAAAATAATGAAGGACATAAAAGGAGAAAGAAGTAAGGAGATGATTTGGAAAGGAAGGCGTTGAAACAATGGGATTTGAGGGAAAGAAGTTGAACAGAATGGAAGGGAATTTGGAAAGTAGAGAAGGGAATAGTGCAGAGGGATTAAAATTTTAAAATAATAAAATAACTACATCTTTCAGACTGATCAGAAAAGCAGTGATCTGAACTGGATGAATGAGCATGAGAATGCCCCCCAGTGGAAACACTGTGGGATCATCCAATAATTGGAAATTTAAGAGGACTCAAAGAGAGCAGAGAAATACTTTGGAGCCCAGACAGCTGAAAAATTGCAACTTAATTTCACAACAAACCAGATCATTGGTTGCATAATGGTAGGAAGCTAGTCATGAGACTGAAAATGGACTACTTTGAGAAAATAAAACTGTCACAATAAATCTTGCCCGAGGCAGAGGAGCATAATGATTGTAAATGTATTTATATGTTAATGCTCCTGATAAGTAAATGCATTATGGAAAAAAATGCCCCAAAACCAGGACAACTAAAAGTAGTTGTCATAAGGATGAGCTCTGGTAATATTTTTAAAAAATTCATCAGCTGGATTCACATTACAGAGTTTAAAGAAAAAAGGTAATGGTGTTATATTTCTTTCCCTAAACAGCATGAGTGAACTGGATGGGTTTTATGACAATCAATGATAGCTTCATGATGAATTTTATTATTCAAATTTAAATTCTATTACTTGCCCATGTGGAATTTGAACCAATTTCACCCAATTTCAACATTGCCACCCAGCCTTGAATGTGGGATTACTAAGCCAGTGCCATTTCTATTATGCCACCATCTCACTCTGCAAATGGTCAATGCACATTCTTATGGTGAAAAGATATCAAAAGTCACCAAGAGAGGAGGTAAATCTTGACTCTGAGCACCCACCAATTGGTTTAGCATGATGACGCAAAGATAACAGAATGGCTGACTGCAAATAGAAAATGTAAGTAATGTAACTGTTCCTATGGTAGCAAGCGTTGATTTAAACAATTCTCTGTGCATTACTACACACCAGGTGCACATTCAGGAAGTAGAACCTCTACAGTTTCTCCACATCATTCCGGCACGGTGGCACAGTGGTTAGCACTGCTGCCTCACAGCGCCAGAGACCCGGGTTCAATTCCCGACTCAGGCGACTGACTGTGTGGAGTTTGCACGTTCTCCCCGTGTCTGCGTGGGTTTCCTCCGGGTGCTCCGGTTTCCTCCCACAGTCCAAAGATGTGCAGGTCAGGTGAATTGGCCATGCTAAATTGCCCGTAGTGTTAGGTAAGGGGTAAATGTAGGGGTATGGGTGGGTTGTGCTTCGGCGGGGTGGTGTGGACTTGTTGGGCCAAAGGGCCTGTTTCCACACTGTAAGTAATCTAATCTAATCTAATCTAATGTAATTGAGATTTGGGGCCTGGATAGCTGCATCATGCAATCAACGGTTTCCTGCACCATTACTAGCTACCCTGGAAAGATCACTTGTCTGTTCCCCTACCTTCTTTCTGCTAAGGGAGTTGACAATGTAGTTCCTTCTCCTTGCATACAGATTAATGTTATTGATCTAACATTGCCAGGCAAAATGATGCTGTCACTGGATAATTCCGAGGTATGAGAAGTGAAGGGAGAATAGGCTCGATAGCAACAGACAGTGTTTCCTTACCCTGCTATTGCAGTTACAGTTAGAGGATTGGTAGAGTTCAGCTACTAACTCTGCTCATGTGAACTCAAATCATCCAAAATGGCTTTCTGGATGATTTCTACTGCCTTTTTTCTTTACTTTTCGAAAATCCGAAATTGGTGTTTAAGCAAAATTTTAAAATCTATCTTTCACAATACATTGTTTAAGTTTAATTGCTGAACTGTCATGTGCACATTTTATTTCCTACATTACTATTTTTACTTGAAGACTTCAATTAGGATTTGTGTTAAAACTGTTGTCTGAGAATTTGGACTTCACAGAATTCTCACAATGCGTCATAATTGTTCAGCCAGGTATAGATTGTTTTTGTAAAGTATCTGGATATTTTTCAAAATTGTTACTAATATCTATTAGAACAACTTTTCAAATGTCCAGATTTATTGTCATAAATGTAACAGAACCTATAGATACGGTGATGACATAAAGGTGGATATGGACACTTATTGCTGGTGCCTCTCAATCTCTAAGTCATGGCTCTAGTCTATTTCACCTTTCACAAAAAGTCTGCATTTTAAACAGCAAAAATTAAGAAACTGACAATGAACCTTTAAGACCTTCTTGCTAAATATTCAGAAAATGAAGACCTGCCTATGAATGCCCTCATCTACTTAAATGATGGTATTAATGTTTCTAAACATTTCTATTAGAAGAAATATCTGTGAAACTACAAAGGATCTGGATATTTTAATAAACCTTATTTTTCCAGTTGCTATTCTTTTGGAATAATTTCTGCTAACTGACTGTTCTACCCTTAATGTATCAGTAACTTTTTAGAATTAGAATTGTCTGCCCATTAGTATGAGCACTATTATTCAGCTTAATTACCATAATTATAAGTTACTGATTATCTTCAAAAAGGACTGAATTGTTATTGAGCAAATAAAAAAAAATCAGGGCTAAAGGTAATAGGGAGAAAGCATGAACACGGTACTGATTTAGATGATCAAACATGATCATGTAGAATGGCAGGGCAGACACAAAGGGCCGAATAGTCTACTTCTGTCCTGTTTTCTATGTTTCTGGAATACTGAGTGACTGGATATATTATACCAGAAGGTAATGAAAGCTGCCAGGGTTGAACTATATAATGAAGATTAAATTACTGATACCCGGCCAAAAGTGGGAGAAGACTCTGCTTCGGCCAACTGTGGGACATGGAAACATTTCTTGGCAACAGCTGGATTCCTAGTTCTGTATCACATACAATGCTTCCAACATCTGCTTTCCTTCACCTCCCAACATTGTTCTGTTCTATTTATGGGCCCCTGTTTGTCTCATTAGCTACACTGGTTTTTCTAAGGTGAGGTCTTTCCCGGATTGCAATAAATCTAATAAGGATTAATTGGTAACACCAAGTACACTGTGATCCCATATTAGTTCACTCTTACCCTTCAGCCAGCCTGGAACAGTCATCAATAAAAGCATTTACAGAATTGCTTAGTTGCAGGACCCTTTTACTAACTTTGTGACTTTACAGAATTTTATTACTTCTCAAATTGGATTGGTTGTCAAAGACTTTTATGGCTTCTTCAAATTTGTCGAAGTTTCAGTAATGCCTTTTTAGAAATAATCTTACTTTTTTTGATTGGAGGAAAACCAGGCAACATGTTGGCTTACTGTTCACTTGTGAAGCAACTTGGAACCTCAAGATTCTGTTTCTCCAAAGTGGTTGTTTTTGAATTGAAATTAATTTGGTCTTTTCTCTATTCAAAACATCTCTGGCAGTATAAATTTAGGATCCACGGCTTTTCATTTAGGTGGCTAACTTGAAGTTTTAAATTTTCCTTCCAACATTTGAAACATTTACATGTTGTTATAGTTATTGCTTCTCCCAGGGGAATCTCTCAGCTGGACTTGGTTTTTATTTATTGAACAATGTAAAGCTGTTGAAAACTGCTTTAAGATATTTCAATAAGCTCTTCAATGCATTTCCCTGGAGTATTGAATATTTACAGCTGCTAGTTCTTTTTGTTTCTCTCATTGTGAGATTGCACGGTCATAGAGTCATAGAGATGTACAACACAGAAACAGACACTTCGTCCAACTTGTCCATGCCAACCAGATTTAGTCCCACCTGCCAGCACCCGGCCCATATCCCTCCAAACCCTTCCCATTCATATACCCATCCAGATGCCTTTTAAATGTTGCAATCATACTAGCCTCCATCACTTCCTTTGGCAGCTCATTCCATAGACTTACAGCCCACTGCGTGAAAAAGTTGCCCCTTAGGTCCTTATTATTTTTTTTCCCTCTCACCCTAAACCTATGCCCTTTAGTTCTAGACTCTTCCACCCCAGCCTCTATTTATCCTATCCATGCACCTCATGATTTTATAAACCTCTATAAGGTCACCCCTCAGCCTCTAATGCTCCATGGAAAACAGCTCCAGCCTATTCAACCTCTCCCTGTAGCTCAAATGATCCTACCCTGGCAACGTCTTTTCAGAACCCTTTCAAGTTTCACAACATTCCTTCGATAGAAAGGAGACCAGAATTGCACGCAGTATTCCAACAGGGGCCCAACCAATGTCCTGTACAGCCGCAACATGATGTCCCAACTCCTATACTAAATGCACTGACCAATAAAGGAAAGCATACCAAACACCTTCTTCACTATCCTAGCTGCGACTCCACTTTCAAGGAGTTATGAACTTGCACTCCAAGGTCTCTTTGTTCAGCAACACTCCTCAGTGCTTTACCATTAAGTGTATAAGTCCTGCTAAGATTTGCTTTCCCAAAATGCAACACCTCACATTTATCTAAATTAAACCCCATCTGCCACTTCTCAGCCCATTGGCCCATCTGATCAAGATCCCACTCTAATCTGAGGTAACCTTCTCCAATTTTGGTGTCATCAGCAAACATACTAACTATACCTCTTATGCTCACATCCAAATTATTTATATAAATGATGAAAAGTAGTGGACCCAGCACCGATCCTTGTGGCATTCCAGTGGTCACTGGCCTCCAGTCTTAAAAGCAATCCTCCACCACCACCCTCTGTCTTCTACCTTTGAGCCAGTTCTGCATCCAAATAGCTAGTCCTCCCTGTATTCCATGAGACCTAACCTTGCCAACTATTCTCCTATGGGGAACATTGTTGAACACCTTATTGAAGCCCATATAGATCACGTCCACCACTCTGCCCTCATCAATTCTTTTTGTTACTTGTTCAAGAAAAGCAATCAAATCTGTGACACATGATTTGTGAGACAAGTCATGTTGACTATCCCTAATCAGTCCTTGCTTTTCCAAATATATGTACATCCTGTCCCTCAGGATTCCCTCCAACAACTTGCCCACCACCGACGTTAGGCTCACTGGTCTATAGTTCCCTGGCTTATCCTTACCACCCTTCTTAATAGTGGCACCACGTTAGCCAACCTCCAGTCATCAGGCACCTCACCTGTGACTATCAATGATACAAATATCTCAGCAAGGGGCCCAGCAATTACTCCCATCACTTCCTATAGAGTTCTAGGGTCAACATGTGTAGTGGTATCAACCATAGTTCTATATTTTGGGCTTTTTTAAATTTTTAACAACCTTTACTATGGATTTGGCTTTTCTAATGTTGCTTTCCTAGTTCACTGATAAAAGCTATTTTTACCATTTTTAAAAGTTGCTCACCAGATCCAAGGTCTTTGCTTCGTCCTCAGTGTTGAAGCCTGCTATGACTCAATAACAATTTTCTTCATATTGATATGGTGCAGCTTTGATTAACACTGAAAGTTGATTTTATGACTCTCACTGCTTCTACTTCAGCTGTGAAACAGCTTTGGAGTTGTTTGACCATTTCTTAATGAGCTCTGCAGTTTGGATGTAACTTCAGAGATCAGATTATGATCCTTTAAAAAGTTGAACTTTCAGTGATTTGGGCCCATGATTACATGTTGTATGTTGGTTAGTAGAGTAAGAGTTGACTATTGAATTGTTGACATGTTTGGACAATGACTTGTTTACT
The DNA here is from genome assembly GCF_037043375.1 of Chiloscyllium plagiosum. Taxonomy (NCBI): domain Eukaryota; kingdom Metazoa; phylum Chordata; class Chondrichthyes; order Orectolobiformes; family Hemiscylliidae; genus Chiloscyllium; species Chiloscyllium plagiosum. The sequence continues at coordinate 81,653,474 of NW_028270142.1, read as the reverse complement.
ATTTGTTAATAAGCTATACACAGCTCTCCATAAACAGTAGAAACCATGATTGTTCCTTCTTGGCTCTCAGGTATGTCCTCTTCACTCATTTGTATGGGAGATGCTGCTTACGCAGTCACAGAGGTTAACCCTTACAAAACCTAATATGTACATCTGAGTCGGAGGTTAAGAGTTAATACCTCATCCAAAAGACAACCCTTTGACAGTGCAATGCCCCTCTCTGTTCATATAGAGAGTGTCAGCCTTGATTTTGTCAAAACCTGGTCTGGGACATAAACTGGGGAATTTTGTTATTCAGAGATGAGTGTACTCTCAACTGATGTGTGCCTGACATACAATAATGACATATGCAGGGCAAAAGCAGGCATTAGGTCCATTCCGAATTGGTAACTAGAATTCTTTCTAGTAGTAGATGTATTGAAATCAATGACAGTAGAAATGATTTTTAATACAAATTTTGCAGTAGTATATTGTAATAATACTGCGATTCTAGGAATAAAAAATAGAAATAATTGCTGTAGAAGATGCTACAATGCCAACCTGAAAGATAAAGCATATCAATATTAATGGATTAGTGCTTTTATATCTACTTGAAAGCCACGGTTTACAATATACTGTCATAGTTGTCTATTTAAGCTGCATTACTGTTTATTTAGATATATTGGGCTAAATGGTTCAGAAGCAATTCGTATGCATCGGAGAACAAATCATTTCTACATTTCATGGCCAGCAGCAAACTGCCAGTAAGTGCACAGTCATCAGCAATAGGAAATCTGAGACTGTCCTTGGAGACCCTAATCTTTGCCTTGAGGCTTTGCAGATTGAGTATGCAACTCATTTTGATGTCAGGATCACCATTCATAAAAGGCATTGGACAGCATGGGAAGAAATACATCATGATGAGAATTTGCATTAGTATATCACCCTCTTTAACTCTATTAGTGACTCAGAGTGGATCAGAGCAGTCACCATCAGCCAGAACATGCACAAATATCCCATCATAGAACTGTCAAATCTTTTTTTCAGGGCAATTGACAGGTCTCCATTAACTTGCAAGGATCTTCACAAGTGACTGCGTCAAAGAATGTGGTCAGATCAAATAAATTTTACATAGATTGACTTTCTGGGCCTTTCCTGGATCTAACTGCAAGAACTATAACAGTGAGCCATCTATTTTTTTAAATGTGCACTCTCATTAGCAGCCGATCCTGATCGAGATGTTGAGCTAAGTTATTCAGCAAGATGCATATTCTGTTGATTTGTTCTCCAATATATGTGTAGACTTCAGCCTTCTGATCAGCATGAAGTAAATTGAAATAATGTAACAACCTACTCCAGAAAGGCACTGTCTCAAACTTAAAATTTCAGTTCAAGACCAGTACCTGTCAGATAAATGCAATTATCTTGGAATCCCACTGCCTCAAGATCTTAATATTAGTGTTAAGACATCAGCAGACTTCAAGCATTTGTTTAGGAATGAAGAGGAGGGAGATTTCCTTCTAAACTGAAAGCCAACAATGCAATGGTCCTGTCTACTCTGCTTATGTATGCAAGACTTGGATTGTGTACTGCTAACATTCCAGGAAGCTCCATTACTTTCACTTGAGCTGCCTTTAGAAGCTTCTGCAAATCAGATGGCAAGGCAAAGCACCAGACACTGAGGTACTCACCTGAGTTGACCAGCCAAGCATCCAACTATACTGAGACAAGTCACTGAGCCCAAGAGCTATATAAAAGCAAATTACTGCGGATGCTGGAATCTGAAACCAAAAGAGAAAATGCTGGAAAATCTCAACAGGTCTGGCAGCATCTGTAAGTAGAGAAAAGAGCTGACGTTTCGAGTCTAGCTGACCCTTTGTCAAATCTAAAAAAGCTTTTTTAACTTTGACAAAGGGTCAGTTAGACTCGAAACGTCAACTCTTTTCTCTCCTTACTGATGCTGCCAGACCTGCTGAGATTTTCCAGCATTTTCTCTCTTTGAGCCCAAGAGCTGGTCAAGTAGCCACAATGTCTGCCTCCCACAGAAGCAAGCAAATTTATGGAGAGATTGACTTTAAGGCAGTCAAAAGAAATGTTGCAATTTCTGAATGCTTCAAGAGTTTTGAGATTGATGTTGACTCCTTGAAAAACTGACCCAGGATTGCTGCACTTAGCCCAAACATGAAAAAATAGTACAGCCTCTTCAAAATCAAAGGACAAAACAAGAGCAGGGAAAAAAATGCAAGGAATAGAAATCCCAATACATGTCCAAAACTCAGTCAAATACCGTATCCTATCATATTTGTACCAAACTGACCTCAGAAGTTACCTGCAGACCTAAGAGAACCCTAACAGATTCGTCAGGTGAAATGGTTATCTTCGCCTCAAAGGATGAACAAGAACAGTCCATCTAAGTAGAATACAAAAATATCTACTTCTAAAATAATACTTAAAATGAAAAATTGTTCTCAACTTACTTGGAGATGAAGTAGCCAGGGCCTGCAACGGTTTCACTCCCTCAGCCATCCGATTCAGATATGCTTGTTCTAAAATAACACCTGTTAGTCTTGGTCTTGGGCATAGCTGATATGTCAAAATATCCACTGCACTTTCAAATAATGGAAAGTCAAAGGCTATTGCTGGCTTGTCACCTGGAAGACAAATAAAATAGTTTGAAGCGAGACATAGACAGAAAATTTACTGTAATACTTAAGTCAACAAACATAAGCACATACATTGCTGCTGGATACAGAAAAAGATTTCTTGGTGCAATTCCAAAAGAATACCTGTCCTTAACGTTGCTGTATTGAATCAGCAGTATGCTATGATGTATGGTTTGTGTTTCGGATTATTTCTAATTCTCTATGAAAATTAACAAGATGTAATGATATTAGTCTTTAGACAGGCTTTCATCTGCCAGTGATCAGAAGGCAATTGCAGGCAGGCCAACAAAATTGTAGATTCAGAAACATCGCAGCTTTATTAAGTATCTCCTGTCTCTTACCAGAGATGCAAGAACAGATAATGATTCAAACAGCCTGAGCCAGGATACCATTGGAATCATTTGCAGTGTAAGGTAATTTGTTACAAAGCCAATAACAGCTGTAATGTCATAGGATAATATTATTCTATAGAACTGCTATGTTTCCAATAATGTATTAGATTATCATCTTGAACATGCATTATTTCTTAGAGTCCAGCACAATGCTAAGTCATGTGTTTGTTTTAAATCCCAACGTGGACCTAGTTGGTTTAATGACAGAACATTGTTTGGCAGGGAAGCTGACAGAAAAACCTTTTGGCAAATATCAGATTTGAAGTCTAACCAAATTTTTTGTCAATAAAATGAACAACAGAAAAATTGGTAATGTGTGAATTTGGTAAGTGAAATTCCATACCAAATTCCTTGATATGCTCTACTGTCAAGCTTAATTCCATGTTGTGTTTGAAAAAAATTAATTGCACACAACTACCAGCAAAAAAATCATGAGTAGAAGTGTTTCCTTTCTTGATGCTTTCAAGATATTTCCAGCTTTGTGAGGCACAGTGGTTAGCACTGCTGTCTCATACCGCCAGAGACCCGGGTTCAATTCCCACCTCAGGCAACTGTCTGTGTGGAGTTTGCACATTCTCCCTGTGTCTGCGTGGGTTTCCTCTGGGTGCTTCGATTTCCTCCCACAGTCCAAAGATGTGCAGGTTAGGTGAATTGGCCATGCTAAATTGCCCGTAGTGTCAGGTGTAGGGGTGGTTTGCTCTTTGGAGGGTCGGTGTGGACTTGTTGGGCCGAAGGGCCTGTTTTCACACAGTAAGTAATCTACATCTAAATCTTAAGTCAGTTACTTGGGGCGCCACTACATGAAGAGGAAAGAGTGGCCTGTAGAATCATGGCTTATTATACTGATGTGATGAGCACAACATGAAGCATAACAATATGTTCAACAAAGTTTTAAAAAATCTAACAGACCAAGGATAAATTGAACTAATGTTTCATACAGCTAAACCAGTCATGGTAGCTTCACAGTTAAAACTTCATCTGCATCACCTTCTGGGATTTTCAGAATAGTTATTATGTGTCCTGTGCTTCAAAACATCAACTTCAAGAGGTATCAACATGTGTGAAAACAATACAAATATCTGACTATTTTGATATATATTTATTGATTTGTACTACTTGATTTTGCATGCATGACTCATTGGTGTTTTATACGTCCATCATAAGATCATAAGGATCATTCAAGTCTGCACAGTGTTCAGCATCATTCATGACTTGTCAGATATTAAAGCTGTCTGTGTCATCATCCATCAAGACCTGGACAGTGTCCAGGTGGCAAGGAACATTCACGGCACACAATTGCCACACAATGACCATCTCCAAAAATAGAGAATCTAACCATCACCCCGTGGCATTCAATGGCGTTGCCATCACTGAATCCTGAATAATCAACATCCTGGGATTACCAATGACTAGAAACTGAAGTGGAATAGTTATGTAAATATATGACTATGATCTCATGCAAGAGTAGGTCAGGGGTTAGGAATCTTGCAGTAAATAACTCATCTCCTGACTCCCTCGACACTCTCCATCATCTACAAGGCACAAGTCAGGAATGAGATGGAATACTGCCATGTTTACCTGGATAAATGCACCTCCAACAACAGTGAAGAGGCAGTCCTCTTGATTGGCACAAACATTTGCTTGACCACAGACACTTAGTAGCAGCAGTATACTGTATACCATCTACAAGATACACTGCAAAAGTTCACCTAGGCTCTTTAGACAGCACATTCCAATCACATGACTACTACCATCTGAAAGAAACGTGGATAGTAATATGTGGGAACACCGCCATCTGCAAGTTCCCTTCCTCGTCATTCACCAACCAGACTTATAAATATATCTCACTTCCTTCAGTGTCATTGGGTCAAAATTCTGGAACTTCCTCCTTAATAACATTGTAGGTCTACCTACACTGTTGGACTGCAGTGGTTCAAGGAGGCAGCTTACCACCATCTTCTCAAGGGCAACTATGGACAGACAATAAATGCTGACCCAGAAACAATACCCACATCACATGAATGAATTAAAAAAGAACCTTCAAGCTATGCAGGGATGATGCATAAGTTTCTGCAAGTTTTTAAAAGAAAGTCTGAATCCACGTCTAGGCATGAGTAATGAAGCATCTTTACCACTGATTAGAAAGTGTTATGAAGATGTCTGTGTACTTCAAGACAGTTAAAAACTAGCAGTGACAGCACCAAGTGTTCTCAATAAGGCACAATGTAACATGTGTTCCAGCTACTGGACTAGCTGGTTGCCTGGAAACAACAAAAAAATTCAAATGAGGCCAATCAGTTTAAATTATTCCCCCAAAATACCAATTTCCAATCCAGCTTGAATTGAATATATTGACAATCTCAAAAGCCAATGACATAATCCGATGCTCTAGGGTATCAGACTGGAGAAAAATGAATAGTTGGGAGGGGCTGCCAAGCCCCAGCAGGTAAAAGGTTGCTTGAATAATAGCTCTCTTAAAAGTACCTTTTTCCATCAGTAGTCTATGAAGCAGAATCCCTAAGAAGAAAAAAAGACACAGGAAGATCGAAACAGAAGAATCGAAAGCTGCCTGGTTTTGAGATACGAAGTGTTGTTTTGTAAATCTCAATTAGGACTTTTATCGGAACATTATTATAGAAGGGAAGATAAAAGATAGGTTGGAGTAAGGACTTGTATATAACTGTTAGTTAATTATTCTCTGTTATACTTAAAGAAATAAAGTTGTTAATTTTTAGTTTAAAAAGAGTTCTTGGCCACTCAAAATTTTACAGATTACTGCATGAGATAAATCTTTCTGTGTTGCTGGTTTTAAATTAAGCAGGAGAGTTTACCCCATGTTGTAACAGAAACAGACTCACCAACCAAACATGAAACAATTGATCTCCACAGTTGTGAATAGAAATGACAAGAGTATTTTCTTTCCTCTGTATGCAAGTGAACCACATGTTAAGTTGCTTCTAATGTTCACAAGTTGTGAAAAGAAAACCTGAAACAGTGAAAGTTTACAGTTTATGTTTGAGGGTGTTATGGTGTTATCTATGTATTTATCAATAGATATTTATTTATTATTTGGGGATCATGTATTTATTATTTGGGGATCATGTATTTATTATTTAGGATTAAAAATCACACAACACCAGGTTATAGTCCAACAGGTTTAATTGGAAGCACTAGCTTTCGGAGCGACGCTCATGTTGTACACCCCAGTCCAACACCGGCATCTCCAAATCATTATTTAGGATGGCATGGTTGTTCAGTGGCTAGCACTGCTGTCTCACAATGCCAGGGACCCACGTTCCATTCCAGCCTCGATCAACTGCACATTCTCCCTGTGTCTGTGTAGGGGTTCCCTCTGGGTGCTCCGGTTTCCTCCCATTGTCTAAAGATGTGCAGGTTGGGTGGGTTAGCCATACTAAATTGACCATATTGTCTTAAGATGGGCAGGTTAGCCATGGGAAATGTAGGGTTACAGGGATAGTATAGGGGGATGGGTCTCGGTGGAATGCTTTTCAGAGGGTCAGTGGAGACTTGATGGACCGAATTGCCTGTTTCCACATTGTAGGGATTCTAAGTCTTTTGCCTGCAATATTCACTTTCATACCTTCTCAATCAAGTTGGACTCGCTAAAGTCTTAATTCTAAAGAGCTTATCTTAAAGAATGACTGTAGGCTGTGAGCAATGAATGACAGCACATCTGATGCAGCTGACGTTTAGAAGGTTCGAGATGAGATACTCTGAAAAGGGATTGGACACAAGAGTGATAAGGATGTGGCAGGAGCTCACTGCTTTTGATGGAGTTTGTTTTTGCTCATATAGTGAGTAATTATTTTGAGGTAGATCCCCAAAGTTTAGATAACCATTTACAAAAAAAACTTCATGTCCTGTATCCAATGTAAAATAAAACCTTTTAATTTTTTTTCTTTTATTAAGGATGACAAAGATAGCACTGTAGCAAATAATTAAAAAGTGTCATCTTACAGTTAACCTATGACAGCAATTCTCAAGCTTTCTTTAGACTGCACAACATATTACCATAATTATCAATTGGCTACTCCATGTGTCTAGATGAAGAACTGGTTATTAAAGGCAGAGACGTTGTGATCGAGGATAAAGCGGATAAGTTGTAGGACAGTGTTTGGGGATTGGCCGTTGTTGGTATTGAGTACTGAGGCTGTTTCCACGATGCCATCATTGTGGGGGATGCTGATGTAGAGTGCTGAAACGTCCATTGTGACGAGGAATGTTCCCGGTTTGATTGGTTGGTGGGTGCTGAGTTTCTGTAAGAAATTCGTAGTGTTGCGATGTTTCAGTAGTCTACACCAGCATTCCCCACAATGATGGCATTGCGGCAACAGCTTCAGTACTCAACAACAACAACTGCCAATCTCCGAACACTGTCTACAACTCATCCGCTTTATCCTCGATCACAACGTCTTCACCTTTGACAACCAGTTCTTCAACCAGACACATGGAACAGCTATGGGGACCAAATTTGCACCCCAGTATGCCAAAGTCTTCATGCACAGGTTCGAACAAGACTTCTTCTCTCCGCAGGACTGCCAACCAACACTATACACCAGATACATTGATGATATTTTCTTCCTCTGGACCCATGGCGAGGAGTGACTGATAAAACTACACAATGATATCAATAAGTTTCATCCCAACATCAAATTCACCATAGACTACTCTCTACATTCTTGAACACATGCATATCCATCAAGGATGGACACCTCAGCACCACACTCTACCACCCACAGACAACCTCACAATGCTACACTTCTCCAGCTTCCACCCAAGACATATTAAAACACCCATCCCCTATGGACAAGCCCTACGCGTACACTGGATCTGCTCAGATGAGGAGGAATGTGATGGGCACCTAGAAGTACTCAGGGATGGCCTCATAAGAATGGTGTAGGATGCTCAACTCATCAACGCCAGTTCCAACGTGTCACAGCAAGGAACTGTCATGACCTCCTCAGGAGACAGACACATGCTGCAACCGACAGAGTACCCTTCGTTGTTCAGTACTCCCCAGGAGCCGAAAAACTACGCCATGTTCTTTGTGACCTGCAACACGTTATCAATGAGGATGAGCAACTCGCCAACACCTTCCACATACCTCCACTGCTCGCCTTTAAACAACTGCCAAACCTCAAACAAATCATTGTTCGTAGCAAATTGCCCGGCTTTCCGGACAACACCATACAACCCTGTCATGGTAGATGCTGCAAGACGTGTCAGAGTGTGGACATGGATACCACTATTATGCATGGGGTCACCTCCCACTATGTACGTGGCAGGTACTCATGCAACTCAGCCAACGTTGTCTATCTCACACACTGCAGGCAATGATGCCCTGAGGCATGGTACATCGGTGAAACCAAGCAGAGGCTACGGCAACGGATGAATGGGCACCGCACAACAATCAAAAGACAGGAGTGTTCCCTCCCAGTTGGAAAACAATACAGCACTAGGACATTTGACCGCAAACCTTCGACCATCCTCGAAAGGCAGACTTCGGGACAGGCAGCAGCGAAAAGTGGCCGAGCAGAGGCTGATAGCTAAGACCCGTACCCATAGGGAGCGCTTCAACCGGACCCTTGGGGTTCATGTCACACTACAGGTGACCACCATTCTACTATACACACACACACACAAATATTCCTACATGCACACACACAAGCACACACACAGACACTCCTATACACAGACATGCACACAGACATTCCTACAAACACACACACTCCCACACTCACAGATGCACCCTCTCACAGATTTAGACCCCTTTACACTCACATACACACATATACACTCTCGCTCACAGATACTCACAACCCCCCCACCCCAGATACACACAAACCCACATGCACACATACACATACGTTTGTGGGGTGAATTTGTACTTGCAGAGTTACATTCTACTTTGCTCAAAAACCACATGAATCCATATAATACTCTGTTACCTCATTTTTTAGATTCAAATCAGTCTAAACATTATGACACAGACAACAGCACACAGGGGGGCGAACACCTTCAACATATTATCTGGGCTGCCACCAATTGTTAAAGTTAACCTGAGAATGCAACTTTTGAAAAAAGTTTTGTGTTTTACATATGAAGGAAGTGAAACTAACATAGTCATTCTAACAGATGAGAGACTTAACAAACAATCAAGGTATTTTTCAACGTATAATTTCAGTTACATCACACTGTAAACTTTTGCTATAAATTCTATGTCTTACTACCAGCTGATGATGGAGCAGTGCTCCGAAAGCTAGTGCTTCTAATTAAACCTGTTGGACTATAACCTGGTGTTGTGTGATTTTTAACTGTGTCATAATGAAGTACTGAACTGTATTATAAATTAATCCAAGATGCACAAATGAAGATGTAGCAAAGCCAATCTTCATGCGACAGTCTGACATTCATGACAGACAGTGCAGGCAGTGGCTACCCATGGAGTATGCCTTGAGATGTTGGGAAATACTGGCTAAGACGAATGTCTGGATAAGGTTTTGGTGAGCTGCAGTCACCAGGTAACCACTCCAACTTTCAAATCAGAGATTAGTACCCTCGAGTAACTCTCTGGTACCTGCATATAAGTAAGTGGGATTGGGTAGAAATGAGATAGTAATTGATGCAAATAGGCCTCTTGGTTGCTTGCTAACAAGATTCTTTTCTAACCATTGAAATCTTAAGGGGAAAATTGGACTTTCTTTTACCATTCTTCCAGCTTAGTCGCCATTATCAACGTTGTTGAGACGCTGAGAAATTTCTGTCCAATATTCCTGGCAATAAAAAGTGCTTTTGATCCATTTCTTCATTGTAGTTTTAAACATTCATATTTATAGCACAAATAACTAAAATACTTACATGGCACATTTTCACTGAAGGAGTGGAAGCAGTAACAGTAATAAATCTTTCACTGAAATACAGTTCAGAACCAAAAGCACATCTCCTAAGATTAATCTAATAGTCAGCCAAGCAAAAGACCATCAACAATGTTTTTCAATCAAAGTGAATATCCCTAACATTATACAAACAGATTTCTCCTGCGCCGAAACATCAATAAAACATCAATATCTTGCAACAAATGTTCCAAAATAATTATATTAAGCTGCAGCTATCACTCTTAAGTAAGGAAGATTAGAGTTCTTTTATTATCATTGATACATCAACAAACGATTTGCCAATATGACTAAAAGCATACATTACAGAGCCATTTGTATGGTCTGTGATATATGCACCTGTTTATTAATTTTTACCTGTGACTCCATATTTTGCTGTTTCTGCTAGGTTGTAACATAATAAGGAGCAAGACAATGAGTATAAACATTGCATACTGCACACACAAATCCATTTAAAAACAATAAAGTTCAATTAAATCATTAATGCATGTGAAAAACACTTAGTTGATTCCAGTAGCCCTCGAGTATACAGTTGTAAAGTTTAAAACTCTTGACTAGAAATGGCAATTATGTCCACAATTTAATGGAATGTTAGTGTTCATAGATTTGCACTGCCAAATGGAACAAGCCCTCACTAAGAACAAATAAGCAATTTTAATATAGAAACAGATCACAAAACACAGAGGTGTAATCAGAACACGTGGAAGCCTTTTAAACAGCACATTATCTTAACCCCTCTGATCTCGCAGCTTTTCTGCAGGCCCCAAATGCACTTTTTTTAAACAGGCTAGTGGGAGTCACAGTGGAAAGAATCAGGGTCCTTCTTTAAATATACAGTTTCTGAACAATGATGTTATCAGGACCTAATATCTAGTTTAACTTGGAGGCCTGAGACCATGGAAGTTAGGTCATGTGTAAAGAGATGCAGCAGGTAAATTTGGCAAACTTAATTTTGTTTCATCATGTGTCAAATGGAGCAGGGACATTCCTCCGGGCTTCAGGAAGAGTCGTCACTCCTGCCTGAATCAGTGACCTGTGCCTCTCCAATTGGCTCTCCTACATTCTCCACCCTCCACACCCATCTTCCCATTAAAAAAAAAACTGCATTTCCATCAATGAATTGAGGTGTTCTTCAATGAATGAATGAATGATGATTTACTGCCAATTGTATTCTACATGAACAACACGGTGAAATGCAGTGAAAAGCTTGAACTGTGGCCGACAATCTGTCACCATTTAAATATTTTAAGAGTAAAAAGAATAAAAAGAGGAAGCTGAGTCCATCTTCGTTCTACCACCTCCACCATGAGTCTTGAGCCCTGAGCTGGCTGACTAATGACACCTGCGCCACCACTCCTCTGCTGACAACGCCAGAGTCATCACTTTTCGGACATCATCTCTTTGTCGCTGGACCCTCTCCCCCCTCGCTCTGCTGCTGCTTCCACCTCATTGATAACCTGGAGTCCCCTGGCTGATCATGCAATCCCAGTATCCCATTCCTACTTTCTCTCTATATCCCTTGATCCCTTTAGCCACTCCAGGGCCTTGTCCAGTTCACTCCTGAATATATCCAACAAACTGACCCCAACAGCTTTCTGAGGGAGAGAATTCCACAGGTTTACAATCCCTGAGCGAAGAACTTCTTCCTTATCTCAGTTCTGAATGACCTACCTCTTATTCTTAGACTGTGACTCCTAGTTCTGAACTTCCCCAACATCGGGAACATTCATCCCACATCAAGCCTGTCCATTCCCATCAGGATTTAATATGTTTTTATGAGACTCCCCTACATCCTTCGAAATTCCATCAAGTACAAACTAAGTTGACCCAGTCTTTCTATTCTCAGTCCTCCCATCCCAGGAATCAATTTAGTGAACATTTGCTGGATTCCCTGAATGGCAAGAGTGTTATTCCTCAGACTAGAAGACCAAAACTGCACATAATACTCCAGGCATAACTGCATCATTGCCCTGTATAACTGCAGCAAGACATCCTTACTTCGATGGTAAAAACAATGACTGCAGATGCTGGAAACCAGGTTCTGGATTAGTGGTGCTGCAAGAGCACAGGAGTTCAGACAGCATCTGAGGAGCAGTAAAATCGACGTTTCGGGCAAAAGCCCTTCATCAGGAATAAAGGCAGAGAGCCTGAAAGGTGGAGAGATAAGTGAGATGAGGGTGGGGGATGGGAGAAAGTAGCATAGAGTACAATAGATGAGAGGGGGAGGGGATGAAGGTGATAGGTCGAGGGGGGGAGGGTGGAGTGAATAGGTGGAAAAGAAGATAGGCAGGTAGGACAAGTCATGGGGACAGTGCTGAGCTGAAGTTTGGAACTGGGGTGAGGTGGGGGAAGGGGGAAGGGGGAAGGGGAAATGAGGAAACTGTTGAAGTCCACATTGATGCCCTGGGGTTGAAGTGTTCCGAGGTGGAAGATGAGGCGTTCTTCCTCCAGGCATCTGGTGGTGAGGGAGTGGCGGTGAAGGAGGCCCAGAACCTCTATGTCCTCAGCAGAGTGGGAGGGGGAGTTGAAATGTTGGCCTACAGGGTGGTGTGGTTGATTGGTGCAGGTGTCCTGGAGATGTTCCCTAAAGTGCTCTGCGAGGAGGCATCCAGACCCACTCTGTACTACATCCTCAGGAGAATTCATACTCTCAACAAACAGTATTTCAACTCCATCTCAAACATCAAAAACTGTAAGTACAACAAACTTTTATCTACCCACCTCCATAAGCAGCACTCCTCAAACATTCCAGAAGATTCCCTCAGACGCCATGAGCCATGCGGCTGGTGCAGCTGCCACCCCCACGCTGATTGATGATGTCACTTCCACCCCCATCATGGCCACTCCCACAGCCACTTCCGCCCCTCATAATTCCTCATGCATCACACGTGACATCACTTCCGCCCCTCACATCATCGCTGATGTCACACGCTCAGTGACTTCCGCCACCCATACTGCCGTGTTTGCCACCACTTCTGCCCCCACCAATGCCACTCACCTGCATTCTGCTGACATGCCCCCCACAGATCCCATTGTCACCATCCCCGCCCCCCAGAGCCCTGAGGGGAACACCACCCCTGCTCTTGATTCTACCCCCATTCCCCCCACCACCACATCCAGTCCAGTTACAGACTCTGCCCCCACTCCCAGCTCCACACCCACACCGGGTCCCGGGTCCCAGATCCCAGCCCTGCCGAGTTTTCACCATCCCCCCAGACCTCCCCCTTACAGAGGATGAATGATCAGTTCTCAGCAAAGGATTCACCTTCATCCCCCTCCGCCCACGCATCAATGAATTTAATACACGCCGTGATGTTGAACACTTCTTCCGCCGCCTCGCCTCCGAGCTTACTTTCACAATCAGGTCTCCTACCCATCTTCCGAGGACCCCTTCGCCCACCTCCAACACCCTGCGTCCACCTAGACACCCCGCGCTGGCCTATTACCCGCCCTTGACCTCTTCATTTCCAACTGCTGCCGGGACATTAACCACCTCAACCTGTCTACCCCCCTCCTCCACTCCAACCTCTCACCCTCAGAACGTGCAGCCCTCCACTCCCTCTGCTCCAATTCCAACCTCACCATCAAGCCAGCAGATAAAGGGGGCGCAGTGGTAGTCTGGCGCACTGACATCTACACCGCTGAAGCCAAATGCCAACTCAAGGACACCTCTTCCTACCGCCCCCTCGACCATGACCCCACCCACCATCACCAAACCGTCATCTCCCAGACCATACAGAACTTCATCACCTCAGGAGATCTCCCACCCACAGTTTCCAACCTCATAGTCCGGGAACCCTGCACTGCCCAGTTCTACCTCCTTCCCAAGATCCACAGCCTGACCACCCTGGCCGACCCATTGTCTCAGCATGCTCCTGCCCCACTGAACTCATCTATACCTACCTCGACACTGTCCTATCCCCCCAGTTCAGGAACTCCCCACATATGTTCGAGACACCACCCACGCCCTCCACCTCCTCCAAGACTTCCGTTTCCCCGCCCCACAACGCCTCATCTTCACCATGGATATCCAATCCCTCTACACCTCCATCTGCCATGACCAGGGCCTCCAAGCCCTCCGTTTCTTCCTCTCCCAACAGTACCCTTCCACCGACACTCTCATTCATTTGTCCCAACTGGTCCTCACCCTTAACAATTTCTCCTTCAAATCCTCCCACTTCCTCTAAACCAAAGGGGCAGCCATGGGCACCCATATGGGCCTCAGCTATGCCTGTCTTTTTGTTGGCTACGTAGAACAGTCAATCTTCCGTAATTACGCCGGCACCACTCCCCACCTCTTCCTCCGCTACATTGATGACTGCACTGGTGCCACCTTGTGCTCCCGCAAGGAGGTTGAGCAATTCATCAACTTCACCAACACATTCCACCCTGACCTTAAATTTACCTGGACCATCACTGACATCTCCCTCCCCCTCCTGGACCTCTCCATCTCCATTAATGACGACCGACTTGACAATGACATTTTTTACAAACCCACCGACTCCCACAGCTACCTGGATTACATCTTCCCACCCTACCTCCTGCAAAAATGCCATCCCATATTCCCAATTACTCCGTCTCCGCCGGATCTGCTCCCAGGAGGACCAGTTCCACCACAGAACACACCAGATGGCCTCCTTCTTTAGAGACCGCAATTTCCCTTCCCACGTGGTTAAAGAAGCCCTCCAACGCATCTCGCCCACATCCGCACCTCCGCCCTCAGACCCCACCCCTCCAACCGCAACAAGGACAGAATGCCCCTGGTGCTCACCTTCCACCCTACCAACCTTCGCATAAACCAAATCATCCGCTGACATTTCCGCCACCTCCAAACAGACCCCACCACCAGGGATATATTTCCCTCCCCACCTCTTTCCGCCTTCCGTAAAGACTGTTCCCTCCGTGACTACCTGTTCAGGTCCACGCTCCCCTACAACCCACCCTCCTGTCCTGGAACCTTCCCCTGCCACCTCCTTGCAAAACCTGTGCCCACACCTCCTCCCTCACCTCCATCCAAGGCCTTAAAGGAGCCTTCCACATCCATCAAAGTTTTACCTGCACATCCACCAATATCATTTATTGTATCCGTTGCTCCCGATGCGGTCTCCTCTACATTGGGGCGACTGGACGCCTCCTAGCAGAGTGCTTTAGGGAACATCTCCGGGACACCCGCACCAATCAACCACACCGCCCTGTGGCCTGACATTTCAACTCCCCCTCCCACTCTGCCGAGGACATGGAGGTCCTAGGCCTCCTTCAACGCCGCTCCCTCACCACCAGACACCTGGAGGAAGAACGCCTCATCTTCCACCTCAGAACACTTCAACCCCAGGGCATCAATGTGGACTTCACCAGTTTCCTCATTTCCCCTTCCCCCACCTCACCCCACTTCCAACCTTCCAGCTCAGTACTGTCCCCATGACCTGTCTGGACTTGTCCTACCTGCCTATCTTCTTTTTCACCTATCCACTCCCCCCTCCCCCCCGACCTATCACCTTCATCCCCTCCCCCACTCACCTATTGTTTTCTATTTCTTTCTCTCTTTTTTTTTAAATTTAACCCCCACACTACCACCTATTGTTTTCTATGCTGCTTTCTCCCCTCCCCCACACTCCTCTAGCTTATCTCTCCACTCTTCAGGCTCTCTGCCTGTATTCCTGATGAAGGGCTTTTGCCCGAAACGTCGAGTTTACTGCTCCTCAGATTCTGCCTGAACTGCTGTGCTCTTCCAGCACCACTCTAATCCAGAATCCTTACTTCGATACTCTAATCCTCTCACTATGAAGGTCAGCATGCCATTAGCTTTCCTCATTGCCTGCTGCACCTGCACTCCAACCTTTAGCACCATGACACCCAGGTGTTGTTGTACCTCACATTTTCATAAGCTGCCACAATACAGATAATAATTTGCCTTTCTGTTTTTACAACCAAAGTTGATAAGCTCACGTTTATCCACATTATATTGCACTTGCCAAGTATTTGCCCACTCAGCAAGTCTGTCCAAGTCCTCCTTCAGCCTCTTAGCATCCTCCTCACAGCACATACTGCCACCCAGCTTCGTGTCATCTGCAAATTTGGAGATATTGCATTCAATTCCTTTGTCCAAATTGTCAATGTATATTGTGAACAGTTGGGAGTCCTGGCATTGAATTGCACACACCCCACTCGTCACTGCCTGACACCCTGAAAAGGACCCATTTATTCCAACTCTCTGCTCTCTGTTCTCTATCCATGTCAAAAGAAAACCTTAATCCCATGTGCTTTAATTTTCCTGACTAATCTCATGTGTGGAACTTGTCAAAAGTCTTTTGAAAGTCCAGATACTCAACATCTGCTGATTCAACCTTGTTCACTCCACTGGTTGTATCCGCAAAAAAATCCAGCAGGTTTGTCAAGCATCATTTCCTTTTAGTGAATTCATGCTGACTGGAACCGATTCTGTCACCGCTTTCTAAATGCTCAGTTATTGCATCCTTAATAATTGACCCAGTATTTTCCTCACCACTGATGTCAGGCTAACCGGCCTATAATTTCCCATTTTCTTTCTCCCTCCTTTTTTAAAGGGTGGGGTGAGATTAGCTGCCCTCTTCCAGAGTCTACAGAATGCTGGAAAATAATCACCAATGCATCCGTTATTTCCAGGGCCACTGCCTTAAGTACTCTGTGGTGCAGAGCATCAGACCCTCGATGACACCTGTTTTAGGTTTATGTTTTTTTTCTTGACAACATTGTGTAACTGTGCAAATTTCTACTGATCTGGTAGTACGATTGTTGATTCGGATCCCATAGTGAATGGATATGATAAAGTTTCACATCTGGACAATACCTTATCTGTTATTCGAGCTGTTGTGGTGCAGTAGTCAGGTCCCTAACCACGGGCCCGGACAACTGGGTTCAAGTCCTATCTGCTCCAGAGGTGTGTAACAACATCTCCAAACAGATTGGTTAGAAAATATCCAGAGGCATGTTGTTTCTCCGTTGTTTCTTTAAATTGACAGTACACCTCTCTCCCAGCAGTAGCCTGAAAATGTAAATCTGATGTACTAGGTATTGGGAGTGCCAAAAAAAATTAAACAAACTGACTTCACCACTTGACCCACACGTGCATGTAACATTTAAGTAAAAGAACTATGACTGCTTTAACACCCCATTTTTAAGTGTAAAGCACGTATAATTTCATGTAATTTCTTGTAAATGTATGAAATTATCTACTATTTAAAATGCTAACTAATTCATTTTGCTTTAGTAATTTATTCACATTATGCAGGATAGAGGAATGTCAAAGAAATATGAGTATTGCACAGGTAAATACTATTCATATCTCACAGGCAGTAAATGCTAATTTGAAACCTTGCTACATAAAGCTAGCTGAAACTAGATCCTAAGATGTTAAAAAAAAAATCTGGCGGAGATGCTGTGGCCAAAAATACTTATTTCCTTGACAAATGGTTCTGTTAATGCGGGTACAGCTTGGGAACATAGATAAATTGCAAACGGCCGCAAACAAATTCCAAAAGCCCAAAAGATGTTAAGTGAGAACAGATGCAGTTCCTACAGTTGGAAAAGGAAAATAGAAGCAATATTTTAATCAGCAACTTCCAGGACCTTTTTTTTTAGTTCATGTTTTTCATTTTAATTGTGAGTTTGTGGCCTTCCAAAAACCGTGTGCTATGCTGCACAACAGCCCATATTCTCTGTTGGGTATAGCAGATGCAAGCTGATAGCAAAGCTTATGATCAAAGATTCCACTCAATTACATTAAATGTTTCTATTGGGATCAAAAATCACAAAATCATACAACGTTACAGCACAGAAGGAGACTGTTCTGCTCCTTCTGTCTGTGCCAGCTCATTGATAACGCTGAACACTTAATTCTATTTAAAAACCAGAAGAACTACAGATGCAATAAGTCAGAAACAAAAGCAGAAATTGCTGCAATAGCTCAGCGGGTCTGGCAGCATCTGTGTAGAGAAATCAGAGTTAATGTTTTTGGTTGAGTGAGCGATTCTCAGAACTGGAACGGTTTGAGTTCTGAGGAAGGGTTACTTGAGCAGAAACGTTAACTAATTTCTCTCAACAGATGCCTTCAAACCTGCTGAGATTTTCCAGCAATTTCTGATTTTGTTTCTGCTTTTGCTTCTGTTTCTATTTTTCTTTCTGATTTAATTCCATTTTCCTGCTCTTTCACTGTAGCCCTTTGTGGTTTACCATCCAAGTATTTATTCAATTTTCTTTTGGAAGTTACAACTGAACTTGAATCTGATTCCATCTCCTTTACAGGGAGTGCATTTTAAATGATAACAAGCAATGATGTAAAAGCATGATTAATAACATCTTTACAAATGTATTGAAATCAGACCATCTCTACAGTTTCCACCCTTACTTTCCAGAGGCACCTGATCTGCTGACTTTTCCAGTTTGAGGATTGCATATTCAAGTTACAAACTGATGCACCCATTTCAAATTTCTAGTGCTGTGATTAATTAACAGATAACTAATTAAGGAGAAAGTGAGGTCTGCAGATGCTGGAGATCAAAGTTGAAACTTTATTGCTGGAACAGCACAGCAGGTCAGGCAGCATCCAGGGAACAGGAGATTCGACGTTTTGGGCACAGGCCCTTCTTCAGGCCCTTCTTTAATTAGATAACTAATTAAACCTCTTAAGGCTTTAGTTAATCTGTGCAAGCGAATTATAGAAATATCATGGAATCATAGAATCATTGCTTCATCTGCCAATCTTTAAATCGATTACATCTAGTTCTTGACACTTCCTTGGTGAAGTAAAATGGCGCTACCTCAGAGCAATATGAAACAGTGTCATTGATTATCAACCAAGTTGATAGACAAATTGTCAAGATAAATTATCTGCTTCCTCAACCTTTGCAATATCATGCAATATGATGGTGCAGCTGCCTACTCTCTTCCAACTAGCCTGAATTAATGCTGATGTTCAAAAATGAAAACATTTGTCACATGGGGTGTTATAAATCCTTGCAGAAGCTGTGGCTTAATGGAAACACTTCAACTCAATATCAGAAGGGTTGGGCTCCATGTTGACATTCATGTGGTAGTGAGGAAGTGCTATCCTCTCAGGGGTATCATCTTTTCATTGAGATGTGAAAATAAGTTTCTGTTTACCCTCTCACATAAATAAAATGTTCCTATAGCACTATTTCGAACAAGAGCAGGGGAATTCTCACCAGTATCGAGACCAACATTTATCACTTAAGCAACACATTTGATAAGGACCTACCAAGAATAACCTTCAGCGATGGACGCAACTTGTTCCATGAGTTTCTAAACATGGCAGTAGTAACTGGCCTTCCCAACCACTCAGAAAACAAAATTTGGTGGTAAACAAATGGTGAGATTGCTGCTTCTTCAGTCAGTAGAACAGCAACTTTCTTTGCTGTCGCAATCTTGGGACCCGTGGTCTGCAGAAATTCTTTCAGGGATTGAACTAGTTTGTCAAAAAGTAAAACCTAGAAAGTAAAACATTTTGAAAATGGTAAATTGTGTGTTTGGCTTATAGGGATATTCAGACATGTAGTGCTATAATACTGAGGTTATGCAGATGGAAACATGTTTTAATATTTAGATAGTTAATTAACCATAAAACAAACTTTCACCATTGAAGAGAGGCAATTGCTAATAAAGCTTGAGTGTAACTACTCCACTTTAAGTGTAGGGTGAGGCAAGAAGGCAGGGCCCAATAAATCATCGTAGATATAATGCAAATTGAATCTGTGCTGCTGACAGAACTTTGCATCTGTCTAATTATCTAATCAACTGGACTAATAATGTGAAGTATCCGGTTTGCCAGCTTGGAAATTTGACTATTCAGCAATCACAAACTCATAAATTTGTTCAATCGCTTGCTTATTGCTGCTGTTGACACTGTTTCAACTAGCAATGACTTGGCTTGCTGCTACTTCAGTCATCCATTTTATATTGCAAATTTGAATATGATCCTGATGTCTTCTAGGATCCACATCATAATTCATTACTGTTTTTCGAAGAAGTCTCAACCAGAGTGGACAGACAGGAATCAGTAGATATGTTATATTTGGACTTCCAGAAAGAATTTTACAAAGTATCTCACAAAAGGTGAAGTCATAAGAGCCTATAATGTTGGAGATAGTATACTGGCAAAGATAGAGAATAGCAAGAAACCATTCTCCAGGCTTATGGGCAGGAAACCATTCTCCAGGAGTGGAAGTAAGGTGTTATTTTTCAGGTTGGCAATCTGTGATCATTGGGGTTCCAAAGAGATACATGCTGGGATCACAACTGTTTACAATATATATTAATGTCTTGGAGGACAGAAGTGAAAGTCATTCAGCCAAATTTGCAGATGACAATAAAAAAGGGAAAAGGCAGGTTGCAAGAGGGATACAAACAGTTCACTGAGACATATTTATGTGTTGTTAGTTAGCGAATTGGCAAATGGAGTATAATGTGGGAAAATGTGAAGGTGTGCATTTTGAACGGGAAAACAAAAGAACAGAATATTATTTAAATGGAGAAAAACTGCAGAAAGGGACTTGGGCTGAGGAGTGGCAGATAGACATTAATTTAGATAAATGTGAGGTGCTGCATTTTGGAAAAGCAAATCAGAAAAGAACTTATACACTTAATGATAAGATCCTACGGAGTGTTGCTAAAGAAAGAGACCTTGGAGTGCAGGTTCATAGTTCCTTGAAAGTATAGTCACGGGTAGATAGGATAGTGAAGAAGGTGTTTGATATGCATTCCTTTATTGGTCAGAGTTTTGAGTATAGTATTTGGGAGGTCATGTTGCAGCTGCACAGGACATTGGTTAGGCTGCTGTTGGAATATTGTGTGCAATTCTGGTCTCCTTCCTATCGGAAGGATGTTGTGAATCTTGAAAGGGTTCAGAAAAGATTTACAAGGATGTTGCCAGAGTTGGAGTATTTGAGCTGTAGGGAATAGGCTGGAGCTGTTTTCCCTGGAGCATCAGAGGCTGAGGGGTGACCTTATATATGGTTATAAAATCATGAGAGACATGGGTAGGGTAAACAGACAAAGTTTTTTCTCTGGGGTGGGGGAGTACAGGACTAGAGGACATAGGTTTAGAGTGAGAGAGGAAAGATATAAAAGGGAACTAAGGGACATCACTTTCATGTAGAGGGTGGTGCGTGTATGGAATGAGTTGTCTGAGGAAGTGGTGGAGGCTGGTACAATTGCAGGATTTTAAAGCTATATGGATGGGTATATGCATAGGAAGGGTTTAGAGGGATGCTGGCAAATGGCAATAGATTAGGTTAGGATATCTGGGTGGTATGGACGAGTTGAGTCAAAGGGTCTGTTTCCATGCTGTATATCTCTATTTCTCTATGATCACTCAAACCACAGCAAGCTAGCACACAGGTGTTTCAGCAGCTCTTTGTCAGATTAGGTCACCAGACCCAAAATACTAACTGTGCTTTCTCTCCACAGATGCTGCCAGAACTGCTGAGTTTCTCTAGCAAGTTCTGATAGTTTCAGATTTCCAGAAAGTGCAGTTCTTTATTTTACCTAAATAGGTTGGGACTCATTTAGAAGAATGAGAGATGATCTCACTGTAACACATAAGATTCTTTAGAGGCTTGAAAGGGTACCTGCTGAATGGAAGCTTCCCTCATGGGAAAGTCTAGGACCAGAAAGCATAGTCTCAGAATGAAAGGGTAGTAATTTAAGATAGAGATGAGGAGGTTTAAGGGACTTTTGAACTCTTGCCATAGAGAGATGTAGGGGAGAGTCCTTTTGTATGCTTAAGGCTTAGATAGATATATTCCTGATCTATCAGGAAATCAAGGGTTTTGGAGAAAATACAGGAACGTGGATATGACAAATGTCAGATCAGTCATGATCCTATCAAATATTGGACCAGGTGCAAGAAGCCAAACTGCTGATACCTGCTCTTACTTCTTATGGCCTTATGGTCTTAAATTCACACCAATCCAGAGCCAGATATTCCAGGCTCTGGATCAGTGAACACTGGATGGACCATGGCAGATGTGTTTTAGTAGATCGCAGAAGTCCTGAGTATTTGCAGATTTTAAACTTTTGATGGGCTATTACCCTAATTAGAAATCTTCAACTACAAGTTTAGTTAGAGATTTCAAAGGGTCCCGACTCACTTCTCTGCATACTTGCCCAGGAAAGGGTAGAGGATTAAGACCTACTCTAATTCTTGCATTACTATAAGACTGAAACCATGACTTTGTACTAACAAATCCCCCCAATCACTCACATAGACCCCATCAATCACTCACACAGACACCTCTCTCAACACCAGCTTCCCACTTGTATATCCAAACCCCCACTCCTTCTCCACCTCAGAAGGGGACATGACAAATGCCAAATTTGTCATGATCCTATGGAATCCACTTCCAAGGACAGTGAGGTCACTAGCTTATAACCCTCAGACTCCAAACCAATCTCATCTGACATCACCCCCAGTTAAAATACATTCCCAACACATCCTAACCCCTCATCTATTCATCTGCCACACTATTCCTATACTCACGTGCTACCTGAGCCCTTCACTTATTTACCACCTCACTGACTTACCCAGTGACCTTCCATCCTAACCAACTGCTCACCTGCCACCCTCATCCCTCACCTATCTACCAAGCTACATCTCACCCACTTAAAATGCAGCTTCATCTCAGCAGCTTGGCAATGTTGTATTGGGAGCTTTAAATTGTATTTATTTACAGAGAACAACAGCAAGCGACAAAAGGAGGGTGTGGTCATTATGAAAATTCTCCACACTGCTCTTGGAGAATTGCTGAGCTACATGAGCTGAAATGCTTGGGCACAGTATGTTGTGCCAATGTAAGTAGATTCTTGTTTTTGTCTTATCTGATTTGTAAATAGGAATACTAAGGTTCAAGCCTAGATTCCATCTTCAAAAATTAATGTGTAGACTTCAGCAATTGCTGCTTTTCAAAGTCAAAGTAATGAGATGAATGTTGACTACATCATTACTACTACAACAAGTCTCAAAACATTATATTATCCAGCATTGTCTACTGTGTTCATGTTCCACAGGAAATTATAAATGTACAAGTGTAACAATGTAATGATGCTCCAAAATGTTGTTATTAATTTTTAAATGATTGTTTATGTGCTGTAATTTTTTAACAATGTAATCTTGATGCCATTCTAGAATTCAAAAGGTCAAAATTCACTAACACATCCTGGTCTAGTAGTTAATCTCTCTTTAGGTTAACAACATATAATTTTTTTGTAGGTTAACAAGTAGTTACAGGTTACATTGGTATAATAAACTTTATTTTAGAGACTTTGAGTAGGACCCATCATAGTGGGTGGTGTTTATGAGCTACCTCAGTATTAACTCTTTCAGAAGATTTCAGACCTATACACAATTGCTGCATAATGGACATTTGGCACCAGGAAATAACCAAGAGGAGGGGAGAAAAATGGAAAGTCCATTGGAGGTTTATGTTGATGGGGAGTTGGATGGGGGGTGGTGGTGAAGGGTGGTGCAGGGGAGCTTAATCAAATACTTACATTTCCCTAGCGAGGATTGGTGGATCCTGGAGATTAGTCTGTTGGACCCTTTCACCTGTTTCCTTAAAACAACACAATTAGAAACTCTATTGGCTTTACCAAATTGCATTCAATGTTTCTGATCTCTACACTTATCTCCAATCATCTCCATCCCAATTATCACTCTCCCTTCCCAGACATCTCCAGCCCTTTCATTTTACTTAAACATAATCTTTTGTCAGGGCTTTGATCATCCCAGAGGTCTCCCCTGCACCACCCTTCATTACACCACCCCCCCCCCCCAATCCAACTCCCCATCTATCTAAACCTCCAATGGACTTTCCATTTTTCTCTCCTCCTCTTGGTTATTTCCTGGTGCCAAATGTCCATTATGCAGCAACTGTGTATCGGTCTGAAATCTTCTGAAAGAGTTAATACTGAGGTAGCTCATAAATGCCACCCACTATGATGGGTCCCACTCAAAGTCTCTGTAATAAAGTTTATTATACCAAAGTAATCTGTAACTACTTGTTAACCTACAAAAAATTATATATTGTTAATCTAAAGAGACATTAACTACTAGACCAGGATGTGTTAGTGAATTTTGAGAAGATTTGTAGCTCAGGTTGATGATAAGTAGGTAAATCAGCTCGCTGAGCTTGAAGGTTTGTTTTCAGATGTTTCTGCACCATACTAGGTAGCATCATCAGTGAGAGCCTCCAGTGAAGCACTGGTGGTATGTCCCACCTCTCTGTTTATAGGTCTTGGTTTCTTAAGGTGGGTGATGTCATTTCCAATTCTTTTTTTTCAAGCAACGTTAGGTAGGGTCTAAATCAGCGTGTTTATTCTAACCAAAACTCCATCAATAAACACATTGATTTAGATCCAATCTACCTTCCCCTGAAAAAGAGAACCAGAAATGAAATGAAGGGCCTGTCATTCAATTTGGTTGGATTTTTATTGGCTCATTTCTTGCTGTTTCCAACCAACAGCAAACCACACTTCCACATTGTTGAGTTAGTATCCAATTCTTCCTGAATAATTTACAGTCTGAATGCTTTCATTAGATGCAATAAGCATGCAATTCACTGTACAATAAAAGAATACTTACTGTGAATCTATTTCTTTGAGAACTGTTCAAAAGAAAATAAATTTGAAGATAGATATTTACTTAGCTTAACTATTATAAAGATCAATTTTATTTTTTGGTTTGTGAGCCAAAAGAATAGGAAAAGATGCTGCTTTAAATTAAGGAAACTATAAAAGAAAATATTTCTGTTTAATAATGAGTTACTGGAACTCATTGGGAGTTATACCTAAAATATTGTCTTATTCAAGTAGTATGGGATGATATTAGACACCTTGGCTCTGCATGTATGTGTTCGTTCAGGGTGGTTTTGCCCAGAGACATCCCTTTGATTTTTTTTAACCAATTGACCAGTTGTTGTAAGCTCAGGTGGATTCGGCATAGTAACAAGCATTTGATTGGTTCCTTGGTGTGTAGCTCCGTGTGGGTGGCACGATGGCACAGTACTGCTGCCTCACAGCGCCAGAGACCTGGGTTCAATTCCTGCCTCAGGCAACTGTCTGTGTGGATTTTGCATATTCTCCCCCTGTCTGCGTGGGTTTCCTCCCAAAGTCCAAAAATGTGCAGGTTAGGTGAATTGGCCATGCTAAGTTGCCTGTGGCATTAGGTGAAGGGGTAAATGTAGGGGAATGGATTTGGTTGGGTTGCTCTTCGGAGGGTCGGTGTGGACTTGTTGGGCCGAAGGGCCTGTTTCCACACTGTTAATAATCTAAAACCCTGTATGTTGATAATAGAGCAGAAACATTTGGCTTGCAAAGGAAATTCACCTCAATGTCTCCTTCCTTCGTAATTACTTTCACTGAATATTTCCCTATAATTCAGTGACATTGGAAGTGGCAGATTTTCAACCAGTGAATGAAAGACATAATCAATGTACAAACACTCTAATCTTATCAGCAAAGAATCAGGAAAAGAAGAAAACAAGTCTTCAACTCCTGTGATCCAAATTGCTATAAGAACTGTGCTTCCCTGATTTTTCTTTCCCCCATCCATAATTACTGATAGATTATATATATTAGATACCTATGTATATCTGTTTGAATGTATGTGAGAGTTTTTTTCAAAAGAGATAGAGTTAAGTTAATAAGTTAACCATTCATGTATCTTTCTTGACATTAGGTGAAAACAATTTGATTACAATAAATAGTTATTTTCCTTTTAATGATAAAAACCTGCTGTGCATTTATTTTAACCTTAATTGGATAGTTAAGTAGAATTGAGAAACTTCATGGTTTAATAAAATTTTCACATTTGTGATGACTCCAGGGACAGTGAAGCTTGATTTCCAGTATTTGGAGATGCTGGTGTTGGACTGGGGTGTACAAAGTTACAAATCACACCACACCAGGTTATAGTCCAACAGGTTTGGAAGCACTACCTTTCTTAGCGCTGCTTCATCATCAGGTGGTTGAGGAGTACAAGATCGCAAAACACAGAAGTTATAGCAAAAGTTTATGTTGTGATGCAATTGAAATTAGATATTGCAACAGACATGGATTGTTTGTAAAGTCTCTCATCTTTTTGAATTACCATGTTGGTTTCAGTTCTTTCATATGTTCATCCAGAGATTTTTTTTAAAAGTTACATTCTCAAGTGAGCTTTAACAATGTCATCTCAGATAATGCATTGAAGGTGTGAGATCCCTGTGTGAGGCTGTCTGTGCCCCAATGTTCAGACTGATTCTAATCTAAAAAAGCGATTTATAGAATCTTACATGGATTAATGCAGTTTTTGAGCAAAACAAAATATAATTCTGCAAGTACAAATTCACTCCTCAAACTTATATGCGTGTGTATGCGTCTGTATGTGGGGGGGTGGGCAATAACTGTCTGTGAGAAAATGTGTGCGTGTGTGAGTGTAAAGGGTATAAGTCTGTGAGAGGGTGTGTGTGTGGGTAAGTATAAGTAAGCGTATGAGAGAGAGCTTGTGTTTGAGAGAGGGACTGTATGAATGTATGGGCCCTGAGGCATGCTGCAGCAATGGATGAATGGACACCACATAACAATCAACAGGCAGGAGTGTTCGCTCCCACTCGGAGAACACTTCAGTGGTCCAGAACATTCAATCTCAGACCTTTGTGTGACCTTCCTCCAAGGCGAACTTTGGGACAAGTAACAATGTAAAGTGGCTGAGCAGAGGCTGATAGCCAAGTTCGGTACCATGAGGATGGCCGCAACTAGGACTTTGGGTTCATGTCACACTACAGGTGATCCCCACTGTCTCTCTCTCACACACACACACACACTTTCTCACAGACTTATACCCCTTTACACTCTCACTCACACTCATGCACAAACACATACACACATTTCTCCCAGGCATTCATAGACCCCAGAAACACACCCACACACACACACATGTAAGTTTGTGGGGTGAATTTGTACTTGCAGAATTATATTTTGTTTCGTCAAAAACTGAATGAATCCATGTAAGATTCTGTAAATCGCATTTTAGAAATAGAATCAGTCTGAACATTGGGGCACAGACAGCCTCACACCTTCAAAGCATTATCTGGGCTGACATGGCACCTATTGTTAAAGTTCATTTGGGAATGAAACTTTTAAAAAGAGTCTCTGTGATGAACATATGAAAGAATTGAAGCCAACATGGCCATTCCAAAAGATGAGAGACTTAATAAACACTCCAGGTCTTTTTCAATATATAATTTCAGTTACATCACACTGTAAATGTTTGCTATAAATTCTGTGTCTTATGATCTTGGACTCCGCAAACACCCGCTCCGAAAGCTAGAGCTTCCAAATAAATCTGTTGGACTATAATCTGGTGTTGTGTGATTTTTAACTTTGATTTCTAGTACACAACCATAGTAAGTCATGGCAGTTACTTGGAGTTTGATTCAAATTCCCACATGGTTGAGTGTTTATAATGTTGGGTACTATTTGGAAAAAAAACAGAGATTTTCACCAAAGATATAGCTCCAGTATAATGCATATTAAGATATATCTACTGCATATAAAAATGGTTAAAATAACATGTCCTCTTAGATCAATATATTGTGACCAAATTTACTGTGAGCACGCAATACATGATGCATTCTGACATTCTCAGAAATATAATCCTTCTGAAAATGGCTGTTCAGACTAATACATCATTTTATAGTGTACCAAAATGTGATATTCGGGATGTGATTACTTTGGCCTTAAGGCAAGCTGCAGCCTAGCAAATTTACCAGAAGAGAAGTTCAAACAAACATAATTCAAAGAGATATCCTGAAATGCAATCAACACAGAATAAATGTCACAGATTACACTACAAATAATTTAGTAGAAATGCCGTAATTTAGAAATTATAGTCAACAACATGGGGAAATGATCCCTTCACTTATCTGATATTCTTCAATGGTTTAATGTTTCAATGCCTTCTTTGAAAAAGCAAAGGAATATTATATAGACATATGAAGTGTTCCTTTGATAAATCAACTGCAGTAATTGCTAAATTCTGGCTTCAACTTTGCAGCTTATACTTATAATATAATGTTAGACCACAGAAATGTTTACAACCCTGAACAACAAGAAAGGCATAAGAGTACTAGTGATGTTAGAAAGGAAACCTTGCATGGATTATGCAAGTACTAAATGTGACTTTCATAAAATTATAAATGGGAACTGAGAAACTGATGGTCAATCTGTTTATGAATTATCAGCTCTTTAGATAATTATCAAAGTTACTAAAACAATACTGATGACTTTCCGAAATCAGTACTGATTGATTTTCATGTTACTGGTTTAGAAGTATGCCTAAAGATTGGAAACATGAAATTTCTTCTAAAATTTAATTTTGTTATTATCAAATTATTATATATGTTTGTCATAGTATTGTTCATATCAGTGTTGCATTTATTGAAATATTTTAGTTAGTGTACTGCCAATATATGTCTTAGGATATTTTAAATGTTAATGTGAAGGATAACCTTCAAATTGTTGATAGGTATATAACTGGAGGAGAGACACAAATTTGATTGGAATGGAGGTGGAACAAATTTGGTTCCAATCAAACATGTGATTTACATATGAAGGAAGTGAAACTAACATGGTCACTCTAACAGATGAGAGAGTTAACAAACAATCAAGGTATTTTTCAATGTATAATTTCAGTTACATCACACTGTAAACTTTTGCTCTCAATTTTGTGTCTTACAATTGTGTACTCCACAACCACCTGATGAGGAGCAGCGTTCAAAAAGCTAGTGCTTCCAATTAAATCTGTTGGACTATAACCTGGTATTGTGTGATTTTTTAACTTTACAATCCCTCACATTTACTAATGCTAACACATTGCTGTATAAAATTCTACATTCTGTTTCTAAGGGCTACTTTTGATCAGTTTTGCATTAAAGTTTTGATTGGAAATGTAGGCGAATCATGTGTTTGAACACTGTAGCATTAGAATTGAAGAATAAAGTCCTAATGTCTTAGTCACACATACGAAGAATTTATCACACAAACAGTTCTCTCTGTCTGAACTTATAGGTGTAGTTGTCGAAAGGAAAGATCTTTCCTTAGCTCAATGGGACACAATGACTCCAGATCAAAGTGCCAGTTCCTTTTTGGCACAAGGTAAATATTTTATCTCTGAACCCCTGGAACAAGGATGTGATCAAACAAGAATTGACAACCTGCACAGAATTACTCCGGTAAATAAAAATTGCACGATCATTTTACCTTCATAAGATTCATGAAAATATTGTCTCACTAATGGATTTTTACAGCACAGAAGGAAGTTTTCATCCCATCCTATCAACATTAGTCAACACAGATCAGGCCACTAATTCTGTTTCTCAGCACTTGCTTATAGCCCTGAAAGCTGTGGCAACACACGTGAACAAGTGACTTCCAAACTCCTGACACCCTCGTTGTGAAAATAAATGTCTTGTTAACCCTCCTTTTAGCCTTCTCTTGCCTTAAATCTTTACCCTACTGGTCATTCATCCTTGACAAATGGAAAAATGAAACTCTCATCCATCCTATCTATGCATTTCAATCTTGTACACTCCTATCAGGCCACCTCTCAACATTCACTGCTTCAAGGAAAACAATACCCAAGTCTTTCCTGATAGCTCAGTCTCCACAGCTAGGTTATTTTCCTCTTCACCTTCCTTCCTGTAAGGTGGTCACCAGAACTGCCACAGTACTCCAGCTGTGGCCTAACTAACATTTCATATAGAGTTTTGGTATACTTTGCCCGTATTTGTTATTTCTTTGCTCTTAATCTTTGCCTCAACTAATAAAGGCATGTTTCCCACATGTCTTCTGAACCACCTTATCTACCTACCTTCAGGGATATGTGGATATATACATCAAGATCCCTCTGATCTTATAGAATGCCTACAGTATGGAAACAAGCCATTTGGCCCAGCAAGTCCACACTGATCCTCTGAAGAGTATCCCACCCAGACCCATTCCCCTACCATATTACTTTACATTTCCCTTGACTAGTGGACTTAACCTACACATTCCTGAACACTCCAGGCAATTTAACATTGTCAATTCATCTAACCTGCACATTATTAGAGGGTGAGAGGAAACCGGAGCACCCGGAGAAAACCCACACAGACACAGGGATAATGTGCAAACTCCACAGAGACAGTTGCCCAAGGCTGGAATCAAACCTGCACCTCTAGCACTCAGTGCTAACCACTGAGCCCCTGTGGCGCACATGTGTTCTCCAAGGTCCTACTATTCACTTTGTTCTCTCCTGCCTTGGTTCCCTCCTCAGGTGTACTACCTCACATTTATTTTTGATTGAACTCCATTTGCTGTCACTCTACCAACTTGACAACTCCTTCTGTAGTTTACAGCTGTCCCCCTTACTAGTTACCACAGCACCAAATTTTGCTTCATCCATGAGCATTCTCCTAATTTAGGACCAAATTATTTACATATACCACAAATAACAAAAACTACAAAACTAAACCTTACAGAACCTTACTGGAAACTGATTTTGAGTCACAGGAAATATTCCAAAACTACCACCCTTTGCCTCTTCCATCTCAGCTAATTTTGGATCCTATGTACCTTTATTTCTTGTGTCCCATGGACTCTTACTTTCTTGATCATTATCCTATGAGGGACGATATCAAATGTCATCAATTATTTTAATATTTTTTTAAAAAGCATTTTTAACCACTGGCAGTCTCATGTCTCTCCCTTAGCCTCCCTTGGCTGGAGATACATTTGGCCTTGCAAATTTATCCATTTTCAAGGTTGCTAAACCCTCTCGCACCTCCTCTCTGTCTAAGTTAATTTCTTCTATTATTTCACAGTTCTCCACCCTGATGTCTACACCTGCATCATCCTTCTCCAACTTTAAGACCTATGCAAAGTATTTATTAAGGATTGTGCGCACATCTTCCAGGTCCAAACAAAGATGACTTCCATGTTCCTAAGGGTACTACTCTTTTCCTTGTTATCCTCTTGAACTGACATTGAGGGTTCTCCAGTCTTAGACCCATCCTTTGTCATTGTGACCATATGTTTGACCCGTATGCTTGCCATTTCCTCCTGAAATGCCTCCCAATGCTTTGAGTCTTTAAAAATTAGAATTAGAATTAGAATTAGATTTTATTGTCATGTGTCCTCAAGAACAGAGAAAAGTATAAGTCACCATTCGCTGGCGCCATCTTGTTTACACACTTGATTACAAAACCAGAATTAAAGAAACAGCAGTTATAAAGGGAACAAAGCCAAAAGGAACAAGAAACCTACGGATATTAAATGTTTATTTGAGTTTTATCTCCACAGCTGGAATCTCGGAAGGAGCTGAGTGCTTGCTGCCTCTGATGCTACTGCGTCCAATCTCCTCCTGATGCCACCACCGCCTTCAATTCTATAACAATTGGTGCCAGAACTGGGCCTGAATATGCTCGGGCAGGGCTTGGTCACAGCCTCTGATCACCAAATCCCTCGCCGGGACTCAGGCAGGGCCCACTCATAGCCTCTGATCACCAAATCCCTCGCCGAGATTCAGGCAGAGCCCACTCATAGCCTCTGATCACCGAATCCCACGCTGGGACTCAGGCAGGGCCCACTCATAGCCTCTGATCACTGAATCCCTTGCTAAGACTCAGGCAGGGCCCACTCATAGCCTCTGATCACCGAATCCCTCGCCGGGACTCAGGCAGGGCCCACTCATAGCCTCTGATCACCGAATCCCACGCTGGGACTCAGGCAGGGCCCACTCATAGCCTCTGATCACCGAATCCCTTGCTAAGACTCAGGCAGGGCCCACTCATAGCCTCTGATCACCGAATCCCTCGCTGGGACTCAGGCAAGGCCCGCTTACAGGCTTCAATCATCAGATCCTTCACCAGGTCCCATAATATGCTTGCACTGGGCCTGCTCACAGCCTCTAATCACCAGTCCTGTAATATGCTAATCAGAAATGTCACACCAAAGCAAAAGACTTTAACGTGAGTAGAAAAGAAAGGCCAAAGCAAGTTGCTGCTCCCAGTCCACAAGGACCGAATTTTATCTTATCTTAGTTAAAGTACGGTTTTCTGTAGTTAGAACTTATAATTCTTCACCCATCTTCATACTTTTCAATTAGTTTCCTAAATTTTCTGAAGTGCAATCAATGGTCCAGGACAGCCAGCAACCAAAGTCACTCACAGTATGGAAGAAGCTATTTGGCCCAGCAACCAAAATCACTCACACATCCACTGCCTGCTTGCTTCTGGAACATCTCCACTCTCTCTGCACCTTTCAACATTCCCACTGTTCCTTAATCCAACACAGCTTCATACTGGTCTGTCTAATTCAGGCACCTCTCCCCTTCACTACCCTTTTTTAAAATCACGGCTACCACGTCCAAGTCCCACACAGTTCATAAAACATTAGAACATAGAACATTACAGCACAGAACAGGCACTTCGGCCCTCGGTGTTGTACCGACCAGTGGAACCAATCTGAAGCCCATCTAACCTACATTATTTAATTCTTGTTCGTACACCTAGCCAATGACCATTTAAATGCCTTAAAGTTGGCGATTCTACTACTGTTGCAAAACTGTTGCTACTGTTGCAGTTCCTTCTGTTTCTGAGGTCTCTCCCATCTTGCTGAACCTTTTTACCTTCACTGCCACCTTTCTCGAGTCCTACACATGTCCTCTGTTAATTAGTTTTATCTAAATGGACAACAATTCACATTGACTTCTCTCATTTGTTCAATCTGCCTGCTCAAACATAAAATTGGAAACAAAGCACAGGGTATCCAATAAGGCAGTGAATTTTCAGGATAGAAACGGGAATGTATGACATGAATGGCTAATGCCAGTGGCTGACAGGCGAGGAGTGGGTGAGTTATGGACCACAAAACAGGCAGTGAGCATCGGTGAGACAAGCAGGCAAGGTGAGGACATTTGTAGAGAAGCAGTCAGAATGGCAAAGGGCCTATGCAAGAAAGGTGGAAATGAGGTTAAAAGGTGCAGAATGAGCAGAGACACCCCAGAAACAGAAGGAAGTGTGTGGGACTCAGAAACAGAAGGAAGTGTGTGGGACTCAGAAGTGGTGGCATTGAGCTTGAAACAATAAAAGACTTTGAGATGGGGGGAGAAAATCTAAGAAAAATGGAGAACAAAGATCATGCAATCAAGTTTTTGAAGTTATTGATTTCAATGTTGAGATCTCGAGGCTGTAAAGCACATCACTACAAAATGAGATGCTGTTCCTCAAGCTTGCATTGTCATTGAATCATAGAATCCCTTCAGTGTGGAAGAGGCTATTCAGCCATCACGTCCACACTGACCTTCTGAAGAACATCCCACCCAGAACCCCTTACTTTATCACTGTGATCCAATATTACCCATGGCTATTCCACCTAATCTACACATCCCTTGACCCTATGGACAATTTAGCATGGCCAATCCACCTAACCTGCACAACTTTAGACTGTGGGATGCCATTTATATAATAAGTGCAAAACAACATACAGTGCATTGTACCTGTGCCAACAAAGTGCCCTCGGCAGGTTTTCTTCTTTCACTCCACTACACCTTAGTGAACCAGTGGAGGGAGCCTGCTCTGCAGTGAAACTCACTGACATTGGAGTTTTGGCCAAGCAATGACACGAGTGGGTCTGTCTGGACAGCCCTGATGTACTGAGATGTTTCTTGCCAGAGACAAATGCATCCTCCTTGTTGTGAACTTCCAATGCATAGAGCAGGGACAGGTAGGGCGGAAGTGGAGGGCCCATCTGTCCCTGAGTAGGAACTGCCAAGGCGCCAATGTGTGCCTCCTTCTCTGGCTGGGTCCCTCCTAGAACCACGTTATCTACATGTAAGCACAGACCATCCGTACTGAGCTCATGGTTTCCCATCCTCTTGTTGCCAGGCCTTCGGGCTTGATGAATATTTACTGGGGTAACTCTCCAACAACCCTGAGGGTGTTAGGTCTGGTTCTCCAATTCTCCTGTTCTTGGAGGCAGTCGGACATTCACACAACCTGCTACACTGCTGCAGGTTCTGGGTATTTGCATTCCACATACCTGTCTGCTGCTGCTCTTTCCTGTGCATTTGATGGAAGCGCCTGATTGCAGACACCACAAGGCCCTCTCCTGACTGGGACTGAACAGGTGCTTGGCCTCTGGCAGTACTCTGACTGCCATTTGGCCTGGGGCAATTCTTCCTCTGCCAGATGCACAGCTGTCACATTGAAGGGAAAACCAAAAGAACTGCTGATGCTTTTAATCAGAAACAAAAACAGGAGTTGCTGGATAAGCTTAGCAGGTCTGGCAACATGTGTAAAGAGAAATCAGTTAATGTTTCAGGTTCTGAGGAAGAGTCACTGAACCTGAAGTGTTAACTCTGAGTTGTCTTCACAAACGCTGCCAGATCTGTTGAACTTTTCCAGCAACTTCTGTTTTTGTCACATTAAAGTGATGTACTTTGCATCAGTCTTCACTGCAGAGGTTTCAAGTAACATCTTAGATATAACTGTGAATCAGGAAGTGAGAGGGAGGAACTCAAGAAAACTACTTTCACCAGGGAAGTGGTACTGAGTTTATTCCTAAAGCTGTGGTCATAGGTCCCCAGGCTCTAATACACTTCATGTAAGATCTTCATAGAATTGAATAGATGATGCGCTGATTTTAATTTTCCAAAATTTCCTAGATTCAGGAAATGTTCCATTAGATTTGAAAATGATTATTGTAACTCATTTATTTAAAATGGAAGCAGAAAGCAGGAAACTACAGTCCAACATCTGTCATAGGAAAGATATTAAAATCAATTATTAAGGGCACTTCGAAATGTTTGAGGCTCTCAAAGCAGAGCCAATATGGAATTTTGACCAGGAATCCTTTTTAAGTAACTAATTGGAGTTTTTTGAAGTGGGTCATGCTTTGGAGGTACTGTACTTAGATTACAGAAAGTATTTAATAAGAAGACATATCAAAGTTAATTGAAGAAAGTAAAAACCATTCAGAGAAAGTTTAGTAGACTAAGAATACCAGGAATGGATTGGTTGTCTTATGAGGAAAGGTTAGACAGGCTAGGTTGGTATCTGATGATGTTTGGAGGATTGAGAGGCATCTTGATTGAAATAAAAAATATCCTGAGTGGTTTTGATAGGGTTTGGGGAATAGCATATTGGCTTGAACAAAAGATTAACTAGCTAACAGTAAACAAAGAGCAGCCTATGTTAACTATCTTTTGGTTCTCAAAATGCAGCAATTGGTTTGCCACAGAAATCAATGTTTGGGCTTACATTTACTAAATGACTTATATGAAGAGACTATAGGTATCTTTGCTGAATTTGATGATCTCACAGAGTTAGGTAGGGAAAGTAACTGTGAAAAGGACATAAATAGGCTGCAAAGGGATAGAGGTGGATTAATTGAGTGATCACAAATCTGGCAATGGATTGTGTGGGAAAATATGAAATTGTTTAGTTTAGCAGGATGAATTTTTTAATTAATTAAAGCTATGAGATACAGAGGGACCTGGGTTATCTTTGTGCATGAATCACAAATTGTTAGTATCTAGATAAGAAATTAGGAAAGCTAATAGAATGTAATTATTTATTCTGAGGGGAATTAAATACAACATTAATTAAGTTATGCTTCAATTATAGAGGGCATTGGTAAGAACATTCATTGAGTACTGGTTACAGTACTTGACTCCTTATTTAAGGAAGGATGTAAATATGATGAATGCAGTTCAGAGAACTTTTAATAAACTAACAATAATGGGCAGGTTTTTTTTGAGGAAAGTTGGACAGGCTAGGCTTCGATGTTACAGCTGCAGAGAAGGTGCATTAAGAGCGCGGTCAACGTTAAATTTGAAATTTGAGTGGTCCATTCAGAAGTCTAATAACAGCAGGGAAGCAGCTTTTGGAACCTAGGTGAGGGGAGATTTTTGATGATGTTGGTTGTCTTTCCAAGGCAGTGAGAAGTATAGTTGGAGTCCATGGATGGAAGGTTGACTTGAGTGATAGACTTGGCTGTGATCACAATTCTCTCTGGTTTCTTATGGTCCTGGGCAGAGTAGTTGCCATTACCAAACGATGATGCATCCAGATATAATGCTTTCTATGGAGCATCTATAAAAATTTGTAAGAGTCTTTCCAGACATGCTGAATACACATGTCTCTCCCCTGCTGTTATTGGACTAGTGAATGAACTCTCTAACTTCAAATAATGCTTCAAATAATGTCCTGTGTGGTGTAACCTGTATGCCTTACTCTGCCCAAATTTTTTTCATCCTATGTTATGAATTTCCTTGTTTACTATGATCTGCCTGTACTCCTCGCAAACAAAACTTAGGTACATGTGACAATAAATCAAATCAATCAGTCAATTTCCTGAGGAAGTAGAGGCCCTTTTGTGTTTTTTTGACTGTTAAGTCAATGTGGTGAATCAGGACAGATTGATGGTGATCATCACTTCTAGGAACTTGAGGCTCTTGATCATCTCTATCTCAACTCTGTTGATTTAGATAAGGATGTACTCTCCATCTTTCTTCCTGAAGTCATTGACCAGCTCTTTGGAAATCACTTTCTGAAATGCTGGTTGGAGCTGCGTTCTTTAATATTTGGAAGTCAGTGTTCAAGACTTCAGAATCAAGTGGCCCACTTCTACTCCTAATTTAAATGTTCATATGTTCATGTAAAATATTCTACCTATGGAGAATGATGCAGACACCAGCAAATGCATTCTCCTGAGTGATGTTTGATGGTCTTTTCTGATATCATGTAGACGTCATCTAAGTCATAGTTCCAGTCCATGGTGGTACACTGGCCTTGTCAGGTTGGCAAGAACAAAGGTGAGACTGGGATTGTCTCAACATCTGATGATATTACACTGAGGATTGGCTGCACAAAAAGCTGAGTAGTGCAGTCATGAAAATGTGTTTCAAACACAAGGAACATTTTACCATTGTTAATGACATAGTAGCATGTAATCGACAGGTGGTCATCCCAACTTCATATGGTGGCTTGGGACCTATAGGGGCATTGAGAAACTTATTGACAGTTGTCAAACATGTTCCTTCCACAGGTTGGAACAAAAAGCATTTAATGAACACCAACTTCCCTTTCAGACATTTGAAACGTGTGGGATGGTTTAGTTTGTTTTCAACAAAGAATCTTGCTTCATCATCATAATGTTTTTCTCCAGATTGTTCAAGATTAAGAAATTACACATGACTACCATGGAAGCAATTATCTGAGTCTTACAAATGATTTTTGTGACACACGGTATCCCTAAAGTGGTTGCTTTGGAGAATGATTGCTTTGAATGATTACTTCAGCCACTTCACAACCAGTTCTCAATTTCAGCATATCACAAGCTCATTGGTATAACCACAATCTAACAGGAAGGCTGAGTGTGGTGTCAGAATGGTTAAGTTCTTCGAGATGAGATCCAACTTCTACACAACACTGTTGACAATCACCTGATGAAGGAGCGTCGCTCCGAAAGCTAGTGTGCTTCCAATTAAACCTGTTGGACTATAACCTGGTGTTGTGTGATTTTTAATGTTGTATTAGAGGTATACTCCATTCCGATGTGGTCTAACATTGTCACATCTACAGTTGGCAGACAGCTGAATATTCAACTCTCAAATCTACCTAAGAAGTTGTCTTCATGATTCCATTATATGATAAAGAGCAAATCTACTACCCATAGCAGGCCACACATTACAATAAATACTCTCAAGCTGGGGCAACCAATGTGGATCAGAAATTTAAACAGATAAAGGAGATGTGAACAAATTGAGATCAGTCATCATTCAAAGAAACCACAAAAACTTTGTTCTGTTGTGGTTGTACCATCCACAGATTATTTTGGTATTACTGAAAAAAATGCACATTTTATTTAAGGTTTTCATCTTGTGCTCAACAGAGCAATTTGCAAGAATACCAATTTAATATGTTTATATTGTATCAGTGGCAAATGTTAATTGGTTGGCAAAGGACTCTGCTTGGTAGAATTGTTATTGTGAACCAACTGACAATCACCATTAATTGGTACATTCTCCATATCAAGCCTTTGTAGATATCAGACAATATTCAAATATTCATCATGTGGAGGTGCCAGTGTTGGACTGGGGTGGTCAAAGTCAGAAGTCATGACACCGGGTTATAGTCCAACAGGTGTATTTGAAGCTTTCAGAGACCCCACTCTTTCTTCAGGCAGCTAGTGAGAGAGAATACATCAGACACAGAATTTGTAAGTAAAAGATAAAAGGGTCATACAACTTATGTGAATGTATTCAACAAACCTAGATGGCTATTACGTCTTAGCTGTGATAGTGTTAATATTGAGATAATCATGATGACAACATGAATAACATGGCATCATAGAAATTCTAGATCTGCTTATTGATATTGAAGAATCAGATAGAAGGGAGAGGTTTTAATATCAGAGTAGATGGGGAGTTGCTGGAAGATTCCATTCTAGCTTTTAAAGCAACATCAAGTCTTAGAAATACGGTTTCAACCGCATCCTAATCTGGACTCTTGTAAATTATGAATTATTTGTGTTGAAACATTCTTCTTTCTAATTCGAAAGTTTCATCTTAGCACTTGAAGGCCTTCTTTTTCACCTCCACAATCCATTTACCTCGACGTGATACAGACCTGTATTTATAAAGTCAAAGATTCTTGGAGTTATACAGCATGGAAATAGAACTTTTGGTCCAACTCATCCATGCTGACCAGATACCCGAGACAAATCTAATCCCATTTGCCAGCGTTTGGCCCATATCTTTTTAAATCCTTCCTATTCAGATACTCATCCAGATGTCTTTTGAATGTTGTAATTGTACCAGCCACAACCCCTTCCTCTGGCAGCTCATTCCTTACATGCACTGTCCTCTGCATGAAAAGGTTGCCCCTTAGGTCCCTTTTATATCTTTCCCATCTAACCTTAAACCTATGCCCTCTAGCTTTAGACTGTACCACCCTGGGCAAAAGACATTGTCTCTTTACTTATCCGCTCCCCTCATGATTTTATAAGCCTCTATAAGGTCACCCCTCAGCCTCCAATACTTCAGGGAAAATAGCCCCAGCTTATTCAACCTCTCCCTATAGCTCAAATCCTCCAACTTTGGCAACATCTTTGTCAATCTTTTCTGAACTCTTTCAAGTTTCACAACATTCTTCCTATAGCAGGGAGACCAGACTTGAATGCAGTATCCCAAAAGTATCCTGTACAGCTGCAGTATGACTTCCCAACTCATACAATCAGTGCACTGACCATTAAAGGAAAGAATTCCAAACACCTTCTTCACTATCCTGTATATCTGTCACGCGACTTTCAAGGAGCTATGAACCTGCACTCCAAGGTCTCTTTGTTCAGCAACACTCCCCAGGACCTTACCATTAAGTGTATAAGTCCTGCTTTAATTTGCCTTTCCAAAATGCAGCACCTCACATTTATCTAAATTAAACTGCATCTGCTACTCCTCAGCCCACAGGCCTATCTGATTAAGATCCCATTGTATTCTGAGGTATACTTTGTCACTGTCCTTTGCACCTCTAATTTTGGTGTCATCTGCAAACTTACAGACTGTACTACTTATGTTCACATCCAAATCATTTATATAAATGCTGAAAAGCAGTGGACCCAGTACCTAACCTTGTGATACACCACTGGTCACAGGCCTCCAATCTGAAAAGCAACCATCCACCACCACCCTCTGGCTTCTATCTTTAAGCCATTTTTCTGGTTTTGCTCCATAATATTCAAAGATATATAACGAGAGAGCAAATGAAAAGTGGCTGAACTGCTGTCAGGCCTCTATTATTGGTTATCAAAGACAGCCATTAACTGATGCATGATTCTAACCTGCCTCATTGCAATAGTGTATTTAAATTAGGAGCTAAATTACACAGGAGATGGAA
The DNA here is from genome assembly GCF_037043375.1 of Chiloscyllium plagiosum. NCBI lineage: Eukaryota > Metazoa > Chordata > Chondrichthyes > Orectolobiformes > Hemiscylliidae > Chiloscyllium > Chiloscyllium plagiosum. The sequence continues at coordinate 81,613,560 of NW_028270142.1, read as the reverse complement.
CAGGAATTATTCACTCCTTCGGTGCTGTGTACCATTATTTCTTTACACTGTGCCACAGTAACAAAAGCACAGCTCTCTATTAGGAACTAAATCAATGTGCAAGATATATGGCATAAATCGGAATCGGGCAAACATTTAGAAAAGTATTGTGCCTTGTTGGCTTGTGAATGTTTGTGGCGTGGATTACTGTCTGAATCACTTTTATACAAATTGCAAATTAGACAGTCATGTGAAATTACGGTTTTATTCAGCTGCATAACTTCAAGATACATTTGAAGCAGAAAAGAAATGCGTTCACAATGGCTAAACGTAATTGAAAGCTTCACATTTCCTACCTGCAGGCCTTTTTTTTGTAGTTCATTTCTCAGTCGATGTGCCAGATGTATATCAGCAGGATCATAAATCAAATACACAGTGTCTGAACAGTTGCGGACAGTTCGCGCTCGAATATGCCAGTTCTCCTAGGGACAGATAACTGATTTTAAATGAAATGTATTGTAAAATATTGTCATATAGTTACATACTGAATAACATCCAGAGTGAAATGATAAACCACTTACCCTAAAGCAGAGACATAAAGAAAAAGAAAATAAAATGCCAAAGCAAAACCAATAATTGAACTGTAAAAATACATGACATTTCTGTGCACATTGGAGGAGAGGATAACATTTTGTGCAAAGACTCAGATGAAGATCAAGTAATGTTACATTGAAAATTGCTTCCAGCAATCTGGACATCACACATAATTAAAATACCAGCTTTCATTGCACCGGCTGCTATATGTGAAGGGGTCAAAGACAATAGCTATTTCACATTTAAGTGTCTAGCAATGTTAGGAAGGAGGTAGAGGGACAAGTTACCAGAAAGTTCAAGAATTATAGTCTCGTGTTAGTAATAATGGGGAAACATAAATTACACTAAAACAGATTGGGATAGTAAAGTGCAAAGGGTGAAGAGAGGAATAGACAATTGATTATGAAAGTAATTGGCAAGGAATATAAAAAAGCAACTTCAACATGTACATAAAAAGAAAGAGAACAGCTGAAGTAAGTGTGAAACCCTCAGAATGCAACTGGGGAATAGATAACAGGGAATAGGAAAATGGCAAATAATTTAAAGCATTATGTCGCATCTGTCTTCACAGTAGAGGACACTATAAATGTACTTAAAATAACAGATAAGCATGGACAACATCTGTGACATCAGCGACATAACTTCTGGGCCATTTTCTCTCCAACCTGCAATGATTATGTTTGTCATATACCTTTTAGAGACTACTTTTCAATTTCATTTTACCCCCATAGTGGACACAGAAGTATTGCAACAGAAGGATGTGTGTGTGTTTTAACTGTCCTTGGAATTACCCTGAGGAAGCTTAAAAATGTGTTGCTGGAAGTTGAGTCACCCATGTACATCATGGTTGAAGCAATAGTAAAAAAAAGACCTGTTTCAAATCACAAACATGACTATTCATGCATTGCACATTTCAAATCATCTACAGCTCCTGATAAGAATAAGATTATTCAATATCACTAACGATCATTCAGAATTCAATAGATTGTGAGAAAAGGTTGGACAATACTTGTGACTCCATATTCAAATGAGCATGGATTAATGTTCAAACAGTAACACTGCAAAAGACTTATCTACTTGAACTGACATTCACAGTGTACTGGTAGCCTTCAGCACTGAATAATAATTGAGTTACTAACATCAAATAATAGAAGCTTGAATTTCTCAACTAATCATGCAAAAATTCTGACTTTGATAGAGGACCACAAGGGGAAAGATATAATTCATTTATTTAACTTCGAGATCATGAGATTTGCTGCTGCTTATATATGTACAATATATATAGACGGATCCAGGTGGATGGGGTCTATATAATGCATAGCTATCAGATTCAGGTATCAGAGTAGAAGGAGCAAATACCAAGTGTCAACATGAATACCATGCAGGTGGCATGCAGATTCCTTTTTGAATTGCTGTGATGGAGCTTTTCAAACAGGTGTAATGTGGCATATTGCATTATTCAACATTGTAAAATGAAACCTATTGTTTCATCTTCAGTGAATTTTTGCACAATCTTCAGATTAGGACAAACCACTGATTAGCTCTGGTTAGCACTGATGCCTCATAACTGCTGCCAGGTCCCTGGGTTTGATTCCAGCATTGGGTGACTGTCTGTGTGGGGTTTGCATGTTCTCCCTGTGTCTGCCGGGGTTTCCTCCCACAATCCAAAAATGTGCAGGTTAGATGAATTGGCCATACTACTTTGCCCATAGTGTTCAGGAATGTGTAAGTTAGGTGCATTAGTTAGGGGTAAATGTAGAGTTGTAAGGGAATGGGTCTGGGTGGGTTACTCTTCTGAGGGTTGGTGTGGACTTGCAGGGCCAAAGGGCCTGTTTCCTCACTGTCAGGATTCTAGGATTCCAGAACAAAAAGTGAGTAAAGGATCTTTGGGCATTAATGTCCCATGTCCTCAGGAGCAGACTGCGAGGTTGGGAGCATGGCTAATCTGGTTGGAAGGTATAGAGTGGAAAATGGTCATTTCGCAGTCTCCAGTACCCAGCCACCAATTAACTCACTGCAGGGTAGGATGTTGTATTTCTGCTTATAGCTCAACTGAGGTCCTCAGGGAAGATCATGCATAGTTTAATGTCAGTGGACTTGTGATGCAGAACACAGGCTAATGTTCTGAAGACATGAGCTTGAATCCCACTGTGGTGAAATTTCAAAGCAATAAAACCTGGAATTAAATGATGGTCTAATAGCGATAATGTAACCACTGTCAATTGTCATAAATTTCCATCTAATTCACTAATGTCCTTTAGAGAAGAAAATCCAAACTTTTTAACTTGTCTGTCCTACATATGACTCCAGGTCTACAACAATGGTGTTTACTATTAAGTGGCCATTGAAATGGCTTAGTGAGTCATTGTATAAAATGTCGACAAGATCTAAGGAAAGACTGAAACCATATCAACCTCAGCATCAAAGACAAAGGAAATCCCACTCCTATCAACCCTGCAAAGTCTTACTCACTAACGTATAGAAGATTGTGCCAAAATTGGAAGAGCTGTCACACAGACTCGTCAAGCAACAGCCTGGCATAGTCATATTTATGGATTCATATTTCATATGCAATGTCATGGATACCACCAGCATTATCCCCAAGTACATTCTGTCTCACCTGGAGGAAAGATCCTGCAGAGTTGGAGGCACAGTGATATGTTATTCTGGGAGTCCCCAACATTGACTCTGGACCTCGTGGTGTCTTATGGCATCAGCTCAAACATGAGGAAGGAAAGGTCCTGTTGATTACCATCTAAACTACACCCTCAGTTTATGAATCAGTCATCTTCTATGTTGAAGATTTGAAGAGACACTGAGAGTGGCAAGAACATAGAATCTACTCTGCGTAGACAATTTCAATGTCCAACATCAAAAGTGACTCGATAGCAGCACTACTGACTGAGCTGACTGAATCCTAAAAAGCAGAACTGCCAGACGAGGTCTGCAACAAGAGTTGAGGGAGCTAACCATTTGCAACCTACAGGTTATTTTACCTAATGTGGAAATATTTATATTATCTACTATGTTGTGGGAAAAAACACCAATCTCGGAGTCAGAATCGGGGTTCAGTGACAGAGTTCATTGCACAAGGAAATACCGGAGCTCCAGGGAGAGAAAGACACCAACAGCACAGTGGTCAGCTGCGAGTCTTCTCTCAACCTGGAGCACATGTCAAGAAACTTTTATACATCTTGTGATACAACAGGTCAGTGATGAGATGATTGTCTTTGTACCATGATTTGTTTATGGCGATCATTGCAGAATCACTGATAGTTTTGATACAGTCATTGTCAGTTCCAGCACAGCCTTTGTTAATTTCCGCATGGTCATTGTCAATTTCAATGTAGACATTGCCAGTTTCAATGTCTGCATGGAAATTCATTGCTGTAGTAATTGGTGCTAATCACTCTTCCTGAGAAGGACGATTACTGCAGCCCTGGCTATTAGCATTTGGTATTGTGTCTGTATCAAGCTGTTGGCATTTCTGTAAGAGGTGTTGGCTGGACCCAGACACTTCGGCGGGCAGTGTTCATTGCACATGTGTTTTCACTCCCCCACCCACCTTAAACTAATCAACTGGGTTGTGACTGCATTGTGTTGGCATTCAGGTGGCTCCAGGCAGTGTCTGTATCTGCTCTGCTGTTTCTCTCCATATTGTGATCCAGTGGCCATCTTGTGTGTCATGTGGCCAACTGATGGCTCAATGGCCATCTTGTGTGTCCTTGTGCCTAGTATCACCTTGTCCTGTGCCATCTCCCTCTTCATTTATAACAGCAAGAGTCTGAGTGTGGCTATTGTGGTATTGAAGAATTCAACAAATATTAATTGTACCTTGTTATCGCATATAGCCACTACATTCACAAGCACCTAATTTCTGAGCTGACATGTAGCAACTAAATTACAAGTGAATAGCATGCTTTCAACAGCATATTGTGCTTAAAGTGCTCCATGGAAAAAACATGGAGCATGAGGACTTTATAACCTTGGGTCACATGCTGTGGTATAGTGATGATACCATGAGCCTGTCTCTTTAAGGTATACTAACATACAGTACTTCCCGGGAGCAGAGAAACAACATCATGTTCTTCGCAGACTGCAACACATTATTGATGAGGATGAGCATCTTGCCAAGATCTTCCTTATGCCTCTACTTCTCGCCTTTAAACAACCGCCAAACCCTAAACAGACCATTGTTCACAGTAAACTGCCAAGACTTCAAGACAACCTCGACCATAACACCACACAACACTGTCATGACAAACACTGCAAGACATATCAGAGTGTTAACATTACACGTGAAGACACCACCCACCATGGCAGGCACTTAGGTGACTCGAGTTGGAAAATGTGGTGCTGGAAAAACACAGCAGGCCAGGCAGCATCCGAGGAGCAGGAGAATCGACATTTCGGGCATAAGATTTTCGGGCTTATGCCCGAAATGTTGATTCTCCTGCTCCTCGGATGCTGCCTGGCCTGCTGTGTTTTTCCAGCACCACATTTTTCAACTCTGGTACTCCAGCATCTGCAGTCCTCACTTTCTCCTACTTAGGTGACTCGGCCAATGTAGTCTATCTCATACGCTGAAGGCAAGGGTGCCCTAAGATATGGTATATTGGCGAAACCAAGCTGATGCTATGGCAACGGATGAATTGTCATCACGCAATAATCGCCAGGCAGGGATGCTTTCTCCCCATGAGGGAACACTTCAGTGGGCAAGGACATTTGGCCTCAGATATTCGGGTGACTGTCCTCCACGATGGACTTTGGGATATGGAACAACGCAGAGTTGCCAAGCAGAGGCCGATAGTTTGGTACCCAAGAGGACAGCCCCAACCGGGATCTTGGCTTCATGTCACAGTACAGGTGACCCCACTACATTATGCACTTTCACACACAAATGCACATGCACACATACACACACATACACATACACTCTTATTCATGATCATACTCACACAGACCCTCTCTCATATACATGCTCTCTCTCACACACACACTCACACATGCACACACACACGTCTATGGGGTGAATTTGCATTTGCAGATTTGTATTTGCGGATACATTCTATTTTATTCAAACAGTATACAATCTGTAAGCAGTCAATGTGACTTTTTATAAATTCCTACTTTGGAAATAGAACCAGTCTGACTCAAGGCTGGGATACAGACAGACTCTAAACTCACACCTTTAATGCATTAATAGAAACCTGCATCTCCATTCTAAGTGCTTAAAGACTTAATAGCAATCTAGGTTTGTTCAATACATCTCATCAGTTGTATGACACTTTGATCTTATACTGTAAATTTTGTGTCCTATGATCCTGCCCCATTAGCTACCTGGCAAAGGAGCAGCACTCCGACAGCTTGTACTTTCAAATAAATCTGTTGGACTATAACATAGAACATAGAACATAGAACATAGAAGAATACAGCGCAGTACAGGCCCTTCGGCCCTCGATGTTGCGCCGATCCAAGCCCACCTAACCTACACTAGCCCACTATCCTCCATATGCCTATCCAATGCCCGCTTAAATGCCCATAATGAGGGAGAGTCCACCACTGCTACTGGCATGGCATTCCATGAACTCACGACTCGCTGAGTAAAGAACCTACCCCTAACATCTGTCCTATACCTACCCCCCCTTAATTTAAAGCTATGCCCCCTTGTAATAGCTGACTCCATACGAGGAAAAAGATTCTCACTGTCGACCCTATCTAAACCCCTAATCATCTTATACACCTCTATCAAGTCACCCCTAAACCTTCTTTTCTCCAATGAAAACAACCCCAAGTGCCTCAGCCTTTCCTCATACGATCTTTCTACCATACCAGGCAACATCCTGGTAAACCTCCTCTGCACCCGTTCCAGTGCCTCCACATCCTTCCTATAGTATGGCGACCAAAACTGCACACAATACTCCAGATGTGGCCGCACCAGAGTCTTATACAACTGCAACATGACCTCAGTACTCCGGAACTCAATTCCTCTACCAATAAAAGCCAGTACGCCATATGCCTTCTTCACCGCACTATTTACCTGGGTGGCAACTTTCAAAGATTTGTGTACATGGACACCAAGATCCCTCTGCTCATCCACACTACCAAGTATCCGACCGTTAGCCCAGTACCCCATCTTTTTATTACGCTTACCAAAGTGAATCACCTCACACTTAGCTACATTGAACTCCATTTGCCACCTTTCTGCCCAGTTCTGCAGCTTATCTATATCCCGCTGTAACCTGCCACATCCTTCCTCACTGTCTACAACTCCTCCGACTTTCGTATCATCCGCAAACTTGCTCACGCAACCTTCTAGCCCCTCCTCCAGGTCATTTATAAAAATGACAAACAGCAATGGTCCCAAAACAGATCCTTGCAGAACACCGCTAGTGACGGCACTCCAAGATGAACCTTTGCCATCAACTACTACCCTCTGTCTTCTTCCAGCCAGCCAACTCCTAATCCAAACCTCCAACTCACCCTCAATGCCATACCTCCGTATTTTTTGCAGTAGTCTACCATGGGGAACCTTATCGAACGCCTTACTAAAATCCATATACACCATATCTACTGCTTTCCCCTCGTCCACCTCCTTAGTCACCTTCTCAAAGAATTCAATAAGGTTTGTGAGGCACGACCTGCCCTTCACAAAACCATGCTGACTATCCTTGATCACATTATTCCTATCCAGATGTTCATAAATCCTATCCCTTACAATTCTCTCTAAGATTTTGCCCACAGCAGAAGTGAGACTCACTGGCCTATAGTTACTAGGGTTATCCCTACTCCCCTTCTTGAACAAGGGAACCACATTTGCTAGCCTCCAATCTTCTGGCACTACTCCTGTAGACAACGAGGACATAAAAATAAAGGCCAATGGCTCTGCAATCTCCTCCCTTGCTTCCCAGAGAATCCTAGGATAAATGCCATCAGGCCCAGGGGACTTATCTATTTTCACCCTTTCCAGAATTTCCAACACCTCTTCTCTACATACCTCAAAGCCATCCATTCTACTTAATTGTGACTCAGTACTCACATTGACAACAATGTCCTGTTCCTGATTGAATACTGACGAAAAGTATTCATTCAGTGTCTCCCCAATCTCTTCAGCCTCCACACGCAACTTCCCACTACTATCCTTGACTGGACCTATTCCTACCCTAGTCATTCTTTTAATCATAACCTGGTGTCATGTGATTTTTAACTTTAGACAATTAATCATGAAAAACTAAGGAAGAAGCTGCTTGATCAGTGACCTGCCTCCTATCATAAAGTCAGAAAGGGGATGTTTGTTGAAAATTGCAGAATGTTCAGCACCATTCACAACTCCTCAGATACTGAAGTAACTGCCCGTGTAGATATTCAGCAACACCTGGACAGCATCTAGACTTAGTGGCAAGTTATGTTCATGTCACACAAGAGCCAAGAAATTATTATCTTCAGCATGAGAGAATGTAACAAATTCACCATGATGTTCAATCATATTACATCTGCTAAAATGCCAATTAGAACATTCAAAGGGTTACCCTTGACCAGAAGCACTGCACAGTGATGTTCCTCACACCCCTGCTGAACTGAACAGCTGTTGACCAGTAAATGCAAAGATGTGCATGATTCTAGAATATCTCCTTAGGGCTCCTGGAAATGGTCATAGCGGAATTGTCACTGGCTGTCAAGCTGGTGGGAGGGCCCAATGCTACAGCCATTCGATACAGCACTTATTTTCAAATTTCATGCCTGGTTCCTCATCACAAATGAGGGGAACAAAGAAAGATCTTCAATACTGGAAAGATCATTTGTAACCTTTATTCAAAAACTACAATTGTCATTCAATTGCCAATGACAACTGAATGTTAATAGTGGGAAAGGAAATGCATTAAACTGTGCAGTAATATCACTTTGTAGATGTTATTACCAGTACCAGCAAAGCTCTGTCTATGGAGAGAGGTTAAAAAAGGACATTTTCTGTGGCATTTTCTGCAGTTTGCATGTAGCTTTCAGTTTCTGTTCCTATACAGTAACCATAGCATAAAAACTTGTTCCACTCCTAATGAATAAGGTTACAAGCCCTGAACCTTGTAGATAATAAAGATGCTTTGAGGAAGCAGCATGTGAACCACTCACTGAACAATAGTGAACTGCTGCTCTGCCCTTTTAGCGTGGTATTTACAGATCACAATTACACTACTCTGAGTAGTTTTTTGACCATGACATTATACAAAGCAAATTAAAACTTAAGTGAACACACAAACTGTAATCTCCTGGATGATATTTAGGTTCGGAAGTCACACCAATGAAGGAGATCCGAAATATAAATGTAACAGTGTTTCTCTCCTAAAATGAATAAGGGTCTGATAAAATAAATTGAAAAATCTTTTTTTCCTAATTGAGAAGTAAGCCTTATAATTCCCATGAAGAGAACAAGGACAGAGCTGAGAGAAATCTCTTTTGCAAATAAATGTTAAACCATTGTATTCTTTGCCACAGCATGTGATTGAGGTATGGACCTCAAGTGATTAGAAACAAAATGCAGGCCTAAGAGAGAGCAGAACTAAAAATTTTGGATCTAACTAACACAGCCCAAGAATTATGGGTTGAATGGCATCCTGCTGTATGGTAAACATGAAATATTCTATATTTCTTGTTCAATTAAGCTTCTGACCAATGGTAATCCTAAAATGTTTCACTGGAAGAATTGATGATGGTGATTGAAATAGCTCCACAGAGGCACCAAGTGAATAGTGGAAACTCCTTGATTCTGGCAAAACCTCATCACAGTCAGCACCAAGAATATCTGAATGTCTGATACTCCTCTTTTTATCTGTCACCCAGGGCTTCTTGCTTGGATGAGATTAACAGCCCCAATCAGGGAACTCATATTCTATGATGTCTGGCTGCTGACCTCTTTATAATCACTACATGGATGATGCTGAAGGCTGAGAAGATTTGACTAAGTTCTTTGTTTTCAGAGATGTTCAATATGTTAAACTAACATGTCTGCATGTATGTGTCATGCCAAGCCTGGACATTGGTCAAATTCTTTCGTCGGTAATATTAAAACACTTTATTGTACAAATTGCTGTGAATAGAGCTATACACCAATACATTTAAAAATAACTTATTTTTGATTTGCTTAAAGATTTCAACAAAATCAATTCTTCCTGTTAAAATTGTGATGCAGAAGCTAACACGATATAAAAGATGAAAAGTGCTTTTCTATTTGATATGTCAGTAGACTCTAAGTTTGCATAATTTATAAATGGTGCTGCACTTGAACAATTTAAACAATATTCAGAACAAAGTTTCTGTCATGTTTGTCCACTTTTGCTTTCAATCAATTCAGGAGAATTTATTTGTCTCTGTTAGAAAATAATACACGAGTGTACTTATGGCATAATGCAACATAATGGCCAGTAACATTGTGGAACTATTTCTGGTAATTAATGTATAAAGGAAGGATCCAGTTAACAGGAGGCTTCATTTGAATGCTAACACATGCAGACAACATCCTGATTTTTGTGTGTGCAGTATATTCAAATTAATTATATACATCTGCATTGAGATTCCCAGTGTTGCTCAGAATAACCAACTAATCAAGTTAATTTAAAGGGCACAGTAATATGAAGATTACTGATGATGCTCCAAGTGTTCTTTTTTACTAACTGGCTTTTATAAATATTTGTGCTCTTTTACTTCCCTATGAGCACCCATGTTGTTATTAATGGGTTTCTCATTCGAACTCACAATGTTGAAAGGTTTATGAATTACCTATATTAATAGGTTTAGAGTTTGGACTTTAAACTAATGATGTCCAGGCATTAGTCTATTTTTGGAAGATATTTAAACATTTTTAAAAGCATATTTCTAGAATGATTTTAAGCTAGTATGTGTTCTGTAAAATGTTAGTGCTTGTTTATTCTAGGGTTTTACAACAGGAGAGAGAAAACATTAGGCAATAGATTAGCAATAGATTGTAGGATGAACAAGGTTTCTTTCAATTCAAATTTAGTTCAATGGCTTTTGGGCAATTTGTAAGAAAACTGACTGGAGTCAGATGCAGATATAGACTCACCTCGAAAAAGAAGATTGTTCTAGCCATTTGACACTGAATGGTGTTACAATCACTATCAATAAACTAGGAGTTACCATCGACCTGAAATGGAACTTTATAAGTGAGCTTTATAAATACAATAGCTATAAGAACAAGTCAAAGGTTAGGAATACTGCAGCAAGTAATTCACCTCATGACTTCCAAAGCCTGTCCACTATCTATAAGGCACAAGTCAGGAGTGTGATGGAATACTGTCGAATGTGGTGCTGGAAAAGCACAGCAGGTCAGGCAGCATCCGAGGAGCAGGAAAATCGACATTTCGGGCAAAAGCCCACTTCCCACTTGCCTGGATGACTGAAGCTTCAATAACACTCAAGAAGCTTGACAACATCCAAGACAAAGCAACCTGCTCGATTGGCACTACATCCATAAACATCCATTCCCTCCACCACCCACACGTGTACCACCTACAACATGTACGTACTAGAAACCCACTGAAGATCCTTAGACAGCACCTTCCAAACTCATGAACACTTCCATCAATAAGAACAAGAGTGACAGAGACATGGGAATAACATTACCTGTGAGTTCACCTCCAAGCTTCTCACCAAACTGACTAGGAAATATTTTGTTTTCATTCAGCGACACTGAGTCAAAATCTTTGAATTCACAACCAAACAGCATTGTGGGTCTAACTAAAAAAGATGGACTGCTGAGTTTCCAAAAGGCAGCTCACATTACCTTCTGAAGGGCAATTAGGGATGAGCAATAAACATTGGCCCAGCCAATGGTGCCCTTGGCTCACGTATGAATTAAAAAGGAAAGTCAAGAAAACAAGTTTTCTCTGTGAAACTTACAGACCTCAAGGGTTTGGTTAGAACTCTGAAGGTTAAACGAATGAGGAAGCCTAAGCTCACAAATATGTGAGTGGTCAAGAGAAAATGCCTCACAGCTCAGATGATTGGAACAGAGAAGAGAAAGTTAAGTCAAACATACAGATTTTACGCAGAAGGGTAATTTTTGTGGATTTTGATTAAAGGTAAAATCAGAAAGGGATCCAGAGATCTGGAAAGGAGCTTATGTAACATCTCTGTTTAAGAAGGAAGGGAGGCACAAGACAGGAAGCAATAGTCTGGTTAGCCTGACCTCGAGTATTGGTAAGATTTTACAGTCCATTATTAAGGATGAGATCGTGGACTACTTGGAAGTGCATGGTAAAATGGGTTTGAGTCAGCATGGCTTTATCAAGGGAAGGTCATGGCTGACAAATCTGTTAGAATTCTTTGAGAAGATAATGAGCAAGTTAGACAGAGGTGAGTTGGTGAACGTGATCTATTTGAATTTCCTGATTGCCTTTTACAAGATGCTGCACAAGACACTGCTAAATAAGATACGAGCCCAATGTTTTCGGGGCAAAGGACTGGCATGGATAGGGTATTAGCCAACTGGCAGAAAGCACAGCATGGCAATAAAGAGGTCTTTTTCAGGATGGCAACTATTGACTGGTGGAGCTTGCAGGGGTCCATGCTGAAATGACAAATATTCACGTTATATATTAACAATCTGGATGAAGGAACTGACGGCATTGTTGCTAAGTTTGCAGTTGACACAAAGATAGGAGGAGGGGCAGGCAGTGTTGAGGAAGCTGGGAGAATGCAGAAGGACTTGAACAGGCTAGGCGAGCAGGTGAAGAAGTGGCAAATGGATTGCAGTGTGGGAAAGTATGATGTTATGCACTTTGGCAAGAAGAATAGAGGTGTAGACTGTTTTCTAAACTAGGAAAGGTTTTGAAAATCTGAAGCACAAAGGCATTCCTAGTTCTGGATTCTCATAAAGTTGAGGTTGAGTTGATCCTGGGATGAACGGCTTGTCATATGAGCAACGTTTGTAGATTCTGGGTCTTTGTTTTATTTATTCATTTTGTGGGATATAGGCGTCACTGGCTGACCAGCATTTATTGTCCATCCCTAGTTACCTTTGAGAAGGAGATGGTGAGCTGCCTTCTTGAACTACTGCAGTCCACCTATACTCGATGGAGTTTAAAACGAAGAGGGGACATCATATTGAAGTTTACAGAATACAGGGAGGTCTAGATAGAGTGGTCGTGGAGAAGATATTTTCATGAGTAGCAGAGAATAAGACCCAAGGGCTTGGCCTCAGACTGAAGGAGTGATCCTTTAGAACTGAGATGAGGAGAAATTTCTTCAGCTAGATGGTGGGTAATCTGTTGAACTCATTACTGCAGAGAGATGTGGAAATCATCTCATTGAGTGTATTTAAGGCAGAGATAGATAGGTTCTCAATTAGTGAGAGGATTAAGGGAGAAGACAGGAGAATGGTGTTGAGAAACATATCTGTCAAGATCAAGTGGTGGGGCAGACTAGGTGGGTCAAATGGCCTAAATCTGCTCCTATGTCTTAATGTCTAAAGTGATGATATTGGGGAGAAATTGCAATTTTGTTTTGCTTTGTTTTGAAATCTTTCAAGTTGTATGCTTCTTATTTATCTTGGTTTGTTTAATTTTATTTCTTTTTTTTTAGGTGCAAATAACCTCATGTTTTATTGTTGATACCAAACACACAGCTTTGTGTTTTGGTGAAAGACAACTCATTTAAATTTTAAAAAATTATCAAGCCAGATTTCATAATGGATCTGCCTTGACCAGTACAAATATGAGCCAGAATCATAGCATTAGGTACTTAGTTGCTTAGAGAAAAGCAAAACATGCAAGAAAGATGTGGGCTACACTCAATTTTCTTCTCATCCATTAGTCCTTGTGCTACCATCTCAGCAGAGAGAGCTAAAAAACCCGCAACTATATCAGAGCATGTGGAAGCACATTTTACGACAGAATATCCAATGGCATAACAAACAAGTAGTTATTAATCTTGATGGATTTGCAGACAGGCTTAATCCCAAAACGTGAAGATTTATAAGGTATTACATGGAAAACAGCATAAAAAAGTTGATGAACAAGTAGCAAAAAAAGGCTACTTCTATTGAAATTCAACAAACTATCCATACAGGCATTGTTTCATCTTGAGAATTAACAGAGATTCAAAAGGGGGACTCCTGTAGCCACCCTGCAGTTTAGTGGTGGGTCAGGCAGTGACAAGGCTCAAATCTGCTGTAAATGCAAACACAGGGACTGTGACTGTGGGTAGATAAGGGGATGGGTGGGGAAAAATCACCACTAGATTCAATAGAAAATAGAGAAACAGTCAAGGGTCAGCTTCATCATTTACCTACTGGCTGCTGCTGCTGATATATATCCTTTGCCTCTCTTTTAATTTTTCCATCCTCCACTTACACCTTTGATAAAGATTGCTAGCTAACTATGATATCTTTTAAAGTTGTAGACATTTGTGTTCCCCCAACATCCTTACCTCTGTTATTCCTTTAATTATCTGAATTCCTTTAAATTTCACAATACCCTCTTCCATGACAACTGTATTATCTGTACCTGTCCAAGCTTGCAAGTGGCATTATGAATAATTATGCAAATAGGCCAATTAACAAATATTAAATGCTATTAGCAAATTACAGATGTGCCAGGATCTGTACCTCTCAGAATGGTATCATATCAGGACATTAGAATCTGTGAGTATGATGAGTATATTTTAAGGTGTTATGTAGATTCTATTTGTATGCACTGTGAGCACTGCAGCCATATTTACAGATAAGTACTCAATCAAGATAATATTTCATTAAATCTGAATCCTTTGTAGGACAGAGATTAATGACTGAATAAGAAAAGTGGCTGTATAAGACAGCTGAATGCATAAGCACAAAAATTCAACAGAATATGATAATGGACTGCAGCTATTTTTATGAGGTCAGTACATTAATTTAAATACATAGTACAATACTATGTATATACAAAAAAGACTTGATTTAATTTTTCTTTCAAAGCTAAAACGTCACTCAAAAGCCACTTTCCCAGCATTGCTGAGGAAAGAATAGTGCAAAATGTTTTGGAAGTCCACATTAACTAAGTATTTTCCATGTAAGTGGAAATCAGACTTTGGGGTGCTCTTAACTCTAATAATAACCATTATCACAATTCGGTGCCATTTAGAGATATCATAAGATAAAGAAAGACTTGCGAATAAAGAATGTATGTAAGCAGAATTTCTATTTATTCAACTTACAGGTTGTTGTCTCTCATTTTCCACAATGGCAAAGATTTGGCGTAAGACCCTCCACCTCACTGCACGATTGTCAATGCCTAAAGGAGACAGCAAGTCAATATTATACATACATTAAATTGAACTACTTACATCCATGTTGCTAACACTTTACTCCCAGGAGCAATGACCAGAGATGTGGATGATTGAGATCTGTTTGACTAACATATGGTATTCCTGGTTTTCCTGCCATTGAAGTCAATTGACAGAAAATTGGGATAACCAAAAATTGAATGCTTTAATTTCTGTATATAACCCTTAATTCCAAAACTGCGAAGAATGCCTCAGGAAATATTTTATTCCATAAGAGTCAGATTGCATTGATTTATTATTGTTCTGGGCTTTATGAGGTAATGATCTGATAAATGTGTCATTAAAACTCACAAAGGCCAGAGTTACTCACTCTAGCCTCTGGAACCCAGGGAAGGATTTTCTTGTGCATTTTGGGACACTGATGTTGCTCTCAAATGAGGCTGTACTATCCAGCAGTCAGAGCAATACTGTGTGATATTAGTGGAGGTGGCCTCCTGTCAGAAGGCCAGCAGTTTTAGGACTTCAAAATCCCACCAAGGAGACCTATGGACTGCTGACGTAGGTCTGCATTGAATGTGGGAGTACTGCAACAGGGAGGTGACCAATCTGTTCAGCATTCAATAAATAATTATCTAGACTAGTTAAGCAAACAGGATGGAGGAGAAGACTGTTGGATTTGCTGCAGTTTTTAAAAGAATGATCTTTATGGCTCTGATGGCTATCCCTGCGTGCTTTCAGGAAAGACTAGCTCCATTAAGCTGGAAGCCACCTTGAGTGAGCTGCTAGCTTCCCAATGTAGCAAAGGGCTGTTCAACTGTGAAAAGTGTTGATATGCTGATAAATCTCCACTAACTGCAGGTTTAAGTATACATCAGCTGCCTATCTCTGGGAGCTTATCAGAAAATGTCCTGACTGAGATCCAATTTTTTCCAGGATCCAACTCCCATCTTGCCTTCCACCTCCAACCCAGCTCCAGGAACTGGGAAAAACCTACATCGCGTGTTTCTTCCCTGCAGCTAAGTTGTGTGCCACAAAACTTTAACTAATGCTGTTCATTTCAGTGATAAAAAAAACAACAGAAGTTCTTTGAACAGTGATAGAGTAGTTTCGCTGATGGAAGTTTTTAATAACCTCATTGATGTGGACATTCTAGGCTCCCTGTAATCTGATGGAAAATGATTGGTCTATGTAATTTTTATTCACTTACAGATATTTAGTTACACCTTAACTTAAAGCTGGCTATTTAGAAACTTAAAAAAAACTTCAAAATGAATTGTGAAATTTCCATCCATCTTCATTCTTATTAAAACTTTTTTTTGTAGTTTATACCTGCAACATGTCATTTTCATTTAAATCAATATTTCTTACATAGCTCACAGCAGAACAATTGAAGAATTAAATACAAATTCTGAGTCTGCTATTGGAATACTTGTGGGAAGATTTACCTTTATTTAGCTGGTTAAGGAAATCACAGAATCACAGAAGTGTTATGGTACAGAAAGATCATTTATCTCCTCGTTCCTGAATTGGCTCTTTAAGCAAGCATTATTATCTGATATCAATCTGCTGCTTTTTCCCTGTACCCTTGTACATTTAATTTTAGATTGTCCTCTTGAATGCCTCAATTGGAAAAAAATATATAATATTCAAAATAAGAAATTGAACACTTTTCAAAAAACAATTTTTTTTACATTAATAAGAATAAAGGATATGTATTTTGTGGCATTTAAAGAAAGCTCACTGAATGTATCCAATTATTATGAAATACTGATGTATCCACCTAAGTGCACTTCAGGGATAGTTTATTTGTTTGTGTTAGTTAAATAGTAATTCAGAGATCTGAATAAAGGCAGGTGGAGGCAGGTTTTATTGTATGTGGGAAGTTAAATCCCCTGAAAATGATGTCAAGTTGGGATCTTGACTTTATCCTGCCATCTTCCAGCTTTACACAGAGTAGGTTTGTCCAGTGATGAGTCTTTTTGGATCTGGCAGGAAAGCAATTGAAATGATTAAAAAGGCAATCAAGAGCCTATTTAACTACAATGTCCTTCTCTCTCAAATAAGCAGACAAATCTATCAAACAAAAATGAAATACTGTGAATACTGGTAATTTGCGACAAACACAGAAAATGCTGGAGAAACTCAATAATTCTGACAGCATGTGTGGTGAGATAAACAGTGTTAACATAATTTGTTGATACATTCAACTCTCAGATGGTGAATTTGTTTGGAAGTATTGCCAGCTTTTTCTTTCACAGACTGCAATTGTTACTCCACAACGCACTTCTTGTAACATATTGCAGCCAAGGTTTTTTTTTGAATTAGCTACCAATTTTGTTTCTCAAGCTATTTCAAATGTTTCAAATCTTCTTGGAATTTGCTGTCAAAAACATTTGCATATTTCAAAGTTCTCATTTTCCACTATGTCCTGGGTTCAGATTTTTTTGTTAGAACATTTTTACTGGTATTTACTGCTGAGAGGATTGATCCATAAATAACTTGCAGCTTTTCATGCCATGCATTTCCATCTGTTTTTGTTAAGCATTCACTTTCTCCAACATTACTCTGAGCTCAAGCCAATGTTTCTGTAGCTGCTCCTATGGAGCTTGATTTGTTTTAGATATGGACTGCTTCAGGGTTTCCTGTAAGCTGACAACTGCTTCATTGAATTGATGATGCCGTGTTTGTGGTTCATCCTGCTTTTTTTAAATTTAATTTTTAATTACATTACAGTGTGGAAATAGGCCCTTCGGCCCAACAAGTCCACACCGACCCGCAACCCACCTATACATTTACCCCTTACCTAACACTACGGGCAATTTAGCATGGCCAATTCACCTGACCTGCGCATCGTTGGACTGTGGGAGGAAACCAGAGCACCAGGAGGAAACCCACGCAGACACGGGGAGAACGTGCAAACTCCACACAGTCAGTCGCCTGAGGCGGGAATTGAACCCGGGTCTCTGGCGCTGTAAGGCAGCAGTGCTAACCACTGTGCCACCGTGCCTGCTATCTTTCTTTCTCTTTCAGCACTGCATTAATCTTTGTGAACTGAATAGAGGTAACCCTCAAAGTCTTCATGAGCTCTGAGGGTCTCTAGTTTGGATTTATCCTGAGCTAATGCTTCAGCCTTTTCCTCTGGAACTCACATTTGTTTTTCCCCTCCAGAACTGAAAACAGAGGTTTTGCTTCTACTAATTCAGAAGAATTTGCTTCACATTTCTTTCACCTTCAGTTAAGATAGTAAAAGTGAATATCTGCTGCAGTTTCTGTTGTCCCTCCAATGTCTGACTAATTCCATGGATGATGACTCGTGTTAGGTCATGACATGCTGGTATACCTGTAATTACTGGTCCAGCTATATAATGGTATACAGCATCTATATTAAGTAGATTGGTTGTATTTGCTGAATAGCACGAAAGATCCTGCACATAGAACTGGCAATCTTCGAATGCTGAATGATTTGCATTTATTGATTTTTTTAAAAATGTCTTTTTCTTGTGGATGCATTTTGTTTTAGATTGGCAGGATTAGTGTATTAACATTTTCCCTCTGTCAGTCTTAGTCATTAATGCAAAATCACAAACTTTCTGAAGATAGATAATTTAAGTTTTTGCAAACACCTCAAGAGGTGTGATGATACTGATATTTTCTATTAGAGTGATAGTGTGAAACGTGTTCACCATTTTGAGTTTCATAAGTCATAGACTCCCTACAGTGTGGAAACAGATCGTTTGGCCCAACAAGTCCACACCAACCCTCCAAATAGTAACCCACCCAATTCCATTTTCCTACCTTATTATCCTATAATTACCCCTGACTACTGCACCTAACCTGCACAGCCCTGAACATTATGGGCAACTTAGCATAGCCAATCTATCTAACAAGCATATCTTTGGATTGTGGGAGGAAACCGGAGTATCTGGAGGAAACCCATGCAGCCTCGGGGAGAATGTGCGAACTTCACACAGATAGTTGCCCGAGGCTAGAATCAAACTCGAGTCCCTGGCACTGTGAGGCACCGTGCCAACCCTTGTGTGTATCATAAGATTTTGGTTTTCTGAATTCACTTCATGTATAAACCTCTGGCAGAAACCAGCCGGTCTTATCGTAGATATTCCTTGGATACAGTTTGTACAGGTTGGTGCACAGCTGTTTGTAGCTGCAGTCAGGAGGTGAGTTACGCTCTGCAAGATTCCTAGCCTCTGACCTGCCTGTGGAGGCCCTAGACACTGCATATGTGGATTATAAATACATGGTGATGATGATGGATTATTAAACACTGTGTACTTCATAGACATTGTGTGTGTATGGAATATAGATTCACAGGCTAGTTAGGGAGTGGAGAGATACCAGAGAGTTGTACAGGGAGGATGGGTGGCAAGAGTCTTGAAGGGGAGGGAGACCTAGGGGACAGGGAGGGAGAGGAGTCTGAGATCCTTCACGTAGAGGGGAAAGAATGGGACTGGGGAGGAGAGTGTGGAACCCTGGGTCTGGGGAATTCAAGTGAAGGAAATCTTGGTGCCTAGGAATAGGTGTTAGTTGTTTGTGCAAGAATGTCTCAGGCCAAACCTGAGATTGGAAGTTGATGGAGGAGCTGCTAGCAGCTCAGGACCAGGATCTGTGCAAGTAAATTTGTGCAGGGCCCGAAAAGACTAGCTTGAGCATTGGGTGGTGCCAGCCAGCAGAAGTGACTTCAATACAAAATTGGAAAGTGCAAGGGTGATCAGCAACATGCAGGCTCTGACAAATTGTTTGGGTGATACAGTCCATCTTTAAAAATTTATTTTAAAGCATTTCTCAATATATTTTTATCTCTAATTCTTCCAATCCCTTTCAGGTATGTCGCTGGATTCTCCTGTTTTGTTGGACAGTAGCACAGCTTCGTTATTGGGCAGAATCATACCATTTGCTAACTCCTTCCAAAAACATATCAAGGTGCTTATCATGTCAGATGGTGTACTGCAAGTGGAGAGGCAATGCATCTTCTCAAACTACTGTCAACCCATGACCCCAGCTTGAGGATTCCCCAGCAACCAGGTACTTGGTCAAGTGATCATGTAGGTATTGGCTGTTCAGAAGGGAGTACCAGGATTTTGACACCATGACATTGAATGTTTGTTGATATAATTATAATTCAGGATAGTGTGTAACTTGGAGGTGTACCCTCAGGTTGTGGATTCCCATGCACCAGCTGTCCTTGTATTTCTAAGTGGTAAAAGTTGTGGTTTGGAAGGTGTCATTGCAGGACGCTGGCAAGTTGTTGAGTCTTTCACTTTCATTATTCATTAATTTCAAATTTTATTCTACTGCTGTCTTATTTCTCCCAATGTTTACATTGTTCCTTATATTAACAGTTGGTTTATTCACCATTCCTACCCTAATGCCTCCAACAGAATATTGTTTGCTTTTCCTGCCCAGAGTTATCCTCAGTCACTTGGCAGTGTTGCCACTGCCGCATCAGAGAATGATCAGAAAGAAATGTAACATATAAAGTGAAAGGACTGTGGGAAAATCTTGGAAAAGAAGAAGTAGCATGTACATAGTAAAGTTTGTTTATTTTGCTTATGTAATAACTCTATAGTATTTGATATGTATGCCACACAGATTGCAGCTTCCAAATAACCTTCAAGATCTGCAGGTTAGGAAACCAGAACATGTTAGGAAACCAGCTCTTATTTTCTTGTCAATTTTTTTTGGAAAGTGGAGATGAAATATAGGGAACACTGTGTCTGAAAGAATCCCAGCTGTTGTTTCTCCATCAGTGGAGTGTGTGTGTGAGAGAGACAGAAGAAGAGGGATGTGTTTGCATAAGTGAATGAGAGAGAGAGAGGAATGTGTGTGTGGAGGAGAGGGGTTGCCTTGGACCTGTGTGAGCGAGGGAGAGGGGTCTGTTTATGAGTGTATTGGAATCAGAGGATCAGGAACACTCTGCTCAGAAATGTCTGTAGTAAGCTGTGCTTGCTGTTTGTGAACAGTGAGGGGCATAATCCGAAAACAAAGTCTTTCACAAGCTGAATTCTGTGAAGGGTTTCTAAGCTGTTGTCAGGCACTGACTTTGTTTCTTCATGATCATTTTACACTTTGAGGGCTTATCCATTACTTGTCTTCCGTATCCACACAATATACTTTGCATCTATCTGAGTAACCAGGGGCTAAACAAAGAGAAGGTAGCAAAGGAATAGCAGAAGATGAACAGCCACATCTTGGACAA
The DNA here is from genome assembly GCF_037043375.1 of Chiloscyllium plagiosum. Lineage (NCBI taxonomy): Eukaryota > Metazoa > Chordata > Chondrichthyes > Orectolobiformes > Hemiscylliidae > Chiloscyllium > Chiloscyllium plagiosum. Next base: position 81,592,499 of record NW_028270142.1, on the reverse strand, counting down.
AATGCAGGCCCAAAATGAGATACAATATACCTCAGACACTTAAACTATGTGTTATTATTATTAGAATTAGTTTATCAGTATTTTCACTCACTACACGTGTTTCATAGTTTTGTTGTTTTCTTGCCTTAGCGTTCCTTAATAAAGACATTTGCATTTTATATTTTCAAAAAGATCAGAATTTCACATTTTGGTGTATCCTTTCCTTGGATTTCTTAAAGTTAAAATTGTTTGTTGTTACAAGATCACAGAACAGGGACAAGGGGTCAGCTTTATTGAAAAGATACTCAGCTGTGGGGTTTTAAAACATAAGCTTGAGCCTGGACATGGAAAATGACAATACTAACACCAGAACTGTGTCACACACTTACTTAACTTTCTGTTCTATGTACAATAAGTGGTTTTAGCTTTGCTTGTGCAACACCTTTACCAAGATGAAGTCCAGAATGCTTTGAATTGGAAGTAAACTAGCACAACTTAGATCCCTTCTTCAGAGCATGGTACCTAAAGAATGCTGTTCCTTCAGAATCCAATTTTTTGAAGACATTTTGTATTCTGGTTACTCTGGATATTCACTCCTGTTAATTCTTCCGAGTGTGAAAGTTGTATTCTGGATTTGCTGCTAATGATATTGCTAAATTGTATGTTTCCTTTACATTATGCATGTAAAATCATACTTTGGGTGACTATTTGCCCAGGGGTCCTCCATGCTATTGTAGCACCAGAGGCACATTGGAAACATTTGTTAAAAAGAACAGTCTTGGGTTTCAATTACACGTCCATCACTCCACAGAACATCTGGCCTTTATTCCTACACATTGTTTTTCAGAAATACAGTGTACCTTTTTACAATGCCACCTGGTGGCAAAAAATATTAACTATAGAAATTTCATTAAAGTTACTGCTAGATTAATTTTTAAAAGAAGATTTTGTACTGGTCCTGTTCAAAATACCAGGTCCAGGAAAATGCGTTGTGAGATAAATTCCCATATCAGACAGAAGTTAAAAATGAGGAAATTAGAAACAAAAGTGTTTCCTGGGATGTTTAAAGGAAATAGAGGCATACAATACTCTACCAAAGATTTTTGATGACGTCATTTATATCGTCATGGAGATGTACAGCATGGAAACAGACCCTTCAGTCCAACCCGTCCATGCCGACCAGATATCCCACCCAATCTAGTCCCACCTGCCAGCACCTGGCCCATGTCCCTCCAAACCCTTCCTATTCATATACCCATCCAAATGCCTCTTAAATTTACAATTGTACCAGCCTCCACCACATTCTCTGGCAGCTCATTCCATACATGTACCACCCTCTGTGTGAAAAAGTTGCCCCTTAGGTCTCTTTTATATCTTTCCCTTCTCACCCTAAACCTATGCCCTCTAGTTCTGGACTCCCCGACCCCAGGGAAAAGACTTTGTCTATTTACCCTAACCATGACCCTCATAATTTTGTAAACGTGTAAAAGGTCACTCCTCAGTTTCCGACGCTCCAAGGAAAACATCCCCAGCCTGTTCAGTCTCTCCCTATAGCTCAAATCCTCCAACCCTGGCAACATCCTTGTAAATCTTTTCTGAACCTTTTCAAATTTCACAACCTCTTTCTGATAGGAAGGAGACCAGAATTGCACGCAATATTTCAACAGTGGCCTAACCAATGTCCTGTACAGCCGCAACATGACCTCCCAACTCCTGTACTCAATACTCTGACCAATAAAAGAAAGCATGCCAAACGCCTTCTACACTATCCTATCTACCTGCGACTCCACTTTCAAGGAGCTATGAACCTGCACTCCAAGGTTTCTGTGTTCAGCAACACTCCCTAGGACCTTACCATTAAGTGCATAAGTCCTGCTAAGATTTGCTTTCCCAAAATGAAGCACCTCACATTTATCTGAATTAAACTCCATCTATCACTTCTCAGCCCATTGGCTCATCTGGTCAAAATTGTGTTGTAATCTGAGGTAACCCTCTTTGCTGTCCACTACACCTCCAATTTTGGTGTCATCTGCAAACTTACCAACTGTACCTCTTATGCTCGCATCCTAATCATTTATGTAAATGACAAAAAGTAGAGCAGCGATCCTTGTGGCACTCCACAGGTCACAGGCCTCCAGTCTGAAAAACTACCCTCCACCACCACCCTCTGTCTTCTACCTTTGAGCCAGTTCTGTATCCAAATGGCTAGTTCTCCCTGTATTCAATGAGATCTAACCTTGCTAATCAGTCTCCCATGGGGAACCTTATCAAATGCCTTACTGAAGTCCATATAGATCACTTCTACCACTCTGCCCTCATCAATCCTCTTTGTTACTTCTTCCAAAAATTTCAATGGGTTTCAATAGGTTAAAAGACAATTGGCTACAATTCTGCAGGGAAGGAATGTTCCTCCCACGTTATTGGATTTTATGATTCCAGGATATTGTTATTAAATGAAGAAACATTGATCAATCCATTTCAGAAAATAACCTCAAAAAGAGTTTTCATTTTTTTCTATAACTCTGCAATTTTCTCTCTTTCTGTCCTTGCTAAGATGTGTTCCATACATTGCAGGCACTTTCTGCCTCCTTAACCCAGAAAATATTGAGTTTTTCAGCAAAGGTCACTACACTAATTGTTCCTTTGGGGACATTACAACAATCTTGATATTATCCTTAGCTAGCAACCACACATACACGATTCCAGCAGATGTCACTGGATAGCAATCAGATGTAAGCACCAGATGATCTTCTTTTTTCCCTAGCCTAGCAGTGCAAAGGCTAATACAACCATGCCAGCTTATGTCAGCTAGCTCAGCCCAGGAAGAAATACATAGTTTGTTTATTCAGTGCATTAACCAGCCAAACCATAGTTGGAGCTATGAAAAACAAAAGGCAGAATGATTAGTCATAGTGTTTTTTTTTTAAGAAATAAATGAATCCCAGGGCTCAGTTAATAACTTACCATTTACTTGTCCAGAGTTCAGCCAATTAAACCAAACTCTCTCTCAAAGTAAGTAATATTGAATTACCACTGTGTGTATAATTATTTTCCATTTTCACCTTCTTATACATATGAAACTAGATAGGCATTGCCACCGAACATGTTCAGACAGACAAAACATTGTTGTAAAGAAAGCAGTTGCTATAGTGATGAAAAATAATCCTTGCCAAGCAGGCATCAGTTGTTCACTTTTATGGAAGCTAATAGCTATTGACAAAGATATTTAATCCCATGATATTTGAACATATCTAGGAACAGAATAGTCAGACAAGAGTTATTTCTGTAGTAAAGCTGCATAAATTAAAGTGTGAGACTAGAAAATTGAATGTTCTAATTGATCAGTTCTTAGTTGACAGCATTTTCAATTATCATTTCAGTTTTCATTAAATTATAATATTGAAACTTCTGAATATTTTAAGCAAAATCCCCAAATATACAAAGAATACTAAAGCTGAACTAAATAAGGTGAACAAAATTTATTAAATCACCTCTCTCCATTGAATTAAACTGAATTATGACACTGAAACATTTTACTGAATACTCCAGATGCTGAGTGTACTGGACTGAAATTGTATGATTTTGCAATTTACCATGTCAATATTATTTGAGCTAAAAAATCACACAACACCAGGTAATAGGCCAACAGGGTTATTTGGAAGTACTAGCTTTCCGAGCACTGCTCCTTCATCAGATAGCTACCAGAAGAAGGAGCAGTGCTCTGAAAGCTTGCACTTCCAAATAATTCAGTAGGACTATAACTTGTTGTTGTAGGATCTTTAACTTCTTTCACCCCTGTCCAACACCGGCACCTCCCCATCAATATTATTTGAAATTTGCTTTTGGCTTGAGATATTAATTGTACATGAATTATATTTAATAGTTTGCAGGTATCCAATAAAACACAACATGATGGCATTGCAAGGAGAGTCTTGAGAAGGTTACAGAATGCTGGTTTGAGACTAAATGATAAGCCTGAATTCTGAAAGCCAATTATAACATTTTTGACCCACAGTGTTCAGTCTGTAGGAATCACAGCAGACTCAGAGAAAATGGAAGCCACCAGGACATTTACATCCCCAGATTTATGGAACTCCAAACATGTATGGGAATTGGGAACTATATGAGAAGATTTTGTATCCCACATAGCCAAGCTAATTAATCATGCAGGGAAAGGAAAAAGAATTGCTTAGGTAACCTTTGAAACAAGGGGGAGAATATTTCAGGGTACTGAAAAATGTGACCATTAACAGGAAAGTTGGGAAATTGGGGTGAAATTGGCAGTGAGGAGATTCTCAACATTGAAGGCAAAACGTTTGCTTTACCAAGCATATATTGAATGGCTAGATAAGAATATCATTAATGAGCAATGAGAGGCCCGGTTGCATCTATTTCCATGGATTAGCATGGTCAAATCGGCATGAGGAGGGAAGAAGTGTTGGGTATTCTGAAAGGCATTAAAGTGGACGAGTCCAGATGGGATCTATCCCAGGTTACTGAGGGAAGCAAGAGAGGAAATAGCTGAGGCCTTAATAGGTATCTTTGCAGCATCCTTGAACACAGGTGAGGTCCCAGAGGACTGGAGAATTGAGAATGTTGTCCCCTTGTTTCAGAAGAGTAGGAGGGATAATCCAGGTAATCATAGACCAGTGAGCCTGACATCAGTGGTAGGGAAGCTGCTGGAGAAGATACTGAGGGATAGGATCTATTTACATTTGGAAGAAAATAGACATATCAGTGATAGGTAGCATGGTTTTGTGCAGGGAAGGTCATGTCTTACCAACTTAATAGAATTCTTTGAGAAAGTGACAAAGTTGATTGATGAGGGAAAGGCTGTAGATGTCATATACATGGACTTCAGTAAGATGTTTGATAAGGTTCCCAATGGTAGGCTGATGGAGAAAATGACATTGCATGGAGTCCAGGGTGTACCAGCTAGATGGACAGAGAACTGGCTGGGCAGCAGGAGGCACAGTAGTAGTGGAAAGGAGTTTCTCAAGATGGAGAACTGTGAGCAGTGGTATCCCACAGGGATCCATGTTGGGACCACTGTTGTTTGTGATATACATAAATGACCTGGAGGAAGGTCGAGGTGGTCCGATTAGCAAGTTTGCAGATGACACTAAGATTGCTGGAGTAGCAGGCAGTGAAGGGGACTGTCGGCAAATGCAGCAGAATATAGATATTCTGGGGGCGGAACCTGATTGAGGTCTACAATATCATGACAGTTGGGCAGAGAAATGGCAGGCAAATGCAAGGTGATGCATTTTGGAAGATCCCATTCTATAGCAAACTATACAGTAAATGGAAATGCCCTGGGGAAAATTGACATACAGAGAGAGCTGGGTGTTAAGGTCCATTGTACTCTGAAGGTGGCAAAGCAGGTCGATAGAGTGGTCCATAAAATATTCAGCATGCTTTCCTTCATCAGATGGGGTATTCCGTAGAAGAGTTGGCAGGTCATGTTACAGTTGTATAGGTCTTTCGTTCGGCCACATTTGGCATAGTGCATATAGTTCTGGTCACCACATTACCAAAAGGATGTGGATGCTATGAAGAGAGTGCAGAGGAGGTTCACCAGAATGTTGCCTAGTATGGAAGGCACTAGCTATGAAGAAAGGTTGAGTACATTAGGATTACTTTCATTAGAAAGAAGGATGTTAAGGGGGCGGAACCTGATTGAGGTCTACAATATCATGAGAGGTATAGACAGGGTGGATAGCAAAACGTTTTTCCCAGAGTGGGGGATTCAATTACTAGAGGTCATGAGTTCAAGGTAACAGGGGAAACATTCAAGGGAGATATGCTTGGAACATTCTTCACGCAGAGGATGGTGGTTGCCTGGAATGCATTGCCAGTGGAGGTGGTAGAGGCGGGCAAGATAGCATCATTTAAGATGTATCTAGACAGATACATGAATGGGCAGTGAGCAGAGGGATACAGACCCTTAGAAAACAGGCAACTGGTTAAGATAGAAGATCAGGATCGGTGCAGGCTTGGAGGGCCGAAAGGCCTGTTCCTAGGCTGTAATTCGCTTTGTTCTTCCTTTATTACCTCATTTATATGCAGTTTCCTATTCTCCCATCTAGTAGATAGAAACTATATATCAATAATTCCTAACATGAAAGTCAGAGCAGATACCTGGCAAATCCAACTCATTGTTTGATCTGCTGGCTCTTTGAACAACAGTCTTCAACATCTCATTGCACATTGTACAATCTATGCTTTATGAGCATTCCCACACCCTCTAATCATGGATATTGACACTGGACATTTACCACCTCACCACTGTCTCATGACATATCTCTAATTCAATTACAATACAATAGGCATCAAATTCCTTGCTGTGAAATCACACAACCAACCTGGTAATTCTCTGTTTTACACACAGTTCTTTCTTCTTGCAGTCCACATTTTTCAAAAATAAAATGATACAGATCTTAATGGTCCGAAGGGCATGCAAGAGCACCATGAGGGTGTCATGCTTTAGCAATGAGACGAACTTTGGAAAATGATATGAGATATTTCCAGAGACCTAATGGAGAGAAACCCTTCATGAAACCAAAACTCAACAGAAATGATACCTAACTGATTTCTGGTAAAAATCAGCCCAAAGTCAGGCATGATTTTGGACTGAGCATGAACAGCACTCACTTGACCAAATGAAAGCCATGCTTCTTTTGCTCCTGACCTTCCAACTATAACAGTGGCAGATGCATTATCCAGTGTTGTGGAAGCAGTCTCATTTCAGGTTCAATATGATAGCAACAGCTGTCTTTACATCTCCAAAGCTATGACTGACACAGAACAAAGATAAGTGATCTTGAGAAAGCAGCGCTCATAGAAACTTTGGTGTACAAAAATACTTTGACCTCATCTTAAGATTAGTGGTAAATTTTTGGTAACTTTATTGAAAAGTAGCTTTTAAAGAAGCCTCCTAGAATCCATAAATTTCAGTGGTGACTGATGCCATATGATGCTATTACAGAATATGTGTAAGAATGTGGTGCTGGAAAAGCATAGCAGGTCAGGCAGCGTCCGAGGAGCAGGAGAATTGATGTTTCAGGCATAAGCCCTTCATCAGGAATGAGGAGATGAAGAGCTTATGCCTGAAACATCGATTCTCCTGCTCCTTGGATGCTGTGTGACCTGCTGTGCTTTTCTAGCACCACACTCTTGACTCTGATCTTCAGCATCTGCAGTCCTCACTTTTCCCAGAATATGTACAAAGTAAAGGTTTACCCATCAGCAGGCCAGAGAAGGAAGGCAGGAAAAATTGTGAAAGAAGTTGAAGTCTTTGCAGCATTAAGAACTCGATATTCATTAGCCACAGAGAAGACTTTTCAAGAGTTTTGAATCCCAATTGCATGATGTAGAACGTGTACAAATTCACATGTTCTGCTTTAAAGGCTGGCCAAATATGTCCACAAGGCGGTTAAATTATTGTTCCCAAGGAGATTTGAAAAACATCCAAGCAAATACTGGGTCGCATCATACAGTCATAGAATAAAGCAGAGAAAAAGGCCATTTGGCCTATTAGCAGGATAGGGCTGCATAGTAGTTCAGTGGTTAGCACTGCTGCCTCACAGCACCAGGGACCTGGGTTTGGTTCCACCCTCAGCTAACTATCTGTGTGGAGTTTGCATATTCTCCCTGCATCTGCATGGGTTTGCTCCGGTTTCTTCCCACAATCCAAAGATGTGCAGTCTAGGTGAATTGGTCATGCTAAATTGCCCATAGTGTTCAGGGATATGTAGGTTCGATGCATTAGTCAGGGGTATATATATAGGGTAGGGGAATGGATCTGAGTTACTCTGGACTTGTTGGGCCGAAGGGCCCATTTCCACACTGTAGGGATTCTAATTCTGAAAAGCCTGTGCTGGTCAAAAACAGTTAATTAACTATAATTGGCTCATAGTCTTGTTATCACAAAAGTACATCTAAATATTTCTTAAATGTTATGACGGTTTCTGTCTCTACCACCCTTATAAGCACTGAGTTCCAGATGTCCACCATCCTATGGGTGAAAAACAATTTCCTCACATCCCCTCTAAACCTTCTGCTCCTTACCTTAAATCTATGCTCTTGATCATTGATTCCTCCACCAAGGGGCAAAGTTTCTTCTTGCATGGCTTATCTATGCCTCATCATTCCAAACATCTCAATCACGTCTCTCACCTCAATCTCCTGTGCTCTAAGGAAAACAATCTCGGTCTGTCCAATCTCTCTTCATAACTAAAACTCTCCAGCTTATTCAACTCCTTGGTAAATCTCCTCTGCACTCTCTCCAGTGCAATCACATCCATCCTATAAAGTACATTCTAGAATATTCTAACTGTGTCCTTACCATCTTTTTATGCAGTTTCAGCATAACTTCACTGCCCGTAAACTCCTTATCTTGTCAAATAAAAGTAAGCATCCCATATGCTTACCTAACCACTTCATCCACCTGTCCTGTCATACTAAGCAACCAGTGGACATACACACCAAGGTGCATATGATTCTCCATGCTTCTCGGGATCCCATCATTCATCATATATTCCCTTACCTTGTTTGTCCTACAAGAATGAAGTCTATTTGCTGCTTATCAGCCCACCTGACCAGCTCTTGTAATCAAACGCTATCTTTCTCATTACTTAAGCATTTTTGTATTGTTTGCAAACTTACCAATCAACCTCCCATATTTAAATCTAAATCATTGATATAAGCCTCTATGGGATTCCATTGGACACAGACTTCCAGTCAGAAAAACAACTCTTGACCATTACCCTCAGCCTTCTTCTGCTCAGCCAATTCTGGATATAATTAGCCAAGTTTCAGTGGATCTCAAGGGCTCTGAAATTTACTATCAGTCTCTCATGTGGTACCTCATCAAAAGCCTTCTTGAAGTCCAAGTAGACTGTATCAAAAGCATTACCTTCATCTACACCTCTTCCAAAATTCAATCAAGTTGGTCAGACATGACATCCCCTTAACAAAAGCACGCTGACTATTCATGATTAATTCCTCCAGTCTTCTGGTATCTCTCCTTAGCTAAAGGGTAATTGAAAATTATTCTCAGTGCCTGTATTATTTTCTGCCTTCGGGCACCACCCACGCCCTCCACCTCCTCCAAGACTTCCGTTTCCCCGGCCCCCAACGCCTCATCTATCACCATGGATATCCAATCCCTCTACACCTCCATCCGCCATGACCAGGGCCTCCAAGCCCTCCGTTTTTTCCTCTCCAGACGTTCCCAACAGTACCCCTCCACCGACACTCTCATTCGTTTGGCCGAACTGGTCCTCACCCTTAACAATTTCTCCTTTGAATCCTCCCACTTCCTCCAGACCAAAGGGGTAGCCATGGGCACACGTATGGGCCCCAGCTATGCCTGTCTCTTTGTTGGCTACGTAGAGCAGTCCATCTTCTGTAATTACACCGGCACCACTCCCCACCTCTTCCTCCGCTACATTGATGACTGCATTGGCGCCACCTCGTGCTCCCGCGAGGAGGTTGAGCAATTCATCAACTTCACCAACACATTCCACCCTGACCTTAAATTTACCTGGACCATCTCTGACACCTCCCTCCCCTTCCTGGACCTCTCCATCTCCATCAGTGACGACCGACTTGACATTTTCTACAAACCCACCGACTCCCACAGCTACCTGGATTACACCTCTTCCCACCCTACCTCTTGCAAAAATGCCATCCCGTATTCCCAATTCCTCCACCTCCGCCGTATCTGCTCCCAGGAGGAGCAGTTCCACCATAGAACACACCAGATGGCCTCCTTCTTTAGAGACCGCAATTTCCCTTCCCACGTGGTTAAAGATGCCCTCCAACGCATCTCGTCCACATCCCGCACCTCCGCCCTCAGACCCAACCCCTCCAACCGCAACAAGGACAGAACGCCCCTGGTGCTCACCTTCCACCCTACCAACCTTCGCATAAACCAAATCATCTGCCGACATTTCCGCCACCTCCAAACAGACCCCACCACCAGGGATATATTTCCCTCCCCACCCCTCTCCGCCTTCCGCAAAGACCGTTCCCTCCGTGACTACCTGGTCAGGTCCACGCCCCCCTACGACCCACCCTCCCATCCTGGCACTTTCCCCTGCCACCGCAGGAACTGTAAAACCTGTGCCCACACCTCTTCCCTCACCTCCATCCAAGGCCCTAAAGGAGCCTTCCACATCCATCAAAGTTTTACCTGCACATCCACTCATATCATTTATTGTATCCGTTGCTCCTGATGCGGTCTCCTCTACATTGGGGAAACTGGGCGCCTCCTAGCAGAGCGCTTTAGGGAACATCTCCGAAACACCCGTACCAATCAACCAAACCGCCCCGTGGCTCAACATTTCAACTCCCCCTCCCACTCTGCCGAGGACATGGAGGTCCTGGGCCTCCTCCACCGCCACTCCCTCACCACCAGACGCATGGAAGAAGAACGCCTCATCTTCCGCCTCGGAACACTTCAACCCCAGGGCATCAATGTGGATTTCAACAGCTTCCTTATTTCCCCTTCCCCCACCTCATCCTAGTTTCTAACCTCCAGCAACATGATCCCCTTGACTTGTCCGGACTTGTCCGACCTGCCCAGCTCCTTTTCCACCTATCCACTCCACCCTCTCCTCCCTGACCTATCACCTTCATCTCCTCCCCCACTGACCTATTGTACTCTATGCTACTCTATCCCCACCCCCACCCTCCTCTAGCTTATCTCTCCATGCTTCAGGCTCTCTGCCTTTATTCCTGATGAAGGGCTTTTGCCTGAAACGTCGATTTCGAAGCTTTTCGGATGCTGCCTGAACTGCTGTGCTCTTCCAGCACCACTAATCCAGAATCTGGTTTCCAGCATCTGCAGTCATTGTTTTTACCTTATTTTCTGCCTTGTCTCACTCAACTGCCTGGGGTACTTTTCTCCAGCCCTGAAGACTTATCCACTTTTAAGCCTGCAGACCTCCTCTCTGTTTTTGCTATATCACAATCCTTCGCCCTGATTTCTGTACCTACACTGCTCCCCTTTGTAGTGAACATGGATACAAAGTATTCATTTACAATCCTGCCTACATTTTCTGGCTCCTTGCACAGATTATCAATGTGGTCCTTAATGGGCCTTATTCTTTCCCTATTCTTTTACCATTAATGTAATTTATAAAATAACCTATGATTTTCCCTCATTTTATCTGAAATTATTATTTGATTGCACCTTTTTGGTATTCTAATTTCCTTTCTAAGTTTCCCTTTGCATATTCTGTACTCATCTCGGCCTTCTGCTGTTTTGAGACGTGGGTATCCGTCTCCCTTTTTATCTGTATCCAATCCGATATATCTCTTTATATCCAGAGTTTCCTAGATTTACGTTTTCTGGCCTTTTCTTTTATTGGAATACATTGGCCCTATTTATTTTTATTGGAATACTCTCCCTATTTCCTTTTTGAATGCATCCCATTGATCTGACAAAGATTTACCTAACAGCATCTGCTCACAGTTCATCCTGGTGAAATCATACCAAATCTTCTTAAAATTGGCCTTCCTCCAATTTAGAATTTAGATTTCAGGCCCATCCTTGTCCTTTTCCATAACAATCTTGAATCTAACAGAGTTGTGATAGCAGTGAGGATGTATGTCTACAAAGTACATCCTCACTGATACTTCAACTACTCATGTCTTTGTTTCCTAAAATTAACACCTGGACCACCCCTTCTCTTATAGGGTCTTCTAGACACTGGCTTAAAAAGATGCATATCAACAATTCTGCTCCTTCTAAAACATTTACATGAAGCCTTAATCATAGAATCCCTACAGCATGGAAGCAGACCATTCAGCCCATCAGCCTTCCAAACAGCATCCTACCCAGACCTACTCCGATATTCCATCACATTCCACATGGCTACTCCGCCTGGAGTGCACATCCCTGATACTGTGAGCAATTTAGCATAGCCATTTCACCTCACCTGCACATCTTTTGACTTTGCCAGAGTGCCCAGAGGAAACCCATGCAGACAATGTGCAAACTCCACAGTTATCTGAGAGTGGAATTGAACACGGGCCCCATGAAGTAGCAGTGCTAACTACTGAGACTCCACAGCTAATGTTGGGAAAGTTGAAGTAGCCTAATATACTACCCTAGTACTTTTACAATGTTCTGAAATGTATCTACATGCCTGCTCTTCAATTTCTGTTGCACTGCTAGGGAGCCCATAATACACATCTAACAACGTGATTCTTTCTTTGCTATAATACTAATATTGTAAAGATACAGATTGGTTAGCAAAAGCAAGCATATAATCCGCTCCCATACAATAAAGAGCAGCCTAATTCCTTGTAGAACATTGAAATATTTAGTCACCTCTATCCAGACTGCCTCCCTACCCCTTGTATGCAGTTTTATTGTAGTGAAGAACCTCTTGCAGCATGCTTTCCAATGTTTGACTGCTGTACATTTTGACCCAAATCATACTTTTTCCTCAAGCATAAATACTGCCTTAAGAACAATCAGCAGCCCTGTAAGCTTTGCTGAGATAGAAATTCCTGCAGATGTAGATCTTTGCTCAATTTTGAAACATCATTAAATGATGAAAATGAACTGGCATTCAATCAAAGACTGACATCAGCCTGTTGGCCCATCAAGCCCTGTAACATTTGAGAATTTCATTCAAATGCATTAAGGTTGCTCAACTGTGCTTTATAAGCATCAATTCCACCCAAGACTCTTTTACATCTGTTAAACAATTTTATTGAAATAGATCAAATAAAATGCTATGGTTTGTGTTTTGTATTATAAACCCAGAAGCCCCAAAAACTAAAGAAATTATTCCAGGATCATTATTATTAATATTTCTGCTTCCCTTACATGAGGTACTAAGAAATTATTCATTTGTAGCATTCATGTCAATGAATGTTCCAAATGAGAACCATCCACAATAACTCCAGGAATGGACAGAAGGAAACAAACAAGATTGGCTGGCATGGTGGCTCAGTGCTTAACACTGCTACCTCATAGTACCTGAGACCTGGGTTTAAGTTTGCCCTTGACTGACTGCCCAAGTGGAGTTTGCACATTGAAAAAGTATGATTTGGGTAAAAATGTACAGCAGTCAAACATTGGAAAGCATACTGCAGGAGGTTCCTCACTACAATAAAACCGTATACGAGAGGACAGGGAGACAGTCTGGATGAAGGTGACTAAATATTTCAATGCTCTACAAAGATTTAGGCTGCTCTTTATTATATGGGAGGGGATTATATGCTTGCTTTAGCTAACCAATCTGTATCTTTATAATATTAGTATTATAACAAAGAAAGAATCACGTTGCTAGATGTGTACGATAGGCTTCCTAACAGTGCAACATAAATTGTAGATAAATTTCAGAACATTGTAAGAGTACTCGGGTAGTAATATTAGGCTATTTCAACTTTCCCAACATTAGCTATGCTTGAATTGAGTTAAATTTTTGCAGATGCTTAAGGGTGGCATGGTGGCTCAGTGGTTAGCACTGCTGCCTCACAGCACCAGAGACCTGGGTTCGTTTCCTTCCTTGGGTGATTGTCTGTGTGGAGTTTGCATATTCTCCCCGTGTCTGCATGGGTTCCTTCCACAATCCAAAGATGTGCAGGCCAGGTGAATTGGCCATGCTAAATTGCCCATAGTGTTAGATTCATTAGTCAGAAGTTAATATAGGGTAGGGGAAAGGGTCTGGGTGGGTTACTGTTTGGAGGGTGCTGTGGACTTGTTGGGCCAAATGGCCTGTTTCCAAACTGTAGGGAATCCAATCTAAAGATTCAGGAATACATTGGTTGTGAGGCCTGTCAGAAACAGGTAGCCATATGCAACTTTAGCTCACATTTAGCCTGAAAACATTTAATATTCCAGTACTTCTTTTTACATGGAATCCCTACAGTATTGAAGCAGACCATTCAGCCCATCAGTTCCTCAGTAATCCAGGTTCATCCACCTAACCTAAACATCCCTGGACACAATGGACAATTTAAAATGACCATTTCATCTAACCTGCACATCTTTGGACTGTGGAAGGAAACAAGAGCACTGGGGGGAACCCACTCAGGTATAGGGAGAATGTGCAAACTCTACATGAACAATTATAAAGTCATAGAGTCATAGAGATGTACAGCATGGAAACAGACCCTTCGGTCCAACCCTTCCATGCCGACTAGATATCCCAACACAATCTGGTCCAACCTGCCAGCACCCGGCCCATATCCCTCCTTCCGATTCATATACTCATCCAAATGCCTTTTAAATGTTGCAATTGAATCAGCCTCCACCACTTCCTCTGGCAGCTCATTCCATATACGTACCACCCTCTGTGTGAAAAGGTTGCCCTTTAGGTCTCTTTTATATCTTTCCCCTCTCACACTAAAACTATGCCCTCTAGTTCTGGACTCCCTGACCCCAGAGAAAAGACTTTGTCTATTTACCCTATCCATGCCTCTCATGATTTTATAAACCTCTATAAGGTCACCCCTTAGCCTCCGCTGCTCCAGGGAAAACAGCCCCAGCCTGTTCAGCCTCTCCTTATAGCTCAAATCCTCCATTCCTGGCAACATCTTGTAAATTTTTTCTGAACCCTTTCAAGTTTCACAACATCTTTCTGATAGGAAGGAGACCAGAATTACACGCAATAGTCCAACAGTGGCCTAACCAATGTCCTGTCATCCAAGGGTAGAATCAAACCCAGGTCCCAGGTACTATGAGGTAGCAGTGCCAAGCATTGAGCCACCATGCCAGCCAATCTTGTTTGTTTCCTTCTGTCCATTCCTGGAGTTATTGTGGGTGGTTCTCATTTGAAGCATTCATTGATGAAGAAAGTAACTTCTGAGGTCACCAAAATAGGTTCTAAAGTTTAAATATTAGTTAAACTTAATTTAATGCTCAATACCATCTTGCTAAAAGAGTTAAAGGGTGAATAGGAATGACTAGACAAACATTTGAAAAAGGATTTCGTGCTTCTTTAATTATTTTCTAGGGCTAATTAAAGAAACTATCTGTCATTTTGGTGGATACTGATCAATTAACCACCTTAACCTAATACCTACCAGATCATCTGGGGGTAACCTGTCTGTGTAATTAATGTTATATTTCAACGCATGTTGCCTTTTACACTCAGTTGCTGTTAAACATGTTGGGATACTTGCTGGAACATTTTGATGGGATGGTTTTATGGAGGCTGCAAAGCTGGGAACTATCAGATCTGGTGTGAATAGGCAGGATACATAAGTTTGATTTCCTGAAACGAGGTTGAGAGTCAGAGATTAAGTCAAGGACTTGATTGCACTGTATTCATGCTATCCTGTGACAAGTTTGTGTTTGTAACACATTTGTATACCATAAATACTTATTAGCATAAAGTACTTTTTAAAATTAAGTCTTACTTTTCTAGATAAAGTTACTGGTTCACAAAACACCTGGTTCAAGTGTGTTTAAAGATGGTGTGCACCTTTGTGCAGTTGTGTTTAAGGTCAACAGGTTTCTTACAATGATTCCTGGGATGGTAGGGCTGACATATGAAGGTAGTTTGGATTGGTTAGGACTCTGTTCACTTGAGTTGAGAAGAATGAGGTCGGACCTCATAGAAACCTATTAAATTCTAACACAAATAGGCAGGGTAAAGGAAGGATATTCCTGATGACTGGGAGTTCCGAACTAGTGTTCATAGAAATTAGGAGCAAGAGTAGGTCATTCAGCATTTCAAACCTCCTCCATCATTCACTCTGATAATGGCTGAGCGTCCAACTCAGTTCCCTTCTCTTTGTTGAAGAGAGATTTCAAAGAGGAGTCTTGAGGCCCATGTTCAGCAGCAACTTCTTACCAATGCAGTATGGGAGAGATCTCTGGAAACAGACTCCAAGACACTCCGACCCTCCCAATCTGCTGCAGTGTATTTATATATTCTGTGTTACAATGCTTACATGCAACATTAACATCAGCACTTGCCACCTCCTTTCTGACACACACACACAATCCTGTGACTACATGGTCAATGATGGACAATTATTGGACAAGGCAAAAGTGAGGACTGAAGGTGCTGGAAACCAGAGTTTAGATCAGAATGGTGCTGGAAAAGCACAGCAGTTCAGGCAGCATCTGAGGAGCAGGAAAATCGACGTTTCGGGCAAAAGCCCTTCATCAGAAATAGAGGCAGGAAGCCTCCAGGGTGGAGAGATAAATGGGGGGGGGGGGGGGGAGTGGGGCTGAGGAGAATGTAAGCTAGGGTACAAGAGATGAATGGGGTGGGGATGGAGGTGATAGGTCAGAGAGGAGGGTGGAGTGGATAGGTGGGAAGGGAGGTTGGTAGGTAGGACAAGTCATGGGGACAGTGCTGAGCTGGAAGGTTGGAACTGAGGTAAGGTGGGGGGAGGGGAAATGAGGAAACTGATGAAGTCCACATTGATGCCCTGGGGTTGAAGTGTTCCGAGGTGGAAGATGAGGCGAAGTTCCTCCAGGCGTCGGGTGGCGAGGGAGCGGCGGTGGAGGAGGCCCAGGACCTGCATGTCCTCGGCAGAGTGTGAGGGGGAGTTGAAATGTTGGGCCATGGGGTGCTGTGGTTGATTGGTGCGAGTGTCCCGGAGATGTTCCCTAAAGTGCTCTGTGAGGAGGCGTCCAATCTCCCCAATCTAGAGGAGACCGCATCGGGAGCAATGGATACAATTAATGACATTGGTGGATGCGAAGGTGAAACTTTGATGGATGTGGAAGGTTCCTTTGGGGCCTTGGATGGTGGTGAGGGAGGAGGTATGGGTGGAGGTTTTGCAATTCCTGCGGTGGCTGCGGAAGGTGCCAGGACGGGAGGGTGGTTTGTTGGAGGGTGTGGATCTGACCAGGTAGTCATGGAGGGAACAGTCTTTGCGGAAAGTGGAAAGGGCTGGGGAGGGAAATATATCCCTTGTGGCGGGGTCCGTTTGGAGGTGGCGGAAATGTCGGCGGATGGTGTAGTTAATGCAAAGGTTGGTAGGGTGGAAAGTGAGGACCAGGGGGTCTGTCCTTGTTATGGTTGGAGGGGTGGGATGTGGATGAGGTGCGTTGGAGGACATCTTCAACCATGTGAGAAGGGAAATTGCGATCTCTAAAGAAGGAGGCCATCTGGTGTGTTCTGTGGTGGAACTGGTCCTCCTGGGAGCAGATACAGTGGAGGCGGAGGAATTGGGAATATGGGATGGCATTTTTGCATCCCATAGGTATGGGTGGGATGACATGTAATCCAGGTAGCTGTGGGAGTTGGTAGGTTTGTAAAAAGTGTCAGTGTCAAGTCGGTCATCATTAATGGAGATGGAGAGGTCCAGGAAGGGGAGGGAGGTATCAGAGATGGTCCAGGTGAATTTAAGGTCGGAGTGGAATGTGTTGGTGAAGTGGATGAACTGCTCAACCTCCTCGCGGGCACACGAGGTGGTGCCGATGCAATCATCAATGTAGCGGAGGAAGAGGTGGGGACTGGTGCCGGTGTAACCACGGAAGATCAACTGCTCTACGTAGCTGATAAAGAGACAGGCACAGCTGGGGCCCATACGGGTGCCCATGGCTACCCCTTTGGTCTGGAGGAAGTGGGAGAATACGAAGGAGAAATTGTTACGGTTGAGGACCAGTTCAGCCAAACGAATGAGAGTGTCGGCGGAAGGGTACTGTTGGGGACATCGGAGAGGTAGAAACAGAGGGCTTGGAGGCCCTGGTCATGGTGGATGGAGGTGTAGAAGAGGTGAAGATGAGGTGAAGATGAGGCGTTGGGGGCCAGAGAAATGGAAGTCTTGGAAGAGGTGGAGGGCATGGGTGGTGTCTCGAACATATGTGGGGAGTTCCTGGACTAGCAGGGATAGGACAGTATCGAGGTAGGTGGAGATGAGTTTGGTGGGGCAGGAGCAGGCTGAGACAATGGGTCAGCTGGGTGGTCAGGCTTGTGGATCTTGGGAAGGAGGTAGAATCGGGCAGTGCAGGGTTTCCGGAGTATGAGGTTGGAAGCTGTGAGTGGGAGATCTCCTGAGGTGTTGAGGTTCTGTATGGTCTGGGAGATGATGGTTTGGTGATGGGGGTGTGGTCATGGTTGAGGGGGGCGGTAGGACAAGGCATCTTTGAGTTGGCGTCAGTGCAGTGCGCCAAACTACCACTGCACCACCTTTATCTGCTGGTTTGATGGTGAGGTTGGGATTGGAGCAGAGGGAGTGGAGGGCTGCGTGTTGTGAGATTGAGATCTCATGTTTATCAGACATCCTTATCACCCATCCTTAGGCTTTCACAATGCATCTTACTCAACCACATTCCAATACTGAGATTTGCATACATTCAATCCTCCCTCTAATCAGGAATCTTCCAATACTAAAATTATTCAACCTTCTCTGCTTGCAGGAGGGGGTTTTATCGCTACTGTTTAAGATTGACTATCCAGAGGAGATCGGTTAAATCCACCGATGTTAGTTTATTGCATTTATAATTTCAACATACCCATATTGGTTTATTTAATATGCTACTGCTTAAAGTTTTTTGATTATGGCGAGATCAGACTTTTCCTTCTACAAATTACTAAATAACAAGTTTTTGACCGGTTAGTACCAGGTACTTATCTAGGTTTATCAAGGATACTGCTTATCAAAAAGACTATCTCTATGTCTAGAGTTAACTCTCTACAGGAATCTAACTAGAATATGAATTTTTATTAACTTCAAGCACTAATGTGAAATTTATCTGTGATCAAACAGATTATATCAATTCAACTAGGATAACGTAACCATCTTGGAACAAGTTAACCAAAGACATGGATGGGAAAATTTGGACACCTGGTTCTCAACTCGGAAAGCTATCAACAGACATATGGAAATGGATCTTGTACAAAAGCCATTGTGGAGCAGGACCGGAAATGACACAACTCACCATAACAGACTGGGTCAGATAAATATTGAGCAGAGTAGTGCAACAATGCTTCATCGGATGGTGCACTGATGATGTTACCTAGCAGGATGACAAAATGTCTGTATACAAATCAACCAGCTCAGTGGGCCAACTAACGATCGCAAAATTATATCATGTTGAGACATGCCATTTGGTTTTAGAAATGTCCAGCTATATTC
Source organism: Chiloscyllium plagiosum (assembly GCF_037043375.1). Lineage (NCBI taxonomy): Eukaryota > Metazoa > Chordata > Chondrichthyes > Orectolobiformes > Hemiscylliidae > Chiloscyllium > Chiloscyllium plagiosum. The sequence continues at coordinate 81,573,452 of NW_028270142.1, read as the reverse complement.
TGGACAGTTATGAATTAAATCATAGCTGAAGTACCTCATTGTGTTAATGATTTAGACATGTGGTCTCCAACATCAGGAGATTACAATCAACTGGTCAATCATAGAGTCTCTTCCAAGCTTGTGTTGATGAAAGTATTCAGAACCAAAGTCAATTGCAAGCACTTTTTTGCTAAATCTGAGGTTAGTATCAATGCATTTGTGATAATGCTTGGCTGGAAATACAACTGCTTGGCTTTACTGCATTAGGATTGCTATAAGTCCTATCTCAGTATTAACATATTGCTGGTTGATTTTATCATTTATATGATAATATTTCAGCACTGGCATTGCTGTCACTTGTTGCTTGATTATAGCTTCTTGTTCAAAATCTCAATACTGTGTATCCTTGGCAATGCATTAGCAAAATCGTTCACAGTCTGATGTCAAATTGGGCAAGAGTTTTCCTGAATAGATGAATCCATATTGGCAGATCAGGCTAAGGATAATGCAAAGAGATTCGACAAATACATTAAGAGCAAAAGGGTAACTAGAGAGATGGTAAGGCCCAACCCCATCAAAAGATCAAAGAGGTAAAGAGGTCATCTTTGTGTTGAGCCCCAGAGATGGGAGACAAATATTTCACATCAGTCTTTACTATGGAGAAAGGAATAGATTCTACAGAATGCAGAGAAATAAATGTTGATGTTTTAAAAACAGTTAGCATTACAGAAGAGGAAGTTCGGGAGGTCCTAGAGAATATAAAGGTGGATAAATCTCTGGGACCTGATCTAATGTATCCCAGAACATTGTGGGAAGTAGAGGAGGAAATTGTGAGACCCCTTACAGAAATATTTGGATTATTTATAACTGTGGGTGAGGTGCCTGATGACTGGCGGGTGGCAAATGTTGTACCTTTGTTTAAGAAAGGTTGTAAGGAAAAATCGGGGAACTATAGACCTGTGCATCTGACTTCAGTTGTGGGTAAGTTTGTGAGACACAATTTTCTTCATACAAACCATGCTGACTATCCTTAATCAATTCTAGTCTCTATAAATATCCATAAATTATATCTTTTATAATCACCTCCAACAATTTACCCACAACAGAAGTCAGATGAGGAAATTACCAAAATGTTTGATGAGGGAAGAGCAGTGGACGTTGTTTATTTGGATTTCAGTAAAGTCTTCAACAAGGGTACACATGGTAGACTAATTAGTAAAGTTAGGTCACATAGGATTCAGGAGGAGAAAGTGAGGTCTGCAGATGCTGGAGATCAGAGCTGGAAATGTGTTGCTGGAAAAACGCAGCAGGTCAGGCAGCATCCAGGGAACAGGAGGGTGAGGGTGGAGAATTTCTCTGGAATGTACTAGAATTTTTGGAATACTGCGTTCAATTCTGGTCTCCCTGCTATAGGAAAGATGTTGTTAAACTTGAAAGACTGCAGAAAAGATTTACAAGGGCGTTGTCAGGGTTGGAGGTTTTCAATTATGGAGAGAGGTTGAATAGACTGGGACTATTTTCACTGGAGCTGAGACTGAGTGGTGACTCTAATAAACTATATTCTATATTAAACTTAAAAGAATATGCTGGGTCATATCAGTAAAATTAAAGATACTGTCAGAGCGATAATTACTTGTTAGAATGTAGGTTCAAGAAACAGTTGAACTGATGGGGAGAGCTTAAGTCAAGAGAATTTCAGCTCGACACACACCTAGTCACATCACTATTAAACAGCATTAAACTATTAGAGAGAGCATGACCGCTGATTCCTTGTTTTACATAGCCATAGTCATGCAACAGTGTGCTGTGAGTCTACCTGTGATGTAAACTGTAGCTATGAATTTCCAGGCCTGAGTGTTTCCCAGGCTGTTACAATGGAAGCTGAGAGGACTGTTACACTCCTGTCACAGTGTTGAATCCACAAGCATAGGAATACCAAACTCTCTAGTAAGTAATACATGGACCAATTTGTCTAATCCTAAACCATGGAAAAGGAAAAGGATATTGCTTGATGACAAAGTCATGTGTGGTTCCAATTTATAATCCACCTGTACATGAGATAGAGCCTGCAATTTATAATCTACCTGTATATGAGATACAATCTGCAATTTATAATCCATTTAGCTGTATCTGAGACAGTCTGCACATTATAATCTAGCTGAATCTGAGAGACAGTCTGCACATTATAATCTAGCTGTATCTGAGAGACAAACTACATATTATGATACCGCTGTATCTGAGAGAAAGTCTGTGCTTTATAATCCGGCTGTATCTGAGAAATAGTGTATTATTTTCCATGTGTATCTGACAGTCTGCATGTTATAATCTAGCTGTATCTGGGAGACAGTCTGCACTTTATAATCCAGCTGTATCCGAGCGACAATTTGCAGGTTATAATCCAGCTGTATTTGAAAGACGGTGTGCACATTATAATCCAGCTGTATCTGAGACACAATCTGCACGTTACAATTGATCATGATTCTATGACTTGCAGTTTCTCCAACATTTCCTGTTTTTATTTCATATTTTACTGGAGTATTTTACTTTTATTTGAGCTGTCCATTGATTTACAGCTCGGTTGCATAAGAAGAAAACAAAGAGATGTATGCATTTAAATCGTACATTTTATGACCTCAGGACATTCCAAAGCAATTAACAATGGAGGTACACTTGAAGCATTATCACTATTATAATGTTGGGTAAACATTGTTATAACTCCCACAAACTGGATTGTGATGATAACCTGGTAATCTGTTCCTGAGATTGATTGAGGGATAAATATTGACCAGGAATCTGGGCAAAACTTCACTGCTTTTCTTTGGAATAGTGCTCTGGAATAATTCACATCCATCTGAGAGAGATAACAGGACCTCAGTGGAATGTTTCATCTAAAAGACAGCATCTGCTAATAATACAGCTCTCCCTTCGTATTCCAATGGAGTATCAACTAATGATTTTAATATCCTGTCCCAGAGTGGTATCTGAGACTATAACCTTTTGAATCAGGCAAGATTGTTAAAAATTGAACCATGGTTGACATGATTACTTTCAATGGCAGTGTCTGACTAGCAATCATGACTGGATTCAAGAATAAGAAAGCAGCGTGTTATTTAAACTGAGTCAAATTGCAGAATGTGAAGTACAGAAAGATTTGTCTGCTCTGGCACATGAATCACAAAAATGCGCAAAAACAGCAAGTGATTAGGAAGTCAAATTGAATATTGTTGCTTATTACAAGGGAAATAGAATATAAAAATAGGGATGCTTTGCTATGTTTACATGAGGTCACATCGGGAATACTTAGGCTATTTCAGTCTCCTTATTTAGAAAGGATTTAAAATTGACTCAGCTGGAAGTGGGATAGGGACGGTGGTAGGAGAATGTACAGCTGTCTTACGAGGAAAGGACCTATATCCATTGGAATTTAGATGAATAAGGGGTGGTCGTATGAAAACATAGCATTCTGATGGGACTTAATATGTTGAATGGGAAGGATGATTCCATCTGTGGGAGAGTAGTATTAGGAGGATACCGTTTAAAATTAATGAGTCATCCATTTATGACAGATATGAGGAGGATTATTTTCATTCAGATATTCATGAGTCTTAGGACTCTCTTCCCCAGAGAATGGCAGAGGCTGGGTTATTGAAAATTTTTAAGGTAGAAGTAAATAGATTGGTTACGAATAAGGGAATCAATGGTTATTGGTGATAGATGGTTGATATGACCTTAATGAATAGTGGAGCATGTTCAAGGGGCTGAGTGATGTTCCCCTGCTCCTAATTCACATATTCTGTTGGTTGTATGATCAGGGTAAAAACAATGACTGCAGATGCTGGAAACCAGACCGAGGACATGGAGGTCCTGGGCCTCCTTCACCGCCGCTCCCTCACCACCAGACGCCTGGAGGAAGAACGCCTCATCTTTTGCCTCGGAACACTTCAACCCCAGGGCATCAATGTGGACTTCAACAGTTTCCTCATTTCCCCTTCCCCCACCTCATCCTAGTCCCAAACTTCCAGCTCAGCATTGTCCCCATGACATGTCCTACCTGCCTATCATCTTTTCCACCTATCCATTCCACCCTCCCCCCGACCTATCACCTTCATCCCCTCCCCCACTCACCTATTGTACTCTATGCTACTTTCTCCCCACCCCCACCCTCCTCTCACTTATCTCTCCACCCTTCAGTCTCTCTGCCTGTATTTCTGATGAAGGGCTTTTGCCCGAAACGCCCATTTTATTGCTCCTCGGATGCTGCCTGAACTGCTGTGCTCTTCCAGCACCACTAATCCAGAATCTGGTTGTATGATCAGTTTTCCCTTTTGATCCTGAGGGCAGATTCTTCTTATAGGGAATTGTGAGTTAGGCTCATAATTCATTAAATTATTCTGTAAGTGGCTTAGAGAACAAGCTGCTGGGCGGTACAGTGGCACAATGAGCAGCACAGTGGCACAGTGGTTAGCACTGCTACCTCACAGCGCCAATGACCCAGGTTTAATTCCCGCCTCAGGCAACTGTCTGTGTGGAGTTTGCATATTCTCCCCGTGTCTGCATGGGTTTCCTCCGGGTGCTCCGGTTTCCTCCCACATTACAAGGATGTGCAGGTCAGGTGAATTGGCCATGCTAAGTTGCCCGTAGTGTTAGGTGAAGGGGTAAATGTAGGGGAATGGGTCTGCGTGGGTTGTTCTTCGGAGGGTCGGTGTGGACTTGTTGAAGGGTCTGTTTCCACACTGTAAGTAAGTAAAATCCTTGGAAGGAATGAATTTGTTTTCTGTAATTGGGCACAGAAAAACAAACATGCAGCTCTGAAGTTACAACTATAATAGTAAACTCGGCAGGTCTGGCAACGACTGTGGTGACAGAAACAGAGTTAACATTTCATATCTGATGTGGGTCTTCTTCAGGATCAGTGCTTTTATGTTATTTACAAGAATAGTTCCAGGGATGAAGAATTTTCAATTCTCTGGACATGTTAGAAAAGCTGGGACTTTTTTTTCTTGGAAAAGAGAAGGCTGAATAAAGATGTGATTGAAGAATTCAAATAATGTATTCTGGACAGAGGAGGTAGGCAGAAACTGTTCTCATTTATCGAAGGATGAAGAACAAGTGGCCTCAGATTTAAAACAACTATCAAAAGAAGTTGAAGTGATTTGAGATACAGCTTTTACTGCAGTGAGTGGTTTGGGACTAAAATGCACAGTCTGACAGTGTGGTGGAAGCAAGTTCAATTGAGGTATTCAAAACAGAGTTGCACTGATATTCAAAAAGAAGCAATGCACAAGGTTACAGGAAAAAGGCAAGAGAATTTAAGTGGAACGTTTGTTTGACGAGTGAGTGCAGATACAATGAGTGCAATGACCTCATTCTGTGCTATACTTATTCTGTAATTCCATGACATTAGTGATTTATTAGCTTTTGTTCATGAATAGTTAATTCTACATGAAATATTACCCTTGCCTTAATAATATTACATATGTACCTCCATCTTATATTTTGTTCATCCTTTCAAAAATCTGTCCTTCTGTTCTAAACTAAATCCAGAGAAATTTAAATGCTTTCTCTGTACCAAACTAAGATACTTTGAATCATCCTGCATATTAAACTTATGTCGATGCTGCAATGTGATTTGCTTTGTATGAGAATACAAATAGAAACTAACACATTATGCATTAGATGTTCAACTCATACTATCTTTAACAGATTTACCAAGTTTGTTAGGTAAGGTTATAGTCTTAAACATTATTCATTCAAGCAGCTGTTCTAAAATGAGGCAACATCAAAAGTCAAGAATGTGCTAAATATCCACCTTGAAAATTGTTCCCAGGAGGACTCTTCAAAGTACACTTTTATATTTTATTGCAGATTCATCACCAGTCCACTAAGTATAAAATCATGTCTGACATGTTGTAAAAATGTCCTCAAGTAATGGGCTAGGTAACCACACCACAAATCAGAATACTACAAAGAAAAAATACATTTTCCAAGGAATGAAAGAATAGAGCAAAAAGTTAGGCTCATTTTCAGGTGCAAAGTCAGCAGAAAGTACCCAATCATTTGAGTGCAAGGTTTTCACCAAATTTCCACTCTTCCCAGTCACTTACACTAGATAGAATTCCAGTGCTACTGGCACAGTTGAATGTCAGTTTACTGCATTAAGATGGAGCAACGAAGTGTTTTTGAGGATATTTATTGGCAACCTGTAGCTCACAAAAGGGAGGTGAACATTGGCTAGTAATTAAACGTGGGAGGCAGAGGGAAGCTTGTCCTTCATTTGATCACAACATTAGTTCTACTATTTTTTAAATAGTTATGGAGAGAGATAAAAATGGTCCACAGGTTCAAATTCTAAATTGGGGTAAGGCAAATTTTGATGGAATTAGACAGGAGCTTGCAGGAATTGATAGGAGAAATTTGTTTGCAGGCAAAGGGACCTTCGGCAAGTGGGAGGCCTTTAAAAATGAGATAGCCAGAGTACATTGTCTATATGTTCCTGAGAGGATGAAGGGCAAGGTTGGCAGGAATAGGAACACTGAATGACAAGAGATATTGAGGCTTTGACCAGAAAAAAGAGGCGTGGCACTGATGCAGGCAGCTGGGATCAAGGGACTCTCTGGGGGTATACAGGGGATTTCAGGAGTTTACTGAAAGAAGGAAATCAGGAGGGCAAAAAGGGGGCATGAGATACCCTTGACTGAGAAGATTAGTGTGAATACAAAGAGATACTTAAGTATATTAAAGGAAAAGGAATAACTAGAGAGAGAATAGAGCCCCTTAGTGAACGGAAGTGGTCATGTATGTGTCCAAATAGAGGAAATGGGTAAGGTTCTCAATGAATATTTCTTCTCTGTGTTTACCATAGAGAAAGACATGAAGACTTGGGAAATTGGGAATGTTAATGGTGATATCCTGGGGACAGTCCATATCACGTATGACCAGATATATCCAAGAATACTGCAAGAGGCGAAGAGGAATCCAGGGGGAACTGGCAAATTGGATATACAATTGGCATGATGGTAGGAAGCAGAGGCTAATAGTGGAAGGACTGGAGGCCTGTGATGAGCGGAATGCTTCAGGAGTTGATGCTGGGCCCATTGCTGTTTGTTATCTATATCAATGATTTGGATGAGAATGTCTAAGGCATGATTAACAAGTTTGCTGATGACACTAAAATAGGTGGTATTGTGGACACTGAGGAAGCTTATCAGAAATTGCAGCAGGACCTTGAACAGCTGGGGAAGTGGGCTGAAAAATTGCAAGTAGATTTTAATATAGATAAGTGTGAGGTCTTTCATTATAGAAAGTCAAATCAAGGTAGGAGTTTCATAGTGAATAGTAGAGCCTTAAAAAGTGTAGTGTAAAAGGGGAATCTTGGAGTTCAGGTTCACAGTTCTTTGAAAGTGCAGTCACCAGTAGACAAAGCAGTAAAGAAAGTTTTTGGTACACTGGACTTCAACAGTCAGGGCATTGAGTATAGAAGTTGGGAAGTTATGTTGCAGTTATACAGAACATTGGTAAGGTCATACTTAGAGTATTGTGTTCAGTTTTGGTGACCTTGCTGTAGGAAGGATGTTATTAAACTGCAAAGAGTGCAATGGAAATTCGCACGGATGTTGCCTGGGCTAAATGGTCAGAGTTATGGGGAGTGGTTAGACAAGCTCAGGCTTTTTTCTTTCGAGTCAAATAGTGTGGTGCTGGAAAATCACAGCCCATCAGGCAGTATCTGAGGAGCAAGAGAATTGACATTGCGAGCATAAGCTCTTCATCAGGAGTGAAGGGTAGAGCCTTAAAGCTCTTCCTAATGAAGAGATTATGCTTGAAACATTGCCTCTCCTGCTCCTCGGATGCTGCCTGACCAACTGTGCTTTTCCAGCACCACACTTTTTGACTCTGATCTCCAACATCTGCAGTCCTCACTTCCTCCTTTTTAGAGGTGTATAAGATCATTAGAGGCATAGACAGGGTGAATGCACTCAGTCTTTTTCCCAGGGTTGGGGAATCAAGGACTAGAGGGCATCGGGTTAAGCTTAGAGGAAAAAGAATAAAAGGGAACCTGAGGAGCAATCATTTTACACAGACAGTGGTATGCATTTGGAATGAGCTGCCAGTGAAAGTGGTTGAGGCAGGTACATTAATAATATTTAAAAGGCATTTGAATATATACATGCATAGCAAAGGATTAGAAGAGTATGACCAAGTGCAGGGAAATAGCTTTAGGGTGGATGGACATTTTGATCGACATGGTCCAGTTTGGGTGAAAGGCCCTGTCTCCATGTTGTAGGACTCTATGACTCTATGACTGTATAACAGTGGAGGTAGGAATGTCAAAGATTAACTGAATAAGGGATGGCCAGAAGTCTCTCCAGGTAAGCTTTTCTAGAAGCACACTGCGGTTGCCAAACCCAAGATATGTCTCCAATGTCAAATAAAATTCAATGATCAGTGATTCGCACTCCTAAATGATTGAAATATATACCATTCAGTTTTCTGTATTTAATTCCTATACCACTAGCACCCAGAACATTTTCAACCTCAACTTCTCATCAACTCTCATCCAAACACTACCACCAACAGATATCTCAAACTGCTTTTGCTGTTATTACAAGACTTTACACATGCTACTATCTATCCCCTTGAACATTCAAACATCTTGGTCATTTGCTACATGTCTTTACACTATTCTACACAGATATGCAGCTCCTCAATGTGTAAGAGCATGAGAAGTTAGAAGTTAGGAAGGCAAATGCAATGATGGCATTTATTTTGAGAGGACTCGAATATAAAAGCAGGGATGTACAACTGAGGCTCTATAATGCTCTTGTCAGACAACATTTGGAGTATTGTGCGCAGTTTGGGCACCATATCTCAAAGGATGTACAGGCCTGGAGCGCGTTCAGACGATGTTCATGACAATGGTCCCAGGAATGAAAAGTTTAACATATGGGGAACGTTTGAGGACTCTGGGTTTATATTCAATGGAGTTTAGAAGTATGGGGGTGGAACTAATTGAAACGTACAGAATACTGAATAGCCTGGACAGTGTTGATGTTGAGAAGACAAGGGTATACAGTAAAGGGGAGTAATGGGAAGGTTGTTTAGAACAGAGATAAGGAGAAACTTCTTCAGCCAGAGAGTGGTGAATCTATGGAATTCATTGCCACAGAAGACTATGGAGGCTAAATCATTGCTTATATTTAAGACTGAGATAGATAGGTTCTTGAGTATCAACAGGATCAAGGGTTACGGAGAGAAAGTGGGAGAATGGAGTTGAGAAACTTATCAGTCATGATAGGCTGATTCAACAGGCTAAATGGCCTAAATTCTGCTCCTATGTCCTATGGTCTTATGATCTTTAATAAGAGCAGGAAAAAGTCATTCAGATCTTCAAGCCAGCCCTATCTTTGAACAAGATCGTCGCTGATTTGTTCAAGGCCTTAATTTCACTTTTGTGTCAATTCATCATACCTTCAACCGCCAACATTTCAAAAATCTGTCCACGTCCACTTGAAATAGTTTCAGTGATTTGAAACACTGATTTGTTGTACTGCTAACAAAATGGCTTCACCACACTGCACTATGTCTATGGTACACAAAATGAAACAGAAATATGCAGACAGGAGAAGAAAGTGTATTCATCCAAGGGTTCTTTCAAGTGAAAGACCAAAAACTCAATAAATGGTGTTAGCTCAAGGTAAAATGCAAACTGTTTAAATACAAGAGTATAAAATTGCTCTGCTTTACCCTCTTCTAAAATGCTCATATATTCCCTTCCTACCCCCATTTATTTTCTTCATAAATATCAAGGTTTTAAGCTCCACTCAGCATGACAGTGACAAAACTGAGAACAGTAATTTCCGATGTATAGATCAGGCAATTAGTAAGAAAATTAACATTTATTAATGAGTGACACAGCAAATCAGAACATTAACATTTCACTTCACTCGGATAAATAATTATTAATGATTAACAGTAAGTAAGTCAGTAGATGGCAGATAAATTGCATTCTCCAGGTTATGATAAGCTGATGTTTTATTTACGGTCAGTGGCAATGTCAAGTAGAAATCTCTTTTATAGAATGGTTACATCTCTCATAATCCACAGTGTTTCAGGCTGAAATATAACAAATCAACACCCCTACAAAGTACATTCTCAATGCCCAGCTTTCTTGGAAACTTAAAGAATTATGAATCATTAAAATAATTTCATTTCATCCTGTCATTTTCCTTCTTTCTATTATAATTAATTATATTTCCTCAGAAAGAAACCTGAACAGAGGAATTTAAAGAGGATGCAGTAAACATTTACACTCGTAGCTATCTAATTAAATTACAATGTCTGTGCGGGAGAGATCCATGAAAATACATGGAAGAATGCTGCAGGGTAATGGAGCTAAAACCAGCAGCATGTGTAATGATGATGATGTAAAATCCTTAATGAGATGTCAATGTCATAAGGTTACAGAAAACAAACTGGATGGGAGCAAATGTTTGACCAGGATCATGGGAGAATGTACTTTAAATTCTATATTTAGAGTTCTTGAAAAATAAATGCCTCCAGCAACAATTTGGGAGATTAAATAGAGTCAAGTGCTGTATACTCCGCAGCAAAATAAATTTTGTTCCATATCTACCTGCGTAGAAATTCTTTATAAAGCATTCCCAGTTGGTTCATCTACACATTTTTCATAGTATGAGTGATTTTATTTGTCATAGCCACCCTCAGTTGCATAATCTCTTTTTTAATTAACATATATTGACCAACAAAAAACATTCCAGAATTCCTATGATAGACCATTTTCTTTCTTGCATGTCTTCTGGTAAGCAAGCAGACTTAGAGTTGACTGTCCTGAGAGCTCATGTTTTTTTTAATATAGATTACTTACAGTGTGGAAACAGACCCTTCAGCCTGACAAGTCCACACTGACCCGCCGAAGCGCAGCCCACCCATACCCCTACATTTACCCCTTCACCTAACACTACAGGCAATCTAGCATGGCCAATTCACCTAACCTGCACACCTTTGGACTGTGGGAGGAAACCGGAGCACCCGGAGGAAACCCACGCAGACACGGGGAGAATGTGCAAACTCCACACAGCCTGAGGCTGGAATTAAATCCGTGTCTCTGGCGCTGTGAGGCAACAGTGCTAACCACTGTGCCACTGTGCCGCCCATTATGGAGGCTCTGACGTGGGTGACAGGCTGACAGGCCTTAGAAGCATAGCCAGCAATTGCATGAGTGAAAAAATGCAGGTTTGAAACTGAACATACAGTGCAGATATTTTGGTTTTATTGATGCTTTAAGGGTTTAAAGTGTAATTTAGTTTACTAGCTTTTCTTTGGAGTTTCTTTTGAACCCCTATTGAAGCTAAACAGGAAGATGAATTAATTTTGCCCAAGATTTTAAAAGACTATTGTATAATATAAAAACAAATCTGTGAAAAAAAATTATCCCAAATAAATTCATTCTAATGCACACTGAAATTCCTTTACCAAATTCAGTATCTATTCATTCTGCTTGATAATCAAAATAGTCTTGAGTTAATGCTTGTGAATCAGCTAAGGTATTTAATGTAAAAGATTATATTTAATAATGTACTGAATATAAAAAAACCCTTTATTTTAACATTCAATTGATTTCATATTTCACAAATATAGTTGTGCCCAGACCACTGTTTCACAAATGCACTTTGTGGGTGGGGGAGGGGGGTGGGGGTGGTAGTGGGGGTGGTGGGGGAGTGGGCTGGTCATTCTTCAACTGTTTCCACATTTCCAATCATGGGCATTATAATCTATAACGGAGAAGATGTTATCCCTATGAGTAAAAGATTCTTTTTTTAAAATTTCAATTATGATAAGAAACATTGGATTGAAAAGCTGTAACTCTGATCTATCCTTCTTTGTAACTTATGTGTGTATGTACACCACATGGATTGCAGCAGTTCAAATGGCAGCTCATCACCAGCTCCTCAAGGATATTTCATGATAGGCAACAAATTGTCAGCTTGTCATTGACCCTTAAAGAATAACAAAACTCTATACTGATTTACTAAATTGGATTGTGGTTAGCAGCTCTGACCACCACATGCATTAGAGATGGTGCAGAGGAGATTTACCAGAATACTGCCTGGGCTGAACTGTTGAACTAAGAGAAAAGATTGGATAGGCTGGTGTTGCTTCACGTGGAGCAGGGAAAGCTGATAAAGGATCTGTATAAGATTATGAGGGGCGTAGATAGGGTGGTTAGGAAAGCACTTTTCTCATTAGTAGATTGGTTAATAACCAGGAGGATATAAATTTAAAGAGGTAGAAGGCTAAGAAGAGAATTGAGGAAAATCCTTGTTACTCAGATGGTGGTGGGAGTCTGGAATTCACTATCTGAAAGTGTGATTGAGTCAGGCACTTTCAAACATTTAAGCAGCATTTAGAAATTCACATGTTGTCATAGCCTCCAGGGCTTTGGGCCAAAAGCTAGAAGATAGGATTAATGTAGTCAGTTCTTTGTTGTCCAGGGCAGACAGAAGAGGCTGAATGGTTTACTTTTGTGCTGCAAACATCTATGCTGCATTTACACCAAATTGACATAGATGCTTGGACAAGTCTCTAGAGGCAAATTGATCAATAGTGTTACAGCAAATTTGTCTTGATTACTTTGTCTTCTTTAATTATTATGTTTGGATAATTTTATTGGTTTAAAACATTTTTAAAGATCAGGAACTGTTGATTAATATATTGAGGCAGCATAAAAGAATGCCATTCAGCCTTCAGTACTTGTGCCACCTCTTTGAAAATGCTAATCATTCAGTCCCACTCCCTGGCCTTTCCTCGTAAATACAGACATGATTCTACTTCATATAATTGACAGTGCATTCCAGATCAAGGTATCTCCAAGCATTCGTTTTTTAATCCTGTTGCCACAACTTCCTTCGCCACTTACCTTAATCTATGTTAATAGCCTTTCTGCCAATAGAAGTAGCTTTTCTAAACTTATTAAATCAAAGCTGCATATGATTTTTTAATGCTTCCATGAAATGTTTCATCAGTGTTCTCTTTTCTAAGCAGAACAAGCACAGTTTGTCTAGACTCCCGACATAATTGAAATCTTTTTTGCCGCAGGTAGCAGTCTAATAAATCTGCTCTGCGCACTAAGACCTTGACATCAGTTATCAAACATTGTGCATGGAAACTTATTGGAAAACTTACCTTTCTTACCTGCCATATACCAAAGATATTGAAAAAATATTGTGTATAGAGGTGGAACAATTTAAAGTAGTTTGATTTCTGTGAACCGAGTCAGCCGTTGTGTTTTAATATTTTAAATATCTAATTCTGTAATCAATCATTATTCCTTCTACTAAAGTAGGTTTAATTTTGAAATGCCATTTTTGACAATTCATCCCTAATTTACCCTTGATGTTGACAAATTTCAAGAAAATAAATTGGTATGGAATCTTCCCAGACTCTGAATAAAATGGTCAAACCAGTTGCGAAAGTAAGACAAGATTGGAAAATATTATGTTCTGGACATCAAGAAAGAAAAGTTTAATTTTCCACCCAAGGTTTGAGCAGTAAGATGAGAATCTTAATATTAAACATCGAAAAATCTATTTTCATGCATTTATATACAGTTTCTATTTCACCAGGTAATGGAGAGAAAGTAGTCTTGTGATAATTTCCAACACTGAAGTCACACTGGATAGCTGGAAGCTCCAGTTCACCACTTGCTTCTCTAGACATCCAGCATGGCCAACATTTCTAACAGCTCAGGGCCCAGAGCATGGGGAGGGATTGCCTGCATCATTTATTAAAGGAGGTCAGGACCGGGTATACACCAGCCTCACCGTATCATCATTGCATATCTCCTACTCGCTTCAAATTCACTTCATCATTTCAATGCTGCACTTTGATGTACACTGATACCTTTCATTATAATGCTGCGACCAGACCATTTTCCATATGGAGACAGGCACTCATCTCATCCGTTGAAGCAGAGCATATTTCAGTAGTCTTCAGTTTAGATTAGATTACTAACAGTGTGGAAACAGGCCCTTCGGCTCTACAAGTCCACACTGACCTGCTGAAGCGCAACCCACCCAGACCCTTTCCCCACATTTACCCCTTCACCTAACACTACGGGCAGTTTTAGCATGGCCGATTCACCTAACCTGCACATTTTTGGACTGTGGGAGGAAACCGGAGCACCTGGAGGAAACCCATGCAGACACAGGGAGAATGTGCAAACTCCACACAGTCTGTCGCCCAAGGTGGGAATTGAACCCGAGTCTCTGGCGCTGTGAGGCAGCAGTGCTAACCACTGTGCCACTGTGCCACCATTGCTTTCTCACTTTGTATTATTTAAAAGCTCACAGCATCACTGCCTTGCCTCATTGTGTCTTTTTGCACACCGCTGCCGCACCATTCAGAACTTTTGGCCTCACAGTATTTCTGTCTTGACTTGACTTTAAGTGCAGACACAAAGCCAAGTAGTTTGTCAAGATTGTCAGCAATGCTCAGTCAAGGGTGATGTACACTTTGTTGGATGGCACTGCACTATATCAATGTCAAACCTGTAGTACATTCCAGCAGCTTCCATAGCAGACACGCTAAGTTGAATCTTGCATTTTTATGGCTGCCAATTTTGTCAAGTATCACAGAGTATTTAATCCATGAGGGTGAGCCAGATTTCTTGCCAAATTTTACAAAACTCACTTCTTTAATAGCCTACCTCACAACTGTGGCATTCCAAACATCCAATCCAGCCCCATTTTAACCCACTCACCCTAGCCACAGCATTCTGGATATCCATGACTGGACCTGCATACCTGGCACTTGGTGCCATCTGTAAATGACCATCATGCACCTCGGCAAGCACTACAAATTTCCTGACATTCATCCCAAAGACAAGAGATAAGAAAAATACCGTGCCCTGCTTTGTGAACAGGGATCACGATATCCTGTTAGAGAAGGGACATCCTCTTTCCCCACAAAAGCCAGAGCAGTCCACAACAACAGACCATGCCAGTCTGACCCAAGATTACCATCCAGGTCAGTATCATTGCAGTTGCCATGAGAAATGGCTCAGTTGTCAGCACTGCTGTCTCAGAGCACCAGGGACCTGGGTTCATTTCCAGCCTCGGACAACAGTCTATGTGGAGTTTACATGTTCTTCTTGTGCCTGTGTGGATTTTCTCCAAGTGCTCTGGTTTCCTCCCACAGTCCAAAGATGTGCAGGCTAGGTGAATTGGCCATGTTAAATTACCCACAGTGGTCAAGGATGTGTAGGTTAGGTGCATTAGTCAGGGGAAATGTAAAGTAATAGGGTAAGGGTCTGGGTTGGATACTTTTTGGGGAGTTGGTGTGGACTTGTTGGGACAAATGGCTTGTTTCCATACTGCAGGGAATCTATGATCCTAGTGCAGGAAGAAAACCTCTCGACTTCAATTCGTGTCATTTGTACCATCTTCTGTTCAATATCTCACATTCATTCAATCCCTGCTCCTACATCTACCTCTCATCAAGGCTCATGTTCTACCATAAAAAAAACTGAAAGAAGTGTTGATGCTGTAAATCAGAAACAAAAACAGAAGTTGCTGGAAAAGCACAGCAGGTCTGGCAGCATCTGTGGAAAGAAATCAGAGTTAACCTTTCGGGTTGTGAGGAAGGGTCACCGGACCCGAAATGTTAACTCTGACTTTTCATATTCTACCATGTTGGCCTGCAACATCACCCTCCCATCACCCACTCCAACCATTGTCCTTACTAATCCTGAATACCTGCTCACTCACTTAGAACACCCCACATCTTTACCTCATTTACGCCAACAGGAGCAGCTGTGCCTCCCATTTTATTTCCTTTAATACCTGCCTCACTCTCAATTCAAGGTGGTATACTGACTACAGGAGGGCAGAATAACAGAGGATGGGTGGTGGGCTGCCCAGTATTTGACTCCTCACTTCTTGCAAAGAGTGGATTCTAACTCTGACAACTCTGATTGTCTGTGTTCAAGCCAAGGGACTGGTATGACAGACTTCCTTTGACTTAGTGAGCTGGGACCCCCTGACTGAAGGCTGCCTTTCTTGACTTGTTTGAGCATAACCATGACAAACTTCCTCACTTTGTGTCCGAATTAAACAGTAAGGCAATGCAAAACTACTATAAGCCTAGTATCACTAGTTGAGGGAGAAAATCACAAAAAGGTGAAGCAAAGCAAAAATGATGTAGGTAGGACCAAAGTGAGAGAGTGCTGACAGAGCAAGCAAATATCGCTACATGCAGCATTGTCTTGTCCATGAGTTGGATTCTTGTCCAGATTGCAAGCATTCTTTGTGGCAGCATTGTAATGATAGTTGCCATTGTAGGGGAAAGTGAGGACTGTTGTACTGGAGATCAGAATTCAAAAGTGTAGCACTGGAAAAGCACAACAGGTACCTGATCTGCTGTGCTTTTCCAGTGCCATACTTTTTGACTAGTTGCCATTGTAGCCCAAAGTACAATATTGAAGTACAGAAGTGCAGAGTAAGTGGATCAGAGTTGTGCTGTAAGAAGTTTTAGACACTGGCACATGCTTGAAAGTGTATGTGGTGAGGGGTGCATGCAGCCAATGCCCACGAAACCTTCCCTGCGATGTTGATGCCTAGTGTCCAACATGGAAGAATTCGTAATGTTTAGTTTCCTTGTCATAGAGCTTTAGAGGCATAGCATGGAAACAAGATCTTTGCTGACCAGGTTTCCTAAAATGAACTTGTCCCATTTGTCTGCATTTGGTCCATAAGCCTTTAAAACGTTCCTGTCCATGAACTGCCCAAATGTCTTTTAAATATTGTAATTGTACCTATCCCTGCCACTTCCTCTGACAGCTCTTTCCATACACACACCACGCTCTGTGTGAAAAAGTAGCTTCTCTGTGGCAGGTGGTAAGATAGAAAATTGTAATTAATGTGGCAAAACTTGCAGTTTACAACGTTATTAATAAACAATCTCCCTTAATAGGCAACTCACCATGAGTGAGAATCTTGTCCTGATATCTGGAACTTAGCTGAAGAATGGTTTTGTTTGCTGACATCTAGGAGTGTACATAATTGATTGAAATCTCAGAAATAATTTGAAATAATGATTAAAACCTGACAAACCTTTAAAAATGAGGAAAGTAATAAAAAAGGTGAAGAGAAAAAATGTTAAAATTTGGTTTTATATTGGAAATATGTATACACATGCATGCTTTCAAAAATCCGAGGTGAGCATGCAGATTCAAAATCTATTATTGGATTGGTGTCAGGTATTACAAGTAATAGTTATCTTCAGATTATGAAGGAACCTGGTGCGAATTGCTTTTAGTATGAATAGTAGTGAGTCATGCAAATTAATCATCTTATTGACCTAATTGGGATTTATCAGCACATGGAATCCCTACAGTGTGGAAACAGGCCCTTCGGCCCAACAAGTCCACACCGACCCTCTGAACAGTAACCCACACAGACCCATTCCCCTACATTTTCCCCGACTAATGTTGAACACTATAGGCAATTTAGCATGGCCAATTCACCTAACCTGCTCATCTTTGGACTGTGGGAGGAAACCCGAGCACTTGGAGGAAACCCACGCAGAGACGGGGAGAATGTGCAAGCTCAACACAGACAGTCACCCAAGACTGAAATTGAGCCCAGGTCCATGGCACTGGGAGGCAGCAGTGCTAACCAAACAGCCACCGCTGCTCCCTCTCCCCTCATATTTCACAGTGACATTGTGATAGTACCATATCTTAGAGGTCGACACGAACTATTCTGCCACAATGACTATACTCTTGATAACCCATTGGTTCCTCCTTAATTCCAAGGAACAGATACCTTACAAGAATTGCTGCTGGGAGACAAGGTTTAGCCTTTACAAACATGGCTGATGACTTTAGACCCTAACTGAGGCCAAGTAGATACAATGCAACACATTCTTCCACCAGAGCCATTGGGGAGCCATTGATGTTAGACCTTCCAAAGATGAGAAACCAGTGCTTAGCTGAGTCTGAAATGATTTTGCAATGCACTCCAGACACTCCATGCATATTCCTTTTATGCAATCCTCTGTAAAACTGGAGAAGGCAAAGAAGGGTGTGATGAATGCTGAAGATCCAGGATCATGACAGAAATCTACTGAGAAGGAAGATGAAGACATTAAGCACATGGACAGGTCGGATAGATTGTCATGATAGACCTTCTGATGATGAGGTTGCATCAGTCACATTCTTGTAGCCTCACTTGCTATCACAGTTGGTCAGACAGGTGATGGCACAAAGAGGCAATGCATTTGTAAATATGAGTTTATATTTTCAATAAAGTTTCATCTAAGCCACCTATGCACCTACAGAAGCTTTTATTTTTCAATTCCCTCACACTAAGTGCACTGTGAAGGGCTATTTCTGGCTGGCAGCTTTTCATCTGGCATCTAGCTGGATTTTAAATAAGTGCTAATAGCAGGAATTCTGGAAGGTTCCAGCAGTGGCGAGTGCTTATTTGCCACACATAGTGCAATCATGGCACCGGAGGAGTGTAGTATACACATAGTGAGCAGCAGAAAAATTGTTTAAGATAACCACTAGAGTCCATGGAGAGAAAAGTTCCATGAAGCTCCCTGAAATTTAGATTGTGCTGGCTTTTACCCATATTCCTTATATGTTTTCGATGTACTGTTTCTTCCAGCAGCATTAAACTCAACCTAAGTTCAGGATGTTAAGAATAAATTAACCACATCTAAACCAGTGAGATTTTCAATTTGATTTCACACTCATCTCTGCTACAAAATATATATACATTTATGTTTTTCCCAATTTCAGCAATATCCAAAGATGTCTTCAAACTCTGAGTATTAACCTTCACTGCAATATCAACATTTTATGTCCAGAACCACCTCTAACTTTAAAAAGAAACTCACAGATCCCTCCTAAACTGACTGATTCCAAATTTTGCAAACAGCATCATTTGTTATGATTCCAGCTGATGTTATTAGTGGAAATCTGACTTGATAGATCATATTTTACTCTTTTTTAATTTATCAAAGTCATCTTTTACTGAAACACAAGCACACAATGTGACTAATATGGTATTAAAATAAAACTGAAGTTTATTATGCAAAAAGAAAATAACACAAAATGAAATTAATAAAACCATTTACTTACAATCCAATTTGTAAAATTTCAAAACATGTGGTAAAAATACAATCCTATCCATTCCAAACCCATCACTTTAACCATACTCAAATTCCAGCGAGAGTTCCCTTCTCTATCTGTATGACTTGCCTATTTCTTTCAATTCCAGGTCTTGAGAGTTTGATAGCTTTTCCCTTGAGTAGTCACACAACTGAACCTAAACTTTTTCAGCTTTAAATAACCCACTCAGGGTTCTAACCAAATGCATCTGAATTGGAACTTCCAAACCAAAACCTTTACGCTGAGCTAACGTAACTGTTCTGAACCAACTTCTTCCTCCAGTGGAATTTATTCTTCCATTTAACTTCAACCAGGATTTCTTAAAACTGAAAGCAATGTATAGATTTTTACCCTCAGCAAAACAAAAGAAAGCCTCATTCTTCTAAACTAAAAACAAGCTAATGTTTACTCAGTCTGATTGTAATACTTGAATAATGCAAACAAATTCACATTCTCACTCTGGGGACTCTCTCTTTCCCAGTGTGGTTTAAAGAATCATGGCTGCAGAATGGCAGAAAGGTTAATCATTATGCACGATCATATACACAGACTGAAATCACTAGTTAAAAAGCCAAACTATAAAATAAATTATATAATATATTAATTATGCATTTTACATCGCAGCTGTCACAGCAGCTGACCTGCATGGTTGTGCTTTTCAAGAATTTGCCCTGGAGATGGTGGAGAGTATTAAGTGAGATGGATATTTTACTAACAGGGATCTGGAAGTCTGGTGTATGCAATGGTGCAGAGGAAAGCCATCCACTTCCCTCTGCACCACAAGAGGAGACAATTCCACTAGACTCTGCCAGCTTAGTCCAAAGATGCCACCAGGCTCAATGCAGGTGCTGACTGCCTGGGGGAATGCCAAGCAATGGTGTAAAAATATCAATGACTACTTCCATCTTTACTCTGCTATGACACACTTATTTGAACTCAATTACTGAACCTAATTCCTACCACTCTCACTATTTCATACAATTTCTTCCCTCACTCATTTTCATTCACCTGTCCCCTCAGACTACTAATCCTGCATTGCCTCTGCACTAGGTACTCACTCACTCAGGACATCTCACCACTTTTCCCCAACCTGCACAGGCACCATTCATTTTTATCTCACTCAATCCTGCCTTTTGCCACATTTCAGGAGTAAATGACCCATAATAGTGCAGAACTTAAGACAGGTGATCTGATGCCAAAATATGTCTCTTTACTCCCTTGGAGAAGAGGGTCCTTGCCTTAGCTATACAGGACTGTGACTCTCCATGATGATGCTGAAACCTCCATATCCCAGCAATCAACAAAGGACCAAAACAGAAATAGCTGGAAAAGCTCTGCAGGTCTGGCAGATTCTGTGAAGAGAATTCAGAGTTAACATTTTGGATCCATTTTCAGAACCTGATGGCAGCTAGGAGAACGTTGGCATTTATCCAGAAAATGGAGTGGAGGCGGTGGAAGGAGGAGTAGACATAGGCAGAGATAGATCCCCCCCAAAAAAAACAAACCAATTGGACAGAAAACGAAGTGGGCAAAGGAAGAATGAATAGTTGCTAATGGAGACTGCTAATGGCTGACAATGCTAGGAGCCCTTTTGATGAGAAGGCCTATTGTGTGGGGTTTGGGATAAGGACATGGGAGAAGCTGCTCAAGTCCTAAAATTGTTTAACTTGATATTGAGTCCGGAAGGCTGCAGAGTTCCCTGGCAGAAAATGAGATGCTGTTCTTCCAGCTTGCGCTGAGCTTTGCTGGAGCACTACAGCAAGTTTGAGACAGAGATGTTGGCCAGGGAACACGGTGGTGCGTTTAAATAACAACCATCTTGTCATCTACAAAGTAAGTTAACGTAAAGTTCACATGGAATGTTGTGCTTGCGGTTATAGAATGATAGATCCTACAGTCTCTAGAAACAAGTCCTTAAGTCCACCATGCTTATGCCAACAAATAAACATCAAACTATATTAATCCTATTTATCTGCATTTGGTCCATAGTCTATTGTGCACTGGCATTTTAAATGCTTATCCTGATGCTTCTTAAATGTTGCAGGAGTGCTGTCTCCACTAACCCCTCAAACAACATGGTCCACATTTCTACCACCCTGTGGGGGAGTAAAGTATGTCCTCATAAAATAATAATAAAAGCAAATTACTGCGGATGCTGGAATCTGAAACCAAAAAAGAGAAAATGCTGGAAAATCTCAGCAAGTCTGGCAGCATCTGTAATGAGAGAAAAGAGCTGACGTTTCAAGTCTAACTGACCCTTTGTCAAAGCTTAAAAAAAGGAGAAATAGGGAGGTACTTATACTAGGCTGCAAGAAGGTGAGTCATGGCTCCAGAAGCAAAGGTAGCAATAAAGAGGTGATAGTGACAATGCATAGAGAGATTATAGGGATATTAGGAGCTGTGAATGACCAAGGCTGAAGCCAGTGCTTTGCGACAAAATATGTGGGGGATGGGGGGGATGGGTGAAGCAGAGGCAAAATGGAAAACAGGGGAGAAGGGTAGCAAAGGGGGAAGAGGAGAGGAAAAAGGTGATGAGAGAGTGGGGAGCGAGAGAAAGAGAGACAATCAAGAAATAAGAGGTACAGAACAGTGAAAAAAATATTAAACAAAAGGAATAAATAAAATAAAATTACGGAGCAGAATGAAAACAGAGGGGTCGAGATGGGATAATCATCTGAAGTTGTTGAATTCAATGTTGAGACTGTCAGGCTGTAACGTTCCTAGTTGGAAGATGAGATGCTGTTCCTCCAGTTTGCATTGAGCTTCACTGGAACATTGCAGCAGGCCAAGGACAGACATGTGGACATGGGAGCAGGATTGTTGTTGAAGTGGCAAGCCGCAGGAAGGTCCGGGACCTGATTGCATACAGACCGAAGGTGCTCAGCCAAGCGATCACCCAGTCGGCGTTTTGTCTCTCCGATATAGAGGAGACCACATTGGGAGCAACGAATGCAATTGACTAAATTGAAAGAGGTACAAGTGAAACGCTGCTTAATCTGAAATGAGTGTTTGGGGCCTTGGATGGTGAGCATGGAAGAGGTAAAGGGACAGGTGTTGCACCTTCTGTAATTGCATGGGAAAGTGCCGTGTGTGATGGGAGAGGTGTTAGGTGTGATGGAGGAGTGGACTAGGTTGTCCCAGAAGGAACAATCTCTGTGGAACGCAGACATGGGGAGGGAAGGGATGATGTGTTTAGTAGTGGCGTCGTGTTGGAGTTGGTGAAAATGGCAGAGGATTATTCTTTGCATGTGAAGGCTGGTGAGGTGAAACGTGAGTACAAGAGGGACCTATCGGACCCTATCCTTGTTCTGGGAGGGGAGGGAGGGGGTGAGGATCGTGGCGCGGGAGATGGACCGCACGCTGTCGAGAGCCCTATCAACAATTGTAGTTGGGAAGCCACGGTTGGAGAAGAAGGAGCACATATTAAGAGCACCACTTTGGAAAGTGGCCTCTTCAGAACAAATGCGGCCAATACGAAGGAGCTGAGAGAAAGGGATAGAGTCCTTACAGGACGTAGGGTGAGAAGAGCTGTAGTCTAGGTAGCTGTGAGGGTCAGTGGGCTTGAAATGGCCATTAGTGGATAGACTATTGCTGGAAATGGAGAAAGAAAGGTCAAGGAAAGGAAGGCAAGTGTCGGAGATGGACCAGGTGAAGGTGATGGAGGGATGGAAACTGGAAGCGAAGTTTATGAATTTTTCCAGGTCAGGAGAAGAGCATGAAGCTGCACCAAAATAGTCATCGATGTACTGATAAAGCAGTTGTGGGAGGGGATCCGAGTAGGCCTGGAACAAGAAATATTCCACATACCCCATGAAAAGGGAGGAATAGCTAGGACCCATGCGGGTACCCATTGCTACACCTTTGATTTGGAGAAAATGGGATGAGTTGAAGGAGAAGTTGTTGAGAGAGAGAACAAGTTCAGCCAGGCGGAGGAGAATGGTGGTGGATGGAGATTTTTCGGGCCTCTTTTCGAGAAAGAAGCGATGAGCTTTCAAGCTGTCTTGGTGTGGGATGGAGGTGAACCGGAGGAGTAAGGATGGAGTCAAGGTAGGAAGAAAGAAGTTCAGTGGGGCAGGAGCATGCTGACACAATGGGCCTGGCGGGACAGTCCTTCTTGTAGATTTTGGGGTTCACTCCCTCCCCACCTACATCCGGGATTCCTCTGATGGCCTGCGACACATTGACAGCTTTCAATTCGCAGGCCCTAACCACCTTCTATTCACCATGGATGTGCAATCTCTTTACACCTCCATCCCACACCAAGACGGCTTGAAAGCTCTTCGCTTTTTTCTTGAAATGTTGTCAGAGATGCTGTGAATCCATATAATCATAAAATATGAGAGCAGAAGTATTCCATTCAGCCCATCAAGTCTCCTCCACCATTCAATAAGATTGTAGCTGATGTTCCTCAGTTTTACTTTCATATCTTTTCCCAGTAACCCTTGATTTCTTTTCTGATTAAAAACAGGATCTGGACCAGATGGGCCAATGGGCTGAGAAGTGGCAGATGGAGTTTAGTTCAGATAAATGCTGCATTTTGGGAAAGCAAATCTTAGCAGGACTTATACACTTAATGGTAAGGTCCTAGGGAGTGTTGCTGAACAAAGAGACTTGGAGTGCAGGTTCATAGCTCCTTGAAAGTGGAGTCGCAGGTGGATAGGATATTGAAGAAGGCATTTGGTATGCTTTCCTTTATTGGTCAGAGTATTGAGTACAGGAGTTGGGAGGTCATGTTGCGGCTGTACAGGACATTGGTTAGGCCTCTGTTGGGATATTGCATGCAATTCTGGTCTCCTTCCTATCAGAAAGATGTTATGAAACTTGAAAGGGTTCAGAAAAGATTTACAAGGATGTTGCCAGGGTTGGAGGATTTGAGCTACAAGGAGAGGCTGAACAGGCTGGGGCTGTTTTCCCTGGAGCGTCGGAGGCTGAGGGGTGACCTTATAGAGGTTTACAAAATTATGAGGGGCATGGATAGGATAAATAGACAAAGTCTTTTCCCTGGGGTCGGGGAGTCCAGAACTAGAGGGCATAGGTTTAGGGTGAGAGGGGAAAGATATAAAAGAGACCTAAGGGGCAACATTTTTACGCAGAGGGTGGTACATGTATGGAATGAGCTGCCAGAGGATGTGGTGGAGACTGGTACAATTGCAACATTTAAGAGGCATTTGGATGGGTATATGAATAGGACGGGTTTGGAGGGATATGGGCCGGGTGCTGGCAGGTGGGACTAGATTGGGTTGGGATATCTGGTCAGCATGGACGGGTTGGACCGAAGGGTCTGTTTCCCTGCTGTACATCTCTATGACTCTAACCATCTCAGCCTTGAATATACTTAACAACCCAGTCTCTACAACTCTCTATGGTAAAGAATTCTATAGATTCTTTATCATACTCTGAAACAAGAAATTCTTCTTCATTTTGGTTTTAAATTGGTGACCCCTTTCTCTAAGATTATGCCCCACTGGTCTTAGACTCTTCCACAGGAGGAATCAACTGTTATACATTTGCCCTATCAAGTTTCTAATAATTATGTATGTTCCAATAAGGTCGTCTCTCAGACTTGAAGTGACTGTGAACTAAGTCAGTGAGGGAGGACCCGTGAAGTGCAGCCTGGTTGAAACCATGAGATGGGTGCCTGGTCCTGCACACAAAGTCTTCTGACAGTAGCAACGGCAGCAGGAGTGGTGTGCTCCAAAGTGCAGCACTGAAGTGCAGAACCTTGTTGCAAACAGACCGGAGATGTAGCCTGAGGGTAGAGAAAGGCTACTACATATTACTACACAGATAGTCAGGTCTGTAAATGGAAATTACACATGATCATTTCCCATGGAGTGTGCCCTGAGATAATGGTGCCTGAGGTTTAAAAGTAGCAGGCATTGAGCTGGAGTCACCAAATAATGGTTCTGACCTTCATGTTGGGATCTGTCACCAAATAGCTTCTATCTGGTAAATGGAATAATAGGAAAATGCACATTAATGAGGTGGAATAAGGTAATAATGAGACATAATTGCATGTTAATGCATTCAAGTAGGCTCTTGCTGCCACTCAGGAGTGAAAATCTAATCTCTCTATTCAATACTTAGTTGGAAAATTGAACTTATTGCTCTTAATATTGAAGAGCTGGCCATGTCACATTAATTTCCCAATTGTCTCTCTAATGCTCTTGTCATTTAATGGCTGTGAAAATTCTGCCTCAAATTCAGTCTGAGATAATGAAGAGTTTTGTTGTTGATTTGCACAGGATCTTGAGCAAATGTAAAAAATCACAGAAAACATTAATGTAAGCAGTTTTGATCTCACTCATATCCATTTCATATTTCCCCATCTTTTGCACTGGATTAGCTAAGTTTACCAAGATTGTACTAATATTATTAAAATAAGCAACTAGAAACTATGCTCCCAGTTTTTATAAGCACGAGTAATATACTTGAAGTTCTAATGCAGAGCAATATGCATGACATGAATATGAAAAAGGAAAACAATCTGTAATTTTTGTTAAAGATTCACTTTTACTGAGGCTGCCTTTGGTGAACATTTTCAAAAAGATTTTGTCAAAGCTGGCCTTTTCTGTTCTAAGGAATTGTGAATCTTGACCAAGTTGTTAAGAGTCGAAAACTGCCTTGGAGTTGCTCCCACTCTACAATGAGCACACTTTTCTACAAATTTACAATGGCAGAATTGGAGCCACATCCAAGGAAATTGCCTAAGTATAAATTAGTAAAAAGTCTCCAGTGTGTGAATCTCTATTTAAAAATATAAGCCAGAGTTATAACTAAGGAAAGATGGTAATGTGGTGGTAGTTTCACAAGACCTGTAATCCAGACCGACTTTAAATCCATAAGATTTGAATCTTGTTATGATCGATGGTGAAATTTAAATTTAGTTTTTAAAAAAATCTGCCAATAAAAATCTAGCCTAATTGCAACTGTGTAATCTCTGTCGATTGTTGTAAGAACCCATCTGGTTTGTTAATGTCTCTTAGAGAAGGGAATCTGCCATCCTCGTCGGGGTTATATGTTAATCCAAATCAATGCAGTTGATTCCTAACTGCTTTCTGGGCAATTAGGATTGGTCTGGTGATGCCCACATCCCATGGTTGAATAAATACAAGTATGTTCTTTTGCCAGCATCTAGGAAATGAAGCAATTCTATACACCTTTCCAATTTGATGTAAAATGGTATCTGGAGTTAGTTTGTCTTGAATACATGATTTGTAATGTGTTTAATCAGCCTCCACATAAAGAGGTGTTTAAGCATGTTTTTAAACACATGATAACATTGTGTAAATCATATTGTAATGTTTTACGCCTTGTAACACCAATTGTGAAAGTATATTGTGAATCAAAATCAAAAGATTATAGCGTTTATGATTCCTTTACATAGCGCATGAGAAAAATATTTTTTCAGTCTTGTCAAATTGACATACTTGACTTGTGGACATATTTCTTAAAATAAACATAAATTCTTGAGGATAGTCATCCTGTAAGTGCACAAACATTACCTAGATATTGAGAAAGATCCTCATCTGTAACGGACAGCAGAAGAAAGCCATCAACCATGTATTCTGCAAATGTCTGTCTGTAGACTTCCCTGATACCTAGATGACATAGCCATTCCTGGACATCACCAACTGTCCAACTGTACAGTTTCTTTACCATAAACCCTTTGCTGAATTCCAGAATTGGTGTTGTTAGGTTTTGGAAAGGCACTTTAATCAAAGCATACTCTTTCATTTTTTCACTCAGATTACCAATAACTAGTGAACTCTTCTCAGCTAAAGTGTTCCTGGCTATCCTTGCTCCTGTCAGGTCCATAACTCCATCCAATAACTGTGCCAGGCCTTTGGGAACCTTCACATCATTCTGTAAGACAGGGAAGATCTTAACAGTTTTCTCTGATGATCTCAGTCTCTCCAGTAATATTTTACCTTCCATTAAAGAGATTGGGCATTTAAAGTAACTTTTTGACAAGAAAATAATGGCTCCCTTACACTTCTCAATGGCTTCAAGTCGTTGGGACAACCAGAAAGGAAAAGTTATATCCACTTCATCTTTGTCAAACCAAGTTTCCTCCCTGAAATTAGTTTGTTTTAGCTGTCTCACGGTTTCACAGATGAACCTTCGCTCCAGAAAGCTGGCATCAGGTGAGTAAGAAATGTAAATGGACATTGGAGCCTTGCTGCTCCTCAGTTGGCTGGGAGAGTCCACACTGGATGATGCCTGCTTCCCACTTGGTCCTTTTGTCAGATCAGAATAATCAGCTTGGACGTTTTCTGGCTGACTCTCATTTACACACACAGCAAGCTTGGGGTTCCCATTATTGGCAGCGATCGTTTTATTCATTCCTGTTGATTTCAAACATGTCGAGGTTCGTGCTTTGATCGTTGTTCTAATTTCTACACGAATGGGACACATTCGAACATCAAGCATGGTTTCCTCCATAATGCTGCCCTTTCCTTTCAATCTCTGAGACTGTACTCTCTTCAACCACTACCACAGGCTCTGCTTTAGTTTCTTCATCCAATTGGAGATATCTAGTCAGCTGTGATAACAATTGTACCACTGTAATCAACAACCAACAGACAAAACTGACATGTTTACAGAACTGTCTTGTTCTTCTGCTCGATCTTGTGAAAAACTTGAATCTTTGATCATGTTACTGTAAACATCTATTGATCTGTCAGTGCTGGACTGTAAAAATCTGTTCCTATTGCAATGAAGAGGTAATATAATGCTTAGCAACTAAGTAAATAAAGGAACAACTAAAATGCCTCCTAATTATGATCCCCTTAGAGACCAATAATGTTTAAATAGAAATACAAACTTGCAGTGAATAGCTGGAAGATTTTACATTTTCCAGTTTTACTGCAGCTTTTACTAAAATAATTTAACTAATCACTTTTCGTAGGCAACTCATGTTCAAACTAGAGAAAGGTATATTTCCCTTTTATATTTATCACACATAGAATTACTCCATTTAGCAAATAGCCCACATTCCACCTATGAGCCAATATCAAGTCAAAGAAAGTTAAACTAGGAGTCTGGAAGAAGGAAAAAAATGTGACCACTACAAAGGTATAGTTTAAAGAGATCATACATACACTATAGTACGGTTCAGCCAATCGGCTGAAATATGAAATCAGCTCACAGCCCTGATTGGATGAGATATGTTGCATCGTTAGTCAAGAAACATAAATGTACCAACATAATGTTTCAATTGGTG
The DNA here is from genome assembly GCF_037043375.1 of Chiloscyllium plagiosum. NCBI lineage: Eukaryota > Metazoa > Chordata > Chondrichthyes > Orectolobiformes > Hemiscylliidae > Chiloscyllium > Chiloscyllium plagiosum. The sequence continues at coordinate 81,545,055 of NW_028270142.1, read as the reverse complement.
GGGTACACAACCCTGTAACTTGCTTACCTTCACTAACCATGAAAATCTGGAACATCAATTTTCATCGCTAACATTTATTGCTAAAGAGAAAATATGAATAGTGGACAAGGTCAGAAGTTATTAACATTTTTAATTTAGGCCAGAGGGTTGCAAGATGTCTGTTTCTTTGGCTGAAGCAATGCTAATGGCCAAATACATAAGTCAGAGTGGGAATAGAACATAGAATTGAAAAGCAAGAGACAGATATTATGCCAAACTATGTGAAGGGTCCAAAACCAGATCTTGATATGTTCAGGCAAGTGTTCTAATGAATCATGTGAAAGTTTGTAGGAGTCAGAGAAACTGAGACGCTATGAGAACAGCCCAATTACAGTCTGCAATGTGGATTCTTTTCTCACACATGCTCCATGAGGAATTAAGGGTGGGAAGTGGGCAAATGTTTTCTCCAGTTATTTTCCCACTGAAAACAATTATATCATGACTACAAAAGAATCAAGGGAAACTGAATTAAACTCAGCAGAGATCAAAGACCAAACTTGCAGTATTCCTGGTCTGTGCTCATATCATCAAAGTAACAAGAACATTTTGGAAAGAAACAAAGACTTTTCCTAACCTGAGAATAAGTTAATTTATTCCTTTGTCTAAGGTTTAGTAAGTGCTTACTGGGGATATGGGAATCATAAATAGACCAGCATTTATTTCATTGTTCTTGCCTTTCTGAACTCCACTGGTAAATCCATTTGATAAATCAGGTGGGGTAATTCCGGATTTGGCCATGCGATCTTGAAGAAATGATAGAATGTTCTCACGTCAGGATGGTTTATAACTTGAAAGGAGAAATGAAAGAGATAGTGTTCCAATCTTGAACATGCCAGAACAAAATTATAATTTAAGTGAAGTCTTAACTGGAAAAAATGTGTAACTGAAAAAAAAACAAAAATCCTTCAAGCTGCACTTATCCAGCTGTGGATAACTTTTCAGAAGGTCAGTAGAAACTGTTTTTAAAGGTGTGATGAAAGGCATATAACTTATAAATTTTCATATCATTTTTAGAATTTGTGTTTCAGAGTAGAGGTCTGGTGTTAAAAAAAAATAAGTTTCTAATGTCCTTCCATTAATGGATAGGTGCTTATAGTGTTGTCTTTATTACAGATCGGGTAGCTTTGTTTTTAATTCCAAAGAAGCTAGGTTGAGCAAGTTTTTAATTCTGTTCAAAAGGTACTGGGGTTGAGTTTAGTAATAAGATTTGTTTCTTTCCTAGAAGGAGATTTTCAGGTCAGTTCAGGGAACACTTAGTTTGAAAAACTTCAAAACTAGTAGAGTTTGGTTAGATATCTGTACTGATTATTAGATTTGTGAAAGTATAGGATTCAGATTTGTGAAAAGGTCCATGTTGTTCATGTGGAAGTTGCCTCTATAACTTTAAAATTTTATTTTATTCCTTTATATAATTAAATTCTTTCTGTTATTCGAGAGAATTTGCTGCTTCATGTCAATATTTCTCAGTGACTAGACATTAGGCCTTCGAGTTACCTGTAGTGATATGCAGATGAATTTGGCAGTCCGAAATGTCCTCCACTGTGTCTTTGCGCATGACTTTCTAGTAATGCTTTCTACTCAGATTACACTTGTAGGCTTTTGTATAAGCTACTTCAATTTACAGAAGAAGTATCCAGTTTATGTTAGCAACTTGCCAATTGAATTACCACCAGCTGTGTAAACAGGGTGAGTGAGTCAGTTTTGTTGGATGCTACGTTGTGGGAGATTTGTTTTTCTGTACTTGCAGAACTCTGCTGTCTGTTGGCAAACATTCAGTCATGCTGTAAAAATGTCAGCAATTTTTTTTGGAAGAAATGATATTTTAATTAAAGAAAAACAAGATTTGTATTCAGATTGTGGCTTTCCTAGCAGAATATCATCAAAGTCTTTTAATCAAAACTTGAGCATCTGACATGTATGAATTAAGATTTGCTTTGCCTAAATAAATGTATGGCTTATCCTCAGGAAATTAAAAAATGAGCAGGGAACATCATTGAATGGCTTACTACAGTAGTAATGCTACCCTTTGAGTAACTCGAGCTAATAAATGTCATTAAATTTATTTATTTAAAACAAGTGAAAATTATTCTCAATTTCTGCCCCTGAAAGTGGCCACTTAAAGTCATTTTAAATCATGGCATGGATTTTCCAATGGTCAGATAGTCCCCATGTACAACTCCCATTAATGGGAGTTGTACATGGGGACCTTGCAGAATTGCTGATACAGCAGACTGTAAAGGAATTGCCTGGGAAATTTTAGGTTCTGCTAAGCAATTTCCCATGTCAGAAACATTCTAAAAATATCTATATCAATTGTACAATGTGAGGGCTCCCAACAGGTAAGCCAGTTATTACTCAGGCATGCAGCGGTTCCTACTACCAATGTCCTAGTGGTTGTCACTGACTGGAAACTGAACTGGACTTGCCATATAAATACTGTCTACAAGAGCAGGTCAGAGGCTGGGATCTCTGCAGTGAGAAATCCATGCCCTCACTCCCCAAACCTGTCAACCTTACATAAAGCACAAGTCAGGAGTGTGATGGAATACACCCCACTTGCCCGGATGAGCACAGCTCCAATACCACTCCAGAAGCTTGACACCATCCAGAACAAAGCATCCCACTTGATTGGCAGCACATCCCCAAATATTCAGTCCCTCCACCACCAATGCTCAGTAGCAGCAGTGTGCGCTATGTTAAAGGTACACTTTAAAAATTCACCAAAAGTCCTGAGACAGTATCTTCCAAAGCATTTCACCTAGAAGGAAAAGGGTAGCAGATACATGGGTAATCCAGCATTTGAAAATTACTTTCTAAGCCACTTACCAACTTGACTTGGAAATATTTCGCTATTCTATCACTGCTGTTGTGTCAAAATCCTGGTACACCCTCCCTAATAGCCTTGTAGATCTGCTTATGTCATATGGATTGCAGTGGTTCAAGAAGACAGCTCACCACCACGTTCTCAAAGGGTGGACAATAAATATTGGCTGGCTACCAACACCTACAATCCATGAATGAATAATTAAAACAGATTATTAAAAACATAGTCTAACTCCTGAATTAGTACCAAACCCACTCACAATTCACAACCATCTATATATTCCCAGATCCTTTACACTCTCATGACGCTGCTGACAAACCTCTACCCTCTACCATCACATGCACGACATCACTCCTCTTTTTTTGATAACATTTCAGGCAAAAGCCCTTCATCAGGAATGGGAAATGACTGCTGTTCAAAAAATAAAGCAGGCTCAGTACTGATGAAAGGTTCTGAACCAAAACAACTCTCCCACTCCTCAGATGCTCCTTGACCTGTTGTGCTTTTTCCAGTTCCACACTTTAATGACTGTGGTTTGTGTTCCCCCTGCTATCCTGCAATATGTACGACCTGCTAGATTTAAAGCACAATTCTGCATTTCTGAAGGGGCCTTGGTCAGAATCTCATGTCAAAAATACAGAAGATTGTATAGTTTTAGATATTTTATATGTAAATGTAAGTTAATATATTTAATATGCAGAGCATATAATATATCAACATTGTAAACAAAACAAATTGCATTGTTGTTTAACACTCCTCTGTGAAGTGCTAGAATGTAAATTATTATCCTCATGAGAATAACAGAGGAGCAACACAAAGAAAATACCAAGCATTTCCTAAAAAGAATGAGCAATCTGCACATAATTGCCCTCCTTGGAAAATCCAGACAATCTTCTAACAGTAATACACCACACATTTTATCAGCTATGCTTTTATGCTTGTATGCTTCTTTGTTCTCGTAATAATTAGTAACAAGGTCAATGCAATCATTTTAAGTCATCTTGGCACAGGGTGTAATTTACAATTCATGTTTTATGAGCTCACCCACCTTGGTTGCATGATACTTCTCAAAGGATGAATTAAATTACCTTGCAATATTATGTACTACGATTGTATCAAGAAAACATAAAAGACTGGGATTGGGCACAAAACAAATTGCGTTGTTTTTAACACAGTTCCGTAAAGTGCTAGAATGTAAATTATCATGCTAAAACTATCCTAATTAATATTTAAGTAGTATAATCCCCCACTATTACTGCCTTGTTGTTCTTACATTTCCCTAAAATTTGATTACAAGATTTGATCCTGTATTGAAGCTTATAGCTTGCCTATCCCTTTGTATTTGTCTTTATTTCTACTTATATGGCCTCATTTGATGATGCTTCAAAGATATAAACCCTCCTTACTGTTTTAATTGATTCCTTATTGTGAATCCCCCTCCTCTTCTATTCCTCTCTCTACCTCATCTGTGCATCCTATAACGAGAAATGTGGAGCAGCCAATCCTGCCCAGCTTTCTGAATGTCTTGGTAATAGCTATGACATCATACTCCCATGTGCCTATGTCCTCAGTTCATCTTATTTCACAGCCTGTGCATTAAAACATATTCATTCAGCTTTGTTAAGCTCATTTCTTTCATATCTAGCCTTCATTTCCTTTGCTTTTCAGACTCATTTACTCTTTTAACTTCTAATTCCATTTCAGCTTTCCTTCCCTCTAAACTATTTAATATGGTCCCATTCCCCGGCATTTCACTGAAATTGTCCCAACAGCATTAGTTAATCTCCCCAATAGAATGTTGGTTATGTTCCTGTTCAGATGTAACCCATCCACCTCTGCCAGAAATGATCTCAATGACTCAAGAATTTAAAACACACCCTCCTGTAACATCTTTTCAGCCATGCATTCATCTCTTTCCTTCTATCTTATACTCACTACTGCGTGGTATCAGGAGTAATTGACCCCAGATGACTGGTATCTCCAAGACATATAACCTTCCTCAGACAGCTTCTCCTGCCATATCCTGACATCCACACTCAGTGTGATGTGCCATCACATGTGCACTTTTGATGTTTTTCTCCATTGGCACTACCTCACACTGTTCAAAGTTGTGCCAGACTCTGTTCAATTTCAGTCTTCAACTCATAAGAAACTTTTTCTCTTTCCTTCAGGATTTTAGGAATGTAAGCTCCAAAGACTCGCAGATATTGACACTCCATTTGGATTCTTTTTCTCCTCCTCTTCCATCCTCCTCTATTCCTTCTTTTAATCTCACTTCTTGCTGTGCAATCACAATAGTCTCATACTATGGCTGATAAAAAGTGAGGAATATCACTATAGCCTCTCTCCTTTCCCGCTGATGCCAGATTTTCTGTGCTCATCAAAGGACTCAAATTTTTCCCTTTATGCCCAGAACTCAATGAATTTCAGGCATAACATGATATTGAACTTATCTTTCATCGTCTTCACCTCTGTACCCATTTCTGTGAACAGAAGTGCTCACCCTGCTCCACAGTCTCTTTAAGTAATCGCCAATACATTCAGTCCCCTACCTCTAGCCTTTTAGCTGCCTCAAAAAGTGCCAACTTGACATTGGCAGCCTTAATTTCTCTGCACTCCTCACTTGATTTATCCTGTCTCCTACTGAATTTGCGATACTCAACCTGCTGTTAATAATAGTGCTGTTCTTTGTTTGCATGCCAACCTTTACCGCAGAGGCTGAACACCAACTTTTTGACAGTTCCTCCTTTCTCCCCTGGATCATGACTCCATCGTTGAACATCAGGCTGTAGTTTCCATGAATGTCATTGACTTTGTCTCCTCTGGACTCCTCTACAGGTTCCACCTTATAGTCCCTAAAACTCATTCTGTCCTGTTCTACCTCCTTCCCAAAATCCACACGAACTGTCCTGGCAGACCCACTGTTTCAGTCTGTTTCTGACCCAGTGAACTGATTGCTTCTGATCTTGACTCTACTTTTCGCCCCTTGTTCAGTCGCTTCACACTTAAACGTTCAGAATAGTCAAAAATGTAAATCATTTCCACAATTTCCAATTCCTCAGCCCTCAACTCTTCCTCCATCATGGACATGCAATCTTTTACATTCATTCCTCATCAGGGTGATCAGGTTGAGAGGTATGTCTTCCAACAATCACAATTGACTTCCCTTATGCAAGCTTTGATTCTGACTCATAGAAGGCTTGGCCTCTGGTTTTCATTGATTTTGTAAGAGCATAAGTGGATTATTCAGTCCCTTGAGCCTATTCTGCTATTCAATAAAGTGGTGACTGATCTGATGTCACCTTAACTCTACTTTCCTCTGTGTCCAGAATAATTGCAATTTCCATTAAAGATAAAAAACCCGTTTAAACCAGCCTTGAATATATTTAAGGAGCAGCCTCCACTGCTTGCTGGGGAGAACATTTTCTGCAGTTCATGTGCACTTCCTGGATTTAAACCTTTTAATTTCTTCTTTTGAAATGACAGGTAAGCAATGACTTCCTTCTCCATCAGTAATTTGTCCTTCTCAAACTGAAATTCTTTCTGCTGATACAAGATGGTGATTAAAATGCCTTTTATGTTCAATCAAAAGATGTAATGGAAGTATCATATCACACTCAAAACAGTAACTGTTTCTCTCTGCACAGATGCTGCCAGGCCTGCTGAGTTTCTCCTGTATTTTCTGTTTTTAATTTCAGATTTTCTGAACTCCAGTTTTTGCTTTTATTTAACATTTCTGTCTTTTTAAAAAAGATTTTTAAATCTGTGAGCTTATCCTCATTCTACATACTTTGGATTTTATTTAATTGTTATCAGTAAGGTTAATATACTTGTCTTTCTTTGTATGCTGGCAGTGTTGTTTGCTATGGCCTGGTTTTCCATGATGAAAATAGGCAGGGCAAAGTCCTGTAACTCTGCCTTCTATATTCTTTGAAAAGTTGGTAACTGCTTATACAGTTTTGTTTTTCCCTTCATCTTTGCACTTTCTTTTCTTTCTATCTCCCCTTCCCCTTTTCCCTGTTAATACAGACTAATTCCCATGTCTACTGAGATTCATCATTACTGTCAGTCAATTTATAATTCTCAGCCTTCACGGTAACTCCTAATCATCAAGTTCACCAAGGTCATGTTTTCAACCAAGTTCAATGACAACTATTCCTGCAGCTGCATTCTGCAACTGCACACATTAATGTGTGTGATATCTCAGCACAGACAGGACCATATGGTTCAATTGTAGATTCCATTAACCCTTTAAGGTTATCCTGAAGTCTCAATTCTTTCTGTGGTGAATTTTAATTTGTACTTGTGGGATTCATTTTCCATCTCTGGTAATTCAGACTTGTTCATGCTCAAATGACTTTTCTTAGCTCTCCAACTAAGTGGGATGTCTCCCATATTATCTTTTAGAATATTTGAGGATTTCCCTGATTTGTATTTAATTCTATTGGGTTTCTGTTTATTTTCAGCTGCTGAAACTTTACAGAATCTTTGAGAAAACTGTTGAGTTTTTTATACAGCTTGATCTTCCAGTGTGAGAGATCATTTTGTTATAAAAGGTCAATACCCAACATGGCAAACATAGGATTAAAACCACCAATACCTCGCTAAACGAGTTTCCTCTCTAAAAAAAATTTCCCTATTGACATTTCAATGCCTCCTTGGACTACTACACGGGTGTTTGTTCTGTTTCTGAACAGAAAACCCTCAGCTCTTCCCAGCAGCCATGTGTGCAAACAGCCAGTGTGTCAGAGAGCATTAATTTACTTTTCCAGCTCTTTTGAAACATTATGGGCAATCGCTTCTAGTACAGAAAATCCTTTTCTGTTTCTCCTTCATACTTGCATAGAGATTTATGGTTTTAGTGACCATGGATATGGGCTGTGATGAAAGAATGCCTGTGTCACTCTGTGTATCAACCACGTTATTTCCTACGCCTGGTTTCCACAACTAAAATGGACCAGGTTCAGTCCTGTTTGTTAGTCAGTTGGGCTGACTCTTTCTTGTCCATCCTGGGGCTAAGATAGTGACCAATAATTGACAGGGTGGGGTGGTTGATTAGGTGGGAAGGTGTAGAGTTCTGGCTTGCCATCAGTAATTTGCTGATTTTTAGATGGTTTGAATCATTCCCAGATCCCTGCTTCTGACACTTATTTAGGAATATGCAATGAAGGCGGCAGTGGAAAAGTATTTCAGGGCATAAGACTTACTGCATTTATTAAATACACAAAGGTAACTATAATGCAAAAAATAAAGACAAATGCAATAAAACAGTGAAATTAACATGATTATACAGAGGACAGTTACACTATTAAATCAAATACAGATTAAACACAATTAGAACTGAAACAACAGTGTTAATCATAGACATTTTAATCAGGCTTCCTAGTCCTGAATCCCTGCACTGTCACCATGCGCCTTCTCCCCCCTCTAATCCCAGACCCACCACCTGGGTTGGAAACATTGGAGTCTCTGGAGTTTAAGCTCACCATTGGGGGAAAATATGATTTTGAAGTACAGCAGACTGTTCGCGCTTGCTATACCTGGTTCCTTGATGAAGACTTTGGACAGAGTAGGCCTTCAGCCTGGGTTGAGTCCACTAATGTGGTAGGATGTATGTTGGATTTATTGGGTGAGTACTTGGTTTCCCTTATTTTGCGATGGGTTTTGACGGTCGGTTTTCACCTCAGGATATGTCTGTGGTCTTGTACTTTCGGTCGTGTTGGTTGTTTTTGGAGTTGGTCAGTTCTTAGGTCTGCTGGTCGTGGACAGTTGCTGCTGATTCCCATAGTATGGAACAGGCCTGTGTTAGTAGATTTCAGAATTTCTGTCTGGATCCCCCTTCTGGAGATAGCTCTTGGAAGTAGCCACTGGAATTAGCTGCTGTCATTCTTCTTCTGGGGATCACTGTTTGGAATGCCTGCTGGGGAATAGCTGGGGGGATTGTTCTTGGGGAGACAGCTGTTTGGGATCCCTCTTCTCGAGGTAGCTGTGAGGATAAGTCTTTAGGTAAGGTCAGGCCCTACAATTAAACTAGTTGTGGGTCTCTTATCTCCGTGCCAAATCTGTACTTGCTAATGTATTACTGGTGTTCCCATTGAGGTCAATTGCCTTCCTGACAGTTAAGAATATGTGTGAATGGAGTTTGAATATCCAACATCTCTCTGAATTACTATAGATTGAAGTGGACTGTCTGATATCTGTATAGGTTCTATAATGTCTGGGTTGTTTAGACTGAAATGTAAAAGTTAGTTTCAGTCTAGTGTTAGATCTAGTTGATTGTTCTCTTAGGGTGAAGGTATAAATTGGATTTTCGGACAGAATAATGGTTCCAGACTGAAATCATTCTGGCTCTGTGAGTATATGATGCAGCCTGAGCTCAGGCTTTTGTGTAGGATTTTAGATGCTAAAAAGGTCCAGGGTTTTTGTCCAGTATTATAGGAAAAGGGGATTTTTACTTAATTCTACAAAGGTCAAGATTAGGCTTTCCCACCGTAACATAATTTTGGAAGAAGAAAGAAGGTGGTGGGATTTTGAAACATACATACATAATGGTAAGGTCCGAAGGAAGTGTTGCTGAACAAAGAGACCTTGGAGTGCAGGTTAATAGCTCCTTGGATTCGCAGGCAGATAGGATAGTGAAGGCAGCATTTGGTATGCTTTCCTTTGTTGGTCAGAGTATTGAGTACAGGAGTTGGGAGGTCATGTTGTGGCTTTACAGGTCATTGGTTAGGCCACCGTTGGAATTTTGGGTGCAATTCTGGTGTCCTTCCTATCAGAAAGAACTTGAAAGGGTTCAGAAAAGATTTACAAGGTTATTGCCAGGGTTGGAGGAGTTGAGCTATAAGGAGAGGCTGAACAGGCTGGGGCTGTTTTCCCAGGAGCGTTGGAGGCTGAGGGGTGACCTTATAGACATTTACGAAATTATGAGGGGCATTGAAAGGATAAATAAACAAACTCTTTTCCCTGAGGTCAGGGAGTCCAGAACTAGAGGGTATAGGTTAAAGGTGAGAGGGGAAAGATACAAAAGAGACTTAAGGGGCAACGTTTTCACACAGAAGGTGTATGGAATGAGGAAGTGATGGAGACTGGTACAATTGCAACATTTAAAAAACATTTGGATAGATGTATGAATAGGAAGGGTTTGGAGGTATATGGGCCGTGTGCTGGCAGGTGGGACTAGATTGGGTTGGGATATCTGGTCGGCAAGGACGGGTTGAACCGAAGGGTCTGTTTCCGTGCTGTACATCTCTATGACTCCTGCCTCCAGATCCACGGTCTTTGAAGGCAGCTGAATTTGCCACCTATTGAGAGAGATTGGTCCTCTATTGCTGCTTCAATAGCTTCAACCTCCCTCAGTCATGCAGAGTGGGAGGGTTGCTTACTTTTCTACAAAATCCCACCCCCACGAAAGCAGCTAAAGAGGAGAACATACCATCAACTATTTCCCCCCCCCCCCCCCCCTTAATCTGCCTGGTTCCAAACCCACCTTGATTTTGCTTGGAAATTTGCCTTCACAGTTGCTTACTGAGGTTTGGGTATGCAAATTTCACTTTGTAGCTGTGACCTCCTGTTAAGAGCATTTTTCCAACACGTTTTCCTCTCTATTTCAGCAGTTTGTCCTACTTCATGTTGCCTCTGTTCATTCACTTTGCCATACCGTAGTATAAGGGGATTTACCAGACCTTTGCCTGGAGACAAATTGTTTTGCAGACTCCTTGAAGCTAGGATATGTTCTTTAATACCTGCTAGACCACCCACTATGAAGTTCAGAATTTTAAGCAACGACAGAAGATACCAAATTAATCAGAAACAGACCTGAAGTTAGTTGATGATTCCCATGGACGTGGTGCACGTAGAGCATCCTTTGAGTTGCTGAATACATCTTCAAATGTGAGTTTAAGGAGTGCATTAGCTTAAATGTGGGCGGCACGGTGGCAGAGTGGTTAGCACTGCTGCCTCACAGCGCCTGAGACCCAGGTTCAATTCCCGTCTCATGCGACTGACTGTGTGGAGTTTGCACATTCTCCCCGTGTCTGCGTGGGTTTCCTCCTGGTGCTCTGGTTTCCTCCCACAGTCCAAAGATATGCAGGTCAGGTGAATTGGCCATGCTAAATTGCCCGTAGTGTTAGGTAAGGGGTAAATGTAGGGGTATGGGTGGGTTACGCTTCGGCGGGTCGGTGTGGACTTGTTGGGCCGAAGGGCCTGTTTCCACACTGTAATGTAATCTAATCTAAATGTTGGGTTCCAAATGGTTGATGTCATGATTTATTTACAGTGTATACTCCCAGTAGGTATTCCATTTACACTTGCCAATGCTTTTACTAAATTAATGTTTGGCATATTCACTACAGTAGACAAAATTGCACCAAAAACTTTGTTGACAGGAATAAGTTTCATGGGCCATCATTCTATTCCATGACCATTTGTTATGATCTATAATAACTACAAACATTGGGTGGTGCTTGGAATATGTTGGCATCTGGACACTCATATTTCTAGTATCACCATCACAGGTAGTGCAAATAATTACTTATCTTAGTGATATCATAAGTTGTTGAGGTAAAGGTTTTCACCTTTACTTGTAACAATAATATGCTATATTTGAATGCAATATTAAAAAAAAAGGCAAGTCAATCAAAAGTTGCTCATTTCTAAATAATTCCAAGAAAATACCACAGCAGTCACACTTCAAAACCTTTTAATGGTCTCTATTTTGCTGACTACAGACATAAATGTTTTCATTGAAACATATTCAGTTCATTTTCAGACAGAAACTCATAGTATTATTCTATCATTATAAAACATCACCAGAAACTTGTAGGACATGTTACTGTACACAGTCATAACTAGTACGCAGAGGACATTTTTCATTACATTAAAAGAAATTATTTTTGCAAGTGTTTTGCCACTGGCATATGCCACTGAAATGAAATGGCACAGATTAACCCTCTCATGCACTGAAATTCTTTTCGAACTTGCACGTGTTAACTGTCAAAACGGGGAAAAGTACAGATGTTATTGCACAAGTTAACAGGATAGAAAGAAACCACTCAGCTGAACATGGACATACTTGTCCTCCCACCCTACTTCATCTATTGCCCAATTCTTCTCCACCATGTCCATTTCGTTTCTCCTTAAATACACCATGGAGGGGAAACCTAAGTTACAGGGATTACCGTCATAGAAGCAGAGAAGGCTAAATTGCAAATTAATGATACATAGCAGTTATGCTTAGCAGGCACACTCTCATTTCTAGCATATTGTGGACACAAGTCCCATTTTGAATACTTAAACATGAAAAAGGACATATAAGATCCATGCCACAGTCTCAAAAAAGAGAAAAGGATTTCTCCCGAGTGTCTTAGCCACTATTTATCCATTCATCAACATCAAATGTCAAAGCAAAAAAAATGTTTTTAATACTGTTCATATATATGAACAAGGCTTTAACTTTAAAAATGCATTTGAAAATATAAACACCATGTGCTCTAACGGGGCCACAGCAATGCCTAATAAAGTTTTTTTAATATCTAGATTTTTATTTGGATGCGTGCTTTAAAAATTATAAATAAAATTACGAATTAAAATACAATCACATCAGAATATATAAAGATGATTACAATTTCCAACATAATTTCGCCATAATGAATGTACAAAAAAATTGAACTTCATGTATTATTGCTGATACCAAACATACATGAATGCAAAAAATTGTTGAAGCACCAAGGGTCTCGGGTACCAATCTACCCATAAAAAGTGTAATGTTTTAAAACAAGAGCTATTTTTCAAGAAAGAAATGTACTATTCTGTAGCTGTAAATTTCACATATGTGCAGTACTATAGTCAAGGCATATATAGGTATGTAAATGATTCTTAAAGCTTGCGAAATAGAAGAAGAATAGTAATTTATATTTAAATGACATTTCAAATACTCATTGCCCAAAAGTCTAAAATTCCAATTACTTTGCTAACAAGCTTTAAAACGAACATTTCAAGTGTTACATCAGATCATTGGTACTATATGTGTATTGTTACAAATCTTTATATAAAATTAGAAAAGAATAATACAATCCAACAATGATCCAATTTTGAGGCATAATTATCAGCACCATATTTGTGCACAACACATCCCTGGCTTTGAAAAGGTGTGAGGTACATTTGGTAGAATGAAGAAAATGGGTCTTTACACAATCACCATCATGGCTACTGACGTTCTCTTGAACAGTATAATGAACACAGTTGGAATTTACCAAATGGTTAGTCTTTGGATAGTGTGTGTGAAGACAACATAATCACTTCTCAGTGAACATTACCTTAATATTTATCACTGCTTCAAAAAAAAATAAATTAATTAAAATGCAAATCATAACTGCAGTATATAAGTAATGAGTTTTAAAATGATAAAGGTACCTTGACAATGTGATAAATAGCAATGCTTTTCAAATAAATTCCAGCACCTTCATGCCAGAGTAAAATATGTTGATACCAGAAATCTGAAAAAGAATAATGCTGGAGGCACTCAGCAGAACATACAGCAGCGGTGAAGGGATTGCTACTCAGGTTGGCTTTAAGATTTTTTTTTTAGTGATATTGCAAACATCCTGAAGAGGTTGCATCTTATTGAATGATTGGCACTGGGTTTTGTGAAAACTATATTTAGGTTTTATAATTACTGCTGAACAAAAGTTCTGTTCCTAAAAACTAATGTTACATTTGTGAAACATTAAATTTCTCCAATATATTAACAACAGATGTTAAGAATAATACCTTGTTTATATTTTTGCTTCTGACTTAATTCAATGAATATTTTCCAATCATTTATTTTGAGTTTTAAAATTTAAATTAAAAGTGAAAGACCCTGCATTTTATTTCCTGATTTGCTCTCTGTGAGAATGTGTCAATCTGACTGACTACTTATTCTGTTTCTTGGCATCAGCATTGTCAAAGGCCTAGAGGTTCTCTTGGTTTATAGCACCAATTTCAAATCAACATTGGGAAAAGGAAAGTTCCCAGTGCTACAAAGATTGCTAGGTATTTGTGGGTAGCTTTTTCATGGACCAATAGGAGCACTGTTATTTCACCACTAACTGCAAAATCAGATCAACATTTCAGGTTTTCATCAGAACCACATATATTCATCAAATTGTAAAGTTAACTTCAATTCCCTTTCCACAGAAGCTGCTTGGCCTGCTGAGTACTCAGAACATTTTCTGTTTTTTATTTTTGCAAAAGGTTTACAGAGAGAGTAGTTTAATATTTAAACTGCAAATAGTTTTAACTCCATAAATTTGTTACTGAGGGCTGATTTAACACTGATGAAACTGATCTTTTCTTTAAAATGAGACATTGCTTAAAGTGAGAAAATGGACTAGTGCAGAGTGCCAGCAATGGTCAACATAAGACCAGAAAGTTCGTTCTCTCCCTGTCTTTGTTATCCAGACATCAGTAGACATTGCAAGAGGCTGAGAAACACATTTTTTTCCCCTCCAAGTACTGCATTCTTTTATCCAGAACTATGCAAAAGGTTCAATTTTACTTGCTGACTTCACGCAGACAGGACAACACCTCCCTTTCTTTTTGGTAGATTTGGAGCACTTGAGAGGAGGACATTTTTCCACATAGCAAGTCACCTGTCCATTCTAGAAAGAAAGAATCAACAGAACTGTTAAAATTCCCTGCCAGTTGTATAAAAAGTCACCAACCACTGGACATTTTTGTGGGAAAACAGCATTTCAATCATAAGGTTTAGTCATAAATTCTCATTTTGCAAACACGATTCAAATGGACATCTACTCATAATTACTTTTTGCCATATTTAGAGTCATAGAGTCCTACAACATGGAGACAGGCCCTTTGGCCCAAACTGGTCCAAGCCGATTAAAATGTCCATCTTGCAGAAGGATCTAGACAGTTTGGGAGAGTGGTCCAGGAAATGGCTGATGGAATTCAATGTGAGCAAATGCGAGGTCTTGCACTTTGGAAAAAAGAATACAAGCATGGACTACTTTCTAAACGGTAAGAAAATTCATAAAGCCAAAGTACAAAGGGATCTGGGAGTGCTAGTCAAGGATTCTCTAAAGGTAAACATGCAGGATGAGTTCGTGATTAAGAAAGCGAATGCAATGTTGTCATTTATCTCAAGAGGGTTGGAATATAAAAGCACCGTTGTGCTACTGAGACTTTTTAAAGCTCTGTTTAGGCCACATTTGGAGTACTGTGTCCAGTTTTGGTCCCCATACCTCAGGAAGGACATACTGGCACTGGAGTGTGTCCAGCGGAGATTCACACAGATGATCCATGGAATGGTAGGTCTAACATATGAGGAATGGCTGAGGATCCTGGGATTGTATTCATTGGAGTTTAGAAGATTAAGGGGAGATCTAATAGAAACTTACAAGATAATACATGGCTTGGAAAGGGTGGACGCTAGGAAATTGTTTCCGTTAGGCGAGGAGACTAGGACCCGTGGACGCAGCATTAGAATTAGAGGGGGTAAATTCAGAACAGAAATGCGGAGACATTTCTTCAGCCAGAGAGTGGTGGGCCTGTGGAATTCATTGCCGCAGAGTGCAGTGGAGGCCGGGACGCTAAATGTCTTCAAGGCAGAGATTGATAAATTCTTGATGTCACAAGGAATTAAGGGCTACGGGGAGAATGCGGGTAAGTAGAGTTGAAATGCCCATCAGCCATGATTGAATGGCGGAGTGGACTCGATGGGCCGAATGGCCTTACTTCCACTCCTATGTCTTATGATCTTATGGTCTTAAGCTAACCTCATTTCCCTGCACTTGGCCCATATCCTTCTGAACCTTTCCTATCCATGTATTTGTCCAAATGCCTTTAAAATGTTGTTAATGTACCCACATCAACAACTTATGCTGGCAACTCATTCCATATGCCTTCCATACTCTGTGTAAAACAGTTGCCCCTCAGCTTCTCTTTTATTCATTCCACTCTAACCTGATGCCCTCTAATCCATGATTCCCCAAATCTGGGAAAAAGACTGAGTACATTCACCATATCCATGTCTCTCATAACCCTATACATGTCTATAACATCCCCCTCAGTCTCCTATGTGCTAAAGAAAGATGTCCTAGCTTGTCTAACCTCTCCCAATAACTCAGACCACTGAGTCTTGGCAACATCCTTGCAAATTTCTTCTGCATTCTTTTCAATTTAAGAAAATCCTTCCTCTAGCAAGGTGACCAAAACTGAACACAATATTCCAAGTGCGGCCTCACCAACATCGTGTATAACTGCAACATAACTTCCCAACCTCTATACTCAATGCCGTGACTGACAAAGGCCAGTGTGCCAAAAGCCTTTGCCAATGCCCTGTCTACCTGTGACTCACTTTCAAAGAACCGTGCACCTGAACTCCAAAGTCACTCTGTTCTACTATGCTCCTTAAAGCCCTATCATTCACCATGAAACTCCTACCTTGATTTGACTTTCTAAAATGCAAGACCTCACACTTATCTATATTAAACACCAATTGCCATTTCTCAACCTACTTCCCCAGCTGATCAAAATCCTGCTGCAGATCTGAAGATCTTCCTCACTGTCCACAATACTGCCTATTTTAGTATCATCTGCAAACTTACTAATCATACCTTGTACATTCTCATCCAAAACATTGAAATAGATAACAAACAGAAGTGGGTCCAGCACCGACTCGAGGCACTCCATCAGTCACAAGCCTCCAGTCAAATAAGCATCCTTCCACTACTGATTGGCTTCCTACCATCAAGCCAATTGTGTATCCAATTTGCCCACTTCCTGTGGATTCTACCTTTCAGAGCAGGCAATCATGTGGAACCTTACCAAAGGCCTTTCTAGTTAACTGTTTATGGAATCTGAAATATTCACTGAGCTAATTCTTTATGGATTAATTTCAAAGGGGTATGTTCCCTTGTCTCTGGAGATTATATAATTGTGCAAGCATTCTTGAATGAATGTCATTGATACCAATAGTCAAATCATGAGCAATTTATAATTGCTGACTGCCTGTTTCTAAAATTTTTAATTCTAAAATTAAAAAAAAAAATTGTTTTATGGGAATGAAATTCAGTTTTCCAAACTCAGGACATGTTAATCCAACTTTCTGATATGCCTGCAAGTGACCAATTCTTAACATTTGCAACTTCAGACCTTATGTCATTTTAAGACTTCTAATTCATTGCCAGAGAAGACTGTGGAGGCCAGGTCATTGAGTATATTTATGACTGATATAGATAGGCTCTTGAGTATCAAGGGGATCAAGGGTTACAGGGAGAAAGGGGGAGAATGGGGTTGAGAAATTTATCAGTCGTCATGATTGAGTGGCAGAACAGACTTGATGGGCTTAATTGCCTAATTTCTGCTCCTATATCTTAAGGTCTTATGGTTTAAGTACAGGTGAATGGGATATGAGCCAGTTAGTGCTAACAAGTTGTAAGACTGATATTCAGTTCATAAAAGAACATGTTGGTGGTCATTGAACAAAAGAAGTTCAAACTGCTGTTGATCTCAATGTGGGAGTCAGATATCCTGATATGGATTGTAGCTCTGGCAGCACTCAGGATCACACTTGGAAGTAGCCACCCATGGGTGAAGTTGTTCCTCCAAGCATACTATGCTTGGAAAGGATGTAGCAGAATTTCACTAGAATTGTAAATTGAGGAGATGGCTATCCTGCTCACCATGCAACATCATGTAAATGGAAAATGGAATTTAAAAATTGGCCTGGAAAGAATGTAGCTGTAAGGAAAATCTCTACATTAAGTCAGTGGGGCTAGATTAGGTCATGGTGCGACTGGAATGGTACTGGCTCCAGCAAGGTCGGATCAGGCTCGGGACTGTGGTTGCATCTAGTGGGGCTAAGTGTGTCAAGAGTGAAGTTGAAACTTTATTGCTGGAACAGCACAGCAGGTCAGGCAGCATCCAGGGAACAGGAGATTTGACGTTTCGGGCACAGGCCCTTCTTCAGGAAACGTCGAATCTCCTGTTCACTGGATGCTGCCTGACCTGCTGTGCTGTTCCAGCAATAAAGTTTCAACTTTGATCTTGAGCATCTGCAGACCTCACTTTCTCCTCTAAGTGTGTCAAGAGTCAGGCAAAGTTGTAGTCGGGGATTCAGTCATAAGTTGGCATGCAGTTTAATTATTCAGGATTCAGAGCAGTTTCTTGAACCCACTCATGCTGGGTGATTGTTAAAAGAGTCAGACTCCTCTAAATTCTGCGACATTAATGGGCTTTATTGTACAGAAATTACCAAATAGAATCTTCAATTTCAGAGGCAATTTCCACAAAATAAACTGCACTAGAATTTAAATTGTCCTGACATGACACTCCAGTCAACACTGCTCCAAAGACCTTCTGGCCATCAGTATTACAAGCCTGTGAGTTGTTTGTGTGTAAAATACTCTGCATGAGACAACTGAACATCACCTACAACTTTATACATACTTTACAGTAACAAGTAGTACAGCCTTCCTTTCTCCAATGATCATTTTCATTCCTGTGATTTCCCTTTTCATCCATGCAGCCATTCTTTTTCAGGCGTGATTCAAGTTGATCGATCTTTAAGGAGAGAGTTGTGAGACATATGCATGATATAAGATAATTGGAACTAATTGAATAGTAATTACTCATTATTGTATACATATCAGAAATGATTAATACAATAAAAATTATTGATAATTGTAATCCTCACATATCACCTAAGTGGGTTTCCTCCGGGTGCTCCGGTTTCCTCCCACAGTCCAAAAGATGTGCAGGGTCAGGTGAATTGGCCATGCTAAATTGCCCGTAGTGTTAGGTAAGGGGTAAATGTAGGGGTACGGGTGGGTTTCGCTTCGGCGGGTCGGTGTGGACTTGTTGGGCCGAAGGGCCTGTTTCCACACTGTAATGTAATGTAATCTAATCTAATCTAATCTATATCTGGTTTACTTTAAAAGAACAGCAGTACTGCAAGGATATAATTTCTGGAACAGTGAGACTAAGAAGTTTCACTGGTTCTTTAGTTTTTCTTTCAGATTAACAAAGGAACTTCTGGTTTGCTTAGTTTTGATGTGTTGCTGTGTATAGGATCGGACCTACAGATAATATACAAGAAAATGTCACAACATTGGGATCCTCAGTGTATTGTAAACCAATCTTTTTTGATTGCTTTCAGCATTATAGAGGCAATTTTCAATTCAATTCGCCTTCCCAACAGTGCCAATTCTCTCCCTACCCTTTACACATTCCTTTTGAATAATCACACCCACAGAATCACAGAATTGTTTAAGTACAGAACGAGGCAGCTTGATTATCATGTCTGTGTTGGATTTCCAAATGAGCAATGCACCAAGTGCCATTCTCTCACCTTCTCCCTTTTCAGACAATAACCTAATTCCCTTTCGAACGATTTGATTGAACTCAGTTCCACACTATTGGACAGAAAAGTGCAGATCTTCACAATTTACTGTGTGAAAATGATTCTCATGCCCACTTCTTATTTTCTCAATTAGCTTATCCTTTCATTTGTAATCCATTCACCAGTTGTAATAAATTTTCCCTATCTACTCTCTCACCAGGTCATAATATTTTTGAATATCTCTATCATTTGCCTAATTTCTTCAATTTGCCTATGGCACTAAAGTTCCTCATCTCTGTGGCCATTCTTTACTACATCCTCTCTAATGCCTTATCATCCTTCCCAAATTATGACAGAACTGGATGCAATAGATAAGTTGTTTTATGCAAGCCCAATGTAATGTATCTGCTCTTGTACTGTATGTCTTTTTTAAAATAAAGTCTAGGATATTATACATTTTATTAACTACTCTCTCAAATTGTTTTGCAAGCATTAAAGACTTATGATATACCTATAATGAGGTCTTGCATTCTATTTGGAATTGTACCCTTTATGTTCTAATCTCAACTCTGTGCTCTGCCAAAATAAATCACTTCACACTTTTCTCTGTTAATGTTTTTTGATGAAACATTTGGAACTTGAAATAGAGGAAGATGTGGCACATTGGGGATATATCACTGGACTAGTAATGCAGGGTCTCAGATTAATGCTCTATGAACACAGGTTCAAATTTCACCACAGCAGCTAGAATTGAAAGCTAGTCTCACAATGGTGATCATGATAACTATTGTCACAGGGGGAACAACACATGTGATTTACTACAGACCAATAGAAACATAATTGGCTCTGAAATGACCTACCAAGCCTCTCAATTGAAAGGCAATGAGTGATAGGCAATAAATGTTTCTCTCATCAGAGACCTCCACATCGCATGAAAGAGTTGAACAAGGAATTGCTACAATACAGGTGTTTGACAAAGCACCTTACAAAAAGTTATGTCAAGAGATAAGAGCCCTTGGTGTTGAGGCTAATATATTGGTGGGGATAGAGAATTAAAGTAGAAAAGTTAGAGATGGAGGGAGGAACTTCAGAGCCTGGGTCCTTGGCAACTCCATTAGTGACTTGATCATAATCTAAAGTAGTATTTCAGTGAAGCACTGTGTAGTGATGAAGCAATCCTTCAGATAAGATGTCAAACCAAGGATCCATTGATTTATTCTGGTAGCTCAATCAAAGATAACACACACTATTTAGATGTGAAATGCTTTCTTATCTTATCTTCACTATAGTGAAAACCAGCACAGGCAAGAGAAGGATGAATTAACATGGGAAAGGGATAGAGAATGCGAGAAAATCAGATAAGAATAGAGGTTACAAAAATAATAAAAGGACAAAACTTAATGCATTTATTTGAATGCATTAGCATTTGAAACAAAATAGATTAACTAATAGAACAAATTCAGGAAATTAAGTCTAATCTAATGGCTATCACTGGAACATGACTGCTGGACATCCTAAATTTTAATCTGAGTATTAAAGGGGATGTGACTTTGAAGAGGGACAGGGAGCTAGGAAAACATGGAGGACTGGATTCATTAATTATGGATGATATTAGGACAATAGAGAGAGGAATGATGTATATTGGAGCAGTCTAGATAAAGAGGAGGAATGATGAAATCAAAAAGGTCACTTGTAGGAGGTCCATACAAGCCCCTAACTAAAATTACATGTTAGGTCAGGTTATCAAAAAAAAATGCAAGCTTGTCAAAAGTTACAACTATTATCATGGGGAATTTTAACCTACACAGACTGGGAAATAAGATTGGTAAAAGCAGTCTAGATGAGGAATTCACTGAAAGTTTTTGTCTATTTTCTTAGATCAGGATGTTATGGTCCCATTTAAACGGCAGGTTATACGAGACATGGTTTTGACCAACAAGATAGGATTAATTACTGACCTCATATTGGAAGTGTTCTTAGATAGCAGTGGTCATAACATAATCGAATTTTACACACTGATTTAGGTTCAAATCTGTGGCTCGATGACGACTATTTTGAATTTGAACCAACACAATTATCAGGGAATAAAAAACAAAGTTAGGGAAATTGAATTGGCAATTTAGGTTAATAGAGATGCACTGGCAAACATTTAAGGAGCTATTACAAACATGTACATTTCAACGAATACCAAAAATTCTAAGGAATGAACTCACCATCTGTGATTAATTAAAAATGTCAAAGATATTATCACACAAAGAAAAGACATAAAATTGTGCAAAGATAGGTGGCAGATTAGAAGACTGGACAGAATATAATTAAAAAGTAAAGAATTACTAAATGATTAGAATGGAAGCAAAATAATTGGAGTACAAGAGAAAGGAAATCAACAATATCAAAACAGACAGGAATAGCTTCTTCAGATATTCAAAAAAGTTAACAAAGTAGGTGTTGGCCCTATAACAAGGAAGGCTGGAGAACGAATAATGGAGGATAAAGACATGGTGGACAAATTGCTGTGTACTCTCACAAGAAACTCTACAAGTAACACCCCAGAAATAGCAGTAAATTGAGAATTGAAAGGAAGGGAGGAACTTAAGATAACTGCAATTAAAAAGGTGAATATTGTGTGTAGTGCTGGTTACTAGACTTACAGAAGGATGTTAATGCATTGGAAACAATTCAGAAAGGATATACCAGATCTGCTGAGTTTTTCCAGCACTTTGCATTTTCCTTACAGGACAAGCATTTAGAAAGTTGTTTGCCTCAAGTGGAAAGGTTAGGTAGACTTCGCCTGAATTCTCTGGAGTTTAGAAGAATCAGAGGAGACTTCATCGAAATGCATAAATCCTTAAGGACTTGACCGGGCAGATGTAGAAAAGACGTATTCTTGTGTGGGAGAATCCAAACTAGGGGCCATAATTTAAAAATAAAGTTTCTCCATTTAAGACAGGGAATGAGGAAAAACATTTTCTCTCAGAGGTTGAGTGTTTTTGGAATGTCATTACTGTTGCAGTACCTTCAGTTTTAAGGCAGATTTAGATAGATGCTTAATTACCACAGGTTGCAAGATTATCATGGTATGCAGGAATGGAGAGTTGAGGTTCATGTCAGATATTCTATGATCTTATTGAATAGTAGAGCAGATCAAAGAACTGATTAGTTTACTCTTGTTCCTTGTTGGTATGTTTGCATGTAGACTAACTTGTTATTTATCTCATTGGGTTTCATGAGATTGTCCTATATTTGGTTATATCAAAGTCACTTTCCTTCAGAGTAAGTTATTGTGCATGTAGAGGACTTTGAGAATTTTCAGAAACAGCACTGTATATTATAATGTTCTGAAAATACAAACTCAGAGGAATAAGAGTTAAGGCTTTTGACTGGCACTTCATTTAAAACAGAGAGAAATAACATTGATCATAAAAAACCTTTTTAACATTTAACAATGGAAATGGTTGCCTAGATTATGCTAATTACAACAGCATGCATTGCATTGAAGTTTAACCATTTCAAGAGTCCACTAACCAAAACATTACAGTAGCGGTAAAGAAACAGTTGTGTGTTTTTATTGTAAATATTATCTTAACAAAAAAGGCCATTTTGAATACGATCAGGAAGGTTAAAAAAAAAGCTTAATATTGACAGACTTTTTTTAGTTTTATAGTATAGAAAACAGTTTTTGCTATTAAACTACTACCTAATTAGTTGAACCAAAATGATTTGTTTTATTGCACTACAGATGGATCAGCGTATTTTATGATTTCTGGCATATTCTATCCAGACAATGTGATGGAACAATTAAAAAGCTAATAAAACACAGGGATATTCAGCCAAAAGAGTGTAAGTACTAGTTACTAAGGTTATGCGTAACGCTGCACAATGCAACAGTCTACCACATTTTGTGTATTGCTGAAATTTCTGGTTTCCATGCAGCGAAAGGGATGTCCGTGTAAGAAGGAAGTGCTTCGATGTGAAGGCAGAAACGAGCAAAATGAATTATCCTATTTCTTGATAGTGGAAAAGGCAATACTAAACTGAAACAGCTTAGACAGGAGATTAAGTGACAATGAATTAAATCTCTGAGCTTAAAAAAATACTTCAGTTCACTATTATTTAAAAGTTAGGCTAACTTGTGGAACCAGCCAGTGGTAACCCAATGAAATTTAAAATTTGTATCTTTAAGGGAATAGTGATGAATTTGAGTGTAAAATATCAGGCAGGGTAGTTGATAGAGTTAACAATTACGAGTGTTAGGTATTGAATGGACCAGTTCCAGTGGCTAAACGACATTTTCTTCACCCTCACTTCTGAAGATGTTACTTCGATGCCAAATGGTTAGAAATGTTATTGAGAAAATTTTAACCAGTCTCACTAACGTAGCATAAATGTCTTCAGACAATTATAATAATTGTTACATATTTTCTTATTAATGCAATTTATTATGAGAAAAGGAAACATTACTCTGAAAAAAATAGTAAATTTTGGATTAACCCACTATGTATAGCAGAACAGTGGTTTGACACCATTAACATACTTATTTCAGGATACTTAAAGTTTATAGAAAGAGGAAATCTTTTAAAACATGAAGTAGGACACAATTTTTTAAATTCACTCATGGAACATGGGCAGCACTGGTTGGTCTAGCATTTATTACTCGTTCCTAGTTATCCTGAAGAAGATGGTGGTGAGTTGTATTCTTGAATTGCTGCATTCTATGTGCTGTAGGTAGACCCACAACACCATTAGGGAGATGGTTTCATTTTGACTCAGGTACTGAAGGAACAGCAATATATTTTCAAGTCAGGATGATGAGTGGCTTTCAGGAGATGATTTGGAAGCAAAGTTCTCCTGGGATCAGTGTTGAGACCCTTGCAGTTTAAGTTATTTAGACTTGAATGTAAGAGGGTTGATCAGTAAGTTGGTACGTGATATGAAAATTGGTAGATGGTGTACAGTTAAGAGGGTTACGGGAGGATGTATGACAGGTTAGGTGTGCTTAGCAGTGGCAAATGGAATTCAATTAGTATGAGGTAATGCACTTTGACAGAACAAACAAGGGAACAGTAGGCCTCTGTGAAGAACAGAGAATTAGAAGGATTTTGGTATGCATGCCCATTGGTTCCTTAAGGTAGCAGGAGTGGCAGATAATGTAGTTAAGACGACATATTTGCCCTTATTAGCCAAGGCTTAGAGTTTAAGAGCAGGAGGAGAGGCTGTGAGAACCTTGAAACCTTCAGTTCATAGGTACATGTGCCCTTTTTGTTGTTGCTTAAAGACAAAATGTAAAGTCACTATAGGCTTACCAGGGAGAGTGATGACTAGTGGTGGTTTAACTTGAGGGTCACCACACCTCAGCGGAGGGGAAAATGTTGAGTGGAGTCAGTTATTGTAACAGTGCAGGAACTGAATCCACACTGTTGGTGTTTCATTGCATCACAAACTAGCTATCCAGTCAAACGAGGTACCTGCCGCACGCCGCACCCCCCTCCCCCCGCTAGACCCAGACGAGAGGAGTTACCTTTTACTTGCATCATTGAGTCTACATGAAGGATGTATGTTGCTAATTCAAGAACTGCAGCCGAGAGTCATACCTACAGTATGAGAGCCAGTTTATTTGGTTTTCTGTTCCTGCTTTTTCTACTCATTTATTCATTAGTGTCACCAATTATTGCATTAATTCCTTAACATAGAAGCATTCAGTGTTTAGACTGGAGGTGACACATATGGCATAATTACTGGACACTGAATATGGAGGGAATATAAATCCATGCTGTTCAAGAGTACTGGAGTTAAGAAAAAATTGTGAAGCCATGAATAACACCCACAATGTTTGGGCATCTTACCATTCATAAAATAACCTCAAGCTCTCACCCATTGCTCATGTAGAAATGATTAATTCTTGCTTTGGCAAACAATGCATACGTCATCTGTTTATACAATGATGCAACGGAGATTTTTGTAATATCTCCTGTGATTGTGAAAGAATTCAGAAATCATAGCACAGAAACCAACTGTTCAGTCCAACCAGCTTGGAATAACCTCTACGCAAATACTTAAGACAGTTGCTAACTTCACTGCATCAGAAGCTCCATAGGTGCTCTGGGATCAAACTGAGGGTCCTCCTGCATTTTATTACAAAACACTTCAGTGCTTTCATGGGGAACTGCACTGTTTATTTGTCAGGGACAGATAATTCCTTCATGGTCATGAAGTTATTGTCAGAACAGCAGCTTGTAGAAGAGTACCTCCAAAACATTTTCTCACTTCAGCCTCATTTTGAGGCTGGAAATTTGTCTGAGAACTGTCATAGTAGGTGGGGGAATCTCAAAGAGCAGGGTGCTTGTTAGAAGTGGAGCACATCAGTTATCACATCAAATGCTGTCTACATAGCCTACCTTTGGATTGAGCAACCGACGAGGAACATTGTCATGGCAGCAATTGTTGCCCAGATTTCACAACCTCAACATTCACTTCTGGCTCCAACCCAATTTTGGGAAGCCCTGAAGTAGAAACTTGACTTCTGCACTCTCTCTCTCAGAACAAAAAGTAATTTTTCTAGGTTCATTTGCTAACATTATATTTAGCTTCTTGTTCTCTGTAATTAGAAATTATATTGTGGTTTTTCATTTAGAACATTATTAATTTCTTAAACAGTAAATGTTGCAAATGTTAATTACCAGACTACCGTAATCAATGAATGAATTTAAAGGTAGATAGGTAGTTTGCCAGAAAGTTTCTCTTTCTTTTATTAATATTATTTAGATTATTTTTCAAACCTGGGTCCGAAGGGAAGTGATGGTCTTTTGCACATCTGCCACAAAGCCATTGAAATCCTGAGGAGTCTTGTCATTAGTGGGAAAAACTGTTGAATTCAAAAATTTACTGAAGTCTTGCTTGTACCTGGTATTCATTAAAAAAAAGTCAATCTTTTAACATTCAAAGAATCAATTATTGTCAGTAACAGATGAAGTGGGTACACTATATTCTGTAAATTCTTAAAACAATCTGGGCTTTTTGAAAGATTTGTCTGATGGATTAATAAATTAGAAAGCTTTCCCTGAAAAAACTCCAAACTAAATAATTACAATTTTTTAAAAAGATTGACCTTTCTCAAACTAACAAAACAACTTCTTTTTTCCCTTACAACTGATGGTTCAGTTATTTTCCTCACCCGTTTCTTTGTTTCAGAAGGAGATTCTGAAAATTCCTGAAGGACTTTATGCTGTTATAAACATAGGTCCCAACAGTCCTACAATGTCCATGGATCTGAATGGAAATGATTAATTATTTGGAACATCCAAATTCAGCCTTATTTTAACTCACATGACATCCCTAAATAATGATCGTCCAATAAGCTAGCTTTCTGTTGTGCTTGCGGTAAGATGCTCAGGTCAACTATCACATCCCCTTGATTCCTAGAAATCTTTCAACTTCATTCCAAGATAATGGGCAGCCAGTGAGACTCCCTCAAGTTGCTGACTTACAAGAAAGGTAACTGTACATTTTGCCAACTGGGCCCTTCTGATGGCAGCAACAGGCTTCTCCTTTGAATCAAGGACCCTGGGACCAGAATTCCTGTCTAATAAGTGTACTTAGTAGTACCAACAGGGAACCTGTTGCTGGATTAATATCAGTGGCAGTAGGGTTTTGACCCTCAAGTATGTATTCATTGCCCACTTATGGACTTCAATTGATGGTCGGGCAGGAAAGTCATGCAGAGGCTAAGGACTCAATTTCAATGAAGGCAGATAGGTTATGGGGTCCCTAGCTACTATCCTCTCACCAATTAAATGCCCACCCCCCCCCCCCCATCCACAAACCTGCCACCAGGAGGGCACAATATTCCAGCCTGTGTTTGCAACATTTATCTTCTCATGTGGAGTATTTTATACTTGTCTGCATTAAATGTCATCTCTTATAAATATTTTGCCATTGACTGCTATTTCTGAGTGGACTCCTCCAAACTGATTGTCCTTCTCAGTGTGGTATCATTTGCAAATTTTATACTTTTACTTTAAGTTTGTGTACGAACAAATTAGAAACAATAGTAGACTCTCCAATAGGACTTTATCTTCTGTTTTTGAGAAATACTGACAAAGACTTCCCTGAGTAGTTATTGTTTTACAATCTTCAGCTAAGTTCTTATTCAATATTGGTATTTACCATGATTTCCTAATCAACTTTCATATGGAATCTATTTATGTTAGTTACAGTTTATGCCTCACTCCAATGCCCTGTACCAATAAAGGTTTTCAGCATTATGATAACTTAGTGTTGCTAACAAAAATGCACTTTGCAGTTCATCACAAAAACAAAGTCATTGCATTGATGTGAAAATAATACAAAATGCCAATTTAGAAGGCACAAAGTTTGCCATCTTGCAAATGGCTTATGGTGACCTTTCACATGAGTATATGCTGATAACAGACTGTTTGATTGTATTTGACCGTTTGATCATATTTGGTTCAAACTACATTGTGGAATCTGGCCACTGAATGGTACTTAATGTTAAATTGATTGTCTCCCTTCAAATACCATCTCTCAGTACCTCCATCCAAAGGCTACGTACCTTCCTTGCTGTGCAACAGATGCGATTGTAGAATCTCTTGTATGCTTATCCTCTGGATAACTGAACTCTGGTGAACGTTTACTACGGAATTGGTGTGAAAATACATTAGACTGTTCCCTTGCTCTACAATCTGCAAAAATAAAAGGATTCATTTTGAAGCACTGCAAGACATCTGTCATCACCAGCCATATGTTTGCATCTCCATACCAGGAATCACCATGAAAATCACAATTCTACATCTCTTTTGTACTGTCATGAATATCACATTGCTACATTTGGACTAAGCAAATATTTCACACAAACTTACAGTTTTATGCAAAGATCACTTCACACTTGTTTTACTGGGCTTTAAGTGTAGCAAATATGTGATACACTTTGGAAATCAAGCAGATTTCTTTCCATAGCAGAAATTCTGAAATGCATTGATATGCAGTTTTCATTTTAGAAATGGTACATAGAGTCCAAAGCAAACAGAAATTCATCCATATCACAGGGAATTTCCTTGGAGTTTCTCCAACTCTGCTAACACAACTTTACCAGGAATGTGGTGGGAACTTCAACACTGGATAAAGGAGTTTCCACTGTACTTTCAGTAAAGATGCAATGTAGAGTGGGAACAGCTGTAAAGAAATTCTGGGTTTGCATAGAGGCCAGCAGAGAATAGGAAATACTGCAATTGTGGAAGAAAATTTTAGTCCTTTTAAAAATGAAAGATGAGCAAATCTAATTAACTGTTCCATGCAAAGAAAAGTTTCTACCAGTCTCTCAGGGTTAACAAGTCCTCAAATCCTCCAGCTTGTAGAGTAAACAAAAATATAAAACAGATCTTACTACAGCATATTTTCTAAATCTGACAGTATGCAACTGTCATTTACCATTCAAGTAAACTGTCCAGTTATATGACAACTTAAAAAATCACATGGAAGGTTTTCTGCTTTGCTGGATGTGATGCAGTCAGCTTTGCACCTAACTGAAATCCTGCTTGTTGACACAGGAGGAACATCCCTTGTTCAGCCCCAGTATTCTAGTCTTGATGAGCTTCTAGAAGGAAGTGAAGACTTTGGATAGAATGGAGAAGACACCTACAAGAATAGTTCTGCCAGAGACTGGAATTTCAGTTCATGAAGATAGAGTGGAGAAGTTAGGATTTTTTTTGGGAAGAGAAGGCTGGGAGGAGATCTGAAACAGGTATTCAGAATAATGAAGAGCCTGTATAGAACAAGTGGGAATGCATTTAAAGTAGTTGGCAAAAGCAAAGAGGGAAACTATTTTCATAGAGTGAGATAGAGGCAAGTTCAGTTGAGGCATTCACCTTATGACTGTTTGAAAAGTTACAATGTGAAAGATTACAAGAAGCAGAAGGCTAGCATTAATTGAAATGCTCCTTGGAAAAGTAGGCACAATGGTCAAAAGGCCTCTCCTAATCTATTCCTGATGAAGGGGTTTTGCCCGAAACATCGATTTTCCTGCTTCTTGGATGATGCCTGACCTGCTCTGCTTTTCCAGCACCACTCTAATCCAAAAAAGGCCTCTCCTGCACAGTAATATTCTGTGAGTCAGTTCTGAAGGAAGCAAGTGTGCCAACATCTCTGGGGTGTTGCAAAGGCAGCTCAGAATACAAAGAATTTTGAAAATAATTACTAATCTGATGCCTGATTACATTTAATTCAGAATGCATTCCTTCCTATCCACTAAAGCAATGCCAATGCTTGCAGAAAATTGGTGGTGATCCAGCCACTCTTGTGGTGGCTAATAATGGAAAGAATGCAATGGGATGTCACCATGCCAATACGTACGACTACGTTTGAGCAGTTTTATCCAATGATAAATAATTGTTCAAGGGACAGGTACCATAATTCATGAAAATCTGCTGGTTAATTCTGATATTTTTTCAAATAATTATTTCAGATTGCATAAAACCTACAATCAGTGTAGTCACGCAGTGTGCTGCCTGACTTCTTGAAATTCTGTTTTTGTGAAACTGCAAGTCAAATGAGAGTTGAAAAACTGATGGACTGCAGGAGTTGGTGATTGCAAGTATTACTAAATTAGAATGATTTTACATTTTGATTTGCAGGCAAATATCTATACAAGACCAACTTGAGGAAGGCATTGACACAAGAGGAGACATACCTACAATTTTAAGGAAGGTCTGTTTGGACTCAGGTGGTTCCATATTAAGAGATCCATGAGTGGAATGTTGAAATCAAACCTACTGACTGTAGCAGACTGAGTAATCGGATACGTGAATCAAGCAATTTTATAGTACTCTGGAACACTTTGGTCAGGTTACGAACAAGTCTGGCCTACTAATGAAACCTGAGGATAAGCATTGGGATTCTTCTCAGTTGTCTCCCAAAACTCTACAATAAGTGCTCGACAATGACATCTGCAAATTCAGTATATCATTCTATTCCCATAATATTAGTTTTCAGCTTTGATTGTACAAATTTCACTCTTCTGGAGAATTAGAAAAGGTAATTTATTGATAAGTAGAAGATGGCAAATGTCAGAGTTGCCTTTTTGCAGCATTTAAGAAGGAATCTTTATCATCCTCTAGACTCTGAAAGTTTAATAGGTTAAAACAGCACTTTCTAAATTAGTGATGGACATGTAGAGGGTAATGGAAAAAGCTTTGGCAGACTGAAAGAAAAGGAACAAGTTACAATCAGTGTAGTAGCTGGCAGTAAGTCAAGCCACAAAAGAATTGTGATTAATACCTAATGCTTGTAGCCACAGACCCTAATTTTCTTGTTACTGTGTGTCCCTCTACACCTATATCATCACAGCCTTTCCCTTTGTTTTTTTTTCTTACACTTTTCTCTCTGTATTTCCTTCAACTTATTATATCTCTAACTTTTTTCCAGTAATAACCAACCTCTAAGTTAGTCAACCTTGAACCTTAATTTGTTTCTCTCTCCACAGCTGTTATTGGATCTGGTGAGTATTTTGAATATACTCTGTTAGAATTTTAATGATATGAAAGACAATGCGAGAATAAAATTAATTTCAGAAGTCAATCTTAAATGAAAATCTGCAACAATGCAATATATAAATGGAAACAGCCTTAGCAAACAGCACACACAAGATGAATTCAACAGTGACAGACAGACAGCAGCAGATTGAGACATGCACTTTAGTGAAATGGTGTAATGTAACTGTTCTTTTTTAACTGTAGCTTCAATAGTAAGTATATCTTGTTGCAGGTATTTTACTTATGCCTGTATTGTAATTAGATGAAACAGATTTCAAATCATCTTTAAACTGTTTATTTCTAATCAAAATATTCAACTTCATCAGTTTCTGAATGCACCGTATATGATCATTACTCTTTTGAAGTATTTAACATTAACTTTTATGTTTATCTACTCTCCACTAAAAGCACTCAAGATGTTTTCACAACAATTAAATGAAATCTGGACTACATCAGCCTAAGCTTCTTTTATGTTCTTGGATTTTTCCTTGTTCATTTACATGTTAATATGTATCAATGCTGTGAGCAAAAGAAACATCATTGGAATTATGATCAATTTACATTTCAGAGTTTCTTTTAAAAAAGGCTGTTATTTCCTAGCCTATTCTAGAGTGCAAAAGATTGTTCACAATTTACTCTTTGCCAACAGCAGTTAAAATTTATATTATTTTCACCAGATATCGACAGATTTTTTTTTTGTCTTTTCAAAAGGTTGTGGATGCATTCCAAAGTAACTATGAAAACATATATTTTAGTATGGTCTGCATTCAAGTAGATCTTTGATTACCACATCAACGATGTCTGACATGAGAACTCAAATGCTTCTGGATGGTATTGTTCTTATACCTTTGCATTTGTTCCCTTTGATAAAAATGCATGAATTTTGAAATTTGTTTGTGTTCATGTTTTTAAAAAGACTCGCCTCGATTAACAGGTTTTGAAACTGTCTCCTCGAGATAAGTCACCAGCCTAGACAGTCTTATGAGTTGCTGACGCATATGGTAAAAGGGCTCCCGCAAACCTGGAAGTGCAAATGAGGCACATGAACTGCACTGTATACAATTAGCAATCAAAGGAAAAAAAAAATTACATTACTATATTCGGCTTGAAAATATGTAGAAATATCTTAACATTCATTTGTGCTTGCTTGTTTGATCTTAATGTATCTTGAAATACAAGGATTTTTTTTTACTCAAATGATAAAAATGAATACTGGCTATTGAATTTCAAAGCATTCATTTCACTGAGGGAGTACTGCTTAAACAATAGAAACTTCAAGAATTTAACTATTGCAACTTTCAGACGTCATTTAAAGTTTGAGGCAAAATTATTGCCTTTGTAGATCCTGATATTTGTATGTTATTTATGATATAGTGGCGTTATAATTTCTTTGAGTTCTCCTGATCGCTTAGTATGACTTTGATGGAAATACTGCAGAAATGGACAATGAGACTGGCAAGTATCTTGCAGAAAATCCATATAACGGAGTTTAATTTTTATATCAGTTACAGTGACAAGAGCCAGGTTTTACTCATTCTCAGTTAAACAGTTACCTCGCCAAATATATTTACAGATTAAACCCCTTAAGAATGTGGCATTACTAGAAAACTTTCATCAGGAAACAGCCTTTTTACTCATTCATATGTAAATATAATTTCCAAAGTAAACCAATGTTTATTGCTCATTCTTAGTTGCTGTGAAATAATGGTTGTTGGACTACTTACATTCGTGCAATTTATTTTTTTCACATTAAATTCCTTCAAAATGTCCTTCCAAAACCACTTTGATATTGGCCTAGAATCATACATAGGCCAGATCAAGTAAAAATGGCAGATTTATAAGAAAGTGTGCAGGCACAATTTGGTAATGTGAACAACACCAAAATTCTGCTTCAGCATTACAGCACCACATGAATGATATGCTGCTAGGAGGACAACGTGTTGGCAATTTTTACTGACAGAGTTTTGGGATAAATTGGAAAATTGTCAGTTGATGGAAGTCTAATGGGGACAATTTGTGTAATGTATGAATGACCACCTTCTTAGTTCACAGCCCAATTGATGAAGGTAAAAGTTGGCTCGGAGAGGTATGGTAGATTGTAACAATAATAACAGAAAAATACTTTGGATCTCAATTTTAACATGTTTTATTATATATCCTTGGTGTGTTGATGTTATATTTTTAACTCAACAAAGCACACTGACAATCCAAATCACCTCCCTACTCTATAAACTTTGAAGTAGTTGAAAATTTTTACAGAAACTCGCCTCTCTTCTTGTAATTACGAACACGGTGGTAGATGCGATTGTAGCGCTGGATGAGCAGTGATGTACGATTGTGTAATTCACGAACATTAGATACAAGACCTGAAAGAAGAGCTTATAACAAACACATAAGGTAACAGATGGACATACTTCAGGAGAAACAGAGAGAAATTGTGATTTTTTTTGTTACAAGAGCACAACAGACAAAACAAAAAGAGGTACATAAAATAGATATGTAAATACAAGACAAAGCATACACTTGAACAAATATAAGATATCAATTGTCACAAAAATACAGGCATGGTAGAATTTTAGCAAAGTAAGCAAAATTATTAAAATAACCCAGCTAAACAGTATAAAAGGGGGAAATCAATTTGAAGAACTGTTCATCATATTTGTTGGAATGTTAAAAACAGTTCATGAGATCTCAGTTTTCATAAAGTATTAACAATCTTCAGAAATAGGTTTTGTCTGTCATTTCTAATTTCTTCATTGTACTCTGAGGAAGTTACGTACTTGCTAGTCCAGAATTTACATTCTTAATTTTACTTTAGGGGATTATGATTAATAACTTTAATTAATAATACAAATAATTTCAAATGGGGTGAATTTCCTATTCTTTTTTGAAATGTTACTTTCTTGTTCTCTCTGACATTATACTTTTCCATGTTTATATTTCTCTTCATATTCAACAATGAAATGGTTTCTTGGCTGACCTCCTTATGGGCGGCACGGTGGCACAGTGGTTAGCACTGCTGCCTCACAGCGCCTGAGACCCGGGTTCAATTCCCGCCTCAGGCGACTGACTGTGTGGAGTTTGCACGTTCTCCCCATGTCTGCGTGGGTTTCCTCCGGGTGCTCCGGTTTCCTCCCACAGTCCAAAGATGTGCAGGGTCAGGTGAATTGGCCATGACAAATTGCCCGTAGTGTTAGGCAAGGGTAAATGTAGGGGTATGGGTGGGTTTCGCTTCGGCGGGTCGGTGTGGACTTGTTGGGCCGAAGGGCCTGTTTCCACACTGTAATGTAATCTAAAAATCTAAAACACAATCTAATCCCTAACTCAGTTTATAAATTGAAACACACAATAAGTTTGGTTCACCTCTGTGCTCATTAATTTAATCTGTATGCAGATCTAGCGATGTAATATTTAAGAACTCTCATCCTCTTGTTCACATCTCTTCATAAACTTATTCCTATCATCACTCTAAAATTTTTTTTCAATTTGCCTTTCTGCCTGACATCCACTTCCTTTGCCAAGCCGTAGTTGGCCAGAATTTTAGGCATTGAGGCCCTATGATCTAGAATATTTTCCTTAAAGCTCACCACCTTTCTAATTCTCTTCTCATCTTTAAAACAGTTCAGAAAATTACTTACTTGACTAATCATTTCTAATATCTGCTTCATTACAATTTGGGATACAGGTATATCTGATCTTCCTAAAATATATCTTGGATTCTGATGTATTATCCAGGGTTCCATTATAATTTGCTGCTAATTCAGGAAATTAAACAGATATATTCCCATACATTAGACATTTCAAAATGATACATTTTAATCTTAGTAATTTGAAACTCAGGGCTTGGTTTTACCAGTCTTTTGGAAATGGGTGTGTGTAAATGTCCTAACCTGGATCCACGTTCTGGATGTTTTTGACAAAGAAGGACTGGAAACCATACTGGTGTAAATCATCATTAATTGA
This sequence comes from Chiloscyllium plagiosum, assembly GCF_037043375.1. Taxonomy (NCBI): domain Eukaryota; kingdom Metazoa; phylum Chordata; class Chondrichthyes; order Orectolobiformes; family Hemiscylliidae; genus Chiloscyllium; species Chiloscyllium plagiosum. Next base: position 81,510,347 of record NW_028270142.1, on the reverse strand, counting down.
TGATTTACCCTCCTTACATAGTTCAGCAGAGCCTTGTAAGAATCTTCTTCCCTTGAGTCCAAGATTCATGTGATCTGACATCATTTGATATCACAGATGGTACACTCTATTCACATACAGCTATTATTCCTTCAAGCTACAGCTTCCCCCTAGTTTATTCTATTCCCAGGATCCTCAGTAAACCATTAGCAGACGTTATCCACATGTTTAAATAACATAACCAGATTTTGTGATTTTGACAGAGGAGATGTGAATACCATAATGTGCAAGCTGACTATTTACATTGTTACAGCAACATGGTTCAACACCTTCCTCCTTTGGGTTCTAGTTTAATATCACAGAATTACTATGGTGCAGAAGAAGGCTTTTCAGTTCATTGTCTCTTTACCAATTTTGTGAGCATTTTAAACTTAGTGCCAATATCCTGTCTTTTCCTATAACCCTGCACATTGTTTCTTTTAAAAGAAACAAATCTAATACCTTTTCAAATGCCTCAACCAAACCTGCCTCCATCAAATATCCAAATAATACATTCCTTACCCTAATCACTTATGAGAATTTTTTTCACATGTGACATCACTGGTGATGTACACTGGCTATTAACAAAACAGCCTTTATGCTAAAACTAGAAGGTAGAATTGTTGATAATACGAAGGGAAAGGTATGGTGAGTGGAACCCTTGACATATCACCATCAAATTGACACAAACATCAGTACCTTGACTACCTACTGGGTAGCTAATTGAATCAATTAATTGTCCAATTGAATGACACCTCCTACACCTGTCAACATTAAATTGGCATCAGGAAAGTGTTCTATTGCTTGAGAAACTAATAGGTAAATCATTTTCTCAGCAGGTTCTTGTTGTTGGGTGGAAGAATCCTACCTGAATAGCTATTCTATTGATTAGAAGAGGCATCCTGGTGGCAATTACCATCCCTGTGGTGGAAGGGATACATGGATGGATGTGGATGTAGGTTTGCTTGCTAAGCTGGAAGGTTCATTTCCAGATGTTTCATCACCCTACTAGGTAACATCTTCAGTAAGCCTCCGGATGAAGCATTGCTGATGATTCCTGCTTTCTAATTCCTGGGTCTCTTTGGGTTGGTGACGTCCTTTCTGTGGTGATGTCATTTCCTATTCTTTTTCTCAGGGGTGGTAAATGGGGTCCAAGTCAATGTGTTTGTTGATAGAGTTCTGGTTGGAATGAAATAGGATACATCCCCAACTCCAGGTCCATATCGCTTATACATACACCTGCACACATGCACACACCCTGCCCTGCACCGCTCAATCCCTACCCCCAATCTCCCCATTGCCAGCATCAGCCACCTTGGTTGAAGACTAGTTATATTTACCGAGCTATGTTTCAGGATTATGCTTTTGAAAAGTCGAATAAGTACCAGCAACATGATTGGTGAGTTATTGTTCAATCTCTATTTGAGGAAATCTGAAGGATGTTGTGGCCTAGGTTCCGAGGAAGGGTAAAATAAAATCTCAGGATGTATAAATAAAACTCTGTGATATTAGGCAGTATTCCTTAGAAAAGTAAAAGTGATTTCTTCTCCTGTTCTACACAACATTGATCTAAAACGTAATGGAAATGAATCACAGGTTAGAAGCAGTACCTGTTACTTTAATTTATACTGGATTGAACTGACCTTCACAACAATCTTGCCATAATCGCAAATCTATTCTTGGAATTTCATCACAGGTTACATATCCTTGAGGATATTCTGCTTTTAAAAAGACATCCTTCTGGACCTGCTGAATATCATCACCATTGTCACAGAGCACACTTGCTAGAGAACTTTGCTTCAGTTGTGTTACTTGAGCTGGGGCAAATACTCCTGGATTCTCAAACCAGAACCTAGGATGACACATAAAAAGATGCATGTGGCTTTGAGCGTTATTTAATTTCAAAATGAAACATAATATTCACTCAAATTAAATATTATTTAACTCCAAAACAACAATATGTAATGTTAAATGCAACGGTTTATCAGAGCTTGCTTCATTCTAAATCATTCTGTTAATTTTCAATGGCCTGAAGAGCCTTTTTCAATATTGTAGGCCTCCAGTAACTGAAGACCTTGATCCCTATTCATTCAATACGACAATAGCATTTTGGAGTCCTCTACTGAAATCTGACTCATGAAAATCATTTTTAAGAGAATAAAACACATTAAAGATAAATGTAATCTGGATATTACCTCATACAAATTACATACATTGGAATAAGGGGAGGGGGAAGAAGGTGGTGATTTAGGTGTGAAATATTGACCGTTATCCATAATTTTCTCTTGATAGATTTCAGTTTCTACTTGTTATATAAAGTTCACAAAATAATGTCTGTACTCTGCCAATATTTCCAGGTTTAGCTAGTGCTACACCTAACATGAACAACTAAAATGGCAATCCTGATAATAAAAAATTTAAAATATAACCTAAGGATAAGTCTTGAAGATGCCAAACGACGTCTTGGTGCCTATTCCATCTGGCAAATGGTTCCATTTTAGGTTTGTCTTTGAGAAGCAAGATGACTGATATACTGTCTTGGAAATAAAACATCTTTCCAGTTCATGTGGATGGATATCACATGTTTGGTCATTGGTAGAGCACGTACACTTGTTTCTGTCAATTACTCACCCAGAAATCAGCCTGATTGATAGGCTTGCTTTCAGTCAGGCAGATAACATGAAGGAACTGGCTGCAGTACCAAACATATCCACTATCTAGGGCTGTGGATCAATTGAAATCCTGACCCTTGTGGCTTTTGTACGATAAGGCTAATAAGTGGGGACAGACAGACAAGCTCTTTTCCCTGCCCCATAAACCGTGCTGTTAAAAATAATTCAACTGCCTTTCATCAATTCAACAAATTTCATCCCCGCATATGGCACTTCTAATCAAGTTCCTTTGGTTTGACTTTCTACATAGCTGGTATGGCCTCATGGAACTTCTTACTTACAGACACAATACTAAATGACTCTGACTTAACATTTTTTTTAAAAATCAATTATAAATGAACATGTCTTTCTACAGATTGTTTGAATAAAAAAATTCTTCTGAGAACTTGCTATAAAGCCATTTTAGAGGTATTGATCATTTCCTGGCTTCACCTCAATTTTAAAGAAAAAAATGATTTGTTGTAGTTTCTGAAATACAGGCAGCTGGCAAAATCAAACCAGAGAATCACTTCAATTGATGCTCAATGTCTACCTGATGTAATGTTCACATGGGTCTGTAAATGAGTGGGCAATATACTTCCTGTTTCCAGCAGTGGAAGACTCAAGTATGCAAACTGACTCCGCTGCTGCTGGTTTCAATTGTTAGTTACAAATCCACAGAGAATAGAAGATCTATTGAAGCAGTGAGTATACATAATTTGTTATCTTTAAGGGATAAAAGCAAGTGTTAAATGATGCAGAATCATTGACTTGAAATATTTGGCTAAAGTTAATTAGTTGGTAGCTCTGCCATCCGGGTACTTAACTGTCTGAAAGGCGTATAGTTGGCCAACTAGATGCCACGTAGGGTTAAGGCTTATTTGGCATACTGTACAGAAGTGGTGTAGGGATCCTGCTGGTTCTCCAATGGATGGAGGCTTGTGAGTAAATTGTTAATTTGCTAACTTTGTTTCTCAGAATAAATGCTGCCTGACTCCCTATGTGTTTTTGGCATTTTCTGTTTTTAAAAGGACTGCTGGAAGTTACTAAAACAAAACAACTAAAAAAATTTGAAATGAGTCACTTCTATTTTTCTGGGCCCCATTCTGACACCAGGAGTAAACTACCATCTGGTTTCATAAAGGATTTGGCCAATTTCCCAAACTTCCACAGTCACTGGGATATGGTATGGCTCCAGTTTTCTGCTCAAAATCACCCCATGATCCCATCTGAAATATGACACTTCTGGTAGTGCAGCCATTTTGTTTACTTAAATTATACATTCAAGTCACGACCACTTGAATCAAGCCCAAGAGTGTTACCAACTGAACAAGACTGATGCTGGCTGATGTTGATGCTGTGTGCTACTTTCTTGTTTCCTTCAGTTCCTTATTTCAAATTTGAGTGGAAAAATTTGAATCTGAAGTCATTAACCCACCTATTCTCCTTTAGATGCTGATGAACCTGTTATTCATTTCTAGATTTTACCATTTAGAATTCATTTTTGCATGATGTACAGTTTGCTCAAAAATGTAGATTTTAGTCAATAGTGTAATTTCTATATACTGAACAAGGTCATCTCCAGTCAGTTTATTCAATTCAAACAATTCCAATATTTTGCTCTAGTTGAATAATAAGAATCCTAGCAATGACTATATATTTCTCTCCTCTCTGTATTTGATAGGTTTTCAAGTGACTTGTTGAAGCCTGTGTATCATGTCTTGTTCAAATGAATTTCTATATTTTATGATGTTTTTAATATTTTCAAAACATCTTTAACCAATATTAAAGTGTGCATCGTGAGTTTGATACCTGCAGACAATGGGACCAGAGATGATTGTGGCAGGCTTTTGTTGCCATGTAATAATGTGAGATCTACAATTTTGTAGGTAAACAGACTATTGAGTATAATCATTTACTGAGGAAATCAAACTTGGATGCATCTCTTTTTGTCCATTTTCATTAACTATGCTTGGAGTAAAGTTATAATTTCCAAATGCCAATGGAGAATTTTTACCTGTGTAGTTCCTTCCAGGGAGCTTCTGGGGAGTGTATGGGTTATCCTGGATAATCATACACCACTGCATTTAGCAGGTCACCCATTTCCTGTTTGAGAGTTGGAAAGTTTGTGGGCTAACATACTGACCTTGTTAGTCAGGCAGAGAAGAGTGTTGGCTGAGAGGCCGTTGTAGGCTTTTGACTGGCAGTGGATGTAAAGATTGCTTACGTAAAATTCCATTGCATTCTTAATAAGGAGACAGGGTGTATACTCAAGAAATGCTCAACCTATATGTACCCACTAGAAGAATCTCTGGCAGGTATGGCTCTTTCCAGGGAGCACTCATGATATACACATATGTATTTCTGCACTCTCCATCCAATACCACAGGTATTCTGGCTTCACACACTGCTCCTTGGTGAGAAGGGGTACCGCTCAACACAGTTTCTGATGCTGGTGAGGAAACCAGAAACAGAAAAATGCTTGCCATAGGTCAAGCCGGGTGGCAATCAGACTAACAACCAGCCTACTCAAGACAAGGAAAAGGATAAAGATGAATGGTAGTGTGCCAGATATGACACGTGATGAAAAGGAGGTTCTCAACCTCACCAAATAACAAGTTTTCAGACTATTGTTGCTGCCATGGTAGGAGTGAAAGTTGATGGGAGTAAGGAGACCTTGATCTTGGTGTCCTCCAGTTGGCAGAAAGAGAAACACCCACCAGATAATGATGGAGGTCAGAACAGGAAGGCCCTGACTCTAACTGTTTGTGTTCTCTAAATTAGGCATTTGCATTCTGGAGGGACATGTCTCTGTCTCAGCAGCAACCTGCAATCCATATCTGTTTGCAAGGATATTAAACAGTCTAAAAACTTGCAGTGTCATGTCATTACCTTCCACACTTATAACTGCAAATATGTTGAACACAATGCTAATGCATTTATCACTTGATGAGATACAGAGTTAACTACAATCCTCAAAACCTTCACTGAGTCATAGAGCAGAGTTCCTGTCAAATAGTCCAAGACAATTCCATTATCTGGACTATTTGACAGGAACTCTGCTCTATGACTCAGTGAAGGTTTTGAGGATTGTAGTTAACTCTGTATCTCATCAAGTGATAAATGCATTAGCATTGTGTTCAACATATTTGCAGTTATAAGTGTGGAAGGTAATGACATGACACTGCAAGTTTTTAGACTGTTTAACATCCTTGCAAACAGATATGGATTGCAGGTTGCTGCTGAGACAGAGACATGTCCCTCCAGAATGCAAATGCCTAATTTAGAGAACACAAACAGTTAGAGTCAGGGCCTTCCTGTTCTGACCTCCATCATTATCTGGTGGGTGTTTCTCTTTCTGCCAACTGGAGGACACCAAGATCAAGGTCTCCTTACTCCCATCAACTTTCACTCCTACCATGGCAGCAACAATAGTCTGAAAACTTGTTATTTGGTGAGGTTGAGAACCTCCTTTTCATCACGTGTCATATCTGGCACACTACCATTCATCTTTATCCTTTTCCTGGTGGTTGTGGGTACTTTTCTCTTGTCAGAATGGAAAATTGATTCTACAGATATGATCAACTGTCAACTCATGTGGTATCCCTTAGACACATTCTAAGAGCTCCTGAATGTCTTGATCACATATCCACTCACATGAGTAGATTTCTGTCACCCACATGCAGTTATTCCTCATGAGGCAAATTGCCTACTAATCCAAATTGAACTGCAGATGCTGTAAATCAGAAACACAACAGAAGTCATTGGAAAAACTCAGCAGGACTGGCAGTATCAATGATTGTCCCCTTCCGTTGACATTTAACATAGACGTCCATAAAAAAGAAGCAATACCTTTCCATTCTATGAAGCATCCATCAATACATTAAAAGTTCAGTGAAGGCAAATTATCCATTTTGAAAAATCTCACAATTAGAAAAACTGTTCCACTTTCATTCATATAATCATGGTACAAATTGATCAAGAGGAATACGTATGATAGGCATTGACCTTAAAGAACCTCTGCAGTTAATAAGTCACTGATTCATATTAGAGAACACTTTTTGTCCAGGGATATCTATTATTTGTATGGTATGATGGAGATTATTTGGTGATCTAATTAGGGTCATAGTCATGATATGTAGAGCACAGAAACAGACCCTTCAGCCCAACTTGTCCATGCTGACTAGATATTCCAAATTAATCTCGTCCCATTTGCCAGCATTTGATCCATATCCCTCCAAACCCTTCCTATTCATATACCCATCCAGATGCCTTTTAAATGTTGTCATTTTACCAGCCTCCACTACCTTCTCAAGCAGTTCATTCCACACACGCACCATCTTCTGTGTGAAAAAGTTGCCCCTTGGGTCCCTTTATATCTTCCTCCTCTAATCTTAAACGTATGCCCTCTAGTTTTGAACTCCCTTACCCTGGGAAAAGACCTTGAGAATTCCACCTTATCCACACCCCTCATGATTTTATAAACTTCTACAAGGTCACCCCTCAGTCTCTGACACTCCAGAGAAAATAGCTCCAGCCTATTCAGCCTCCCCCTACATCTCAAAGTCTCCATGCCCAGCATTATTTTTGTAAAAGTTTCACAACATCTCTCCTTTAGCAAGCAGGCCAAAAGGGGCCAAACCTTGACCTCAAAAACATGACCTCCCAACTCCCATACTCAATGCACTGACCAATAAAGGCAAGCAAACCAAATGCCTTCTTCAATATCCTGTCTACCTGCTAATCCACTTCCAAGGAACTATGAACCTGCACTCCAAGGTCTCTTTGTTCCGCAGCACCTCTCAGGACCTAAACAAAATGAAGCACCTTGCATTTATCTAAATTAAATTCTATCTGCTACTCCTCGGTTCATCAGCCTATCTGATTAAGGTCTCACTGTACTCTGAGGTAACCTCGTTCACTGCCCACTACACTAACTGAAGAATTGTGTTTAAAAACAGCATAGGCCAAAAATATAAAAAACTAAAAAAGGGCTAAACTGAAATAAATAAGAGGACAATCAAAATAAGTACATTGTAGCAGAATGTTTCAGTCAAAGGCAAATGGAGTGTCTTTTAAAGAATAACTTTTTCTGATCGGCAAATCTAGAACAACTGACATAATATTAAAATTATGCCAGGTAAAGATAAAAGCAGGAAGAGTTGCTTTACAGAACATGCACACGTCTGAGAGGCTGGGACACTTCAAGGCTAATATCAACAAGGCTTTGTAAGGCATTATCAAGGGATAAGGAGCACATCAAATAAATTATTGAGTCCTGATTAAAAGTTATCAACTCTATTTCTCTTCACAGATGCTTCCTGGCCTCTTTTTTTTCTAGCATTTCTTGTTTTTATTTTAGATTTACATTATTTGTAGCATCTTCCTTTGCAACGGGTAAATAGAGTTGAGTATAATGCCTGATTCAGCTGAGTGTTGGAATGGATCATGTTGTTGTATACTATTTCAGTCCTTTAATCCATTCACAAAGCCTGATAGCAAAGGGAGTAAAATCCATGATGAACATACATCGAAAGCTGGTCCCAGCGAGGACTGGGACTGGGAGTAATGAAATAGATAGCTAATGAAATTTTTAAATCTTGTCCAGGACAATATCTCAGATGATAAACTTGTCTAGTGTGAAAATGTGTTCTTCTTGGAACCAGGTTATGTTCAAAACTGACATATTATGGAAGAGAACAAATTTGTTATGTCTTAAGTGTGAGTCACTTATGCCGGATATCAAGGGGGCCTTGAAGTAAATGAGTTTGTTTCCAAGCAACAGGACTAATGCTAGAATAAATACTTTCAAAAGATATTCACAAGTGTAGGCAATAAAAATTAGCATGGATTAAGGTCAAATGCAAAGCTGATTTGAATTTAGCAGACTGGCCACGCCAAAACAGAAATAAATTTCAGAAGATTTCACTATTCTACATTAAAAGTAATAAAATAAGTAAAATGTTATCCAAATAGAGAGAACAATGCACAGTAGACTGAAGCTAGAATAAGAAAGAATGTGTACAGGTATTATATGTATGTGGCACAGTGGCTCAGTGGTTAACACTGTTGCCTCACAGCACCAGGGACCTGGGTTTGATTCCCACCTTGGGCGACTGGGAGAATGTGCAAGCTCCACACAGAGTGTCTGTGCAGGTTTCCTCCCACAATCCAAAGGTGTGCAGGTTAGGTGAATTGGCCATGCTAAATTGCCCATAGTGTTAGGTACATTAGTCAGTGGTAAAATGTAGGAGAATGGGTCTGGGTGGGTTACTATTTGAAGGGTCAGGTGTGGACTTGTTGGGCTGAACAGCCTGTTTTCCATACTGTAGGCAATCTAATCTAATATAGCAGAACAAGGAAATAGCAAGGAGTTGGACAGAATACTTTGCATATAATGTGGATGTATAGTGACAGGCAGGCGGTTGCCAAAAATTTGCAATCAAAAGGGTTCTAGGTAAGCTTGACTCATATGTAACATGGACATCACTGCTGGAAGATACCAGAAACAGGCCAGAAATAAACATAAATCATAAAATTGAAGGGAAGGAGGAACTCAAGAAAATTACAATCACAAAAGATGGGGTACTCAATAAATAGTTTGCATTGTGGGCTGATAAGTCCCCAGGTCTTGATGAACTTCATTTTAGGGTCTTAAGAAAATTTGTTAACAAGATAATTATTGCATTGGTTTTAATTTTCCAATATTATCCTGATATAGGGAAGGTTCAATTTGAATGGAAAAATATCAAATATAAATTCTTAACTAAAAAAAGGTAGAGAGATAGAAAGCAGGTATCTCTAGCTAGCTTGATAGCCTACCATCAGTCATTGGGAAATGTAGCTATTTAGGATGCTGTTAGAAAAATTGGAAAATTACAAAGAGAAATTATTTGTAAAAATCAAGTTTATCATCCAGAGTCAATATGGGTTGTGAAAAGAAAATCAAGTTTTAATGAATTCATTGGAGTGTCTTTGAGGAAGTAACACATGCTATGAATACAAGAAAACAACTGGTAGATGTATTATAGATAGATTTCTAGAAGGACAAACCCAACCCAACCAATTACCAGCTTCATTCTACTCTTGATCATCAAAAGAGATTCAAGGATTTGCTGTTAGTGCTATTAAGTGGTGCTTGCTGATAACCTGCTCACTGATACTTGGTTTGCTTTCTGCATAAAGCCACTCAGCTTTTGTCTTTATTACAGTCTTGGTTCAAACATGGATAAAAGAGCTGAACTCCAGAGGGGAGGTGAGAATGACTGACTTTGACATCAAGGAGTTCCTGCAAAACTGGACTCAATGGGAATCAAGGGAGACATATTTTCTGGTTGCATTCATACAACCATCTCCTTTGTGCTAGGTAATTGCTGGAGGTCAATTATCTCAGATTCAGGACATCAATGTGAAAATAATTCTCAGGGTAGTGTCCCTGGTTGGACCATCTTCAGTTACTTCATTAATGACCTTCCCTCCATAATGTATAAAGTGGTAATGTTCGCTGATGATTGTTCAAAATTCATTTGGTGACTCCTTAGTTACTGAAAACGTTTGTGTCCATGTGTAGCAAGATCTGGACAATAACCAGGTTTGCAATGGTAAGTGGAAAGCTACATTTCTGTCACACAAGTGCCAGGCATGACCATCTCCAAAAGAGAGAATGTAAACAAAGCCCCTTGACAGTTAGTGACATTGCTGAAACCCTACAGTCAATATTCTAGGGGTCACCACTGACCAAAACAAAATAGGATAAGCAATGTACATACCATCATTACGGGAGAAGCATTTCTTTGACAATACTTAGAAGCATTGTAAACTAAGGAGGACAGTGTATAATTACAAAATGAGATAGATAAGTTATGGATTGGACAGATAGGTAACATATGAAATTCAATATGAGACATGTGGGCTGATGCACTTTGATAGTAAGATGTGGACAATATAAAATAAGGGGTACAATTTGAAGCGAGTATAGTGGTCAAAGTGCCTGGGAAGCTTTTAGCATAAATCAAGGACGGTGACAGGATAGGTGGAGACAGCAGTTCTGCTCCCAGGAGGACCAGTTCCAAAACCGTACAACCCAGATGGCCTCCTTCTTCAAGGACCGCAATTTCCCGCCAGACGTAGTCGACGATGCCCCCCACCACATCTCTTCCACTTCCCGCTCCTCCGCCCTTGAGTCTGCCCCTCCAACCGCCACCAGGACAGAATCCCACTGGTCCTCACCTACCACCCCACCAACCTCCATGTACAACGTATCATCCGCCGTCATTTCCGCCATCTCCAAACGGACCCCACCACCAGGGATATATTTCCCTCCCCTCCCCTATCAGTGTTCCGAAAAGACCACTCCCTCCGTGACTCACTCGTCAGGTCCATACCCCCCACCAACCCAACCTCCACTCCCGGCACCTTCCCCTGCAACCGCAAGAAATGCAAAACTTGTGCCCACACTTCCCCCCTTACTTCCCTCCAAGGCCCCAAGGGACACTTCCATATCCGCCACAAATTCACCTGCACCTCCACACACATCATGTATTGCATCCGCTGCACCAGATGTGGCCTCCTCTATATTGGGGAGACAGGCCGCCTACTTGCGGAACGTTTCAGAGAACACCTCTGGGACACCCGGACCAACCAACCCAACCACCCCGTAGCCCAACACTTTAACTCCCCCTCCCACTCCACCAAGGACATGCACGTCCTTGGACTCTTCCATCGCCAGACCATGGCAACACGACAGTTGGAGGAAGAGCGCCTCATCTTCTGTCTGGGAACCCTCCAACCACAAGGGATGAACTCCGATTTCTCCAGTTTCCTCATTTCCCCTCCCCCTACCTTGTCTCAGTCAAATCCCTCGAACTCAGCACCGCCTTCCTAACCTGCAATCTTCTTCCTGACCTCTCCGCCCCCACCCCACTCCGGCCTATCACCCTCACCTTGACCTCCCTCCACCTATCGCAATTCCAACGCCCCTCCCCCAAGTCCCTCCTCCCTACCTTTTATCTTAGCCTGCTGGACACACTTTCCTCATTCCTGAAGAAGGGCTTATGCCCAAAACGTCGATTCTCCTGTTCCTTGGATGCTGCCTGACCTGCTGCGCTTTTCCAGCAACACATTTTCAGCTCTGATCTCCAGCATCTGCAGTCCTCACTTTCTCCTCGGACACAGCAGTTAATAAAGCACATAATATCCTAGGCTTTATTAATAGGGACATAAATCATAAGAGCAAAAAACTTTGCTGAATTAACAAAAGACATGTTAAACCTCAGCGGGAGTAATGGATTCAGTTCTGGGTACCATAGTATAAGAAGGGTGTGAACACATTCCACAGAGTGGAGAAGAGATTTCCAAAAAATTGATTCCAAGCCCAGGAATGAGAAATTTTAGTTATGACAATACATCAGAAAGGTTTGGATTGCTCTCCTTCGGGAAAAGCTTAAGAGGAAATCTGGCATAATTTTTTAAAATCTTAAGACGGCTGGATGCAGTAGATCAGGAGAAACTGTTCCTGCTCATTAAAGGATTGAGAACAAAAGAGCATACATTTAAAGTGTTTTGCAAAATAATCAAACGCAACAAGTAGTCCTGGTGGAAATGCAATCTCTGTAAGTGTATTGGAGGCAAAGTCAATTGAGGTATTCAAGAGAACATTGTATATCCTGATCCTCACCGAACGAGTTAGGGAACTGGAACTGGAGTTGGATGAACTGAGGATTATTCGAGAGGCTGAGAGGGTGATTGATAGAAGCTACAGGGACATAGTTACGCCGGAGAACAGAGGTAGCTGGGTAACAGTTAGAGGTGGGAAGGGGAAGAAGCAGGCAGTGCAGGGTTCCCCTGTGGTCGTTCCCCTAAAAAATAAGTATACAGCTTTGGAAACTGTTGGGGGGGACAGCGTTGCAGGTGTAAGCTGCAGTGAAGGGGTCTGTGGCTCTGAGACTCAGAAGGGAAAGGGGGAGAGGAGGAGAGCGCTAGTTATAGGAGACTCTCTAGTTAGAGGGACAGACAGGCGGTTCTGTGGACATGGGCGAGACTCACGGATGGTTTGTTGCCTCCCGGGTGCTAGGGTCCGAGACGTCTCAGACTGTGTCTTCAGAATCCTTAAGGGGGAGGGTGTGCACATTGGCACCAACGACATAGGTAGGAAGAGGGGTGGGGAGGTCATTCAAGAGCTCAAGGAGTTAGGCTGGAAGCTAAAAGCTAGGACAGACAGAGTCGTCATCTCTGGGTTGTTGCCGGTGCCACGTGACAGTGAGGCAAAGAATAGGGAGAGAGTGCAGTTGAACACGTGGCCGCAAGGCTGGTGTAGGAGGGAGGGCTTCAGATATTTGGACAATTGGACTGCATTCTGGGGAAGGTGGGACCTGTACAAACAGGACGGGTTGCACCTGAACCAGAAGGGCACCAATATCCTGGGGGGTAGGTTTGCTAGCACTCTTCGGGGGGGTTTAAACTAATTTGGCAGGGGGATGGGATCCGGACTTGTAGTCCAGCAAGTAAGCTAGCTGTGTGTCAGGATGCCTAAGACTGTAGGGAGGCTGTGGAGAAGGTAGCACTGACAGGGACTACTTGCGGACACAGAGATGGGCTCAAGTGCGTATACTTCAACGCAAGGAGTATCAGAAATAAGGTGGGTGAACTTAAGGCGTGGATCGGTACCTGGGACTACGATGTTGTGGCCATCACGGAAACGTGGATAGATGTGGGACAGGAATGGCTGTTGGAGGTTCCTGGTTACAGGTGTTTCAGTAAGATTAGGGAGGGTGGGAAAAAAGGAGGGGGGGTGGCATTGCTAATTAGAAATGGTATAACGGCTGCAGAAAGGAAGTTTGAGGGGGATCTGCCTCTGGAGGTAGTATGGGCTGAAGTCAGAAATAGGAAAGGTGCAGTCACCTTGTTGGGTGTTTACTATAGGCCCCCCAATAGCAGCAGAGATGTGGAGAAACAGATTGGGAAACAGATTTTGGAAAGGTGCAGAAGCCACAGGGTCGTAGTCATGGGCGACTTCAACTTCCCAAATATTGATTGGAAGCTCTTTAGATCAAGTAGATTGGATGGGGTGGTGTTTGTGCAGTGTGTCCAGGAAGCTTTTCTAACGCAGTATGTAGATTGTCCAACCAGAGGGGAGGCCATATTGGATTTGGTACTCGGTAATGAACCGGGACAAGTGGTGGGCTTGTTAGTGGGTGAACATTTTGGTGATGGTGACCACAATTCTGTGACTTTCACCTTGGTTATGGAGAGAGATAGGTGCGCACAACAAGGTAGATTTTATAATTGGGGGAAGGGAAATTACGATGCTGTAAGGCAGGATTTGAGGAGCATACGTTGGGAGCTTAGGCTGTCAGGGAAGGATGTGGTGGAAATGTGGAACTTTTTCAAAGAGCAGATACGACGTGTCCATGATATGTATGTACCTATCAGGCAGGAAAGAAATGGTCGTGTGAGGGAGCCTTGGTTGACGAGAGAGGTTGAATGTCTGGTAAAGAGGAAGAAGGAGGCTTACATAAGGTTGAGGAAACAGGATTCAGACAGAGCAGTGGAGAGATACAGGATAGCCAGAAGGGACCTGAAGAAAGGGATTAGGAGAGCTAAGAGAGGGCATGAAAAATCGTTGGCGGATAGGATCAAGGATAACCCCAAGGCATTTTATGCATATGTGAGAAACCTGAGAATGACGAGAACGAGGGTAGGTCCGATCAAGGACAGTAGTGGGAGACTGTGTATTGAGTCGGAAGAGATAGGAGAGGTCTTGAACAAGTACTTCTCTTCAGTATTTACGAACGAGAGGGACCGTATTGTAGAAGAGGAGAGTGTGAAATGGACTGGTAAGGTAGAAGAGATACCTGTTAGGAAGGAAGATGTGTTGGACATTTTGAACAACTTGAGGATAGACAAGTCCCCCGGGCCTGACGGGATATATCCTAGGATTATGTGGGAAGCAAGAGAGGAAATTGCAGTACCGTTGGCAATGATCTTCTCGTCTTCACTGGCAACAGGGGTGGTACCAGGGGACTGGAGAGTAGCGAATGTTGTGCCCCTGTTCAAAAAAGGGAATAGGGATAACCCCGGGAATTACAGGCCTGTTAGTCTTACTTCTGTGGTAGGCAAAGTAATGGAAAGGGTACTGAGGGATAGGATTTATGAGTATCTGGAAAGACACTGCTTGATTAGGGACAGCCAGCACGGATTTGTGAAGGGTAGGTCTTGCCTTACAAGTCTTATTGAATTCTTCGAGGAGGTGACCAAGCATGTGGATGAGGGTAGAGCAGTGGATGTCGTGTACATGGATTTTAGTAAGGCATTTGATAAGGTTCCCCATGGTAGGCTAATGCGGAAAGTCAGGAGGCATGGGATAGAGGGAAATTTGGCCAATTGGATAGAAAACTGGCTAACCGGTCAAAGGCAGAGAGTGGTGGTAGATGGTAAATATTCAGCCTGGAGCCCAGTTACAAGTGGAGTTCCGCAGGGATCAGTTCTGGGTCCTCTGCTGTTTGTAATTTTTATTAATGACTTAGATGAGGGAGTCGAAGGGTGGGTCAGTAAATTTGCAGATGATACGAAGATAGGTGGAGTTGTGGACAGTGAGGAGGGCTGTTGTCAGCTGCAGAGGGACTTAGATATGATGCAGAGCTGGGCTGAGGAGTGGCAGATGGAGTTCAACCCTGCCAAGTGTGAGGTTGTCCATTTTGGAAGAACAAATAAGAATGCGGAATACAGGGTTAATGGTAGGGTTCTAAGTCAGGTGGAGGAACAGAGGGATCTTGGGGTCTATGTACATAGATCTTTGAAGGTTGCCACTCAGGTGGATAGAGTTTGTAAGAAGGCCTATGGAGTATTATCGTTCATTAGCAGAGGGATTGAATTCAAGAGTCGTGAAGTGATGTTGCAGCTGTACAGGACTTTGGTTAGGCCACAGTTGGAGTACTGTGTGCAGTTCTGGTCGCCTCACTTTAGGAAAGATGTGGAAGCTTTGGAGAGGGTGCAGAGAAGATTTACCAGGATGTTGCCTGGAATGGAGAGGAAGTCGTACGAGGATAGGTTGAGAGTTCTCGGCCTTTTCTCGTTGGAACGGCGAAGGATGAGGGGTGACTTGATAGAGGTTTATAAGATGATCAGAGGAATAGATAGAGGAGACAGTCAGAAACTTTTTCCCCGGGTACAACAGAGTGTTACAAGGGGACATAAATTTAAGGTGAAGGGTGGAAGGTATAGGGGAGATGTCAGGGGTGGGTTCTTTACCCAGAGAGTGGTGGGGGCATGGAATGCGCTGCCCGTGGGAGTGGTAGAGTCGGAATCATTGGCGACCTTTAAGCGGCATTTGGATAGGTACATGGATGGGTACTTAATCTAGGTTAGAAGTTCGGCACAACATCGTGGGCCGAAGGGCCTGTTCTGTGCTGTATTGTTCTATGTTCTATATTATCTCTATTCAAATAATTACCCAAAGGTAAGTGGAAAAGTCAAGAGAATGCTACTGAGTAACAATAATTATTGGAGATTTGGTGCAGATACAATAAAGTGAATAGCATACCTTTGTGCCATAGCACACAGAGGCAACTCATGCAGACATGGGATGAATATGCAAACTCCATTCAGCCAGTTGACCAAGGTGGGAACCAAACCTAGCTCCCTGATACTGTGCCACCATGTCCCTCTATCATGGTTGATCTGGTTACTTCACATTGCCACCTAACCCAATGAACTATCAGGAATCTACCAACCATTATGCTAAAAAAACCATAGACTCTGCTTCCAGCATGTTTTGAGGATGAGAGTTCCAAAGACACTCAACCTGCTGTGAGAAAAATAATTCTCTTCATCTATTTTTAATCAATGACTTCTAGTTCTGAATTCTCACGAAAGAGAAACTATTGACTCCATTCTGTCAAGATCCCTCAGGATCTCCCTTTATTGCTGGTGTATGAAAAAGTATTTAGGATACTCCTCACTTCATACTTGCTAACATCCTTGAAGTGAATCTGTGGGCACCCCATGGTCTTCTAAATTATCATACAGAATATTATTGCAAATATATCCAGTTTTCACTGTGCAAACTCTTCTTAGTCAGTAAATTTGCCTCTGGTAAAGAAGTGCTTTTATATTACCATCATTCCATCTGCATTCTGTGAACGAATACTTGTGAGATTTTTTTGAAATTCTTATCATAATCACTTTAAGTCATTCATGCTTCATAACAATACAAAAGGCCTCAAACTAGTACCTTAAGTTGCTTCCTCGTCACATTTTGTGACTCAAGTAAATGTGGTAGCTGCTTTCCTAAATGTTTGTATCTTTGTGTCATAGAGATGCATAACACAGAAATAGATCCTTCAGTCCAACTCATCCATGCTGACCAGATATCTTAAATTAGTCTAGTCCCATTTGCCAGCATTTGGCCTATATCCTTCTAAACGCTTCCTATTCATATACCCATCCAGATTCCTTTTAAATGTTGTAATTGTACCAGCCTCCACCACTTCCTCAGGCAGCTCATTCCATACATGCACTGCCCTCGGTTGTGAAAAAGTTGTCCCTTAGATCCTTTTTCAATCTTTCCCCCTCACCTTAAACCTATGTCCTCTAGGTTTGGACTCCCCCAACCCAGGGAAAAAAAACCTTGTCTATTTACCCTATCCATGCCCTTCATGATTTTATAAACCTCTAGAAGGTCACCCTTCAGCCACTGACATTCCAGAGAAAATAGCCTCAGCCTATTCAACCTCTCCCTGTAGCTCAAACCTTCCAACCCTGTATCGAGCCCACTTCAAATTTAGATTGTCTGACACAGTGTAGAAGAATTTGTCATGTTGTGAGATTCTTGATTGAGTAGTGGCAGCTTGTACTATGATCAAAGCTTTCTTCATGTTTATAATAAGGCCAAACAAGTTATAGGCATTTGTCACAACCATACCATACATGTTGTTAGAGCGGTCTGTGAATTTGCATCACTCATTTAGCCTCTATTAGCTTGGTTGAGGGTTGCAATTTAAAAGTGATAGTCATAAATGTATCATTCATTATATTTTAGTTATTAGCTAAAAACAGATCAGAAGATAAAAGTAGGGATATAAAAGACACTTATAAACATGAAAGCATTATCAATTCTACTAACTTTGCATGCCTGTCCCTTGCTTGATAATTATGTTTTCGAAGTGAAGTAATATAAATTTGAAGTCCAAATTCAGCAGCTGTGACGGGTTCTGTATTGAGCTGTGCACAAATGTGGGACCGAAGCAAGATGGCAACTAAAAGCTTCTGAACACCTCTTTCTGCAGTCCCCAACCCTCGAAACTGTGTGCTGCATCCCTGCCCCGACTGCCTGATGGGTGGAAAATACAGTTTGTGTGTCTTGTTATTTTTTCACCAAAGATACAACTATCACGTTGTTAAATGTGAGACTCTATTGTGGACATGTTGTGAACAAAATTAAATCAAAAAGAAGAAGAAAATCATGTGCATTGAATTGGTTGGGTTATACTTTAGGATTTCGCTGAGGAAATGGAAATTAAATTAGTGTGATAATTAGAAAGGGCAGAGTGTGCATAAGTAATTACTTCTAGAATAGAGAATGATTATAGCAATTTTTGTAAACTGAGGGAGAGGAGCAAAAGTTAATAATATTGAAGATTTACTGGTCTGAGGAGGGGCAGTTAAATAATTTCAAGTTGCGTCACAATTGTAACAAGAAATCATAAGTTGACTGAATCTCATACAGGGTGCAATGAAGTTAAGGGGATCAGCATTGGTGGCCTATGTGCAGTCTGGAGACAGTGTGGGGGTGGGGAATGTATGTGGTAGAAGTTGTGTCGTGATATTGTCACTGGACTAGTAATTCAGATTCCAAGATTCTCAGGACACGGGTTGAAATCCTTTCATGGCATTTGAATTTAATAAAACATCTGGTACTTAAAAATATTAGCCAAATGGTGATCATGTAACTATAAATAAAATAACCAAAGAGACTGAGAGGCTGACCAGCTAAGTGGATTGCATCAATATTCTATGCACAAAATTGTATCAGCTCTTAACATCTGGCACCTAGAGAAATCAGGGGACAGAGTACAAAAGAAATAATTTGCAGGGAAGGCTGGAGTTTTGGACTTCCTTTGCTCTCTTGCATTAGCCTGGAGTAATTGGATGATTTACCTTCACGAGCAATTATTTTCTCAGTTCATTGAATCAAATCCCATGATAGCTGATTAGGCAAGTCATGTGGGGTTGAGCTTACTTTCATGGAGGTAAACAGTAAAAAATTTTGATTTAGTTTGTGGAAATTGGATTAAATCACATCTCTGCAGTTGGTCAAAGTAATCACTATTATTCAAAATGCTTTCTGCATACTTGCTATTTGAAGTCTCAGTTATGCCCTTGATATTCTTTTATTCTCTTAACATTGCTCATATTGACCAATTTCCACACATTAAACAGCAGTACCCAGGGTATAATGACATCCCATTTCTCCAACCTAAACGGGATATTGAATCTTTCACATGTATCATTATGTGAAAATTTTCAATCATTTTGCAAGTGAATTACGAGAGCTGATGAACTGCATAGAAGCATATTAAACATGAACAATAGAACAGAAGAATCCAGCTCCTCAAGCCTACTACACCGTTCAGTAAAATCGTGAACGATCAGTTTGTGTTTCGAATGCCATATTCCCATCTATACGTGATTATCCTTGATTCATGTGTCAAACAAAATTCTATCCTCCTCTGTCTTAAAATAAACTCAAATACCTCATCTCTACTTGCCTTAATGAATAATATTTCAAAGTTACACAATTCTCAGAAAAAAAATCTCTCATCTGTCTGTATCATGTAGATCGAGGTAATGCATAAAGTGATAGTCAAGTGCACATGTTTAACTGAATCTTGCTTCTCTCCCCAAAACCAAACCACTTTATATAATTTTGTAACTTACCTTTGCATGTTTTAAAAAAAAACTTTTTACTGAAAAATTTGATCTCTTATTTTTTGAACCTCAACTGGTCTGACCTGCACTCATAGCCACTTGTTTAAAACCTGACTGCCACGTATCAGTAGAAATTATCACTGATCAGTTTCTATGTGGATGCGGAACCATAAACCAAGATTTACAACTGGCGAGGTAAGTTGCAAATCAAGAGTCAAATAATTTCATCTTCACCATAAGAAATCAAGAAGAAAAATATTTGCTTGTGGAAAGAAAAAGGACAAAACAGCCTTGAAAAAGCAATCTTCTTGGTTTTGATGTATTCCCTTCTCAAAGTTACAGATCCACTATCTTTCATGCACAGATACATCTAATGCAGCTTGAACATCGAACCTTATATCTTAATGGGCATGCTACTATTTTCAAAGTAGTAGAAATTAAGCTTTCAACTTAGCTTGCATTTTGATTTTGGTATATTTTTACTGTAAGTCATCTATCAAGAAACAGGTTTCAGATCATTTAAGATGTCTGTGCCTCTTCAGCTACATCATGTGAACATGAACAGTAAGGAAATGAATGTTTCCAGTTCCTCAGGATGTCCCTTTTTTTCTAAAATGCAGTTTCGCTTATCTTGGCCAGCTGCTGAGGTCACTAAATTATTTATGGCATTTTCTTGCCATTTGCAGACTTGTTGATGCACTGCTGATTGCCTGTGGCTCGCATGGTGACCTTCTTCCATTTTTCTTGAATAAGGTATTTTGTTTTGGCTTCTTGCCTCATCCTCCAAGCAAATCTGTAGATTAGCTTCACATTTATGGAAGCTCACAACAATTTTGGCCCTGACTTAATCAGTTGTCCCTCATGCTGGTTCACCTTCTGCTGTCTCAATCTGTCCCAGTCTCTTCAACAAAGATGTTGCCTTCTGGCCCTTTGTCCTACAGCAGCTTTTTAACTGCTGCATCAAACTATATTTCTCTCAAATCTCAACAGTGGAGAATATTCATCAGATATATTCTTGAGTTAACCTCACCGAAGTATATGGAGTGGGAAAATCATATGATGTGCCAATATTTCAACTTGTCATTTTTCAGTGATCCATTGAAAATCCAGCTTGGCTGTTCCCTCCTTTAATGTTCATTTAGGGGCCTTTTCTGCTTCTATCAATAGTTTATTCCCTATACAAATTTGAATTTGTAGCCGAAACTGTCCACAAGTTAAATTGAGTAATTAATTTCACTTGAATCTTTTAACAATTTGCTTTCAAGCCAAAATGTACAATCTGGGCTGACTGTTTTAATGCCCTAATGAAGATTACCAAATGTAAGAAATATTTAAATGGGTTGAAAGTATTATTATTATTATTATTATTATTATTATTATGGACCAGACCAAGTTTATTACATACAAATATATCAATACATTTCTTAGCAACACTTTTTTTTCTTGCTCAGTGTGATAGCTGATCAAAAGAAATAACTGTAAACATGATACATGTTAAGCAAAAATAAACTGACACGATATCAGCAATGAAAGATAAATATTTGAACTCTACAGTTAACTTCAAATATCTGTAATGCAATTATTTTCTGCAGTTGAGTGTGTCATTTACATATTCTTTACTCATCTTAGAAGTATCTTACCTGTCACCATCCCTCAGCCTTTTGAACTGAGTTATAAACAGACACATGAGGGTGGGTCCCACTCTTGTACCAGGAATTACATCTTCAACCATCAGTGCTGGCCAAAGATCAATGTTCTGTGGTGTTCCATACAACCTGAAATAATATGAAATAATGAGATTGACTAGTTCATAACTGGGTAACGTTTCACACAATGTTTTAAATGGTTAGAAGTCTTGTATCTAATACAGGTCTGTTGTGTTCCACATTCCAGGGTCATCACACCGCAGTTCAAGATATCAGACCCTGATTGGACAAAATGAACAATGAGCATCAGAAAGCAGCAATTGGCTAAAATGAAGATTTAGATGTTGAGTTACCAATTAAACCTGCGAGAGTAAAGCCAAATAAATCAATAGCAGTTAATTCTGTAGCTGCTGATGGATTTCACCTGCACAACCATTTTCTCCCCATGCAACACTGCAGGTTCAAATTTAACAATCTGTCTGCAGAATAACACCCTATTATGTTGCAACAAAGGCAAACTGAATTTTTCAGAATTCCTCATTCTGAACTCGTTTCTTGACCAAGCTAATCATTTTTTGTCATTGATTGAGCTGCCACCTTGAATTTCGTTTATGTATTTTTGATAAATGTAAGCAACAATTATTAAATTATTGGTGCATTTTTCTCTTCGCTATAAACATACCAAACACACAAGGACTGGAAAATAATAATTAGGGGCTTTTTTATAATGTGAGGATAAGACCAAAAACAAATAGTGTTAACTAGGAAACTAAGTATATGCATCTAATTCCTACCATCTGCTGGTGTAGCCTGACTACACATCTTTGAATAATACATTACATCCTGTCAGAGTAGGTGTGACTGTCAGAGGTTGAGTATATGGTCCCTTAAAAGTACGTTTACATTATGTCACAGTATCTCCTTGATTTTCTTTAAACTTAATTGTTTACAATTGAAGAAATATACAAATTAAATGATAAACAATTAATAAGCTGCTGTGGGAAGCGAGGCAAGAAATTGCAGGAGCTCTGACACAAATTTTTAATTCCTCTCTAGCCACAGCAGAAGTGCCAGAGGACTGGAGGGTGGTTAATGTGATTTGACATTTTAAGGGTGGTCGAGATGAACCAGGAAATTACAGACCGATGAGTGTCTTGTCAACGGTAGGGAAACGACTGGAGAAAATTCTGAAGGAGTGAATTAATACCCACTTGGAAAGATATGGTTTAATTAGGGGTAGTCAGCATAGCTTTGTCAGAGGAAGGTCATACCTAACAAAGTTTTTAGAATTCTTTTAAAAATGTGATCAATTGTTTGGATGAGGGAAGTTCAGTTGATGTAGCTTATATGGACTTTAGCAAAGCTTTTGACAAGGACCCACATAGGAGACTGACTGAGAAGATTAAAGCACATGGAACTCAGGGAAACATTGTGAGATGGATCAGAAACTGGCTTAGTAATAGGACACAAAGGGTAATGGTAGCAGGCTGTTTGAGTGACTGCAGGATGGTGTCTAGTGGGATACCACAACAATCAGTACTGGAACCCTTATTGCATACATAAATGATAAATATGAATATATGGGGGGGAATGTTAAGCAATTTTTGCAGATACCAACATTGGTAGAGGAGTTAATAGTAAAAACGATGGTTATAGGTTTCACAAAGATACAGATAGGTTGGTCAAATGAGCAGACCAGCGATGCACTTTGGAAGAAGAAACTAGATGAGGGAGTGTTTAAGAATGGTGCTATGGACAAGCCAGGGAACTATAGACAGTGAGCCTGATGTCAGTGGTGGGCAAGTTGTTGGAGGGAATCCTGAGGGACAGGATGTACATGTATTTGGAAAGGCAACGTCTGATTAGGGATAGTCAACATGGCTTTTGAGCATGGGAAATTATGTCTCACAAAATTTCTTGAATTTTTTGAAGAAGTAACAAAGAGGATTGCTGAGGGCAGAACGGTGGATGTGATCTACACGGACTTCCGTAAGGCGTTCGACAAGGTTCCCCATGGGAGACTAGCTATTTGTATAAGAACTGGCTCAAAGGTAGAAGACAGAGGGTCGTGGTGGAGGGTTGCTTTTCAGACTTGGGACCATTTCTCATGAATCTCCTCTGAACAGCTCCGGGGCCAGTACATCCTTCCTGAGATATGGGGTCCAAAACTGCACACAATACTCCAAAATGTGGTCTGACCAGAGTCTTCTAGAGCCTCAGTGGTACATAGGCAAAAGTGAGGACTGCAGATGCTGGAAACCAGAATCTAGATTAGAGTGGTGCTGGAAAAGCACAGCCAGTAAGGCAGCAACTGAAGAGCAGGAAAATCGACGTTTTGGGCAAAAGCCCTTCAGGGTTTTTGTCCGAAATGGCGACTTTCCTGTTTCCTCAGCAGTACATTCCTGCCTTTATATTCAAGCACTCTCTAAATAAGTGTCATCATTGCATTTGCCTTCCTAACTATTGACTCAACCTGCAAGTTTACCTTGAGACAATCCTGGACTATAACTCCCAAGTCTCTTTGCACTTCAGACTTTTGAATTTTCTCCCTGCTTCTGTTGTGAATAATCATCTTGTTATGAAGATAAACATATATGTGTTCTACCTGCAAGCTTGCCTTCAGTGGCTAGTGCACAAGGATCTTAGGTCTCATTGCACTCTGGCCTCTTAATTTACAGCCAGATAATAATCTGCCTTCCAATTTTTCCTACCAAAACGGATAACCTCACATTTATCCACATTATACTACATCTGCTATTCATTTGCCCACTTGCTCAAACTGTCAAAACACTGATGTATCTCTGCATTCTACTCACAGTTCAGCCTCCTACCCAGCTTTGAGTCATTTGCAAATTTGGAGATATTATATTTGGTTCCCTCATTGAAATCATTAACATATGTTGTGAATAGCTGGGGTCTTAGCACTGATTACTGCAGTATCCCACAAGTCACTATCTGCTTTTTGGCAAAAAAGAATTACCCTAGTCTTTTTTTTTCTCTCTGCTAACCAGTTTTGTATCCATCTCAATACACTATCCCATTTCTATGCATACTAATTTTACACACTAATCTCTTTTGT
The DNA here is from genome assembly GCF_037043375.1 of Chiloscyllium plagiosum. Lineage (NCBI taxonomy): Eukaryota > Metazoa > Chordata > Chondrichthyes > Orectolobiformes > Hemiscylliidae > Chiloscyllium > Chiloscyllium plagiosum. Next base: position 81,486,027 of record NW_028270142.1, on the reverse strand, counting down.
GGGATTGTGTTAAAAAACTCATAGTACAAATAAACCACATCCACCGACTCCCCCTCATTAACACTACTAATTCATCAGGATGGAACTTCCAAGCCACTGTGCACAGAATCTAGCATTGATTTGTTGAATATATTGTTCCATGTCCATGGGTACATACATCTTAGTGTAAGCGGAGAAGGATGTTTATACTTGCACAGTATCTAGTTTTGAATATTTGTTACACTTATCTTGTGACAGTAGGCATAAAATTGGGGGTGGGTGGGGGATTGGAGGTGCCAATACATTCTTGGATGTCCATCATACTTAACGTCAGCATAATTGACTATTGATGTTTAGGTCATCCTAGATATTTTGTAGATGCTACCTTGATACTGTTTGGAACCAACTGTTTGTCGTTTATAATATAGAACTTGTCTAGCTTTGGGCAGTGGCTCCTCATTATGTTCAGCCACTTATTCCAGCCTGTGTTTTCTCCATTTACACTTCCAGTATCCTCTAGAGCCACAGGCTTTGCATAATCTGGGTAATTTCAATTGTATGTACACAGTTGCACACGCATTGTTTACTTGGTTTCCCCACATTGGGAATTAAGCTATTAGAGGACAAATTACACTTAACCTGTAGTTTCTGTGTACCCAGTAGAAAAACTTTATTTCTCTGTCTGTTTTATTGTAATGCTTCCACTGTGTAGCTTTTGGCCAAGAGGTGTTGTGGAATGCTGTCACAAACCCAAACATTCTGTCAGCTAGCTCTGCCAGCATGATGTCAAAATCATAAATCCTTTTTATAAATTAATCAATAATCTCTAACATTATTGCCTAAAGGACATGAATTCCAGATGGTATGTTCTGAAGTTGAGCTTCAGAATATCAAGTAAATGCAATAGAATCCATACAGTGTGGAAACAGGCCATTCAGCCCAACAAGTCCACACTGACCAGCCGAAGACCATCCCACCCAGACACATCTCTCTACCCTGTAACCTTGCATTTCCCATAGGTATTGCACATAATCTACACATCCCTGGACACTATGGGCAATCCACCTAACCTGCACATCTTTGGACTGTGGGAGGAAAACAGAGGACCCAGCAGTAACCCACGCAGACATGTGAAGAACATGCAAACTCACACAGTCACTCAATGGTGGAATCAAACTCAGATCCCTGAGGCAGCAGTGCTAACCACTGAGCTACTGTGCCACCCCATTCAGGGTTACAGGGTAGGGAGATGGGTCTGGGTGGGATGCTCTTCAATGGGTTGGTGTCAACCCATTGGCCTGAATGGCCTGTTTCCACACTGTATAGATTCTGTTCTGTTCCATTCTATTCGCGACCATCCGAAGCTCAACTTTAGAATATATCACCTGGAAATATGTGGTGTTCATATTTTATCTAAACATTTAAGATAATTGTCATGCAGTCCCTAATGTCTTTAGTCTGTGGAGGCCTTCATTGCATACAGCAATTTTAAATTAAATGGCTTGTTTACGTGTTTCCGAAATATTGAGATCCAAAAAAACCTAACTCCACTGCCTTAAAAAAGCAAAATCAGTTAGGTGATCCAATGCCTTCCAAAGGAATTTTGGAAATTTTGTTGTCACCTTTTGGTTTTTTGAGGGATTTTTAATGCTATCTGCAACTTGCAACAGCTAGGAAGGCTTTTTAGTTTTGAGTTGCAGGACCTTTTTTTAACCACTACTTCACTGGTATAAGGTTATTACATGACTGCAATGTTTAGACTGTTAAACTCTTTCAGTTTTCCTGGCTTTACTAAGCCTCTGCCCAAATACTAATCACTAACTTTGGTGTGAATTTGTACTTCAAACTTCAAAAGGAAAATAAAAGCTTTGTACAGACTTCTTTTTGTTATTGGAAACTGTCAGCTGTTAATGGAGCAAACTTTTCTTATCAGCCCAATCTTCAGTATTTTAACCTCCCTCTGACCGCCTCTGGGAACAGCAAGCAGCAGCAATTGATCCTCTGTCTACAGAATTCTGCTCAAAGTTAGCTTTCCAGAGTCAACTATTTAGTTAGCGATTTTTGAGAAGATTTGTAGCTCTTTTTGATGATATAGATGTAAGTTAGCTCGCTGAGCTGGAAAGTTTGTTTTCAGATGTTTCATCATCATGACTAGGTAACATCATGAGTGAGAACCTCTGGTGAAGCGCTGGTGGTATGTCCCGCCTCTCCATTTATAGGTCTTGGTTTCTTAAGGTGGGTGATGTCATTTCTGTTTTTTTTCCAAGGGAAGGTAGATGAGATCTAAATCGATATTTAGATTAGATTACAGTGTGGAAACAGGCCCTTTGGCCCAACAAGTCCACACCGACCCGCCAAAGCGAAACCCACCCATACCCCTACATTTACCCCTTACCTAACACTACAGGCAATTTAGTATGGCCAATTCACCTGACCCTGCACATCTTTGGATGGTGGGAGGAAACCGGAGCACCTGGAGGAAACCCACGCAGACACGGGGAGAATGTGCAAACTCCACACAGTCAGTCGCCTGAGGTGGGAATTGAACCCGGGTCTCTGACGCTGTGAGGCAGCAGTGCTAACCACTGTGCCACCGTGCCGCCCACGATATGTTAGAGGCCTGGCATTCTAACTGGAACTCCATCACTAAACTAATCGATGTAGACCCCATCAACCTTCCCTTGAAAAAGAGAACCGAAAATGACATCACCCATCTTAAGAAACCAAGACCTATAAATAGAGAGGCGAGTCATACCACCAGCACTTCACTGGAGGCTCTCATTGATGATGTTATCAAGTCGTGGTGATGAGACATCTGAAAACAAACCTTCCAGCTCAGCGAGCTAACTTACATCCATATCAACTATTTAGTTTTTGATCCAGCTTATGTGTCACGGTAGGTAATACTATAATATTTTATCATTCCCAAATTTGAGTAATCACACCAAGACCTGGTGCCTGGAGGCTATGAAACATGAAAATGTCGCAGAACAAAGGTGCACTTTCCAGAATTCTGATGGACCTGCAGAATCACTTACAGATGATAAGGCATTGTAATTGCTTTCACACCCATTTCTTTTCTTTTACTGATTATGAAGGGCTAAGGCTTGTATACTTTTTAGGCATCTTCAAAAACCAGAGACAAAAAAAAATGCAAATGCTTTGCTGGAATCCAAAGTAGACAAACAGGAGGCTGGAAGAATACAGCAAACTATGCAGCATCAGGAGGTGAAGTCGATGTTTCGAGTATAACCCTTCTTCAGAGTAGTAACCTTATCCTGAAGAAGGGTTATACCAAAAATGTTGACTTCTTCACCTCCTGATACTGCCCATCCTGCTGTGTTCTTCCAGCCTTCTGCTTGTCTATCTTCAAACATCAGTCTGTCACCACGTTATACTTCTTTCTTTGATGCAGATATACCAAACACACAATGCAGTGTCAGTCTTATAAGGAGATATTTCAGAATGCACACAATGTAAAAAGCAGCAAAGTATGGACTTAGGAACATACGAATTGGAACAGGAGTAGACCACTCAGCACTTTGAAATGGTTCCACCATTCATTAATATTCATGACTGAATTCATATTTTAGCTTACTATCAAAGGTGTCAGACCTTTATCAAAAATAAATCTACCTTTTTCTTAAAATGTTCTTAAAAGAATATCCTTCAATTATCTTAGCGGAAGAGAATTCCAACACTCATGACTCTCTGAGAGTGGAAAAAAATCCTCCTTATTTCTGTTTTATGGGCAACAGTTTATTTTTAAACTCCACAAGTGGGCTGCACAGTGGACCAGATTTGATGCAAGTCTTGAATGACTTTGTGTGGAGTTTGCACAATCTCCCTGTGTCTGCATGTGTTTTCACTGAATACTCCAATTTCCTCCCAGAGTCCAAAGATTAGGTGGATTGGCCATGATAAATTACCACTTAGTGTCCAGGTCCAGGGATGTTTGGGTTAGACAACCGAACCAGAGGACACAGCTTAAAAATACAGGGTAGACCATTTAGGACAGAGATGAGGAGAAACTTCTTCACCCAGAGAGTGGTGGCTGTGTGGAATGCTCTGCCCCAGAGGGCAGTGGAGGCCCAGTCTCTGGATTCATTTAAGAAAGAGTTGGATAGAGCTCTCAAGGATAGTGGAATCAAGGGTTATGGAGATAAGGCAGGAACAGGATACTGATTAAGGATGATCAGCCATGATCATATTGAATGGTGATGCAGGCTCGAAGGGCAGAATGGCCTACTCCTGCACCTATTGTCTATTGACAAGGTTGAAAACCCCATGCGAGGTTATGGATATGGACGTAGCATGGAGTGCTGCAGTGGCTCTGGGTGGGGTGCTCATCAGAGGATATGTGCAGACTCAATGGGCTGAATGGCCTCTTTCTGCAACTCCAATCTGACAAGACTGCTCAGGATCTCACAAAATTAAAAATCACACAACACCAGGTTATAGTCTAACAACCTGTGGTACTCCACAACCATTTGATGAAGGAGCAGTGCTCTGACAGCTAGTGCTTCCAAATAAATCTGTTGAACTATAACCTATTGTTGTGTGATTTTTAACTTTGTACACCCCAGTCCAACACGGGCATGTCCAAATCAGGATTGTACATGTTTATTTAATTTGTCTTTTTGCTCGGCTTACCTAGCCTATCCAATCTTTCCTCAAGATAATCCACTTATTCCAGGTACAGTATTATTTTGGCAAATCTTCTTTGGACGGCTTCCAATAAATTTACATCCTTTCTTAACTAAGGAAACCAATACGATATACTGTATACAATCTCACCAATGTCCAGTATAGCTAAAGCATAATCTGTTTACCTTTGTATTCAACTACCCTTGCACCAAACAATCATATTTAATTAGCTTTTCTAATTATTTGCTATACCAGCATATTAACCTTTTCAGTTCATGTACTCAGAGGCGCAGTTCCCTTTGTATCTCAGGGCTCTGCAATCTCTCGCCATTTAAATCATTTTCTTTCTATTGTAAGGTTGTAGCCTCCTTCACAATTTACTTTCCTACCTATATTTACATCATCATAAAATTTGATAACCAGAGGTTTAGTGTCTTTAACAGTCATTTATGTAACTTGTAAAAAATTAGGATACCAGCAACAATCCTATTTACTACCTGTTACAACTTGCCAGCTAGGCAATCTTCTAACTGTGCCAATAGGTTATCCCTTACAGTATGAGCTTTTATTTTTCACAATAATCTGAGATGTGGTATCTTATCAAATATCTTTTGCAAACCTAACTACATTACATCCATTGGTTTCTTTTCACCCACTGCACAAGATACTTCCTCAAAGAACTACAACGGTTAAACATAATTTTCCTAGAATAAACGATGTTAATTCAGCTTGATTACCATGAACATTTCCAAGTATCCTGCTGTAAGAACTTTAATAACAGCTTTTAACATTTTGTCTGTGACAGAAATTAAGCTAACTGGCCTGCAGTTTTCTGCTTTCTGCCTCCTTTTTTGAATAAAAGGTGACTTCACTGTCTTCCAATCTAATGGGACTGTCCCTGAATCAAGGACGTTTTGGAAAATTAAAACCAAAGCATCAACTAAGACACTAACCAGTTCATTTTAGACTTTAGTATGAAGTCCAACTGGAATTGGGACTGCCTGCAGTATCAGATCCTTGTTCAATACCACCTACTTATTGATTGTAATTTTTGTGTTTTCTTGTAATTTTCTTTTCCATCTCCTGATTTATAGCTATTTCAGTGATGTTGTTAAGACCCTTTAAAGTGAAGTGCAAAGCACTTAATCAATCAACTAATTAGTCTGCAAACTCATTATTTTCTTTTATTAATTCCCTAACTAACGTTCCATAGGATTAATGCTCATCTAATAACTTATCTTCTAAAAAGCTGTATAAATGCCTAATGTTCATTTTCATATTTTGGCTAGCTTTCTCTCAAAATTCAAGTTTTCCATCCTTATTACCTTTTAAATATTCTCTTTTTTCCCCACTGGCCAACCACCTATCTTTGCATAATTGCACACTGTGTCTTTAAGTTTGAAACTATCTTTAACTTTTTCAATTAATCACAGATGCTAAGTCCTCTCCTTGGAATATTTCTCTCTCATTTTGAATGCATCTATCATATGTATTTTGAAATATCTCCTTAAATATCTGCCACCAATTTCCTATTGGTACATCCTTTAACCTAATTTGCCAGCTTATTTATCATCTTATTATTCAATTATAATAATAGGTCTATTATTCAATCTAATTTCCTTGAAAAGGCTGAGCCATGTGTATAAAAACATTGAGAAAATTATTTAAAATATTGAGGATAAAGGCAGGGCGTCCGATGAATGCCACCTCTAATCTAGGTTGCATAAACAAAGCCAACATTATTCTGAAGTGATAAGAAGCAACTGCTTCTCCAAAGATAGCACTGCAGGCCATAAAAATGTAACAATGTACAAAAGAATAAAATGAAATTATTTTATTTTAAAGTTGATCTCCTTCTTTGCGGTATATTTTTCCTTTTTCCTCCAATCAACCTATCTGATCTCTCCCATTCCCCTACAGTCTTCCAATCTTCTTACAGTCTTCCTGTCATGCCTAGACAAAAAGAAGGTTCCTGGTATCCCTGTATAGGCCTCCCCCATCTCTATCTCCTCACTCCTGTCCCCACGCCCCAAGCAGGCCTTCCTCTACCCCAATCCCAGTCCTGGTGCAAAGTCCTCAAACTGCAACATTTACTATACAGACGACCTTCCCGCTCCACAGCTTCCCCCCCCCCCCCCCCAAAAAAAACACCCCATAGCTGGCCTTTGTCTGTACTCCTACCCACATGGAACCCCAGACTCCTCAGTGGCAGATATTTCTTGATGTTTCCTCTACCCTGTCCTATCTGTGCATAATCACTCTGAATGATAAAATAATTGGCTTGGATTTTCAAAGGGCTGTGGGCCTTAAACCAAGGGAAAGCAGGCGTTGAAAAATCATGATTCTGGAGACTATGTTGGCATCCCAATGGCGCTGGAATAATTCAAAGGCTTTAAAGGACTAATGGGTGCCTCCATAACAGCTCATTGAGCTCAATGTTGTTGTTACAGTGCCAACCTGAAATTGTCTAAACGTTTTGCTGCTGAGCTTCAACAATCTTGTACATCTCAGCATTATTAGAGTTGTTACAGTACAGGAAGAGGCTCTTCGGCTCATCATGTCTGTGATGGTCATCAAATATACATCTGTTCTATTTTCTAGCCTTGTATGTTATGGATTTGAAGACCTCATGGTTTAGAAGGTTCCTCCCTCTACCACCCTATCAGGCAGTGGGTTTCCTTAAAAATGAATTTTCTTTTCCTTAAATCACCTTTTAACCTGACCCTCACCTAAAAACTATTCCACCGGCTATTGACGCCTCTATTGAAGGCAAGTTTTATTTGCTATCTATCCTGTCTGAGCTCCTGACAATTCGTACACCTCAATCAGATTGCCCCCAGCCTTCTCTGTTCTTTGGAAGACAACCACAGCCTAACTAGTGTCTCCTCATAGCTGCATCCCTTCAGCTCAGGCAACATCCTGGTGAATCTCTTCTGCATTCTTTCGAGTGTAATCGCATCCTTCCTAAAGTGTGGCAATCCGAATTGCACATAGTACTCCAGCTGTGGCCTAAATAACATCTTTTACAGCTTCCTCATAACTTCCTGAATAATAAAGGTAAGTGTCCTGTATGCCTTCTTAATCAGCTTATCCATCTGACCTGCTGCCTTGTATGGACATACATTCCAAGGTCCCTCTGATCCTCTGTGACTTCCTATGGAACTACTATTCATTGTGCACTCCCTCACCTTGTCAGACCTCCCAAAATGTATCCTACATTCATGTTTACATCATTAATGTACACAACAAACAGCAAGAAACACAAGTTTCCAGTTACAAAACCACCCTTTGACCATCACCCTCTGTTTCCTGCCAATAAACCAATTTTGGATCCAGTTTGTCAATTTGCCCTGATTCTTCTGGGCTCTTAGCTTCTTAACCAGTCTGTCATGTGAGTCCTCTTCAAATATCCATGTAGACCACATCAACTGCACTATCCTCACTTACCCACCTAGTGACCTTTGTGAAAAACTCGATCAAATCTGTTAGACATGATTGCCCCATTATAAAGCTATGCTGACTATCCTTGATTAATCCTCGCCTAGCCAAATAGTGATTAATTTGATCCCTCTGAATTTGTTTTCTAACAGTTCCACTACTATTGATGTTAGACTCACGATCCTGTAGGATCCTGTCTTATCCCCAATACCATTTTTGAATAATGGTACCACATTAGCTCACATCCATTTTTCCTGTGGCCAGGGAGGATGTGAAAATTAATGTCAGCCATTTCAATCTCACCCCCCATTGCCACCTTGCCACCCACAGCTGTCTCCACTATTGAGTATCCTCAACTTTGTTCTCCCTTTCTTTCTCACAACATAGAAAATCTGCTCTTGAGAGAGGTGGGGTTTTGCTGAGCACCTGCCTCCTATCTTTCTAAGTGATGGTCGCATTCCTTCTCTGACTGTACTTCCTGAAATTGCAGGCTGACCATATCTGAAAATGTACTATTCATGTAACTTGAAGCGTCATGGATACACTACTGTGCCTATAGCTGATGTTCAAGCTCTAAAACCTGATGCTCAAGATCAAAAACAGAAGTTGCTAGAAAAGCTCAGCTGGTCTGGCAGCATCTGTGAAGAGGAAAATGTAGCACTGGAAAAGCACAGCAGGTCAGGCAGCATCAGGATTGTCATTCTTGATGAAGGGCTTATGCAGGAATGTTGACACTCCTGCTCCTCGGATGCTGTCTGACCTGCTGTGCTTTGCCAGCAACACACCTTTGGATCCTGATCTCCAGTATCTGCAATCCTCACTTTCTCCTAGTCTGTGAAGAGAAATCAATTTTAACATTTCAGGTCCGGTGACCCTTCCTCAGAACTGATGGTAGCTTGGAAAATGTTGATTGAAATGCAGAAGATAGGGTGGGGGGAGGGGATAAGGAGTAAACAATAGGTGAGGATAGAGCCCAGAGAGAGAGGAGGAAATTTAGACAAAGAAAGGAGTCAATAACAATCTGGCTGGGAGGGTGAAAAGCTGTTAATGAAGACTGTTGGTTGCTAACAATAGATAGTGTGTAATGGCAGACTATGTGATAACAAGGCCTGGTGTAAGGGGCTAGGATATGGGGGAGTTCAGGCACTAAAATTATTAAACTCGATGTTGAGTCCTGAGGGTTGCAGGGTCCCTGAGTGGAAAATGTCATATTGTGCTTCTGGCTTGCGCTGAGCTTTGCTAGAGAACTGCAGCAAGCCTGAGACAGGTGTTGGTCAAGGAACAGTGTGGTGCGCTAAAGTGGCAGCAATTGGAAACTCAGGGTCTTTTTTGCAGGCAGAACGTAGATGTTCTAAGAAGCGATCACCCAGTCTATGCTTCAGTGAATGCAGCAGACTAGATTGAGAGAAGTGCAGATAAAGTGCTGCTTCACCTGGAAGGTATGTTTGAGCCTTTGGAAACTGAGGAGGGAGGAGGTAAATGGGTAGGTGTTATACTTTGGTGGTTGCAGGTGAAGGTGCCCAGGGCTTTGGTATGAGGTGGGGGTGGGGGTGTGTGGGGGGGTGGAGCATGGTAGAAGAGGGAGAGGAGTCTTGGGTGTGAAGGAAGAGTGGACTAGGGTGTTCCAGAGGGAATGGTCCCTGTGGAAGGCAAACAAAGGAGGGGAGGAGAATATGTGTCTGGTGGTGGCACCTTGCTGGAGGTGGCGGAAATGGCAGCTGATGAGCTTCTCGATGTGGATACTGGTGGGTTGGTAGATAAGAACAAGGGGAACCCTATTGCTGTTGCAGGAGTGAAAAGAGAGAGGGAGGTCACAAGTGCGGGAGATGATTCGGACCCGGTTGAGGGTCCTGTTGACAACTGTGCTGGTGAATCCTCAGTTGGAGAAGAAGGTGGACGTTTTGGAGACTCCCTTGTCAAAGTTGGCCTCATTGGAACATATGCAAATGAATATCCCATTCTACTATAAATAAGGCAGTGATAATGTAAATACATCTGTCCGCATTTATAATTTCCATAAATTTATCACATTCCAGCTAAGTAAAAATGGAAACAAAACTCCTACACAAGTTTCTCACTTTATCAGAATAAAATTCGAGTTCTCATTTAATGTATGTTAATCAAGACACTGAACTGAATTTTGCATTGAGAGTAACAGTAAAGTTCTTAGTTGTCAGAATTGTGCAAGGTTGTGAGCAGGTTTAGTCTCCTTACCAAAGGAAGTTAAAAATCACACAACACCAGGTTATAGTCCAACAGGTTTAATTGGAAACACACTAGCTTTTGGGGCGCCGCTCCTTCATTGGCGCTCCGAAAGCTAGTGCTTCTAATTAAACCTGTTGGACTATAACCTGGTGTTGTGTGATTTTTAACTTTGTACTTCCCTGTCCAACACCGGCATCTCCAAATCATATCAAAGGAAGGGCATTCTTGCTATAGAGAGAGTGCAGCAAAGATTTATCAGACTGATTCCTTGCATGGTAGAACTGATGTATGAAGAGTCATGAATCAGTTAGGATTATATTTGCTGTGGTTCAGAAGAATAAGGGGAGATCTCATAGAAACATAAAGAATTTTACCAGGAGTAGAGAGGTTAGATGAAAAAGGATGCTCCCAATGATGATGGAGTTCAGAATCATGGGTCACAGTCAAATGATTCAGGATAAACCATTCAAGAGTGAGAGATGGAGAAACTTCTTCATCTAGAAAGTGATGAGTCTGTGGAATTCACTATCACAGAAAACAGTCCAGACCAAAATAGTGCATGATTTCAAGAAAGAATCATGATCTTGCAATTAGCTTGAAGCTTTTATGAGCTTTTATGGAAAATGGCTGCCACATGAAGTGTCAAAATCCAGACTGTTGACTGTACATCACATTACATTTATATGACACAGATGTAAAAGAATCCAAGAAGAATTAAGTAAGTTTTTTTAAGATGAGGAGCTAGATGTGTATTTGTGAGCATTTGGGGGTCAAATACCACATTTATTTCTGTAAGCTTGAAAAGGCATGCGAATGAGGTGGTGGGCAAGTAGACAGAAAGGCCAACTGTTAACTGTGCATGAAAACTAGATTTCCCTTTACTCAACCTCCAACCTCTGCCAGGGACAACTGCTCTACATATCCTTAATCTGCCTCTTATATGTATATTTACACTGGAATATAATAAATAAGCTAATGAGTCCTTTGACTTGCTATCCCATTCTAATAGATCATGGTTGATGTCCTCTTGAAATCCATTTACCTGCCTTAGGTCTGATTCCAACAAAAATAGATTAAAAAAAATGTTAATCTCATTAATCTTTGATAAGGTTGTGGCTGTTCAGAGGGATCAAGACTTAGTTGAGCTGAGCAGGGACAGAGTGTGGGTGCGAGTGTGCCACTGCCTGTGCGATAATATCAGGACATGGTACTCATCAGCCTAAATAGGATAGACAGGTTAAATTACATTGAAGGACAAGTTTGGGCCATGCTAAATTATCCATCGTTTCCAGGGATGTACAGGCTAGTTGGATTAGCTATGGTAAATGTGAGAGTTAACATGTATAGGATATGGGTTTGGATGGGATGCCCTTTAGAGGGTCAGTGTGGATTTGATGGTCCAAATGGCCTCTTTCTGCAGAGGTTCTATGAAATAATCTTTGTTAGCAGTCTGCAATTGTACCATTGAAGGTGCAGAGCCAAATCACCCTCAGCAGTACACGATGTGCTCAAGGAGTAAAGTTCTGCACCATGTGCAAGCTATGGGACTGTGGAAGGTGATCACAATTTTGGCAAGTAGGGTGACTTCTTCTGGCCAATATGTTTCTCATGCATCACAGTCATTTGTGGGATTGATTAGCCATGTCAATGATATGGTCTACAGTGCTTGGATGCTGTTGCCCTTTGAATGTCTTCACATTGCATAAGGGTGAAACCCCCTCTTTTACAGAATGAAACATTTAGCCCACCCCCTCTGGGTGTGGTTTCAGCCATTTTCATCTTCACTGTGCATTTGCAATCTGGATCATGATTAGGGAAACAGAGGTCACCTTCACTCAGTGAGTTCTCATAATGTTGGTAACTGCTGTCCAAGTTCGAGGTTCAGAGGAGCTGCCAGGTAAATGCTCCAATTTTTATGCCAGGAATTGTTGCTGGCTAGTTTCTATCAGTCATGTGGGAGAATAGGAAACTGCATATAAATGAGATGAGATTAATGAATAATGATGTGTTAATGTGTGCAAACAGGTGCTAATAACCCTCTTGCCGTTCACTGCTAACATTCCCATTTCACTGATCATAATTTTATTGCCTCAATGTGAGAATCTCATTATTGCTGATCTTGCCTATTTTCGCAAGTTTCTTCTAAATGCCCATATCATTTAGAAGCTGGGAAGATTCAACACAATGTATCCAACACCTTCTTCTAAACCACAATGACATTAAATGAAATATTAATTGCTGTTAAGCTGGTATTTTTACTGTACTGCTCATTTTTCTCTTCATTTATTTCATAATGTTTGTCAGCTGTTTCCTATTATTCTTGTCAGAATAGTCTGCAAAGATTTATTTCGGTCTCCTGGTTGTCATATCATTCTTCCTTTTAGATTGTGTCGTAAATTATTTCAGTAGATGTTTGTGTGCCTCTCCCTGAATTGTTTAACATTTACGTAAAGAAAAACTAGAAGATTGATTTCTCCAGGAACTCTGCATCAGGTTTTTTTAATGGCAGCCTCTCATCTGTTTTGCACCATAGCAGTCAATTTTGTTAAGTATCTCTTGGTATGGCTCAGGAACCCCACTCTGGCATTGTATTCTCTACTGCTTTTGCTACAATGGAAGATGGTAGGTTGAGATGCACATGGCTTTCTGGACTCACTTCTCACTCAGTCCTTTTTCTCAGCCAGCTGTGCTTTTCATTTCTATTCGTCTCTTCCAATATGGTTTACTCTTTACAGCTGTGATAGCACCTGCCTATTATCTGCTGAATTTTGTTGTATAATGTAACGTTACCAAAGAAGTTAAAGTTAAATTGCATAACCCATTCCAAAGATGTCTGACAGTCAATGGGTGAAAATAAGCCATTCTACAGTAGGTTTTAGAGGAAGCACATGTATCTGTTTCAGTTCTGTAAGGTCTTAATAATTAAGCATGAACAAACATAGTTGTACACATTACTTAACAAAATTGACTGCTATGGTGCAAACAACCATCTTTTAGATGACAGGCTGCCATTAAAAAAAACCTGATGCAGGGTAGGTGAGAGCCGGATGGTATGTAGGGGAAGACAGAGAGCCGTAAGGCAGGTAGACCATCCTCAGTGCTGTCACCCCAAGCAGGTAATGAGATGGGCTGTCCTAGAGGTGATCGGAAGATGCGAGAGGGCGGTTAGGGAAGCCACGTAGGCCATCCTGATTGCTGTCCTCCTGGAAGGTTGAGGAAACAAGATAGCTGTCCTAGAGATGGCCGGAAGGTGTGTCAGGGCAGACCGAAGGCCGGAAGGGACATTAGCTGGACAGAGAGCTGTAGGGGCAGGCTGCCTTGCAGTGGCCGGAAGGTGGGAGAGATGGGTGGCTTGCAGGGTTTTTTTTTGGAGGGGGTGTTATATTCTATGCACTGTTTCTTATCTAATTGGACTGTCTTGGATGTATTTGTTACTGCTTCCTCTGTGATGACTGAAAGTGGGATTTGAGATTTGTCCTCATTTCCCTGAAAACTGATTGAAATGGTAGGATTTGGCTTTGCCGCTCCTCTCCCTTGTAAGTTGCTGTTCTTCTCTATATATGGCTGTTAATATTAATTGTTTGCAAACTGCACTGTTTATAATAAAATTTTAAAAAACTAATCGTGGATTAGAATCTCCTCAGATCAAGTGACTGACTCTGAGCTGGCTAGCCACAGCCCGTGTATTACTATTATTCCTTTTTTTGAGGACTGATTTCTGAGCTGGCTGACTACATGGTCAGTGTGCTACTATTGCATTTCATTTCTCACTGGCTGGTTGCTGCCTGTGTGTTACTCTTTGTTTTTTGAGTAAAGACAATGTTGATTTTGTGGTAGGGCTTAGCACTTGCAATATAGGTTTTAGTGTCTACACTTTTTTTTTCAATGTGTTTTCACTTGTTGATGTTTGGACTGAGTCCCTGTGAGTCAACTGTACCTCTGAGTAGGCCTGGGCTTCTGGATGTACCAGGCCCATCTAGAGACTTAACACCTGTGTATGTTCTGCGAAGTGTGCATTTGCTACATTCTGGAATGGACTCTGCCTTCGGGAGTGGACTTTATTTTGGTAATGGACTCAGCTTTTTTTTTTAGTTTTATCACCTGCACTGTCTTTTGGTGTCCCTGGGGTTGGCAGGCCTTACTGTGAGCCAGAAGGGTAATAAGTCATACTGATAGCTGGAGGGTGGGTAGGCCATACCTGAACTAGACAGTGAGTAGGTTGAGCCAAGAGCAGGAAAATGGGAATGTTGTCCTGTCATACTAGAAGGTACTGGGGCTGTCCTAGAGGTGGCCAGAAGGTGCGTAGGTGGTCTGAGAACTGGATGGTGCCTAGGGGTGGATTATGAAGCTAGAAGGTAGGTAGGCCGTCCTGATCTCCGTCGTCCCAGGTGGTAACGGGACAAACTGTCCAAGAGGTGACCGGACGGTGTCAGGGCAGACAGAACCAGAATCCGCATGGAGTGGACTACCTTTGAATGGCCAGAATGTGGGAGGGGCGGGCCGTGTGCTGGATTGCTAGAGGTTTGTGTAATATGTACTTTTATTATTGGGTTGATCAGACTGTTTGCATGTATTTGTGTCTACTGTTTCCTTTTTGGTAAATTAAGGTGGGGTTTGGGATTCAGGGTTCATCCACAATTCCCTGTGAATAGGTTGTATGGTGAGTTTTGGAGTTTTAGTTTTGCTACCCCTTCCCCTGTAAATTGCTGTTTATTGTTTACTGACTTTGTTTGTTTGTTTTTTTTGCACAGTTTAATTAAAAAGGGAAAAAGTCACCAGGAGATTAGAATCTCCTCAGTTGAGGACTGACTCCGAGCTGGTTGGCGTCTGCACAGTTATTTCAGCGGCCATGGGAGAAAACAGTGCATGCCGGAAGGACATTTGCTTACGGTTGTCATCTTGGAGTTGGGGGTAAGCATTCCTGGCAGCATGCTTCTACTTGGGACCCATTGGGACTTATTGACCCTGCTGTTGAAGACTAGGCCCAGTATGTAGAAGGAGTGTGATATCTTTTTTTTCTGGGCAAATTATATTGGGGCAGATGAAAAACAATGAGTAATCCTTCTGCGTGCATGTGGACCCACCATCCTTTTTAATTATAAAGGGCTTAATTTTCCCAAAGGCATCAGACGATAACTCCGTACGAGAGCTGCTGGAGTTGATTAAGGAATATTACAGCGCCAAGCTTCCTCTATTCCTGAGGTTCTGTTGGTTTTATTTGGTTGTTACAGAACCAAGGGAATGTGCATCAGGATTTTTGATGAGGTTACGACGACTGATAGAGGCATGTGATTTGGGTTAACCCTGAATGAGATGCTGAGACACCATTTGGTATGTGGGCAATGATGTAATCATGTAGAAGTGCCCACTAACTGACAACCAGCTGGACTTCAAACAGGCACTGCAGCTCACCTTATCATTAGAATACACAGCAAGTGGAACTACAGGGCATTGCAATGGAAGTAGACAGCCTCACCTATCTGACTGAGCTTGGGGAACAACACTTGAGTGTAGGCATGCAGGGCATGTCCTGAGCAGAAGGACCCATGGCCAACACACATCAGAATCCCACAACAAAGCTGAAATTGTCAAGTGGCTAAACAGTTCTTCACAATCTGGGCCAGCGAGCCATTGTAGTTGCTGTCGGTATGTGAGCTCGAGATAGCCAAGGAGTCCTATAAGGCCTGACTTGAGTAATAAAACTCAGACTGGTATCCAGGAGAGTGCACACCCTGGAAAGTCCCTCTACGCATGTGTTTGAACAAGTAAATTGCTCAGTGACACCCAAATCGGAACTGATTTAAAGGTAACCCAGTTCCCAGAGAGGTTGATATCGATGCATCTGGATCTTTAACAAGTTTTGCTCAGGACTCCAACCTTTAAGCTTGCACAAGATCTCAGCCAGACTGAGAACATACGCTGGGGGACCATAGCAGATTAAAGTTATGAGTATAAGAAAGAGTTGGTGCAGTTACCCCTGATGGTAAAAGTGGGGAGCCGAAGCCTACTAGAACAGAATTGGTTGAGAAAGATTCACCTAAATTAGCTCCACTTTTTTCGACTGGAAAATGGCTGCATCAGTGTAGTTCTAGTGAAGTATCCAGGTGGTTTTCAAGAAGGGCTTGGGACTATCAAAGGGGCCAAATCCACTTTACGTGTTTACTAGAATGCAATTCAGAGACTTCTCAAGGCCAGCCCAGTGCTATTTGCCTTGTGGGCAGATGTAGAGCTGGAAATCAGGAGGACAGAGAGCGAAGGAATCATCAAATCAGTGCAGTTTGCAGAATGGGCAGCACTGGTCATACCAATTGTGAAGCTTAATGGCTCGGGTCAACATTGGGTGGGATTTTAGGCAAACAGTAAACCTCTTCTCGCTGCTCTAAATTCCTGATCACTTACAGTCATAGTCAGAGATGTACAGCATGAAAATGGACCCTTCGGTCCAACCCGTCCATGCTGACCAGATATCCTAACCTAATCTTGTCCCGTTTGCCAGCACTTGGCCCATATCCCTCTCAACCCTTGCTATTCAAATACCCATCCAGATGCCTTTTAAATGCTGTAATTGTACAAGCCTCCACTTTCTTTGGCAACTCATTTCATGCACACACCAATGTGTGAAAATGTTGCTCCTTAGGTCCCTTTTTATATCTTTTTGTTTCCCCCCTCACCCTCTAGTTCTGGACTCTCTCACTCCAGGGAAAAAGACTTTGTCTATTTATCCTATCCATGGTCCTCATGATTTTATAAACCTCTAAGATCACCCCTCAGCTTGGATAGAGGATTTGTATGTAATGGTGGCATGGGGTGGGCACGGTAGTCCTTTATGAAGCTAGACATGAGACACATTTACCTGAAATTATGACTGGATGAGAAGTCATAGAAGTCTGCCACAATTAATATCCATAAGGGTTTATATCAGTATGCAAGACTGCTATTAGGGGTGTCATCAGTTTGTGCTCTTTTCCAGCAGATCGTGGAGAATATTTTACAAGGGTTACTCCAGGTTGCCATTTATTTGGATAATGTACTAACAACTGGGAAAACCAATACAGAGCACTTAGAGAACTTGGAAAAGTACTTAAATGTTTCTCAGGCCAGCATGTGCCTTATCCATGAAAAACATGTTCCAGGTACCCCAAGTGATGTACTTGGGTTACTGAGTCGACAAAACTGACTCATACCCATTGGAAGACAAAGTGAAGACAATCAAAGGCGCCCGGCTCTCATGTCTGTACCGGAGCTTAATTCACTTTCCTAAGGAAAGACTTACCACAGAAACTTCATATGTAACCTGATTTTCATCTTTGCATCTTTACACCTGCTATTGAAAAAGGGTCAGCCTCAGAGATGGTCGTGAAATGAAAAAAGCAGCAATCGTCATCTACGATGGGATCACTACAATCCAAAGCGAGAGGTAGTGCTAACATGTGATGCCTCTCCGTATGGTATCGGGATTGTGTTAGCTGACTCGTGGCCCAATGGAGAGGAATTCAATGCTCTAGCAAGAGAAGGAGGGCTTGACTTCAGTTCAGACTTCAGGTTGACTTTAGTGTGAGGAAGTTCCACCAATACCTTTTATGGATGGAAATCTGTTATAGTAACAGATCACAAACTCCTGCTAGGGCTACTGAAGGAAGACAAAGTGGTGTCACTCAGCTCCTGGTAGAAATCAGCATTGGGCCCTTTATTCATAGTGTGTAAAAGTACAAGCTAGTACACAGTCCATGAAACCAAGTGGCTAATGCTCATGCCTTGAACCACCTCCTGTGGCCAGATACTCCACTGGTAGTGCCTCCCTTGCAGGAGTTCATTTTGGTTTTAAAATCTTTCTGGACACCCTTCCAGTCACCACTGACAATATCTGACTGCATAGAAAAAGATCCTGTGCTACTGAAACGGAAACAGCTGGTGGTAATGGGGGTGGTGGGAATGGGGGTGGTGGGGATGGGAGGTGGGGGGGGTGGTGTGGTGGAGGATGGTATAATACTGTGTGGAGCATGGGTGATCGTCCCAAGTAAAGTCAGGGGCATCCAGGGGTTTCCAAGATGAAGATGCTGGCAAGAAGGCTATGTCTGGTGGCCAGGGGTGGAAGTTGACATAACTGTGTCGGTGGGGCAGTGCGCAGAGTGCCTACAAGGACAAATGCAGCTAGTGGCAATACCTCCACATCCATGGGAATGACTGGGTTAACCCTGGACTTGGTTGTATGTGTGAAATGCTGGTCCTATCATGGGCTTAATGTTCCTGGTCATTGAATGTCTGTGCACAAAGTGGTTGGAAGTGCATAAACTTTGCTCAGCAAACTTTGGGATGATGATTGAGAAGCTGCAAGCATCATTGGTGATACATGGACTCCTGAAAGTATTGGTCATAGACATGGGGATGTCATTTACTAACAGGGAATTTGAATATTTCCTAAAGTTCAATGGCACTGTCCAAATGAAAGCTCCACACTAGCCAATGTCCAATGGTCTAGCAGAAAGAGCAGCCCAAAAGTTGAAAGCATGCTTAAAGAAGCAGCAGCCTACAGCTTCAAATTGATACCAAACGATACCAGTTCCTGTTTAATTATAGGACCACCCTGCATGCAACAATAGGGATAGCTCCAGTAGAGTTACTGATGGGGAGAAGACTCCGCACCAGGTTAAACCTGATATTTCAAGAGCTAAGGGGAAGGCTGAAATGACAGCAGGAACACCAACACCTGTTACATGTCTCCTCTAAGCAAGAGACACAATTTAACTCAGGGGCTGGAGTTTGGTGCTGAGACTATGGAAATGGTCCTGTATAGGTATGAGCTGAGGTTGACATGAGGTCAGGTCCTGTGCCTTACAAAGTTTGGGTCAGTGATACAGTCCAGAACAAACATGCAGATCACCTGAAAGCCGTTACCTCAAACTGGAAAAGAGCAAAACATATCTGGCCCCTCAGACCAGCCCGAAGGCCTGATAGAAATTGCCACCTAATTTTGAGGAAACCTCAGAGTCCAAAATGAATGCAGTCTCGATTATAGTTGCCACCGGAAGAGGAGGAGACTCTTCAGAGATGTTCTGGATGCAAGAGATGGGCAACAGTCTTGTACACGTCGCCAGTGTCTGAGTCCAAGTTGGTGAAACTGGACCTGGGCGAAAGTGTGGCAAGAGGAGCTACAAGCCTAAGTCCAGAGCTACATCCCTGATTTAGTGGGGGAGGGATGTAGTGATTGGAACCAGGCAGGCTTTGTTAACTGAAGTTCTTGATTGGCCCAGGTTAATAACCCAACCAGGAAAACCTTGGCTGACACGTATAACCAGGAGATAAATGTAAAATACCATAACACTACACAAACTCCCTATTGAAACTTCAAAATGTGCAGAAAATGATACATGTACAGCTAATATATTGCAAAACTACCCTTATTTTATTTAAAAGGATGCTGGTTCTTTTTAAAGTTTTAATGACATTTGGGCAATCCAAGGGAGAAGAGAAGGTGAAATTCAAAAAATATTAGGATTTAAAATAAATATTAATTTTGGAAAATTTTAAATCAGGTTAGAATCTCCTCCGAGCTGGCTGGCCACTGTGCACCAGTGAATAAAGAGTGACTTGGTGATGGGACACAGGCCTCTGCGCCATTATTTCAAGAAGGATATGTTTAAGACTATCAGTACCCCCCCCCCCCCCCCCCCACCTCCCACAACTTTCTTACCCCACTGCAGATCGCAAAGGGTTCCAAAGATCACATCCAATTGGTGCTACTGCCCTGTTCTTAAAGTGTTAATTACACACAGTTCATGGTTGCAGAAAAACTCAACTTGGGTCAGTTTGTCCTAACTCTTTTTTTTGTAGGTCAAATATATAATGTAGGAGGGCCATTATTCTTTATTTGCGCCCAATCTTGGTTTGAGATACCCAATTATATGTTTTGCTTTTGGGATTCTGCTCACAACACTATCAAACTTCTTACTGAAGTGGTTTTTCATCTCTCATGTACTATAGTGTTGGAATATAGATAATTATGATATAAACTGGCCCTGATTGGTCTCCTCAACCCCCTGTCAACACATAGTCTGAAACATTTGTGAGAGTTTATTGAGGGCAGTGAGTTCTTTATAATGAAGATTACAACTTGATCGAGTCCTGAAATCATTCCCCCTTCCAGATGAATATGCAATGATTTGCTTTCTGTCATCCATTCTCACTGAAATTGTCTTATTGAATCAAATTCATATCAATACTCAGCGCCTTCGGTTCGAGGTTGATGCTAGCCTGTTAGCTGCGGATTGTCTGTCAATCACATGTACATTTTCTTTCTTTTGTATGTTTGCTTGTTGTGATGGATTCTATCCATTTGTTTAATGGAAATTCTAACTTCTAAAGAAATATGAAGGTAGATTGACCATTGTTGGTTCGTACTTTACTGGTCAGGAACTGACCAGTGTGACAGCATGATCCAACTGTCAGATACACACCACATCACACATTCTCTGACTATTGTGTTTCCCAAATCTTCCTTAATGTTATATACAATAAGGAAAAAGTGAGGATTGCAGATGCTGGAGAGTCAGAGTCGAAAATGATGGCACTTGAAAAGCAGAGCAGGTCATGCCTGATGAAGGGCTTAAGTGCACAGGTTGTGACAGTCTTGCTGGATGTTCTGAGGGGCTCTTTCCCCTTTTGTGAGTTTGCAGCTTTCCCCTTTTGTGAGTTTGCAGCTTTCATGTGGTCCAGGGGCTTGGTCAGGACCACCTCTCCTACTTGAATGTTGTATGTCATGGATATGACCTCATGTCAACTATGTCTCTGACACAGACATGGCCATTCCTGTGGTTCCTACACCAAACTTTGTCCCCTAAAATAAACTTCTATCTCACCTAGAGGAGTCTTGACATTCCTGATGCAATTTCACCTCCCACCCTCTAGGTCCCGGAAGATCAGGTTTATCCTGGAGTAAAGTCTTCTCCCCATTAGCAACTCTACTGGAGCCATCCTGGCAGTTTGCTATCGAGTGAAGATGTAAGCTTTTTCTTTCAGCTTGCCTTCAAAGTTTCTTCTGCTAGACTATTGGACAATGGATGGTATGGAGCTGTCCTTACATGCTGAATGCCAATCGACTTTAGGAAATACTCAAATTCACTGTTGCTAAATGATGGATACCTCAGAAAACCCTGTACTGCAAATAAAGCTCACAGCTTTTCTAATGGCGTCCTCATATTTGATGAATGAACTCTATGCACATCCAAACACTTTGGACATCTATGATGATTAAAAACATGAAATGACCGACATAGCTGATATGTAACTGAGTCTAGGGTTTACCCAACCGTTCTCATGAATGTGGGCAAGCTTCTGGTGATAATTGTTGTCCCTGAAGGCATTTTGGGCACTGCCCCACCAATAATGGCTATGTCTGCATCCAATCCTGGCCACTAGACGTAACTTCTCACACACATCCTCATTTTGGAAATCCCTGGATGATGCTGGTAGCGTTCCTGATGAAGGGCTCTGGCCCAAAATATCGATTCTCCTGCTCCTTGGATGCTGCCTGACCTGTGCTTTTCCAGCAACATACTCTCGACTCACTTTCTCCTAATTACAGCATGGCTCATGTCAAGCTTTGTGAAGTACAATACCCTCACCACTAGTTTTGCATGTAAACCGTCTATGCGAGGGATCAGGTATTTATCCAGCTGCGAAAAGCAGCTTACCATTTGTTTGAAATCTGCACAAAGGCTAATCGACCCATTGGGCTTTACAATCGGTATGGCTAGCATTGCCCATTCTGCAAACTGTACCGGTTTGATGATTCTATTGCTTTCTAGCTTCATGATTTCTGCCTCAACTTTTACACCTATGAGAAATGGCAGTGGACAGGCCTTGCAAAACTGTGGAATTGCTTCCTGGTTAATATGTAAGATGGCCTTGGCTCCTTTGATAGTTCCTACACCTTCATGAAAAACTTCCAGACATTTAGTTAGGACTTCACTCAGGCAGCCATTTTTTAATCAAAATATGTTGAGCCAATCAAGTTGAATCTTTCACAACCAATTTTGCACCATGAAGCTCGGGCCCAACAATTAGTGGTAACTGAACCAGCTACTTCTCTTAAGATACCCCGGAACCGAAGTTGTACCCTTAATCTGCGGAGATTCCACAGTATTGGTTTCAGTTTAGCCAAGGTTTTGTACAAATGTAAAGATTGGAGTCCAGAACGAATTTTGGTAAAGACTGGTTCTGCAATCATTGGTACATCCATTAGAACTGGATGACTGTTTAATCAGATATTTATTTTGATTTGGATGTTACTAAGCAATTTTAACAGTTCCAAACGAGCTGTAGGTGGATTTTCCAGGGTGTGCACTCTCCTGGATACTGGCCTATGAGTTCTCATAATCAATTCAGGCCTAGTGGGACACTTCTGCTGTCTCAATCCTGCATACCAGCCTGCTGGCCTGGATCCTCAAATTTTATTGGTTTGGCAGAGACTTGGCTTTGTTTTGGGATTTTGCCGCGGGCTGACCTTGAGTCCCTCAGTTCAAGATATGTCCTGAGTAAGGCTATGCAATTGCCTTCACTTAAGTGGTGCTCCCCAAGCTTAGTTGATCTGGCAAGGACATCCACTTCCGTAGAATACCCTGTAACCCCTATACTCCACTTGTCTCATTTTCTATTGACAAAGCTAGTTGTTGTGCCTGTTTAAGCTCCACTAGGGCTTCAGCTAGTTGGTGCTTTTGTGTGGTCACATCATTAATCCTACATATTAATCCCATATCTCACTTAGGATTAAACTAAAGTCACATACCTCTGCTAGTCATCAAAAATCCTGATACATCTTTCTGTGGTTATCAAACTGCCAAGTAAAACCATTTACGTCTCAGAATTAGAAGAGGCTGGGAGGTCATAATATTCCTTAGCTAAATCCATCAAGTCTTGAAAGGTTTTAATATCTTTTGCCTCAGGAAACATTAGACTCCTAATAACTGAAAAAAAGCTTCTGGTCTTCAAGCTGTCAGGAGAGTTACTTGTGGTATTTCATCTGCCCCAGTGTAATTTGCCCAGAAAAAATAATGCATTATATCCACATACTGGTACCAATCTTTGACAGCAGGATTGAGTGAGCCAACCTTCCCAAATAACAGCATGATGCCAGAAATGCTTCTCCCAATTCAAAAGCAACTGTTGCAATCGCATTGCTTCAGGAGTGTATTTTTCTCTTGTTGCCACTGAAATAACTCTGTGAAGGCTAGTATCCCATCATCAAGTCACCCTTTAATTATACTTGCATAGTATACGACACTGATCCAACTCCCTCAGAGCCGGCACTTAGAGTGAACTGAACCTCTGACACTCCTGTTTATATTTGTCAGCCAGGACTCCCTGATTAGACCAGATTAACAGCCACAATCAGGGAACTCATATACTGAGGTCTACCTGACTGACCTCAATTCAATCACAAATTTTTACAGGAAATATAGAAATTACTTCCATTTAACATGATATATAACATTTTCTCACATCCATTTCAAGTTTGAAATGGCTATCAAATTTTGTAAGTGTTTTAAACTTACTATAAATTAGAGTTTTATTCGCAAAGACGTTTGGAAGACTGAAACTCATTGCCATTGTTGCATTTGCATCAACATGCTGACAATTCTTTGTTTTTACTTCAGTTAAAATTTATGTTCCTTCTCAAATATAAGTTATTACTAAGAGAAGAGACAACAAAGGCTTGCACATTTTTCTTAGTTAAATAATGTATCCACTAATTATTTTTGACGGAGTCTTTGCGTTTTAAGTATTGAGAAAGATTTGCATAACCTAGAGTTTGAAGTACATTTTGGTGAGCAATGCTTTATAAGGAGTTTCTAACTTGCAAATGTAAAACTACCATTCATGAAATGTCTAAAGAATCGGATAATCTTTCTGGCTAACTGCATGTGTTACACAATCTTCTGCATTACCACATGGTACAATGATAGCTATTTGCACTTATTTGGCATTTTCATTTGAGGCAGTTTAAGAGCTTTATAAAACAAACCTGGACACCAATCCATATATGGATATATACAGTGCCTTAAATAAGGCTGTCCAAAAACTGTCTGAAAGCCATATATTTTTAGAATGTGCCAGGTATTATTTGTTTAATTCAATAAAATAGAAACGTACTTTGAAAATTCTCTTGGCAATGAATTGGCATAGTGTGGTAGTTATTGGCTTCACTGCATCATTCACCAGTCTATTCCCATGCTTCAATGAACATTGACTTTATTCAACCCAGCTTGACTTGAAATGCCCAAAAGCTTGAACAAAGCTCAACCCAAATTGTGGTAAATTCTAAAACCCCAGACAGCTTCTGACCCAAGTTGGCAGTTTTGATTGACTGTACTAAGGTTGATAACTAAGGTTGAGCAAAGAGTTAGGTTCAAAACAGTGTTTTAGTAATGGAGAGAGAGAGGCAAACAAAATGAGATTTAACAGGAAAATTCTACAGCTTAAGTCTCAGGCATCTATAGAGTGACTGAATTACGAGATGCACTAAAGAGTAAAATTGGATGATCACAGATATCTTGGAGACTTTATGGTTAAAAAGGGAAGGGAAGGATTAAGGCCATAATGGAATTTGAAAACACAGATGGAAATGCCAACTTGAAGTCCTGGCAGACTAGGAGCCAATATAAAGCAGCAAACATGTTTGAACAAGACTTGGTATGGGTTAGGGTGTGAGCAGTTTATTTTTATATGAGCTTAACTTCCTGCAGTATGGATGATGAGAAGGAGCTGAGACAATGTTGCATTGACATGCTTTCTTCATGTCAAAGCTGTTTTATTGAGACATTGATTGCTATAATTAGTCAAAAACTCCTTTACCATTACACCATGTGAATATCAGGAAATTACACAGCTAATTAACTGGATAATGATTCTTTTTACGCTACTTTCCATGTTCATAATTTCCTTCTCCTACATGAACAGGTGTATGCAAACTTATTTAGTGAAGTAATCTAATTTGTAGGCCCATAGGTTTTCAAATTTTTAACATTTATGCCATTTTTACATAGAGATGGAGAAGAGTTTTATACCCCATTGCCATTTCAAAACTATAAACATGAACATGACAATCTAAATAGAAAAAAATAATAAAAACCTTGTGATTTTCGACTGTGTCAAGATTATACTTATACTTTAAAACTGGTCTAGCAGTCTTGCAATGACCTTCACCAATCTGAGTTCAGAAGTCTAGGCCAAGAGTTGAACTGCAGCTTAACTTGTTGAGAAACATATCTTGTTCCCAAGTGAGAAGTATCACTTTAATGTAAATTTTGATGTTGCACAATTTTATCCAATTAAAGTTTTAAAGGAGTTTATCTTGGTGTACCACATTTAAAAAAAAAAATGATTTTGGCATGGGTATCAGAAAATCTTGCATAACCGATGGTCAAATAAATAACCTGAGTCAGAATATATGTCATTTGTGTTGTCTAACTGTAGCAGAACTACCAAATATATCATTTCAACATCAGCTTTAGTGCCTATTGGTTCGTTGAGCTGCTGATTTTTGGACGGCTGCATTCAAAGATAGAATGGAGGGGAAATCAGCTTCAAAATGTTTGGGGGAGAAAAATTCAATCATGGGGGCAACCAACCAAAAAAAAAAAATCACCTTCATACAAGCGTTTCCAATCACAGGCAGTTTCTTTGCTATGCTTGCTGCTAATAGTCTCATTAGTGATCTGTGATTGAGAGGACAGGAAGAAGATATGTGATAGGGTGATTAGCCAGCTCCAGAGAATGAGAAAAATAAGCCCAAGTAGCTGGGCTGCTTTTGTGTGAGTGCAAATACTCCATATGGTGAGAGGTGGGTTAGCTCAATTGTCTGGAAGCTAGTTGCAATGCAGAATGATGTCAACAGCATGGGTTCAATTCCTGCACTGGCTGAGATCACCATGAAGGACTCTCCTTCTCAACCTCAGCTCTCACCTGAGGCGTGGTGCCACTTAGGTTAAACCATCACTTGTAGACTTTCTCTCTAATGAGAGCACAGCCCTATGGTAGGTCTATGGCGACTTTACCTTTACCTATGTGTGAACTCAAATGCATAAAGTATTGTTGTTTTCTGACTGCATCAGCTAATAAATTTAAGAGAATTAAAAAGTGATTTTTGAAAACCAAAACATAACCCTCAAAAATCAAAGTAGTTCTTGAGAAAATCCGAAAAAAAGTTCTCAAAAAGTGTGTACATTGACACAGGCCATCTACATGAAATCACATCCAACACCATAGATGTAGTCCAGAATTAGAAAAATATCAATACCTCCCACTGGAAATTTGACTCTCATTATCTTTGATGTTGCTTCTACCATATTTACACAGCTTCAGATGAAGGGTATCTTCTTGCATGTTGCAACATTATAGTAAAGGGAAACAAAACATTTTTTCTTCCTCTGCACCTGGATGTTTACAATAAGATGGCACTCACCTTCTTAATTTGTCTCTTACTTCTGCATTCTTAATCTCATTCTGTAAGTCTTCAAAGGTCTGAACAGTACTCAGGTTACAGAATACTCTGTAATCCGAATAGGAGGGGATGCCATGATCACGACCCCGTTGAATGTTCATTGCTGCCAAGTCCAAAGCTACAGCATGAGCCATGGAAAAGAGTCTTTCAGTCAATTCTAAATTGAGAACCTCTGAAGGGACTCGCATTTTCCCTGCAGATGCAAAAAGGCCACGGAGAAGTGGATCAATACCCCCTTCTTGGATAAGTCTGAATGGTGAAAAGAAAGCTTTGTGAAGAGGAAGGTGACCTTCTGGAATTGGTTGAAAAGAACTGTTCAATCGATGGAGAACAGGATTGATTAATGTATGACCAAACCGAAAAGCTGCTGTGGCGAAAGCATTAAAAATCGCACCATTCATATTTGGATTGTAGCTATTATATGGTCCTAGCATTTTCATTCCCACATCTCCAAGAATTTTGGGGAGCCAGTGGTAGTATGTGATGTGCTGCATCTGCGCTCCAACAATCTTTCGTGCTTCTTCATAAACAGTATCGCCATCCCAGTGAGGATTCAATCTCAGTAGCTCACCTGCAATACGATTATGTTCACGGAACCACAAGGTATGCATAGCTGTCAGTGCAACCTGTTCATTTGCTCTATGATCTCCTGCCAGGAAGCAAGGAATTGGACTTTCATTTTCATCTTTCAAGCATTCTATAGTTTGGCCTGTGGCAAAAGGCAACATCCGTTTACCAGAACTTCGCACAACTTCACCTTCTTTTAACAGACCACGCTGATTTGTAAGGTCTCTAATTTCCATGGAGTCACGGTCTGTACTACCATACACATTTGATGCATCTATATACGATGTTAGGTGATTGATCTGCTCTCTGGCATATACTGACTTCATTAATAAGGAAGTCATACCACTGCCACATACTGGACTGGAGCGAACAAAAAACATGCATTTAGCATTTCTTACTCGAGGATCATTTTCTGGGATGATAATTGGAAAGCAAGGAGGATCATTACTGCACGCAGAACTGCAAGACTCTCCATCAAAAAACCGAGACATACTGAGAGCTGGCACAGTTAGATCTAAATCATGGTCCAGGAATTGGCCCCACTGCATCAGAATGTGTGTAAATTTGTCATCTAGAGTTATCGCCTCTGTCCCAATCATTGTTGTAGAAACGAGGCGAGGGAGTGGTAAAGGGTGGCCATTGTACAGGTGGTGGGAATCAGTACCTCTTGGGAGGCTGAAACCATTTTCATAAACTGGTTTTAAAATTCTCTCAAATGCTGTGAGGGATGCTCCCCACATTGGATGCTGGAGATTGTTACATGTGCCATCGTGGCTTCGGTATTTTTGATGATAACATATGTCCGAGCAGTTTGGGAACCGCCTATGCGCAGTGCACCCAGAGAGATTGGCTATTAAGTCCAGGTAACGTGGAGAAACAAGATCGTTGTAGCGGAAGTCTGAAAGAAATAAAACAAAGGAACCATGGTTAACATTAGCGACTCCATCATGGAGATCAATTTGTCTCAATCATTTGACAATTCTTTTCTTCATCCAGGGCTTCACTTCTAATTAAACTATAAACACCTGCGTAGAAGAAAGTGTGGAAGGAACAAATAAATGCCATTTTTTTCAAAACAAAATTAACCCTAAATTATAGGAGGAATAATAAGTGAGATACAATATCTTAGTTTAATTGGTTTTTCCATGATGAGCAGTGATAAACACTCATAAAGCACATTTTCAATAGAAATTACTAACATATTCTGGATGCTGTTTGGGCATAGCTCAATTTCACATGGGTAAACATTTTTCCTTTTATGTTATGCTATCCAAGCTCATTTTCAAATCTGCAGACATATCTGGTAACAATAAGCCTTTGATATCATCATTTCTCAGGCCAGCATATGATCTGGGGTAGAAAGTAACTTAAAACACACCGATGGAATGCAAGCACAGCAGTTCAGTTTACCTGTCTATTGATACTGTCACTTTTAACCTGCTGTTGTGATTAATTAGTCAGTAGAAATGCAAATAGCCCAGATCTTCTGATCCGCAAACACTATTTTCCTAATATTAATAAAAGGTAAAATAAAGTTAACACAAGTAAAGCTAAGTTGAGGCTTGGCAGATCAGTCATGGGGAGTATGTGTCGTGTACTTTGTCGGAAGTCATGGACGCTATACATGACCTTAAAAAGCACATGCGCAGGAAATATTACCAGGAACCTGGGCTTTAGGTTTTAGAGCTCAAGTGGTGGCTGCAGTCACTATGGCATATCCACAAGGCCAAAGGCAATGTCGATAGGATGTTCAGAAAAGTGGTCACCCCACAAGATAAGAAGGTGGAGGCAGAAATAGAATGGGTGTCCATAGGGCAGTCTAAGAGAATTAGGGAGTTGGTGCAGGAGTCCCTAGGTTTCACTTGCAAATTGATGACTATTTTGGACACTGAAGAGGGAGGTTGGGGTTTCAGAAGTGTGCAGTCAGACCCAAATTCTTGGCATCACTGATAGCTCAGCTGCACAGCAGGAAAGAAAGAAGAGGGGAAGAGCAGTTCTGGTAGTTAGTCAAGAAAACAGACAGATGTTTCTATGGCTATAGATATGTCTCCGGAAAGGCATATTGCCTCCTTGGTATTCAGATCAAGGATGTCACTGAGCAGGTGCAGGATATTCAACTCGTGAGGGGTGAACAGTGAGATGCCAAGGCCCAATTAGTACCAATGACTGAGGTAAGAAAGGGGATGAGATCCAGAAAACTGATCTTAGATATCTAGACTGAAAAGCAGGATTTTGAAAGCAGTAGTCTCAGCACCAGTTCAATCTGCTAGTGAGTATAGAAATAGGAGAAGTAAGTAATTGAATATGTGATGGAAACCTGGAGTAGGAATAATGCAATCAAACTTCTAGGGTACTTGAAATGATTCCGCAGAAGTTGGGATCTGTATAAGTTGGTTTATCTATTCTTGAACAAGATGAGAACAAATATCCTCAGAGTGAGATTCACTGGTGCTGTTGGGAAGAGTTTAAACTAGATTGACAGATATGAGAACCTGAGGTACAGGACAAATATAGAGCAGGGAATTGGAGGCAGAAAATTAGCAAGTGACTCTGAAAGATAAATGATAATTAAAATGTGTGCAGCATAAGAACTTGGCAGTGTTAAAGAGGTATAAAATAATAGAACTCCTACGCTGTGGAAGAAGGTTGATTGGCCCATTGAGTCTACACAACCCTCCAAAGAGCATTTCATCAAACCTAGCTCCCTACCCTATCTCTACATTCCCCATGGCTAATCCACTTAGCCTGCAGATCTCTGGACACTACGGACAATTTAGCATTGCCAATCCACCAAACCTGCAGATTTTTGGACTGTGGGAGGAAACTGGAGCACCCAGAGGAATCCAATGCAGACACGGAGAGCATGTGCAAACTCCACACAGTAGCCCGAGTGTGGAATCAAACCCATGTCCCTGGCACTGCCAAGCAGCTGTGCTAACCATCGAGCCACTATGCCACTATATGTAAATGAAAATACTACAGTAAAGAAAGCTCATGATCTGAGGCAGCACAAAGTCTCGTGGTTGCATGATATCATTAATATAATAGAAATTTGACTTAAAGAGGGACAAAATTCACAGCTCAACATCCCACATATGGAGTTGTCAGGTAAGATACAGATGGGGACAAAAAAGTGGGAGTTTGGCACCATTGTTTAAGGATTCAATTACGGCAGTGAAGAGGGATGATGTATTAAAATTATACATCAAATGAGGCCATAGGAATAGAGCTTAAAAATAAAAAGGAGCAGCCAGACTACTAGGAGTGTACATTATGGCCCCAAATAGTTAGAAGAGTAAATATGTAGACATGTTTCAGACTGCAAACATAACATGACAGTATTAGTTGGGGACTTTCATTGCCCTAACATCAACTGGGGTATGAACAGTGTGAAAGGCACAGAGGGCACAAAACTCTTAAACTGCATTCAAGACTACTTTTTTTTGGAAACTATATAACAAGCTCAATGAGAAGGTTGCAATTCTAGATTCAGCCTTTGGGAATTAAGTTTGGTAAATGAATGAAGTAGCAAAGATGACCATTTTAGAGAAAGTGACCATAATACAGTGAGATTTAACATAATTATGGAAAAGGAAAAAGATAGAATAGGAGTAAAAGTTCTAAATTGTGGAAATCAAATTTTATGAAGCTGAAAGGTGATCCGATGAAGGTGAATTGGGTACAGCTACTGGAAAGAACAGAACAGTGAGAGGCATTCAAAGTGAAATTTTATGGGCACATTGTAAATATGCCACCAAAAATATAAATAAAAACCGAAGTTGTTGGAAAAGCTCAACAGGTCTGGTAGCATCTGTGAAGAGAAATCAAAGTTAATGTTTTGGGTCCAGTGATCCTTCCTCAAAACTCAGATATTTTCCCAGTTGTGAGAAAGGGTCACCGGACCCAAAATGTTAACTCTGATTTCTCTGCACAAATGCTGCCAGACCTGCTGAGCTTTTCCAACAACTTCTGTGTTTGTACCTGATTTACAGCATCCGAGTTCTTTTGGTTTTTATCCATAAAGCTAAAGGCTGGCATTGATAAATCTAGAGTCCTCTGCATACAGAGCAAAATAAAGAAGAAAGATAAAACATATGACTGTCCCAAAAAACTTAATACTGCAGAAAACCTAAAGGCGTATAGTAAGTACAAGGATGAAATAAAAAAGGAAGTTAGAAACGCAGAGAGGATATGAAAATATAGTAAAATCAAGAAAAGCCCAAAACTGCTTTATTGATACATGAAGAGCAAAACTTTAACTGAGGAAAAAGTGAAATCTATCAGATATGTCCATGGTAGCTTGCACATAATTGCAGAAGTTGTGGGTAGGATTCTTAATGAATACTTTGTCTTCACAAAGGATAGAGATGATTGGGACATTATTGTCAAAGAGAAGGAATCTGAATTTTCAATACGATAAGCATGATGCAAGAGGAAGTATTGACATCCTTGAAAGTAGATAAATCATTGGGGATGCATGGACTGTATCTCAGGCTGTTAAAGGGAGCCAGCGAAGAAATATTGGATGCCATATCATTATTTTCCAGTTCACACTAGATACAGGTGATGTAGAGAGGATTGGAGAGCTGTAAACAATTGTTTAAAAAGTACTTGAGGGATAGGTCAAATAGTTACAAATTGTGTTCAGTGTGTGGTCAAGTTATTAGAATCAATTCTGAGATACAAAGCAAACTGTCACTTAGAAAGTCATGGATTACTTATGGATAATCAGTATGATTTTATTAAGTTACTATCACAATCTCCCTTTGATTTTTTCTGAGAAAGTAACAAGGACCATTGATGAGACTAATGCTTGAATGTTGTCGACATGGATTTTAGTAAGACATTTGTCAAGGTCCTACATGGCAGACTGATAATTAAAGTAGAATCCCATGGTGGGTGGGATCAAAAATTGGTTCAGTGACAGGAAACAATGAACAATGATCATTGGCTGTTACTGCAAATGGAAAACAGCTTTCAACAGTGTTTCACGGGGCTCCGAAATTGGTCCATTAATGATTTGATCTTAAACGGGGGAGGCATGATTCAGAAATTGCTGATGACAAAATAATTTGTAGGTAGTTGATACTGAAGTGGATTGCTGTTGACTCCTTAATTATGAGAAGTGTGAAATAATACATTTTATTACAAAGAACATAGAAAGACATCATGATAAAAAGAGTATTGGTCTAAAGGGTGTGTAGGAGTAGACAGAATCAGGTATTTATGCAAGTAACTTATTAAAAGTTGCAGGGTAGATAGGTACTGCACTTAATAAATCATATAGTATACCAGGCTTTATCATTCAGCGAGTAGAAGAGCTAGGAGGTTGTGCTGAACTTATACAAGGCAGTGGTAAGTACTTATCTCAAGGGTTGTATACAATTTTGGATGCCACACATCAGGAAGGATGTGAACACATTGGAGAGACTGCAGAAGAGGCTTATAAGAATGGTTTCAGGGATGAGAAACTTCGGTTATGAAGAAAATTTGGTAAAGTGGGGACTACTGTTCTTGGAAGAACAAGGCTAAGAGGAAATGACTTACAAATTTCCATTCATAAAAAGATTGAACGCCAGGTGGTTTTAAAAACTTTTACAAATGAATCAAATGCGAGATGACAAAAATAACTATCACAGCAAGTAGTTGGGGCTTGGTATGCACTGCCTGAGAATGTGGCAGGTTCAGTTGATGCATTCAGGAGGGCATTGGATGATTATTTGAATAGAAAAAAGATTCACGGTTATGAGGAAAAGGCAGGAGATTGGTTCAAAGTCAAAATGCTCAGAGAATCAGTGCAACCACAAATCATCTCCCTCTACAGTCTAACTATTCTGTGGTCCTGTGATGTCAATAATCTCGATGAGTAGGTGACAAAGTAGCAAATAGAATTCTGGAGAAGGTGAAGTAAAGCAATTGGGGAGGGCAATGAAAGTTAGGAAATTTACAATAAATAGGAAGGTATTAAAATAGATGAAGGAAGTGAGATTTTAGGTTATATATCTACATGTCTTGAAGGTAGCAGAACAGGTAAATGACATGGTAAAGAAAGCAAATGGAATGCTTTCTTTTATGGGATCAGGTACATAATACAAAAGCAGGGATTTTATGCACCAACTGTAGAAAACACTGGTTAAGCCACCGCTGGCACTTTATGTGCAGTATTATGTGAAGGACGTGTGGAATAGAAGTTTTTGATAAAACCTTTTGATAAATGACTGTGTTCCATTTGAAGATTTGAATGTTGCAGCAATGAAGATCAATCCAGGAAAATCTGACTCAAAAGTATAAGGCTCCAGGAATTCAATGATCATAGCCTATTGAAAAGCAAGCTATGTACTAAACTTCTCTCTCTCCCTTTCATCTGCTTTGCTTTCTGATCTTGGGATGATCTGATTGACAAAAAGAAGAACAAAGGGTTTGCTGAATGCTGAAGGGGCACAGTTAAGACTTGACCAAAACCTCTAGGGTAGAAATGTCTTGCTTTCTAGATAGTGGTATCATTTCAACACTTGGTGTAGGATGAAGCTCCTCGTATACAGACAATGACATTTCGAGCAGAAAATAGGATGGTACTTTTGAGTAGGATCAATAGAAAATTTCTGCCTGAAACTCTGATCTGTTAGCCTATTTGTTAGGTCAACCATGTTATATGGGGAATCTCTGTCATTAAAGATTGTTGTACTTTCTCTCCAGATTTTCTTTTTTCAGGAAAATTTCATTCCTCAGTAACTGTAGCAGAGTTTTCTTTAGCTAATCATTCAACATAATGTGAGGTCAGAACATTCCTGCAACAGAAAAGCTTTTTCCTCCATCAAAATCACTCTCTGCTATGTCCCTGGGGTGAGAATATTAGTTGCCTGAGTGAAAGTGTTTTGTAGATTTTCTGCAAGCTTTTTGTTTCCAGCCCATAAAGCTTGATTTCAGTTTTTGCTGTTCACTGCTGGACCTTTTGTTCAACTGTTTCATGAGGTAGATAGACCATAACAATCTTTGCTGAGTTTTGATGTGTTGAAGCTTAATTAATGCTTAACTTTAAGTTTTGCCAAGGCATTTTGCCTCCCAAGAAATTTAACGTTTTAGTCTTGTAGGCTTTGGTTAATAAACTCTTGAGGAGTGTCATGGTTTGATGTTGATATTCCTTTGTGACTTCCCACTGTCATTTCTACAGATCAATAATTTCTGCATGTTAAGTATTGGCTTGGTCCAATTTAGGCTTATAGATCTTGCTCTCTGTAGAGCTTTCTATTTGCAGTTATTGTACTTCTTCTTGCTAGTTCTTTTTTGAGGTTTGAACATTTTCTCTGAGCACATTCATTTCATATCTATATTCTCCACACATGATTGCAAAGATATGTTGAATACATTTGGCTACAGCTGGAGAAGTGGGACAACATCCACTCTACCTAAAGCTTCAATGATCTGAATTTGTTTTGAAGCTCTGAGATCTCTTTCCTGAATGTCAGAAGATCTATTTCTGTGATAAAGTCACAGGGTATATTATTATTATTATTAATAATAATAATAATAATAATGATGATGAAGTTTAAGAAAAAAATGAAATTTAATTTTCAGTTGCATGAAGACCTGATCTATTGAAAACAAGATAAGGATATCCTGAACAGTTGGATCAAGACAGCTTTCCAAGAAATCAAGCAAACTTCGATAAATAACTAATGAGAC
This sequence comes from Chiloscyllium plagiosum, assembly GCF_037043375.1. Lineage (NCBI taxonomy): Eukaryota > Metazoa > Chordata > Chondrichthyes > Orectolobiformes > Hemiscylliidae > Chiloscyllium > Chiloscyllium plagiosum. The sequence continues at coordinate 81,451,010 of NW_028270142.1, read as the reverse complement.
TCCTCTTCCTGTCCCCATTGCGATAATTGCTAAGATGCTTGAGGCTTCAATTTTATGACCTAGCATGAGAAAAAGAGAATGAAGGGTATTCTGAAGAAGGGCACTGGGCTCAAAACGTCAACACTGTTTTCTCTCCACAGATGCTGCTAGACATGCTGAGTTTCTCAAGCAATTTATTTTTCTGTTTGTTTCAAATCGCCAGCATCTACAGTTCTATGTTTTATTTTAGTTAGAGAAATAAAGCATCCAGATACTTGTGTATTCAGAGGGAAAAAGTATTTCACAGAAGTGCTATTAGTTTAGTAGTTTCTAAAACAGTCAGGGCAGAAGTTGCTTAGAATACAGTTCCAGAAGCAGAAGACAGTGTAGGTATCAAAGCAGAAGAAATTCAACAAAGCTGTTGAAGATGTGAGCTTAAAGAATCAATTTTTGGTAGTAATAATGAGCTGAGTTAGCAGCTTGTCCCTGAGTAGGAATATTAAATGAAGAAAATAGTATTCAGTGAATGTACACAAATTAATTAAAAAGGAAACCAATTGTAGCTGTGCTGCTGAACAAGGAGTTTCAGCATGGATATAAGGAAGACACCTCACTGAGGTTTGAGTGTCCATGACGTTATGCTTGACACAAGTGGGTTGAAATTTTCTTTCCGCTATTTATTTGCTGACAAAGGGAGAGTGGTGTGTGAGGAGAATGCAAAGATGCTTCAGTATGATTTGGACAATTTGAATGAGTGGGTAAATGCATGGCAGATGAAGTATAATGTGAATAATTATGCAGCCAAAGAAAGGCAGATTATTGTCTGAATGACAATAGTTTGGGAAAGAGAAGGTGCAGCAAGACTAAGTGTTCATGCAAACCAATCACTGAAAGTAAGCATGAAGGTACAGCAGGTGGTGAAGAAGACAATTGATATGTTGACATTCATAGTAAAAGAAAGTGAGTAGAGGAGCATTGATGACTTGCTGCAATTATACAGGGCCTTGGTAAGACTACACCTAGAGTTTTGTGTGCAGTTTTGATCTTTTTATTTCAGGAAGGAGCACAGGAGCAGGGAAGACTTGCTGAAATTATACAGGGCCTTGGTGAGACCACACCTGGAGTACCAGTGGATCTGGAACCAGTATTCTGGTGAAAAGGATAAATAGGGTGGTCACTCGGACTTTAAACTTGTGAGTCGAGGGGGAAGGGAAAGCGAAAGCAACAGGGAGTATGCAGTCAAGTAGAAAGATAAGTAGCAGGTTAGCATGTGTGCAGGGTTTAAGTTTGAGGCAGATGAGGAATGAAGCAAAAAGGAAGAATAACTTAGGAGATATTATCAAAGGTGATGGAAATCATGAGGATAAGAAAATTATCATTAAGGCGCTTTACCTGAATGCTCGTAGTATTCGTAACAAAGTAGATGAATTAACAACACAAATCATCGTAAATGATTATGATGTGGTAGGCATCACAGAGACGCGGTTGCAGGGGGTTGAGGACTGGCAGTTAATCATTCAAGGATTTACAACTTATTGAAAAGACAGGGAGGTGGGCAGAGGAGGCGGGATTGCCTTGTTAGTTAAGAATGAGATTAAATCTATGGCACTGAATGACATAGCGTCAGATATGTAGAGTCTGTGTGGATGGAGTTGAGGAACCACAAAGGCAAAAAAAAAACATAATGGGAGTTATGTATGGACCTCCCAGTATGGACCAGGGGTGCAAGATGAACCAGGAAATAGACAGGGCATGTCAGGAAGGTAAGGTCACAGTGATCATGGGGAACTTCAATATGCAAATAGACTGGGTGAATAATGTTGCCAGTGGATCCAAAGAAAGGGAATTCATAGAATGCTGACAGGATGGCTTTTTGGAACAGCGTGTGATGCAGCCCATAAAGGGGCAGGCTATACTGGACTTACTGCTATGTAAGAGACCAGACTTTATAAAAGATCTGAAAGTCAGGAAACACTTAGGAGGCAGCGATCACAATATGGAAGAGTTCAGTCTGCCTTTTGAAAAAGAGAAGGCAAAATCAGATATAAAGGTGTTACAGTTAAATAAAGGTAATTACAGGGGCTGATGGAGAGGGACTGAGATAATCCAGAGAAAGTATATTCCTGTCAGGGTGAAAGGGAAGGCTGGTAGGTATATGGAATGCTGGATGACTAAAGAAATTGAGGGTTTGGTTAAGAAAAAGAAGGAAGCATATGTCAGGTATAGACAGGATAGATCGAGTGAATCTTTAGAAGGGTATAAAGGAAGTAGGAGTATGCTTAAGAGAGAAATCAGGAAGGCAAAAAGGAGACAAGAGATAGGTTTGGCAAATAGAATTAAGGAGAATCCAAAGGGTTTTTACAAATACATTAAGGACAAAAGCGTAACTAGGGAGAGAATAGGGCCCCTCAAAAACCAGCAAGGCGGCCTTTGTGTGGAGCCACAGAAAATGGGGGAGATACTAAATGAATATTTTCCATCAGTATTTACTGTGGAAAAGGATATGGAAGATATAGGCTGTAGGGAAATAGATGGTGACATCTTGCAAAATGTCCAGATTAAAGAGGAGGAAGTGCTGGATATCTTAAAATGGTTAAAGGTGGATAAATCCCCAGGACCTGATCAGGTGTACCCGAGAACTCTGTGGGAAGCTAGAGAAGTGATTGCTGGGCCTCTTGCTGAGATATTTGTATCATTGATAGTCACAGGTGAGGTGCCGGAAGACTGGAGGTTGGCAAACATGGGCCACTGTTTATGAAGTGCGGTAAAGACAAGCCAGGGAACTATAGACCAGTGAGCCTGATGTCAGTGGTGGGCAGGTTGTTGGAGGGAATCCTGAGGGACAGGATGTACATGTATTTGGAAAGGCAAGGACTGATTAGGGATAGTCAACATGGCTTTGTGCATGGGAAATCATGTCTCACAAACTTGATTGAGTTTTTTGAAGAAGTAACAAAGAGGATTGATGAGGGCAGAGCAGTAGATGTGATCTATATGGACTTCAGTAAGGCGTTCGACAAGGATCCCCATGGGAGACTGATTAGCAAGGTTAGATCTCATGGAATACAGGGAGAACTAGCCAGTTGGATACAGAACTGGCTCAAAGGTAGAAGACAGAGGGTGGTGGTGGAGGGTTGTTTTTCAGACTGGGGGCCTGTGACCAGTGGAGTGCCACAAGGATCGGTGCTGGGTCCTCTACTTTTTGTCATTTACATAAATGATTTGGATGCGAGCATAAGAGGTACAGTTAGTAAGTTTGCAGATGACACCAAAATTGGAGGTGTAATGGATAGCGAAGAGGGTTACCTCAGATTACAACAGGATCTTGACCAGATGGGCCAATGGGCTGAGAAGTGGTAGATCGAATTTAATTCAGATAAATGCGAGGTGCTGCATTTTGGGAAAGCAAATCTTAACAGGATTTATACACTTAATCGTAAGGTCCTAGGGAGTGTTGCTGAACAAAGAGACCTTTCATAGCTCCTTGAAAGTGGAGTCACAGGTAGATAAGATAGTGAAGAAGGCATATGGTATGCTTTCCTTTATTGGTCAGGGTATTGAGTACAGGAGTTGGGAAGTCATGTTGCAGCTCTACAGGACATTGGTTAGGCCACTATTAGAATATTGCGTGCAATTCTGGTCTCCTTTCTATCGGAAAGATGTTGTGAAACTTGAAAGGGTTCAGAAAAGATTTACAAGGATGTTGCCAGTGTTGGAGGATTTGAGTTATAGGGAGAGGCTGATCAGGCTTGGGGCTGTTTTCCCTGGAATGTTGGAAGCTGAGGGGTGACCTTATAGAAGTTTACAAAATTATGAGGGGCATGGATAGGATAAATAGACAAAGTCTTTTCCCTGGGGTCGGGGAGTCCAGAACTAGACGGCATAGGTTTAGGGTGGGAGGGGAAAGATATAAAAGAGACCTAAGGAGCAACTTTTTCACGCAGAGGGTGGTACATGTATGGAATGAGCTGCCAGAGTAATTGGTGGAAGCTGGTACAATTGCAACATTTAAGAGGCATTTGGATGGGTAAATGAATAGGAAGGGTTTGGAGGGATATGGGCCGGGTGCTGGCAGGTGGGACTAGATTGGATTGGGATATTTGGTTGGTATGGACAGGTTGGACTGAAGGGTCTGTTTCCATGCTGTACATCTCTATGCTCCAAATTGATGCAGGAAGGCTAGTGATGGGGGATAAGGAAATGGTTAAAGAACTTAATAAATACTTTGTGTCAGTTTTCATAATGGAAGACATGAGTAATATTCCAACAATTAAGGAGAGTCCAGTGGCAGAGTTGAGTATGGTGAAAGTACTTGAAAAGCTAAAAGGTCTAAAAAATGATAAATCCCCAGCCCAGATGGGCTACATCCTAGAGTTCTGAGGGAGATGGCTGAAGAAATAGTGGAGGCTTTGGTGTAATCTTTCAAAAATCACTGCAGTCATGGAAAGTCACAGACGATTGGAAAATCGCTGTTGTAACCCCCTTATTCAAGGAAGGATCAAGACAAAAGATGGAAAATTATAGGCTGATCAGCCTAACCTCAGTTGTAGGTAAAATTCTAGATTCCATTGTTAATGATGAGATTTCTAAATTCTTGGAACTGCAGGATCAGATTAGAACAAGTCAGCATGGATATAGTAAGGGGAGGTTCATGCCTGACAAACCTGTTAGAATTCTTTGAAGAGGTAACAAGTGGGTTAGACCTGGGAAACCCAGTGGATGTTATCTACCTATACTTTCAAAAGACCTTTGATAAGTTGCTTCACGGGAGGCTGCTGAGTAATGTGAGGGCCTATGGTATTCGAGGTAAGCTACTGACATGCTTTGAGGATTGGCTGTCTGACAGAAGGCAGAAGGTTTGGATAAAGGGTTCTTTCTCGGAATGGCAGCTAGTGACAAGTGGTGTACCACAGGGTTCAGTATGTTGGGACCACAGCTGTTCATTTTATATAGTAATAATCTGGATAAAGGGACTGGGGCATTCTGGCAAAGTTTGCCGATGATACGGAGTTAGGTGGATAGACAGGTAGTACTGAGGAGGTGGGGAGGCTGCAGAAAGATTGAGACAGTTTAGTAGAGTGGTCCAAGAAATGGCTGATGAAATTCAATGTGAACAAATGCAATGTCTTGCACTTTGAGAAAAAGAACATAGGCATGGATTATTTTCTAAATGGTGAGAAAATTCATAATGCCAAAGTACAAAGGGATCTCGGAGTACTAGTACAGGATTCTCTGAAGGTTGACTTGCAGGTTGAGTTCGTGGTTAAGAAAGCAAATGTAATGTTGTCATTTATCTCAAGATAGTTGGAATGTAAAAGCAGTAATGTGCTACTGAGACTTTATAAAGCTCTGGTTAGGCCCCATTTGGAATATTGTGTCCAGTTTTGGGCCCCACACCTCAGGAAGGACATACTGGCACTGGAGCGTGTCCAGTGAAGATTCACATGAATGATCCCAGGAATGGTAGGCCTAACATACAATGAATGACTGAGGATCTGGGGATTGTATTCATTAAAATTTACAAGATTGAGGGGAGATGTAATAGAAACTTACAAGATAATTCATGGCTTAGAAAGGGTGGACACTGGGAAATTGTTTCCAAAAGGCAGGGATACTAGGACCCGCGGTCACAGCCTTAGAATTAGAGGGGGTCAATTTAGAATGGAAATGATGAGACATTTCTTCAGCAAGAGAGTGGTTGGGCTCTGGAATTCATTGCCACGGAGCGCAGTGGAGGCCAGGACATTAAATGTCTTCAAGGCAGAGATTGATAAATTCTTAATCTTGCAAGGAATTAAGGGATACAGGGAGAGCACGGGTAAGTGGTGTTGAAATGCCCATCAGTCATGATTGAATGGTGGAGTGGACTCGATGGGCCAAATGGCCTTACTTCCACTCCCATTTCTTATGGTCTTGTGTTTTCGTCTTGAGGAAGGATATTTGGTTATGGTGGGAGAGCAACGGATGTTTACCTGGGATAGCTGGAATGACATATGAAGAGAGATTGGATTGGCTAGGACTACATTCACTGGAGTTTAGAATAATGAGAGGGGATCTCATAGAAACCTATAAAATTGGATTTTTCCTTCAACTGGCCAATGGATTGGCAGGTGGATAGAGTGACAGGTCGGTAGGGTTGGTGGGGTGGGAGGTAGTCAGATCAGGGGGACGCTTTGGATCAGGTTGGATTCCATCAAATTACATCAGACCTAATGAGGTCAAATCAGGATGTCATTAGGAGATCTAGGGGGCAACTAGTGTAAGGGATTGTTCAATTGTATATTTACCAAGAAGTTAGACTAGTTTTTATCATGAATAGCATCTCCTGGATAATAATTCAGGTAAGAAAGTCAAATGTCTCCCAATCCTGCTCACTTTAAGTTGGAGATGTTTTCTAGAGTGTCCCAAAGAGCAGGGGGATTGCTTTTGGAAGTTTTAACTTAAATTGTTGCATTGTGAAAACTTCTGATATATGTCTGGTCTCCAACCATCTTACGACCAAACTGGGCCCATTGTGAAAAGTTCTGTGAAAAGGACACTGTATTTGACCAATCTGTTAGACTTCTTTGATGGGGTAAAAACAATGACTGCAGATGCTGGAAACCAGAGTCCAGATTAGAGTGGTGCTGGAAAAACACAGCAGTTCAGGCAGCATCCGAAGAGCAGTAAAATCAACGTTTCGGGTAAAAGCCCTTCATCAGGAATACAGGCAGAGAGCGTGAAGGGTGGAGTGATAAGTGAGAGGAGGGTGGGGGTGGGGAGAAAGTAGCATAGAGTATGATAGGTGAGTGGGGAAGGGGATGAAGGTGATAGGTTGGGGGGGGGGGGGGAGGGTGGAGTGGATAGATGGAAAAGAAGATAGGCAGGTAGGACAAGTCATGGGGATGGTACTGAGCTGGAAGTTTGGAACTGAGGTGAGGTGGGGGAAGGGGAAATGAGGAGCAATCACAGTGGGGAATATAAAAATGGGGAAGCAATAGATATCTTGTGCTTTCCAGGAGACTTTGGATAAGATCACACATCAAAGATTGTTACAGAAAATTAAACTCATGGTGTAGAAGGTAGAGCTATTGGCATGGATTGAAGATTGGTTGACACACAGTAAGCAGAGAATTGGCAAAAATGGGTCCTTTTCATGTTAGCAAGATGAAATGAGTGGTATGCCATGAACTCAATTATTTACAATTTATGTAAATTATTTAGAAGAAGGGAGACTGGCACAATTACAGCATTTAAAAGGCATCTGCACAGGTTTATGAACAGGAAAGGTTTAGAGGGATATGGGCCAAGTGCTGGCAAATGGGACTGGATTGGGTTAGGATACCTGATCGGTATGGACAAGTTGGACCGAAGGGTCTGTTTCCGTGCTGTACGTCTCTATGAATCTATGACTCTAAGCTGATATGGATGCTAACTTTGCTGATGAAACAAATATAAGTAGGAAACTAAGCTGTGAGGAGGCCATAAGGAGGATAGAAAAAATATAGCTTGGTGAAGTTAGTGATCTTATCTAAGTGGAGAGCTCTGAGATGCAAACTGATTTGGGTGTTCTTGTGAATAAATCACAAAATGATTAACATGCAGTTACAGCAGGTAATTAGGAAATCTAATAGGTTATCATTTCTTATGAATTCAAAAATAAGGAAAGATACTTCACTTATACCAAGCACTAGTGAGACCATATATGTGCACAGTTTTGGTCACCTCATTTAGAGAGGGAAGTAAATGCATTGGCAGTACAGAGGTTTACTAGACTAATACCTAGAATGAGTAGGGGTTATCTAATGAGGAAAAATAGGACAGGCTAGGCATATATCTGTTGGACTTTAGAAGAATAAGTAGTGACTTGATTGAAACATGTATGATCCTGAGGGGTTGTGATAAGGTAAATGTGGAAAGGATGCTTCCTCTTATAGGAGAATCTAAAACAAGGGGATTACCCATTTTAAAAAAAAGAGGATATTTTTCTCTCCGAGGATCCTGAGTATTTAGAACTCTCTTCCCGAAAAGGTGGTGATAGTAGTGTTTTTTTAGATTTGTTTTAGGTTAGATTCCCTACAGTATGGAAACAGACCATTTGGCCCAACAAGTCTACACTGACCTTCCAAAGGCAAACCCACCCAGACCAATTCCCCTACTATATATTTACCCCTGACTAATGAACCTAACACACTTGAATAATTTTGAGTAGGGGGGTGAAAGGTGAACAAGCATAGGTGAGAATGTCTATTTGAGGTTACAAACAGTTCAGCCATAATCATAATGAATCATGGAGCAGGCTCGAGGGCTGAATGGAATACTCCTAGTTCGTATGTATATATGTTTGTACATTCATAACTGAAACTAACATCTCATTGAGAAGTTCATGTGAGAAGAATATTCAAAATGAAATGTATATGTTGACATTTTTTAAACAATTTAGTCACCCTGAGCCAAACTGCACTCAAACTAAAGAACAAAACAAAATTAACCCTATCCTTACAAACGTTTTTTCCTAATTTAGTTAATAACCCACGTGCATGATGAAACTTACGAGGTATGATTCTGGTACATTGGTGACAATTCACTCCAATTCTTCATCCTAAAGAATGCATCCTAAAATTCACTACCACCTATTAGTATCAACTGCCTAGTAAAACTATTGTATTATAATAAGTAACAATTTATTGGTCAGAGGTTTCCCAGGTATTTCTGCGAAGGAATGTCTTCTGAAATATAACACTCACATGGCACAGAAAAAGCTAAAGTTGTATGTTACAACATCTGAGCCACTAATTGTTATCTCTTACTCTGGTTATTGTGTTCAGCGGAAACAAAATTGGCTTTCAGTACAAAATAGATAACCTGTTGATTTTATTTGACAAGCATCTAAACCACAGTTCTCATGCGGTTTATATTTGACTTGAAGAATTTTGCAGAGAACATTGAACAAACTTCCCTACAATTTTCTATGAATTTATTTTCTTTTCATGGCAAGCTAGAATAAATATCTGGAATAATACAAAAACAACATTAGAATTCCTAATACTTTTACATCATTCAATGTGCAAATTAGATTAAGTATATAATGTGGTACATTTCTGAAGAACAATTCACCCACAGTGATCAACAGAAAGGCATGCTGCAATAAATCATTGTGTTGGTTTACGTGCCATGAAAATTCTCTTGCCAAGTCATGAGGCCATAGAAAACATGAGTTAATTTTGCAGGGAAAGTGAACCTTAGCAGTAACCGTTGTTCAGTATGAAGGTGTAATGGTACTAATTATTTACTGCCATTAACAATTTCTCTCCCTGCATCATCACCCAAAAATGCAAATCAAAATTAAACTTTCAACTCACCAGAGTTATGCCAGGATGCTAGCATCAACTGTCAGCAGAGCCATAAATCCACGGCTCTGTGACACCACATTGCTGGCTTTCATGAAATGTTTTATAGGTCTAAGCACCTGGAAAAGAAGAGCAAAGTAAATGGCTGAATATTTTAGCCTGGAAATTACGCAATCATGGTGTGGGATGGGACAAGTTGAAAAAGCATCTAAAACCTGGATCTCTGATGATCTTAGCCCCTCGCCATCCCCAATGCCACACTAAAAAAACTGCACTTACATCAGTGGAAGGCAGATAATAGTGCTCCTTTTGTTCTCCCCTTTGTACATTGTGGGAGCAGTTTGAAGGCATTTTTAGGTTTATTCCCAGGGATAGTCTAAGAATTGCAACAAATATAGACTTAGCAGTACTTTTATTAGTGGTGAAAATTTATATGCCTGAGGGCTGCAAAATGGGTTTGAAGTGGAAAAGACAAACAGAAATCCATTGTAAAAGGATCAATTGTTGTTACTTCAGATGCTTAATGGAGCTGAAAGGTAAAATACAACAAACATGGCTCTTTTTCTCCAGCCAGATTTTGGATTGGATTACAACTGAAAGTCCTACAGCCTTCTTGGGTTAAGCACTTTGCTCCCAATATTGATATAATCCTGCTATTGCATTATGGGGTGTTATCATGGTGAGTTGACAACAGTAGGCCGAAGACTTTAGCCATTTATGCAGCTTTCTAAGATTTTTGTTAGGCCACATTTAGAATATTACGTTCAATTCTGGTCACCACATTACAGGAAGAATGTGGAGGATTTGGAGAGGGTGTAGAAGAGGTTTGCCAGGATGTTGCCTGGATTAGAGGGTATGAGCAAAAGGAGAGGCTAGAAAAAATCAGGCTGTTTTTCTTGAGTGGCGAAGGCTGAAATGAGACATGAAAGAAGTCTATAAAATTAGGAGATTCATAGATAGGGTTGACAGTCAGAATCTTTTTCCTCAGAGTTGAATTGTCTAATACTAGGAGGCTTGCATTTAAGGTGAGAGGAGGAAAGTTCAAAGGAGATGTGAGGGGCAAGTTTCTTATACAGAGAGTGGTATGAGTCTAGATTAGGCTGTTAGGCGTGGTGGTGGAGGCAGATACAATAGGGGCACTTAAGGGGCCTTTGGATAAGCACATGCATATGCAAGGAATGGAGCGATATAGACCAAGGCAGACAGAAGGGATTAATTTAACTTGACGTCATGTTCGGCGCAATATCAAGGACCAAAGGGCCCATTCCTGTGCTGTACAGTTCATGTTTTATGTTCTATTTACTTTCAAAAGATGTTTAAAAATGAAATCAAAAACTGATAACTTGGAAGCTGAAAGAAGCTGTAAGGAGCTATGAGGGAAAAATCTCAACAAACTAAATGGAGCACAGATCAAAACAAACACCAATTGTTTCATTAGACTTTCATACTTAGCTACAAGACCTTGAGAATCCAACAGCAGACAATAGGTATAATCTGGAGCCATACTGGCAGTAAAAACAAATGTAACTAGATTCTCATAAGGTATGTACCCAAGAATAAAGGTCTTACTGAGTTTTAAGTGTTTTACTGCCTGTCTAGTCTGGTTATGCTTGCTAATTTGACAGATAGTTCTTTCATTAAGTTCTTACTGATCATTCCAAAACAGAAAAAAATTATTTCTGCCTATCCCATTATTAAAGCAATATTCTTAAAAAGAACCCAAAAATTCAGCCATTTATCTTTTATCTTCTTTTTCAATAGACGCTTAGTTTTCCTCTTGGGAGCCAGCAATGGTACAGCATCAAACTATTGCCTTCCTGGATCTGGTAACATTGAAAGATGAATCCAGACAAAGCTTTCATTTGAAAGGGTGCTTTCAGATTACGTAGTTCAATAAATCTGACATTTTATTATACAGACTAAAAATTATACACTTTCTAATTTTCTAATTTTAATGATTGGAGAAAATGCTCTTTCTGATTTGATTTCATAATTTGTTCCCGATAACATAATAACCATTGACTCACCGGACGCATTCCTTCCCGAGAAAGGAGACTATTCTCCACTTGCCACTCTCTTCAAGTGAACAGCCAAGTCAGGGAACCCAAATGGTTCAGAGTTGTAAGCCCATAAAACTGTGGCCTTCCATTTTGTGACACAAAATATTAGAATGCTACCCTGCTGAAATTTAGTATATTTTTAGCTGTGGGGTTACCTAGTTATGGTACAAGATTATTAATGCATTTGAAAGCAAATGAAGATTTGTGCCTTTAGGCATTTTGTACAATATATTTTGAAATCATTTTTGAATATCAAATGAAATAGCCAAATTATACATTGAAGGATTCTGCAAACACCAGAAAGATAAATGACAAAATAAGCTGTTTTTCTGTGTTTGCTCAGCAGAAGAGCATCGACCAGGCTTCTAACTGAAAAAAAATCTCCTTGATCTTCTTTTGACTAATACATGGAATCTTTTAGTTCCATCTGAACTTTTAGTAAAGCTAAAAGGTCATGTGCAATGGTATATTAAATGTCACAAAGATGAGTGCTGAATGATTGTAAATTAGGGGGAAGCCAGTAACGACTGGAGGAGATCGGCCATAGGAAGAACATACTTAACACAGGATACAGAAACTGTGAGAGCTGGAGTTAATGTAAATATCCCAAGTTTAGGACTATCCCAGTAGATAAATGAACAATTAGTAATTACAGTGAACACACACACACACACACATACACACACACACACGACTGAGCCTCGAAAAGGTTCTCTGAATCTTAGGTCATATTGGCATCCATGTTTTAGTTTAAACTTATGCCTCCCGGTTCTAGGCCCCCCAACCAGGGGAAACATTTCATCAAGATCTCGTCTATCCCTTTCAATATTTGATTAAATGAAATATCATTCTTTAAAACTCTATAAAATGTAAGCCCAGTTTGCCCAATTTCTTTTGTTAAGACATTCCCGCTATCCAGGGACAAGTCTGTGTAATTTTGTCACAATCCTGCTATGATAGTAGTATCTTATTACTTTTCACTTTTATAAGTTAAAATAGCGCCTAATGAGTTATAAACATAGAAACTTAATTTTGACTAATTCGCTTACAAAGAAAAGGAAAACATACTGAGATCAGGGATTGGAGAGTTTTCTTTTGAACAGCTGTATTGAATGGATTCCTTTTCTTTACTTATTTAGTAACATCAAATAGTCTGGCGATCACTTTAACACATGCTGAATATTTGCAGAATATCATTTTTAAATAACTTCAGAGGAAATAATGATTGGCTCAAACATCGATGACTGTGTTCTAAGAAAGAATAAACAAATTGAATTTATAAACTAATACCTATTGTATATTGTATTGTACATTACCCTTTGGAAATTTCAGTGATAATTGATAGTCTATTGTTATTTTTCTTGGGTTTTGTGGGGTAATGATCGTGCCACAACTGAAACCAAAAGCATCTTTACAAGTTGATGTGGGCTTAGAACATGGTGAAGATACCAAAACTGCTATCTGCGATTCTAGGAATGATATTCAGATGTCAAGGGTTCCACTCTGTCTCCTGAAGAGCTAATGGGGAGTTCTTCCCTGCAAATACTAGCTGCCTGCCTCCATTTCAGGATCTCAAAAAGCATAAGGCTGAGTGAGTCACCCATTGTCTCCACTGTTCCCAAATGGGGGATGTGTCAGGATAGAAAGGGAGTCACCATACAGGCTTATGCTGTATGTTAGGACAACCCTACCTTCACAATAGTGGTTTGAGGGGGGGACCACATAATTCTGTCTCATTATGCACTTTTAAGGTTCCCATGGACGGAGATAGGAAAAAATCTTTGAACTAATGAGAACCAATAGTTGACAGTCCTTGTTACAAAAGTCCTTTAAAACTTGTTGTTGTTCCAGACATAACTGGGTTTTCAATGGTACACTGAGTTTGTAATTAATAATAAAAATTCTAACTAGCAGCAAAATAAATTTTACATTTGTGAAGTGTCAGAATTTTCTGTAACGTTAAAAATTCTACATATTATATTAGAAGTAAAACATTTTTAAAGTTTATCTTCATTCTAGATTGAATCTCAGACCAATCATAATCATTCATTTTCCTATATCACTTTTTAATTTAAAAGTCAAGAGATTCAGTGTCTTTAACTTTCTGGTTTGCTGATTGTGAGAATATTCAATCTAGCTAATTGCTTACCATGTCTGATATGAATGTTGCCAAATTCCTGATGATTCTTTGAATTCATGTCACATTTAAACCACTACAAAAGAAAATGCTGCACCATAGAGACAGCTAGATCGTTTTGGAGCACTTTTCTTTTGGGAATAGTGAGTATTATTGATTTACTACCTATGCTTCCTTTTTGATATGTGCTCATACCTATGTCGTTGAAGTCCACAGTTAAGCCTTGCTTGACATGGTTCTGTATCAGTTGCAAAGTTCTCTCAAAGATCTCGCCTGCTCTTGCAGCCTCCACAGTAAAGGGATCCCGTGGATAACGGAATAAAGCCAGCAGATCATTTGGACTAAGTGGCTGCCTAGAAAAAAGATACAATGCAGACAGAATTGTTTACTTTTTAAAATAATATTCAGGTCTTGTAACTCCTTTAAAAACGTGCATTTTCATTGCAATTAATGTAAAATGTATTTTTGATCTATTTACACCAAATCAATTGCAACCCAGCAGCAACATGATGACAGGATTCACTTCATAATTCAGCCATCAAAACTACAACTACAGCTGCCATTAATTACCCAGCTCTCAAGTTTTGGCTGTTCTCCGATGTAGTATGCACACATAATAACTTAAGTTTCTGGTTCCAAACATGAAAATTTAGAAAAACATATAATTTTTTAAAATTGCAATTTAATAACCAATAATGTGTAATTTTGAACTAAAATTAGAGATCTAACAAACTCAATTGCTTAAGTATGTAGACCATTGGAGTCTCAAAAATGATGTGCCATCCCATTGGAAACAGACGTGTGTCTAATAAATACGTGCAATTCACAGCACCATGAAGTAAACTTTGTTTGATAAAGATATCAAATACTATGAATTAACTGTGAAAATGCAAATAAGGTACAAATTAGTTATGATATTATTGGTTTGGTCAACTGAATGCTTGGCTTTTGTTTCATTTCAACTACTTTAACTGCATGGAATTAGCAGGCAACTCATTCAGAAAACGTTTATGGAACTGTCTCATAATGAATAAAGAACTTCAAGGGGATTTTAACTGAAGGCAGTTGAAATGATTGTAATGAGGTCAGTCAGCTGGACATCATATTTTATTACCTCCCTGATTGGGGATGTCAATCTGGTCCAATCACAGAGCCCTGGCTGACATATAAAACACAAAAGGTTGCCTGCCCCTCTTCCGCGGTTACGTTAGAGCCCGGGTGTCCTTGGAGAAGGAGCACTCGGTGTTGACCAACACCCTGGAGTTGTTCAGGGAGAGGTGAGCGCCGCAGGGAGTGGAGTGCATCATTTCTCCCTCCAACTCTATTTTGATTTAGTCCCTACCCTCCCTTTCACTGTTTTGATCACACAGCACTGCCCTTTGATGTGAAGGGCAGTGTTTGTCACTGGCCACTCGGTGTTTTCCTATCTTCCTGGTGGTGGAAATTGAATAAAGATTCGTGCACTTTGTGTCTTTCACTGTGTCTCACACCTGCACACACACACCATGGGTGCTGAGGATAAAATAAGCACTACCGCACTTAGGCGGTAGTGTGGGGGTTTAAAAAAAAACAGGTGTGCTTGCTCTTTGATGTGAAGGGCAGTGTTTGTCACTGGCCACCTGGGTAAAAGAAAAAAAAAAGAAAACACAAAAGGTTTTGAATTTGGAATTCCCTGTCCAGTGAAGTAGTTGAGGCTTTCTCATTGAATACTTTTAAAGCTAAGATAGGTAATTTTTTGAACAGTAAAGGAATTAAGGGTTATGGTGAGAGGGTGAAAGTGGAGCTGAGACCACGAAAAGATCAGCCATGATCTTATTGAATGGTGGAATGGGCTCGAGGGTTCAGATGGCCTACTCCTGCTCCTGGTTCTTATGTTCTTATGTAAAAAGCGAGTGTCAGAGATACTGACACTCTGGTACCTGACTCTGAATGAGGCAGTACTGAAGGCAAGGACCGTTCACATGCAAATAAATGGTGACTTGGTGATGGATACTGGCTTCTGTGGTGCTATTTCACAATGGTTTACAGAGATGTTTGTGTTTCAGAGGTATTTGAAAATTCAATTATTGATAAGCTACCCCATACATTTTTCCTAAGTTTGGGTTCATAAATTATGACTAAGAACTCTACAATACATCACTCCCAGCACTTCCAGTATGCACTCTGATGGAAATAAGAATTGGATGAGGAGAAGCATCTTCACCAACTAGGAAGCAGCTGGCATATTACAGCTCTATAGGTGTACGTTCAGCTAACAACCAGGAAACTGTTAAAACAGAAATTATTGATCTTATCTTTCTCAGTCACGAGTGTGAAATGTGACAAGTACCTCTCTGCTTTAATTTTGATATCTCATTCTTCACTTCCTTCATGTCACAAAAAAAACAAAGAAACTATTCTCCCAATCATTATGTCCTTGACATTCAGAATGAATACTAGATGCTATGAAAAACAGGCTATTAAAAGAACTTCTAAATATGAAGAGGGTGATGTGTTTATTTGCAAACAGACGGTTGAAGTAAAATCTTTTGATATACTAGTCCTTAATTAATTGTACTTTTCTTGCATAACAATGTTGAAATAGGAGCAGCTATTTGTTAGTTATACAGCCCCTGGAGTATATGGCTGATGTTCAAACTCAAGTCCAGTTTCCTGTCCACTCGGCAAATACCTCCCAGTCCAGAAAAGTCTTGAATGTATCAAGTCTTGAGCATCCACACCCCTCTGTAGCAGAGCATTCTAAAGATTTAAAATCAACATTTTTAAAACATGTTTCCAGATCTAAGTCCAATATGGCTGGTCATTTATTCTGAGTCTCTATCTCCAAGTTCCAGTCTATCTAGCCAGTGAAAAGATCTTCTCAGCATATATTGTCAAGTCTGTTCAGAATCGTTCATGCTTCAATGAAAATACCTCCCATTATTCTAATTCGAGAGAATATGTGTTCCCCAGAGGACAACTTGTTCAACCCATCTGACATCGACCCTTCTGTCGGTACAGAGACTACTGCACACATTTGTAGCTCTGTACAATTGCACTAAGATTTTGTTGATCATTTACTCCAATCCCATGCAGTAAAGAAGAACATGCCATTCATCTTTCTAATTGTTTGCCATATCATGTTGCCAACATATTGTGTTTTCTGTAGAAGACCACCCTAATTTCTCTAGATGGCAACATTTCGTATAAAAACATAAAATGCTGGAAATACTTACAACTACTCTTGATAGAAACTGAGTCCTCATGAAGGTTAGTTGACCTATTACATTGGGTGAAAATTAAAGTGGGTGGTGAGGAGCCTGACATCTACCACTAGAATTGGCAGCACCCCTGCCAACCCAATCACTGGGAGCCCCAAGTGTATTAAGTTTCCAATTTGCAGCAGAAACCCTGCTACGGGCACTTTGATTCTGGGGGACTTATAAGTGCAGCACCTTCACTAGGTATCCTGTCTTTGATAGCTGACAGCCAATTAGAGGATCAAAGATCTCTACTACAAAGAATGTAACCAACAGCAGTGACTGCAATCAATAAAATACTTGGGGCTTTGTCAGAGTTCATCATGGGACCACGGTTTGAATCCACAGCAGCCAGTCTAAGGACAGCTACTGTGTACTGCAGGCAGTGCCAGCAGGACATTTAGCAGTTGCAGGCAATAGACTGACTAGAGGCCCAGGATTGTTGAGGTACCTCATCTCAAAACTGATTTAGGGCAAGTTGGGAATTATGGTCTGGAGGTCACTGGTAAGGAGCATTAGCAACATAGGCATCTCTCAACAATCCCAACCCTTCCCGATGCGTGGTCCTGATCAGGAACAGAATGCTATTGTACCAGGACCTACCCCATCAAAGCCTGTACGAAAATTAAGCAGGGTTTTGTTTTTAGGCTACCCATATGCTGAGTCCCTTGCCCCTTACTGGTTAAGTACTAGTGGCAGCAATGTGAAACCCTTACCTAGGCATTAATTACCAAACTAATAGCCTCAATTGGTGGCTGAGCAAGAGGACATTTATAAGGCTTTCCACCTTGGACCTATTAGTGGGGAGGTAAGAAGGTGACAGTGCCCCCTCCTGCCATCCTCCCACATGACTAAATGACTCATTGATTTCCAAACCAACCCCTACCCCCACCCATTTCAGGGAAAGGCATTTGATTCCACCCTCTGTTAGCAGCAGAAACCATGCTAATGAGATTCCGGACTCCATAGGAGACATTTAACTGGACAAACTGCTCTAACATATTCCAAAATTCTGTTCTGAAAGCTCTTAGCCAAATCACAGATTACTTTCTCAAGTAGCTTTAAATTGTTATCAAACCTAGATACATTATTCTTGGTCACTTCATTCACATCATTAATATAGATTATAAATAGCTGAATGCTCGTAGCAGCATCCTTGTAGCACTAGTAAGAACTTACCAACTTGAAAATGACAACGTCTTTCCTACCCCCTTTCTTACTCTCCTCTACGTAATACTATTACCCAAACTACTTGTATGTCGTGTCTTATTGAATGCCTTTTGAAAACCCAAATATACCTCATTTATTGATTCCCTATAATCTATCCTGATGGTTATTTCTTTCAAAATGTCCCAATAGATGTGATTTCTGTTCTATATAGGCATACCCAGGCTGTCTAAGTGCTCTGTGCTGCTTAAAAATAGATTCTAGCTTTTTCCTGATGACAGATATTGGGCCAATTGGACTATCCTTTTCTTCCTCTCATTTTCTCTCCTTTATTGAACAGGGGTGTTATATTTGCATGAAAAATCAAAGCACAAAACTCAAACATGGCTAAAAAGAGACAAGAAATCAAAGATGTTCATTTTGTGTTCATCAGAACTCGATGCAGGATCAGACTTGATAAAAGGAATACTAAGGGAAAACACCAAATTTGTTTTTTGCATCTTAGTCCTGATGAATGAAAGAGGACAAGCTTTGATTATTTGCCTTAATTTAAGAATGTTTAAAAATAAAAGTCTGATCAGTCCATCATAGCTGCAGGTCTGGGTTTCTTGAAGATTTCTCTTTCTGAAGTTTTCTGTTGCTTTCTAAAGTTGGCACCTGAAGGTTGCTAGCACAGGTAGATTCAGTATATAGAGCAGGATCTGAATGGGAGAGAATGTTTCTTGTTCCTTACTAGTTCTATGATTGTAGCACTTTCAGATTTCTTTCGGCAAAACTGTGGCTTATTTCTGAATAATCTCTCTTTAACTGAGAACTCTCCTCTCTGAAGATGTTGGCTGTCGGACACTTTCCTGGGGAATTTTGGTTTCTAAAATGGAGTTTGACAGATCAAATTTCATATGTCTGCTATGTCAACTCTAAATGAATTATTGTCTCAGAAAGAAAGGTTAATTATGCTGGAATTCACACTTTCAAGGATCCATTGCGTTAATGTTGAGATAACAGATCAGTATAGCTGCTTTTAGCTTGGCAATGAATCAGCAAGAGTGAGTCGTGTAGTTTTTGGCAGCTATTTTTAAATGTCTTCTGTATTATTTGAAAGTCAAATTAGGCTTTTTTCAATAAAATACATAATATTATAATTAGAAGATTATGACATATCTGTGGCTGGCAACTGGTCCAGACATTCAATCATGGTATTCAAGTCCATTGGCAGGGTTTTGAATACCTGCCAACAATTGAGAGGGACTAGCTGTACGCAGCTACATTTCAGTTTCTGCTGAGGTAGAATGGCCCAGTTGTTTTTCTGGCACTATACTGGGTAGTGGTTGAGAAGACAGTAAAGGAGTAAGCATGCTGACAATTTGAGAGGGCAGCACACGCCATTCTGCTGCACCAGTGCTAACTCCCACAAAGCTGCAGAAGATAGATGACTCTTTAAAAAACCATATCCATTTGCAAGGTGAACATCTGTTTAACCAAGATAGAATACAGATCAGAGCTTGAAGTCTACAGGACAGCCATTTGAGCTTTCACCAAAATGTTTGAATGTGAATTTACATTTAAAGTTTCATTGTAGTGTCTCTGTACTACGAGTTAAGTTGATGTCACATGAGATGACATTCATCAGGCTGGATGTAGATTTTTCCATACATTCAGCCATTTGGTGAAACTCCTTCATAGGGTTTCTGAAGCCTAAAATAATCATTTGAATGGAACAAGCAGTTTATATTTTATTCTCAGATACCTGACAACTTCATCTCTATCCAGAAGAGAACTTTGCATCAGAAGCTATCTACTATTCTGTTCCTGCCATTATCATCTGCTCATTCACACAACCCTTTTAACTCCCTCTCTAATCCAGTAAAGATGCCAATCTCTGTGCTGGTGCTTGGAAATGTCTTTCAAAAAGTCTTCTCTATAGTGCTTTCTCAGGGGCACAGACCATTGATGAAGACCTGAAGGAAAAAGAAAAGTTAGGATGGTTCTGGGACACTGCACAGATGCAGAAAACATCAATCACAATTTGCTTTCATAACCTACTTTGGGAGGTAATGGTCTAGTGGTATTATTTCTAGACTATTAATCCAAGGACCCAGGAAATGTTCTGCAGACCCAAATTCAAATACCACCATAGCAGATGGTGGAATTTGAATTCAATAAGTATCTGGAATTAAGTGTCTAATGATGACCATTAATCCATTGGTGTTTGTCGGAAAGTCTCATCTGGCTCACAAGTATCTTTTACGGAAGATAACTGTTTGGTCTGGCCTACATGATTCCAGACCCACAGCAATGTGGTTGACTCTTAACTGCCTTCTGGGCAATTAGGGATGAGTAATAAATGCTGGCCTAGCCAGCAATGCTCTCATCCCGTGAATGATTTAAAAAATCGAGTTGGCTAAATGACCATTTTTAGTGTTTAAAGAATGAGTAAAAAGAACTTTATAGAGACACTGTTTAATGATGCCCACAGTTTCAAAATGGCAGATGCACATAATTCAATAGCAGGCGCACAAATGCCCATTGAATCTCAGAGCTCAGAGGTGAGAAGCTGAGAGACTTCAGGGCCAGAACCTCAGTGTGGCTGAATCCTACACAGAGTGGGATCAGGAACAGATCTAAATTCACATCAGCACATGGAAAAGTGCTAGTTGGTGAATAACTGTTGACTTAAAAAAAATTAAAAAGCTTTTAGTTCATTTCTGTCAAGTTAATAAAGCAAAAGTGTGGCAGGGTAAAATAATTCCACAGAGGCTAGTATCCCATCACCAAGTCCCCCCACATGAAAAGTCCTTGACACTGATCCAGTTCCCTTTGAGCCAGCTCTCAGGGTGTCAGGATGTCTGACACACTTGTCCTTATCTCTCAGCCAGCGCTCCCTGATTGGACCAGGTTAGAAAACCAAATCAGTTAATTAATTTCTATGAGGTACACCTGGCTGTCACCAGTATAATCACTACATCCCTCCTGTTCTGAATCCAAGGATGTAGGTCCGTTCTTATTCTTGAAGCCTCGCCTGGGGCGTTTTTGCACAAGGATCTGGTTCCTCTGACTCAGCTTTGGATATAGGTGGCATGTACTGAATGATAACCTTTCTCTTCTGCCCAGAGTACCTTGGAAGAAATTCATTCTCCCCTTCAGGTAGCAAAGGAGCCAAGGCAGCAACATTTCAGATTTCAAGGTGTCTTCGATGCTTGACAGGGAAGGAGGACTTATTGGTTCTGCTGGCCTTTCCAATTGTTCCAAGGAGCTGGGCACATTGTGCTCCCGCCCTCTTTGCGAGTTAGCAGCTTCCACATGTTTGTTCAGGACCGTTGCACCCACTAAAACTTTATACATCACTGGACCTGACCTCACGTCGACCATGCCTCTTAGCCATGCAAGGGCATTTCCATGATTCCTACATGAAACTTCATCACCTGAACTAAACTGTCTCTCTTGCAGATTCTGGAGAAGGGTTGCACCCGAAATGTCAACTTCTTCATCTCATGGTGATTCCAGACTTGCTGTGTTTTTCCAGCCTCCTGCCTGTCTACTAATGGAGTCTTATGTCAGGCACTGGCATTCTTGATGCTGTTTCACCCTAACCACCAGGTCCAGGAAGATCAGATTTAACTTGGAGCGGAGTCTTTTCCCCATTAGCAACACTGCTGGAACTGTCCTGTAGTTGCGTGTGTGGTGGTCCCAATAATCAAATTGGAACCGGAACAGTTTGGTATTGAGTCAAGCTATAGCCTATTTCTTTAAGCTTGCCTTCAAAGTTTGGACTTGTTTTTTTACTGCTAGACCATTTGATGATGGATGATATGGAGCTGTCCTTAAATGACAAATGCCAAGGAAATACTCAAATCCTTGCTGGTAAACAATGGGCTGTTAGCTGTGACAAACAATCTCAGGAGTCTGTATACGGTAAAAGATGTGCACATTCTTTACATCATCATCCCTATGTTTGACGAATGAACTCTATGCACATCTAAACATTTTGAGTGGGCATCTACAATGACTAAGAACATTGAGTCCATGAAAGGATCAGCACAGTTGACATCTAATCAAATCTAGTGTTATCCAACTGTCCCCATGAATGTAGGGGAGTTGCTACCTGTAATTTTTGTCCTTATTGGCACTCTGGGCATTGCCCCACTGATGCAGCTTTGTCTGCATCTAATGCTGGCCACTGGACATAACTTCTTGCCAACACCTTCATTTTGAAAACCTCTGGATGACCCTGGTGGAGTTCAATCAGTATCTTGCGGCGACTTTCATTCAGGACGATGACTCGTGCTCCCCACAGTAAAATGTTATCCTTTACCCTGATCTGGTCTCTCGAGGTCCAAAAGACTTTCAAATCTGGTCATGACAGCCCTTTAATTCCCTCCATCACCACCAGCTGTTGGAGTTTTGCCAGAACTGGATCTTTCTATGTCTAAAATCTGACATTGTCAGCTGTGACTGGAAGTGTGTCCAGAAAATTTAAAACCATTATGGACTCTTCCAATGGTTGTACCACCGGTGGTGTATCTGCCAGTGGGAAGTGACTCAATACACTCACATATGCTACTTCACCTCATGGACAGTATTCGAACTTGAAATTAGACAGACTTAATATTACAGCCCACCACTGAGCTTGGCCTGAAGCTATGAACAGCACTGCCTTGTCTTCTTTAAGTAGATGTAGCAGGGGTTCGTGGTGCATTATTATTAGAAATTTATGTCCGTAAAGGTATTGGTGCAACTTCCAGACTCCAAATATGACTGCCAAATCTTCACTTCTCTATCTGAGCATATTTTCGCTCTGGGTTGAAAAGTGTGGTGCTGGAAAAACACAGCAGGTCAGGCAGCATCCAAGGAGGGGCAGAATCGATGTTTCGGGCATAAGCCCTTTATCAGGGCTCTCCCAGATTCTGCACCATCAGCTGTGCTCTTCCAGTGCCACACTTTTTGACTTTGATCTTCAGCATCTGCAGTCTTCACTTTCTCCATATTTATGCTCTGCATTAGCCAAAATCTTGGATGCATATGCCGTTGGGTGTTCCTCTCTTTTGGGATACATGCCAATACCAGATCTCACTTGGGATCATATTGTACTAACACCTTAGAGGATATTAGCTTTTTCTTCACTCCTCTGAAAGCTATGGCTTGGCTACAAGGGTGACCCTTGTTTAGAAGTTGGAGGCCAGGTTATGGATGACCTTTCCATAATAATTCACCAGCTGAAGGAAAGACCTACAGAAATGGGAGGGGGTACCATTGATCATCCTCACTTTATCTTACCTGTTCTTGTTGACTCTGTAGCTTGAGTACGTCACTTGGGGTGCCTGGAACACACAGTCTTTCCTCTACGGCATATTCCCTCCTGGGAGAAACTTCTAAGGACAATGTCCAAGTTCTCTAAGAGCTCCTTATTGGTCTTCCCTATTATTAGCATGTCATCTAGATAAATGGCTACCTGGGGTAGACCTTGTAAAATGTTGTCCATCATCTGCTGGAAAATTGCATAGACAGATGACACCTGAAATGGCAGTTTCACTTATTGGTACAAACCCAACGGATATTAGTTGTAGCATACTTCTGGAAATTTTCGTCTAACCCCAATTGCAAGTACACACAGCTCATGTCCAGCTTCGTGAAGGGCAGCCCCTGACAGCTTTGCATATAAACCCTCCATAAGAGGGATTGGGTATTAGTCAGGTACCGTAAGCAGTTTACCATTTGTTTACCTGCAAAGTCAAACAAACCCATATTCTATGAGATCCACCTGGCTATCCTCGTTAAAGTCACTACAGAAGGGCAGCTCAGTCCCATGGAATATGTAGGATCCCTCGTGTCCTGAACTATACATACGGGAAAGGTCAGCAACTTAAACAGCAACTGGCATCTGAGAGTCTGGGAGATGTCTGGACAGCATATTTCGAGGGGTAGTCATGCCACAATTTAAAGTGTATGTAGAGAGAGGAGTCAATAACTCATCACCAGGCAAACAAGGAGGACAAGTGATTTGTCTTGAAATCTTTTCTGTGCCCAACACTTTTTAACCAGTGCAAAGATCTGAATATTGCTGAGGGCAATGGTTCTTCAGTGTCGAGAGTGTGGCACTGGAAAAGCACAGCCGATCAGGCAGCATCGAGGAGCAGGAGAATTGACGTTTCGAGCATAAGCTCTTCATTCTCCTGCTCCTCGGATGCTGCCTGACAGGCTGTGCTTTTCCAGCACCACACAATTGTCTCTGATCTCCAGCATCTGCAGTCCTCACTTTCTCCCAGGCACTGGTTCTTCAGTCAGAGGCAAGTCAATGGGTACCATGGTGCAGCTATGGTGGGGTCAGGCATGAAGCTGTCTTACTAAAGCATTAGTAATGGAACATGAAACAGTTTGGGGAGTAGACAGGAGTTTTTATGTGATTTCAAAGTAGTATGTCTCCCTTTTGCAATGGTGCACTTATGATTAAAGAGCAGTTTTATGAGTTATCAGCTTTGTCAGCTTGAAGGCTTGACAGTTTGCCTTAGGATAGTGAACTATTTAACATTCATCTCACCTCATTACAAGCAGTTCTCTAGCTAACTGTTTAAAGGTGCAGGTCCAGAAATTCCTGTGTAGGCACATTCCAGGTGTTGAACTGAAAAGGTCTTGCACTCTTGTGCCCATTCTGCCAATGTCAAGTTACACTCAAATTATCTGCCAGCTCTTTTGCAAGCAGCCAAAACAATAAATGGATGCAAATCAGTTAACTGGCCAGTGTAGTTTTTATGCAATTGGAGCAGATGTAATGCTTTCCAAATGTGCAATAATTTACTCCTAAGAAAAATGAGGGCAGCAAAAACATGGGGAAAACTACCACCTGTCAGTTCTGCATCATTTGAAAACGTACTGTGATTCCTTTACCTAAAGCAGACCTGGGCATTTTACGGCCCACGGGCCATATCCGGCACTTTGATTGTTCCTGTCTGGCCCGCATGAGGTCAATCTTAACTAAGGACATAAATGAAAAAGTATTTATGCCATACACGCAATACAACTGTGTTGCTTTTGTTTTGAAAAGGATGCTTTTTTTATTTACGTATGGATGCACATGTGCGTGTATGTGCGTGCGTGAACAGCTAAAAGTGACGCTTGCTGGCTAGCCCTCAAAATGTCAGCTCACGCCAAGACAAATTATGTCATATCCCACAAAATTGCCAGAAACAGTAAACCGTTTTCTGATGGAGAATTTATTAAGGAGTGCTTGTTGGACTCTGCAGAACGAATATGCCCGGAGAAAAAGGAGGCTTTTGAGAATGTGCCCCTCTCCCGATACACTGTAACAAGAAGGATTGGGGACATCGCGAGAAATCTGGAGCTTCAGCTGCAGCACAGGGCAGTCAACTTTGACTTTTTTTCCTTGACTTTGGATGAGAGCTGCGACTTATGTGACACAGCCCAGCTACTCATCTTCATACGTGGGATAACTACGGACTTTAAAATCATGGAGGAGCTGGCAGCCATGCAGTCAATGAAAGGAACAACAATTGGTAATGATTTGTTTACGGAGGTAAATGCATGTTTGGATACGTTGGGACTAAAATGGGACAAGCTGGCAGGTGTGACAATGGATGGTTGTCCAAATCTAATGGAAAAAAATGTTGGACTCTTAAAGAGAATGCAGGATAAAGTGACAGAAATTGACCCTGAACAGAAATTGGTATTTTTGCAATGTATTATACATCAGGAAGTGTTGTGTAAATCAGTGTTAAAAATTAACCATGTGGTTGATGTTGTAACTAAAATAGTTAACTTCATCAGGGCAAGAGCTTTGAATCACAGTCAGTTTGTTGCACTTTTGGAGGAAAATGAGATTGAACATCGTGACATAGGCTACCACACAGCTGTCAGGTGGCTCAGCCTGGGCAAAATGCTGAAAAGTGTATGGGACCTGAGAGAAGAGATTCAAGATTTCTGTGTGAAGAAAAGGAATGGCATTCCACAGCTTTCAGATGCAGACTGGATTGCAGACCTTGGTTTTGCTGTTGATGTGTCTGCACTTATGAATGAACTAAATGTGAAACTGCAGTGCAAGGGCCTTTTTGTGCATGAAATGTACAACTTGGTGAAGGCTTTTATGCAAAAGTTGCAGCTTCTCTCAAGCCAAATGGAGGACAACATTCTCACCCACTTGCCAACACTGAAGGAAGCTGCACCTTCAGCTGATCACCTCCACAGGTACTCACCCATGTTAGAAGCACTGCATGGCGAATTTTCAAGGCGATTTCAAGATTTTAAAATGGTTGAGAATGAAATGCACATGATTTTTTCCCCATTTACATGCAATGTGGAGAATGCATCTAGTGAGTTCAGCTTGAACTCATTGACCTGCAGTCTGACACATTTCTGGCAGAGTACTTTAGGTCAGTCTCACTGCTTGATTTTTACTCTTCCCTCAAAGAGGAGAACTTTTCACACATGAGGAGGCATGCTCAGAAGATTCTAGTTCTCTTTGGATCTACCTATATATGCAAACAGATATTCTCAGTGATGAAGTTCAACAAATCCAAATCCAAATCCTCTATCACTGATGATCACCTCTCAGCTGTCCTTTGCATATCCACCTCAGATATTCAACCAGATTTCAGTGCACTTGTTCAAGCCCAAAACAGACTGGATTTTTCTCACTAAACAAGTAAAATGAACTGAAAAACATCAAAAACACTATTGCTTTTTGTATAGAGTTGTTTGTTGTTTGTAATACTGAACAATAATGAAACAACTTTTCATTATTGGTTTGAGAGATTAACATGTTAAAAATAAAATTAAATACTGAAATTATTGCTTTTACTGTTTATTTCTTCTATATTTGACCTACTCCACAATTTCATATCTTTATTGTAACAGAATATCCTTATTCTTTTGAATATAAGTTTCAGTGCAAAACTATATAATTTAGTACTTTTTACAATGGGAGAAAATTAATACAGAGCAGAATTATGTTCAACTTATTGTTGGTTCGGCCCTCCAACACATCTCAGGTTTCTTATGTGGCCCCTTGGAAGAATTAATTGCCCACCCCTGACCTAAAGGTTCTGCATTGTGGTTATTCTTTCACCCCACAGACATTAGCAATTGAAGACGACAGCTCACTCCACCTTCTCAAGGACAACTGGGGATGGACAATAAGTACTAGTCTTGCCAACAATGTCCACAACCCCTGAATGAATTAACATTACTTCACCCTGCTTTTCTTTTATTCCTTGATTACTGTGGGAACAACAGTCACATTTTCTTGTGGCAGAACTAGTTGATCAGTGAGCATGCTGCTAAACCTGCTGGAAAAATGCAGACCAGTAGCCCTTTAACTCTTGGAGCATGAAGGTTCTCACCCTTGTTTTCACCTCCCCACTACATTTGTAATTCTTTTCAAAATTTCTCTGTTCCTCCAACTCTGATCTTTCGGAGATCCCTAACTTTCACCACTTTGTCATGGCGTAAGCTCTCAAGTTTCCTCCCTATATCTCCATCTCTCTTCTTTTCCTAAGATATTACCTTTTTGATTAACCTTTTGGCATTTACTATCGTATCACAACACTAAAGGTGCTATGTAAATATAAATTGCTGTTACTTCACATATTTGAATAAGTGTAAGCTTGCTTCTTCTTTTAACACAATAGGATCATTGTCTGTACATTAATTGCACTCTGCTAATTGAACAATTCAAAGAATTGATAAATTTGAAGTTTATTTAAAACAGAGATAGATAGGTTCCTGAGTATCAAGGGGATCAAGAGTTATGGGGAGAAAGCGGGAGAATGGGATTGAGAAACTTTTCAGCCATGATTGAATGTCAGAGCAGACTCGATGGGATGAATGGACTAATTTTTGCTCCTATGTCTTATGATCTTATTCCAGCCGCATTGTATCCAAACTATATGAATTCCACAACTTTCCTCAAAAATGCATCACTTATCTGATTCAGATACACTGGGATGACATCCTCGATCAGATAACACAGGCTCCTGATGCTTCTTGAAATGAGCAAGTTACAGTAAAAGATGACTACCATGCTAACATTGACTGCCACTGGTTAAGTTGTCCAGAGAAAGGATCTTGATATATGTGCTATGAAAATTCACCTGTCACTTCTCTCATGATATGTATTCCTCACAGACATTACTTCACTGAAAACTTAATATTTGCAGAGCTTGTTAATTCTTTGGTAAAAGGATAAGGCCTTGTAGGGAAGTTTCTCCTTTACAAGCTATCTCATTCCACTTTATTTCATCCTGTTCTGTTTCTCCAGCTCTTCCTCCATTAAATTAAAGAACCTGTTAATGTTCATTTGCATTGAAATAAGTTGCAGGTCATCTGGAAATAGTATTACAGTCATTAGGGATAAGAACTTCCATTGATGAGTCAATCCCAATTTTCAGATCTCAAAATATTTAAGCTTGATTTTGGTGCTAAGGAAAAACTGGAAATGGCTTGTAAAATTAAGATCCATAAATCTTTTTGTGGTGCTTATAGAATCTCACTCTGTATTAAAAGCATTTTACCAGTGATGCAGAGATTAGTTAATTTGGCAAAGTTTAGTATCATTTAATATACATAGCTTGAGAAAGTTATTCATGGACCGCAATTTATGTTAACTAGGTAAATATATACACCTGGATTAGTGGTGCTGGAAGAGCACAGCAATTCAGGCAGCATCCGAGGACAGGTTTCCAGCATCTGCAGTCATTGTTTTTACCAAATATATACACCTGTCCAAGCTTTCAGCAAATTACTTAGTTTCGTTAATCCAGTGATCAACTGAGTTGTGTTGACCAAAGTTTGATTTCTGGTCCAAGCTGAGTTAGTTGATCATGAACAGGGAACCAGTAAGGGCAGTGAAAATAGTCTCAACTAGGAAAGGTAAAAACTAGCTATTATTCCCATCTGTAATTGTTATCTAGTGGCTGGTGATGGTAGGTTGTACATGTGACTGTATAGTGAGAATAGAATTAGGCTCATATATGATACATGCCACAGGTAAACAGCCTGCTGTAAATGTTATAATTATGGAGCAAATATCCACCAAAAATGAAATCATATCCATAAAGAAATCAACACCTCAAGAAAATAAGGAAGAGAGAAAGTGGAATAAAAATTGGTAAAGGGAAAATATCTTACTTGTTAAATAATTTCCTCCGTGTAGAATTAATTGCACTGTCAATGCTAAGAATAGCTTCACGAATGGAAGACTCAACAAAATGGTCACCAGTTCGACCCCTCTCTGGAACTGTGAGAAAGAAAGAACTTTGTCAAATAAAAATTAATTTTTAGCATGGTTTCATTTTAAAAAGGCCAGATATTTCATTAATTGTATGTGGAGCAGGGAATTATACTGATGGTACAACTTCACAGCAATATCCGAGAGATCAATAGATACCCATAAGTTTGGGTGAAGATTTGTAGCTCGGGTGCTCGTTGTTGTGGTTCTGTTCGCCGAGCTGGAAGTTTTTGTTGCAAACATTTCGTCCCCTGTCTAGGTGACATCCTCAGTGCTTGGGAGCCTCCTGTGAAGCGCTTCTGTGGTGTTTCCTCCGGCATTTATAGTGGCCTGTCCCTGCCGCTTCCGGTTGTCAGTTTCAGCTGCCCAATATACCGGCCACTACAGCGGACAGCTGAAACTGACAACCGGAAGCGGCAGGGACAGGCCACTATAAATGCCGAAGGAAACACCACAGAAGCGCTTCACAGGAGGCTCCCAAGCACTGAGGATGTCACCTAGACAGGGGACGAAACGTTTGCAACAAAAATTTCCAGCTCGGCGAACAGAACCACAACAGATACCCATAATACAGTAGACAACCTGAAATTCGAAAAGCTCCAAAATCCGAAGGTTTTTTCGTGAAGTTGTTTTCTCATTAACAAGATTTTTGGAATGCAAACAGTTAACCCAACTCCACACCAACTCTGTGTGCGTCACTCAGATGCAACATGGAGCTGGTGGGGGGAGGGGGGTGGGCGCAGTGTGGTCCAGCACTGGCAGGCCTAAATTCTGTCTCAGGGCCAGTTACTCACAGTGAGGCTGCTCTTCGGTAAGATTTTGTAAAAGTTTCACCATCAAACTGTCACTTGTTCTGAAATTTGACAAATTCTGAATTCCGAAAACCGGCTGGTCCTGAGCATTTCGGTTAAAGGATTGTGCACCCGTACTTGCTTTTTACCCTTATTCTGGATAATCGTTGGGCAACGATTTTTGGGACTCCATCAAAATAATGGGATTTTGGTTACACTAACCATTAACCTGATATTCTAACTTTGAGTGGTAATAAGCAAAGCCAAGTAGAAGTTCTTGTTTTCTGCACAATTGCCTAGATAAATAATCACTAAGGCAAATATCCACAGTTATTTTGAGCAGATCCACGTGGTTTGATTCGAACCAACAATTTAAAAGAATGGTGGAAATTATCAAAGAGATACGCTGTTGTAAACGAAATCACTCACCAGTGACCCTTAGTAACATATTTGTTGTTGCTTGGCCAATCATATTCCGTGCAGCACATTCATATCTTCCTTCATCTGCTTGCCCAATATCCCTGATAGCAAGTGTCCCTTCTGCATTAACATGGAACTTACCACTCTCTGTAATTTGAACTCCATCCTGTCCAACAAACATAGTTATTGGTGAGACATTTGTAAACTCTATTTCAGAAATTAATTTTATATTTTTGTGAAATATACTTTCCCAGTAAACCATCAAATTTTCCTCCCCAAAATAAAGTTTCAGAAAAGACAAAACCTTTCTGTGATGCCAAGGATAGGTGCTGGCAATAAATCCATGAGCAAAAAAAAAAACACAACATTTATTTCTGAAGCAGCAGCGGACAGAAGTTTTAGTGACCAATTTTAAGGGGACCATGGATAAGTGAAACTCCTGTAATTTTTATTCACTCTTGAGATGTAAGCATTGCTGGCTATACCAGCAACAACTCATTCTAAATTGCCCGGGAGAAGGTGGTGGCTTTCTTGAACCACTGCATTCCTTTGTAGGGATGCCCATGATGTTGTTAGGAACCAACTTGGAGGTTTTTGACCAGGCAACAATGAAAGAACATCTATGAAGTTTCAAGTCAGGATGGTGTGTGACTTGGAAGGAAACTTGCAAGTCCGAGTGTTTCCATATATTTTCTGCCCTTGTCCTTGAGATGGTAGAGTTTGTGGGTTTGGAAGTAGCCATTGTGAATTATGCAGTAACACTTCCATCTCGAAGATCATTAGAGTAAATCATTTTAGAATGGGCTGCTCCCTTCAGTCTTAGTTTTTTGCTTGAGTGATGGCTCATAGACAAACGCTGAAATTTTAGAAATAAATCTCATAGATTTTGCAGCCCTCAGTGGAGTGCAGGAGCTGACAGGCCTGGATAAGTTATTAAAGATGGCAAGAAAGGAAGAGAGCTATTAATACATCACACAGTATTCTAGGCTTTATCAGCAGGGCCATATAACACAAGAGCAAGGATGCTATGATGAACACTGTTTAGACCTCAGCTGGAATATTGGGTACAGTCTGTGTGTCACAATAAAGCAAACTAGTGAAAGCATTGGAGAGAGTGCAGAAAAAAGTTTTGTAAGAATAGTTCCGGGGATGAAACGCTAAAGTCATGAGGAAAGATGAAAAATATTGGGAGTGATTTTCTTGGAGGGTGAAGGCTAAGAGACAATTTGATAGAAGTTTTCAAAATCAGGAGGGGTCTGGACAGAGTGGATAAGGAGACACTGTTCCTGCTCATAAAAAAATTAACAAGAGTATACTGTTTTAAAGTGTATAGTTAAAAAAGCAAATACAGAATGAGAAAAAAAGAACTGTTTTCATATGCAATCGGAAATGCACTGCCTGAGTGTGGTGGAAACTGTATCAAGAAAGAACCCACTCTACTCACTGTTGTAAACTTACAGCAATACTTTAAAGCTATCTGCTGCTGTGCTGTGAGCTCTCCCACACAGGTTCTTCCAAGGTCAGCTGTGAATGTTGGATGTAGGAGCTTATGGAGAGTTTCTGTGTTACTGATGATTATATCTGCAGGAAATGTGGTTGGTTCTGAATCCCGTCAAATTGCATGGATCAGTTAAAGCGGCAGTTAGAGGCAATAAGGAATTTACAGGAGCTAGGGGGTGTGATGGATCGTAGTTTTCGGAAGGGAGAAGTAGATGGGTTAACTCCAGGAAAGGTAGGAGGGATAAGCGAGTAGTGCAGGAGGCCCCTGTGGCTATCCCCATCTCAAACAAGTATGCTGTTTTGGAAAATGTATGGGGTGATGCACTCGGAAGGGAATGTAGCATGAACAGTCAAGTTTCTGGTACCGAGAATGGCTCCAATATAGTGAGGGGCATGTCGGATTCCAAGCGACTGATTATGATAGGGGACTCTCTAGTCAGAGGCACAGATAGATGTTTCTGTGGCAGGCAGTGAAAAATCAGAATAGTCTTTTGCCTCCCTGGTGCCAGGATCAAAAATATGTCAGAGTGGGTGCAGAATGTTTGCAAAGGGGAGAAGAACAAGCAGGAGGTCATTGTACACATTGGAACCAACAACACAGGGGGGGAAAAGGATGAGATTCTGAAGGGAGAATAGAGAAAGTTAGGCAGGAATTTAAAAAGGAGATCCTCGAGGATAGGAATACCCTGGATTATTCCCAGTATTATAAGCTAGTGAGGGTAGGAAAAGGGGGGACCCAGGGAAATATTCAGCAAGGAGATCAAACTGACACTGGTACGGTTGGGAAAAGGAGCAAGCCAAATAGTCAGGGCCGGCAGGAACAAAGTAGAGAACAAGATAGGACTGATAAATTAAACTGCATTTATTTCAATGCAACGCAAGGCATAACAGGGAAGGCAGATGAACTCAGGGCCTGGCTAGGCACATGGGACTAGGACATCATAGCAATTACAGAGACATGGCTCAGGGATGGACAGGATTGTCAGCTTAATGTTCCAGGATACAAATGCTATAGGAAGGATAGAAAGGAGGGCAAGAGAGAAGGGGAGTAGTGAATTTGGTAAGGGATAACATTATGGCCGTAGTTAGGGAGGATATTCCTGGGAATGCATCCAGGGAAGTTATTTGGGTGGAACTGAGAAATAGAAAAGGGATGATCACCTTGCTGGGATTGCATTGTAGATCATGCCCCCAAGAGTCAGCAGAAAATTGAGAAACAAATTTGTAAGGACATCTCAGTTATCTGTAAGAATATTTTAACTTTCCAAATATGGACAGGGACTGCCATAGAGTTAAGGGTTTAGATGGAGAGGAATTTGTTAAGTGTGTACAAGAAAATGTTCTGATTCAGTATGTGGATGTATCTATTAGAGAAGGTGCAAAACTTGACCTACTCCTGGGGTAAAAAGGCAGGGCAGGTGACTGAGGTGTCAGTGGGGGGTGCACTTTGGGGCCAGTGACCATAATTCTATTAGTTTGAAAATAGTGATGGAAAAGGATAGACCAGATCTAAAAGTTGAAGTTCAAAATTGGAGGAAGGCCAATTTTGACAGTATTAGACAAGAACTTTCAAAATTTGATTGGAGGCAGATGTTCGCAAGTAAAGGGACAACAGGAAAATGGGAACCCTTCAAAAATAAATTAACAAGAGTCCAGAGACAATATGTTCCTGTTATGTTGACAGGAAAGCCTGGTAGGTGTAGGGAATGCTGGATGACCAGAGAAATTGAGGTTTTGCTTAAGAAAAAGAAGGAAGCATATGTCAGGTATAGACAGCAAAGATCGAATCAATCCTGAGAAGAATATGAAGACAGTTAGGAGTATATTTAAGAGAGAAATCAAGAGGGCAAAAGCGGACATGAGATAGCTTCGGTAAATAGGGTCAAGGATAAAAGGATAACTAGGGAGAGAATATGGTCCCTCCAAGATCAGGGTCTAGATTAGAGTGGTGCTGGAAAAGCACAGTGGGTCAGGCAGCGTCTAAGGAGCAGGAAAATCAATGTTTCAGGCAAAAGCCCTTCATCAGGAATATAGGGCTTCCTTGTTTTTACCTAGTTGATTTTTACCCTTCCAAGATCAGCAAGGCAGCCTATGTGTAGAACCACAGGAGATGGGGGAGAAACTAATGAAGTATTTTGTATCAGTGCTTACTGTGGAGAAGGACATGGAAGATACAGAATGTAGGGAAATAGATGGTGACATCTTGAAAAATGTCCATATTACAGAAGAGCAAATGCTGGATGTCTTGAAACACATAAAAGTGGATAAATCCCCAGGATCTGATCAGGTATACCCTAAAACTCTGTGGGAAGCTAGGGAAGTAATTGCTGGGCCCCTTGCTGAGATATTTGTATCATCGATAGTCACAGGTGAGGTGCCAGAAGATTGGAGGTTGGCTAACGTGGTACCACTGTTTAAGAAAGGTGGTAAGGACAAGCCAGGGAACTTTAGACCAGTGAACCTGACGTCAGTGGTGGGCAAGTTCTTGGAGGGAATCCTGAGGGACATATATGTATTTGGAAAGACAAGGACTGAATAGGGATAGTTAACATGGCTTTGTGCGTGGGAAATCATGTCTCACTATCTTGATTGGTTGGTATGGTTACTACTCATGGAATACAGGGAGAACTAGCCATTTGGATAAAGAACTGGTGTGAAAGAAGAAGAGTGGTGGTGAAGGGTTGCTTTTCAGACTGGAGACCTGTGACCAGTGGTGTGCTACAAAGATCAGTGCTGGGTCCACTGCGTTTCATCATTTATATAAATGATTTGGATGTGAACATAGGAGGTATAGTTTGGAAGTTTGCAGAAGACACCAAAATTAGAGGGTTTGTGGTGGACAGTGAAGAAGGTTACCTCAGAGTACAATGGGATCTTAATTAGATGGGCCAATGGGCTGGGAAGTTGCATATGAAGTTTAATTTATATAAATGTGAGGTGCTGCATTTTGGAAAGGCAAATCAGAGCAGGAATGAAACACTTAATGATAACATCCTGGGGAGTGTAAGTGAAGAAAGAGACCTTAGACTGCATGTTCATAGTTCCTCAAAAGTGGAGTCACAGGTACATAAGGTAGCGAAGAAGGCATTTGGTATGCTTTCCTTTATTGGTCAGAGCATTGAGTATTGGAGTCGTAGGTCATGTTGCGGTTGTACAGGACATTGGTTAGGCCACTTTTGGAATACTGTGTGCAATTCTGTTCTCCTTCCTATCAGAAGGATATTGTAAAACTTGAAAGGGTTCAGAAAAGATATACAAGGATGTTGGCAGGGTTGGAAGATTTGAGCAATAGGGAGAGGTTTAATAGGCTGGGGCTGTTTTCCCTGGAGCATCAAAGGCTAAGGGGTGACCTTATAGAGGTTTATAAAATCATGAGGGGCATGGATAGGATAAATAGGCAAAGTCTTTCTCCTGGGGTGGGGGAGTCCAGAACTCGACAGCATAGGTTTAGGATGAGAGGGGAAAGATATAAAAGAGACTAAAGGGGGCAACTTTTTCACGCAGAGGGTGATACGTGTATGGAATGAGCTGCCAAAGGAAGTAGTGGAGGCTGATACAATTACAGCATTTAAAAGGCATCTGGATGGGTATATGAATAGGAAGGGTTCAGAGGGATATGGGCCAAATGCTAGCAAATGGGACTAGATTGGGTAGGGATATCTGATCGGCATAGACCAAAGGGTCTGTTTCCATGCTGTACATCTCAATGATTCTATGACTCTATGAACACACTGTACTTTTGAAACTCTGAACTGTGGGAGTCTGATAAATGCACATTAGATGTGCATTTATCAGGCGGCACGGTGGCACAGTGGTTAGCACTGCTGCCTCACAGCACCAGAGACCCGGGTTCAATTCCCGCCTCAGGCGACTGACTGTGTGGAGTTTGCACGTTCTCCCCGTGTTTGCGTGGGTTTCCTCCGGGTGCTCCGGTTTCCTCCCACCGTCCAAAGATGTGCAGGTCAGGTGAATTGGCCATGCTAAATTGCCCGTAGTGTTCGTAAGGGGTAAATGTAGGGGTATGGATGGGTTGCACTTCGGCGGGTCAGTGTGGACTTGTTGGGCCGAAGGGCCTGTTTCCACACTGTAATGTAATCTAATCTAATGTATGATAAATGTGCACTCAAAGTAAGATCATATGAGCTGATGTTCTTGTGGAATGCACCGCAAAACACTTATTCTAGGCCCATGTAGAATACTGAGTCAAAGAGTGAAGAGCTTATGTTCGAAAAGTTGATTCTCCTGCTCTTGGGATACTGCCTGACCAGCTGTGCTTTTCCAGCACCACACTCTTCGATTCTGATCTCCATCATCTGCAGTCCTCACTTCCTCCAAGTGGAGTGCATTCTGTTTCTTATTTTGACAGCACACAACTGAAAGCTAATATCAATGATACACTCAAATTCAGAGGTGTGTGGTATTACCAGTGAAAGTAGCTTAAAATTCAAAAGCCACAAATCAAAAGGAAAATAGATAAAATCTTTGAAATGAAACTGCAAACCTGTAAGTTTTTTTTAACTTGAATGGAATGTGTAAAGAATTAAAGATGCTGAAGAACATGTGAGGTTTTCAGTGTTCACTAATAAATAAGTTAAATATTTCTGTTGGTGTGGTCTTCACTTTATGATTTTAAGACCATAAGATATAGGAGCAGAAATTGGGCCATTCAGCTCATTGAGACTCCTTCCCTATTCAATTATGGCTGGTAAGTTTCTCAACCACATTCCCCCACTTTCTCTCCATAACCCTTGATCCCGTTGATACTCAAGAACCTATGTATCTCAGTCTTAAATATACTCAATGATCTGGTCTCCACAGCCTTCTGGGGCAACTAATTCCATAGATTCACCACTCTTTGCATGAAAAAGTTTCTCCTTATCTCCATTCTAAAAGGTCTTCCATTTACTCTAAGGCTCTGCCCTCGGGTCCTAATCTCTCCTACCAATGGAAGCATCTTTCCAACATCTACTCTGTCCAGGCCATTCAGTATTCTGTAAGAAGGATTCCCCTCATCCTTCTAACTCCATTGAGTATAGACCCAGAGTCTTCAAACATTCCTCATATATTAAGCTTTTCAATCTTGTGAACTTCCTCTGAACACCCTGCAGGGCCAGTACATCGTTCGTGAGATATGGGGCCAAAATGGTACACAATACTCCAGATGTGGTTTGACTAGAGCCTTATAGAGCCTCAGAATTACATATTCAAGTCCTCTCAAAATAAATGCTATCATTGCAGTTGCCTTTCTAACTACTGACTCAACCTGCAAGCTTACCTTGAGAGAATCCTGGACAAGAACTCCCAAGTCTCTTTGCACTTCAGACTTCAGAATTTGCTGCCCATTTAGAAATTAGTCCATGCCTCTACTCTTCCTACCAAAGTGCGTGACCTCACACTTATCCAGATTGTATATCATCTGCCACTTCTTTGCCCACTCTCCTAACCTGCCCAAATCCTTCTGCAGCCTCCCCAGATCCACAACACTACCTGTCCTCCTATCTACCTTTGTATCATCTGCAAATATAGCCAAAATGCCCTCAGTTCCTTCATCTAGATCGTTTATGTATAAAATGAAAAGTTGTCCCAACACTGAGGCTTGCGAAACACCACTTGTCACTGGCTGCCTCCCCGAGAAGACCCTGAGCTTTGCAAAACATCACTTGTCACCGGCTGCTATCTTGGGAAGGATTTTGAGAAACATTTTGTAGCTTGAAAGCAACATAATTAGGAACAGCATTGTTGTTTATCATTTCCAATGTAACAATGTTGCAAGTTTGCATTTTGAATCATGCACTGAAGAAAACTTTTAATATAGCTGGTTCCATGCTTCAATGACAGGCAGAGTAGAAAATTAAAGATGAAGTCAACTTTGACCATTTGCTCACATATCTTTGTGACTTGAAGTGGTGGTTGATCTAATAACAGCAGTTTGTATTTTGAGTGAAGTTGAGTGAAGTGTGGGTGGCACGGTGGCACAGTGGTTAGCATTGCTGTCTCACAGCGCCTGAGACCCGGGTTCAATTCCCGCCTCAGGCGACTGACTGTGTGGAGTTTGCATGTTCTCCCTGTGTCTGTGTGGGTTTCCTCCGGGTGCTCCGGTTTCCTCCCACAGTCCAAAGATGTGCAAGTCAGGTGAATTAGCCATGCTAAATTGCCCGTAGTGTTAGGTAAGGGGTAAATATAGGGGCATGGGTGGGTTGAGCTTCGGCGGGTCGGTGTGGACTTGTTGGGCCGAAGGGCCTGTTTCCAAACTGTAATGTAATCTAATCTAATCATTTGAGTAATCTAATTTAATCTTGAACATTACAGTGTTTTAATGTCACCAATTATATTCTTTAGATTAAAAATTTAAGGAAGAAACATTCAAAGTGTATTTATTCACCATTGTTTTCTCCCTTTACCTTAGTCCAGGTGATTATGGGATGTGGTTCTCCCTGAGCACTGCAGGGTATCTTTACATCTTGGCCAACCTCTGCAGTGATATCCCTTGGTACATCTGTAAACACCGGTATCACTGAAAAACGTTAATAACACATTGTCAGAATTTCAGACAAGGTATAGAAACAGATTTGAATTTTGTGCTGTTTTTACAAAACTTGCATGAATCTAGTTACCCGTACAGTTTATGATTCACCAAGGGTGATTGATTTCTACAAATTACATTTCATTCATTCTGCCAATGCTGAAACAATCAAGGTCGTTGAATTATTCATTCATCTTTCTAATATTATCCTTCTAAAGGTTTATATTATTTTCAAACAGTTCCAATTTCAGCTGGGTCTTTTTGTCCACTTTTTAGACATTAGTTTCTTGAAGGCAATGGTTCATATTGTGACAGTAACCACACTTCACTACATTGTTCAACTATCAGCATAAACAAAAACTAATGAATTCCTGATTACACAGATCTCACCTTATTACCGTCACATGTTCATAAAAATTCACTTCATTTTTTTATTCATTCGTGGAATTAGTCAGCATTTCTTATCCTTGAGAAGATGCTCAGTGAGAATCATTGAATTGTCATTAGTAATGGGAACTCTGATTCTTATTTCCTTCCCTTACTTGTTCAGATCAAATGCCATATTACTGTACTTGCCCACTGAGAAGTCTCACTCAATATTAAAATCAAATCAAAATTTTCATTAGACCTATGAACTAAAATAAAACGCTCAAAATCTGAAAACATTTAAAATTGATCCACAAAGATGTCAAATAACTTTCACCAACAACCTAATGCTAAGTTTATCTTTTGGATCAGATGTTAAATGAAAGCAAGTCACTTCTCCAGGTGGATATGAATAATCAAAGGCATTATTTTGACATAGTGGGGAGTTCCTAGTATTTGTGCTAATTATTATCCCTCCATTAACAACATTAAAACAGATTATCTGATCATGTTGCTATGATTTCTACAAAGACCAATAACTTTAAAAAGAAATTTGAACATCCAGTTGATAACTGAAAAGATGACATGACACGATTCATTCATAGCCTCCTGACAATGCAGGCAGTCACAAGAACGTTGG
Organism: Chiloscyllium plagiosum; assembly: GCF_037043375.1. Taxonomy (NCBI): domain Eukaryota; kingdom Metazoa; phylum Chordata; class Chondrichthyes; order Orectolobiformes; family Hemiscylliidae; genus Chiloscyllium; species Chiloscyllium plagiosum. The sequence goes on along the minus strand of NW_028270142.1, from coordinate 81,411,623 downwards.
AAAAATATGACAAGAATGAAAACTGAGATTCTAAATGCTGAGATTGAAAGTCTAATTTTCTGCTTAAACATTTGATTTCTAGACTCAAATTTTGCTAGTAAACAGCAAAGGACTTATTTCTAAGCAATAAAATCTTATTACCATGTAATGTTGCCTCATTTATATGTTATTTGTGATTTTCCCATGTATAGACATGAAATGAGAAACTAAATGCGTTGAAAGCTGAGCTGCAACTAAATAATTGCAGCTCACTAGCTTCTTCCTGGTCAGCATTCCCTAATATCATCATGGCAGCAACCATCGTCATTCTCCTTTGCATTGACAAAGTACTAGCCTTATCACGTCATCATGGCCACTACATTTTGAACTAAGTTATAACACAATTCAACACTTCAGTGGAACACTTTGAAGTTCAGTACCCATCTCATGCATCAGAAGAGAGAGCATTTCAGGGCTCTTAGCTTGCTTTCTTAACGTTCATTCACTTTGGACCTACTTTGATACTTACAGCATCTCTGCTTTGCCTTACAGCACTTAATAGGGAGCTCAGATTTAGGGGAGGCAAAACTAGTAAAACAAAATAGAATAATAGTAAGTAAACACTGAAGATAAATAAATCAATGAGAAGCATCATGTAAGATCAAAATGGAGAGTATTGTTAACAAGGCTGAATTAAAGGCACCCTATCTGAATTTGCATAGCATTTATAAAACAGTAGATGATTGGAATGCACAAATTGAGGTAAATGGATATAAATTAATTGCCAATACAAATATCGAAAGGGAAAGGCAAATGAACCATGGCTAATATGAAATTTAAAAATTGCATTATTTCAAAGGAAGTGACTGTTCAGAATGCCAGAAAAAAGTGATAAGGCTAAGGATTGTACAGAGTCAAAACAGGTTTCTATTAGAGAAATCACCTTTGATAAATATTGTTTAATTATTTTATATTTGGATTATTTTACACAGTTGGGTCTCCTTTTCAAGAAAGGATACACTTGCCGTAGGGAGAGTTCAGTGGATATTCAGCAGATTAAATTCTAGATTGGTGGGATTGTCTTCACAGGAAAGTTTGAGGAAACAGGGTCTGCTTTCACAGAAGATCAAAGAATGAGAGATGATCTCATTTAAACTCAAAATTCTTATAAGACATTTCATAGAGGACACAGATAGGTTGCGTCCTCCTTTTTGGTGATTTGAGAACCAGGTGATATAATCTCAGGATAAGGGACAGGTAATTTAAGACTGAGATGAGGAGGAATATCTTCATTCAGAGGGTGGTGACATTTTTGAATTTTCTATCTCAGAGGGCAGTCCAAGTTTAATCATTGAGCAGAATCAAGGCAGAAACAATAGTCTTCTGAAAAGTGTGGTATATAGACATAGTTCAGGAAAGTGGCATCATGATAATGAGCAGGTCTGGCTGCATCTGTGGAGAGAAATCAGAGTTAACATTTCAGGTCAAGTGGTAGAAGACAGAGGGTGGTGATGGAGGGTTGTTTTTCAGACTGGAGACCTGTGACCATAAGGATCGGTGCTGGGTTTACTACTTTTCGTCATTTATATAAATGACTTGGATGCAAGCATAAGAGGTACAGTTAGTAAGTTTGCAGATGACACCAAAATTGGAGGTATAGTGGGCAGCGAAGGTTATCTCAGATTACAATGGGACCTTGATCAGATGGGCCAATGGGCCGAGAAGTGGCAGATGGAGTTTAATTTAGATAAATGTGAGATGCTGCATTTTGGGAAAGCAAATCTTAGCAGGATTTATACACTTATGGTAAGGTCCTAGGGAGTGTTGCTAAACAAAGAAATCTTGGAGTGCAGGTTCATAACTCCTTGAAAGTGGAGTCGCAGGTAGATAGGATAGTGAAGAAGGCTTTTGGTATGCTTTCGTTTATTGGTCAGAGCATGGAGTGTAGGAGTTGGGAGGTCATGTTGCGGCTGTTCAGGACATTGGTTAGACACTGTTGGAATATTGCGTGCAATTGTGGTCTCCTTCCTATCGGAAAGATGTTGTGAAACTTCAAAGGGTTCAGAAAAGATTTACAAGGATGTTGCCAGGGTTGGAGGAGTTGAGCTATAGGGAGAGGTTGAATAGGCTGGGGCAGTTTTCCCTGGAGCATCAAAGGCTGACGGTTGACCTTATAGAGTTTTATAAAATCATGAGGGGCATGGATAGGATAAATAGACAAAGCAATTTTCCCTGGGGTGGGGGAGTCCAGCGCTAGAGGGCATAGGTTTAGGGTGAGAGGGGAAAGATATTAAAGAGACCTCAGGGGCAACTTTTTCACGCACAGAGTGGTACGTGTACAGAATGAGCTGTCAGAGGAATTGGTGGAGGCTAGTACAAATACAAAGCATCTGGATGGGTATATGAATAGGAAGGGTTGGAGACATATGGGCCACGTGTTGGCAGGTGGGACTAGACTGGGTTGGATGAGTTGGACCGAAGGGTCTGTTTCAGTGTTGTATATCTCTATGACTCTATGACCCTTCCCCAGTACTGATGGTAGTTAAGAAAGTTTAGCTGCTGAGCTTTCCAGCAATTTCATTTTAGTCTTTGATTTACAGCATCCATAGTTCTTTCAGTTTTTATCATGACAATCAGCCCTGATCTGGAATGGCAGGGCATGGATGAATGGGCTATTTCTGTTCCTATGATCGTACATTTTACATTTGTCGCTTATGGTAACTTCCTACTTTTACATTTTTAACACAACTTTAAAGCCAAATGTATTCCTTACAGTCTTTGCTTCATAGTAATTTGATTTTGTTAGCCTTAGTTCAAATAATTCTGAGATCTTGAACTTTTTAAATTCACTTATGGGATGAGGGCATTGCTGGCTGGGTCAGCATTTATTATACATCTCAAGTAGCCCTTGTGGTGGTAATGAATTGCTTTCTTGAACTGCTGTAGTCCATGTGCTGTAGGTAGACCCACGATGCTAATAGGGAGGGAATTCCACGATTTTGTCCCAATGACCCTGAAGGAACAAAGATATATTTCCAAGTCAAGTTGGTGATTAGCTTGGCTTGGAGGGGAGTTTGTAGGTGGTGATATTGCAATGTGTCTGCTGCCCTTGTTCTTCTAGATGGTAGTGGTCATGAGCTTAGAAGTTGGTGTGTAAGGATCTTTGGTGAATTTCTGCAGTGCATCTTGTAGATAGTACACACTTCTGTGACTGACTATCAGTGATAGAGGCAATGGATGTGGTGCCAATCAACTGTCCTGCTTTGTCCTGGTACTTTTACTTCAGGTACTCTACTATCCCATACTTTAACTCCAGACTATTAGGGATGTTCCTCTTGATTCTCTCTCTGCACAAGCTAAGCGTATCTTCCAACTTCATTTCAAACTAGTACAAATTTTGATGGTTTTGCATTTAGAATGGGAGGCAGGGATATTTTAATCTTGCCTCTATTATCAGCCTGCCAAGATATTGGATCTTTCCGGTGCAAGGCCACACTTTGTGCCAGAGGCACGTCTTCCATCTCAACTGGCAAAGCCGAGACAGGAAAGAGAAGTCTTCTCCGAGAAGTCTCATTAAAACTGACGTCTGCTCAAAGCTTGGCTAATACAGTGACCTCCCACCTTGGTAATTTTCCTCAATGCTACCCTTAAACTTCTACAAGAGGAATATTAAGCATTGACCTAGCCAGTGATATTTACATCACATGAATTAAAATCTCACAATCTGCAAAATGTCAACCCTTATCCCAAACTGCATACAGTTTCTGTGTCAATTTCTGTCATGTGCAGACTTTAGTATCTATGCTGAGATTATTACACTTCTTATGTGTCTCCCAATGAATTCGCTCTTTTTTAAAAAAATCTTTCATTGATAAAACACTTTGACATACTTAACATGTCTTACAAAATAAGCAGTTGAATTCACAGTCTCAATTCAAAGAGTTTATAACCCCTTGGAGCCATCAATGAATCTATGAACTGACAGGTATCCCACTGTGAAAATGAAAGGTTGGGAAATTAGTCAAGTACTGCTAATCTTTTAATAATATATATCAGATTTATGTCAATAGATGGGATAAAACAACACATGCATATTTCTTTTCTTGAACACTGCGGATGGTGTTTTCAAGTATTTAAAGGGAAAGAGATCTAAACATTTTGACAACTGGAATTCTCTTCACAGCTATAATGACATTTTTAACTAGCTTGACAGATGCAATAAGCTTATGAACATTTTACATACATTCTTGTATATCTTTAAAAATCGCAAAGGGTAGTTGCTCTCTCCAAAGGGCAGCTGACATCTCCCAAAGTGGTTCCAGGACTGTATTGAAAAAGGCATCTGACCTCTCCAATGGACTCCAATAATTAAGGGTGGCACGGTGGCTCAGCAGTTAGCACTGCTGCGTCACAGCACCAGGGTCCCAGGTTCGATTCCAGCCCCAGGCGACTGTCTGTGTGGAGTTTGCACATTCTCCCTGTGTCTGCGTGGGTTTCCTCCCACAGTCCAAAGATGTGCAAGTCAGGTGAATTTGCCAGGCTAAATTGCCCATAATGTTAGGTGCATTAGTCAGAGGGAAATGGGTCTGGGTGGGTTGCTCTTCGGAGAATCGGTATGGACTGGTTGAGCCGAAGGGCCTGTTTCCACACTGTAGGGAATCTAATCTAATGTAATCTAATCTAAAAAAATGTGTAACTTCCAATACCATAGCTAAAGAACACAAATTTGTGTTTTAGACATCCCATAAGTGTAAATTAGATCTGACTTTTAAATGTCAGCTGCATTCAAAATGTAAGCGATTGCCTCCAAGGACCATGGATGTTCGAATTGAAATTGAACAGGACTAACTATGCAAATGCGTACATTGGTGAAAGATCAGACCAGGGGCTCGGAACCTTACAGTGAGTAACTCACCTCCTGACTCTTCTGAGCCTATTCACCATCTACAAGGGACATATCAGGAGAGTGCTGGAATACTCGCTACCTGTCTATATGATTCAACCTCAGCAACATTCAAGAACCATCCATGATAAAACAGGTTACTTGATGGACAATCCCCTCAATGCTACAACATAGCAGTGTATGCCGTCTACAAGAAATTTACCAAGGCTCCTCAGACATAACCTTTCAAATTCGTGACCACTAAAATCTGGAAGAACAAGGGCAACAGATACTTAGGGAAAATGTCACGTGCAAGTATCCGATGAAGCGCCTTTCAATTGATATGGAAATATATTGCCATTCTTTCAGTTTTGTTGGGCCAAAATCTTGAAACTCTCACTCCAATGCCTTTGTGAGTGTACCTGCACCAAATTGTCCGCAATGGTTCAAGACAGTAGCTCACCACCACCTTCTCAAGGAGAACTAGAGGCAGATAACAAATGACAGCCCAGCCAACAATACCCACATCTCAGGAATGAATGAAAACAAAAACATTCGGACATGGCCTTTTGCACACCTCCATGAAAATGGTAAGGATTGGGTTTGAGGGTGTAACTTCTGTATATTTGTCTCTTTGTCAGTATGAATATTCAGAGTTAATCATCCAACCACTGTAAATATATATATTATATAGCTACCATTGTCTCTAAGTGTGAACAGTTTGAACATTTTGTTTAGCAATGAAGCAACCCAGGCTGCCCTTTAATCTTTAGCAGCTGTCTCACCCAAGTCAACTGTCAGTCAGACTTCAGGACAGGTCATGCGATCCCTTTTATTTAGCCTAAATTAAAGACAGTCCAAATACATAACAATCTCATAAAACCCATATTTGTGACATTTTTTTTGTGGGAGCTTGCTGTGATCAGTGTGGTGCAGTCAGCATCATAGTTAATCAGTCTGGGATGGATAGCCTTCAGTCAGCACTCTGGTAAAGCGATCCAAGAACAGTATTCTGCAGTCAATGTTACAGTGAAACTGTCCAAGAAGAGTTTACCACAGTCAGTTCGTCTTGAAAGAAACAATGAGGGACATCACAGAAAATCCATAGAGTTAAGTGACTTGCAAGAAAGTGCTCCCTTTAGGTATCATCTGTACATTGCTACAAATTAGAATATTGTACTACTAAATACCAGAAATTAGTGAAAGTCAGGTCCAATATAACAAAATAATGTAAGTAAGAAAGAGTAAGGTAAGGGAGGGAGAGTAACGTAAATTTAAGGAAATGCATTTGGGACAAAGACAAGGTATGGCAGGGGAAGTCAGTCCTGTTGCCAGACCTGCAGTCCATGAGGAATCCTAGATGCTCCTGGCAGTCTGAATGGCCACATGTGCAGACATGGCAGTGGTTTGACCAACCTGAGTGCAGGATTACATAGCTTGAGCATCAACTGGAGGCACAGCAGTGCATCTGCAAACCTTAGAGTTATGTGGAGAGCAGGTTTTTAAATGCAGCTTAAGGAAGTGCAGACAGAAGGAGAAATGGTGACCATTTGTCAGAAGGGTGGGAGGTAGGTAGTCAAGAAAGCCCCAGAGTACATCACACTCAAAAGCAGATTTTCTGTGTTGGAAAATGATGAGCGTGATGGTTCCTGTAGGGAATGCAGCTAAACCCAACTACACAATGGAGGATTAGAAAGATAAGATAAACAAAAGTGGGAGATAATTTAGTAGTGATGGGTGCAGACAGACATTTCGATGGATATGTATGCGACTCCAAGATGACACGTTACCTTCCTCAGGCAAGGGTCAAAGATGTCACTGAACAACTACAGGATATTCTGAAAAGGGAGGACAAGAAGTCAGAGATCATGGTTCACATTGGGACCAAACAGGTAGAAAGAGAGACGAAATTTTGCAACAAGGATTTAGGGAGTTTGGTAGCAGTTTAAACAACAGTACCTCAAAGGTTGTAATCTCTGAATTACTCCTGGTGCCAGCTGCTATTGTATCTAGGAATAAGCAGATAGAAGTTGAATGCATGGCTGAAGAGTTGGAGCAGATGTGAGAGCCCTAGATCCGTGGATCACTGGGTCCATTTCTGAAAAAGGGGGGACCTGCATAAGTCCAATGGGTTGCATCTGAACTAGAATGGGACCAAGTGCCTTATGGGGAGGTTTATAAGTGCAATTGGTGGGGGTTTAATTGAAATTGGCAGGGACATGGGATATGGAGTGAAGATATGGTAGGAGTTAGTGTTACAATTAGTAAAGAAGAAGAACCAAGTAAGTGTAGAAAGCAATGCAAATATAACCAAGTTAAGGCACAAGGGGGCAAGGCACAGCGAGTGGAATTTATTTTAATATGAAGAGATTTGCAAGTGAAACAAATAAGTTGAGAGGATTTATTAACTCATGGGCATGTGATATCCTTCCTATCAATGAGACATGTTTGTGAGAGAAGGACAAGACAGGCAGCTCAATATTCTGGGGTATAAAATCTTTAGGTGGAATGGTGTGGGAGGCACATAAAAGAGGAGATCGTGTTGCGATATTGATCAGAGAGTCAATTTCTACAATAAGGGGGTTGGTATCTTAAAAAGTTCCTCAAATGAGTTCATATCAATAGAACTTAAAAACAAAAGACGGCCGTACAATAGAGCCCCAAACAGTCAGTGAGAAATAAAACAGATATGTTGGCAAGTATCAGAGAACTGTAAAAACAATACAGTAATAACCACAAGGGATTTCAATTATTCGATGCTAACTAGGGTAGACAAAATGTGAAAGGCTTATAATTATTAGAATCTCTCCAGGAGAGCTTTTTCAGATTGCAACAGACAAACAACAGAGTGAGAGCATTTCAGTGATTGTGACCAGAATTCATTAAGATTTAAGGTAAGACAGGGCAATGACAATGAAGGAGCAGAAACAAAGTTTCTGAAAAAGGGCAAGGCCGACTTTAATAAGATAAGACAGGATCTGGCCAAAGTTGACTAGGAGCAGCTACTTGCAAAAACTCCACAGAGGGAGATATTCAAATGGGGAAAAAAAGGGGAGTGCAGGGCCAAGATGTTCTTGTCAAGATGTGAGATCATGCATTTTGAGAGGACTAAAAGGCAAGGGAGTACACGTAGAATGTCATAATCCTAGGAAGCACAGAGGATCAAAGTGATGTTAGTGTGATCCTTGAAGGCTGCAGGACAGGTAGAGAAAGTGGCAAAGAAAGCATATGGGCTATTTGTCTCTATTAGTCACAGAACACGAGAGCAAGGAGGTATGATGGGCAACTAGTTAGGTCACAGTTGCAGTACATGTGTTGTTGTGGTCACCACACTATAGAAAGGTTGTGATTGCACTAGAAAGCATGCACAAGAGATTCACTAAAACATTGCCTAGGCTGGAACGATTGAACTATGAAGAGAAACTAGATAAGTTGGACTTACTTAGTGTAGAGAAGGCAGAGGGTTTTTGATGGAAGTGCATAAAGTTCAGAGGAGAATGGACAAGGTAGATAAGGAGAAAGATTCGCTCTTAGTAAGGGATCAATAACTAGAGAGTAGTTTCATGACAAGGAGGAAGAGGTTAGAGGGGATTTGAAGAAAACATAATTCACCCAAAGGACTGTGGATATCACAAACATACTGCCTGAAAAAGTGGTAGAAGCCGAAACCATAAAGATATTCAAGAACTATTCTGAAGTCTTAAACTGTCATAGCATTCAAGGCTAAAGGCCAAGTGCTAGAGCAAGGATTAGAATAGATAGATGCTGATGACTGACATGAGAATGGTGAGCCAAAGCTCCTCTTCCCATGCTGTACCAACTCTATGACTTTGATGACTCTGGCATATCCCCTCCATTACAATAGTGACTATACTTCTATGCACATCTTCGGAGTAAAATAGTTTTGAACTCCAAATGAGATTATGAAAGGTATTATATAAATGCAAGTTCTTTCTCTAACATCAAACAAATCAATAAACAGCTTGCTGATTTCACAATGTTTCCTTCCCCAGCACTGCCTTCCAAAATAAACTGAAATTTAAAAGAATCTTAACTCCATGAAAACCTTTGTCATTTCTTTCTCCATTTGTTGATAGATACACACAATGCCACTGTGATGTCATTTTTAATGATATCCCAGAGTAAGTATGGTACAATTATTCTTAATTTTTTGTCAAACACAAAATATTGGCAGGCCCTATTTCCATGAGGATCTTTAGAAGGCCAACTGTGTCATAAGTAATCAACAGTGCATCCCTTGTTAACGCACATGTTAGCCAGGTCAGCACAAGCACTGGTCACATTCCTGTTCCATTACAGTCTTTTTTTTTGGATTGCGGCTTTTACTGTAACGGTAATTGCAAAAGAAACATATGACATATGGAACTGTTTCAAATTTGTCTTTTGGCAAAAGACAACAAAATTAATTAACCAACTCAAATCAAATCCAAACATTCAACATTTAACTAATAACAGTTAGGCATTTAGCAACACCCCAATATTTTTACAAATAGTCTGTCGTGACAGTGATTGTACGCAGAACACCACTAACTTCATTCTTAGTAGGAACAAATTACAACAGATGCTGGAATCTGTATGAAAACAACAAATGCTGGAGATCACAACTGTTCAGACAGTATCCATGGAGAGCAAGCTAATTTTTCGAGTCTAGATGACTCTTCATCAGAGCTGAAGCAAAGTGTGGAGGGGACAGCATTTATGCTCCAGTTTGGAGAGTTGGGCGGAGAAATGGCAAATGTAGTTCAATCTGGACAAATGCGAGGTGATACATTTTGGAAGATCCGATTCGAGAGTGAACTACAAAGGAACCTCAATTATCCAGCATTTGATTATCTGACTATCGGATTATCCGGCATGATCGCAAAGTCCTGATGCTCAGTTAAACTATGTTATCTGGTATTTGATTATCCGGAATTTGATTAACCGAACAAGTTACTGCCTGCCCATATCCTTCGGATAACCAAGGTTCCTCTGTATACGGTAAATGGAAAAGCCCGGAAGAAAATTGATGTACAGAGAGATCTGGGTGTTCAGGTCCATTGCTTTGGAAGCAGTGCAGAGGACGTTCACCAGGATGTTGCCTGGTATGGAGGGTACTAGCTATGAAGAGAGGTTGAGTAACTGAAAGGTATTTTCATTAGAAAGACAGAGGTTGAAGGGGGGGGGGGGAATCTGATTGAGGTCTACAAAATCATGAAAGCTATAGATAGGATGGATAGCAAGAAGCTTTTTCCCAGAGTGGGGTACTCAATTACTAGGGGTCACGAGTTCAAGGTGAGAGGGGCAAAGTTTAAGAGAGATATGCATGGAAAGTTGTTACGCAGAGGGTGGTGGGTGCCTGGAATGCATTGCAAACAGAGGTGGTAGAGGAAGGTATGATAGCATCATTTAAGATGTATCGAGACAGATACATGAATGGGTAGGGAGCAGAGGGATACAGATCCTTAGAAAAATAGGCAACAGGTTTAGATAGAGGATCTGGATCAGCACAGGCTTGGAGGGCAAAAGGGCCTGTTCCTGTGCTGAAATTTTCTTTGCTCTTTGTTAAGAAGCATGTATTATGTATAGATCTGCACGTAACTGCCGTCTGATATACAAATCAAAAAACAATGGGATCAAGTCTTTTTGAATATCATCCCCATTCTCATGTTGTATTATATCCATGGACTCCTCTATATACAAGCAAATGATGTCAGAAGTAAAAAAAATTGATTTAAACTGAAGTGTGATTTATACCATACAATGATTATAATGGAAGATTATACCTGGTACTCATTATTATCGAAATTGATTAAGCTCTATCCTGGGAATCCATGCACAAATTTAAGTTTAAGCAGATTTGAGATAGCCAAGGAGGTCCCTTTGTTTACCGGTTTGCCTAGAAATTTCAATATTTTTAATATCTTGATGGAATGAAGTTGTACGTATCAATTCTATTTTGCACAGTAAAATTGTAGAGATTATTTTGATAATGTCAAATCACAACATCAAATAAATCCAAAATTTACTTGGAACACTACCTATCTTCCATTGTCAGTAGGATTCTGCATTTAAGTACTAACACAGTTTTCCCTTTGTCTAACTCACTTGCTGTCATTTGCCATTCATTCACTTGAATCTCTGACTTATGGACTTATGCTCTAAATGTTATATCCCTCGATCTGTGACATTCAAACAGGCGAACACAGTGTCATAGTTAAATTACTGCTGCAATTCAACTCCTAGAGTTACGTGGCACGGTTGTAGTCTAAGGAATTACATAAGGCTTGGAGTTTGGTTTTCCATGAAGCAGCTAACAAGTGTAGCTTCACAGTTGTCGACTGAGAAATTGCACAAAGGCTCTGGATATCGGGTTTTACTGAAATGGTAAACAAGCAGTGAAGTTTCATAGTTGATGTGGGAGGTCCAATATCCAGCTTCAGGTGCAGCAATAAAGGTATCAGTGATTTAGAAAAAAAAAATCACTGCCTGAAACTACATGTTGCCATGATGTGGAGGTGCCAGTATTGGACTGGAGTGGACCAAGTAAAAAAATCATACAACACCAGGTTATAGTCCAACAGGTTTATTTGGAAGGACAAGCTTTCAGTAGCTATCTGACCAAGGAGCAGCGTTCCAAAAGACTGTGCCAACACTGTGTATTTGAGCAAAGTGTGCTGTGCTTGTTTTCCGGTAATTTCTGGGTCTGTGGATTGTTAAAGGGGCAGAAATGGCTTTTGGCAGGGTGATGTGCTCTTCCTGTCAGGGAGAATTTGAACGTTCCTGAAGACTATGTCTGCAGGAAGTGTGTTTGGTTGTGAATTCCATCGGACTACATGAGTCAGTTGGAGCGGCAGTTACAGGCAATGAGAAGTTTACAAGAGGGGGTGTGATGGATGGCAGTTGCAGGAAGTTAGAAAAATTGCAAATATAGTCAGATAGGAATGGTAGGAGAGGTTGCCAGGTAGTTTAGGGATCTCCTGTGGCTATCCCCATTTCAAGTAGGTATGCTATTTTGGACAGGGGAGGAGGGGGGCCTTTCATGGGAAATGACAGGTTCCATGTGATCAATTGTAATAGGGAACTCTTCAATCTGGGGCACAGACAGAAGTTCCTGCAGCCATCATTGAGGCATCAGAATGGCGTGTTGCTTCCCTGGTACCAGGGTCAAAGATATCTTGGAGAGAACGTAGAACTTTCTGAAAGGAGAAAGTGTCCAGGTTGTTGTGCACATTGGTACCAATGACATAGGAAAAGAAAGTAACAAGATTCTGCAGAGAGAATATAGGAGACAAGGTAGTAGGTCTTAAAGTGTAGTAACATTTGAACTACTATCGGTGGCATGTGCGAGTGAGAATAGGTATAAGAGGACAGAGTGGATAAATGTGTGGCTGAGGAGCTGGTGTAGCAGACCAATGAGTCACATTTTTTTGACTCCTGGGGTAGACATGACCTGTATAAGAGGGACAGATTCCACCTGAATTGGGAGGGGACCAATATCCTTGTGGAGAAATATGCTAGTGCTACTTGGGAGGCTTTAAACTAGTAACAGGTGGGGAAACAAAAGTGATAATCAGAAAAGAGAAAAGGCTGAGGCTGGTACATAGATAAAGGGAGCAGGTCAAATAGTCAAGGCTGACAAGAGCTGAGCAGAGAACAAGGTAAGACTGAGAAATTAAACTGCTTTTACTTTAATGCAAGACAGCTGACAGGTAAAGCAGATGAACTTACGGCATGGTTGGGAACATGGGACTGGAATATCATAGCTATTACAGAAATATGGCTCAGGGATGGACAGGACTGGCAGGTTAATGTTCCAGGGTTATGCTTGTGGAAACTGAGGTAAGAGAGGAGGGGGCATGGTATTTTTTGTTTGGGATAACATTATGGCTGTGCATAGGGTGGATATTTCTGGGAGATTGTCCAGTGAAATTATATAGATGGAACTGAGAAATAAGAAAGAGATGACCATCTTATTGAGATTGAATTATAGAACCGCCAATAGTTAGCAGATCGTTGAGCAGCAAATTTGTAAGGAGATCTCAGATATCTGTAAGAATGATAGGATTGTAATGGTAGGGGATTTAGGATTGTCATAGTTGGCAGGGAACTTGTTAAATGTATACAAGAAAACTTTCTTATTCAATATGTGGATGTACTCACTAGAAAAGAAGCAATACTTGCCCTTCTATTGGCAAATAAGGTAGGGCAAATTTAACTTGGTCAATTACCACCCCATCAGTCTACTCTCAATCATTAGTGATGTGATGGAAGGTGTTATCAACCGTGCTACCAAGCAGCAGCTGCTCAGCAATAACTTGTTCAGTGATGCCTGGTTTGGGTTCCACCAGGACCACTCAGCTCCTGAACTCATTACAGTCTATGTTCAAACATGGAAAATAGGAGCTGAGGTGAGGTGAGAGTGACAGACTTTGAAATCAAGGCTGTATTCGACCGAGTGTGGTATCAAAGTGCCCTGGCAAAACTAGAATCAATGGGAATCCGGGAGCAAACTCTCCAGTGGTTAGGCTCATAGGAAGATCGTTGTGGGTATTGGAAGTCTGTCATCTCTGCTACCGGACATCTCTGCAGGAGTTCCTCAAGATAGTGTCGTAGGCCCAATCATCTTCAGCTGCTTCATCAATGACCTACTCTCCACCATAAAATCAGAAGTGGAGATGTTTGCTGATGATTGCACCATTTTCAACACCATTCATGATTCTCAGATACTGAAACAGTTTGTATCCAAATGCAACAAGAACTGGGCAACATCCAGGATTAGGTTGACAAGTGGCAAATAATATTTATGTCACTCAAATGTCAGGTTTTCACCATCACCAATAAGAGACAATCTAACCTCTGCCCTTGACATTCAATGGTATTCAATACCCCACTATCAAGATCCTGGGGGTTATCATTGATCAGAAACTCAACTTGACTCACCACAAGAACGTAGTGGGTACAAGCGCAGGTCAGATGCTAGGAGTACTGCAGCAAGTAACATACCTGCTGACCCCTCAAAACCTCCACCACTGACAAGAAACAAGTCAGGAGTGTGTTGGAATACTCTCCACTTGGCCCAATAGCACTCAATAAGCTTGACACCATTTCAGGCAAAGCAACCTATTTGTTTGGCAGCACTTCCACAAGCATCCACCCCCTCTACCACCAATGCTCAGCAGCAGCAGTGTGTACTATCTACACGATGCACTGCAGAAATTCACCAAAGATCCCTAGACAGCACCTTCCAAACCCACGACAGTTCTATCTCAAAGGAGAAGGGAAGCAGATATATGGAAACACCGTCAACTTCAAGTTCCCCTCAAAACCACTCACCATCTTGACTTGGAAATATATTGACATTCCTTCATTGTTGCTGGTTCAAAATAGCTTTTGGGTCAACTCACAGCAGTTCAAGAAAGAAGATAACCACTTCTCAATGGCAAATAGGGACAGGCAATAAATGGTGGCCCGCCAGCGACACCCACATCCCACAAGTGAATAATTTTTTAAAAATTGACTGAGGTTTCAGTGGGGGAGCACTTTGGGGCGAATGATCATAATTCGATTAATTTTAAAATAGTAATGGAAAAGAAAAGAACTGATTAAAAAGTTAAAGTTCTAAATTGGAGTAAGATCAATTGTGATGATTTTAGACAGGAACCAATTGATTGAGGGAGACCGTTCACAGATAAAGGGATGGTTGAGAAGTGGGAAGCCTTTTAAAATGAGATAAAGCATTCAGAGACAGTATGTTCCTGTTAGTAGGAAGAGTAAGGCTGGTAGATGCCGAGAATGCTGGGTGACTAGAGAAATTGAGCCTCTGGGCACTGCAGATGCTAGAGATTAGAGTCAAAATTAGAATGGTGCTGGAAAAGCACAGCAGATCAGGCAAATCCAAGCAGCAGGAAAATTGACGTTTCCTGATGAAGGACTTTTGCCCGACACATCAATTTTCCTTCTCCTTGGATGCTGCCCGACCTGCTGTGCTTTCTCAGCACCATGATAAAATTGAGCCTCTGGTCAAGAAAAAGGAGGAGACCTATATCAGGGATAGACAGCTGGGACTGAGTAATCACTAGAGGAATATAAGAGCAGTAGAAGCATACTATGAGAGAAATCAGGAGGGCAAAAAGGAGACATGAGATACTTATGGCAAATAAAGTTAAGGAGAATCCAAAGAGTTTCTATAAGTACATTAAGGGCAAAAGAGTAACTAGGGAGAGAATAGGGTCCCTTAACAATCAACTTGGCCATCTATGTGTGGAACCACAGGTGGTTCCTAAATGAATATTTGACATCAGTATTTAGTGTGGAGAAGGAAATGGAAGCTGGGTACTTGGGGAAATAAATAGTGATGCCCTGAGAAGTGTCCACATTCAAGAAGTGGAGATGCTGGAAGTCTTAAAACTTCCCCAGGATCTCATCAGGTATATCCCAGAACTTTTTAGGACACAATGTAAGAGATTGCTGGGCCCTTAATGAGATATTGGTATCATCGATAGCCATGAGTGAGCTGCCAAAAACTGGAGGTTGGCTAATGTGGTGCGATTTTGGGCGGCACGGTGGTACAGTGGTTAGCACTGCTGCCTCACAGCACCAGAGACCCGGGTTCAATTCCCGCCTCAGGCGACTGACTGTGTGGAGTTTGCACGTTCTCCCCATGTCTGCTTGGGTTTCCTCCGGGTGCTCCGGTTTCCTCCCACAGTCCAAAGATGTGCAGGTCAGGTGAATTGGCCATGCTAAATTGCCCATAGTGTTAGGTAAGGGGTAAATGTAGGGGTATGGGTGGGTTGCGCTTCGGCGGGTCGGTGTGGACTTGTTGGGCCGAAGGGCCTGTTTCCACACTGTAATGTAATGTAAATGTAATGTAATGATTATTTAAGAAAGGCTGTTCAGAAAAGCCAGGGAATTATACATCAGTGAGCCTTACATCAAGCAGTGGGTAAGTTGTTAGAGGGGATTTTGAGAATCAGGATTTAATTGTATTTGGAAACATAATGACTGAGATATTCAGCATGGCTTTGTGCATGCTAAATGATGTGTCAAATTGGTTGAGTTTTATGAAGAGGTGAGAAAGAAGATTGATGTAGGCAGAGTGGTAGATGTTGTCTATATGGACTTCAGAAAAGCATTTGACAAGGTGTCACATGATACACTAGTTGGTAAGGTTAGATCACATGGGATCCGGGGGAGTTGGCCAATTGGATACAAAATTGGCTTGAAGGTAGGAGACAGAGGGTGGTGGTAGAGGGTTACGTTTTGGACTGGAGGCCTGTGACAAGTGGTGTGCCACAAGGATCAGTGCTGAATCCACTGATTTTTGTCATTTTTATAAATTATTTTGATGTGAATATAGGAGATATGGTTAGTAAATTTGCAGACACCACAAAAATAGGTGGGTATGGTGGTCAGTGAAGATTATTTCAGAGTACAGCGGGACCTTGTTCAGATGGGCAAGTACACTGAGGAATGGTAGGTAGAGTTTAATTTAGATAAAAGTGAGGTGTTCCAGTTTGATAAGACAAAACAGGGCAGGACTTATACAGTTAATGGTAGGAGGATCCTGGAGAGTGCTGTCGAACAGAGACCATGGATACAGGTGCATAGTTCTTTGAAAGTGGAGTGGCAGGTAAGAAAAATCGGTGAAGAAGGCATTTGGCACATTTGAGTATAGGAATTGGGGTATCATGTTGCAGCTGTACCAGACTTCGGTGAGGCTACTTTTAAAATACTGTATACAATTCTGATCACTCTTCTAAGGAAATATGATACTTGAGAGGATACAGAAAAGATATCCAAGAATGTTGCTGGGACTGAATGGTTTGAGTTATAGAGAGATGCTGAATCAGCTGGGGCTATTTTTGCTGAAGCATCGGAGGCTGAGGGTTGACCTTAGAGAGGTTTATAAAATCATGAGGGGCATGAATAGGGTAAATAGACAAGGACTTTTTCCTAAGTTGGGGGAATCCAAAACTAGAGGGCATAAGTTTAAGGTGAGAGTGAAATGGTTTGAAAATGATCTGAGGGGTAACTTTTTCACACAGAGGGTGGTGCATGTATGGAATGAGCTGCCAGAGGAAGTGGTGGAGGCTGGTACAATTACAACATTTAAAAAGCATCTGGATGGGTATATGAATAGGTAGAGTTTCGAGGGATATCGGCCAAGTGCTGGCAAATGGAACTAGATAGCTTAGGATATCAGGTCAACATGGATGAGTTGGACTGAAGGGTCTGTCTCCGTGTTATACATCTCTATGACTCTATGGCTGTCTTACGGTAGCAACACTGGAGAGTATTCCAGGAATTAATGCAGAATTCAGAATGAAATTGTTGGGCCACGTGAGCTTTGCATTAAATTCATGATATTGGCCTCTGATTACAAAGACTTAGGTGCAATTTTCTTGCCATCCATTTGTACCTTAATATTAATATTGTGGACTCCACAATCACCCGATGAAGGAGAAGCACTCCGAAAACTAGTGCTTCCCAATTAACTGTTGGACTATAACCTGGTGTTGTGTGATTTTTAACTTTGTACACCCCAGTCCAACACTGGCGTCGCCAAATCATAGAAATTGCTTCACATTGTGCACACTACAAATCAGCTTTAAAAGTTCAATATATTAGGCAGTGTGCCAGTGTCAATACCAAACTCATGATTAAGTTCATGGCCAAAACAGTGGGTGGAATATATAATATACATACAGAAGGAAGTAACTAGATGAAGGTACTAAATGTAATTTGTCTAAGTTTTCCGGGGACACAAAACTGCATAGGAGGTTAAGCTGTGAAGATGATACAAAGATGCTTCAATGTGATTTGGACAAGTTGAGTGGGCAAATTCATGGAAGATGATGTATAAGGAGGACAAATGACACTTGGATGGCAAAAACAGAAAGGCAGATTACTGGAATGATGATAGATTGAGAAAAGGGGAGGTGCAATGCAACCTGGGTATCTTGGTTACTAGCACTGTACCAGTCGCTGAAAATAAGCATGCAGGTGGAGCAGGTTGGGAAAAAGGCAAATGGTGTATTGGCTTCATTACAAAATGATTTGAGGGGAGTATTGATTTCTCACTGCAATTATACAGGGACTTGGTGAGACTGCATCTGGAGTGCTCTGTGCAGTTCAGTCTTCTTATCTGTGGAAGGATGTTCCAGCTATGGAGGGAGTGCATATCACCTAATTTGGATTATCAAAACAAATTTGCTATTTAAATTAATGGAAAGTACAAATATTCACAATAATTTACGAGAATAATTGCCTAAAATGACATACATTTTATAAAATAAGGCTAAACGTTTTATTATAAGATTAAAATGCACAATAATAGTTTGTGTTGTTCATGTGACTGAAGCGTGACTTCTAACATGTTTGACTCTCATTTGTGTTATAGAAATCACAAGATCAAATAAATAAATTATGTTTAAATAAATAAAAGCAAAACCATGTGAATGTTGGATACTTTTTCTATCAAACAAAATGTACTGGAGAACTCAGTATGTCCGGCAGCATCTGAGGAGAGAGAAACAAAGTTAACATTTTGAGTCCAATAACACTTCTTCAGAACTCATGTGTAAACAAATATACCTTTGGGCTGCACTTTCAGTTGCACTGGAATCAGTTTGACTTGTACAACACTGATAGCCTGGCATTCATATTGCCCCTGATCATGAGCAGCAACTTCTACAATTCTCAGTGTTCCTGTAGGTAACACAGCATGCCTTCTATCATTGGGGAGCTGACCTCCTGGAAATAGAAAGCAGGGAAACATTTCTTTAGTAATTGCAAACATCAAGCATTTTTATTATAATAAATTAAGACATTAGGGAATGTAATATCATTTTCTATCAACGCTATGGATTTTTCCTCTGTAGTAATCATTGATGAAGCATTGATTACAACATTGATTACAAAGAGGAGAGGAAGATAAAATAAATTGTGTAATTTAGCATTCCTCCCCATGCTACCATGATTATTATTTGTTAACAGATTCCAAACCAATTCGTGAAATAAAAACCAAGGTACATGCCTCTTCATTATGGAAAAAGTTGATTAACTTGATCAGTCCTATTCCTCTCATCCAATACCTAATATCCCAACTGATCCCTATTTAGATGTGTTCAGAGAAAAATAAATAGCTACTATTTCTCTTAACATTAGAAATACATTAACAGACCTTAACAATGTGATTCACCAGGTATTATCAAAGACAATGTAGTTTACCTACCTTTGATCTATATCACTTGATGTCCTATGTAATAACAATCTCAATAACAATTGATCTCAACCATAAAAATTTGAATTGATCTACAGCCTCTTTATGGAAAGAATTATAGATCTCTACTACAATGTATGTGATAAAATGCTTCCTGATTTCAATATCGAATAGCCTCATTCAAGTTTGTATTTTTCGGTTCTTCATGCTTCTGACACAGAAATTTAACTTTACTTTACTTGGCATATTAAATCATTTTAAAATTTAAAACTATCATTAGATGATTTCACAAATTTCTACACCCAAGAGAATACAAGTAAAAGTTACTCAAAACCTGTATCACTAGTAGAAGGGTAACAGAAGCATGGGAACACCATCACCTACAAATTCCTCTCCAAGCCACAGACCACTCTGACATAGCACTAAACCCCATATCCTTCACTGCTGCTCGATCAAAGTTATGAATCTCTCTGTCAAACAGCACAATGGTTGGATTGGCACTGTATCTCATTACCACTTCCATAAAGATAATTTGGTTTGGGAAATAAATGCTAGTCTAGGTACTGATGCTCACATCCCTGACAGAATAAATAAAATTTCAAAACTCTGGATAATAAGCTCAGCAGCATTTCTGTTGATGAACTTGCGGGGGTATCATCACACAAAATGACTAAAGAACTACAACAGAAACTGAAACACCTGATCAGCGGATCCAGACACTCTATACAGTCAACACAGGAATTCTTGGACATCATCAGAAATATACATATAGACAAGAAAGAAACTTTGGTCTAATTCGATGTAACGGCACTGTTCACCTCTATCGACAAAACCCTAGCCAGAGAAACAATAGCCAACCTGCTGGACATACAGAACAGACAACAAGACGGGGAACCTATCAACAAAGACTGCATATTCAAACTACTGGACCTGTGCCTCACAACACACTTCACATTCAACAATGAAATATATGAACAAATCAACGGCACACCCATGGGCTCACCCATCTCTGGACTCCTAGCAGAAGCGGTAATGCAAAGATTAGAACAACCAGTCTTACCGCAAATTCAACCCAAACTCTGGGTCAGATATGTAGATGACACCTTTGTAATCATTAAAAACACAGAAATAGAAAAACACACCGGATCATCAACACCACACTCACAGGAATCCGATTCACTAGAGAGGAAGAAAAGGACAACCAACTCCCATTCCTAGACATGATGGTACAGAGAACACAGAACCGAAAGGTATACAGGAAAACCACATACACAGACCAAGTCCTGAACTACGAAAGCAACCAACCCAACACACACAAAAGAATTTGCATCAAGACACTGTTCAAAAGGGCCACAACACACTGCAGCACACCAGAACTGCAAAAAGAGGAAGAAGAACACTTCTACAACGTATTCGCCAAAAACGGATACCCCCGCAATTTCATCAACAGATGCCTAAGGGAAAGACAACGGAATGAGGACATGCCACAACTCAAAGGACTAGCCACGTTACCATACATCAACAACATTTCTGAACTGACAGCCAGACTACTACGACCACTAGGACTCATAACAGCACACAAACCAACAGCCAGTCTCGGACAACAACTCACCAGGACAAAGGACCCGATACCCAGCATGAGCAAAACCAACGTAGTGTACAAAATCTCATGCAAGGACTGCACAAAACACTACATAGGACAACAGGAAGACAGCTACCGATCTGTATCCATGAACACCAACTAGCCACGAAATGACACAACCAGATATCCTTAGTAGCCACACAGGCAGATGACAAGCCACATGAGTTCGACTGGGACAACACTACTATTATAGGACAAGCCAAACAGAGAACAGCCAGGGAATTCCTAGAGGCATGGCACTCATCCACAGACTCTGTCAACAAACACATCGACCTGGACCCAATATACTGGCCACTGCAGTGGACAGCTGAAACTGACAACCGGAAGCTGCAGAGACAAACCACTATAAATGCCGGAGGAAACATCACAGAAGCACTTCACAGGAGGCTTCCAAGCACTGAGGATGTCACCTAGACAGGGGACGAAACGTCTGCAACACAAATTCCCAGCTCGGCGAACAGAACCACAACAACAGGGAAGGGAGGAAATAGCAGAGGTACTGGCAAAAATTTTCAACTCCTTTCTGGTCACAGGTGACTGGAGGACAGCCAGTGTGGTATCATTATTCAAAACGGAAACAAGCGATAAACCAGGAAGCTATCGGCCAGTCAGTCTAACCTCGGGAGTGGGGAAACGACTGAAAGCAATTCTAAGGGGAGGCAAGGATTAATCAAGAATAGTTAGCATGCTTTTGTTACACAGAGGTCATGGCTGATCAACTTTACTGAATTTTTGAAGAGGTGACCAAATGTGTAGATGAGGACAATGCTTTTGATATGACCTACTTGAAGTTCAGGAAGGCTCTGCTATTGTACTGCATGGGAGACTGATAGTGAAGGCAATATCCAGGGATCCAAGGAAATTTGGCAAATTGGTTCCAGAATTGGCCACGTGGAAGGAAGCATAGGGCGATGATCAAGAGGTGTGGTTATGACTGCAAGCTTGTGTCCAGTGGGGTTCCACAGGGATCAGTGTTGGGCCCCTTGCTGTATATATATAAATGATTTAGACTCTAATGTAGGAGGGTGGTTCAGTAAGTTTGCAGATGATACAAAAATTGGTGGGGTGGTAAATTGTGGGGAGGATAACTTCAGATTACATGAGGATATAGGTGGGCTGATCAATGACAAATGGAATTCAATCCAGATAAGAGTGAGATGATGCACTTGGTCAGGACAAACAATGCAAAAGAATACATGAGCAGAAAGACTCTAGAGAGCACTGAGGATTAAAGGAAACTTGGTGAACATGTTCACTGGTCCCTTAAGGTTGTGAGGCAGTGAATAACAAGGTGTATGGGGTACCTGCCTTTATTAGCAGAAGCATAGATTTCAAGAACAGGAATTGCATAAATATTTGCTTCAACCACAGCTAGAGTATTGTGTGCATTTCTAGAATCCACGTTACAGGAGGGAAATGAATGCTCAAGAGACGATTTGCCACTGGGTAGCTCCTGAGCATGGGGAAATCTGATTAAGGAATGATGGAATCCAGCAAGTGAAACAGAAGTCAGCCAATTGCACTAGGTAGATAAGGGAAAGCATGAGAAACAAGTACACATTTCATGAAAATATGGATGCAGGATTAAATTGCATTGAATTGCATTAAGATTGCAAAAATATTATTCTTTTTGGAGATAGCTTGTTAACTAGCAAAGACACAGACTAAAATTCAAGGGTAAAATATTGTGTATCAACGAGAATACAGTGTTCATACAATT
Organism: Chiloscyllium plagiosum; assembly: GCF_037043375.1. Classification (NCBI taxonomy): domain Eukaryota; kingdom Metazoa; phylum Chordata; class Chondrichthyes; order Orectolobiformes; family Hemiscylliidae; genus Chiloscyllium; species Chiloscyllium plagiosum. Next base: position 81,389,176 of record NW_028270142.1, on the reverse strand, counting down.
CAGATATAAGATCCAATCATTACACAGTGTGTAATTACCTGCTTTGGTCCAAGCGATGATTGGAATTGGATTACCTTCCGCTGCACAGTCAAAATCTACAGTATGCCCCTCAATAACTTCCTGATTCTTTGGTGTAACTGTGAACCTAGGAGGAGCTGGAGATAAAATAAATGTAACAGTTAACACAAAAACTATTAAGAAATAAATATGGAGAAAGTAAGTCAAATAAAAATAACCTCTCAAATAACAATTGTTACTGTAATTTGTGCAAACCTAACAAAGCATTACATGTATAAATAAAATGTGACGTGTTATCCAACCATGCAGTCTCCAAATTCAGATAAATTAATGCATATCTAGAGATTGATCTAGTTAATTTAATTATCTCAGACATGACAGCAATATATATTAATGGAATTGACTAGAAATAATGTGTAGATGCAGGATCATTTCACACGGTACTCTAATAATACAATAACACATATTGTTGTGTGATCCTCTGTCCAACCTTAAATCATACACATAATTGCATTTAGTTTGGAAAGTATGGTTTATTTTTGTACCAAGCTGAGAAATGGCAGGAATGAACATTTTTTTCCCAATTGAATGAATCCATTGCCTCATTTTCCTCACAAGGTGGTGTAGTGTATAATAAAGAAGATTATTTCAGAGTACAATGGGAACTTGATCAGATGGGTCAATGGGCCAACTAGAAAGATTAAAAAAGGGATTGTTGTGTAAATGTGCACAATGTGATGAATGATAAAGACTAATGAGCTGTGTAGTTTTTGTTCCAGAGGGCATGAAGTGTTTTAAAAATGAAATAAATTATGGCACCTTACATCATAACTTGTCATCAGACAAAATCTGCATTCTGAAGGATTGGCAATTCCTCCTGATTAAGAATTAAGAAGATTTTCTATAGGAGCAATGCAGGTACCATATATTGCACCCTGGATCTATCTCATTGCTGCTTTAATATGATCATAAAGGTGGTGGAACCTCTCGTCCTTCTGTAGTTTACATGGGTCACCTGATGAATATGTACTATGTAGTTTTGTTGGTATTGCAGAGATCTCTCATGTTTGGCTGGGTATCAAAAGCTCCAATTATCTCTGATGTGGAGGTGCCAGTGTTGGACTGGCATGGATAGGTCAGAAATCACACAGCGTCAGGTTATAGTCCAACAGGCTTATTTGAAATTACAAGCTTTCAGAGCGCTGTCCCTTTGTCAAGTGAACCTTTGTCACCTGATGAAGAAGCAGCACTCTGAAAGCTTGTAATTTCAAATAAACCCATTGGTCTATAACCTGGTATCATGTGACCTCTGATCAGGCCAATTATCTCAACAGTGGATTCTAAATACACAATTTGATTGTGAGTTTAAAGAAGCCATTAAAGATCAGCTGTATTTGATGTGGATTCCGAATAGAATTTTATTTATTTTTATAAGAAATTAACCACTTCAGCTTTGAATGGATTCATGGAAGGGGAATTCTTTTCAATATGAGGTGTGTAGGAGTGACAGCTGTAATAGATAAATCCAGATTCTGGATTAGTGGTGCTGGAAGAGCACAGCAGTTCAGGCAGCATCCAAGGAGCAGCGAAATCGATGTTTCGGGCAAAAGTCCTTCATCAGGAATAAAGGCCTGAAGCGTGGAGAAATAAGCTAGAGGAGGGTGGGGGTGGGAAGAAAGTAGCATAGTGTACAATGGGTGAGTCAGGGAGGGGATGAAGGTGATAGGTCAGGGAGGAGAGGGTGGAGTGGATAGGTGGAAAAGGAGATAGGCAGGTAGGACAAGTCCGGAATTGCAGCGGGAGAGGGACTCCGAGATTCTTGTAGAGCGAGGAGGAAAACTCCAGCCAAGCCTGTGCCACAGAGTTAAAAGTACAAATACAAGTTTGGCTGCAGCGCCATACACAGCAAATGGCAGTGTTCCCAACTTTTTTTTTCCTGCAGTGCGCTCTTCTGGGGTGAGGGGTGATTAATTATTTAGTGGGCTGCATTGTTGCCTCCCAATGTTGAACCATTTCATTGCTGCTCCTCCTCCTCACCATTCATGTTACTGTAAGTGTATGCCATTGGGAATGTCAACTCCTGAGAAGCAGCAGCAAATGAATACTTGGGGCTAAATACTCTTGCTGTTGTGACAATCAGTGCAAAATAAGAATAGAGAGAAATGGTTAAAAAAAGAACCAGAGCAAAAATTTTTCGCCCAGCTGAAGAAATCACTCATTCATCTCTCCAGACTCATAAACATCTTGAACTCTGCTAGTCGCACATAATATTGTCAGCTGCTGTGCCTTCTCATTCTCTATCTCATCTATGATAGGTGGATTGCAGGTGCAAAACAAGGAAACTTGGAGCTGCAACATTTATTATACTATATGTGATTGACACAGATTAGGCCAAAAAACATAAAAATTGAACTAATTTTAGCATGGAACAGCTCATTCTCATGCTTTTACCACAAAGTTATTTGCTCATGATGGCCAGGAAACATGTTGAACATAGTAAATAAATTCAACCCCTGTAATCCAGTAAATTAGACATACAAAGACTGGAGAGTGAAGCATGATTCAAACATTGTTCACCAATATTTTTCAATAATGAGAAAAATAGAGAGCTATGAAATAAATCAGGAGAAAAGTCTATGTACTTTAATTGAAGCTGAAATCTGGATTCAGCACTTGGAACATATTCATGGCTTCTCCTTTTGACTTTCATTCATACAACATGCTGCAGTTGTAAACTCATTTGATAGAAAAGTTGGAAAGTTCATTCCAGAGCAGTCAACAATCCAGGCTGTATTTAAAACTGCAATAGCAAACCATGTTCCTGCAAGTGGGAATCAGCCTAGGACATGAAGACATACAGAAAGGGAGAAAAAAAAAGGGATAGAAATGGAAGGTGGGAATGACGGAAGGATGAAAGACCTGAAATCGACATACAACTACCTGAAAAAAACAAATACACAAGAAAATAATAATTTTTGAAATGTGGAAGGTGAATCTAGTGTTTGGGACCCTGTGGATGTGGCCATATGGATCTCATTGACTATAAGATCCTTGATTGAGGTTTTTTACCCATGTCAAACAGGGAGGCCTGGCTGACAAATAAAAACAAGCAATTCAAAAGGTCTCCTCAGTCTAGAAATGGGCTTTGAGCTGGCTGAGCCAATCCCATGGACTGTGCACAGATAAATAAAGGGTAACTTGGTAACAGGATACCGGCCTCTATGCAGTTAATTCAGTGAGAAAAGACAAAAAACAAGTCTTGCTGATTGCAGTGAAAGAGGTGTCGAAGTGGCATGTGACTCTTGAATGAGAGGAATTTATTGTTGTTGCAAGCAACAAGAAATTGAGCTTAGAGATCTGAAAGAACTTATCATTTTTAATTTTACCAGTCCCGCAAACTTTTGAGGGGATTATACGGACTGCCCAATTTACTTTTCATTGCCTTCAACTGAAAATAAAATCAGGCAAGCAGTAAATTGCAGGTTTACTCCTGCCAGTATTCTGATCAGCAAATTAGCTTAATACTTGACTACTAATAAAAGTTTAAAACATAACAATCATGCGTAACACAGACAGAAATGGCAGACTGCAGTAGAAATAAGGGATTGTTGCCAGGAACCATAGCTACATCAAGGAGGAGAAAAAGGACCATAGCAGCCGCATTTCTTTCTTTTTTAAGAAGCATAAGAAGTGCTAGTTTATTTTGCAAGACATTGTAAGGAAAGATTGAGATACATCAACAAAGTATCTCCAATTTAAATAATTTGTCTATTGAAACTTCATTACAGATTCCATTAGAGAATTAACCATCTATAACAATTTCTATATTAGTAGACCAAGAAATAATTTGAATTAAGGGAAATCATTTGTTGAATGTGAAACATGGTTAAGGTCATAAATTATCTTTTAACTCAATGTTCAAGTACTGTCTTGCTTCAATGGCTTTCTACTTATTATGTAGTTTAGGATGGTTATGAAAATAAATAATCAGTTGATCTAGCATATGTTTAAGAACCAACTTACGGAGGGAAATTAATGAAATTAATTCAGAATAATGAATTATTTTTATTTAATATACTGAAATCTGAATTTCATTTCAATAACTTATATTCAGGTTATTTAAAAGTATTTTGAACTAGTGCATTTTTATTTCATTGAGAAATAATATCATTTGTTGGAAAATTAAGGTTTGAACAGGGCTGTTGGTATTTTCTACTCAGTGACTGAGACAGAATCTTGATTGCACTGAAAATACTAAAATAATACATAGAGAAGCCAACAGTTGGTTATGAAAGTAAGGTTCAGCGAGGTGACTGGCCATTACCAAATGGTGTACCAATACAGTGCCAAATGTTGGAATGATGCCATCACTAAAATGATATATAAGAACAAGTGTCAAAAGGCCACACAGTGCCTGACTTTTGATATTGAAGAGGGCAGCTTCAGTGTGGAAAATTCCCAATCTGCTGACCCACCTCAGTAAAATGTATGCCAAAATGTAAAATTTTCATTCCAGGTAGCAGGGTAGAGTTGGGCTGCCAGAAGCAGCATATTGGTGATCACGGGGCAAGGTGAGTGTTGTGGCTGGTTGCCTTCCTTTGCTGAGACTTCATCCCAGCTGCTTCAGAAGCTGTTAGACCCTCTAGCCTGTCAATCGAAGCAGTCCAACTTTTTTTAACCCTCGTTGCAGCTTTTTCTTTTAGATTTAAAAGCAGATGATTAAAACAAAATTACAAATCAATCTGTTATTCAGACCTAATCAAACCTTCCACTGCATAAATTCATGGCTCCCACACAGTCGCTGAAATAAGCTCTGTTTGAAATCAGTATGCAGTTGAAATGGCCCTGCTAACTTTGGGTTTCTCTTCTGAACGAATCAGGTCCTACCTCTATCCTCTGAGGGCCAAGATATAGGATTAGTCAGGAGGACATAGCTATAGCACCAATTAAGTTGAAAACAAAGTTGGAAAGTATGAAATAAAAACAGAAATTGCTGGTGGAACTCAGCAGATCTGACAGCATCTGTGGAGATAAAGCAGAGTTAACTGATGAAGAGTCACCAGACTCGAAATGCTAACTCTTCTTCGCTTTCTCCATCGATGCTGCTAGACCTACTCAGTTTCACCGACAATTGCTGTTTTTGTTTCATATCTTCAGCAGCCACATTTCTTTGTACTAATTTGGAAATGCTGATTTCAAAGGAGAAAGAACAGCCCATTGAAGAGATCCTCAATATAGTGTTACAAAGTTGTGTGGAATACTCATGAATTGAAAGGCAGTACATGATCCCTTTAAGAGATTGTGCTTTCTCTGTGTGTGGAAGTTTGCAAGCATTGTACAGAAAGCCCCAAAACTGAAACAAGTGTATCGAAGGGAGTAACAATTTGCAGGCAAAACAACAATCTTGCTTTGATGTTTTGGCAACAAGCTGGACTCAGCCAATTAATTTAAACCAAACCCTTAGAAACTGAAAACCTGTCAAATTTAAATCAGATGGTATTGACAAAGGAGTGGGCATTTTGAAAATTGGGGCGAGCCAAATGCCATCTGAAGAGATAAGAACTTTCCAGCTCAAGAAAAAAAAGCACCATCTATTCATAAAAGTACCCAGCACTCTTAGATAATCTTCCTGACACCAGAATTCAGTGGAGAGAGGTGTTCAGAACAGAAGAAATTATAGAGGAAACATCCCTGCCAGCAGAATCGGCAAAAGAAAGACTAGAGAGATGAAGGAGCATTTCCGAAGGCACATTGTGTGTGAAGTTTGAGAAACTAAGTTTTAATTTATTGTTTTGCAATGTAAGTGGGATTTGAATTTATTCGAACAGCATCTTATTAGGAACTTGTCTTTTTCGGAAATAGGTAGTTAGAGAGGGATTGTTCAGTTGATTAGTAATTTGGTTAATCTGTTCACTGTTGAAGTTAGATAAATAAATTGTTACTTGTTAATTATTGAGTGGGTGGAAGGATTTCATTTCATTTAACCACGTCTTTATAACGGATTGGGGCAAGAGGTAGCTTATATACTTTTCACACTTTTTTTTAAATCAGATTATGAGGTAAGGTTATCTTCTCTGGGTGTTTCATTTTTAATTATCAGAGGGGTGTCGAACTCCTGCAACAACAGCAAATAATCACATCTGAGCTAAAAGAAACACAAAGATTGTTAAAGAAACTTAACATGTCTGGCAGCATCAGTACACAGAGAACATAGTTAACATTTTGAGTCCAAATGACTCTTTGTCAGAAAGGGATTGGAAAATGATTGCTTTAGTATTTACAACAGAGGTGTGGGAGGTGAAGGAAACAGATAGTGTCCAATGTAAAACACAAAATGATTGTTAATGGTAGTGAAAAAGAAAAAAAACAAATGAACTGGTTGGAAATTAAGATGGAAAAGGAAGAGAATGGGTCTTCTTAACTGAGAACAAAGGAAACAAGATAAGGCTGTTTGGGAAGTGGATAGAGGAAAGTGAAGAACAAACATCACTGTGGAATTCAATGCTGAGATTTAGAGGCCCTAATGTTCCTGTTTGGAAAATGAGGTACTGTTCCCCAAGCTTGTGTTGTACTTCATTGGAACACTGAAGCAAGCTGATGACGGAAACGTTAAGGTCATTCCTACAGCCAGGGCCGCAAGCCTTTTGTCTCACCAATGCAAAAGAGATGACATTAGTGAGCAGAGAATGCAGTACAATAGATTGAAATAACTACAACTGAAATATTGTTTCACCTGGAAGAGGTGTTTGGGGCCTTGAACAATAGTGAGGGAGCAGATGAATGGTAAAGTGATACACCTTCCACAATTGCAATGGAAGGTGCCATGGGGGAATGAGGAGGTATGATGGAGGAGTAGACCAGGGTGTCATGGAAGGAATGGTCCCTATAGAAAGGTGACCATGAAGGAGACGGGAAGTTGTGTTTTGTGGTGATATCATGCTGCATGTAGCAAAAATGGCTAAGGATGATCCTTTAAATTCACAGACCAGTGTTGTAAAAATTGAGGACAAGAAGAAAACTATCATTGTCTGGGAATGATAACAGGACAGGAAATGGGTTGGACAGGGCTGAGGGCCTGTCAACCACAATGGAAGGGAACTTTCTGTTGATGAAAAAGTAGAATTAGAATAGAGTTAGTATAGAATTAGATTTTATTGTACTTGTATTCAAGTACAGTGAAAAGTGTAATGAGTTGCCATTCTTGGCAACATCTCAGGTACAAAAGTAGCTAGGTACAAAATCTTAGGTCCAAAATAGAAGATAGAAAAATAAAGCAATATGTTAAAAGTTCAACATTACAGAGGTCATGTCAGAGGCAGCCCAGTGCAAGATGGCATTATCAGAACAGATGCAACAGAGATAGAGAAATGGAGAACAAAATGGAATTCTTGCAGGAAACACTGTGTGAAAAGATGTTATCAAAGCAACTGTGGGAGTCAGTGGGTTTGTAATGGATATTGGTGGACAGCCTATCCTTAGAAATGGAAACAGTGAAGTCAAGGAAGGGAAGGGAAGAATCAGAAATGGACTAGGTCAAGGTGAGAGAAAGATAGAAATTAGAAGCAAAACTATTAATTTTTTCAATTCTGGACAAGAGCAGGAAGCAACAACAAAGGCACCATCAACATTACGGAGAAAGAACTCCCTCCAGCTTAATAATATCCTTCCTATAACACTATGACCAGAACTGGACTCAGTACTCCAGAAGAGGCTGCACCAATGTCATGTACAACCACAACATGGCTGCCCAACTCCTATAATCAAAGTACTGAGCAGCAGAAGCACGCATGACATAGAGTCAAGATAGGAAGAAGTAAGTTCAGGTGGGGCAAGAACAGGAAGAAAAAATGGATCTGTCAAGGCAGTTCTCTTTGTGGATTTTGGGGAAGAGATAGAAACATGGGTTCTATCTGGGGTCTATGAGGTGGGAAACAATGAAGGGGAGATATCCAGAGGAGATTAGGTCAGTGGCATTCCTGGAAATAACAGCTTGTTGATCAATGATGGAGTCATGTTCCAGCAGAAAATAGGAGAAAGTGTCTGAGAATTGGCCCTCAGCCTCAGATGACAACAGCACCATCCTTATCAGCAGTTTTGATTACAAAATCAAGATTGGACCTGACAAAATGGAGTGCAGCAAATTCAGAGAGAGGTAGATTAGAGTGAATGATGGTAGCAGAGAATTTAAGGCAGCCAATGTCACATCTGCAGTTCTCAACATCTTTTGGCCTGTACCTCTACACCATTTGTTCATTTCATCCCTCCTCCACCTCTATCTTACACATGTAAACAAAACATTTCTAATATCGCTCAGTTCTGAAGAAGAGTCATATTGAACTCAGAGCACAATGCTGTTTCTCTCTCAACAGACTGTGCCAGACCTGCTGATCTTCTCCAGCATTCTCTGTGTGTTTCAGATTTCCAGCACCCACAGTATTTGGCATACAGTTGATCCATTGCTGTCTCTCAGAGTCAATACAAACCAGCAATCAGGCCCAATAGTTTTACCAATAAACCATTAGGGACTCATCATAAACCAAGGGTTAAGACATTTAACCAATAAACAACTTGAAAATTGGGGGGAAAAACAGTGTTGAAGACCCTGTAAAGCACGGTAGGAGAGATGCAGGAGAAAATAATTTAAAAATCTGTCAGGTTTATAGGCTTTGCTTTGGACACTGCCTAAATATTTGATGAGATTACAGAACTGGTGAGGTTTTATACCCATGTGCTGACAGTTGGATAATTTGATATTGTAATATTTTATGGCAACATTCAAATAATGAGTGTATGACAGAAATTAGATTTTTTTCATTTCAAATCTTTGATATGCATTTGCAATGCAATTCCCTCTTTGTCTATTTGCATGTGTATTTTGGCTGCCATTGCAAAATCAAGTCCATTACTTTCTACAATCATTTATTTTTCTCATAGCTCCTCTCAGGTCCTACTTTCCCTTTACAGATTCTTGTCATATTACCTTTAGCTAAGCCAATGACTCCTCGGCCTTTATACACTGTTGCAGCTATTCTAGTCTTGAATCCCCTTTGAATAAACCCATTGTCAGTTTATGTGCCTCTCTTAACATCCTTGGAGGGTCCATTGAGACAGCCATTCAACCAGTAGCAGTTTCAACAGCTCCATTTTCCTCTTCATCTTCCTACCCCTTTTGGGGCTACCTTTGTCCATTTTTTCCTGCTAACATTCCCCACCACAGCCCTGATGGACTCTGATCACCGGCAGGTCAGTGACAGGAACTGTATTACATCAATGAAATCTAATCTGGGAAAAATGACCTTCTCAAATGACAAAAGAGGGAACAAAGAATATGAACAATTTGTCCGATTATTTTAAAATGAAATCTATCAAATACCAAAACTGGACAGAAATTTTAAACTGCTTTCTGACAAATCTCAACAAAAGAAAAAAATGGTACAACAGCAACAACTTATTTTGCATTACAAGGCACTTTACAGGAATATTACACTATAAAACTTGGTCAAAGAGATAGAAGAATGAAGACTGTCTTGAAAGAAGGGATCTAGAGAGTCAGAGGTATGTGGGAGGTAATTATAGAGCTTAGAGCATAGCCAGCTAAAAGCATCAAAGGTGGAGCAATTAAATCAAGGATGCTCAAGGGACCAGGATTAGATTAATGAAGTGGGTTGTAAAGTTAGAGAAGTTACAAAGATGAGCAATAGTTAGGCCAAAAATGGATTTGCAAGAATGAGAGTTCCTAAACCCGGTTTTCTTGGGAGCTAATGTAGGGATGATGACTGAATGGCATTGTAAGTTAAGTGGAGAAAGTGAGGTCTGCGGATGCTGGAGATCAGAGCTGAAAATGTGTTGCTGGAAAAGCGCAGCAGGTTAGGCAGCATCCAGGGAACAGGAGAATCGACGTTTCGGGCATAAGCCCTGAATAAGTATAATTCCTGAAGAAGGGCTTATGCCCGAAACGTCGATTCTCCTGTTCCCTGGATGCTGCCTGACCTGCTGCGCTTTTCCAGCAACACATTTTCAGCATTGTAAGTTAAGTCACCAGCAGCAAGATGGTTGACAACATAAGGTGTACAAAAGACTGAATCTGGGACACGAGCCAGGAGTGCATCAGATTAGACAAGTCTAGACACAGCAAAATCACACACATGTTACAGTGCAGAGGGATCCATTTGGCCTATCAGACTAGCTGTCTGGGTATTTTAATTTAGGGCTAAACTTCAGTCTTTTCCCTGCAATTCTTTCCTCAAATAATCATCAGTGCTCTGGATGTAGGTTTGCTCGCTGAGCTGGAAGGTTTATTTTAAGACATTTCATCACCATACTAAGTAACATCTTCAGTGAGTCTCCGGACGAAACACTGCTGATGATTCCTGCTTTCTATTTGTAGGTTCGGGTTTCTTTGGGTTGGTGATGTCATTTCCTATGGTGATGGCATTTCCTTTTTTTTCAAGGGGTGGTAAATTGGGTCTAAGTCAATTTATTTGTTAATAGAGTTCCGGTTGGAAGTTCCAACTGGAACTCAAGCAACAAACACATTGACTTGGACTTGATTTACCACCCCCTGAGAAAAAGAATAGGAAATGCCATCATCATAGGAATTGACATCACCAACCCAAAGAGCAGTGCTTCGTCCGGAGGCTCACTGCAGATGCTACCTAGTATGGTGACGAAATGTCTGAAAATGAACCTTCCAGCTCAGCAAGCAAACCTACATCCAGTACGTCGACTGGAACAACAAATCTTCTCAAAGCTCGTTAATCATCAGTTCTCTCTTGAATGTCTCAGTTGAACCTGCCTCTACCACATTACCAGGGAGTGCATTCTAAACCCTAAATATTTGCGGAATGAAATAGTTTTTTTCACCTCAATTTGCATCTTCTGCAATTTCATTAACATTGTATCTCCGGGTTCTCAATTCTTTAAGTATGGCAACAGTTTCTCTTTATCTATGTGTCAGACCTGTCATGCTTTTGATAACTTCTATCAATTTCCTCTAAGTCCACACTCATCCAGGGAAGTCAGTTCCAATTTCTTCAATCTTTCCTCATAACTTAATTTTCTTGACCCTGGAATCATCACAGGAAATGTATTCTGCATTCTCTCCAATGCATTCACATCATTCCAATAGTGTAGCACCCAAAACTGTACAAAATACTCCAGATGAAATCTAACCAGTGCCTGTTAAGTTTCTGCTCTTGTACTCCATTAATGAAGCCTAACAAGGGCATAAATAAGAGCTTCAGCAACAGATGAGTTGAGGTACAGGTGAATTCAGGCAATATTACAGAGGTGAAAAAAGTGGTTTTTAGTGATGGTGCAAATACGTTGTCAGAAATCTATGTAAGGGCCAATTGAGACACCAAGACTTTGAACAATCTGATTTAGTCTCAGGCATTGCCAAGAAGAGGGGTGCAGTCAGTAACTAGAGAAGAGGTTTGGAATGTGAACTGAAAATGATTACTTCAGACTTCATAATAGTCAATTGAAGGAAATTTATGCTCATCCAGGACTGGATGACATAGAAACAGGATGAAATTTAATAGCAATGATGAATCAAGAGAGGTGGTGGTGAGGTAGAACTGGTAGCATCAGCGTACATGTGAAATACTGATGCAATGCTTTCAATTTGGATGTTGTTGCTCCTGTACATGAGGAAAAGAGGAGGCCAAGGAATGTCTTTGAAAGATAGCTAAGGTAACTGTGTTGGAGCAGCAAGAGATGCCCGTGCATTTGATTCCTTGGCAAATATTAGATCGATACAAATGAAACTGAATGCCAGCTGTCAGCCTTATCAGAATAAATAAACATTTGTTTGGATTGCTCTGCTTTTTGCATCATGTTGATTGACTGGGAGCCGACAGCACCATGAGTCATCATGTGTATCTCTGAAGGACTCTGTGCATGCCACATGACACATGCCCCAGGGTGTTGTCTGTTCCAGAGAATCATTACTGATCAGCACTCTGTGAAACTATTTCTTCCCTAATAATTAATTGTAAATTTGGTTGAAATTGATTGAAAATAAATAGAGTAATAACAATGAGCTCTGGACTTTGCTGGTTTCATGGTTATTAAAATTCATTTATGGTGGTTCAGTGGTTAGCACTACTGCCTCACAGTGCCAGGGACCCGGGTTCGATCCCTTGGGTGACTGTCTGTGTGGAGTTTGCACGTTCTTTCCATGTCTACTCCAGGTGCTCTGGTTTTCTCCCACAGCCCAAAGTCCATTCCTGATGAAGAGCTTATGCTCGAAATTCTGACTCTCCTGCTCTTTGGATGCTGCCTGACCAGCTGTGCTTTTCCAGCGCCACAGTTTTGACTCTGATCTCCACCATCTGCAGTCCTCACATTCTCATGGTCCAAAGATGTGCAGGATAGGTGAACTGACCATGCTAAATTGCCTATAGCATTCAGGGATCTGCTGGTTAGGTGCATTGGTCAGGGGAAATGTAAAGTAAATAGGCTAGAGAGGATGGGGATGGTTCTGAGTGGAATACTCTTCCAAGGGTCAGTGTTGGGCCAAATGGCCATTTTCCACACTGTAGTGACTCTATGATTTGTTCACCTGCTTTGTTTGTGATCATTTCTAGCTAATAAAAAAATCCTATTTCTTATGTAGTACATGCACAGTCTATTGAGTGGAAAGTGAACAGTCCTTAAGATGTCAAGGTCTAAGTTATTTACCATGGAATTCCCTGCCTCTGACCTGCTCACCCATGCACAGTAGTTATGGGCGCTGTTCCAATTCAGTTTCGGGTAAACAGTAACTCAAAGAACAAAGAACATACAGCACGTACAGGCCCTTTATCCCTCCTAGCCTGCACTGACACATTTTGTCCTTCCATACTCAAACTGTCTTACAAGATCATATCTCTCTATTCCCTACCTATTCAGGTGCTTCCTAAATGCTGCTATTGTGTCTGCTTCCACAACCTCCTCTGGCAGCGGGTTCCAGGCACTCACCATCCTTTGTGTGAAAAACTTACTCCACTCATCTCCTTTAAAACATGCACCCGTGCACCCCCCCCCCCCCCCTCACCTTGAACCTCTGGTCTCCTCAGAATTGACCTTTCCACCCTGGAAAAAAAAAATTCTTTCCACTTTATCCATGCCATTTACAACCTTGTGGACTTCTATCAGGTTGCCCCTCAACTTCCTGTGTCCCAGTGAAAAGAAACACAGTCTATCCAACCTTTCTTCATAGCTAAAATCCTCCATACCAGGCAACATTTGAGTAAAACTTTTTGTACAGTTGCCAAACTTCAACATCCTTCTGGTAGTGTGTAACCAGAACTGTATGCAATATTCCAAATGTGGCCCAAGTGAAGTTCTATAAAGCTTCAGCATAACTTGCCTATCCTTACACACAATCACCCTTTCAATGAAAACAAGCATGCCATAGGCCTTTTCTTACTACCTTATCTATCTGCGCTGATGTCTTCAGTAATCTTTGGGCCTACACACCCAGATCCCTCTGCATATCAATACTCCAATGAACTCTGCCATTCACTGTATAATTTTGACCTGTACTCGACCTTTCAAAATGCATCACCGCACATATGTCTGGATTAAACTCCATCTGCCATTTTTCTGCCCATACCTTCAACTACTGTTTATCCGGCTGTATCCTCTGATAATCCTCCTCCACCACAACTACAACTCCACCAATCTTTGTATTGTCTACAATCTTTGTATTGTATAGTTTAATTATTGCTAATTAGACTAGCTATGTTTTCCTCCAAATCATTTATATTGACCATGAACTGTAGAGGTCCCAGCACTGATCCCTGTGGAACACCACAACTCAAAACCCTGCATTTCAAAAAACATCCTTCCACTGCTCCCTTTTCTATGATAAAGCCATTTTTGTATCCATTTTACCAGCTCACTTCTGAAGTCCCCCTTCAACTCCCCCTCCCACTCCACCAAGGACATGCAGGTCCTTGGACTCCTCCATCGCCAGACCATAGCAACACGATGCCTGGAGGAAGAGCGCCTCATTTTCCGCCTCGGAACGCTCCAATCACAAGGGATGAACTCAGATTTTTCCAGTTTCCTCATTTCCCCTCCCCCCACCTTGTCTCAGTCCCAACCCTCGAACTCAGCACCACCTTCCTAAGCTGCAATCTTCTTCCTGACCTCTCCGCCCCCACCCCCACTCTGGCCTATCACCCTCACCTTAACCTCCTTCCACCTATCGTATTTCCAACGCCCCTACCCCAAGTCCCTCCTCCCTACCTTTTATCTTAGCCTGCTTGGCACACTTTCCTCATTCCTGAAAAAGGGCTCATGCCCGAAACGTCGATTCTCCTGCTCCTTGGATGCTGCCTGACCTGCTGCGCTTTCCCAGCAACACATTTTCAGCTCTGATCTCCAGCATCTACAGTCCTCACTTTCTCCTTCAAAGTTCTACCCCATCCAAGCCCCTAGTACAAAATGAGTCCAAGTCAATATAGGGGAAGTTAAAATCACGCACCACAACAACCCTGCTGCTCTTACATCTTTCCAAAATCCGTCTATATATTCTTTCTTCTACCTCCCATTGGCTATTGGGAGGCGTGTAGTAGACCTCAAGTGTTGTGATTTCACCTTTCCTATTCCTGAGTTCTACCCATATTTTTTTCATACAGCTGTGAGCTACTCCTTTATCGGGAATGTGATTCCCCTACCCCTTTTATCACACCTGAAACATCTAAATCCTGACACATTCAGCTACCATGCCTGTCCCTCTTTCAGCCAAGTCTCCATAATTGCAATAATGTCATAGTTTCAACTAATCAAAGCTCTAACTCCAAGAATGTTGATCATGGGAATGATTCAGCCATAGCAATGCCATCAAGGGAAATAGTTTAGATTTTATCTTATTGGGGAGGATAATTCCTGCTACTTGTGTGGCACAATTATTATTTGCCATTTTATCAGCCTCCAAGCCTGAATGTTTTGAAGGTCCTGCTGTACACAGATAGACTGTTTTTCTTTCCAAAGAATTGTAAATCATACTGAAAAGCACACATGCACCAGCTTCTCTGATCGCATTTTGGACAGAATGTTATTTTTGAAGCAACTTAAGATGTTTAGACCTTGGTCACTGCACTGAGGAAATCTAACAATGACGTCTTAGGGGTGAGATGGTTGGCTTCTGACAACTACAACCATCTTCCTTTGTGCTCTCATGATTGTAATTAGTTCTCCTCCCCGATTCCCACAAACTTCAATTTTAAGGTTCCTTGCCACCACATTCTGTCAAATACTGCCTTACTGTCAAAGTCAGTTACTCACATGTCACTGTTGAGGTTAAGTGGAAGAATAATTATTTGTGGTTAGTGTCATGTTTATTATTTGGTTGCTGCATCTAAAAGAATATTTTATATAGCCTCGCAGATTTGTAAGGGACATTTAAAAATCATTACTTCTTTGAACTCTATTATTGTTCTCAGTAGATTGTCATGCTCCAGTTGCTCAAATACTGCCATTAATTGGGAAACAATGGTTGCCAACATGATAATTTATTTCAGGTACTGAAATATTTATGTCTTTTTCTATGAAAAATACATTAGCATTTATGTTTTGTACACGATAGAATTATTATGCAAATTTCTATCCATTCAGTAAAGCAGTTTAAAGATAGAAAACAAGTCTGAAATGCTATGCAATCCTTTTGATGGCTTGTAGAACACAGGAAACAATTATCATAGACAGTAAAAGCTATTGTTCAGACTTGACTGAGCAAACCTGTTCAGAGCACAACTGGTAAGAGATGTATTCAACTTCGAATGAGCAGCAATTAAAGAAAAAAAACCATATTTGTTAGCCATGGGTTATCTTTTTAATTTTGTGTTCATAGTGAATTGTCTCCTTGAGGTATTTCATGAAGTCCAGTCCGATGCAGCATATTCTGGTATTGGTACAAACGTAGGGTAGTAAAATATTTATTGATAAAAGCAAAATATTGTGGATACTGAAGATCTGAAACAGCTTTAAAGTTCAGGAGAAATTCAGGAGGTCTGGCAGCATTAGTGAAAGGAGAAACTGAAGTAATGCTCTTCAGAAAGTGTTCTCTGGAACTGATTGAGGCCACCTGGCTTAGAGGGAACATTGCTACAGATGACAATACATCAGTTGATATAGCAGACAGTCGAAGCAAGTTTAGTGATTCCACAAACAACTACTAGCAGTGTACTGATATTGGTTGTGCACTCACTAAAGTCTAAAAAGTTTGGAAATGCTCTTCATTTTCATATTTTTGGTATTAAAAATATATAGCATGACAATAATAGGGATATGATGACTTTATCCTGCAATAACAACATCAACATTAATTTAGGAGCTGCAGTGATGGAATTTTATCACTAGAACCCACAGGAGAATTTCAGAAAATCAGAGTTTAAATCACTAAACGAATTTCTATCTATAAATAATGTGTATGTCAAATACCGATCTGCTATAATATGCATATACCTCTGACCAAAAAAAACAAAGAAATTAACTAACTCAACTAAAAAACAAAATAATCATCTAAATTAATGAAAGTATAACAAAGTTCTGTTTTGATTTGAGACTTTCTCACAATAATGCTGCATTACTAAATTATAGGAACAAGTTTCAAAGTAAAGCATAGACAACACTGTGGAATACAATTTGATTTCAGCTTTCTTTTTTTGCATGCCAATCTTGAAGAAATAAATTTTTGCCATTATTAGGCTACCAGTACAATTATTTTTAGGTCCTAAGTTGCTGTGGATTAATAAATGAAGGAACATTTTAATCATTGTTAATTTTAACAGGAGCAGGACTATGATAATTCTGATTATCATTGGTGAGAGTCACAGTCGTGTGATTTAAAATTCCAGGAAAAAATGGAGTGGCATAATTAATAATTTATTCTTCCCTTTGCACTATTCATGAGTCCCTATGATATTAATATTCTATGACAATAGCAACATTCCCCAGAAATGTTTGTTCATTGGGCCATAATTTGCTTTGATAGGGCATATAATAATATCTTCTATTAGGCCTGGCCAAAAACATCTAGGTTTCTGATTATGTTAAGGTAAGTTCAGACTGATCATTTTGCATTGAGAGAAACAGGGTATCTGGTACATAAGTGAACAGACCAAGTCGATATGTTGTTCTTTAACTGGTGACACTGAAGAATTATGAAAACAGTAGCGCAAAAGGCTAAGAAGGAAGAGTAAATTCAAGTGAATGAATTTAGTACCAAATAAGATCTAGAAAATGAAAAGTTGGAAAACAAGTGTGGATCAAGAGATAGAAAAGTAAAATGAAAAACAAAATCAATTTAGAATTTCACAACTTTAACATGCCTAAAGCAAACTAAAAAAAAGACTTGGAACTACTATTTTCAGTAAAGGTGAGGTTGATTGACAATACTTACCAGATCACATCATTAACAGGACAGTGCTGAAAGGGACAAGTCTAAACTTTCTGTGCTGTGTATTTAACAACTGCACAAATACTGCAACTTCATAATTGTTGTTATTAAGGCCTACCTGTTTAAGAAGCTAATAGTGAAGTGGTGCAACCCCCAACAACATTTGGACATTTGAGAGGGAAGATGTGCACTAATAATAATGGTAAGTGACATTTATCTTGACAGCAAATGCTTACTCATTATTTCTGACCACTGGGGTCAGAACCTTTTGGATTCTCCTTAATTCTATTTGCCAAAGCCAGACAGAAGGATTGCATTTTGTTGATACAGACTTTGTTTAAATAACGATGTCTCACAGTGAAAAACATTGCTAACCCTCCAAACAAATGCAAAAATTACAATGCTCAATTTCCTAATATGCTACATGTTGACAGATTAAAACTCAAGAGAATAATCAGAAATAAAATGACCCATGTTTGCTTGGTTGCAAAATTTGTAAGAGTTTTGGAGGAAAGTTCACACAGTTTTACTTATTTAACAAAGTAATTCTTGCTATTATATGGTAACTTTAGACAACAGGGTAAATACTATATTGGTATTGGTTAATAGTTGACATGGAGAAAGTGAGGTCTGCAAATGCTGGAGATCAGAGCTGAAAATGTGTTTCAGGAACAGCACAGCAGGTCAGACAGCATCCAGGGAACAGGAGAATCGACGTTTCGGGCGTAAGCCCTTCTTCAGGAATGAGGAAAGTGTGTCCAGCAGGCTAAGATAAAAGGTAGGGAGGAGGGACTTGGGGGAGGGGCATTGGAAATGCCATAGGTGGAAAGAGGTCAAGGTGAGGGTGATAGGTCAGAGTGGGGTGGGGTCGGAGAGGTCAGGAAGAAGATTGCAGGTTAGGAAGGCGATGCTGAGTTTGAGGGATTCGACTGAGACAAGATGGGGGGAGGGGTAATGAGGAAACTGGTGAAATCCGAATTCATCCCTTGTGATTGGAGGGTTCCTAGGCGGAAGATGAGGCGCTCTTCCTCCAACCGTCGTGTTGTTGTGGTTTGGTGATGGAGGAGTCCAAAGACCTGCATATCCTTGGTGGAGTGGGAGGGGGAGGGGGAGTTGAAGTGTTGAGCCACAGGATAGTTGGGTTGGTTGGTCCAGGTGTCCCAGAGGTGTTCTCTGAAACGCTCCGCAAGTTGGCGGCCTGTCTCCCCAATATAGAGGAGGCCACATCGGGTGCAGCGGATGCAATAGATGATGTGGGTGGAGGTGCAGGTGAATTTGTGGCGGATATGGAAGTTTCCTTTTGGGCCTTGGAGGGAAGTGAGGGGGGAGGTGTGGGCGCAAGTCTTGCACCTCCTGCGGTTGCAGGGGAAGGTGCCGGGAGTGGAGGTTGGTTTGGTGGGGGTGTGGATCTGACAAGGGAGTCACGGAGGGAGTGGACTTTACGGAACGCTGATGGGGAAGGGAGGGAAATATATCCTTGGTGGTGGGGTCCGTTTGGGGACCAGTTCCAAAGACGTACAACCCAGATGGCCTCCTTCTTCAAGGACCGCAATTTCCCCCCGACGTGGTCGACGGTGCCCTCCACCGCATCTCTTCCACTTCCCGCTCCTCCGCCCTTGGGCCCCCCCCCCCCCCAACTGCCACCAGGACAGAACCCCACTGGTCCTCACCTACCACCCCACCAATCTCCATGTACAGCGTATCATCCGCCGTCATTTCCGCCACCTCCAAACGGACCCCACCACCAAGGATATATTTCCCTCCCCTCCTATCAGCGTTGCGTAAAGACCACTCCCTCAGTGACTCCCTCGTCAGATCCACACCCCCCACCAAACCAACCTCCACTCCCGGTACCTTCCCCTGTAACCGCAGGAGGTGCAAGACTTGCGCCCACACCTCCCCCCTCACTTCCCTCCAAGGCCCAAAAGGAAACTTCCATATCCGCCACAAATTCACCTGCACCTCCACACACATCATCTATTGCATCCGCTGCACCCGATGTGGCCTCCTCTATATTGGGGAGACAGGCTGCCAACTTGCGGAGCGTTTCAGAGAACACCTCTGGGACACCCGGACTAACCAACCCAACCACCCTGTGGCTCAACACTTCAACTCCCCCTCCCCCTCCCACTCCACCAAGGATATGCAGGTCTTTGGACTCCTCCATCGCCAAACCACAACAACACGACGGTTGGAGGAAGAGCGCCTCATCTTCCGCCTAGGAACCCTCCAACCACAAGGGATGAACTCGGATTTCACCAGTTTCCTCATTACCCCTCCCCCCACCTTGTCTCAGTCAAATCCCTCAAACTCAGCACCGCCTTCCTAACCTGCAATCTTCTTCCTGACCTCTCCGCCCCCACCCCACTCTGACCTATCACCCTCACCTTGACCTCTTTCCACCTATGGCATTTCCAACGCCCCTCCCCCAAGTCCCTTCTCCCTACCTTTTATCTTAGCCTGCTGGACACACTTTCCTCATTCCTGAAGAAGGGCTTATGCCCGAATCGTCGATTCTCCTGTTCCCTGGATGCTGTCTGACCTGCTGCGCTGTTCCAGCAACACATCTTCAGCTCTAATAGTTGACATGGCCCTAGTTTAGTCAAGAATTTTATTCCGATGTGCAAAGTCTGAGCTTCTTGTGCCAATTTCAGTCGGGGATGGGTGTGAAAATCCTAGGTCAGCGCTTTTCATTCTTCGTAAAACTAAAGACTGGAAAAGACTATCAGCCCAAGCATCAGATCCTTTTTTGTTATGCAATTGCTGCTCACCACAGGATGGAGAGCCTGCTAAAGCCCTAAGTTGCTGCTTTCGGGGAAGCACTACAACATTAAATACCAATTTGTCACTTAACTGGCCAGAGGCATACTTACCCTCGGATCAATCAAGCACCCCATGGGACAGAAACCTTTTCATTAGCTGCTGAGCTAGCAGAAATTGGCAGCTTTTAACTGCTCAGCACCATAACCAGAAAGGTGCTGCATTGCTGGCCATGTACTCATCCAAGGCCTAGGATATATTTTTCTGAACAATCTGTTCAGAGATGTTGCTCAGAGAAGGTTCATGAGAATGGTCCCAGGAATGAAAAGCTTAGCATATGAGGAATATTTGAGGACTCTGGGTCTATACGCAATGGAATTTAGAAGAGTGAGGGGGAAACTAATTGAAACTCTCACAGTATGAATGGCCTGGACAGAGGAGATGTTGAGAAGATGTTGACATTGGTAGGAGAGACTAGGACTCAAGGGCACAGCCTTAGAGTAAAGGGAACCCTTTAGAACAGAGATAAGGAGAAACTTCTTCAGCCAGAGACTGGTGAATCTATGGAATTCATTGCCACAGAAGGCTGTGGAGGCCAGGTCATTGAGTTAAGACTGAGATAGCTAGATTCTTGAGTATCAAGGGGATCAAGGCTTATGGGGTGAAAGTGGAAGAATGGGGTTGAGAAACGTATCGGCCATGATTGAATGGTGGTGCAGACTTAATGGGTTAAATGGCCTAATTTCTGCTCCTATGTTTTATGGTCTTATGGCTCTGAAAATTTTTAAATTGTTAACTAATATTTGAGTCCATGTCATTGATGTATGGCACAAAAGACCAAGTACTGGGCCTTGCATTAGAAGTACTCAAAAACACACAGATCTGCCATTACCCTTCAATCCATTCCTCTGAGTTAAATTCTATCATCAGATTTCCCCTTTTCATCTGACCATCCGTACACTGTGGCCAGATACACCACAAGAGTAGAGAATTCATTAACACAGAAACAGGCTAACCTGCTACTGTGATGTGCTCCACAGTTGTCTTCTCCTGACTGAAAGCAAAACCTATCCAGCAGTTTGTGCTCCAGGTAGGTAGTCCATAGAAAAGCAAACATGCTGTAGGAGAGTGTCAAAATCATTCTGACATAAATCCCTTCTTCCCCTAAATCCTGTTTCACCCATTTATGAGACCCACCTTCTATTAGGGCAGGGGGAATCTGTTCTGTGAGATAAGTAACCATATCATAATGTTGAACAAAAAGCCAATTACTGACGAACACCTTACTGAAGTCCACATAGATCACATCTACCACTCGGCCATCATTAATCCTCTTTGTTACTTCTTCAAAAAAACTCAATTAAGTTTGAGAGACATGATTTCCTATGCACAAAGCCATGTTGACTATCCCGAATCAGTCCTTGCCTTTCCAAATAAATGTACATCCTGTTCCTCAGGATTCTCTCCAACAACCTGCCCACCACCGATGTCAGGCTCACTAGTCTATAGTTCCCTGGCTTGTCCTTACCACCCTTCTTAAACAGTGGTACCACGTTAGCCAACCCCCAGTCTTCCGGCACCTCACCTGCAACTATTGATGATACAAATATCTCAGTAAGAGGCCCAGAAATCAATTCTCTAGCTTCCCACAGAGTTCTGGGTACACCTGATCAGGTCCTGGGGATTTATCCACCTTTATGCATTTCAAGACATCCAGCACCTCTTCCTCTGTAATATGGACATTTTGCAAGATGTCACCATCTATTTCCCTACATTCTATATCTTCCACATCCTTTTTCACAGTAAATATTGAGGCAAAATACTTGTTTAGTATCTCCCCCATTTTCTGCGGCTCCACACAAAGGCCGCTTTGCTGATCTTTGAGGGGCCCTATTCTTTCCCTAGTTACCCTTTTGTCCTTAATGTATTTGTAAAAACCTTTTGGATTATCCTTAATTCTATTTGCCAAAGCTATCTCATGTCACCTTTTTGTCCTCCTGATTTCCCTCTTAAGTATACTCCTACTTCCTTCTTCTAAGGATTCACTCGATCTATCCTGTTTATACCTTACATATGCTTCCTTCTTTTTCTTAACCAAACCCTCAATTTCTTTACTCATCCAGCATTCCCGATACCTACCAGCCTTTCCTTTCACCCAAGCAGGAATATACTTCGTCTGGACCCGTGTTATCACATTTCTGAAGGCTTCCCATTTTACAGCCGTCCCTTTACCTGCAAACATCTGCCCCCAATCAGCTTTCAAAAGTTCTTGCCTAATACCGTCAAAATTGGCCTTTCTCCAATTTAGAATTTCAACTTTTAGATCTGGTCTATCCTTTTCCATCACTATTTTAAATCTAATAGAATTATGGTCGCTGGCCCCAAAGTGCTCCCCAATGACACCTCAGTCACCTGCCCTGCCTTATTTCCCAAGAGTAAGTCAAGTTTTGCACCTTCTCTAGTAGGTACATCCACATACTGAATCAGAAAATTTTCGTGTACACACTGAACAAATTCCTCTCCATCCAAACCCTTAACGCTATTGTAGTCACAGTCTATATGGACTTCAGTAAGGCATTCGACAAGGTTCCCCATGGGAGACTGATTAGCAAGGTTAGATCTCATGGAATACAGGGAGAACTAGCCATTTGGATACAGAACTGGTGCAAAGGTAGAAGATAGAGGGTGGTGGTGGAGGGTTGTTTTCAGACTGGAGGCCTGTGACCAGTGGAGTGCCACAAGGATCGGTGCTGGGTCCTCTACTTTTTGTCATTTATGTAAATGATTTGGATGTGAGCATAAGAGGTATAGTTAGTAAATTTGCAGAAGACACCAAAATTGGAGGTGTAGTGGACTCCGAAGAAGGTTACCTCAGGTTACAACAGGATCTTGACCAGATGGGCCAATGGGCTGAGAAGTGGCAGATGGAGTTTAATTCAGATAAATGCAAGGTGCTGCATTTTGGGAAAGCAAATCTTAGCAGGACTTATACACTTAATGGTAAGGTCCTAGGGAGTGTTGCTGAACAAAGAGATCTTGGAGTGCAGGTTCATAGCTCCTTGAAAGTGGAGTTATAGATAGATAGTGAAGAAGGCGTTTGGCATGCTTTCTTTTATTGGTCAGAGTATTGAGTACAGGAGTTGGGAGGTCATGTTGCGACTGTACAGGACATTGGTTAGACCATTGTCGGAATATTGCGTGCAATTCTGGTCTCATTCCTATAAGAAAGACGTTGTGAAACTTGAAAGGGTTCAGAAAAGATTTACAAGAATGTTGCCACGGTTGGAGGATTTGAGCTACAGGGAGAGGCTGATCAGGCTTGGGGCTGTTTTCCTGGAGGTTGGAGGCTGAGGGGTGACCATATAGAGGTTTACAAAATTGAGGGGCATGGATAGGGTAAATAGACAGTCTTTTCCTTGGGGTGGGGAGTCCAGAATGAAAGGGCATAGTTTAGGGTGAGAGGGGCAAGATATAAAAGACACTTGAGGGGCAACGTTTTCACACAGAGGGTGGTACGGGTATGGATTGAGCTGCCAGAGGAAGTGGTGGAGGCTGGTACAATTGCAACATTTAACAGGCATTTGAATGGGTATATGAATAGGAAGGGTTTGGAGGGTTATGGCAGGTGGGACTAGATTGGGTTGGAATATCTGGTCGGCATGGACGGGTTGGACCAAAGGGTCTGTTTCCATGCTGTACCTCTCTATGTACTGTCAATTTAGGAATGCACTTTAGACTGAAGGTGCCACATTATAATTGTATTTGAACTTATTATTTGGTTATCAAGTTACTCAGTAGCTGATTTTATGACTAGTTGGTAGTTTTCTTTAGCAAGAAATATACAGAAAACCTGCATTCTAAATTGTCAAATGTAATATTCAAAGCACATCACATAAGACCATAAGACATAGGAGCCTCAGAAATTAGGCCATAAAGGCCCATCAAGTCTGCTCTGTTATTCAATCATGACTGATGAGCTTCTCAACCCCATTCTCCTGCTTTCTCCCCAAAACCCTTGATCTCCTTGACAATCAAGAATCTATCTATCTCAGTCGTAAATATACTCAATGACCTGGCCTCCACAGATTTCTGTGGCAATGAATTCCATAGATTCACCATTCTCTGGCTGAATATGTTTCTCCTTATCTTCGTTCTAAAGTGTGTTTCCTTTACTCTAAGGCTGTGCCCTTCAGTCCTAGTGCCTCCTGTCAATAGAAACGTTTTGCCACATCCCTCTGTCCAAGTCATTCAGTTTTCTGTAAGGTTCAATTAGATCCACCCTCTTCCTGCTAAACTCATGAACATCCTCTGGACTCCCTGCTCCACAGTCAATTCATCCTTCCTGAGGTATGGGGACCAAAATTGCTTACAATACTCTAAATGCGGTCTGACCAGAGCTTTATAAAGCCTCAGATGTACATCCCTGGTTTTATAGGTAAAAACAAGGACTGTAGATGCTGGAAACCAGACTCTAGATTAGAGTGGTGCTGGAAAAGCACAGCAGGTCAGGCAGCATCCGAGGAGCAGGAAAATTGACGTTTTGGGCAAAAATGCCCGAAATGTCGATTTTCCTGCTCCTCGGATGCTGCCTGACCTGCTGTGCATTTCCAGCACCACTCTAATCCAGATCCCTGGTTTTATATTCTAGTCTTCTCAAAATAAATGCTCACACTGCAATTGCCTTCCTCCCAACAGACTCAACCTACAAGCTTACCTTAAGAGAATCCTGGACTAGGGCTCCCAAGTCCATTTGCATTTCAGATTTCTGAATTTTCTCCCCATTTAGAAAATAATCTATGCCTCTATTCTTCCTACCAAAGTGCATGACCTCAAGTTGTATTCTATCTGCCACTTCTTTACTCACCTGTCTAAATCCTTCTGCAGCCTCCCTGAATACTCAATACCATCTATCTTTGTATCATCTGCAAACTTAGCCAGAATGCCCTCAGTTTCTTCATTCTAGATCATTAATGTATTAAGTGAGATGTCATGGTCCCAACAGTAACCCTTGTGGAACACCAGTAGTCACTGGCTGCTGACCCGAGAAGAATCTTTTTATCCTCACTGTCTACTTTTTGCCAGACAGCCAATCTTCTATCCATACCAGTACCTTTTCTCTAACACCATGGCCCTCATCTTACT
Source organism: Chiloscyllium plagiosum (assembly GCF_037043375.1). Taxonomy (NCBI): domain Eukaryota; kingdom Metazoa; phylum Chordata; class Chondrichthyes; order Orectolobiformes; family Hemiscylliidae; genus Chiloscyllium; species Chiloscyllium plagiosum. The sequence continues at coordinate 81,363,864 of NW_028270142.1, read as the reverse complement.
TAGCAGCCTTCGGTGTGGCACCTTACCAAAGGCCTTCTGGAAGTCCAGGTATATAATGTTCATTGGCTCTCCTTCGTCTAATCTGCTCATTACCTCCTCAATGAATTCTAACAGTTTGGTAGGCACAACCTCCCCTTGATGAAATCTTGCTGACTTTGTCCTATTTTACCATGCACTTCTAAATATTCATAAATATCCATCCTTCATAATGGACTCCAAGATCTTACCAACAACTGAGGTCAGGCTAGTCTGCCTGCAATTTCCCATTTTTTGCCTTACTCCCTTCTTAAACAGGGGTTTACATTAGGGATTTTCCAGTCCTCGGTGACCCTCCCTGACTCCAGTGATTCCTGAAAGATCACCACTAATGCCTCTACTTTCTCTTTAGCTATCTCCTTCAGAACTCTGCGGTGTGGTCCATCTGGTCCAGGTGATTTATCAACCTTCAGACCTTTCAGTTTTTCTAGCACCTTCTCCTTGGTGATGGCTACCATACTCACCCTTGCCCCCCTGACTCTCTTGAATTTTTGGGATGTTACTTGTGTTTTCCACCATGAAAACTGACACAAAGTACTCATTCAGTTACTTGGCCATTTCTTTGTTCCCATTACTTCTCCCGTGTAATTTTCCAGCGGTCCAATGTCCACTTTTGCCTTTTATATATTTTTAAAAATTCTTGCAATCTTGTTTTATATTACCAGCTAGCTTACCTTTTTTTAAATCTCCTCCCTCCTCATTTCTTTTTTTCATTGTCCTCTATTGGTCTTTATAGGCTTCCCAATCCTCTGGTTTCCTAGTTGAAACTTTATTGCTGGAACAGCACAGCAGGTCAGGCAGCATCCAGGGAACAGGAGATTCGATGTTTCGGGCACAGGCCCTTCTTCAGGAATGAGCAGAGAGTGTTCAGCAGGAGAAGATAAAAGGTAGGGAGGAGGGACTTGGAGGAGGGGAGTTGGAAATGTGATAGGTGGAAAGAGGTCAAGGTGAGGGTGATAGGTCGGAGTAGGGTGGAGGCGGAGAGGTCAAGAAGAAGACTGCAGGTCAGGAAGGCGGTGCCGGGCTGGAAGGATCCGGCTGAGACAAGGTGGGGGGAGGGGGGATGAAGAAGCTGGTGAAGTCCAAGTTCATCCCCTGCGGTTGGAGGGTTCCCAGTCGGAAGATATCTTCCGACTGGGAACCCTCCAACCGCAGGGGATGAACTTGGACTTCACCAGCTTCTTCATCCCCCCTCCCCCCACCTTGTCTCAGCCGGATCCTTCCAGCCCGGCACCGCCTTCCTGACCTGCAGTCTTCTTCTTGACCTCTCCGCCTCCACCCTACTCCGACCTATCACCCTCACCTTGACCTCTTTCCACCTATCACATTTCCAACTCCCCTCCTCCAAGTCCCTCCTCCCTACCTTTTATCTTCTCCTGCTGAACACTCTCTGCTCATTCCTGAAGAAGGGCCTGTGCCCGAAACGTCGAATCTCCTGTTCCCTGGATGCTGCCTGACCTGCTGTGCTGTTCCAGCAATAAAGTTTCAACTTTGATCTCCAGCATCTGCAGACCTCACTTTCTCCTCTGGTTTCCTAGTGCCATTCGCTGCATTACAAGCTTTCTCTTTTTGCTTTTATGCTGTCCCTGACTTTCCACATTCCTGATGAAAGGTTTATGCGTGAAACGTCAACTCTCCAGTTCCTCAGATGCTGCCTGACCAGCTGTGCTTTTCCAGCACCACACTTTTGTGCTCTGTCTCTCCAGCAACTGCAGTCCTTACCTTTTCCTTCCCTTGTCAGCCATGGTTACCTCATCTTCCCTTTAGTATGCTTCTTTTTCCTAGGGATGAATCTGTGCTCTGTCTTCCAAATTACTCCCAGAAATTCCTCCCATTACTGTTCCACCTTCTTTCCTGCTAGGTTCTTCTCCCAGTCAATTCTAGTCAGCTCCTCCCTAATGCCTCTGTAGTTGCCTTTAATCAACCGTAATACTGTTACCGCTGATTCCACCTTCTTCCTCTCAAATTGCCGAGTAAATTCCAAACTACTTTGATCATTGCCTTCTAAGGGCTCCTTCACCTTAAGCTCCATTATCCAATGCATTGGATCCATTGCACATCACTAAATCCAGAATTACAAGTTCACTAGTGGGCTCTACCACAAGCTGCTCCAAAAAGCCATCTCACAGACATTCCACAAATTCCTTTTCTTGTGATCCACTACCAACCTGATTTTCCAAGCCCATCTGCATAGAGAAAGAGCAGGCACAGATCAACTGCCAGAGGTCTTCTTGGACATCTTCAAACTCTCCCTGCAGGAGGCGACTGTCCCTGCCTGTTTCAAGAGGGCCAACATTATCCCTGTGCCTAAGAAGGCTCAAAGCTGAAAATGTGTTGCTGGAAAAGCGCAGCAGGTCAGGCAGCATCCAAGGAACAGGAGAATCGCCGTTTCGGGCATAAGCCCTTCTTCAGGAGGCTAAGAAGGCTCAGGTAGCATTTTTCAATGACTACCGTCCAGTGGCCCCAACTTCGGTGGTCATGAAGTGCTTTGAAAGGCTGGTCATGGTATAAATCTACTTCAACCTCCCCACTACTCATGACCCACTCCAATTTGCCTATCGAACCAACAGATGCCACACCAGATGCCATATCACTTGTCCTTCACTCCTCCCTAGAACATCTTGACACCAAGAACAGCTACGTAAGAACCCTACTCATTGACTACAGTTCAGCCTTCAACACTATTATCCCCTTGAGACTGATTACTAAACTTAGTGATCTCAGACTCAGCCCCGCTCTCTGCAACTGGATCCTCAGTTTCCTGACCCACACGTCACAATCAGTGAAGATTGAGGACAATATTTCAGCCTCACGAACACTCAACACTGGAGCCCCTCAGGGATGTGTACTCAGCCCCCTACTGTACTAACTGTATACCCATGACTGCATCGCCAAATACCAGACTACTGCCATTTACAAGTTCTCTGATGACACCACCATAATCGGTCTAACCTCAAATGGCGATGAAACGGACTACCGATGGGAGGTGGAAGACCTGGAAAAAATGGTGCACTGAGAACAACCTAGCTCTCAATGCCGGCAAAACCAAGGAACTCATTATTGACTTTTGACGGGATGTTACTCATGCTTCCCCTACACATTAACAGCACAGAGGTGGAACGAGTGGAGAGTGTCAAGCTCCTCGGAGTGGTCTTCTACAACAAGCTTTCTTGGACTCTTCATGTGGACGCACTGGCTACAAAGGCCCAACAACATCTCTTCTTCCTCGGACAGCTGAGAAAATCTGGCATGATGTCAAATACCCTTGCCAACTTTTATAGGTGCGCCACTGAGAGCATTCTGTCTGGATGTATCACTACCTGGTATGGCAACTGTACCATTCAAGATTGGAGATGGTTACAGAGATTGGTGAACTCAGCCAGGACACTCACAAAGGCCAACCTCCCATCTATAGAATCCATCTACCAGGTCTGCTGTCAAGGAAAGGCCACCAGCATTCTCAAAGATCCATCCCACCCTGGCAATGTTTTTCTACAACTTCTACCATCGGGGAGAAGGTACAGAAGCCTGAACACATGCACCAGCCGGTTTCATAACAGTTTCTACCTTACTGTTGTTAGAATACTGAATGGACTCATAAACTCTTAACATTCGACCTGTACCTGTGTTTTTGTTTTTGCCACTGTTTACCTATTATTTACTTAACTATGTGATCCGCCTGTATTGCTCACAAGACAAAGTCTTCACTGTGCCTTGGTACACGTGACAATAAATTCAATTCAATTCAAATCTTTCATGATCACTGTAACTTTGTCTTTCTTAAAAGCCTTTTCTATGTACTGGTGTATCTTGTGCCCCAAATCCTGATTACTGTTTGGAAACCTCTACATAACTATTATGGTTTTTTTAACCTTTGCGGTTCCTCAACACTACCCACACAGATTCTACATCATCTGACCCTATTTCATTCCTTGCTATTGATTTAATTTCATTTCTTACTAATAAGGCAACCCCACCTGCTCTGCCCACCTGCCGGTCTTTTCGATAAGATGTATACCCTTGGATATTTAGCTACAGTCCTGATCCCCTTGCAGCCATTTCTCTGTGATGCCCACCACCTCATCCCTGCCAATTTCAATCTGTGCGAGAACTCATTTACCTTATTTTGCATACTGAATGCATTAACATACAACACCTTAGCAGGGATGACAGTGGAGGAACAACGGCAGATATTTCTGTGTATAATGCAGGATCAGTTCATTCCAAAAAGGAAGAAAGATCCTCGGAGGAGGCATGGTGGCCGTGGTTGACGAGGGAAGTTAAGGAACATATAAAGTTAAAAGAGAAAAAGTATAACATAGCAAAGATAAGTGGGAAAATGGAGGACTAGGAAGCTTTTAAAGAACAACAGAGGATTACTAAGAAGGAAATAGGCAGAGAAAAAATGAGGTACGAAGGTAAACTGGCCAAAAATATAAAGGAGGATAGTAAAAGCTTTTTTAAGTATGTGAAAGGCAAAAAAATGGGTAAGACCAAAATTGGGCCATTGAAGAAAGAAACAGGGGAATATATTACAGGGAACAAAGAAATGGCAGAAGAATTGAATTGGTACTTCAGATCTGTGTTCACTGGGGAAGACATAAGCAATCTCCCTGAGGTAACAGTGGCTAAAGGACCTGAACTTAAGGGAATTTATATTTGCCAGGAATTGGTGTTGGAGAGACTGTTAGATCTGAAGGTTGATAAGCCCCCGGGGCCTGATGGTCTACATCCCAGGGTACTGAAGGAGTGGCTCGAGAAATCATGGATGTGTTGGTGATTATTTTCCAGAGTTCGATAGATTCGGGATCAGTTCCTGCGGATTGGAGGGTGGCTAATGTTGTACCACTTTTTAAGAAAGGTGGGAGAGAGAAAGCAGGAAATTATAGACCAATTAATCTGACCTCAGTGGTGGGAAAGATGCTAGATGAAATTACGACACATCTGGATAGTAGTAACAGGATAGGTCAGAGTCAGCATGGATTTATGAAGGGGAAATCATGCTTGACTAATCTTCTGGAATTTTTTGAGGATGTAACTCTGAAGATAGATTAGGGAGATCCAGTAGATGTAGTGTACCTGGACTTTCAGAAAGCTTTTGATAAAGTCCCACATAGGAGGTTAGTGAGCGAAATTAGGGCGCATGTTATTGGGGGCAATGTACTAACTTGGATTGAAAGTTGGTTGGCTGATAGGAAACAAAGAGTAGTGATAAACTGCTCCATTTCAGAATAGCAGGCAGTGACCAGTGGGATACCGCAGGGATCAGTGCTGGGACTGCAGCTTTTTACAATATATGTTCATGATATAGAAGATGGGGTATTAGTCATAACATTAGCAAATTTGCTGATGATACTAAGCTGGGTGAAATGTGAGGAGGATGTTTGGAGACTACAGGGTGACCTGGACAGGTTAGGTGAGTGGACAGGTGCATGGCAGATGCAGTTTAATGTGGATAAATGTATGGTTATCCACTTTGGTGGCAAGAACAGGAAGGCAGATTAATGGAATCAATTTAGGGAAAGGGGCAGTACAAAGAGATCTGGGTGTTCTTGTATACCAGTCAATGAAGGTAAGCATGCAGGTATAACAGGTAGTGAAGAAGGCCAATAGCATGCTGGCCTTCATAACAAGAGGGATTGAGTATAGAAGCAAAGAGGTTCTTATGCAGCTGTACAGGGCCCTGGTGAGACCACACCTGGAGTACTGTGTGCAGTTCTGGTCTCTAAATTTGAGGAAAGACATTCTGGCTATTGAGGGAGTGCAGCATAGATTCACTAGATCAATTCCTGGAATGGCGGGACTACTTTACGCTGAAAGACTGGAGCAAATGGGCTTGTATACCCTTACGTTTAGAAGACTGAGAGGGGATCTGATTGACACATATAAGATTATTAAAGGATTGGATACTCTGGAGGCAGGAAACATGTTTCCGCTGATGGGTGAGTGCCGAACCAGAGGACACAGCTTAAAAATACGGGGTAGACCATTAAGGACAGAAATGAGGAGAAACTTCTTCACCCAGAGAGTGGTGGCTGTGTGGAATGCTCTGCCCCAGAAGGCAGTGGAGGCCCAGTCTCTGGATTCATTTAAGAAAGAGTTGGATAGAGCTCTCAAGGATAGTGGAGTCAAGGGTTATGGAGATAAGGCAGGGACAGGATACTGATTAAGGATGATCAGCCATGATCATATTGAATGGTGGTGCAGGCTCAAAGGGCAGAATGGCCTACTCCTGCACCTATTGTCTATTGTCTCCAGGCCTGTATTGACTGTCCCTCTTCTCATTGTCATTCATTTATTCAATATGCTTGAAGCTTGATTCCTAATTCTTTACAAATACTCTGTCCTACTTTGTGTGCTGGAGACTTTAATAACCTCTCCTGCATTCTCTTTCCTTTCATTTTTTTCATATTTTCCCATGCAGTTGAATCCACCTCCACAGATGTTAACATACTACTTAGCTTCCCATTGTCTATTATGCTTCTTGGAGTTTTACCCTTTCCTCCCTTCCCCTTCCCCTTCCCCCCGCCAACAACTTTCTAGTTTAAAGTGCTGTTAACCACCCTATTTACCCTTTTGGGTTCCCAATTATCAAATGGGATACTAGTAAAAGATCAGGAGGTAACTTGGAGAAAAAAACATAAATAGTCAAATCCAGGATTTTTGAGGGCTTTCTCTAATTTTCAATGGTGTAAATAATCAAAAGAATCCCCATAAAGATTCTGCCCCTTTGTGTTCAAATATTTATAACTTCTTGGGAACACATATTTTATCAAAAGTATGAAGTTTATTGGCAAATTAGGACAGGAAACAGATTAGGCTCAAACCAAAATTCCTTACAATATGTGAGAATTAACATGGTGGAAGTATGAGTAAGAGATTATGACTAAATCCAACACATCAGTGGAATCTTAGCATTCTATTGTATTATGAAAACATGTGCTTGATGGTCGGTTTTGTATCTTGTATCCCTGGATATCTATTGACCTGGATCATTTTACATCATGAAATCACCTCAACAAGTAAACTAATAAAAGCTGTGAATTTAATATAACAAAGTATTTCAATCACACAGAGACCAGGAATAGAGAAGAGGGTGGCATAGTGGTAATGTCACTGGACTGGTCGTCCAAAAATCCATGTTAGTTCTCTGGAGACATGTGTTCAAATCACACCATGACATTACATTCAACATAGAAATCTGTGTTTAATCATTGGCAACAGTGAAAACACATTTAATTCACTAAGTCTCCATTAGGGAAGGAAATGTCTGATACTAAACTAACTTTATCTGGCTCACATATAACTCCAAATCTCTCAGTCTTGAGTTTGATTCTTGACTGTTTTCTGAAATGGTCCAACAAGCCACTCAATTGAAGTGCAATTTTGGATAGATTTGCCTTGCCTGCAATCCCATAATAGAATAAGAAAACAAAAAGGCAAGCATGTGGTCCTCAAATCCTAATTTACAAACTTTCAGATTGCATATTAATTACTTAAGATCCAGTGGCCAAAATGTATTTGTAATATGTTTGCTTCCAGGAGCAAATATATTCTTGCTAACTTGATTGTACTCTGCCTTAGAGGCAGTTTACAATTAGATCCCATTAGTCAGAGCCTGGATGAATATATGGATATGAGTGTGTGTGAAAAAACAATATTTTACATACACCATTTTAAATATAATAAAACTAAGCTCTTCCATTGATAAAAAGAAAATTTGTCCAGTTGTTCTTTTATGACCACAGCTGGTTAATAGTTAGGGTTCAGTATTCATTGAATTGGCAATTCTATCCTTTCCACAAACAAAAATCTGGCAAAGAAAGAGAGGACAAAGAGTGAAGCCATTCATTGCTCATCTCATTGAGACACTGCCCATTTTAACAGAAGATTGACATAAAAATCAACAACGAACTGTTATGATATGTGCTGCCACATTACCTCTCCCTTTTTTTTCCTGGAAAGTAGACTGTAATGTAACACAGATCAAACCATCAATTGATTTGCTTATGTAAACCACAAAATTTGAACAGTCTACAGTTTTCAAAGTGATTAATTCAATTTTTCCTGTTCTGCTATGGAACATAATAAGGCTGCAGTACACTAAATCTTGTGTAAGCTTAATTTGCCAGATAAACGTTTCAAACACAGAATTTTAAACTAAAACAACCTCCTTCCACTAAACACACAATCCCTGTAGTACAATAGTTACTATACCTCAAAAGCAATTAATTGGCTATGAAACATGTTGGGACATCCTGGTGTTGTAAATGTGAATATAACTTTTAAATTTCTTTACAAAATTCATACCCAGTGCCTGAGAAAGAAATCCCATTTTGCTGAACCTATAGTTGAGGAATCTACTTACTGAGTTGTCAATCAAAGTTGTAGGGTTTGTGAACCCTTTGATCTTTGAGTTCAGGGCTTTCACATGTTAACCTTAGCTAAGGTCACCATTCACAGTGCCAAAGAAAATGTAATGACACCAAGATCCTAAGAAAACACAAGGAGTGATTGTCTTATGCCAACAAAGTTTTATATTATACATAATGATTCTTCTATTTATTACTAATCGATAACTCAATTTTGGTGGAAGAAAATCTGGGTAGCTGTCTTATTTCTAAAGAAACATACTTAAATTTCCCATAATAGAGACATAGTTATGGATAATGTTATCCTTATAGTTAAAATGTCCACCTTAAGACACCTGCAAGTTGCAATTAACTTGAAGAGGTTTTCTCTTCAAGTGTGCCTTTATAGAAAGAAATAAAATGCAAGTATGGGATTAACGGTACTAAGGATTTGAGAGTTGGGCCTTTGTGTTTCTACCAGAAACTTAAATGATTTACAGGCATCAAGTAGGTATAGGAGCTCAGTAGGTCTGAAATAGCAGGAAATTTGATTGTTTTCCAGTGTTGAAAAAACAATATTTTTCATATCAGTGAGGATGGGACATGACCTTAAAAGAAACAGATAGCAATTTATAATCATGTGTATTTTTTTAAACAAAATACAGTAAAAAATTTATAATTTGCCATACCACAGCACTAAATTAATGATAGAAGTCATAAATAAGAAGATAAAACAGTAAAACTTCATTAATAGCTTCTGGGTTCAGGATACACTGGAAACCCGGGCTAAAACTGTAAGGTAGACTAGGGCCTAGGCTGCCATGCTGGGCCAAGATCACCCCACCTTGCCATGACTGAACCTCTACACTGGGCTGTTGGAAGCCTTGAAAGCCATCTCTGAAACAAGGACAAGACATTCTCACCAGGCTGCTGGAATACCTGGAGCCGACTGCAAAAGAGTTGATATGATGAGACTTCCAAGCTGGAACAAAAACACCACTCCAGGCTGAGACCATCCCTCCTGGACAAGACCACGACACCGGGAGACCCCCTGCCAGGCACCAGGCCTGAACCACCATTCCTGGCCGTTGAAAGCCACCTCATTGCTAGACCTGGGCTGGGAGAAGACACCTTAAAAATTCGCTGCAGCCTCTGGAGTATCTCCCTGCCCCAAGGTGCAATCAGCTGCAGGGAAGTCGAAACTGGTTTTGGTTAATTGGAGCAAAGCAGGAAGAACTACATCCTGCACCCACTAAGAAGTGATTGAAAGTTTTCTTGGCAGCTTTTTTTTGAGTGACCTCCTGCAGTCTCTCAGTTATTAAACCATTCAGCTGGCAAATGATGCAATTGGCCAAAGCACTTATCACTTCATCCTGTTCTAACAGCAAGCATAACATTTCTCAGGCACAGCAACACTCCATAAAACAATATTATGAGAAGGAAGGCAAGAAACAAATGACAAGTCTTTCATGCAAATCTCCAACTCTGGTTAAACATTTGCCTCTGCTAATGAAGTACTAAATGAAAACATATTTATCACATCTCTTGCAAAAAAATTAGTTTGACAAGACCTTCAAATGCACCTTTCAAACTCTAAGTAATGAGTTCCAAAATCAAGCAATTTGAAAAGTGACTATTAAACCATACCTAGCAATATTTTCAGGAAGTTGTTTGAGCTTTGTCTGCCCACCAAGAGCTCTATAATAAAAACAGTGCATCTAAGTGCTGTTATGGGAATCATAACTATGCACTGAGGACTGGTTCAGTTTTATTACTCTATGGCACATTTACTATCATTACTTTTCTTTTTGGTTTTATTTGTCAGTTTCAGTTCATCTAAGTTATTGCAAGTCTTACATAAGGAAGCATTTACTGGCAATTATTGAAACTGTATACCTATGCTGTATACTAAAAGCTTTAATTTAAACATTATGGAGCAGAGGAAAATGGAGCAAATCTATTCTATGCTCAGTTCACAGCATCATAGAATTGTTTGCGAAATACCAAGACTTCAATAAAGAACGTAACTAATAATTAGATAATATAGTTGATATAAGACGAATTGACTAAAAATAAAAGGATGTAAGTACTTCCTCCGCTACATTGATGACTGCATTGGCGCCACCTCGTGCTCCCGTGAGGAAGTTGAGCAATTCATCAACTTCACCAACACATTCCACCCTGACCTTAAATTTACCTGGACCATCTCTGACACCTCCCTCCCCTTTCTGGCCCTCTCCATCTCCATTAATGACGACCGACTTGACACTGACATTTTTTACAAACCCACCGACTCCCACAGCTACCTGGATTACACCTCTCCCCACCCTACCTCCTGCAAAAATGCCATCACGTATTCCTAATTCCTCCGCCTCTGCCGTATCTGCTCCCAGGAGGACCAGTTCCACCACAGAACACACCAGATGGCCTCCTTCTTTAGAGATCACAATTTCCCTTCCCACATGGTTAAAGATGCCGTCCAACTCATCTCGTCCACATCCCGCATCTCCGCCCTCAGACCCCATCCTCCAATCATAACAAGGACAGAACGCTCCTGGTGCTCACCTTCCACCCTACCAACCTTCGCATAAACCAAATCATCCGCCGACATTTCCGCCACCTCCAAACAGACCCCACCACCAGGAATATATTTCCCTCCCCACCCCTTTCCGCCTTCCGCAAGGACCATTCCCTCCGTGACTACCTGGTCAGGTCCACGCTCCCCTACAACCTACCCTCCCATCCTGGCACCTTCCCCTGCCACTGCAGGAATTGCAAAACCAGAGCGCACACCTCCTCCCTCACCTCCATCCAAGGCACTAAAGGAGCCTTCCACATCCAAAGTTTTACCTGCACATCCACCAATATCATTTATTGTATCCGTTGCTCCCGATGCGGTCTCCTCTACATTGGGGAGACTGGACGCCTCCTAGCAGAACGCTTTAGGGAACATCTTTAGGACACAATCAACCACACCGCCCTGTGGGCCAACATTTCAACTCCCTCTCCCACTCTGCCGAGGACATGGAGGTCCTGGGCCTCCTTCACCGCCGCTCCCTCACCACCAGACGCCTGGAGGAAGAACGCCTCATCTTCCGCCTCGGAACACTTCAACCCCAGGGCATCAATGTGGACTTCAACAGTTTCCTCATTTCCCCTTCCCCCACCTCTCTCCAGTTCCAAACTTCCAGCTCAGCACTGTCCCCATGACTTGTCCTACCTGCCTATCTTCTTTTCCACCTATCCACTCCACCCTCCCCCCAACCTATCACCTTCATCCCCTCCCCCACTCACCTATTGTACTATATGTAACTTTCTCCCCACCCCCACCCTCCTCTTACTTATCTCTCCAACCTTCAGGCTTTCTGCCTCTATTCCTGATGAAGGGATTTTGCCCGAAACGTCAATTTTACTGCTCCTCGGATGCTGCCTGCACTGCTGTGCTTTTCCAGCACCACTCTAATCTAGACTCTGTAAGTACAACATACCAGCAAAGTGTGGCATAGCATGCTTGGACATATAATGACCACAATGACACTTCAGTTCAAACCAGGTTTCTCTGTAAATGTGTACATATGTCTGCATATAACAATGTAATTGAATGACTAAAATTCAAAACTTACTTCCAAATGAATGATGAGTAATGTACCACTGATCTGATAGAGAGATAAGTACTTTACTTTAATTACTATGGCCAGGAAAAGCTTTAAAGTGATCCCTCGAGTATCAGGAATATTTGGCAGTGTTATTCATTTTATTTTATGGAAAAGTATCAGGACAGATGGATAGCAGGACAGTAAGACAGCATTTAAGGAGGATAAACCACAGACATATTTTCTCTCCTAAGTATTTAACAGGGAATCTTTTGAACAACTCACTGAGGAGTTCTCCAGGAGAATGGTTTGTTTCACTCAAGCAGCTTCAGGAGAGATGTAACAGTTTCTCAGCGAAAACCTGTAACCAATATCATATTACTGGCCAGCTCTGTCTATAGCTGCACCATTAGCACAATCTGTATACTATCAGCTCCTGTTAAAGCATAGTGGAGCTGTTTAATATCAGCCATAGGTCACCTGGTAATTTACACCACTTTTAGGTGAGCTCAGGAATTAAACCACAATGGAGTGAGGTCAAATCAGTAGCATGATAGAATTTATTTAATTACTTCAGCTTCCATCTTGAAATCTCATTGTCCAGGCCTTTTTGGAGTAGATTTTTGAGAAAGGCACAATAAGTTATCACTCTCCCTGATACATGATTGGCACAATATTGCAAACATTTTTTATTCATTCATGAGGCTTGGATATGAGTGGCTGGCCAGCATTTATTGATTGCTCCTTATGATTCATATAACAAAAGCATGTATTTAAGACAATTGGAAACATTATATTCACTCCTTCATTGCTTTTCTTGAAATTCAAAGGCATCTATGAGCAGAAATTTATTTAAAATAAATATTAACAAAGCTTATTAATTAAGCCATTGTTTTCAGCCTCCCACCACAAACTCTCTTCCCCTTCTCTGCATCTTTCTCTACCAACTAAATAAGGATCAATCACATTGGAAGGATGTTGAAGGAGCCTTGGTGAATTGTTGCAATGTGTCTTGTATAAAGTACACACTCCTGCCGCTGTGATTATTGGTGAACATTTGTGAATGCTGAAGGTGGTGGATGAGGTGCCAATCAAGTCTGGATGATGTTCAGCTTCTTGGGTGTTTTTAGAGCTCTATCCATCCAAGGGGTGCAGAGTATTATATTATAGTCCTAATATATATCTTATAGGCGATGGACAGGCATTGGAGAGCCAATAAGGAAGTAACTGTTACAAATAGATTTGAGAGATTCAAAATGAATATCACTCTTATTCTCACCACCAGTATGTATACACTCAAGAACGCATTTTCATCACTCTACTATTGTGATAGCCACAACAAAACCATTCTAAGGTTAAACTAGAAGTAAGGATTATTTTACACACTCATATAGAAGGAGGGGAGGTCGGGGGTGATTCTAGGCATTACAAGCATGCATGGAACCATCTCATCTCTCCATAGATTCCAACACTAGCATTGTTGACCTGAAATTTTAACTCTGTTTCCTTCCATCAATGTTATTTCATTTACTATCGTCCAGCATTTTCTGTTTTTATTTCTACCTGACCTGCTCCTTAGTAATGGTATTGTCACAGTTGTGTTCAGGCATTTAAGCTGTACTTTTGAACAAGCTGCTCAATTTATTTATGGCCAGAAACTGCTTAGTGCATGCCTTATGAGTGAACCTTCAACACAACAGGCAATTACTGACAATATTTTCCATGGTCTGCTAAATGTCTACACAGCAGGCATCAAGTCAATTTGACCAAATGGAGATCAGCATTCTGGTAATGAGGATCACATTATTTTCTGCAATTGAAATAATCTATTTTCCCCATAAATTTGACTACTTACTTGCAAACATCTAGTAAATAGTTAGACCTCACATGAGAAAACTATTAAATGTAATTAAAATATTTTTACAGAAGTTAGATTGAAAACCCTTTTCTCAAAACTCCTCTCTTTGGATGTATTTTGCCTCACTAACTTGCCAGGTCTCTGTGAATGGTGTCTTTGTCAATGAATATATTGCTGGCAGTCTCTACATTTGCAATGGAAGCTTGTTGCATGTCAGTCTCAGTCTGGAAGTTTTCTTATACATTTTAAGCAATAGTTTTATCTGGTGTTTTATTTGTTTTGAAACATGTAAACAAAGAGTGGAACATTATCATCCCAGTTTTCCGCAAGGCAGGTATTTTTCTGGGTCAAAAACCTTAGATGTAAGAGTAGGGGGCCTTCCAATTTAGTCTTCCGAAGGCATTCAGTTAGAAAGTTGCCTCTAGTGTTGCTATGGAATGATGGATAGCAGGCAGAGAGACGAGTCAGGAGAATGAATGAATACACAAGTTTTAAAAGCCTGCCAGCAACTTTCACAATGTTGGCAGTGAGATTACTGCTGCATAGGGTTAGTAAATAGCTTCAACAAAAAATGCAAGTGAGACAGGAAAGGCCTCTACAAGGCTGTTAACCAACATCTCCAGGGTGTTATTCCCAGATGCGGTGGGACAACAAATATGGATCTGTTTCTGGAGGACAGGTAGGTGTGGAGCCAACAAGAATGCCTTATTTCTCGTGGTCTTCTTCTTAGAATGAACAATCAGGCATGGCTGAAGGTAGCTGAGGAGGTCAACAGTTGCAGTGTCATGAACAAAAGCTTCAGATACTTTGAGGATGATCAAGGTTAAGTGCCGTACAACTACTGCAGCAATGATTCTCTCACCTCCTTAACAGGCTTCTGTGCAGAAAGGCAAAAACTTTCCAGCCATACAGATGAATGTCACTTCATAGAAAGCATTTGAGAGCATCAAATGTCAACATAATCCAAATACTGCATTTCATATAATCCCTACAGTGCAGAAAGAGGCCATTTGGTCCATAGGGTTTGCACCAACCCTCCCAAGGGCATCCTACTCAGACCCAGCCCCTAATCTATCCCCCTAACCCTACACTTACTATGGCCAATCTACCTAACCTGCACATAGAACATAGAACTGTACAGCACAGTACAGGCCCTTCGGCTCTTGATGTTGTGCTGACTTTTTATCATGCCCTAAGATCAAACTAACCTACATACCCTTCATTTTATATCATCCATGTGCCTATCCAAGGGTTGCTTAAATGTTCCTAAAGTTTCTGACTCTACTACCACTGCTGCCAGTGCATTCCATGCACCCACCACTCTCTGTGTAAAGAACCAACCTCTGACATTTCCCCAAACCTTACTTCATTCACCTTAAAATTATGCCCCCTTGTGATAACCATTTCTGCCCTGGGAAAATGTCTCTGACTATTCACTCTATCTATTTGTGCCTTTCATGATCTTGTACACGTCTATATAGTCACCTCTCACTCTTCTTTGCTTCAGTGAGAAAAGCCTTAGCTCCCTCAACCTTTTTTCAGAAGACATCCCTTTGGACTGTAGAAGGAAACCATACTACCCAGCAGAAAAACATGCAGACATGTGGAGAACATGCAAACTCCACACTGACAATCACCCGAGGGTGGGATCGAACCTAGTCCCTGGCAGTGTGAAGCAGTAGTGCTGGTTACTGAGCCACCATGCCATCCAACTATTTTATTTCCAACTCTTTTACATATGGCAGGAAATGAGAAGTTATAACTCCCAGGAGAGGCATTGAACTAAGTGTGCTGTGCCCGTTACTGGCAATTCTAATGTCACTAGAGAAGGGAGTCCTGGAGTTTGGCTGAGTGGTAGCAGTCTAAGACATTGCTGTGAGGAAGATGAGGGTGCGACAAATAGTGAGTGAAATGTTAGGTAATCTTGAAACTGGAGCATCTTCAGTTGCTCAATTACATCCATTAGTGAGCATTCAACTTCTGAAATACTTGATGGCTTGGAAATAGTCTTGCATTCATGCTTCATAATTGAGGTCTTCTCTTCGGATGCACTATTTTCTGGTTGTGTGCCTTGTCCACCAGCACAAAGATTGTCACACTTATGCAGCTGCAATCTGTCATGTGTAAGCAAGAGCAGGTGAGGGAGGCAATGAGACATCAGAGTTTTCTGAGGCATGGACAGCCTTGTCAAAAACTAGAGTATTTTGTCCATCTCATAAATGCCCAAACCTCTCAGCCATGGAGCTCTACTGAAAAGGTAGTAACCCTTATGGATAATCGTGTGACAGGCTAACAAGTGGATGCAGAGCCAATGGCCTCCACACTATTTTGGCAATTTTGAATATTATTGATTGGTTCGTCACAGTCATCAGGCAGAAATACAGCCAATGTGTTCTCCTGCTCTTGGCTAGCAGAGGAGTGCAAATGATCCCTGGAAGAGTTGAAAGAAGCAGAAATGATGGTGATAGGGGTGATCCTGAAGATGCCACTTTTCTGATTCAGAATCTTTTGTGATTCCTTTGGCATTTCCGACCAGTCCACAAAGGTTCCTGCAGCTGCCCTGCAAGAATGGGCCTGTTTCAATTTGATGTCAAATTTGCCTCAGGAGTTACTGGGTTTTATCAGTTACCATTCAAAATAGTTGTTTCAAGCAGTTTCTCCCCAGTGCTAGCCTTGTTCTTTGCATCTTGGGCCTTCCTCTCCCTACAGTAGGTGGTTATCTGTGGCCACCAAGGTACTTGGCACTGCATAGACCTTTGGACCACTCATCACTCATTTTATATCACCTCCTCACCCTTAGGTTCCACTGGTCCCCAATGGCTTCTGTGGAGAGGTGCGAAAGCCAATATTTTAGGATAGTGACTCTTAAATATGGATGAGTACGAGTGAAGGTTCTGAGCGAGATAGAGAGAGGGTGGGAGAGAGCTAGAGCAAGACAGCTAGTGAGAGAGTGAGAGAGAGAAATGATGGAGCTAGGTGGTGTGTGGGAATTCTGGGAAATTTGCATTGTGGGTCTTGGAAGCAGAAAGCGTTAGAAAACTTTTCCTACCATCACAAGACCACAGATTCTTTTGGTGCACCATCTGTAGATTGGAGGGAGTACAATTCTTTAACCACTTCCACCCATGCCTCCTTGGTTGGCATGGCTGACCCTAGAAAGAATGGAGTCCTTTGGATCTAGCACCTAAGATTGACAGACCAGGGATCATGCCTCCTAAATCTCCATTCCATTCTTGTGGTTGCTGCAGAAATATTCCATGTATACTTTAACCTTTCTGACCCCTGCTAGGATTCTTTTAGTTTCCTTTTGGCAGATGTGGCAGGGCACATGGTGGCCTCATGGTATTATCACAAGATGTTTAATCAAAAGATCAAGGTAATGTTTGGGGACCTGGGTTAGAATCTTGCCATGATAGACGTGGAGAAATGTGAATTTTTAAAAATCTGGAAATTACGATCTAATGATGATCATTGTTGTTTATCAAGTTCATTGATGTCCTTTAGAGAAGGAACGTTCCTAGACTGGGTATATATGACTCCAGATTCAGAGCAATATGGTTCACTCTGCCCTCTGGGTAATTAGGGATGGGCAGTAAACGCTGGCCAAGCCAGGGAACCCTCCAGATTCTATGAATAAATAATAGAAAACTGGGATCCATACTTACCCACTCAGTGATTCCAGAAGCCAGGGAGAAGTCAACTATTCATACATTTGCTTTTCTGACCTATTACTGGTCCAGCTATTTTGGAAGAAATCACATTCAAAACATTCCACCCTATATGTCTCCAGATCCACAGCAACCTGTTTGACTTTTAGCCATCCTCTGAAATGGCCTACCAAAACAGTTCATTGGATTCAACCACTGCAATGTTGCTGGAAACTTTGGATAAAAAAAAAATTCTCAGCCTACTCAAAGTGAAAATCAGTCCCTGTGTTTAATGCACATTGTTTCTCTTATTCATTGGCTGTGTAATTGAGGCATAGAGTATAAAATCTAATAAGTTATTGATGAATCTTTTAAAAACATAGATAGGAAACAAAGTTGGACTAAATGGATCATTTTCTGACAGGCAGCCAATGATTCATGGGGTACCGCAGGAGTCAGTGCTTGGACACCAGTCATTTAGATGAGGAACTAATTGTAATATCTTCATGTTTGCAGATGACACAAAGCTGATTGGGCAGCTGAACAGGAGGAGGATGTAGAGATCCTTCAGTGTCATTTTGACAGTTGAAGGAATGGCAAATTCATGTTAGAGGAAATATAATTTGGACAAATGTACGGTTATTGGTAGCAAACACAGGTGATAGATTTGGAAAGTACAGCTGCAATGATACCTGACTTCCTTGTACACCAGTCAACAGAAATAAGCATGCAGGGGCAGCAGGCTGTAAAGAAGCCAGATGGCATATTGGCCTACATAGCAAGAGGGTTCAAGTACGGGAGCAGGGATGACTTGCTGCAATTTTGCATGGCCTTGGTAAGACCCGGAATTGTGTAAGTAGTTTTGGTCTTGTTATCTGAGGATGGATTTTATGGCCATGAAAAAAGTGCATTGAAGGTTCACCAGACTGATTCCTGCGAATAGCAGGATTGATGTAAGTAGAGACACTGGATCAGTAAGGACTATATTCATTGAAATTTAGAAGAATGAGACTAGAATCTCATAGAAACCTAAATAATTCTCACAGATTATACAAAACACAGAATGGATAATACAGATGACAGAGGAATCCAGAGCAATAGGTCATAGTTTAATCATATGAGGTAGGCCATGTAGGACTGCAACAAGGCAAAATTTCTTCACCTTGACCCTGTGGAATTCTCCGCCACAGAAAGAAGTTGAGGTTAAAACATTAAATATTTTCAAAATGGAATAATATGTAGCTCTTAGGGCTATAGGGATCCAGCGGTTTGGAGAGAAAGTGAGAGCAGGATACTGAATTGGATAATTAACCATTATCATATTGAATTACAGAGCAAACTCAAAAGACTGAATGGGTTACTCAGAAACATGAAAAATAGGAGAAGCCCTGAGTTTGCCTGTAAACTCTATATAGCACTAGTTCAACCTCAACTGAAGTATTAAGCAAAATATTTGATACCAAGTTGGGAAACGTGAGTCAAGAAAATTCTGAACTCTATACCTCCAACTTGCGAGAAATTACCTGGTTCCACAGGTTGGCGCAACATCAGGGGCCGAAGGGCCTGTACTGCGCAGTAATGTTCTATGTACCTGAATCTTTGGATTTTCATTCCAGTGGCTAGATACTAACAAGAGTCATCTGCGCAAAGCCCAAGAAAGAATTTGAGAGAGCGACAAGGACTCTCCTGGAACTCCCTTTCTAACAGCACAATGGGAGTCATTTCATCAAATAGAATGTCACAGTTCATGAGGACAGCTCACCACTACCACCATTTCAAGTGCAATTGAAAGAACATGTGAAATAAAAATTCAGGACACCACACTTAATAAAGATATAATGCTTTTAGACAGGGTGCGGGCAGATTAACAACTTTTCTAGGAATGAGGGACTTCGGTTGAGAAGCCAATTTAAGGAATCTGGTGTTGTTCCCCTTTGAGAAGTTTAAGGGAGATTTGATAAAGGTGGTCAAAATCATGAGAGGTCTAGGTGGAGTAAATAGAGAGAAACTCTTCCCGTGAGGGTAGGGGGTCAAGAACCAGAGGGCACTGATTTAAGATCAATGACAGAAGTAGTGGGCGGCACGGTGGCAAGCACTGCTGCCTCACAGCGCCTGAGACCCGGGTTCAGATGTGCAGGTCAGGTGAATTGGCCATGCTAAATTGCCCGTAGTGTTAGGTAAGGGGTAAATGTAGGGTGGGTTGCGCTTCGGCAAGTCGGTGTGGACTTGTTGGGCCGAAGGGTCTGTTTCCACACTGTAATGTAATCTAATCTAAAGTATCAAAGGTGACAAGGGAAAACATATTTTTGTGCTGTGAGTGTGCACTTGAGAAGGTGCTAGAGACAGATTCAGTTGTGACTTTCAAAAGGGAATTGGATAAGCAACTGAAGATAAAAATCAGTAAGCTTACAGGGAGAAGGAGTGGAACTAGGAAATGACTGTTGAGAGCCAATGTGGACACAACAAGCCAAGGTCCCCCTCTACTTGCTGTAACCAGTCAATAAGTTAAGCTTTATGTCTTTCCATGAACAGATGTTGTGCAGCTATTGATTTATGGTTCCTATTAATCCATATTTGGTGCACAGCTGAGGTAAATTGAAAACTGCCATTATCTTATAGTAAACACATTTTTTTTAAACCCTAGTGAGCAGCATGCCATGGGCAATTTCTAAATAGTTGTGTTTGATTTTAAAGAACAGGGAGGAGTGCAGATTGTCTTTTGAAAATGATGAGGCCAAATAGTATGAAAAGCTCCAAAGGAAAGAGTGCAGCTGTTCTGAAACATAAACATCTTTTGACATTGTTATAGTCTATTACTGGGTGATGCCACAAAAAAAACAATGTCCACTTCAGTCTCATTGCACACACCCTAAAAAGAATCTAAACAACTGTTAGCTTTACAGCAGGGATTGTAATGATTTGTGTAGTATGATGCATAAATATTCATTATAAGCAAATATGACATCCACAACTAAAGAAATTTGAAAATAAGTTTTAATATGAAGTTCAAATAACACTAAAATGGATCTTAATGGACCTTATATTTACATGGTTAACAAAATATTCTGTAAAATACAAGTACTGTATAATAATTGTCACCCCTGTTTGTTCCAACTGAAAACAACATTTAGAGTCATAAAGATGTACAGCACAGAAACAGACCTTTCAATCCAACTCGGCCCTACCAACCGGATATCCTAACCTAATCTAGTCTCATTTGCCAGCACTTGACCCATATCCCTCTAAACCCTTCCTATTCATAGACCCATCCAGATACCTTTTAAATGCTTTAATTGTACCAGGCTCTATCACTTCCTCTGGCAGCTCATTCCATACATGCATCATACTCTGCGTGAAAATGTTTCCATTAGGTCCCTTTTAAATCTTTCCCCTCTCACTTCAACCTATGCCTTTCAGTTCTGGACTCCTCCATCTTAGGGAAAATACCTTGTCTATTTATCCTGTCCATGTCCCTTATGATTTGATAAGCCTCCATAAGGGGTCACCCCTCAATGTCCAACACTCTAGGGAAAACAGCCCCAGCCTACTCAGCCTCTCCCTATAGCTTAAATCCTCCATCCCTGGCAACATCCTTGTCAATCTTTTCTGAACCCTTTCAAGTTTCATAACATCCTTCCTATAGGAGGGAAAATTGCACACAATATTCCAAAAGTAACCTAAAGGAAGTCCTGTTCAGCCACAACATGACTTCCCAAATCCTATACTCAATGCACTGTTTTGTTATCATCTTATAAGCACTACTATAGTTTAAAGTAATTGACAATAAACATAAATATGCAAAATACGTATCAGTAGTAGCAGTTATTTGTAGTGCAGACTATTATGATTCTATCAATCTCCAATGCAAACAAGACGATAAAATTGAAGTTAATTATCGATATATTAATGCAAAAACTCAATTCATTTATAGACTGATCCCTGTCTACTGCATTAGCAATGACATTAGTCCACTTTACCATTTTAAAATGAATGTACTCCATTGTATTAGGAAACAAAGCCATGTCATTTAAACGTAGATACCAACTGACAAACAGTTATTTCTAAGATAGTGATTGCCAAAAGTTAGCCACAACATAGTAAAATGCTTCCTTTTTCAGATAACCTACAATAACGTGTATGCTAGCACTGATGAACAAGTTTTCAATTTTTCAAATTTCTGGAGCTCAGCAGCTAGTAATTCGGGAGAGATTAGGGAAAGAGGTTAGAAAATAAAATATGTTGTTTGGGATGGAGGAGAAAACAGGAACCCTCTTGTAATATGAATAAATAGAGGAACTTGAGATCAAGAACAAATTAGCAAAAACATAACGATATTAGATGTCCTCAGAGGCCCACTTGAAGATAGTACTAGGGGGTACATAGTGTTACAAACTGGTACAATGTATATCAATATTTTGTTGAAGAAGTCCAATGTTATTTTTCCAAGTTTACTGAGAACTCAAATCTAGTTGGGACTGTAAGTGGTGAGGAGGATGTAAAGAGGCTTCAAATTTAGATATGTTGAGTAAATATGTAGCAGAATACAATATAATCTGGGTAATTGTGAAGTTATCCACTTCAGTAGGTAAAGTAGAATGGCAGAGCATTTTTAAATGGTAAATTTTTAAATGATTGAGAAATGTTGATTTGCACAGGGATTGGTTACATTGATCACTAAAAGGAAGTATGTACGTTCAGCAAGTAGTTAGGAAGGTAAATGGTGTGTTGACCTCCATTGTAAAAGCATTTAAGTACAGGAGGAAGGATATCTTACCACATTTGCAGTTATATACAGCATTATTGAGACAAAACCTGATGTACTGTGTGTTATTTTGATTCTTTCATCTAGGAAAAGATATGCTTGTGCTAGGGAAATGTAGCAAAAATTCACCATACTTATTCCTGAGATGGCAAGATTAGGGACAGAGTTGAAGAGG
The DNA here is from genome assembly GCF_037043375.1 of Chiloscyllium plagiosum. Taxonomy (NCBI): domain Eukaryota; kingdom Metazoa; phylum Chordata; class Chondrichthyes; order Orectolobiformes; family Hemiscylliidae; genus Chiloscyllium; species Chiloscyllium plagiosum. Next base: position 81,341,442 of record NW_028270142.1, on the reverse strand, counting down.
CCTTACTGAGACACAGAAGAATGATAAAGGATCTTATTGAGATGCATGAAATTCTGACAAGGCTGGTCAAACAATGGAGGAAATTTGTTTCTGCTATCTGAGGGAGGGACTGTTTGAAAAAGAGGTCATGGTCTCAACATAGAGTCATAGAGATGTACAACACAGAAACAGACCCTTTGGTCCAACTCGTCCATGTCAACCAGATATCCTGAACAGCCATTTAGGACTGGGATGAGGGGAAACTTCATCAGTCATAAGATGGTGAACCTGTGTAATTTTCAATCACATAAGGTTGTGGAGGTCAAGTCATAGAATATACTTAATAAAGAAATGCATAGGCACTAAAAGCCTCAAATGGTATGGGGAGAGACAGCAAGAGTACTGAGATAAAGGATCAGCCATGATCATACTGAATGCTGGAACAGTGGCTGACTGTTGCTCCTATTTTCTAACTTAGTATGTGTTTGCGAGAAAGACACTGGAACAAATTGTGACTTTGGACAGGTTTTGCAATGGATTTTCTATCTCTCTTTTTTATTTTCACTAATTGCACTAACTTACAGAGTCCAAATTTGCCCCATTGAGTTTGTAAAGTAAAAATAGGGAGGAATCTTTTTGGGACCAAATTGAAGAGAAGGAGCAACAGGAAATTCACTTAAACAAGTACATAAGGATTGTAAGTTTGCTCCCTGAGCTGGAAGATTTGTTCTCAGACATCATCAGTGACCCTCTGTTGAAGCACTGGTGTTCTGACCCACTTTCTATTTCTGTGGATGATATTACCTCTGGTTCTTTTTCTGAGAGTTTGGTAAATGGGATCCAAATCGCTGTTTGTTGATGGAGTTCCAGTTTGAATGCCAGGCCTCTAGGAATTCCTGTGCATGTCTTTGTTTAGCCTGTCCTAGGGTGAATGTATTGCCTCAGTTGAACTGCTGTCCCTCATCGTCTGTGTGTATGGATACTAGTGACGGTTGGTCATGTCTTTTGGTGGCTAATTGGTGCTCACGTATCCTGGTGGCTAGTTTCCTGCCGGTCTGTCCGATATAATGTTTGTTGTAGTCCTTGCAACATATTTTGTAAATGACGTTCGTTCTGCTGGTTGTTGGTACAGTGTCCTTTAGATTCATCAAGAGCTGTTTCAGTATGTTGGTGCTAAGGGGCTGCAATAGTCTGGTCGTCATCTCCGTGATGTCTTTAATGTATGGCAGGGTGGCTTCAGTCTATGGGCGTGTTGTGTCTTCTTGTTTAGTTCTGTTGTGTAAGAATCAATGGACTGTGCTTATCAAGTACCCATTATTCTTGAATATGTTGCATTGGTGCTTTTCTTCAGCATCTTGTAGTTTCTGGGTGCTGCAGTGTGTTGTGGCTCATTTAAATAATGTCCTGATGCAGCTCCATTTGTGAGTTTTGGGATGATTGCTCCTGTAGTTGAGTATCTGGTCAGTGTGTGTCGCTTTCCTGTGGACGCTGGTCTGTAGCTCTCCATTGGGTTTGCATTCTACCATGACGTCTAGGAAGGGGAGTATGTTGTTGTTCTCTTCCTCTTTGGTGAACTTTATACCAGTAAGGATGTTGTTTATGTGTTTGTGGGTTTCTTCTAATTTGTTGCGTTTCATGATGAAATGGGTGTCATCCACATAGCAGGCCCAAAGCTTGGGCTGGGTCGTGGGAAGGGCTTTTTGTTCTAACCACTGCATGACTGCTTCTGCTAAGAATCTTGATATTGATGATCCCATGGGTGTCCCATTGATTTGTTTGTAGCTCTTGTCTTTGAAGTTGAAGTGGGTAGTGAGGCACAGGTTTACTAGTTTGAGGATGCTGTCCTTGCTGATGGAGTTGGTGCTGTCTGGTGTTTGAGTCTTTGGTTCGTCTAGTAGTGCGGCCCGTTGTTTCTTTGGCTAGGGTATTATTTATTGATGTGAATAGGGACGTCACATCGAAGGAAACCATGGCCTCGTCGTCCTTTACCTTGGTGTCTTTGATTATGTTCAGGAATTCCTGAGTGGAGTGGCTTCAGTCTTCTACAGGTATTCCAGTTTGTGATTAAGTTCCTTTGCTCATCTGTATGTCAGTATGGCAAGAAGTGAGACTAGGTCAGAAGGGGAGGGGGGGGGGGGTGAGGTTTGTGTACCTTTGGTAATCTGTAGCCCTGGGGTGTGTTGGATCCTTCAGGTTTCATTCTTTTGTTACAACACAGCGGTGAACCCTTCTGTTAATTAAACCAAACACACAGAAAAACTCACCTCGTCTCATAATCTGTTAAAGTATGAGTGACAGAGAACTACCCAAATTCCACTATTTAACCAAAACCTCAATTTGATTATTTAATGTAAAACTGAATATTAAACAACAATTTACAGCTCCTTTCTCTTTAACATTTGTTGTCTACCTCCCACACTGAATAAAGCCCCTATTAAATTTACAGCAATCTTAATTTTCAAAACCAGACAGCAGCTGCCATCTCCAGTGTCAATCTTCCTCTGTTTGTAGATCTTCCTGGGTTGTCTTCGGTCTTCTGCTGAAAAGATGTTTCATATGATAAAGGGACCTGTGTCAGAGAATGTGGTGAATAGCAGTCTTTGATGCTTTTTCTGGTTAACTGTCCAAAATGCCTGCTTTTTTTTATACCTCAAATATCGGATTGTCTCATTGGTTCGATGTAGTCAAAACAATTCAAATTCAATTGGGTTTTAGTATCTTGGGGCATAATTTAAACTAATTGGTTATATTTGAATTGCTGTGAAAACAACTGAGGTACCTAGGTTACAGTTAAAAGTTACTTCTTTCAATTTTCTAGCACATGACATGACAGGTGCTTGCCAGCTTTCAGTTTTCACAGTCTCTTAAAAGTACAGTACAAGCCTTTAACTTCATAGCACTTTGGAGGTCTGTCTTGTTAACTTCATCTGTCTTGAGTAGTTTCCTCAGAGATGCTGTAATATGGTTTTCTAGTCAAGTCCATCACCACCTGTTGGTAGGTGTCAGTATCTGCAAACAATGTGTTTGCTTTTTCAATATATTATGTTCTATTCAGGATGATGGTCATGCACCCTTTGTCTGCCAGTAGGATTACAATATTTCTGTCCTTCCTAAGTCCTTTCCTTTCTTGTGTGTTGAGGGTGTTCCCTTCCTTCTTTCTGCTTAGTGTTGGTGCTATCTGTCTGATGGCCTGCTGGAATTTTCAGTAAGTCCATTGTCTTACAGGGTTGATCACAGTGCTGCTAGGAAGTCCTTTTAGTCTGCGTCCCTGTGGTTGAAGTTCATTCCTCGTACGAGGACGGTTTTTTCCGTGCCTGAGAGTGGTCAGTCTGACAGGTTCTTTAGCAAAGTCTCTGAATGTTCTGTGTCATTGCTGTGTGGGAGCAATATACCCTGCAAGGACTGCACCAAACTTTATATCAGACAGACTGCAGGAAACTAGCCACTGAAAGACACAACCATCACTAGTATCTTTACACACAGATGATGAGGGACACCAGTTCGACTTTGACAATACATTCATCCTGGAACAGGCTAAACAGAGACACACACAGAAATTCCTAGAGGCCTGGCATTCAAACTGGAACTCCATTAACAAACATACCAATATGGACCCGATTTACCAACCTCTCAGGAAAAGAACTGGAAGTGATATTGCCCACCATAACAGACCAAGACATACAAATAGAAAGCGGGACAGAACACCAGCGCTTTAACAGAGGCTCACGGGTGATGTTACTAGCATGGTGATGAAACATCTGAGGACAAATCTTCCAACTCAGCAAGCAAACTTACAACCTGAATCACAACCTGAGCTACAAATCTTCACAAAAATTGTAGTTGCATAGAGAGTCAGGGAGTGATATATTGTTATTGAACTTAAAACTTCAACTCTTTTTCAGACATTGCCAGACCTGGTGAGTTTCTGCATCATTTTCTATGTTTATATTAGGGAGAAATAGTTTGGTGAAGGAACAGAAGAGGAATCCTGACTAACTTTGCAGTTGAGGAGGATACCTGGCATTGCTGTGTACAAGAAAGACAACAGATATCACAGGCTAATCTCATCCAACAACACAAGCAATATCATATTAAATATATGAATAATAATATTGCATGTACTTCTCCTCGGAAGCAAAAATGAAAATTGATGTCACAGGGCTCAATCTACTGTTTATTTCATTCCAAGGTTATAATAGCCCTTTAAGTATATCCCTTAGTTTGCTGATAAAGTTAATTGATCTCAGCCAGAAAGTAAATTCTTGCAAGTATTTATCAATTCCACACATACTAAAACACAATTTTGAACTAAAGCTTTTGAAAATGTGTCTCATTCATAAGACCACATTTTTGAAATAATTTTTCAACTATAGATTTCTAGTAGGGATCTTCACATGCTGGCAATATGTATTGGAAATTTGCTTGCACAAATTCTGATGCACATAGGGAGTAATGAAGCTACTTACTTTGTGAAATACAAATTTCTCTTAAAGAGAACCAGAGAAAAAATAACACTTTTCTGCTTTTGTGTTTGATCTTCAGATAACATGGAGAAATCATTGAGACAATAACAGAAGCCATATTATTGCCAATCCATGGTAACCTCAAATATTAGGATCTAGGCCTGGTCTCCCAGTGACACTATAACCCATTCCCATTCTTATGGTAATATCCCTATGTTTACAAGTGCTACCAAAACCTCAAAAAGAAAACCACTTATTTGCTTCATTGACTATTGCTCCACCTCTGACCTCTTTACCTTTTTTCAAAATCTTTGAACCTATCATATCTTCGTCCTTCTCTCTTACTGAAAACAATCCTGTATGAATCCTTTATTTTCACCTTTCCCACAATACCTAACAGCCCTAGACCAATGTTAAACATTGTCTGTATTATTACTATGATGCTTCAATTATTTTTGTGGCTCTTACATTACAGGACCTCCATCAGCTGGCGGTGACAATGATAGAAAATATTGAGCAAGGGTGCTGAGCAATTTGCTGCAGCATAAACTGATGTTGATGCTGAAGGAAGACTCCTGGAGCAAACAAACACAATCTTGCTTGGGAAAAGACGGTGTGTCTTTGGTGCAGAGAGGGCTGACGGGAAGAGAGCTGAAAATGTGTTGCTGGAAAAGTGCAGCAGGTCAGGCAGCATCCAGGGAACAAGAGAATCGACGTTTCGGGCATAAGCCCTTCTTCAGGAATGAGGAAAGTGTGTCCAGCAGGCTAAGATAAAAGGTAGGGAGGAGGGACTTGGGGGAGGGGCGTCGGAAATGCGATAGGTGGAAAGAGGTCAAGGTGAGGGTGATAGGTCAGACTGGGGTGGGGCGGACATGTCAGGAAGAAGATTGCAGGTTAGGAAGGCGGTGCTGAGTTCGATGGATTTGACTGAGACAAGGTGGGGGGAGGGGAAATGAGGAAACTGGTGAAATCCGAGTTCATCCCTTGTGGTTGGAGGGTTCCTAGGCGGAAGATGAGGCGCTCTTCCTCCAACTGTTGTGTTGTTGTGGTCTGGCGATGGAGGAGTCCAAAGACCTGCATATCCTTGGTGGAGTGGGAGGGGGAGTTGAAGTGTTGAGCCACAGGGTGGTTGGGTTGGTTAGTCCGGGTGTCCCAGAGGTGTTCTCTGAAACGCTCCGCAAGTAGGCGGCCTGTCTCCCCAATATAGAGGAGGCCACATCGGGTGCAGAGGATGCAATAGATGATGTGTGTGGAGGTGCAGGTGAATTTGTGGTGGATATGGAAGTTTCCTTTGGGGCCTTGGAGGGAGGTGTGGGCGCAAGTCTTGCACCTCCCGCAGTGCAGGGGAAGGTGCCGGGAGTGGAAGTTGGGTTGGTGGGGGGTGTGGATCTGACGAGGGAGTCACGGAGGGAGTGGTCTTTATGGAATGCTGATAGGGGAGGGGAGGAAAATATATCCTTGGTGGTGGGGTCCGTTTGGAGGTGGCGGAAATGACGGCGGATGATACGCTGTACATGGAGATTGGTGGGGTGGTAGGTGAGGACCAGTGGGGTTCTGTCCTGGTGGCGGTTGGAGGGGCGGGGCTCAAGGGCGGAGGAGCGGGAAGTGGAGGAGATGCGGTGGAGGGCACCGTCGACCACGTCGGGGGGGAAATTGCGGTCCTTGAAGAAGGAGGCCATCTGTGTTGTACGTTTTTGGAACTGGTCCTCCTGGGAGCAGATGTGGCGGAGACGAAGGAATTGGGAGAATGGGATGGCATTTTTACAGGGGGCAGGGTGGGAGGAGGTGTAGTACAGGTAGCTGTGGGAGTCGGTTGGTTTATAGTAGATGTCTGTGTTGATTCGGTCGCCTGAGATAGAAATAGAAAGGGCGAGGAAGGGGAGGGAGGAATCTGAGACTGTCCAGGTGAATTTGAGGTTGGGGTGGAAGGTGTTGGTGAAGTGGATGAACTGTTCAACCTCCTCGTGGGAGCACGAGGTGGCGCCGATACAGTCATCGATGTAGCGGAGGAAAAGGTGGGGGGTGGGGCCTGTGTAGTTGCGGAAGATGGACTGTTCCACATATCCTACGAAGAGGCAGGCATAGCTGGGGCCCATGCGGGTGCCCATGGCTACTCCTTTCATTTGGAGGAAGTGGGAGGATTGGAAAGAGAAGTTGTTCAGGGTGAGGACCAGTTCAGTCAGTCGAAGGAGGGTGTCAGTGGAAGGGTACTGGTTGGTACGGCGGGAAAGGAAGAAGCGGAGGGCTTTGAGTCCTTCGTGATGGGGTATGGAGGTGTACAGGGACTGGATGTCCATGGTGAAGATAAGGCGTTGGGGACCAGGGAAGCGAAAATCATGGAGGAGGTGGAGGGCATGGGTGGTGTCTCGAACGTAGGTGGGGAGTTCTTGGACTAAGGGGGACAGGACCATGTCGAGGTATGCAGAGATGAGTTCGGTGGGGCAGGAGCAGACGGAGACAATGGGTCGGCCGGGGCAGTCAGGTTTGTGGATTTTGGGCAGGAGGTAGAAGCGGGCGGTGCGGGGTTGTGTGACTATGAGTTTGGAGGCGGTAGATGGGAGATTCCCTGAGGTGATGAGGTTATGGATGGGAAGAGAGGGCAGGCAGAAAAAAAATCTTCAGGCAAATGAAACCTACATGATCAGCCCATGTGTGTAGTATAAATATTTCTTTATTTATCTTTAATTTCCCTTCCTGTTTATCATGATCTGATGCAATTGGAAAAAATAATGTTTGCTTCATGACATTTGGGCCTTCTGTGGGTTCAAATCTTATGTTATATGCAGTTCTTAGCAACCATCAGCACAGCCACTTACAACTCTAAAGTCTTGAATGTTGTTTGATTCATTTGCTTGGTTCCAGAGATAAGCATCCAATTATAGGTAGTTCACCTTCAGGATTGCATTCCCCTTTTTGTCCCTTATATTACTGTCTTGATCTATTCCTATTTCTCATCTGCATGTTGCCCTTCAGCAAAATAACTCATGAATCTGAAGTCAGCCTAGTATGTATATTGATGACGCGTGTCTACTTCTCCTCTACCCCTTACAATTATTTCCTGTTTTAAAGCTGCTGTAATAATACATGTTATTAATGTTACACTTGGACCAGTGCCCCTAAAGAAAGAGACTGAACACTGGTCATTAAAGTGACAGATAAGATTTGCTAAAAAAAAGCTTTGAACAGCATCCCAGAATGACATTTCCATACAGCACAGTGCTTGAAGTTCAGAAAGTAACAATATAAAACAAAAAGTGGCTATTCACTTTGGGTAACACATGTCCCATTTTGTGTGATGGAATATGAACTTGGCACCAAAACAATGCCACTTACATTATTGGCTGATTTGTCACTTAAACTAAAGCAACGTATTATGAGCTAGTTTTGGCATACAACTGCAAGCCACAGAAAGAAATGACTTCAGCACTTAGTTTGCCAACCACCTCAGTTAATTTGAGGAATACAATACAAAGTCCCTAATGAATTGACGTTCCTTATGTAATTACTGTTGCCTGTACTCTACGTGAGCTGACAGATTTCTGCTTTGTTACTCTCCCTTTTGCTCTTTGTTTAGTTGTGTAACTAAAACAAGTTTTGCACATCTGGGACTTATAAAGACAAGAAAGTCAATAATAACTTAAGTGTGTGATCTCTTGCAACATCTAGTAAGACCATTTCCCCCTCAGCCCTCCCACTTCCATGAACTCTCCTGTTTCTTTTTGTTTTCTATTCAATGATACAGAATACTGGGTAGGCAAATGACTGAAGGGGAGAGAAAGAACCAACACACTTTCTTAAATTTGATTTAATTCAGTGCAGTGTCTTTAACTGGTTTCCAGATTATATTGGTAACTCAGGCCATTCTCAGGTTTGCTGACAGAAAGATTGAAGAGAAATCACAAAGAGAACTAAATTTTCTTTTCAATTTTTGTGCTTGAACTAACTTCTGTAAAAAAAAATGAATGATCTTGCTGGACTCTTAAATTGGCCATGGCAGAAAATATGAACATATTTCCAGACCCTTCTGAACATGATGTATTATTTAAACATTTTTAGTGAATGCAAACAGAAAGGAATTAGACAGAGGCTTTTTCCATACTGGTGGATAATGTCACCTTTATGCTAAAATGAACACTAAACTTTATCAGCTACTACATCATTTTGTAATGGAAATTGTAAGGAGGAGTGAGTACTACACTATTAGCGTCATGATCTTCCAATTAACACGACAAGATGGATTTTTAGCACTTGAAATGCCTGTCATTGTCATGTGACGTAAATCAGAAATGGGTAAAATGCATAAGTATACAAATCTGGGATTCTAAGTCAGTTGCTCTTTCACCTCTAGAGGGAGAGCAAGGCTCAAGGCTAATGTGTCAGCCTGGCTTGGACCCTGCTGTCTTCAGGTTGCTGACTGGACAGGTGCCTCCACTTCACCTGTGAGGTGGAAAATGACTGGGCCCAGCTCAGTGGGGAATCTATTATCAGATCTTGACCTCTGGAAGTTATAACTAATTTTTAATACCCCAGTATTTTCTAAAGCTTGTCATTTATAACCGCTCCTGATCTATTTTTCTGAATTTCCTAAACACGTGTGTGTGGTAGCAAATAAATTCTCCATGTGTTTTGAACGTTTTGTTAATAATCCCAATCTTTCATTTAACGTATTATTATTTTGCTGTGGGTTTATGGGGGTCCAAAACCAGGATTTGGCCTACCTCGGCCTACCTCAGTTAAAATCAGGAGTAAAATGGGACAACAGTAAAGCAATCTATACCACACTCCTTCAGGCTTCAGAGGAGGTAGGCAGTCATAAGTTAAACTTACCCCATTCTCCCTTGACTGTGACACAAGCCACTGCCCATTCTGCACACTGCTTGCACTTGCCAAGTGTTTCCTCCTCACTTAGTCATCAGTACTTGGAAGATTTGTTAATATTTCCCATTTTTTTGGTGAGTAAGTGTCTTACCCTTCTTTCCCATATGCTATTGTCTGATTGTCCAGTGGCTAATGCTCCAGATAAGGCATTATCCATGCATACTCCTATCACTACAGTCTCTGTTTGCCAAGTCTATTTACTGAGAAGATAAATGCTCATGGGAATAATAAGTCATTCAAATATTATTTGTAGGTTGATTTACAGTTCTAAGATTTTTTTGCAATTCATCACCTTTTCGATAACAAAGCAAAGCACTGAAAATATCTTTCAAACATTAGGCAGCACCTCTGGAGATTTAAATCTGCCTTTCCCTCTCCAAAATGCTACCTAGTCTGTTGAGTTTTTCTACAACTTTCCTTGTTATTCAGTACTTCTTTAGCTAGTCGTCAGCTTTCTTCATGTTTGTTAGCTAACGTTTGCATAGAAGAATAACTATTAAACCACACTCAATTTCAATATGGTATATTGAAGAACATATTAAGGCCACATTTATGAAACATATTTTTGATCTCCTATCAGAACAAAAGAAAAAATAAAGACCTGTAATATAGAATGTCTTTCATGACCCAAGTCATCCCAAAGCACCTATAATCAATAAACAAAAAAGCGAAAGAACTGCAGATCTAGGAATCTGAAACAAAAACCAAAATTGCTGGAAAAACTCAGCAGAATAGCATCGTTCTGAAGAAGGGTCACAGGACACAAAACATTAACTCTAATTTCTCTTCATCAATGTTGCCAGACCTGCTGCGATTTTCCAACAATTTATGTTTTTGTACCTACCATCAATTGACTACATTTTAAATATAGGCGTGAATATTCCCAGGGGCATTGGGAGCTCATTCTCAGGATCATTTCTGACTACTCAGTCATTTCAGAATGCACCTGCCAGTTTAAATTTAAGGTGAATAGTTAATTAACAGACTAGCGCCAAATGAACATCCAATCAGGACACAGGGAAACCAACAGCCTTGCTCTGTCACTAAACTAAGTGCTGCTCATGGCCAAGCACTATCTACCATCCTTTATCAGCATCATGACAGGGCTTGGTACATCACAAGGCTCACAGAAATACACGTCCATAAATTCCACATTCGGCAAAGCTGTGACATGCAAAGACAGCAGCTATGCCATTCTCTACTGGTGTTAATTAAATCTCAATCATTAGTAATGCAGTATCAACCTCCTCTGATTTATTGGGGTGTAGTCACAATGGGAGGCTCATATGGCATCTGTAAGTTTGTAGATCATTCGTGAAATGATCACTAAGCAGTTCACTAAACAGCTTAACTGTCCACCCATTATAAGCATGTACTAGCTACCAGGAAGAAAAATTAGGAGAAGATAGGAACCTATTGTAATGATGGCCTAATGCTCACCGGATTACAGAATTGTTACAGTATGGAAGGAGTTAATTCAGTCATGGAGTCATTGAGATGTACAGCACAGAAACAAATCCTTTGGTCGAACTCATCCATGCCGACCAGATATCCCAACTAAATCTAGTCCTGCTTGTCAGCACCCAGCCGGCATTCCTCCCTTCCTATTCATGTTCCCATCCAAATGCCTTTTAAATGTTGCAGTTGTACCAGCCTCCGCCACTTCCTCTGGCAGCTCATTCCATACACCCTCTGTGTGAAAAAGTTGCCTCTTATGTCTCTTTTTTTTAAATCTTTCCCCTCTCACCCGAAACCCACACTCTCTAGTTCTGGACTCCCCCACCCCAGGGAAAAGACCTTGTCTATTTACCACTGGTTTGATGACCCAGTGCCAATCTCCTGCCTTTTCTCCCTATCCTTGCACACTATCTCTAACCAAATAATCATCTAATGCTCTTTTGAATGTCTCAACTGTACCTGCATCCATTGCATTTTCAATCAATACATTTGATACACTAACTACTTATGTAAAACCATTTTTTCTCACATCACCTTGTTTTCACATCACTTTAAATCTATGCCCTCTCATTCTTTTCTTCGTTGACGAGTAAGACAGTTTGTCCCTGTCTACTCTATCCAACTTGCTCATGATTTTGAAAACTTCTCAGCCTTTGATTCTCCAAGGAGTACAGTCCCAATCTCTATCCATAAATGAAATTTCTGTTTCTCTGAACCAATCTGCCAAATCGCTTCTGAATTCTCTCCGTTGCATTTATATCTTTGCTATAATAGTGACCATAATTATACACAATAACCCATTGGCGGTCTAACAAGCACCTTACAAAAGTTTAACATCACTTCCTTGTTCTTGTACTTCTGTCCCTATTAATAAAGCTGAGAATATCTGTCCTGTCACCTTCAATGACCTTTGAACTTCAAACATTCCATGCCTTCCCTCCTTACCAAATTTATAGGACTGGGAAATTCTTAAATGCAGTCACTGTTGCAATAAAGGAAACACATATAACAAGTTGCAGACAGTGTGGTCCCACAAAAAAAAATGTGCTAATGACTCACTATACTGGTCGATTGACACATTTTACTAAAAAGATAGTGAGGACTGCAGATGCTGGAGATCAGAGTTGAGAGTGGGGTGCTGGAAAAGCACAGCAGGTCAGGCAGCACCTGAGGATATTTTAGGCATAAACCTTTCATCCTGATGAAGGGCCTTTGCACGAAATGTCAATTCTCCTGTTTCTCGGATACTGCCTGACTTGCTGTGCTTTTCCAGCACCCCAGTCTTGACATTTTACTAAGGACTCACTACCTCCCCTTTGGAATAAACTCTGGCATCTTTTGTGTCTAGACTAGGCATGGTCTCCACTTAGCTTTGAATAAAAAAAAGTACTCCTGGTACAATGCAGTACTTCCTCAATAAAGCCTCCACTTTTAAAAGTGAAGTACTTGGAGCAGGACATGAACAGACAACCTTCTGATTCAAATGTGAAGATGAACCACAGCACACCCTCTCATCAAGTAGGCCACAGCGAAAAATTTCTTCTAACAGTCTTCAACAACTTATCAACATAATATTGCTTTTTCATAACACCAAAATACAATTACCTCTTAGAACAGAATAGAATCCCTACAGCGTGGAAGCAGGTCATTTGGCCCATGGAGTCCACACTATCCATCTGAAGAGCATCCACCTGGACCCACCTCCATAATGCTGCATTTCCAATGGCTAGTCCACCTAACCTGCACACCTAGACATTATAGGCAATTTAGCATGGCCAATCCATCTAACTCGAACATCTTTGGACTGTGGGAGGAAACTGGAGCACCCCCACACAGATACGGGTAGAATGTACAAACACTACATAGAGAGTTACCTGAACGTGGAATCAAATCCAGGTCCCTGGCGCTGCGAGGTAGCAGAGCCAACCACTGAGCCACTACGCTGCCCTCTTGTATTATGATAAAAGCAAACACACCTATCTTACCCTCTCACTTTTTATACGTTTTCATAATGGCACTGAAGTGATCATACAAATCAACCCACTCTATCTGTTTTTCAGTACTGATAGGTTTTAGGAAGCATCTGAGAGCAAGATTTCTTTAATACATATTGTATGAAATGTTCATTATTGATTTTAATCATCACCTTTAGCAAGTTAAATTGACAGATTGAATCATATGTATTTGTAAGTCTAGTGGCAGATGATGATAGATCGACCTCTAAGAAGCCCAATTTTCTTGCAAATGCATCAGAAAAGTAAATTAATGATTTGTTTTACATAGATCAAAGTAACATTTTTCTTCAATGTGACGTAAATTGTTCCATTGTATGTTTGACATTAATCAGTAATATTAAAACGAGAACACGTTAAGAAATCAACAAAAACAGCTTGCAAACATTTTTTTGTTTAGATTAGATTAGATTACTTACAGTGTGGAAACAGGCCCTTCGGCCCAACAAGTCCACACCGACCCGCCAAAGCGTATACCACTCAGACCCATACTCCCTACATTTACCCCTTCACCTAACACTATGGGCAATTTAGCATGGCCAATTCACCTGACCTGCACATTTTTTGGATTGTGGGAGGAAACCGGAGCACCCGGAGAAAACCCACGCAGACACAGGGAGAACGTGCAAACTCCACACAGTCAGTCACCTGAGGCGGGAATTGAACCCAGGTCCCTGGCACTGTGAGGCAGCAGTGCTAACCACTGTGCTACCGTGCCGCCCACTGCCATTGTGCCGCCCACAAATTGCGACCAAAAGTTTAGAAAGGTGCTTTTGGAAAGAAAGGTCTGTGATAGCAATAACCAAAATGTGTTTAAAATTTAAAGAAATGATTCAAGATGTTCAACAAAATACTTCCCATTAAAAAAAAACTGATCAAAAACATCCAACTGTATCTTACTGAAGAAGCTAAGGGTAGTGTTAGATTAACATAAAAGAATTAGAATGTTGCAAAAGAAAACCTGAGATCTGGGAGTATTTCAAAACCAGCAAAAGTCCATCAAAAGGATGATAAAAAGGAGGAAAAGAAGACCACAATGAGGTTAGATGAAATAATGACAGGGCATAGTAAGCTGTTCAACCACTGAAAGACAAGTAACTTTGTATGGTGGAAGATCAAGGGCTTAGTGGTTTACACTGCAGCCTCACATTGCCAGGAATCTGGGTTTGATTCCACCCTCAAGAGACTGTTTGTATGGAGTTTGCACACTGTCCCCATTTCTGCACGGGTTTCCACTGGGTGCTCTGGTTTCCTCCCACAATCCAAAGATGTGCAGGTCAGGGGAATTGGCCACACTAAATTGCCCAAGTGTCCAGAGATGTTCAGGTTAGATGAATTAGCCATTGGAAATTCAGGATTCCAGGGGTGGGGTAGGTATGGGTAGGATGCTCATTGGAGGATCGGTGTGATCTTGATGGACCAAATGGCCTGCTTCCATGCTTCCATGCTTCTATGATGATTCCGTGATAAAGCTTGAATGTTATTAATGTTCAAATTATCTTAAATATCTGGAAGCTTCCTCAAAACGTACCAGAGACAGGGAAAAATTAAGGGATTTAAGAGCAATTTGATTGCAAGAAGTAGAATGCCCATCAATTGACAGAATGAGAAAGTATTCAATTCCTCTTTGATGGTTGATGAAGTGGAAGTGTTTTTACATGAGGTGAATGTGAAAAAGGGTTTCCATATTTTGAATTCCAGGAAGATCTTTCCAATGGAAAGCAGCATAATCTGCTTGGCAGCTGATGACACATAACCTAACTTAGAAATGTAGGAGCAATATATCGGCCACTTGCCCTACAAGCCTGCTCTACCATTCAATAAGATCTTGGCTGATCTGATTTGGACTTCACATTTGAGTTTGTGTCCCATAACCTCTGCCTCACATTTCTTTCAAAAATTGAAATAATTTTTGTATAAAGTCAAAAACTCAGCCTCCAATACCTTCTGAGAAAGATTTGGAGGTGCTGGTGTTAGACTTGCATGCACAAAGTTTAAAATCACAAAACACAACAGGTTTATTCAGAAGCATTAGCTTTCAAAGCACTGCTCCTTCAACTACCATATTACATTGCTTGCAACCTGTTTTCATTCCTGAAGAAGGGCTTATGCCCGAAACATCGATTCTCCTGTTCCTTGGATGCTGCCTGACTTGCTGCGCTTTTCCAGCAACACATTTTCAGCTCTGATCTCCAGCATCTACAGTCCTCACTTTCTCCTCAACCTGTTTTCATTCCCTTGTAGATTCTCTACCACCTCTTGAGAACTTACTTTCCTGCCTGTCATGGTTTCATTGGCAAATTTACCTACTATACAAAGTAGAACAAATCACGTAAGCATCATCTGGCCGACTAGAAGATGGAAGTAACAATAGGAAAAGCTTGCAATAATTATTTAAGTAGGAATGACAGAATCCAAAATAATAATTTCATCAATGCAATCTCATGGAATGATCTGAACTGTCTTAAAATGAAACATCCTTAGGCATGCTTCAATTGGGAGACATTAAGTAACCAATATTGTGTAAATTGATCTCCAAGCTCATAAATAAATCCAGTTAATATGAATACAGTATTCGTACCATTTCAAACATTTTTTAACAACTAAATTAGCATTGGTTCATTTGAAATATGAACTAACAAACATGAAACCCAAAGAGCCAACACTTGAATACCTAGTATCACTCCTTCCATTGGAAGGCAGTTGAAGCAGATATTCTACCCAATGTCCTAAACATGCCATGAATCTGACTAACCTTCTTGGGTCAAAGCAGGTTCCTGGCAGAATTTACAGAAGAAGCATTGGGAATCTTTCTTTCCTGCCCCAGGAACAACTGCCAGCAATATTGGTCATTAGGCCTGCTGCAATCATTTACACAAGGAAATGAATAGGCTTTGGCAGCCTTACCTACTGTCTCAGCAGATTGAAAAGCAGATGGGGATGGAAAATTATAGTAGGTCTTGACTCCCCAGCATTTCACTCTCAATTTTGGGAAACAATCTTAGTAAATACATATTTGTCTATTATAAAAATAAATCAGAACAAATTTTCTGATTTCTAACATTATTTTTTAGCTCAGCATCATTATTCAGCAATAGCACAGTCACCCTTACCTTGTACAATGATGGATGCTGAGGACTGGATGGAATCTTGATTATTACTGGCATGACAAATGAACTGGCCATGGTCCTGGAGAGTAACATTCCGAATAAAGAGGCCACCTGATGGAGTTGTGGTGTATCTGGAATGTGCAGGGAGGAGTTCTCCATTTCCTTTCGTCCATGTAATTCGAGGCTGAGGATGTCCAATTGCACTGCATTCCAGAGTGATACTCGATCCAACTAGAACTTCAGTGTTCTGTGGCTGAATCACAAAATTGGGCTTTGCTACAGAGAAAATCATGCCACATTAACACTGTCTCGCTGGCAAATGGGCTAAATATACAGTATGTATGATTAATGTAGCAGAGTTGTTTATTTTAATCATTCTGAGTGACACACACACACACACTCAAAAAAGACACTAGAACAGATGAATGGAGAGTCAAATAAAATGCGTGGAATACTTCATGTAGACGCCAATCAAGAGTGATATCTAAAATATTTATGCTGAGGGTCATATAAGATCAGGCCATGACTCAATGCTCCTCTTGAACTGAATTACCTCACAGTACCTCTAACTTCCTCTGGGTGTTCTTGGGTTTATGGAAACAATAATGAGTGAAATTAGACATATATCTGGGGCCAAAAACAACTACTTACATTTACATAGAACAAATGGGCGGCACGGTGGCACAGTGGTTAGCACTGCTGCCTCACAGCGCCTGAGAAACGGGTTCAATTCCTGCCTCAGGCGATTGACTGTGTGGAGTTTGCACGTTCTCCCCGTGTCTGCGTGGGTTTCCTCCGGGTGCTCCGGTTTCCTCCCACAGTCACAAAGATGTGCAGGTTAGGTGAATTGGCCATGCTAAATTGCCCGTAGTGTTAGGTAAGGGGTAAATGTAAGGGCATGGGTGGGTTGCGCTTCGGCGGGTCGGTGTGGACTTGTTGGGCCGAAGGGCCTGTTTCCACGCTGTAATGTAATCTAAAAAAAAATGGGAACAGGCAATCTAGGAGAGGGAGGTGGTGTGAAAATTACATCTAGGTAGAAACACTTTTTCTAATTCTTCCACATTTCTAGGTTGCCAAGATTGATTGAAGCAGCGGAGGAAAATTTAGCTCTTCAGAGTCCCCATTGCATATTACTTTCAGATCACACAAGATCAGTTAATGTTATCAGAAGCAAGATCTGCACTCTCGGGATATTGATTAGTAACATCAGATATCAACACTGAAATAAGGATTAAGAAACCTTTAAAATACATGGCCTTTATAAAATAATGTTTACTAACTCTTTCAGATTTGTTTACAAATACAACAACATCAATCATATTGGAACATGACAATATAGTAATGTGCTCTTGTATTGCAGTCAAAATGGTACAAAGAACTGTTTAACCTATTCAAAATCTGATCAGAAATTCATTGAAGCAAGTGATGGTTCAGAGAATTTTATCAGTCAGCACACATTAACTATTCATTGCTCCTTTTAATATAGGCCTGTTGAAGATCCAAGGAGTTGGAGGGTATCAAATTTGAATACTTTCGAACTGCCTCTCAAACTTCACAAGATTGACCCATCTTTTCAAGAGTTATGTTAATTTGACCTGAAAATAACCTGAATACAAAAAATGTCTGAATCAATTACAGATATTTTCTAATCAACCTATCCAGAGATACTATTACACACTTCTGGGATTTTTAACTTCGGCATCTCCTCTTTAAGGATTCTACTAGTGCACTCTCTCAAGATCCTACAAGAGCGCCCTTAATCATACTCTCAGAGGTTTCTATGAACCTTGCATTGGCTTGGGACAAATCACGTGGACAACCACATTTAAAATTCACTCCCCTTGTTTTTCAACCTACCCTCATTTGTGTTTCCTTCAGCTATTGAAAGGCAGAATAAATAAATTTAAACCATTTATCTTTACTACCTGCAAGTAAACATACTGATTAATTCGCAAATCTAATCAAACTTTATATTGAATCAATTGATGTTATTCTCAACATAAATAAGGGCACCTGATAATGCAAATTAAGGTAAATGAATATAATCTAATAGCATACAACAGAAACACGGCTCCAAGGAGATCAAAACTGGGAATATAACATTCAGGGATATTTAGCTCCTTAGACAGCAAGGATAGAAAAGGTGGTGGGATATCACTGTTCATCAGAAATTAACTGAAGATATTTGAGAGGGACAATCTAGGCTCAGATGATGTAGAGTCCATTTTTGGCAGAGGTTAAAAAACAGAAAAGGAAAGAAGGGGAGGTGATGGCCTAGTGGTATTATCACTGGACTGTTACTCTAGTGATCTTGATGAGGTTTCTCAGGACCTGGGTTCAAATCCCACCACAGTAGAGGCATTCAATAAATATCTGGAATTGAGAATGTAATTATGACTATGAAACGATTGTCAGAAAAACTCATCTGGTTCACTAATATCCTTTAGGGAAGGGAACATCCATCCTTACGTGGTCTGGCCTACATGTGACTCCAGACCCACAGCAATATGCTTAACTCTTAACTGCCTTCTGGGCAATTAGGGATGGGCAGTAATGCTACTTAGCCAGCGACACCCTCATCCCATGAATGAATAAAGAAAGAAATAGAAAACATTACTTGGAGTAGTATATACACCCCCTAAACAGTAGCCATGCAATAGGAAATGCAATAAATCAACACATGCCAAAAGGAGTACAGCATTAATATGGGTGGTTTTAATGTTCAAATTGGAAAAGCTAACAATAACAAATTCAGAGAATGCATTATTGGTAGTTTCCTTGAGCCAACCAGGGAGTAGGCTCTAGAGTCTAGGATCTAGTAATGGGTAATGAGGCAGGTTTAATAAATAACCTCTAAGTAAATGATGCTCTAGGAAGTAGTGATCATAACATGATAGAATTTAATATTCAGTTTGACAGTGAAAAACGCTGGTCGGTAACAACTGTGTTTAATTTACATTAAGGGAATTACAATGAAATAAGGATGGAGTTAGCTGAAGTGAACTGGGTAGGAATGATAATATGACAGAATCCCTACAGTGTGGAAACAGGCCTTTCAGCCCAGCAAGTCCACACCAACCCTCCAAAGGGTATCCTACCCAGACCCATTCCCCTACATTTATCCCTGACTAATGTACCAAACCTACACATCCCTGAACACGATGGGCAATTTGGCATGGCCAATTCACCTGAATTGCACATCTTTGGATTGTGGGAGGAAACCCACGTAGAATGTGCAAACTCCACACAGACAGTCACCCAAGGCTGGAATCAAACCCAGGTCTCTTGCTCTGTGAGGCAGCAGTGCTAACCACCATGCCAGCTCAAGTAGTAATCAAGCACTGGTTGACATTTAAGGAGGTAATTCATGACCCACAACAAAAATACATCTCAGTAAGAAGGAAATATTCCAAGAGTGGGATAAACCAGCCATAGTTAACCAAGGAAGTTAAGGACAGTATTAAGTTGAGAGAAAAAGCATATAGTGAGGCCAAAGTCAGTGATAGTGCCAAAGACTCGAATAAATTCAGAATCCAGCAAAAACAGATTAAAAAGAAATTAGAGAGAGAAAAAAAATAAACTATTAAGTCTAACTAGTGAGGAATACAGAAACAGACAATGAGGTCTTCTTTAAATGTATAAAAAGGAAAAGAGTGGTTAAATTGGACATATACCCTTTAGAAAATGAATCTGGTGAGAATGTTTTGGGGAACAAGAAAATGGCAGAGGAGTTAAAAACATATTTTGCATCATTCTGTTCCATGGAAGATGCTTCAAACATTTCATCAGTACTAAAGAATATGGAGAAGGCATTAATTACGGTGGCCCAGTGGTTAGCACAGCTACCTCACAGTGCCAGGGACTAGGGTTTAATTCCAGCCTCAGGCAACTGTCTATGTTTGGAATTTACACTTTATCTCTATGACTGCTTTAATTTCCTCCCATAGTCCAAAGATGTGCAGGTTAGGTGGATAGGCTAAGCTACATTGCCTGTAATGACCAGGAATGTGCAGGTTAGGTGGATTAGCCATGGGAAATGCAAGGCCACAGGGATGAGGTAGGATGCTCTTCAGAGGGTCAGTGTAAACTTGATGGGCCGTATACCCTGCTTCCACACTGTTATGATTCTATGAAGTATTACTATCAAACCAATGATGCCAAAGGCTGATAAGTTCCCTGGCCCTGATGGTTTACATTCTAGGATCCTGAAAGAGATAGCCACTGACATAGTGGAAGCATTGGTTGTAATTTTAAAAAAATCCTTGGACTCCAGAAGATTGGAAAACTGCTAAGGTGACACACCTATTCAAAAAGGGAAGGAGTGAGTATAAGCTAATTAGCCTAACAATTATTATTGGAAAATTATTGAAATCAATTATTTAGGAAGTAACAGCAGAATATTTGGAAAATCATAATCTAATGAAGCAGAATTAGCATGACTGCAGGAAAGGGAAATCATGTCTTATTAATTTATGAGAGTTTTTTTGATGAAGTCTCAGCCAGAGTGGATTGAGTTGAACCAGCAGATGTGTTGTTTTTCAACTTCCAAAGCATGTTCGACAAGATACCTCACAAAAGGTTAAGTATTAAGATAAGACCCCACGATACTAGAGGTAGTATTTTGGCATACATTGAGAATTGGCTTAGAACAGGGAATGACGAGTAGGAATAAGGGGTTCTTTTTTCCAGTTGGTGACCTGTGACCAGTGAGATTCCACAGGGATCAGTGCTGGGACCACAACTATGGTCCACAATATATATTAATGACTTGGAGGAAGGAAGTGAATATACTGTAGCCAACTTTGCAGATGACAGAAAAATAGGCGGAAAGGCAGTTTGTGAGAGGGATACCAACAGTGTACACAGATTTATTGGCAGGTTGAATAATTGTGCAAAAAGATGACAAATAGAATTTAATGTGGGAATGTGCAAAGTTGTTCATTTTGGAAGGGTGAACAAAACATCAGAACATTATTTAAATGGAGAAAAACTGAAGAAAGCTGGAACACGAAGGGACTTTGGGGGTAATTATGCATGAAACACCAAAACCTAGTGCAGGGTGCAGCATGTAATCAAGAAGGCTAATGAAATGTGGACGCTTATTTCAAGAGGGCTGGAGTCTATGTAGAGTGTCTCACTGCAACCCTACAAGGTGCTGGTGAGATCACATCTGGCGTAATGTCAGCAGTTTTGGTTCCCTTATTCAAAGAAAAGTATCATTTATTGGAGGCAGTTCAAAGGAGTTTTACTCTAATGATCCCTGGTGTGGAGAGATTGTCTTCTGAGCAAAGACTAAACAGGTTGAAACTCCACTCACTTTAGAAGAACAAGAGATGATCTCACAGAAACATATAGGATTCTTCGAGTCTTGACATGGTTAATGCTGAGAGAATATTTCCCCTCATGGGAGAGTCTAGGACTAGAATTCCTGCCCCACCGAACTCATCTCTGCGTCCTGCCCCACCGAACTCATCTCTGCGTACCTTGACACCGTCCTGTCCCCCTTAGTCCAAGAACTCCCCACCTACGTTCGGGACACCACCCATGCCCTCCACCTGCTCCATGATTTTCGCTTCCCCGGTCCCCAACGCCTTATTTTCACCATGGACATCCAGTCCCTGTACACCTCCATCCCCCATCATGAAGGACTCAAAGCCCTCCGCTTCTTTCTTTCCCGCCGTACCGACCAGTACCCTTCCACTGACACCCTCCTTCGACTGACTGAACTGGTCCTCACCCTGAACAACTTCTCCTTCCAATCCTCCCACTTCCTCCAAACGAAAGGAGTAGCCATG
Source organism: Chiloscyllium plagiosum (assembly GCF_037043375.1). NCBI lineage: Eukaryota > Metazoa > Chordata > Chondrichthyes > Orectolobiformes > Hemiscylliidae > Chiloscyllium > Chiloscyllium plagiosum. The sequence continues at coordinate 81,319,747 of NW_028270142.1, read as the reverse complement.
GGCACCCGCATGGGCCCCAGCTATGCCTGCCTCTTCGTAGGATATGTGGAACAATCCATCTTCCGCAACTACACTGGCCCCACCCCCCACCTTTTCCTCCGCTACATCGATGACTGTATCGGCGCCGCCTCGTGCTCCCACGAGGAAGTTGAACAGTTCATCCACTTCACCAACACCTTCCACCCCGACCTCAAATTCACCTGGACAGTCTCAGATTCCTCCCTCCCCTTCCTCGACCTTTCTATTTCCATCTCAGGCGACCGAATCAACACGGACATCTACTACAAACCGACCGACTCCCACAGCTACCTGGACTACACCTCCTCCCATCCTGCCCCCTGTAAAAACGCCATCCCATTCTCCCAATTCCTTCGACTCCGCCGCATCTGCTCCCAGGAGGACCAGTTCCAAAAACGCACAACCCAGATGGCGTCCTTCTTCAAGGACCGCAATTTCCCCCCCCGACGTGGTCGACGATGCCCTCCACTGCATCTCTTCCACTTCCCGCTCCTCCGCCCTTGAACACCGCCCCTCCAACCGCCACCAGGACAGAACCCCACTGGTCCTCACCTACCACCCCACCAATCTCCATGTACAGCGCATCATCCGCCGTCATTTCCGCTACCTCCAAACGGACCCCACCACCAAGGATATATTTCCCTCCCCTCCCCTATCAGCATTCCGTAAAGACCACTCCCTCCGTGACTCCCTCGTCAGATCCATACCCCCCACCAACCCAACCTCCACTCCCGGCACCTTCCCCTGCAACCGCAGGAAGTGCAAGACTTGCGCCCACACCTCCCCCCTCACCTCCCTCCAAGGCCCCAAAGGAAACTTCCATATCCGCCACAGATTCACCTGCACCTCCACACATATCATCTATTGCATCCTCTGCACCCGATGTGGCCTCCTCTATATTGGGGAGACAGGCCGGCTACTTGCGGAGCGTTTCAGAGAACACCTCTGGGACACCCGGACCAACCAACCCAACCACCCTGTAGCTCAACATTTCAATTCCCCCTCCCACTCCACCAAGGATATGCAGGTCTTTGGACTCCTCCATCGTCAGACCACAACAAAACGACGGTTGGAGGAAGAACGCCTCATCTTCCGGCTAGGAACCCTCCAACCACAAGGGATGAACTCGGATTTCACCAGTTTCCTCATTTCCCCTCCCCCCACCCTGTCTCAGTCAAATCCATCAAATTCAGCACCACCTTCCTAACCTGAGATCTTCTTCCCGACCTCTCCGCCCCCACCCCAGTCTGACCTATCACCCTCACCTTGACCTCTTTCCACCTATCACATTTCCGACGCCCCTCTCCCAAGTCCCTCCTCCCTACCTTTTATCTTAGCCTGCTGGACACACTTTCCCCATTCCTGAAGAAGGGCTTATGCCCGAAACGTTGATTCTCCTGCTCCCTAGATGCTGCCTGACCTGCTGCGCTTTTCCAGCAACACATTTCCAGCTCTGATCTCCAGCATCTGCAGACCTCACTTTCTCCTCCTAGAATGTATATATTCAGATAAAGGGACACCAACATAAGACTAAGATGAGAAAAAGGTCTTCTCTCAGAGGGTCTTTGGAACACCTTGCCACACAAAGAGCTGGGAGCAGAGTTCTTGTGCATAATTGAGGCTGAAATAGGTAGATTCTTGATCAGTAGGTGAAACAAGGGTTACGAGGAAAGGGCAGGAATGTGGATATGAAGAATGTTGGATCAGCTATGATTCTATTTAATTAGTTCTTTGCATGATCCTATTTAATGGCAGAGCAATCTTGAGGGGCTGAACATCCTATTCCTGTTCCCATTTCTTATGGTCTTAGTCATTCTGCCTTACTCGGCATGGATGACCCACATTATATTCGTTACAGTAAATAGTGATGAGGTATTCTGCAAACTAGCAGATGTGGTTTTAAAACAAGTCTTTCATTTTAAGAGCAGTGCACAGTGACTTTACTTTTTAAAAAATAACACTAACTTTATCTTAATTCTTTTCCATAAAGACAGAAAAAAATCCTGAAAAATAATAAAAATTTCCTCAACACCTTTTTCAAAATTCAAGTTAAAGCAGCTGTAAGAAAAGAACAAATAAATAAAACAGGAAAGAAATAAACAATGCACGAAAGTGAATCATTCTTACTTGGACTACCAAAGTATCGAAGTAAAACGCCTTGAGTTGTGGCCTCTCCCAATTCATTTTTGGCCATGCACTGATATGTCCCTTGGTCAGATTCCTGTGCATTCTGGATCATCAAGGTACCATCATCTAGTAAATTCCGACGAATGTCATTTTTCATGTGTAATTCATGGCTTTAAAAAAAAATATGGATTTGAGCAGTGAACATGGCTTCAGATGATGCGTGAACTCTTCTGCTTAATTTTGGGTAGCATACAAAACAGCAGAGGAAAATTTGCAAAATTGGAAGCACATTTGATACTGAACTTTAAGCTGGCATGTTACTGCAGTGGAAATTGACTGTAAAGGTGAAAAAGTTCAGCTTAGACTTTTATCCCATTTAAGAACTAAGATATCTCCTAGACATTTTTAGGAGGGGTAAGGTCCCCACTGAGAGAGGTAAGATGCCTTTGCAATTCTTAAAAGTAGATATCAATGTGCTAAAAGGTACATTAACTTTCAAGTTCATTGGAAATGTCAACAGCCCTGTCAAGAGCAACAGTCAATAGACAAAATGAACTGTCAAAAACAACTGTAAAAAATGTTAAGGCATTTCAAACTTCTATTTTCAAAGATTTAAAAGGTAATGTCAAGAGCATGAGAAAAAAGTAATTGCTTGCTATTTAGAACTATCTGTTGAAATAAGCCATTACTAGATTAGTATTTCATGATACTTCATTCTCAGAGCAGGGTGTCTGCCATTTCAGAAAGTTTCACTGAAAGCTCCAGCTGGGTTTGGACTTTTATATGGGCTCCAAGAATGCTCATGATTTTATATATATTAACATATATCATCCACGTACAGTAAATTCAAAACTGTTCTGAAGGAGTCATATCAGTTACACTGTCAGATACTAGCTACTAGATGTTGTCAAACCTAAATTGCTCCAGCACTTCCCAATTTTATCTCAGATTAGAAGTAGCAACTGGAAGGGATCTTTCACCGATAAACTTTCTTGCTGAACAAGAATCTATCTATCTCTACCTCAAAAATATAATCAAGGACATTGCTTGCACTTCCTATTTGAGGAACTGTGTTCCAAAGACTCATGAACCACTGTGAGAAAAACATTGTCATCTCTGTCTTAAATCTTTAATTTTAAACTATTACCCTTGTTCTGGATTCTCCCAAAAGAGAAAACAAATTCACCCCGTCAAGACCCCTCAGGGTCTTAGAAATTTCATTCCAATCATTGCTTACTTTTCTAAACTCCCGTGATACAAGCCCAACCTGGCCAACTGTTCCTCATAAGACAAACAAGCCATTTCATTAATCTCGCAAACCTTCTCTGAATGTATTTACATCCTTCTTTAATTAGGGAGGCTAATGTTGTACAAAAGCACTCCAGATGTGGTCTTACCAATGCCTTGTATAACTGAAGCATACCTCCCTAGTTTTGTATTTAATTACACATACAATAAATTATACTGTTTTATTAGCTTTTCTAATTACTTGATGTACCTGCATGCAATGTTTTGCAATTCATGTACTAAAAAATTCAGATCCTTCTCATCTCTGAGTTCTGTAATCTGCCATCATTCAGATAATAGTGGAGAATTTCATATATGCTCACATTATACTCATTTATCAGGTCCATATCTGCTCATATAACCTAAACCTTCTTACATCTCTTCACAACATACTTTCCTAATGACCATTGTATTTAACAACTGATTCTTCAGTCTTTTCTTCCAAGTTATTTATATAAATTGGAAACATTTGAAGTACCAGCATTGAACTTGGTAGCATGTCACTCATTGTGTTTTGCCAACCAGAAAAACTTGCATGTATGCTTCCTCTCTGTTTTCTGTTAGATAGCCAATCTTCCAACCATGTCAATATCTAACATGTTTTACTATTACCTTCAATTTTCAGGGATGATCTTTCATGTGGCATCTTATCAAATGCCTCCCAGAAATCCAAGTAAAGTAATGCTCCTTTAACCATGGCAAATTACTTCATCAAAAAATTCTAATAGATTTTGTTTCAGAAAATCATGTGGCTCTGCTTGGTTACTTTAAACTTGCCTCAGAGTTCTGCTATAATGTCTCTATTTATGGCATTTAACACTTCCATGATGATATATGCTAATCTGACATATTTTCTCCTCATTTCTGTCTCACTTACTTTTTGAATTTGGGATGCTTTTAAAATATAATAGAACCTTCTCTGAATCTGGGAAACATTTTGTTAAATTTAAGCCAATGTATCAACTATCTCACCAGTCACTTCTTTCAAGGCCTGAGGATAAAGTCTATCAAGACTGGGAGACTTGTCAGCCTGCTCAACCTCCCTTGCAATTTTTATTTTTGACTTCTTCCCTCTGTTCAATTTCCTGATTTGTGGTTATCTTTGGGATGTTACTTGTGGGATTAATGGAAAAATCTTATTAATTGGCTGTCTCCTTATTTTTCTTTATTAAATCCCACATTCTTTAAAGCCAATACCACACTGTTACCTTTGAAACTTAAAAAAAAAATAACAACTTTTATTATTTATTCTTATGAGCTAAATCTTAAGTTATTTTGGCTAAGTATTAGTTTTGTTGAGTTTGTTTGAGGGCTTCTTGCTCGATTAACTAACTACCCAGCCCCTCTTACCTGATTCTAGTTCTATCTTACCACTCACCATTCCTGGAACAACTCACCACTCAGCAGATATCAGTTAAAGGCTGGCATCTTTGGCACACACGCTATCTTGGAATGGTCTCTCTGCTCCTGAACATAATGCCAATCCAGCATTGCCCCTTACCAGCAATGTAATGGCTTAGCTGCCATTAAACTATGCTGCTCATGGCTGACACTCTCTCGCACTGATACCCTTTTCTGTCACTCCAGTCACTATTTAACCAACAAGCCACACAGTTTACCTGTCTTTCGATAATCCGGTGTAAACACCATCTCAAAGTCACCATTATGCTATCCCCAAAGACCACTGTGGACCCACATCTGGTCATTGTCCAGTAAATGAACATCACATCACAGGCAAACAATTGGACAATTCCTAACATGGACTTTTAATTAAAGTATCAGCAAAAGTGAACACAATAAAATAAATAGATGCTAATGTTTGCTTCTGCAATATAAACCAAATGATGATATCATGGCCAATGACTATTTTTCATTCTGTGATGGTTGGCAGCACTCAATTCTCATCTGCTGGAACTGTGTGTTAATTAGATTAGATTACTCACAGTGTGGAAACAGGCCCTTCGGTCCAACAAGTCCTCACCGGCCCTCCGAAAAGCATCCCACCCAGACCCATTCCCCTACATTTACCCCTTCACCTAACACATAGCCATGCAAAATTGCCTGTAGCATGCTAAATTCACCTAACGTGCACATCTTTGGACTGTGGGAGAAAACTGGAGCACCCGGAGGAAACCCACGCAGACACAGGGAAAATGTGCAAACTCCACACAGACAGTTGCCTGAGGCGGGAATTGAACGCGGGTCTCTGGCGCTGTGAGGCAGCAGTGCTAACCACTGTGCCACCGTGCCGCCCACTAAGGCCTTGGCTGAGCTTCCTCACAGTCCTCATCCTCCTCAGACAACTGTTCCTATCCCCCCAGTTCCCTAGCAACTATCACATTGTCTCATTGCCTGTTCCAATTGTGCAGAATACAGCAGGCCAGAATGATGAGGCACACTTTATTTGGACTATACTGCAGCACCCCATTACACCAATCCCAACAGTGGAACTTTATCTTCAAAAGCTCGACCATTTGCTTCATCATCGTCCTGGTGAAAGTATGGGCAGCATTGTACCTGTGCTCTGCATCAGTCAGTTGGTTGAACAGTGATTGCCATGTTTGCAATGGGTAGCTGTTGTACCCAAGTAACTTGCCTTATAGGCCAACCTGGACCATCAAACACACTAAGTTTGACACATAGAGGTCGTGGCAACTATCAGAGTAATAGTTCACACATCTCCAGGTTCTGGTTACGGTAATCACCGATTGCCTGAACATTAATAGAACGGAGTCCCTTCCTGTTAATGAATTCTGCAGTATTGTGATAGGACCCTCTCAGCATCAGATGTGTATACAGTTCATGATATCCCGTACCTGGGGCATCCAGCTCTTTTCCCAAATTTTGCCACCCAGGCTGTAGCACTGTTTCCATCATCAGGAATAAAATGAACAGTATGATCTTGGAAACAGATGGCATCAGTTACTATCCTGATGCTCAGAGATCCCATGCAGGTCACCCATTACTCCCAGGCAGGAGGCCAGTCACGTAGAAATTCAAAGCAGATGTCACCTTCACAGACACTGGAGGAGGTTGGCCTCTCATTCCTACAGCTTTCAGGTTCTGCTGTACCATCTAGTTAAGTTCCATCAGTGTCCGAGGACATATGGAGAATGTGTCGACACGTCACCTTGCTCATCCCCATTAAATTAAGTCTCATAGAACCCCTCCAGTGTAGAGGCAGGCCAGTCAGCTCACCAAGTCCACATCGATCTTTTGAACAGCATCCCACCCAGACCTATCCCCCTTCCCTATATCTTCCATGGCTAACCCATCTACCTGTACACTATGAGTAATTTAGCATGGCCAATCCACCTAACCTGCACATCTTTGGACTGTGGGAGGTAATCCATGCAGACACAGGAGAAAGTGAAAACTCCACACAGCCAGCAACCTGAAGGTGGAATCGAACCTGGGTTCCTTGTGCTATGAGGCAACAGTGCTAACCACTGAGCCATTGAGCTGTTGGCACTCGAAAGACTGGTGCTCCTGTGGACTCCTGCATCCTGAGAGGCCCTGTGGTGTGAGCTCTTTATCAGTCTGTGGCTACTCCTTTGATTGTCATTGCCCCTTGGTCTTTTCGCATTCTCTTTCACTTTCTTAGGAAGACAGCCACAAGAGACCAACATTCCACCAGCGGTGGAGTTCCTGATTCTTGCTGGCAAAGATCTTTCTTGGGAAAATAAAGAACAAAACAGGCTCTTAGTGTTTAGAACGGTCAATGGTTGCATACCCTATGGATGAGGATTGAGCACACTCCTTCACACATTGAGACATGCTGCATCCTAAAAGCGAGGGTCGTGTTTCCAACATTCAGTCAGTTTCAGTTGCGCTAAGTTGGTGAAGATGTTGCACAAGCCGAGTATTCAACACATTACATCAAAAGGGACTGCCTACTGCACTATAATCCTCTTCAGAACCAGGTCCACTTCAATCACGAAAGATCACTGAATTCAGTAGTGTCTGTTTTCATAGTTACGTGACAAATAATGAAGTAATCACCTCCATCTCTGACAGCACCCTTTGAAATTTTACAATTTATGGTTGGTCTTTAGCCAGCATTCACTATTTTTTTAAATCACTGCTGCTCACATCTGCATCATCAAGTTAATTCCAATTTTCAAGGATTAATGGCATGGTACAAATTGGTTTTGACTAGCATTAATTCTGCATGCATTGCAAATAGATGGCGAAATGATTGCAAGTTAAATGTGGCTGCATTTGCAAATATATGCTTCATGAATTTGCCATGTAAGCCCCTCAACCATGTGAAGATTGTGCCTATGGCTTAAGGAATGGACACCCTCTGATTGACAGTGGCCCCGCTTAACTTAGAAGATTGTTGATATCTCAGTGTGCTGTACTGCAACATGTCCTCCAAACCCTCTCGCAAATAAGCATGACAATTAATGTGTCTGTTGGAAAAAGCATATCAATACAGCAGTACTCATAGCGTTCAGGGTTTGGCCAACTGGCTGAAGCACAAAATGTGCTCACGGTATGGTATGGTGTGGCAAGGTAAGGAAGTATAGATATTGTGAGGAAGCAGGTAGGCTCTGATTGCGTGAGCGTTGAGTAAGCAAATTAGCATCCTTAAGGTGCAGCCTTGTCAGTCTGTGAGGTAGGTGTCTTTTTTCCACACACATAGTGCCCTTTCAGCTACTTTTCAATGGTGGCCACTTTTGCATTCTGTAATGCAGGTCTGTATCTCCTAAGAGTCCTACAAGTGAATTGGAGAATTGCCAGAAGGATCCTGAGTGGATGCCAATGTTCGTGGACGAGGGGTGCATCTGTCTTGTGCCTGTGGATTGTACCCTGACTAACACAGAGGATCTTCACAACCTGTGACAAATTGACGTCGTCAGGTATCTGCTCTGACTTCCATGTCAAGAATTCTTGACATCAAACTTGCTCACAGCAGGTCGTAGGGTAGGAAACTGCATATTAAGCAGGAGATGTGCAGTGGTAACTTACTGCATGTGAGGATCCCATCTCCATGCCTGGAACTTAGTTAAAGATGCAACAAGTTGCTCCCAATATCAAGACAGATACCACCAGATATCTCACTCATTTCTGCGACATTTCTGCCATAGTCCATGGTGTTCAGACAATTATAAGCTTTTGCACTAAAATTCTAGCTAACTTTCTCTCATATTTTAATTTAACCTTGTTTTTTTCAGTCATAGCTGTGCTATATTTTGTCAAATCTTATTGTCCACACATTATTAGTAAGCATTTTTTTTCTTAAGTTTAATACTATTTTCAAACTATTTTTATTAACTACAGATTGTGGGTCTTCCAATTGATTTTTTTTTATCCTGTTGGAATAAATATAACTGGGTATTTAGAAATATCCCCTTGAATGTCTACTTTTCTATCTGTATAGACCTATTTCTTTGCCAGTTGTTATTAAATTTTATGACTTTGTTGAATCAGACCAGAGAACCTTTATATGGCCATACAAGGAACAGCTCTGGCATTTAATTTCAATTTTTTTCTGTGCACGGATTTCAATGATGACAGACCTGCAATTGCATTGTTGATCTCGAGAAAGATCTATAATTTTGTCAAAAAATCTGTGGAATTTCCCAGAGAAATGAGACAAATACTGAGTGCACTACTGTCATAGATCTCTGAGCATAATAGTATCAACAGCAGATTAAAAGGACACACTTCTCATTATGCCATTGCTGCAAAAATCTATAGGGCATAGCATAAATGCCAATTGTGAATTTTACCCACAGCCCTGATAGTCCTTCCATTTTAATATGATTGTATATCAGAAAGAAGACAGGAATGCTAAAACGAATATGCTAAGCTTCCTCAACCACCATGGAGCCCATGGGCTACAATCAATTCTATCGATCACATTTCACACTGTAAAAAAGGTCAGTATGTACATAACTCCTTTAAAACAGTGCTGTCACTAACTAAATTAATCAAAGTATCTACGTGCTGTTGAATTAAGACCGTAAGATCACAAGACATGGGAGTCAAAAGAAGCCATTCAGTTCATCAAGTATCTCTGCCATTCAATGAGTTCATTGCTGATCGGAAAACCAACTCCACTTTCCTATCTTTTTCTTCATAATCTTTGATTCCTGTACGGATTAAAAATCCATCTGAGCCTTGAATATACTTAAGGATACAGCCTCGACAGTGTTCTGTAGTAAAGAATTCAACAGATCTGGTATCCTCAGAGAACCAATTTCTCCTCATCTACAACTTAAATGAGTAACCCCTTATTCTAAGATTATGCCTTCTAGTCCTAGACTCTACCACAAGCAGGAATACCCTTTCCGCACCAGCCCTTTCAAATTCTAAGAATCTTGTAGATTTCAATAAGGTTGCCTCTCATGCTCCTAAACTCTGGTAAGGAGGGCCTAATTTACTCATCCTGTCTTCATAATGCAGTCTGTTCATAACTTGGATCAACCTGATGAACTTTCTCTGAACTGCTATTAATGCTAGTATATCTTTCCTTAGATAAGGGGACCAAAACTGTTAACTGTATTCCAGCTTTAGTCAGAATAGTGCCTTACATTTGTTTAATAAGAACTTTCTAATTTTACATTCTATTTCCTTTGAAATAAAGGCCAATTTCCCATTTGCCTTTCCTACTACCCATTGAACTTGCACGCGAGATACTTATGATTTATGAATGAGGACTCCCAAATCCTTCTATGCTGCAGCTTTTGGCAGTCTTTCCCCAGTAAAATAGTATTTCGCTCCTCTACTCTATCTGACAATACTCTATCATAATTCCCCACATATTCCATCTGCCAAGTTTTTCCCATTGTCTTAACCAGTCTATATCCCTCTGCAGACTCTTTTCCTTCCCAGCTAATTTTGTGTCATTACAATACACATTTGGAAGAATATCTTGTCCTTTTTTAAACCTAAGTGCACTGACAATAAAGTGACTAAATGTAACTATGATTTATCTCTTGAGAGGTTGGTACAACAAACACTCAATTAGTCTGTTCATCAGATGGGACCATAAACAGATGACTGGATCAGTTTGATTTCTCGAAAATCAAATACATGAACAGCATACAAGAAGAACCCTCATGAGATTAAACCTGTAATAGAATGATGAATGGAGAGACACCCTCTGGACATTTCATGATTAAATAGCATGCTGAAGAGCACAGCAAATAAATAGATCAATATGTGTGTGGTCCCATCGCCTATAGTTTGACTAATGATGGTTTTCTGACCCTATTGACATTTTATGAGCTGATGTAACTTTTTAAGGAAACAATTATGATGTTGTGCATTTAATTAACCAACCATCAATATGTTGCTCATTATAAAAACATGGATTTATTTTGATTTGAAAATGCAATCTGCTGTACTTAAACAAATTTCAACAAAAAAGAGTAACATATGTTCAAGTGTATGGTTTCATGGAAATATAGAAAACAGTAGTATGAGTGGGTCATTTGGTCTTTTAAGTCTGCTCTGCTTTCAACATGATCATGGATGTTCCCACATTCTCCCCCTGCATTTTGATCTCTTTTGCCGAGATATACAACTATATCTAACTCCTTCTTGAGAACAATGTTTTGGATTCAGCTGCTTTCTGTGGCAGAGAATTCCACATGCTCACCTCTCCCTGGATCAAGAATTTCTCCTCATCTCAGTTCCAAATGGCCTCTCCCATTTCCTTAGACTGCGACCCCTGGTTCTGGACTCCTCAGTCATCAGGAATATCTTTCCTGTGTTCTATCCTGTCTAGTCAAGATTCAATTTTATGGGTTTATATGGGATATCCCCCCACTCATTCTTCTAAATGCCAATGAATATAGTCCTCACTGAACCAGTCTCTCTTTATACCTTAGATGTGCCATCCCAGCAATCAATCTGCTAAAGACTAATTGAAGACTGACAGAGACCTCAAATAATATATACATAGTAGGAGAGAACTCAATAAAGGAATTAGGATGGCTAACAGGGAAAACTCGCCATTTGAATATAGAACTGGCTCAAAGGTAGCAGACAGAGGGTGGTGGTGGAGGGTTTTTTTTCCAGACTGGAGACCTGTGACCAGTGGAATGCCACAAGAATCGATGCTGGGTCCTCTACTTTTTGTCATTTACATAAATGATTTGGATGCGAGCATAAGAGGTACAGTTAGTAAGTTTGCAGATGACACCAAAATTGGAGGTGTAGTAGACAGCAAAGAGGGTTACCTCAGATTACAACAAGATCTTGACCAGATGAGGCAATGGGCAGAGAAGTGGCAGATGGAGTTTAATTCAGATAAATGCAAGATGCTGCATATTGGGAAAGCAAATCTTAGCAGGACTTATACACTTAATGGTAAGGTCCTAGGGAGTGTTGCTGAACAAAGAGACCTTGGAGTGCAGGTTCATAGCTCCTTGAAAGTGGAGTCGCAGATAGATAGGATAGTGAAGAAGGCGTTCAGTATGCTATCATTTATTGGTCAGAGTATTGAGTACAGGAGTTGGGAGGTCATGTTGCGGCTGTACAGGACATTGGTTAGGCCACTGTTGGAATATTGCAGGCAATTCTGGTCTCCTTCCTATCAGAAAGATATTGTGAAACTTGAAAGGGTTCAGAAAAGATTTACAAGGATGTTGCCAGGGTTGGAGGATTTGAGGAGAAAGTGAGGACTGCAGATGCTGGAGATCAGAGCTGAAAATGTGTTTCTGGAAAAGCGCAGCAGGTCAGGCAACATCCAAGGAACAGGAGAATCGATGTTTCGGGCATAAGCCCTTCTTCAGGAATGAAGAAGGGCTTATGTCCGAAACGTCGATTCTCCTGTTCCTTGGATGTTGGAGGATTTGAGCTATAGGGAGAGGCTGAACAGGCTGGGGCTGTTTTCCTGGAATGTCTGAAATTGAAGGGTGACCTTATAGAAGTTTACAAATTCATGAGGGGCATGGATAGGATAAATAGACAAAGTCTTTTCTGGGGTTGGCAAGTCCAGAACTAGAGAGCATAGGTTTAGGATGAGAGGAGAAAGATATAAAAGAGACTTAAGAGGCAACTTTTTCACGCAGAGGGTGGTACATGTATGGAGTGAACTGCCAGAGGATGTGGTGGAGGCTGGTACAATTGCAACATTTAAGAGGCATTTGGATGGGTATATGCATAGGAAGGGTTTGGAGGGATATGGGCTGGGCACTGGTAGATGGGACTAGATTGGGTTGGGATATCTGGTCGGCATGGACGGGTTGGATCTAAGAGTCTGTTTCCATGCTGTACATCTCTATGACTCTATGTCTCTATAAAAGGAGCCACGAAGTGCCTTTGGCAAACAGGAGTAAGGAAAATCCCAAGATGTTTTATATACATTTATATAAGAAGTATGACAATATCGAGGGAAAGGTAGGTCCTCGCAAGATCAAAGGAGGGAGTTATGCATGGAGCCAGAGGAAGTGGGTGAGGTCCTCAACTAACACTTTGCATCAGTATTCAAAAAGGAGAGGATGGATGGTGAATCTCAGGAGGGGCATGTCAATATTTGAGGGCATGTCAATGTATTAAAAAAAAAAGTTGATATTGGGAGTTTTGAAAAGCTTGTCAACTCCCAAGGTCGGAAAGGGATCTATCCCAGAATGCGAAGGAAAGCAGGTGAGAAAATTATGGGGGCCTTGTACTAAATCATTGCATCCTCTTTCGTCACAGGCAATGTTCCCAGAGGACTAGAGAAGAGCCAACATTGTTCCTTTGTTTAAGACATCCAACAGGAATAATCTGGAATTTTACAGGCCGGCAAGCCTTATGTTAGTGGTAGGGGAATGATTGGAGAAATTTCTTAGAATAGGACTATAGGGGAAATGTGGACTTATTAGCAAATAGACAGCAAGATTTTGGATGGAGAAGATCATGTCTCACAAACATCATTGAGTTTTTTTGAGGAAGTGACAAAGATGACTGATGAGGGTAAGGAAGTAGATGTTTATATAGACTTTAGCAAGGCCTTTGACAAGGTCGCTCAGAGTAGGCTGATGAAAAAGCTGAAGTGACATGGAATCTGCACTGAGTTGGTAAAATGAGTACAGGACTGGCTTAGTCACAGAAGAGAGAATGGGTTGGAAGGATGTTTTTCTGGTTGAGCATCTGTGACCGGTTATATTCCACAGGGATCAGTACTGAGACCCCTGTTGTTTGTAATATCTATAAATGATTTTGAGAAGAATGTAGATGGCCTGATTAGTAAGGATGACACAAAGATTGGGGGAGCTGCAGATAGTGAGGAGGACTGCAGGAGTTACATCACAATATAGATAGGTTGAAGATTTGGGGAGAGAAATGGCAGATGGAATTTAATTCAGACATATGCAAAGTGATGCATTTTGGGAGATCTAATGTATGATGGAAGTATACAGTAACTGTCACAATCCTTAGTAGCATCAACATGTCGAAGGAGCTAGGTGTACAAGTCCACAGTTCCCTGAAATTGACAACACAGGTGGCCAAGAATGACATATTGTATACTTGTCTTCATTGCTCGGGACATAAAGTATAAACATTTGCAAGTCATGTTGTAGCTATGTAGAATTTTAGTTAGGCTACATTTGAAAAATTGTGTACGTTTTCTGATTGCTAAACTATCAGAAAGATGTGGAGGTCTTGGAGAAGGTACACAAATGGTTTATCAATATATTGCCTTGTCTTGAGGGTATTAATTATGAGGAAAGATTGGTCCCTTTTCAGTTGATCATCAGAGGAGGATGGGTGACCTGATAGAGGTTTACAAAATTATGAGAGTCATGGATAGAATGGATAGTCAGAACATTTTAGCCAGGCTGGAAATGTCAATTTGTAGGATTCATTTTTAAGGTAAAAAGGGGGCAAGTTTAAAGCAGATATAAGAGGCAAGTTTTTTTTACGCAGAGGATGATAAGTACCTGGAATGTGCTGCCAGAGGTGGTGGGTGGACACTATTGCAATATTAATGTTTAAGAGGCATCTTGATAGATATATGAACAGGCAGGAAATAGAGGGATATGGACCACATAGAGGCAAATGGTTCTTAGTTTGGAAAGGCACCATGTGTCGGCGCAATCTTGGTGGATTGAAGGGCGCGTTCCTGTGCTGTACTTTTCTTTGTTCTAAACTTTTATTGCATGCTCTCCATACTTCGAAGGAGACTAAAACTACACACAACGCTCTAGGTTGGTTTCACCAAGGCCCTGCACAATTGCAGCAAAACACCCTTGCTCTGTACTTGAATCCTCTCACTATGAAAACCAATAAACCATTTGCCTTCTTCACTGCCTGCTGCACCAGTGTGCCTGCTTTCAGTGACTGTTGTACGAAAACCTACCACTTCCCCAATCTATTGTCATTCAGATAATAATCTACCTCCCAGTTTTTGCTATTGATTGAATGACCTCACATTTGTCCACATTATACTGTGTCTGCCATGCATTTGCCCACTCATTCAAGTTGTCCAAGTCACACTGAACTATCCCTAGATCCTCTTCACAGTTCACCTTCCAACCAAGCTTTGAGTCATCTGCAAACTTGAAGATATTATATTTAGTTCTCTCATCTAAATCATAAATATACATTGTGAATAACCAGGATCCAAGCATTGACATCTGTGATATCCCACATGTCACTGCCTGCCACTCAGAAAAAGACCCATTCATTCTTACTCTTTGTTTCCAGTTTGCCAACTAGTTCTCCATCTATGTCAGTAACTAAGCCCCAATCACATGTGTTTTAATTTTAAATGCCCATCTGTTTTGTGGAACCTTATCAAAAGCCTTCATGCAAACTAATTCTACTGGCTCCACCTTATCAATTCAATGAGTTACCTTCTCAAAAGAATTATTGCAGATTTGTTAAATGTGATTTCCACTTCCTCAATCCAGCTGTCTCCGTATGATCCTGTCATAGTTTTTCAAGTGCTCAGCTCTTATTAATTTCATAATGGATTCTACAACCCTACAACCGATGCCAGACTCACCAGCCCCTTGTTCTCTCTACCCCCATTTTTAAACAGTGGAGTTACATTCACTACCCTCCAAACTGTATAAACTGCTCCAGAAAGTGTAGAATTTTGGAAAATGATCAAGAATGCATTCACTAATTCTACAGCCACTTCTTAAAGTATGCTGAGATGTAGATTATTGGTTTCTGGGATTTATCAGCCTTTACTCTTATCAATTTAGCCAACACTATTTCCTATTAATACTGATATCCTTCACTGTCCCCATCTCATAGGTCCCAAAATGTTTGCGGCCTTTGTTAAGAGACAATTAAAGTTTGTATTTAATTGAACTGCCATCTCTTGGTCTGCAACATTTTTTCCCCTGCTTCTGACTACAAAGGACCTATACTATCTCTTTCTCTTCACATATCAAAGAAGCTTTTACAATCAGTTTGCATGCTCCTCATAAGTTACTCCTTTTCTCTATTTCCCCCCACGTGACCAATCCCTTTACCCTCCTTTGCCAAAATTAAAACTGCTCCCAATTTTCATGTCTGCTGTTTCTTATTGACCAATGGATATGCCCTTTCCTTGGATCAAATACAATCACTAATCTCCCTTGCTGGTCATGGTCAGACCACCTTTCTTGATTTATTTTCATACCAGATGAAATGAACAATTGTCACAGTTCATCCATGCATTCTTTAAATGTTTGCTATCCACTGTCAATCCTTTAACTAACATTTCCCCAGCTTGCATGACATCATAGTTTCCTTTATTTAGATTCCGGACCCTAGTCTCAGAATTGATTATGTAATTTTTCACCTTAATGAAAAACTCTATCATATTGCAACTACTCTTCCTCAAGAAGCCCAGCAAGATTGCAAATTATTCATTTCTCATTACACAGTGCCTAGTCTAGGATGGGTTGTTTAATAGTTGGTTCCTCTATATTTTGATCCAAATACCCATCTTTTACATATTCCAGGAATTCCTCCTCGACAGTATTGTTACTGATTTGATTTAGCTAATCTAATTACAGCTGACCTTTTTGCATGCATTTCCAATTTCCTGTCTAATGCTATCCCTAACTCTACCACTACAGTTTGGAGTTTATATACAACCTCCACTATAAATGTTTGCTCCTTGGAGTTTCTAAGCTCTATCCATATAGATTTCACTTCACCAGGGTTATTATTATTCCATTAATTTCCTTTTTAACCTTCAATGCTACCCAGTCTCTTTTTCTTTTTTGCCTGACCTTCCTGAAAATTGATTATTTACTTCACCTAAAGTCACATCTTCACAATTCCAGCTATATCATGTCCACTTATATCTATTTGCATAATTAAATCATGCACTTCATTATGAATGCTCCACTCATTAAGACATAAGGCTGTTCTTTTTGACATTCCAGTTCTGTTTGTATTATTTTGCATCGTGGCCCTGTTTGATTCTTGCCTTTGAATTCTCTATCACTTCTCTTATTTCCCAATCTGTTTTTGTTTTTGCCCTTGTTTCCTTCTTTTTTTGTCTCCCTGTATAGGTTACCAAACCTCTTCCACTGAAGTTTAAACCACACTAGCAAATACTCCTTATAGGACATTAGTTCTGGTCCTGCCCAATGTAACAGCATAGAGAAGACATCAGCTTTTCTATCTCTGTATTTGCAACACAGTAAACATAAAACCTTCAAAGGTACTCAAAATTGACCTCAATGGTTTCTAACCAGACTTTTGAAAAACCAATCCCAGATCCTGCAAATAATCAACTCCAGATACTAGTTTGTATCTTACAAAGATTTTTAAACACTACCTTAATCAGAACAAAATCCAAGCGCAGAAAAATCTAATTTGTCTATGCCTTAAATCCAAAACCTGGTTTTTTTTTTGCCCCTATTCACACAAAGACAGACAGACAAACAAACACAGGGATAAATAGAATAGCAAAATTGGCCAGATTACATGAGTGGTTTTCACAGTATAATGTTCCATGGGTATAGATGATGGCATCTTAGTTTTTTTTTTGAAGGTATCGATCAGAGTGAGCTTTTCAGTTCACTTATATAAAGTCAGTAACATTTATAACATGGTTTTGTCTTCTCTAGGTTTCCAAGAGCTGCTCAGGGAGGTTAGGCAGGGAGCTTTCAAACCTTCATCCTTTAGCATCAACAGCCAGATTTTTTCTTTCTCACAGAAGACACCAACCAAAACACAACTCAAACTCTGACCATTCCCTGACAGACAAACCAGCTCTGCCACAAGATCCCAGTTATCATTCAATATTTGCCATATGCTTAAGCTTTAGCTTAGATTCCCTACAGTATGGAAACAGGCCATTTGGTGCAACAGGTCCATACTGACCCTCCAAAGAGTAACCCACTTAGACCTGTTCGCCCACCCTATATTTACCCCTGACAAATTCACTTAACACTATGGGCAATTTAGCATGACAAATTCACCTGACCTGCACATCTTTGGATAGTGGGAGGAAACCGGAGCACCCGGAGGAAACCCACGATGACATGGGGAGAATGTACAAACTCCACACAGACAGTCGCCCAAGGTGGGAATCGAACCCAGGTCTCTGGCGCTGTGAGGCAGCAGTGTTAACCACTGATCCAGCATTAGATCTTTTCCAGACTAGCTGGAACCAATCCCCAGGTATTGACCATGTTAATAGATAACTGCTGCTATCTGTTTAAACATTATGCTCTTCTCCAGTGACAAAACATCTGCAGAACCTTGATCATTAACCAACTTTCAATAAACTTCCTGGCCTGGTCTCACGAATAAACAAAAGGTTGTTTGTTCAGTTTTTCCTTTTAGTA
This sequence comes from Chiloscyllium plagiosum, assembly GCF_037043375.1. Lineage (NCBI taxonomy): Eukaryota > Metazoa > Chordata > Chondrichthyes > Orectolobiformes > Hemiscylliidae > Chiloscyllium > Chiloscyllium plagiosum. The sequence continues at coordinate 81,301,571 of NW_028270142.1, read as the reverse complement.
CAAGCCATTACCCACAGTCCAAACATCATCTTTAACTCACATTTTCAATCTGCGATCACTACCTTTGAGGTTTGACTTATTAAATTTGCTTCCTAACTCCATGCATTCTAATTTTAGTGTCTTATCCCTTTTATAACCTATGTGGTTCGTACCGATGTGTACCATGACCACTGGCTGTTCACCCTCCAGAACGTCCAATTGCTACATGGAGATATCCTTGACCCTAGCACTCAGGAAGCTATTTACCATCCTGGAGTCTCAGTTATCATCAAATCTCCTATTACTACAGCCTTCACCCAATTACTCCTACATTCGTATCCAGCAAAGCATGATGTAACAAAACCAGAAATTCCAAAGAAACTCAGCAGGTCTAGAAGCATCTGTGGGAAGAATGCAGAGTTACCATTTCGAGTCCAGTGACTGTTCATCAGAATTGATGCTCACCAAAAAAAAACAGTATCCAAAACAATATGTCTGTTCTGCAGGGGAATGACCATAGGGGACTCCTGCACTACCTACCTAATCCTCTTACTCTGACTGCTGATCGTCTATTCCTTCATTGACTGTGGAGTCTTAGCCTGCATAGTGACCACATCTTTATGTGCTATACATGATCCATTCAGCCTCGCAGATGCTTCACATTGTACCCACTGTTGTTTGAAGATCTTAACCAATTTAAAACTCAGTTAAACTAATAAACAAATGCATATAACACAAACACATCAGGAGCTGATTGCTAATATTACCAGCAGCAATGTCAACATTTTGACCCCAAAAGCTATCAGTAATAAATAATATGCAAAACAAACAGCTTATTACAGCAGTAACTGGAAAAGGAGCAAGTCAAACAGTCAGGGCAGGCAGGTAGAAAGCAGAGAATGAGTTTGGACTAATAAAGTAAACTGCATTTATTTCAATGCAAGAGGACTAACAGGTAAGGCAGATGAACTCTGGGCATAATTGGCGACATGGAACTGGGATATCATAGTGATTACAGAGAAGTGGTTTAGGGATGGATAGGACTGGCAGCCTAATGTTCTAAAGGTATAGATGCTATAGGAAAGGTAGAAAGGGGGCAAGAGAGGAAGGGGAGTGACGTTTTTGATTAGGAATAACATTGTATCTGTATTTAGGAAGGATGTCCATGGGAAAATGTCCAGGGAAGTTATTTGGATGGAACTCAGAAATTAGCACCTTATTTCTGATTCAGTGCGTGGATATACTTACTACAGAAGGTGCAAAATTTGACGGACTCTTGGGAAATAAGGCAAGGCAGGTAACTGAGTTGTCAGTGGGGGAGAACTTTGGATCTAGTGACCACAATTCTATTAGTCTTAAAATAGTGATGGAAAAGGACAGACTGGATCCAAAACTTAAAGTTCTAAGTTGGAGGAAGGCCATTGATGAAGGTATTAGGCAAGAATTTTTAAAAGATGTTTGGTCGGTGGGGATGGATGTTCTTAGGTAAAGGGATGGTTGGGAAATGGGAAGCCTTCAAAAATGAGATAATGAGAATCCAGAGACAGTATGTCCCTGTTAGGGTAAAGGGCAAGGTTGGTAGGAATAGGGAGTGTTGTATGACCAGAGAAATTTTGGTTTTGGTCAAGAAAAAGAAGGAATTATGTCATGTATAGACAGCAGAGATCGAGTGAATCCTTAGAAGAAAATAAAGGCAGCAGGAGTTTACATAAGAAGGAAATCAGGAGGGCAAAAAGGGGACATGAGATAGTTTTGGCAACGAGTTAAGGAGAATCCAAAGGGATTCTATAAATGCATTAAGGGCAAAAGGGTAATAAGGGAGGGAATAGGGCCTCTTGAATATGAGCAAGGCCGCCTTTGTGTGGAACTGCAGGAGATGGGGGAGATATTAAACAAGTATTTCATATCAGTATTGACTGTGGTGAAGGATATAGAAGATAAAGAACATGGGAAAATACATAACATCATCTTGAAAAATGTTCACATTACAAAGGAGGAAGTGTTAAATGTTTTAAAATTCATAAAGGTGGATGAATCCCTGGGCCCTGATCAGGTGAACATTAGAACTCCGTGGGAAGCTAGGGAAGTTATTGCTGGGCCATTTGCTGAGATATTGGTATCATTAGTAGCCACAGGTGAGATGTCAGAAGACTGGAGGTTGGATAATGTAGTGCTACTACATAAGAAAGATGGTAAGGAAAAGCCAGAAAATTACAGACCAGTGAGCCTGAGATCAGTGGTGGGTAAATTGTTGGAGCAAATCTGAGGGATAGCATTTACATGTATTTGGAAAGGCAAGGACTGATTAGGGATAGTCAACATGGTTTTGTCCATGGGAAATCATGTCTCACTAGAGTTTTTTGAAAAAGTAATGAAAAGGATTGATGGGGCCAGAGTGGTGGACATGATCTATATGGACTTCAGTAAGGTGTTTGACAAGGTTCCTCATGATGGACCGGGTAGCAAGGTCAGATCTCATGGAATACAGGGAGAACTAGCCATTTGGATACAGAACTAGCTTGAAGGTAGAAGACAGAGGGTGATGGTGGAGGGTTGCTTTTCAGACTGGAGGCCTGGGACCAGCAGTGTGCCACAAGGATTGGTGCTGGTCCCACTGCTTTTTGTGATTTAAATAAATGAGTTGGATGTGAACATAGGAGGTGTGATTAGTAAGTTTGCAGATGACAGCAAAATTGGAGATGTAGTGGACAATGAAGAAGGTTACTTCAGGATACAACCTGACCTTAATCAGATGGGCCAATGGACCAAGGAGTGGCAGGTGCAGTTTAGAATGATAGAATCTCTACAGTGTGGAAACAGGCCATTTGGCCCAACAATTCCACACTGGCCCTCTGAAGAGTATCCCACCCAGCCCCATTCCTCTCCCCTACTACTCCACATTTGACTAATGCACCTAACCACCCTGAACACTATGGGTGATTTAGCATGGTCAATTCACCTAACCTGCACATCTTTGGATTGTGGAAGGAAACCGGAGCATCCAGAGGAAACCCACACAAACACAGGGAGAACATGCAAAGTCTACACAGTCAACCGAGGCTGGTAGTGAACCCGGGTACTTGGCACTGTGAGGCAGCAGTGCTAACCACTGAGCCACCGTACCATCCATAATTAATTTAGATAAATATGAGATGCTCCATTTTGGAAAGGCAAATCAAGGCAGGACTTATAAACATAATGGTAAGGTCCTGGGGAATGTTGCTGAACAAAGACACCTTGGAGTGCAAGTTCATAGTTCCTTGAAAGTGGAGTCCCAGGTAGACAGGATATTGAAGAAGGCATTTGGTATGCTTTCCTTTATTGGTCACAGCATTGAGTATAGGAGTTGGTAGGTATATTGCGAACATTGATTAGGTCATTTTTGGAATACTGCATGCAATTCTGGTTTCCTTGTTGTAGGAATGATGTTGTGAAACTTGATAGGGTTCAGAAACGATTTACAAAGAATGTTGCCAGGGTTGGAGGGTTTGAACTAATGGGAGAGGCTGAGTAAGCTGGGGCTATTTTCTCTGGAGTGTTGGAGGATGAGGGGTGACCTTATAGAGATTTATAAAATCATGAGGGGCATGGAAAGGGTAAATAGACAAGGTCTTTTCTCTGGGGTGGGGGAGTCCAAAATTAGAGGGCACAGGTTTAAGGTGAGAGGGGAAAAATTTGAAAGGGATCCAGGAGGCAATTTCTTCACACATAGAGTGGTGTGTGTACGGAATGAGCTGCCAGAGGAAGTGCTGGAGGCTGTTACAGTTGCAAAGTTTTAAAAACATCTGGATGGGTAAATGAATAGGAATGTAGGCCAAATGCTAGCAAATGGGACTAGATTAATTTTGGATATCTAGTCAGAATGGATGAGTTGGGCGGAAGGATCTGTTTCCCTGCTGTACAGCTCCACGATTCTACAACTGCTATAGAACTAAGCATTATGTTTTGGAAAATTTGGAACTGAGACCTTGGCTTCTAAAATGGAAGACTAGAAGTAGTCAGTATACTTACAAATGCATGCTACCATAATAATGGCATTCTTCCATGTATAACTTCTTCGTCACGGCAGTTGAATAAAGTAATAAAATAAGGTAATAGTGTTTTGTGCTCTATAAATATCAGTACAGAATATAAAGCAAAAAAGGAATGAACAGGATGCAGTAATATATGCAGTTTTAAGTGCACCTTCGTAGAAATCAAAGTCATCAAGATCAGTTAGTCTGAATCACCAAAACAATGAATACTAATGAGGAGAGATGTGAGCCATTTCCACAAGAGTAGAGAAAACTAAACGGTGATTTAGTAGGATTTTGACGGGGTTGATGGCTGATGCAGGAGTCACTGTGCACTGGGGACAAGCCAATAAATTTAATCGAGCTAATGTGTTATCTCTGTTCAAATAAATATAAAAACGACACAAAAAAAACAAATAGTTGTACTTGAACTCATTGTAAAATAACATATTGATCATCGAGAGTAACTTTGCAAATAGTTTACATTCATGAAACAAACAAGGCAAAACAGCAACAGATGCTTAAATAACCGCTTTAATTTCTGAGGAATTGACAACCTAAGTAGACTATATCCAGCTCTATAATGTGCTGTACCTGGACATTCAAAGACATTTTACTACATTGCACATTAAAATATAATAGTTAGGCTCAAAGATGTGGAAATCCACGGTTATCTGAAGGTCAAAAATGGTACTCATTACAATAGCATGCTAAGATGGGGAAAACTGAAGTATTAATTATAGTGCCCCAGGAATAGCAATGATTTGGATTCTGAAACTCGATTGAAGACGATAAAAAAAATGCAAATGATAGGGCAAAGAAAATAGCGCAGTGGAGATGAAAAAAAGATTAGAAATTACAAAATGAGTTATAGAAGGTATGTAATTTAACAGTAAAATATTGGCTGAAATTGAACACAGACATGTGAAATGTAAAGCAAGCGGCAAAAAAAGTGCACTATTTGTATTCCAACAGTGGTTTTGATACATCCAGTGAAAAGCTGAAAAACAAACCTTACATGCCTTATTTTAATCAAAACTTCCAACCAATGTAAAGCAGACATGTACACAGCCAATTACAAATTGAATTAATTAGCAACACAAAATAAAAGATAAGTCTTAACCAAAATTATAAACATTCAAATAACAATTTAAATACTGTATTTAATCTGGATCACTGAGACTTTATGACTATATAAGCATTGGAAGAAGTTCAGAGATAAATCAAAAGCTGTTCCCTCATACAAAAACCTGTGTTACAGTAATAAGAATAAACACCTTTGAACATTTAATGCTGAAACCAATGTGTCAGAGAAGTGAACTTCAAAACAGAGTATAAAATAAGAGTCTCAAAAGGTAAATCTGTCAGATGGTGATGTGAAGATGTGCTTGAAGCCACTGGAATGAGTTGAGGATATGCCGGAAGACAGTGGAAAGAGTTGAGGATGAGCTTGAAGACAGTGGAATAAATTGAGGATGCGCTTGAAGACAGTGGAATGAGTTGAGGATGTGCTTGAAGACAGTGAAATGAGCGACACTGTCAGAGAAGTGAAGAAGGATGCCAAGTAAGTTGGAATTTTATGTCACTTTCTTTTCCTGTCCTCCTAGTGCCTGGGCTGTATATCCAAGTTTGAACGCCAAGAGTCCTGTCACTAACTTCTTTGGCCACTTATACCAAATCCTGCTTTGTCTGAAAGACTGACCTTTTCCTCCTATCCTTGTCAACCCCAAGCACATTGCAGTCCCTTAAACCATTTAGCACGTTATGTTGGCATTGACCAAAGGGAAGGAATTGGTGGAGAATGATCTCAGGGAAGGGAATGTCGACTCTTTCAGCTAAGTTGCTATTAAAAAGGAAGAGGTGTTGTGTGTCTTAAAAAGTATTAAGATAGTTAAGTCCCTGGGTCCTGATAGTATCTATCACAGAATATTAAGGGAGGTAAGTGAATAAATTGTTGGAGCATTTACAGGCATCTTCATATCCTCTTTGGACACAGGTGAGGTCCCAGAAGACTGCAGAGTAGCCAACATTGTCACATTGTTTAAGAAGGGTAACACAGATAATGCTGGAAATTACAAGACTGTGGCTCTCACGTGGGTGGTAGGGAAATTACTGGAAAAGACAATAGGGATTGGTTCTATGCGCATTTGGAAGAGAATGGACTTATTCGTGATAGACAGCATGGTTTTGTGCAGGGAAGGTTGTGCCTCACTACCGTGATTGAGTTTTTCTAGAAGGTTTTGAAGATGATTGATGAAGGAAAAGCAATTGATGTGTCTCCAGGACTTCAGTAAAGCTTTGGACAAGTTCCTTCATGGCAGGCTGGTATAAAAGGTAAAGTCACATGGTATCAAGGGTGAGTTGGCAGGATGGATACAGAACTGCTTAGTCATAGGAGACAGAGGGTAGCGGTGGAAGGATGGTTTTTGGAATGGACAGTTGTGACGGGTGGTGTTTCACAGGGATCAGTGCTGGGACCTCTGTTGCTTGTGGTCTACATAAATGATTTGGAGGAAAATGTAGCCGGTTTAATTAATAAGTTTGCAGACAAGACAAAGATTGGTGGTGTTGCGAATAGTGAGGAGGATCATCAGAGGGTACAGCAGATTATAGATCAGTTGGAGGCATTGGCAGAAAAATAGCAGTTGGAGTTTAATTTGGACAAGTGTGAGGTGATACGTTTTGGAAAGTCAAGTCCAGATGGAAATTATACAGTGAATGGCAGAACCCCTGGGAGTATTGATATGCAGGGGGATCTGGGTCTGCAGGTCCATAGATCATTGAAGGTGGCAGCACAGGTAGAAAAAGTTGTAAAAGAAGTCTATGGCATGCTTGCCTTCACTGGAAGGGACACTGAGTGTAAGGATAGGCAAGTTATGCTGCAGCTTTATAGAACTTTAGTTAGGCCACACTTGGAGTATTGCATACAGTTCTGGTCACCATAGTACCAGAAGGATGGGGATATTTGGAGAGGGTACAGAAAGGATTTACCAGAATATTGCCTGGTATGGGGGATTTTAGCTGTGAAGAAAGATTGGATTGACTGGGTTTCTTTTCACTGAAGTACAGGAGGTTGAGAGGCAACCTGTTCAGAAGTTTACAAGATTGTGAATGGCATGAACAGAGTGGAAAGAATGAGGCTTTTGCCCAGGGTGGAGGGGTCAATTACGAGGGACAGAGATTCAAGGTGCAGTGCGGTGGAATGCTTAAAAGAGATGCGTGAGGCAAGATTTTCACACAAAGGGTGGCGAGTGCCTGGAAAGTGCTGCCAGTGGAGGAAATGGAAGCAGACACAACAGCAGAATTCAAGAAATACCTGGATTAATACAAGAATAGTAAAGGAATAGAGGAATATGGATCCTGGAAGTGAAGACAGTTTTAATATGGAAGGGCAAAATGTATCGGTGCAGGCTTGGAAGACCAAAGGGCCTGAACCTATGCTGGATTGCTCTTTGTTATTCTTTGATATCCAGGTAGGGACTAGAGGTCTGGAAGGTGTTCCCGGGTCCATATTTCACTCCTGTGATTGCTAAACCATCTGCGATCAATGAATAACTCATCCATTCTGATGCCTGATGCGGTTCAATGTATAACTCCTCCATTCTAATACCTGATGGGGTTCCTTATATTAGAAATATTCTTTTGATAGATTTGCCATTATTTTATGTGGGAAAGCCAGTATTGAGATTCCAATGTAGTAGCTGAGATAAGGACTCATGGTCAGGTACTAAGTATGCTCCTGACTCACTACTGACCTTCCTACGCTGAGCAGATCAGTTGTGAATTTCAACAGCCAGAGCTCTCATAGAAAAGCACTTGGGTGGCAACCTAGATTACGTGCTTAGATCTTGTAGTTGTGATTAGAGATTCTAAACTTCTTATTCAAGAAGTTAACTCAGAGAGGGACATAAAGTCATCTCTGAACAATTACCCACTCAACCATGGATTATTTCAGATTGACATTGGCAGATGTTTGTTAGGCCATCACTTGGTTGAACTGGAAGATTAAAAACATATTGCACTCTACCAAAGGTATTGGAAAGGATCAAAACTCCTTAAAGAAATCAGTGAAGATAACTTCAAGTGAAGAAACAATATAGATAGTTGGCAATGATAAGGGTGTTAGGAGACAATGTGAAAATGGCTCCGAGGAGCAGATCAATCACAAGCTAATTGAAAGGCGCAGCAGGCTCAAGGGATTGAGTAGATTATTCCCATTCTTATATTCCATTTGTGAACGGCTGGACCATTCTCATCCTAATTAGATATTTGTAGAGAGAGAGCAATGCTATGGACCATTTTTAAATCATGTCACCAAAGAAAAATGTTGAAAATGTCAGGAAATCATAGTTTTCGAAGCATTCCAAAATTCTTTCATGATAAGAATAAAATGCTGAACATTTAAAGTGAAAACTATCTTAAATTTTGAAGATTATGTTTTTTTCTGTCAGAAAACTTTCTGTTAGACAACAGTAGGGAATTACTTCAATTTATTTTGGCAAACAGTTGTGTACACCAATGTGCAAACATAACACTGTTGCAAAAGTACAAATACAGGAATGAGTGAATGTAGATTCAAGAGAGTTCTACATCTGGCTATTATTTTTCTGGAGTAGTGAAGTGAGATTCTATAAACTAAGGTACCAATATTTTGGAACACTGTGCATAATATTATTTTAAGCTGACAACATTGTTATCTCACCGGAACAGTAGATCAAACTAAAGATTGCAAAGGAGACTTTAGCAGATGTAGCCTTTTTTTTCTATTTTATTATGGAATTATATCAAGTCTGAATCTTATATCTGAGGATTATAATTTAATTTTCTGAAAAAAATCTAGATCATCTTAATTTTGAAAGTGAACAGGGTGTTTTTATTTAGGTTTCTCCACTCAATTTTGAAATTCTGGTATACTGGTACATTACCAATACGTAAGAAAATAATATTTACAACTGGGAAAAAATGATCACTTAATAGAATTCAGAGAATGGGGGTCTTTCCAACCTCTAATTGCATCTGATTATCAACATCACGAGTCTTTGGATAATTCTATGAGGTTATTTATATTATTGTTTGATACATTATTTGATGATGTTAATGCCAATTCCATAATTAGCACAGGAAAGCAATATGTTAGCTACCAAAAAGGTTAAATATTACCACCTGAATACAAAAGGGAAAACTCTGGCCTCATTAGGCATTCTTCTAAGTTATCTAAAGCCCTGAAGTAAAACAAGGGCAAGCAACAGCCTCTGTTTTTGCATTTCTTGATTCCTGATATAATAGGTAGTTACTGACAATATTGGGAGAAAGAAAGAGCAGTTAGCAATTTGTCTTGTTTCAAAATAACTTCATAGTCCATGGAATGTTAACTTTTTGCTCTAATTTTAAGGCTAAAAATTTGTGAGAATGGTATTCAGTGTAAATCAAGCTTTCAGTTTAAAAATGGTGAGCTTCAGTTGGAAAAAATGGCGTTTTTATTTCTGTAATTTTTCTTTTGCCCTTTGTCATAATGCACTGAAAAAAGCCGAAGTAAAAATTAGAAAGTAGTAGTCTTTTACTTCACCCTTACAATGCTTTGATGAAAACACTCTGGCTATTTTAATTAAGTTAATTTGCATGCTGCTTGAATACTTTGCATTGCAGTGTAAGATTGTATTTCAACAGAATTTCAATTAAACATTAACAATTTGCTCACACTGCATTATAAGTGCTTCTCATCAAACTTCTATTATTTATAAATAATCATTAAGGGCCATCTGTGCTAATGAATAAAGACTCTATTTAAAGAAGACCATTTACTGACAGATCTCAGCATTAAAATTAGAACCCACAACATTTTCCACCATACTCACTTATTATGTAGCCAGACAATTTTAGGCTTGGGATTCCCCTCAGCTCTACAGGTAAAGTAGACAGTATTTCCTAAGGTTACATCCACATCCTGTGGTTCCGAAGTAATTCGTGGCCTTGCTGGGAAAAAATAGAGTTGTATTACATGCATATTTAAAAAGTATACTTATATAAAACAATGATTTGGAGATGCCGGTGTTGGACTGGGGTGTACAAAGTTAAAAATCACACAACACCAGGTTATAGTCCAACAGGTTTAATTGGAAGTACACTAGCTTTCAGAGCGATGCTCCTTCATCAGGTGATAGTGGAGGGCTCAATCCTAACACAGAATTTATAGCAAAAATTTACAGTGAGATGTAACTGAAATTATACATTGAAAAATTGATTTTGAACTGTGGGAGGAAACCAGAGCACCCGGAGAAAACCCACACAGACACGGCGAGAATGCGCAGACAGGCACCTGAGGCTGGAATCGAGCCTGGGACCCTGGTACTGTGAGGCAGCAGTGCTAACCACTGAGCCACCGTGCCGCCCCACAGTTTTAGACAATGTTTGAATATAATTGCTGATGGTCTAAACCGTCTCATGGATGCCAAATGTTTGGCTGCTGAACCCATTCTGAATCCATTCCATTCAACATGGTGGGAATGTCACAGAATGTCTTCAATGTGAAGATAGAACATTGTCTCTACATGGACTTTGTGACTGTCACTACTACCAATAATGCAATGGACAGTTGGATCTGTGACAGTTAGGTTGGTGAAAATGAGATCAAGTGTATTTTTCTTTCAATTTAGTTCCTGCACCACTTCCAACAGACTCAGTCTAGCTGCTAGGTCTTTCTATGTGCTTCTGGATTCTTGTCAGCTCAGTCCATTGTGAAACTAGCTTACAATCATTGAGTCATTGAGATGTATAGTATGGAAACAGAACCTTTGGTGAAACTCATCCATGCTGACCAAATATCCTAAGCTAATCTCATCCCACATCCCTCCAAATCCTTTGCATGAATCCATCCAGATGCCTTTTAAATATTATAATTGTATTAGCCTCCACCACTTCCTCTGGAAGTTCATTCCATACATGCAAAAAACACCTTGATAATGGATACTGAAGTTCTCCATCTAGCATGCATTCTCTACCTTTGTCACCAATAGTGTTTCTTCCAGATAGTATCTAACATAGAGGTGAACTGATTGATCAGCTGAGGGATGGCAGTGGGCGGTACTCAGCAGGAGATTTGCTTGTCCGTGAGACCTATCTGCCATTATTCTGTTGGACCTCTCCTGGTTCTTGTATAGGACAAACCCAAGCATAATGTTGGTGGGGTCAGCTACATTGCCTATAAGGTGTGATTCAGTATGATGACATCATACTCATTGTGGGACAGTTCTGCCTATTTTTACACAAACACCCAGTAGACTCAGAGAGTCATAGAGATGTACAGCATGGAAACAGATCCTTCAGTCCAACCCGTCCATGCCGACCAGATATCCCAACCCAATCTAGTCCCACCTGCCAGCACCCGGCCCATATCCCTCCAAACCCTTCCTATACATATACCGATCCTTGTGGCACTCCACTGGTCACAGGCCTCCAGTCTGAAAAACAACCCTTCACTACCACCTTCTGTCTTCTACCTTTGAGCCAGTTCTGTATCCGAATGGCTAGTTCTCCCTGTATTCTGTAGTTGGTATGGAAGAATTTCAGGGTCATCAGGGCTCTTCAGGTTGCTGTCATTTCCAGTATATAGAACATTTGGTCCACTCATTATTGTTCTTCCTTTCGTTTCTCTTTTAAAAATTTAATAGACTGAGTGGCTTGCTTGGAAATTTCAATGCATGGTCAACCATGTCCTGTGTTACCATATTTACAGAACAGGAGAAGGCTACATCACTGGGTGTGCTTGTGTTAACTCACTGCAAGGGAAACTTAGCTGAGTCCCTTTCCTCTGCCTTTTCCCACCAGGATAGTGCACGCATTTTCCCTTTAAATGAATGCATTTTTTTTAAACCCACAATTGAATTCATCGTCATCACATTCACCCACTACCATTCGAAAGCTTAACTAGTGGATACAGAACTGGCTCAAAGGTAGAAGAGGGTAGAGGGTTGTTACTCAGGCTGGAGGCCTGTGACCAGTGGAGTGCCACAAGGATCGGTGCTGGGTCCTCTACTTTTTCTTATTTACATAAATGATTTGGATGTGAGCATAAGAAGTACAGTAAGTAAGTTTGTAGATGACACCAAAATTGGAGGTGTAGTGGACAGCGAAGAGGGTTAACTCAGATTACAACAGGATCATAACCAGATGGGCCAGTGGGCTGAGAAGTGGCAGATGGAGTTTAATTCAGATAAATGTGAGGTACTGAATTTTGGGAAAGCAAATCTTAGCAGGATTATTACACTCAATGGTAAGGTCCTAGGGAGTATTGCTGAACAAAGTGACCTTGGAATGCAGGTTCATAGCTCCTTGAAAGTGGAGTCACAGGTAGACAAGATAGTGAAGAAGGCATTTGGTATGCTTTCCTTTATTGGTCAGAGTATTGAGTACAGGAGTTGGGAGGTCATGTTGCGGCTTTTCAGGACATGGGTTAGGCCACTGTTGGAATATTGCATGCAATTCTGGTCTCCTTCCTATCGGAAAGATGTTGTGAAACTTGAAAGGGTTCAGGAAAGATTTACAAGGATGTTGCCAGGGTTGGAGGATTTGAGCTATAGGGAGATGCTGAACAGGCTAGAGCTGTTTTTCCTGGAACATCGGAGGCTGAGGGGTGACCTTATAGAGGGTTACAAAATTATGAGGGGTATGGATAGGATAAATAGACAAAGTCTTTTCCCTGTGGTCGGAGAGTCCAGAACTAGAGGGCATAGGTTTCGGATGAGAGGGAAAAGATATAAAAGAGACCTAAAGGGCAACCTTTTCACACAGAGGGTGGTACGTGTATGGAATGAGCTGCCAGAGGAAGTGGTGGAGGCTGATATAATTGCAACATTTAAAAGCATTTGGATGGGTATATGAATTGGAAGTGTTTGGAGGGATATGGGCCAGGTGCTGGCAGGTGGGACTAGATTGTGTTGGTCGGCATGGATGAGTTGGACCGAAGGGTCTGTTTCCATGCTGTACATCTCTATTACTCTATGACAGTGTCTGTATGAAACCATTATTATTCATGCCATCTTTAGTGTAATCAAACTTGATATGCAGTGACACAGGGAAGATGGGAAGGTGAGATGACGGACTCTTGATGATCAAAGAATTGGGGTTGTGCTTAACTGGTATGATATTCAGATTAGACAATTGTGAGCATTTTAGCTGTGGGAATGAGGGATTACACTTCCTATGCATCTCAAAGTACTTCACTGTCATTTGCCATCAGCAGATAAATAACAGAAAAAAATGCCCCCAACTCCAGGAGCACTTGGGAGGTGGGTGGGAATTAATGCAATTGGGAAGGATGCAGTGTGATGAACAAAATGCCCCTTCCAGATTCGGACAGAGATATGGAAGGCCTGGAACAATTGATGCCCTTGAGTGGCCATTTCAGTGATGAGCACCACTGCTGTAAGAGCCTCCTTGCATTTCACATTGACTCCATTCTATCAGCAGGGTTTATCTAATTGGTCTGAGTGAACTCACTCCACTTACCTCAACTTCAGGCTCCAGCACTGCATGAGAACCCTACAGTCCCAGTAGTGACATTCACTCCCATTGCTATTGTTGGAATTGAAGAGCTGCCAGCACTTTTATTAGCTAGCAGGTCTTAAAGGCGGATTTCATCCATAAAGGTCTGGGAACCCTTATGAATGGCAGACAGAATTGGAACTTAATCTTGTTGGGCCACCTCTTTTTTAATCTGGTGAATAGCCAGTGACACAGTTACTAAATGCAGCTCAAAGGATTTAAACAGTTTCCAATTAAGTGGAACAGGGTTGATTTGTTAAAATATAAGATACTGTTAAATTAGGAAAACCATTTATTCAAGTGTTAAGGATTTGGGCACTGGTAAAAATGAGGGTATCTTGAGTATTGCTGAGAAAACAACATTTTTCTCCTTGTCATTTTTCTCCTCAGCAAGAATGCCAAAACAAGGGGACAACCAATATTTATGTTTCATGAGAGGAAAGTGCTGATTACTGGCAACTGGACTCTGATTATTAGTTGAAGGGAAGAGGTATTAGCAGTTTTAATAGGCTTTGATTTGGAGAGGTCCCCAGGCTTTGATGAGATCTAAGCCAGGCTGCTGTTGGAACAAGGGAGGTGATTGTAGGGGCCCTAACATCAATCTTGAAATCCTCCCCGAACACAGAATTATTAGATGACTGGAGGATTGATAATGAGGTATTTCTTATTCAAGAAGAGTGATAGGCATAAATGAGGAATTTACAGGCAAGTGAGTCTAAAATCAGTAGTAGGGCAACCTTTGGAAAAAACTCTGAAGGGCAGAATTAATCTCCATTTGGAGAGGCAAGTATTAATCAAAGATAGTCAGTATGGTTTTGTCAAGTCAATATTATGCTCTAGATGTGTGATTGAGCTTTTCAAGGTATTCCCTAGTGTGTTTATAAGAATAGTGCAGTGGTTATAATCCACGTGGACTTTAGGAAGCCATTTGACAAGGTGTACAATGGAAGACTATCAAGTGGGAAGAGCCCATAAATCCATGACAATTTAGAAAAATTAGATTCAAAACTGGCTTTGTGCCAGGAGGCAGAGGGTGATGGTTGAGTATTGTTTTTGTGACTGGAAGTCTGTGTCCGGTGGCGTACAGTAAGGTTTGGTAATGGGTCCCTTGCTATTTATAGGATACATTCATGATCTAGATATGAATGCAGGATGTTTGATCACTAAGTTTACAGAGGGCATGAAAACTGCTAGTTTAGTAAAGAGAGAGGAAGAGAGACTTAAGAAGATATAGATATAGATCCGCATCCATGAACACCAACTAGCCACGAAATGACATGACCAGCTATCCCTAGTAGCCACACACGCAGATGACAAGCAACATGAATTCGACTGGGACAACACTACTATTATAGGACAAGCCAAACAGAGAACAGCCAGGGAATTCCTAAAGGCATGGCACTCATCCGCAGATTCAATCAATAAGCACATCGACCTGGACCCAATATACCGACCACTGCAACGGACAGCTGGAACTGACAACCGGAAGCGGCAGATTCAAACCACTACAAATGCTGGAGGAAAGATCACAGGAGGCTCCCAAGCACTGAGGATATCACCTAGACAGGGGACGAAACATCTGCAACACAAATTCCCAGCTCGGCGAACAGAACCACAACAGAGACTAGATAAGCTGGGGTCATTTTCCTTCGAGCAGAGAAAGCTGAGGAGGAGGTCTGATCAAGATATATAGAATTGAGGAACATAGGAATTGGATGTTTTTCTTTCTTGTTGGTGTGACAAAAGCAGAATTGCTCTTTTCACTCCCACAGGGGGTTCTCGCTATCCCAGACTCAATACCACATACAATTTGTTGATTGGAAACTGCTCCCAAAACTCCCATCCAACAACTGATCTGTTAGTTGAGAAACTTTAGTCGTCAATTTGCCACTGTTCAAGATTTCACATCCGCCCGTGTGCTGGTCAGTTTCCAATTCTGGATAGGCAACTGGTTGTAGGCATAAAATGAACACTTGGGAGATAAATTCACTTGGCCCATGATGAGAAAGATTTAGCACTTGCTCAGTTAATGTTGTATTTGAGGAGAAAGTGAGGTCTGCAGATGCTGGAGATCAAAGTTGAAACTTTATTGCTGGAACAGCACAGCAGGTCAGGCAGCATCCAGGGAACAGGAGATTCGACGTTTCGGGCACAGGCCCTTCTTCAGGCATGAGTGAAGAAGGGCCTGTGCCCGAAACATCGAATCTCCTGTTCCCTGGATGCTGCCTGACCTGCTGTGCTGTTCCAGCAATAAAGTTTCAACTTTGATCTCCAGCATCTGCAGACCTCACTTTCTCCTCGAAGATTTCAACCTACTGCGAATCCTCTTACAAGGATGCCTTCCTTGAAGAAGCTCTCTGCCTCTCTCTACAAAGATTTCAGTGAGTCCCTCTCTCACTGCACACCCCAGGTCATCTCCTCTGCACAGAAGCTCTTCAGACACATTCTGAAGCAGACTCGTTACCACAGCCATATCTCCTTCCTCAGCACCTGCCTACGGAACCGACTGATCCCCCATGGACTCCAGATCACCTTCCGACCAACACAATTTGGACCCAACCAGGACTACCAGTACCTGCAACAAATCCGCAGCCTCCAGCAACGGGCCTCCCTCGGGATCCTCCGCTCCACGCTTGCAGCCATGCGCCGGTACCTACATTCCCTGCAACTCGACCTACCCCAGCTCAGGACAACTCTCTCACAGACCTGTAAAGGACCTCTACTGTTCTTCATTTACAGAAGAATCCATAGACTGAACAAACAGTTCTTTCTAGACATATCGGAAATTAAAGACAGTAAGTACCAAAAACTTTCATGCACTTACCCCCAAACTCCGGATTCCTCAACCGTTCCAGAAACTTCCATCGGCCTCCGAAACCAGTCCGGCGCCATTACACACGCGGCCGCTACAGCGCCCGCGGCAATAGCCGCAGACGCCGCCGACGATGACGTCACTTCCGCCCCCACCGACCTCGCAACCTTCATGATCGCGGCCCAAACAACCGCCTCCGGGATCGCCGCACAGACAACCTGCTCTGCGATCGTCATGAAGACAATCGCCAACAGATTGGCGACCTCCGCGGCTATGGGGAAGAACTCTGTCTCCGTGGTCGCCGCAGCTACTTCTGCCCCCAGTGACGTCAGCAACCTACATTTGGACCACATCGCCGCATGTGTCTCTGCCCCCCCGCTACGATCCGTCACCGCGCCTAACCCCGCCCCCCCGCCGCGTTCCGTCACCACGCCTAACCCCGCCCCCCCCCGCTACGATCCGTCGCCGCGCCTAACACCGCCCCCCCCGCTACGATCCGTCACCGCGCCTAACCCCGCCCCCCAGCCGAGTTCCGTCACCGCGCCTAACCCCGCCCCCCCGCCGGTCTCCATCACCATGTCCAACCCCGCCCCCACGCCGACCTCTGTCCCCGCCCCCAGGCCTAACCCCGCCCCCACATCCAGCTCCAGTCCCACACCAGGTCCTAGCTCCCTGCCCTGCCGTGTGTTCACCATCCCTCCAGACTTGCCCCTCTCTGAGGATGAAAGATCAGTCCTCAGCAGAGGTCTCACCTTCGTTCCCACACGTTCTCGGGTCAATGAATTCAATACACGGAGTGACATCGAACAATTCTTCCGCCGCCTTCGCCTCCGTGCCTTCTTCTTCAATCAAGACTCTCGCCCACCCTCTGACGACCCCTTCTCCCACCTCCAACACACCCCGTCCACCTGGACACCCCGTGCTGGCCTCCTACCTGTCCTCGACCTCTTCATAGCAAACTGCCGCCGCGATATTAACCGCTACCTGAACTCCCACACCCCTCCCACCCACTCCAACCTCTCACCCTCGGAACGCGCAGCCCTCCACTCCCTCCGTTCCAACCCCAACCTCACCATCAAACCAGCTGACAAGGGAGGCGCAGTAGTAGTTTGGCGCACTGACCTTTACACCGCTGAGGCCAAACGCCAGCTCGCAGATACCTCCTCCTACCGTCCCCTTGACCATGACCCCACCCCCCACCACCAAACCATCATCTCCCAGACCATCCATAACCTCATCACCTCAGGGGACCTCCCATCCACCGCCTCCAACCTCATAGTCCCACAACCCCGCACCGCCCGTTTCTACCTCCTGCCCAAAATCCACAAACCTGACTGCCCCGGACGACCCATCGTCTCAGCCTGCTCCTGCCCAACCGAACTCATCTCGGCATACCTCGACACTATCCTGTCCCCATTAGTCCAAGAACTCCCCACCTACGTTCGTGACACCACCCACGCCCTCCACCTCCTCCAGGATTTCCACTTCCCCGGTCCCCAACGCCTCATCTTCACCATGGACATCCAGTCCCTGTACACCTCCATCCCCCATCACGAAGGACTCAAAGCACTCCGCTTCTTCCTTTCCCGCCGTACCACCCAGTACCCTTCCACCGACACCCTCCTTCGACTGACCGAACTGGTCCTCACCCTGAACAACTTCTCTTTCCAATCCTCCCACTTTCTCCAAACAAAAGGAGTAGCCATGGGCACCCGCATGGGCCCCAGCTATGCCTGCCTCTTCGTAGGATATGTGGAACAATCCATCTTCCGCAACTACACTGGCCCCACCCCCCATCTTTTCCTTCGCTACATTGATGACTGTATCGGCGCTACCTCGTGCTCCCACGAGGAGGTTGAACAGTTCATCCACTACACTAACACCTTCCACCCCGACCTCAAATTCACCTGGACAGTCTCGGACTCCTCCCTCCCCTTCCTAGACCCTAATGTTGTATTTGACCTCTCAGCTAAATTCACTTTTGGTTTGGATGACTGCAGCAAACTTATTTTAACACTGATTTCAAAGCTGCTACTTGTTTAAATACAACACTCCCACATGACCTGTTATCTCTGGTTCAGAGCCAAGATTACAATCAACTGTTTCAAGCTGATACTTCCAGAATCTAAATAATTTGAAGCTATCAACAGAGTTATCCAACCAAGACATACGATAAGAACATAATGCTGGAGCAAGCCATTCAGCCATTCAATCATGCCCTACTATCTAACTAGGCCCAGGTTGATCTTCAACTACAACACCCCTTTCCCACATCATCCCCAATTCCCTTGATGATTTTAATATAGCAGCAAACTTTCAGACTCCAACAATCTCAATAACTAAGCCTAAACAGTCCTCTTGGGTGAAAGAATTGCAAAGATTCATCACCCACAGAGTAAAGAAATTCCACCTTATCTCAGTCCTTAAGTGACCTACTTCTTAGTCTGGAATTTTATTGCCTGATTCTAACAACCATCACCATCAGCTCCATGAATCTACCCTGCAAAAATATAAGGATAAACGCTAAATCAGTTCAAACTTTTTCGTTGCACTATCCCTCCAACCGAGGAATTAATTTGGTGAATCTTTGGTGTCTCCCTCAATGACAAGTATATTTTTTCTTGACTAAGGAGATCAAATCTGCCACTATACTCCAGATCTAGTCTCACCAATGCTCTGTATAACTGTAACAAGACACTTTTATTCCACTTAAGTCCTCTTGTAATGAAGGCCAACATACTATTTTTACATTCTTAATTGTTTATTGTACCTGCATGCTAATTTTCCAACACTCGTGAACAAAGTCAATACTTCCCAGATTGTCACCACTTTAAAAATGTTCTGTATTTCTGCTTTCCCTACAAAAGTTGATAACATCACATTTCTCCAGATTGTATTTCATTGACCAATTTTATGCCCACTCAATTTGTCTTTCCAAATTCCCTCTTTGTTTCCTCCTCACAACTCACAATCCACACAGTTTTGTATCATCTACAAACTTGGAAATATTTCATTTAGTTTCCTTATCCATATCAATGATATAGTTTGTGAATATCTGGGGTACAAGCAGCATGTACTCTAATTTTGTTTACTAACCTCTTCTTTGGGATCTTTTAAATGTTATCTGAAAATCTAACTCGACTACTAATTCCCGTGGTGCTATTTTGCTGGTTACATCCCTAAAAAAAGTCTAACAAATTTGTAATATATGATTTCCATTTCATAAAATCTATATTGAATCTGCCCAATCCTACTATCATTTACCACTATCATTGTTATTTCTTGTGCCAAAAATAAGATTTTTGTGACAAATTTAAGAACAGCTTCTTTTCCACTGTTACCTGAATTATGAGCGCTCATTTCAGAGAGTTCTTCTTTCTCTGCACCTTCTCTGCAGCTATAGCAACATATTCTGCATTTCTGTTCTATTACCCTGTTGTACTTATGTCAGATATGATTTGTCTGGATGGCATGTAAAACAACATTTTTCACCGTATCTTGGTACATGACAATAACAATAAAACAGATTAAATTAAATGAGGTGAATAGATCTGTAATACTTCATTTTATTTCTTTCCCTCCTATCTTACGGTTATATTTGTCATTTTCTAATTTTCAGGAATATTTCCAAAAATTCAAAAGATGCCCATCAATGCATTGATTAATTCCCCAGCCAACTTCTTTAACGCTAGGATGTATATCATCAAGTGCAGGGGATTTATCTACTTTAAGTCCATTTAACTGTTCTAATACTTTGAAAAACACATTAATATACTACCATTTCACCTTTAATTCTTGATTATTCCTGGGAAGATTTTAGTATCTTTCTCTGTGAAGACGGACAACAGGTATTTGTTTAGCTTCTCTATCAGTTCCTTATTCCTGTTTATAAATTCTCCTAACTCACTTACAATGGATGCATATTTGTTTTTCATTGAGTCATAGAATCTCTACAATATGGAAACAGGCCATTTGGCCCAACAAGTCCACACCAACCCTCCAAAAGGTATCCCACTTAGAACCATTACCCTACCCTATTACTTGATATTTCCCCTGACTTAATGCACCTAACCCACACATGCCTGAATACAATGGGCAATTTAGAATGGCCAATTCATCTAACCTGCACATTGTCAGATTGTGGGAGGAAACCGGAGCACCCGGAGGAAACCCACGCAGACATGGGGTGAATGAACAAACTCCACACAGACAGTTGGCTGAGGCTGGAATCCAATCTGAGTCCATATGAGGTAGCAGTGTCAACCACTGAGCCACCATGCTGCCCCTCTTTTGCTAATATTTTCCTTTTCACATACATATAGAACCTTTTGCAAACCTTTTTTGTTTCTTCCTAATTTACTCCCACATTTTTTTTCTTAATATTTTTCTTGTTTCTACTTTTCCAAATTCTAAAATCTTCACAAACCTTGAGATTACTTTTGTGGCAAATTTACATGCCTCTTTAATTGGCCTAATGTAATCCTTGATTGTCTTTACTGGTCATAATTGGAAAACTTGCAGTTTTTTTGTTCATTAAAGGAATGGACTTTTGTTGTAAATATATATTCATTCTTTAAATGTTAGCTATGTGCTGTTCACCACTAAAATGCAATTTTAACGTAGTTTTCCAGTCTACCATTGAAATTTGCATCTCACAGCTACACAGTTTTATTTACTTGAACAACATCACTTTCAAACTTGCTGCAAAATTCTATTTTCTTATCTTATGGCCATTTTTTGCCTAAAAGGCTTTTTTTATACAAGACCAAGTACAACTTACTGGAATTTTAAGATTAATATTTTAAATAACCATAAAAACTTCCACATGTTCCAAAATTATCAAGCTTATTCGTACAGTTTTATTTAAATAAACTGCATGTAACTTACATGTATCAAACTATTCAAAGTTAAAACCTAAAGGTTAATGATATTCAAGTTTTATTAGACTTGCCCGTGTTATCATCCGCAAAGAAACGGAGAAGTGTTAAAAGAAATGAACTGTCATAAAGCTAATGGAAAGAAAGCTGATGGGCAAGATTTTACTTATTTAAACTCTGACTGCAACAAGCCATGTATTAATTACGTGAAAAATACTTCAAACAAAAAGGTATTTTTACCGTTAAATAGTTGAAACAACAACTATAGTAATTACAAGCACAAATGTAGCTTTACTTGCAATCTCAGTCTTTCTTCTATTTTATAGGATTTCTCACTTTGTAGCTGATTATTTCAGCCTTTGAGTCATTCAACAGTATGCCATCTGAAGTCCCCAATTACCACTGAAAAGAATTAGGTCACAGCAGTCTTGATGGCATGGAACTGCTTGGGACTTCCTTCTCCAATCCTTTTAACCAACCTGATTGATTCTGGCAGCACTGAAATTTCAGCTATGGCCTTTCTGTCTTCAGCCCTCCATCTTTTCCAAACGCATTACACAACAGTAACACAGATTTTGCTTTATTCTCAGAGACCTGCTTCACCAAAGATATGGCGAAAACCTGGAAGCTAAAATAAACTGTTCCATTCAAAGATAATCTTACTTTTTCCACACAAATTCTTACAGCGTTTTGAACTACCAGACATAAACACAGAATGATATAAAATTAGTTTTCTACTTATCCTATGTTTCTTAGCTTTTCACTCCCATGGTAACCCCAGGTTAAATAGGCATTTCTTGGAATCTAATACTATTATAATCAAAAAATCAATTTGATTGCATTTACTTCCCCTGTGCAATTGGCTGTACTTGATAACTGCTGAAAGCATGGCTAATTAATACTATATGTGTGTGGAAGGGTCTGGAAGAGATTAATGCTGAAGAGTGCCTTAATGTCACATGAATTTGGTGGGAGAACATCTTGGAATCTCAAAGGCCAACTATCTGGGACTTCCTCAGTCTCTGTAATTGATGTCTATTAGAGTCACAGAGTCATAGAGTTGTACAGCACAGAAACAGACCCTTCAGTTCAACTCATCCATGCCAACCAGATACCCTAAATTAATATTGTCCCATTCGCCAGCATTTGGCCATATCCCTCTAAACATACCCATTCATAAAGCCATCCAGATGTCTTTTAAATGTTGCAACTGTTCCAGCCTCCACCACATTGTCTGGCAGCTTGGTCCATACAAGCACCACCATTAGGTACCTTTTAAATCTTTCCCCTTTCACCTTAAACCTATGTCCTCTAGTTTTGGACTCCCCTACCCCAGGGAAAGGACCTTGTCTACTTATCCTATCCATGTCCCTCATGATTTTGTAAACCATCTATAAGGTCACTCCTCAGCCTCCGATGCTTCAGGGAAAATAGCCCCAGCCTATTCAGTCTCTCCTTATAGCGCAAATCCTCTAACCCCAGCAACATTCTTGTAAGTCTTCTTTAAATCCTTCCAAGTCTCATTACATCTTTCCCATAGCAGGGAGACTAGAATTGCATGCAGTATTCCAAAAGTGGCCTAACCAATGTCCTGTACAGCCGCAACATGACCTCCCAACTCCTGTACTCAATGCACTGACAAATGAAGGCAGGCATTCCAAATGCCGTCTTCACTATCCTATCTACCTGCAACTCCATTTTCAAGAAACTATGGAACTGCACTCCAAGGTCTCTTTGCTCAGCAACACTCCCCTGGACCTCACCATTAATTGTTTAAGTCCTGCCCTGATTTGCCTTTCATGCAACATCTCACATTTATCTAAATTAAACTCCATCTGCCACCCCTCAGCCAATTCGCCCACCTGATCAAGGTCCCGTTGTACTCTGAGGTATCATGTGCAAACTTACTAATCATACCTCCTATGTTCACATCCAAATTGTTCATATGAATGACAAGAAGCAGTGAACCAAGCACAGATCCTTGTGACACACCGTTGGTCAATGTAACTTGCAAATAGCTGTTATCATGGAATAAACTACATTTGGTTAAGATGGAGCCTCTTCTCATGAGATTAGCACATGGTTTCTCTCTACCACACTAGTAACTACCCTGAAACATGATAATGGCAGCAAATCTATCTTAAAATGAGCATGAGTACAAAAAGTACATGGACGGCACAATGTCTCAGTGTCAGTGCTAGGGACTGCAATTCAATTCTAGCCTCAGGTGACTGTATATGTGGAATTTGCACATTTTCCCTGTATCGAATGTGGGTTACCCATGGGTGCTCTGATTTCTTCCCATAGTCCAAAGATGTGCAGGTTAGGTGGATTGTCCATGCCAAATTGCCTATAGTATCCAGGGATGGGATGGCTATGTGGATTAGCCACAGGAAATATAGGGTTAGGGTAGAGGTGTGCATCTGGATGGGATGCCCTTTGTAGGGTCAGTGTGGACTTGGTGGGCCGAATGGCCTTTCCTTACTGTAGGTAATTCTATGAACATGATGTGCAGGGCGATGGAATGCTCAAATAGCAACTAGCACCTTGCAATAAGGGAAACTACTTTGTGAAAATTGCTCAGAGAATTACCCATAAACAATGTTGAAACAGTGACGCTTGACAAAAATGCAGTGAACTCCAACAGTCCAAATGGTAATCCCATTCACCGAGGCAATGCACGTCACTAAATGATGTTAATAATGGAGGCAATATCCTTTTTCCCCATGAAGAAAAGCACCATTTGTGAAAATAGTGCCACAGTGGTTTGTGTTATTATCTGACTAATAACTCTATAACAAAAATACCTTAATAATCATGTTAATTAACCACTAAAACTAATAATAACAGAATATGGATTTTGTTAATATCCTACTAATGAAAGAACTAAACTAATAACAAAAAAAAGAGTTATAATCCAACAATGCAGTGGAGAATTTGAATTCTGTTTCAAATATCCAGAAATAAGAAACTTGTGTCAGTACAAGTGACCATAATCTTCACTGATTCACTACTGTCCTATAGGGAAGGAGATCACTTATCCTTACCCCAGTTTGGCATGTATTTGAATTTAGGCCAACTCAAATACAATTGACCCTTAATCGCCCTTTGAGTCAACCCAGCAAATGAGTCCATTTTATTCAACCACTAACAGCAGTTCAATCAGAAAGCTCACCACAATCGCCTCAGGGAGATGAAAGATGGGTAATAACTATCAGCCTTGCCAAAACAGTCATGCTGCACGAATAAATGTAAAACATATAATTTATTAAATTAGTAACTATGCATACAATAGAAAGGGAATTCAGATTTAACATATATAGCCTGACACAAATATATAGAGATAAAACACACAAAATATTAAGTTCCTCTGTGATTAGGACAGCAAAGCACAGACAGGAAAGCAGTATGGGTCAATATGCAAGAAATCATATCACTCACTTAAACAACCCACTAAGTACAAATCTGCTCTACCCCCACTCCTGAACATAATGACTTTTAATGTAGCACAGTTTAAGTGCTCACAGGAGGAAACTTTCAAATCATTTTTGCTCAGTTCCAAACAGAGAAGGTAATTTACAAATACAGGCAAAAAAAATTCATTATCATAATTTCCAATGTCTCTTACATCTATTGTGAAAATTTGAGCAACATTTCTAGCACTAACCAATTTTAAGATAAAGACAACTTGTCTGCACTGACCAAAGTAGTTTTCATCAGATCTTTAGCATCCTGGTTTATATTGTGATGTGAGGTGTGTGATTAATATCTGGTTTAATATCATTTATTTTCAATTTTTGAATTTTGAACTATTGGCATATGTATTAACTGAGTCTGAAGGAGATTACTGATTAACTAGTAAGTATTTCTGCAGCCATGGTGATTTATTTTAGAACACAGTTTGTGAGAGAACTCCTATAAATTAATTGGGTTTTGTTTATATTAGCAGAGTTTACAAACAAATAAATTAAACATAGCATCGCTTCAGGCTTTCAGATAGAAGATAACCTGGATGGTTTGCCTTTCAAACTCTAAGGTGTTTTCCTGCCAAACTCATATGACATTAAAGTGGTCCCGAGGAAACACTCATAGCTTGAAAATAAAAACTTTTGGGTTTCATTTGGGCAGTTGCCTGATTGCAGACATCCTGGCTAAGGCTGGATGTATAAAACCAGCTGGAGAAAGGACAGTAGTTTAGTAATGTTAAGAGGAGATTACTTCAGTATAAGGAGTCTAGTTTAGTACAATTCCACATATCAGGCTTACAAAACAGAATTAGTTTAACCTATATGGATCAGCAAACTTTACATTCAACACAAAGACATTACTTTGTAAGGGAATGACAAGTTCAATGAAAATGAATCTGTTAAGAAAACACACACACCTTACAATTAGGTATCTTGTTTTCCATAAATGTTAAGGACCAAAAAATATCAGTTCCAACTAGCTTTTCAGCTTCTGACTGAATGATTTAAATTTTGGAAAACAAACCAAATTGTAAGTTGAAAAATATGCCTTAAACAGAATAAAATCCAAAGTGCTTCACAGGAGCACTATAAAACAAAATCTGACACCTTTGTTGCACAGGTATAGATGTGGATAGATAACCAATATGTGATCATTTAAACTGATCCTAAGGAACATTTTAGGACAAAACAGAGACAGAGAAGCACCAGTTACAGAAGACATAAGGAACTGCAGAGTTTATGGCTGAGGCAGCTGACAGTATAGATACCAATGATGGAGCAAATTAATGTTAAGCAAATTAAAATCTATTTTCATTCATTTCAACAGAGTTTTGCTTCCCCTAAAAACAAGATCAAATTCAAACAAAATAGTGAAATCAAATTGTGTTCCATTGTGTCACAAAATGCCTTTAGATTCCAAGCAAAAATAGGCCATAATTTATTGAATTGATTATTTTAGTAGATTACACTGTGAAGGTTTTGTGTACGAACCATTTGCCATATTATGTTAAGATAATTGGACAACATCTTAAGAGACAAAAAGGTTGAATATCCTGCAATGATTTGTCATGAGGTCAGCCAAGTGGATCTCACAGACTATGAGTTCCTTGATTGGGGCTGTTAATCTGATCCAATCGGGGGCTCTGGCTGACATATAAACAGGAGTTTCTGTTATTGACCAGATAATCTAAAAGACTTTGTTTAATTGGAGGAGCAAATTAATGCAGATGCTGGAATCTGAACTGAAAACAAAAAAAAAGCTGGAGAACACAGTGGGTCAGGCAGCATGATCATCTAGATTTGAAACATTAGCCTGCTTTCTCTCCATGGATATTGCCCTGACCTGTGTTTTCAGGTTTTTTTTTTGTTTAATTGTGGCTCTGGTTTGGCTGCAACTTGTCTAATAGTCTGCCAGTTCATGTAGTCTTCATATGCTTGTAGTGCAAACTGCCATTTTTGGTTAAAAGTAATTTGTGTTTCCTGTTAAAAATTAACAGCTGTGAGGTATTTTGTGCACGTTTACATCACCCCTCTTCAAAGATAGAATCAGTTAAAGTCACTTATATTCTAAATAAAGAACCACATTGTCTAAATATTTTGAAATAATTCACCACACACACTTCTAAGAAGGAAGTTTGTTTCAATATATTATAATGAATATGGCTGCTTGAGTACTTAAACATAAATATTATATCAACATGCCATTCAAAACTGCAACTCAGCTTTGAAAATTTTAACATTTCAACTTTAATGCCACAAGATGTTAATTTGACCTATTCTCAGAAATGGGTCATTTAATAGTCAAGCTCAATGATACCCATTCTAAAAGATGAAAGACTTAACAGCAATCTAGGTTTGTTCAACATATCATTTCAATTGCATGACACTGTAATCTTTTGCTATAAATGCTGTGTCTTATGATCCTGCTCCATTGTTACCTGATGAAGGAACAGTGGTCCGAAAGTTAGTGCTTCCAAACAAACCTGTTGGACTATAACCTGGTGTTGTATGATTTTTAACATTAGGTTTAAAATTGCTCACTGTTATAGTATCAATTGGCACTTACAAAATAGAATTTCAAACTCTGACCACTTTGTATGAGCAAGTGTCAAACAGTTAAATGTTTGTTAATCATGCATCAACCAGCCTTTCAGATGATTGTGGCGAGTCAGCTTGAACTATTGCTGTCACCTGGTGTATGTATGTCCACAGTTCTATCACAAAAGGAGTTCCAAGATTTTGATTTAGTGGCAAGGTAGGAGCAGTGATAAAGTATGATGTCAGGTTTGTGTGTGGCTTGTAGAGAAAGTTGGAGTGATATTGTTCCCATTGATATTATACTTGTCATTCCAGGTAAGAGAGGTCACAGGTTTGGAAGGTGCTGACAAAAGAGGGTGAGCAAGCTGCAATGCACCTTGGAGATGGTACATATTGCTTCCACTATGTATCAATAGTGTAAAGGAACTGATTAAAGAGGCTGCCTTGTTCAGGATAAAGTCAAGCTTCTCAAGTATCGGAACTGCGTTCATTCAGGATAGTGGACATTCAACAATGGAAATCCCATTCAATGGCAAGTTCATTTATTGTAGGGGCCTGCTACCTGCCACTTATCAACCCAAACCTGAATGTTGTCCAGGTCTTACTGTTTTTGCAAATGGATTACTGGCATGTTTGAGGAATTGTGAGTTTTACTGAATATTCTAAAATCATCAGCAAATATACACATTTCTGACCTTATTGTGGAGGGAAGGTGATTCATGAAGAAGTTGAATGTGGTTGAACTTAAGAAACTTTACAAAGATGTCCTGGGACAGAGATGATTGGTCTCCAATAACCAAAAACATCTTCCTTTGTGTTAGGTCTGATTCAATCAGCTTGCTCCTAATTCCACTGACTGAAATTTTGACACCAAATTTTGACACCAAATGTTATCTTAGTCTTAATGACATTAATTCTCACCACATGACTGTACTTTAGGTTTTTCAGCTTTGTTTGGATGCTAGCAGTGCCCAAACTGAGTATTCGTTTGTGCATAAAGTTTCTTTCTCCTTCATAAGATGCATTGCTCAATAAAACAAAGAACACAAGACCAACCTTTGTTAACATAGGTATTATCAACTTAAAATAATATATAAAAGAACATTGTACAAAGACAAGTGTTTGCCTATTAATATGAGAAAAAGATTTTTCTGTATTTTCGTTTAACTGAGATGAAGATTTACTTGCTGTATGAGAGTCATTTTTGAACGAATTGAAATGTTGCCATCGAAATGATGAAGCAATGCAAAAAACTAAAATTGTCCACTAAGTACAAAAGAATACGATAGACATGCAAAATATTTTTTAAAACTTCCATGCATTTAATGAATTTTTTTTGTTCATTTTCTCTATTGTGTGTGTCATTTGTAGCCAATAAAAGATGTAATATATCATTGTAATCGAGATCATCTGTACTGCTAATAAAACTTACCACAGTTAAACTCTTCTGTTGTTACTGAGGCAACTGATCTGCCCTGTAATTCCCTAGGATACTCGCATGTTGCAGCTGCTTGCGTGTTGCTGCTTTGGGCATAGTTCTTCAGTAATTCTCCCAGCCACATCAGCTGACAATCACACACGAGGCCATTAGAATCCAAGCGACTGCAATCATATAAACACAAGGACAGAATTAGGGGACTTCTCTTTACCTACAAGCTATTCTGTAACATAACCAGTGTGCAATTAGCACTGAATTGTGTTTTTTTAACTTTAAAACAATATTGTCCCTCTTCTTCCTAGTCTTCAAAGGGCCCATGCAGACCACTAATTATGGTATCAATCAAAGTCATCTTTCTTGCACGAGGTGGACAATCAGAGTAGGGGAAAGTGAGGACTGCAGATGCTGGAGATCAGAGCTGAAAATGTGTTGCTGGAAAAGCGCAGCAGGTCAGGCAGCATCCAAGGAGCAGGAGAATCGACGTTTCGGGCATGAGCCTGAAGAAGGGCTCATGCCCGAAATGTCGATTCGCCTGCTCCTTGGATGCTGTCTGACCTGCTGCGCTTTTCCAGCAACACATTTTCAGGACAATCAGAGTACTCAAGCAAATTGTCATTGTGCTAACACAGCCAAATCCAATCTTCAGCTCATCTGATTCCATACGTGCATTTCCAATTGGGGCCATTATACACCAATTAAGAGTAACACTTCAACTTCCATACCTGCCTTTCCTTATCCAGGGACCGAGGTCAGTTTACAGTTAGCAAATGTAGAGCAGTTCATGGGAAAAACCTCGTCAATAGAGTTCAGCTACTTTTTACGTCAACCTGTAAACTATCAGCAAAGATTGAGTTCTTTCTTTTCACAAATACAGTACAACCTCAGTTATCTGAACGATGATTATCCAAATTTCAGATTATCCAAATAATGCTTGGATAAATTGTGTTCGCCAAATGTTTGATTATCCGAACAAAATACTCCCCGTCTGTGTCGTTCGGATAACCAAGGTTGCTCTATACTGAGAAAACTTATTCTTATAGGAGGTTTTCAAGCTTTGAGTATTGGCAAAGAAAGGAAGAAAAAATAATAACTACAATAAAAAGTGCATAGGAGATTTACTTTTTTTAAAAAAGAATTGCACTTTTTGAAGGAAGATTGGTTTGGTGCAGAAACTTCAGGCATGGAGCAGATAAATGAGTAAATGCAAAATCTAGAAGTTGATGGATTATATCACTCTATCATTAGCTTCAAAAAAACTGCTCTTTCCAGTTAGATTTCCATTAGCAGCCATTGAATGTTACTGTTTTTGTACAGTAGATGTGAATTAAACCCCATAGTTAGTAATTATCAGTGTCAATGTCATATAATTCCTACAGTACAGATGGAGGTCATTTCGTCTATTGAGTCTGCTTTGACCCTACAAAGAGCATTCCATTTGAAACCAAATCCCAGCCTATCCCTGTAACGCTGCATTTACCATAGCCACCTAGCCTGCACAATCCTGGAAACTCCCTCCAGCGCAATTTAGCACAACCAATTCACCTAACTTACACATCTTTGGACTGTGGGAAGAAACTACAGAACCCAGTGGAAACCCATGCAGACATGGGGAAAACATGCAAACTACACACAGTCACCTAAGGCTGGAATCAAACCTGGGTCCCTGGCACTGTAAGGCATCAGTGCTAACCACTGTGCCACCATATCCTTTTATCAATGTAGCATTCTTCAATCAGCCTTTCTGTAAAGTGACTACTACAAGTGTGGAGTCTTATTCCTCCATGACTACATTTGTTTTACAATTTAAATTCAAAATAAATAAGTCACCAAGGCCTGATGGGATTTATCCAAGGATTCTCTTGGAAGCCAGGGAGGAGATCGCCGTGCCTTTGGCTTTTATCTTTGTTTCGTCATTGTCTACAGGAATAGTACCAGAAGACGGGAAGATAACAAGTGTTGTTCCCTTGTTCAAGAAGGGGAGTAGAGACAACCCTGGAAATTATAGACCAGTGAGCCTTACTTCGGTTGTGGGTAAAGCGTTGGAAAAGGTTATAAGAGATAGGATTTATAATCATCTAGAAAGGAATAAGTTGATTTGAGATAGTCAATACGGTTTTGTGAGGGGTAGGTCACGCCTCACAAACCTTATTGAGTTCTTTGAGAAGGTGACCAGACAGGTGAATGAGGGTAAAGCGGTTAATATGGTGTACACGGATTTCAGTAAGGCATTTGATAAGGTTCCCCATGGTAGGCTTTTGCACAAAATATAGAGGCATGGAATTGAGGGTGATTTAATAGTTTGGATCAGAAATTTGCTAGCTGAAGGAAGACAGGCGGTGGTCATTGATGGGAAATGTTCATCCTGGAGTTCAGTTACTAGTGGTGTACCGCAAGGATCTGTTTTGGGTCCATTGCTGTTTGTCATTTTTATAAATGACCTGGATGAGGGCGTAGAAGGATGGATTAGTAAATTTGCAGATGACACTAAGGTCGGTGGAGTTGTGGAGAGTGCCAAAGGATGGGTGGTAAATGAAGTTTAATGCGGAAATGAATTAGGTGATTCACTTTGGAAGGACGAACAGGAATGCAGAGTGCTGGAATAATGGTAAGATTCTTGGTAGTGTAGATGAGCAGAGAGCTCTTGGTGCCCATGTGCATAGATTCCTGAAAGTTGTCATCTGGGTTGATAGGGTTGTTAAGAGGACATACAGTGTGTTAGCTTTTATTAGTAGAGAGACTGAGTTTTGGAGCCATGAGGTCATGCTACAAAACTCTGGTGCGGCCACACTTGGAGTATTGCGTACAGTTCTGGTCACCACTTTATAGGAAGGATGTGGAAAGGGTGCAGAAGAGACTTACTAGGATGTTGCCTGATATGGAGGGAAGATCTTATGAGGAAAGGCTGAGGGACTTTAGGCTGTTTTCATTAGAGCGAAGATTGAGAGGTGACTTAATTGAGACATAAAAAATGATCAGAGGGTTAGATAGGGTGGACAGTGAGGGCCTTTTTCCTCAGATGTTGATGGCTTGCATGAGGGGACATGGTTTTAAATTGAGGGGTGATAGATATAGGGCAGATGTTTCTTTACTCAGAGAGTTGTAGGGGCATGGAACGCATTGCCTGCAACAGTAGTAGACTTTGGATCAGTGGTGCTGGAAGAGCACAGCAATTCAGGCAGCATCCGAGGACAGGCAAAATCGACGTTTCGGGCAAAAGCCCTTCATCAGGAATAAACGTCGATTTTGCCTGTCCTCGGATGCTGCCTGAATTGCTGTGCTCTTCCAGCACCACTGATCCAGAATCTGGTTTCCAGCATCTGCAGTCATTGTTTTTACCACAGTAGTAGACTTGTCAACTTTAAGGGCATTTAAATGATCATTAGATAGACATATGGATGAGAATGGAATATGGTGTATTGGACAGGCTTCAGATTGATTCCATAGGTTGGCACAACATTGAGGGCAGAAGGGCCTGTGCTGTGCTGTAATGTTCTATGTTCTGTATTCTATATTCTAAAATATTAACTTTTTAAAATTTCATTTCCTTTCTGTCTCTTTCCTCTCCCTTAGTCTAACCGTTGTCTCCGTCTCTATTTATCCTACCTGATTTGACATTGAATTCACCTTCCTCCTTAAGCCTTTTATTTGTTTGCTATCTGGTTACGGAGGGTACTCTGTTCACCTGCGTCCCCCATTGCTGCTACTCTTGCTATTACTGCTGTAAGTCACATTTTCAGCAAATTTGTGTGTAGATATTGTTCAGCTGAAAAACACAGGATCTAACTAATGGCAGCAGCTGTTAGCTGTCTTTCTACAGCAAAATCTAATCTAAAGGTACTATCAGTAAATCCATAAATACAGTGATTTCCTATATAATGATAATACTTGCAATTATACATCATATTGGCAATTCAAACATCTTGAGAAATCTATGGAATATGCAACTCAAAAAGAAAAATTTCTAAAATAATACACAAAGCAAGAACAAAGTTAATTAAATGGCTAAAGTCTACAGCACTCACAGTCGTTTTAGTGAACTCAGATGAGCGAAGGTTCCAGCAGGAATTCTTGATATTTTATTATTATGTAAGAATCTGAGAAATGAATAAGACAAGTTAGCAATAGAAGTAATCAAGTTTGTATCTAGGCATCTCCTTATTGAGTATATTGCATAAAGAAAATAATATTTTTGTAAACTAACTGTATTACTTATTATTTCTATTACATTTTCTTTAATCTCTTACTATGCTGTAAAACAAAGATTCCATGTCCAAAGACAAGCTGTTTAGTTTAATCTTAGCTTTTAAACGGCTGAGGATTTAGTGACAATGTTGACTTTTATGGGCTTTGACTATACAGAAGAATGGTATCTGACAAAGCTCATGCATCAAATGTTTTCACAAGTTTAACATGTGCATACTAATTATATTAGTAGTTAACAGTACATTAACAATACATTAACAGTATTGTGGGTCCAACTACACCATACTACATCAGAAAACATAGTTCGCTGCCACCCACTCTAGGACAAATCACATGGCAATAAATGCTACTTATGCCAGCATTGCCCACATTTTATGAATGATTTTTTTTTAAAACAGACTGAGCTACCATTCACTGAACAAGTGCCATCCACATTCACTTTTAGCACACTTGTCTCAAAGGTCAGAGGTTCATTCCCACTGTAGGATTTTAGCACATAATTTAGTTTGAAAGTTTAGAATTCTG
Organism: Chiloscyllium plagiosum; assembly: GCF_037043375.1. Lineage (NCBI taxonomy): Eukaryota > Metazoa > Chordata > Chondrichthyes > Orectolobiformes > Hemiscylliidae > Chiloscyllium > Chiloscyllium plagiosum. The sequence continues at coordinate 81,268,179 of NW_028270142.1, read as the reverse complement.
CATTGTCAGAGTTATCAACCACGTCTTATTTACCTGTCTTGATGGATATTAAAAGTTCTTTGGCCTATCCAAAGAAATGCATGTATTCCCCTGGTGACTTTGCCAGCACAAACAAAAATGAGATAGGAGTAATGTAAGCATTTGTCTACTTAATAGCAATGGTTTAATTTCAAATTGATTCATTATTTATTTAGCGTTTGGAATATTTCTGAGTCACAATGAGAAGTACTATTTAAACAGAATTTCTTTTTGTCAGCATATTGTATATCTAAACTGATAATCTCCTTTCCTCTCATGTAACATACTATGCTTTCTATCCAATTTGAGGATTACGGTATGTTCTGACAGACTAATCTGATCTGAAAGACAATTATTGGTGCCTGATTGGGAATCCAATGTGGAATTTCTAATTCAATTGAAAGATCAGTTTGAGATCATCTTCAAATTCATACAATCCTTAGATAAGTGACAAGATTCCATTTAATGACCATTTAATTCTCATCTAGCTCTCGTTTATGTACCCATGTATTCTTTTAACCTCATACTGTTGTTAGGGAACATGAAATTCTGACTGGTTTTGTGGCAATCCACACCTCCATTCCATCAAGTGATCTCAAATGTAAAAAGGTGAGATGTTTGTGAATGTCTGTGATCAATTTATGTACTATTCATTACATTGACATAAATACAAGAACACACAAAGAAAATTGAGATCAGGATAGGCTATTCAGCCCCTCAAACCTGCTCTGCTATTTTTGAAGATTCTGGTTGATCTGATTGTGACCTCAACTGTCTGTACTCATACCCATTGACTCCCTTATTGATCAAAAACCTATTCATTATAGCCCTGACTACATTCAAACAACTAGCTTCCACTGCTCCCCACGAAGAGAATCTTACAAACTAAAGACCTCTGAGAAGACAAGAACATCATCATTTCACTCCTAAATGAGAACCTCTTCTCCAATTTCTAAACTGTATTTCTTAAATTTAGTCTCTCCAAATAGGAAAACAACCACCCGGTGTCCACCCTGTCAATTCCCTTCAGGATCTTATAGGATTCAATAAGATCACCTATCTTTCTACTAAATTCTCATGTGTGTAGGCATAACCTATTCAACCTTTCTTCATACGATAAGCCCTTCATCCCAAAAAACATTGAATGCACCTTCTCAGAATGTCTGAAGTATGGAAGCAGGCCATTCAGCTCTTTGAGTAACACCACTCCTCTGATCTGCATCCTACCCAGACCCAACTCCCTACCCTGTAACCCTGAATTTCCCATGGCTACTCCACTTAGCCTGCACATCCCTGGACACTATAGGCAATTTAGCATGGCCAATCCACCTAACCTGCACATCTTTGGACTGTGGGAGGAAACCAGAGCACCCAAAGGAAACCCACGCAAACACAGGGAGAACATACAAATTCCACACACTCGCCCGAGGTTGGAATTGAATACAGGTTCCTGGATTTGTGAGGCAGCAATGCTAACCAGTGAGTCACCATGCTGCCTTAATGTAATTATACATTTTGCTTCAAAGGAGACTGATACTGTATTCCAGGTGGAGTCTCACCAAGATTTTACACAGCTCAGTAAATCTTTCCCAAATTAATATTGCATTTTATTTTCAATAAATATCAATATTTCATGTCACTTTCTATCATTTGTTCCACTTGGGCACCCAGTTCTGAACTATCCCTCTATTCAAATAACATACATGTCAACATGGACAAGTTTACATTTTCCCACATTAGTCTGCATTTCCATTTCTTTGTCCACTCACATAACCCATATAAATTCTCTTGAAGACTCTTTATGTCCATCTGACAACTCACTGTCCACCTGTCTTTGTGTCATCAGCAAAGTAAAGAAAAAAATAACAATCTTATATGTAGCACCTCAAGCCAGCTTAAAGACCCTTTCAACCAATTTATTGGTTTTCAAAGATGGTTGTAATTGTCCTAACTGTACTGGTTTAATCGTTAGAAACCAGATTAAAACAATTGCATCTGTGATTGTTGTCAGAAACACATTTCATATCTCTATTTTATTCACCCATGATCAACATATTTGCATGTGGACATATATTCTTTCCTTGAACTGATTTACTCAATTTTAATAGCTCGCTGAACGCTTTTGTATAGCAAAAAATGAAAAATGATATTTTATTTCTCACATACATGTTCTGGAGGTTAATTAAACAAAACAAGCCTCACTCACTTGATTCACTGATACATACAAAATTAGATACAACTTAAAATAAAATAGTGACTATCAAAATAAGAGTTTAACTCAGTCTCTATTTTATGGAAGCTGAATGCTTTTTAATTGAGATGATGTTTTGGTTGGTCTCAAAGTTCTTAAAAAGCAGCGTTTCCTCTGTAGCTACGAAATTTCTATTAATCTGGTTTCTCAAGTGAATTTTAAGGTGAAACCAGGTCAGAGTAGAGAGTCCTAAGCTCTCTTTCAATACATTGTAGTTAGTTATTTGGCTGCTTAGCTGACTGTGGCCAAAGGGTGACATTTATTTGCAAGAATTTCTCATTGGAATTCACTTGAAAACTGGTTTGACTTTTAGCAGCGAGCAAACATTGCTGTCTCGCATGCAGTGTTGAGTCACTGTACAAATGTCCTATGGGTCTTCAATAAACATACAATTACTGTTTCGCACCTCTTGTATTTCAGTCAGTCAAAGGCAAATCACATATTACAATATTGAACAGACTTTGTTTACATTTTGTCTTTATCCGCAGTGAGTCATATCATACAGAATGTCATATTTGTTTTCTCTTGAGATAGAATAGTTTCTGAATGCACAATAGATATTTCTGAATGCTCAGAAATATCTTGACTTTCTATCTTTCAAAATGTAGAATTTAGAATATAGTTTTAAAGATTTGTATTATTGTCATGCCTGTACTTGGTGTGATGTGTATCAAGTATTATAAATGATAACTTATGAAAACAGGCTGACTAAAAATATGTTGATGGAACTGAATCAACTGGTGAGAAGGTGAATATTGCACCTTGCAGTATAAATTTGTCCATGTTGCAAAAAGTTGTATTTTAGCCTGTATTATTGGGATCAGACATCAGCTATTGGGACTAACTAAAGTTTTGAAGTTTTGAAGCTAAATTAGAATGTAAATCCTAAATTCTAGTGATTCTTATCATTATTACTATTTTAGCTTCTCATATTTCACTTGGGGTTACCACAAGCCTGACTGATCATCCATCTCTATCTCCTCCTGTCATTTACCTATTCCCCTTTCAATACTGCATGTTTAAATTGCTTGCCACCATGTCTTTTCATCCAGTGTTAAGCCTTCTTCATTTGCTTCTTCCGGGAGATGCCATCTCCATTACTTATTGCTTCACATTTCCTCTTTTTCTCTGCAACAGAAGGCCATACATTTCAATCTCTTCTCGAGTACTTTCTTCACTACTCCCACAATGTTCACTGACCTTGTGATATCCCAGTTACTGATTTTCTCCTTTCTCACTACTGCACATACCTGCATCAGAGTAGTATCCAATTGTTCCTCTTTTCTTGATGTTATCCAAGTTTCTGCACTCCATAACCAGGCTGCACTTACAATGATCTTATAGATTCTTTCTTTCAGTTTCAGCAATACTATTCTATCATATTACACCCCATAAAACCTCTTCCAATTACTCCAACCAAATCTAAATCATTTCTTAAATTTCAATTCCACATTTTTATCTTCTAATGTCACTGACCTCAGCTACTTGAAACTAATTACTTTTTCTCTAATCTTTACACCCAAGTTCTAAATTCTATCGAATAAAACAAAATTTACTGGATAGATGCTCATTAGGAAACATCCTTTGAGAGGACCAAGGGATTGAAGTCTTTGGCACAAATCCTATATCCAAACCATACATTCTTATCTCTGCTACATGTTAATCAGCAAGTCCTAACTATATCTGTCCTAGTCTAATTAAAAGTACAGTGAAAGTATTATAGCTTCAGACTGAAATGGTATTTTATTGAAAATTAGCGTTGCGTGGAATTTAGGTCTTTTGCATATGAGGTTTTCCTTTATTGTGTCATTGTTTACTGTACATATATAAAGTTCAGTATAAAATTCACAAAATATCCTGGATACAGAACCAAGAGCATGAACAGATCACTCTTCAGTGAGCATTGCAAAGCCATTAATCTCCTATTTTCTAGAATCTTTGAAAGAAAATACATAAAGGTTGGCATGTCTGTTAATTTACATTGGCAATATTTCAACTGTGTACACTGGGCTAGTCAGAATCTATGTCAATCAAATATTTTGAATCATTATCCAATCAGTTAACTCCAAGTATATTATGCTAACCTTTACAAAATTATTGTATTTGTGGACTGTGCTTTGCCACTTCCAAGCAGAAGCAACTTGCAGCAAAATTAAATCAAAACCCTGAAAATGTATCTATATAGATTAAACTATTAGCTCCTTTCAATGTAACTAATAGCCATTCTTGTTAAACTGGAATCCATTGATCATTTTGCAGTTTTATCCTATGGTTATGCTTTACAACTCAGCACGTTTGCAACTTAGATCCTTGTCAGTGCTGTGTTACTAATTCCAGCTGAGATGGTCGTTATGCTGTTACAATTGCTAGCAGCGCCTATGGACTTTTGGGAACAAGATCATCTAAGGCTCTCATTCATTTACTGGAATGGTATTTGCATATTTCGATAGGAAAAAGAAAAATGTTGGCTAGGATGATCTATGCAGTTAAATAGCAAACAAAAAGGATTGTCAGAGATGGTCCTTGCAGAAATCGGAGTTAAATTTCAATCCTTGTTCTCGTGGTCTAATTGGCTGCAGTATGTTTTCCGGAGTAGTGCTCTACAATGCAATTGAAACTCTTTGTTCATGCTATTCTTGTTGGGTTTGGACAAAGGATATGCACCAGAAATTTCTATTCCTTTCTCCTCTCGAAGGATATTTGCTATGATGTTGTTAACACTGAAACTAACTCAGGAATGATGAAGGGGTCCTGCCCGAAATGTCGATTTTCCTGGTCCTCGAATGCTGCCTGACCTACTGTGTTTTTCCAGCACCACTCTAATCTATATTGGTAAGTTAACCTGTCCAACTAAGTTAAATTTTCTGAAGTGTGCTCTTCATGTCGTTAAATCACAATGAAAACTGAGCTTTGTTTGCAGTTTTCTTCCGCAATCTCATGATGAGTTTCAGGGTGTCTTTGGTGGAAGTTTTCCAGAGCTTGGATGTGATACCACTAGCACCCAAGACTCTGTCCCAGGAACAGGGTGGTAAGGAAAGTGACCTGCAAGAGTTTGATTCAAATCTTCTAGATTTTAGCCCACATAAGTTAGTTCCTTCAGTAAGAATATTAGAAAGAAAACTAGTCCAAATACTTCAAATCATGTGTTTATTTGAACAGTTGAAATATTATTTTTGGAGGATATAAAGATATCATGCTAATTGAAAACCAAGCTAAGACAAAATAATCACAATGCAAGGACAAAAAAAATGCGTGACCTTACTGCCATCCCTTTGCTTTGATACCATTTCTGTTGAGTTTCAAAAGCTTCTAAATTTAAAACATTGACCCACCAAATATGTTGCTTTTTAGCTTTGTCATAAGCTGTTTTATTTCCAGCTCTTTTTTTGGAATTCATTCATCCGAGGAGCAGGAGAATCGATGAATTGGGCAAAAGTCCTTCATCAGGAATGAGACTGTGAGCCAAGGGTGTGGTGAGATAAATTTGGGGGGGGGGAGGAGAGGGCGCTAGGGGAAAGGTAGTTGAGAGTGCGATAGGTAAATATACATGGGGGTAATGGTGATCGTTTGGAGAGGAGGGTGGAGCGGATAGATGAGAAGGAAGATGGACAGGTAGGACAGGTCATGAGGGCTGTGCCAATTTGGAAGATTAGAATGGGGATAAGGTGGGGAGAGGGGAAATGAGGAAACTGGTGAAATCCATGTTGATGCCGTGGGGTTGGAGGGTCCCGAGGTGGAAGATGAGGCATTCTTCCTCCAGGCGTCAGGTGGTTAGGGAGTGGCGATGGCGGAGGCCCAGGACCTGCATGTCCTTGGGGGAGTGCAAGGGGGAGTTGAAGTGTTCGGCCATGGGGCTCTTGACTCTAATCTCTAGCATCTGTAGTCCTCACTTTCACCAGTTGATTTAAAAAAGGGAGGTCTTACTAAAAGTATACAAGACATCAGTCAGACCACACCTGGAAACAATTTTGGTCTCCTTATCCAAGGAAAGATACACTGAAATTGGAGGCAGTCCAGAGAAGGTTCATTAGGCTGATTCTGGTCATGGAGAAATTTCCTTGTAGGATGAATAGGTTGGGCCTGTACTCATTAGAGTTTTGAAAAATGAAAGAAAATTTTATTGAATTATATAAAAGATTCTTAAGGGACATGTGATAATACATGCAGAGGGGTTATTTCCCTTCTGAGAAAATCAAATACAAGAAGGCATAATCTCAGATTAAACAATCACACATTTAAAACAGAGCTGTGCAGGAATTTCTTCTGTGAGGGTAGTGAATCTGTTGAATTATTTACTGTAGAGGTTTGTCAAAGCTGATTGGTTAAGTATATGCAAGGTTGAGATTGACAGGTCTTGTCAGAAAGGGAACAAGCTTGTCATTCCAATTCTGGGAGCTTCCTGGTGGCATCAACAATCATCTCATGAATCTCCATCAATAACTTGCAAGCAACTACAGACCATAATCTTGAGTGCCTGGCTTCAACTCTTGATGTCATAGATGAATCCAAGGAAGGTTTCTACTCCACCCTGAACATCATACTCACCAACATCCCCAGGAAAGATAAAATTAATCTCTTTGGGGACTTCAATAGCAGGACTGGAAAGCACATCCAACTCTGAAATGGAACCATTGGAAAGGAAGGAGTCAAGAACTGCAATTGCAATGGGATTTTCCAGCTCACCAAATGTGCATCAGTCTGGTCATCACCAACACACTGGTACATAATCATCCATGTCATTGTTCGAACCTGAGACCAAAATAATGTCCTCATTGCCAAAGTAATGACCAGTACAGATGATTGCTAGACAGACCACCGCCTCTTTTGCACCTCAATGTTCATCAAATGCTCAGAAGCATCTTAAGACAAAGAAACAGTTCATAAAACAGCTCAACCTTGATAAGCTTCAAGAGCTGAGCAGACTTGGGAAGGTCTAACAATATCTTCTCAGAAGTCTTCAAAGTGTCAATTTTAATGGAGTGTAGGAAATCGAATTGTGCTATGAACAAACCATTAGCTACAAGACCAGAAACCAGCAAGATTCGTTCAATGAGAATGACCACATCATCCAAGTCCTCATTAAAAAGAGGAAAGCACTCCAAGCCTGACAAAACCACATCACCAGCAAGGCAACAATGAGAACTCATCAAAAAGCAAAAGCACAGTTTCAAAGAACAAGAGAAATCAGAACCAATGATGGAAAGCTAAGGTGCTGACAGGTGCATTGCCAGACATTTCTTCAATGTCACCATGGCAACACTCTCGGCCTCAAACCAATGTGGAGTAAGGATGGAACTCTTCTGAGAGATAGGGAACCTCAGCCTCCAATGGAGAGAACACTTTAAAGAAATCCTAAAACACAATACCATCATTGACAAGAATGTGTTTGAGGAAATCTCCCAACTCCCATCAAAAATGATCTTGTCCTCTCCCATTCAAATGGGAGAGGACAAAGGAAGCATTTCAAAGATTCCACAAGGCTTACTTCAAGAAATATAATGTACATGTCAATGATGGGAAACTCTTATTCAGAAGAAATCAATTTGGAAGAAACTCTTGTAAGAAGGGGCACAATTCTTTGAGAACATCCATCAGCAAAAAGCAACACAGAAAAAGAACCAGAGAAAGGAATGCCAAATGTGTCAAGGCCAACAACTCCTCCTAGAAACACTTGCCAAATCTGTCAAAGATGTAGTTCTGGGATTAGGCTCATCAGCATAGAGGTGTTGGGTTGAAAGGATTGTTTCTGTACTGTACTGTTCGATGTTCACACAAGGACCCACTGAACCTATGGCCAGTGACCCGGAATTTCCTAGGTGGATAATCATTCATTAGCAAGTGATTACACATGAGTCACAAAGTCAAATTTACAGGTTTATTGTGTAATTAATAATCTGACTGTATGATGTGTCTAAAAACATAATAAGAAGAACAAGAGTGGGCCATACGGGCAGTCAAAGCTTTGTTCACCATGCAGTCCAATCTAGATTAATTTGGGTTTCAACCACATTTTCCAAACCACTCTCCTTATCTCATTTTTACACAACAGCTCTAAAATCTGTCTGTCACAGACTTGGAAGTATTGAATGGTGGAGAATTCACAATTCACTAAGTATGAATACTCCAAACACGCACATGCATTTCTATTAAGTAATTTCTCCAGTTCTCAGTTGTAAATGATCAGCTCTTAGACTGAGACTGTGCTCCCCTGTCCAAGATACCCTCACCAGAGGAAATATCTCTCAGCATCCATCCTGTCATACTCCTTCATAATCTGGCACACTTCCATGAGATCATCTCTGATTGCTTAATGATCTATCCAATGGTGTAGCTAAAACTACTGTCACCAGCATTTTCTGACTCTTGCTATTCTTAATTTCCACTCAAACTAATTCTACTTTATTGCCTCTTGAGGCTAGAATCTTTCTTAGTAATGTCTTCATGTCATCCTTTATTGCCAAAATTATCACTTTGCCTTTTCAATTCTGTTCTGTCTTTCTGAAATACTGGCTATCCTGAAATATTTATTTCGTAACATTTATCAGCTTCCAACCATGTCCCTGTTAATTAAATTTAAACCATTTACCTCTCTTAACATCAGTAATCCCTCTATCTTATTGCAAATTTACATTCAGCCAAAGTTAATGTCATTTGTTTCCCTCTATTCCTTGCAATTACTTTATTCATTGAGGTACAGTTTTTGTTAAACTTTCTATTCCTTCATCTCTGACTCTGTTTGTCTTTAGCCACATTATTACATTATCTCAAAGGAAAAAAAACCTTCAGTAACTTCATTTTACAAATGTAATATTTGAATGTATTTTGATGTATTTTGATGTGGACAAATCTACATTGCAAATTGGAAAATAAATGTTAAAGACTGCTTAAATTTATTGATTATTCATGTGGTCTGTGTGCTTTAGAAAAATAATTTTGTGTTTTCTCAATATATTTATACCTGTACAGAGATAAAACCCATAGCCAGGTCCTCTAATTGATGGGCAATAAGTTTACAATAATACTCTGATTTACAAGCCAAAATCTGATATATAACAGCCTTGAAACACATTGCATTAATCTACAGAGCATATGTAGAAATTCAATGTCATTTGACTTTACTTAAAGAAATCATAAATGTGAATCAAATACTACGTTAGTCATTGGGACTCTGGCAAACAACAGGGAAATTACATTTCATTGCCTATAGAAGCTGATTATGGGAGCTCATTCACCAGTAATAGAGCTTCACAGATCACTTTGATACAATATGAACAGTCCTTATTTAATGTGATTTGCAGTGTATTTTACTCATAACTTAGACTTCTATAGTGTGTGCTAAATTGTGTGAAATAAGTCAGTTCATTTTACAACTTATAACTAGCTTGAATTAGAAACCCATTTTTTAATCTTTATTGCGTAAAGTTACATTTCCAAGAAAAAAGTATTTTTAATGCTAGAATTTCAGAAGAGGTGTTACAGAAGATAAAAACAAAATTCTAAAAGGGCTAATGGATTGGAACTGTGCTGGGGCCAGTGTTCTGATGAATCAAATAACTTGGACTGCAGAGAAGGCTTTAAACTAATTGGAGGGAAGAAGGTTTGGATGAAAGGCAATGTTGGCTTATAAAGCAAGAGGATATGGCAGCATTATGGGGCAGCTATTTGGGCAACAAAAACTCGGGTTGGAAAAGGAAGTGATGGAGTATATAAATATAGAATAAATATAGTAAACAGGGTCAAAGAGGTTAAAAAAGTCAAAGAGCAAAATAAATGTTACTGTTCAAGAATGCTAGCATTCTGAAAAAAAGGAAATCAATTAACAACACAAATACAGGTTAATATATGTTCCTATGGCCATTATGGAGACATGGTTACAAGGAGATCAAAGCTGGGAATTAAATAAATGTAATTACATGACTGCTTGAAAGGACTGGCAGAAAGGAAAGAGTGGTGTATTAGCTTTGTTAGTACTGAATAGATTAAGTATGAAAGCAGGACATGATCTTCAATCAGAAGATAAAGAATCCATATGGATACAGATAAGAAACAACAAGGGAATGAAGGTGCTCGTAGGAGTATCTACAGCATTCCTCCCCCCCCCCCCCCCCCCAACAATTGCTATACTTTTGGAGAGAAAATAAATCAGGAAAAATGGGTGCCATTTAACAAAGGCAAACATTAATCACGGGTGAGTTTAATCTGCGTGTAGATTACAAAAGTTAAATTTGCAGAGGTAGCCACGAGGAAGGATTCATAGAGATAATTATGGACAGTTTCCTGAAACAACATGTCATGGATCAAAATAGGGAACAGGCTATTTTGGTTCTGGAGATATGTAATGAAGCAGGTTTAATAAATTATTCCCTTTGAAACAGTGATCAGAGCATGATAAACTGTAACATTAAGTTTGAGAGGGAGAAACTTGGGTCAGAAACAACTGTGTTAAACTTAAAGGTAATTACAAAGGAATGAGGACAGAGTTAGCAGGATTGGACTGGAATAGGAGGTTGGCAGCAAACATCCTTGAGGAAATATAAAGGATATTTAAGAAAATAGCTAGAAAAGACATATCCCAATGAGAAAAGAGGATTTTATGAAGGGATTAAGTCAACCAAGGTTTACTGGGAAAGTTAAAGATAGCACTGTACACACAATGCAGCAAAGATTAGTGGTAAACCAGATGGTTGGGAAAGTTTAAACTAATGGGGAGGTTTTAAACTAATGTGGCAGGGGACGGAGAACAGAAGAGAAAACAAGTAGGCAGCGAGGTGGAGACTGGAGACTGTAAGAATTATGAAGATAACATTAATATAGGGAAGAATAGACAGAGAGCAGGTGAGCGCAAAAGAACTGGTGGCCTGAAATGCATCTACTTTAATGCAAGGAATATAGTGTGTGAGGCAGATGAACTTAGGCCTTGGATTGGTGCCTGGGATTATGACATTATTGCCATCACAGAGACTTGGTTGAAGGAATGGCATGATGATTTGGCAACTAAATGTTCCAGAATATAGATGCTTCAGACAGAACAGGGAGGGAAGTAAAAGAGGGGGGTGGAGTTGCCTTGCTGGTCAAGGACAATATCATGACTGTGCTAAAGGAGGACACTATGGCGGTCTTGGGTAGTGAGGCATTATGGGTGGAGCTGAGAAATAAGAAGTGTGCAGTTACATTGTTGGGGCTGTATTACAGGCCTCCCAACAGTGAGCGTGAGGTAGAAGAACAAATAGGTAAACGGATTATGGAAAGATGTAAAGGCAATAGGGTGGTGGTGATGGGAGATTTTAATCTTCCCAACATTGACTGGGATACACTTAATGTTAGAGGTCTGGATGGAGAAGCATCTAGAGCAGTATGTCAATAGTCTGACAAGGGAAGGGGCCATATTGGACTTGGTACTGGGGAACGAGCCAGGACAAGTGGTAGAAGTTGCGGTGGGGGATTTCTTTGGGAACAGTGACCACAATTCTGTAAGTTTTAGAACACTCGTAGATAAAGACAGTGGTCCTAAGGGAAGAGTACTAAACTGGGCCAAGGCCAATTATATCAAAATTAGGCAGGAGCTGGGAAATGTGGATTGGACACAGCTGTTTGAAGGGAAGTCCACATTTGAGATGTGGGAGACTTTCAAAGATAGGTTAACGGTAGTGCAGGATAGGCAAAGGATAAGAAGGGCAAGATTCATGAACCGTGGATGACAGGAGAAATTGTACGACTAGCTAAGAGGAAAAGGGAAGCATATATAAGGTCTAGGCAGCTAAGAACAGAACAGACGCTGGAAGAATATCGGAAGAGTAGGACAATTCTTAAACAAGGAATCAAGTGGGCTAAAAGGGGTCATGAAAGAGCTTTAGCAAGCAGAATTAAGGAACATCCCAAATCATTTTATTCTTATATAAGAATCAAGTGGGTAACTAGGGATAGGATTGGTCCACTAAAAGATAATAAAGGAAGGCTGTGTGCCGAACCTGAGAGAATGGGTGAGATTCTGAATAATTACTTTGCATCAGTGTTCACTGAGGAGAGGAACATGATGAATCTTGAGATTAGAGATAGAAGTTTGATTAGTCTGGATCACGTTGGCGTAAGTAGGGAAGATGAGTCGGGAATGCTAGAGGCTATTAAGGTGGACAAATCCCCAGGACCGGATGGGATCTATCCCAGGTTGCTGAGGGAGGCGAGAGAGGAAATAGCTGGGGCCCTGACAGATATCTTTGTGGCATTCTTAAATACAGGTGAGGTGCCGGAGGACTGGAACGTTGCTCATGTCGCCCCCCCGTACAAGAAGGGTAGTTGGGATATTCCGGGTAACTATAGACCAGTAAGCCTGACGTTAGTGGTGGGGAAGTTGCTGGAGAGGGTATTGAGAGATTGGATCTATTCATATTTGAAAAAGAATGAGCTTATCAGTGATAGGCAACATGGTTTTGTGCAGGGAAGATTGTGCCTGACCAACTTAATAGAGTTCTTCGAGGAAGTGACCAAGTTGTTAGATGAAGAAAAGGCTGTTGTTTGGGCGGCACGGTGGCACAGTGGTTAGCACTGCTGCCTCACAGCGCCAGAGACCCTGGTTCAATTCCCGCCTCAGGCGACTGACTGTGTGGAGTTTGCACGTTCTCCCCGTGTCTGCATGGGTTTCTTCCCACAGTCCAAAGATGTGCGGGTCAGGTGAATTGGCCATGCTAAATTGCCCGTAGTGTTAGGTAAGGGGTATGGGTGGGTTACGCTTCGGCGGGTCGGTGTGGACTTGTTGGGCCGAAGGGCCTGTTTCCACACTGTAATGTAATGTAATCTAATCTAATCATATACATGGACTTTAGTAAGGTGTTTGATAAGGTTCCCCATTGTAGACTAATCGAGAAAGTGAAGTCATATGGTGTGCAGGATGTTCTAGCTAGGTGGATAAAGAGCAACAGGAGACAGACAGTAGAGTTGAAGGGAGTTTCTCAAAATGGAGAAAGGTGACCAATGGTGTTCCACAGGGGACAGTATTGGGGCCACTGTTGTTTGTAATATACATAAATGATCTAGAAGAGGGCACTGTTGGTATGATCAGCAAGTTTTCAGATGACATAAAAATTGGTGGAGTAGCAGAAAGCATAAGGGACTGTCAGAGAATACAGGAGGATATAGATAGACTGGAGAGTTGGGCAGATGGCTTTCAATCCAGACAAATACGAGGTGATGCATTTAGGCAAGACTAATTCTAGAGCGAATTATACAATGAACGGAAGAACCTTCGGAAAAGTTGATGGGCAGAGAGATCTGGGAGTGCAGGTCCATTGTACCCTGAAGGTTGCTGCACAGGTGGATAGAGTGGTCAAGAAGGCATATAATATACTTGCCTTCGTTGGATGGGATATTGAGTATAAGAGCTGGCAAGTCATGATAAAATTGTACAAGACATTGGTTTGGCTGCAGTTAGAATACTGTGTACAGTTCTGGTCGCCACATTACCAAAAGGATGCGGACGCTTTGGAGAGGGTGCAGAGAAGGTTTACGAGGATGTTGCCTGGTATGGAAGGTGCTAGCTATGAAGAGAGGTTGAGTAGGTTAGGTTTATTTTCACTACAGAAAAGGAGATTAAGGGGGAACCTGATTGAGGTTTACAAAATTATGAAGGGTATAGACAGGGTGGATAGAGACAAGCTTTTTCCCAGTGTGAAAGATTCAATAATGAGAGGTCATGCTTTCAAGGTGAGAGGTGGAAAGTTTAAGGGGGATTCACACGGCAAGTGCTTCACACAGAGGGTGGTGGGCATTTGGAACGCGTTGCCAGCAGAGGTGGTAGAGGCAGGCACGGTAGATTCATTTAAGATGCATCTGGACAGATGCATGAGTAGGTGGGGAGTAGAGGGATACAAATGTTTAGGAATTGACCGACAAGTTTAGACAGAACATTTGGATCGGCTCAGGCTTGGAGGGCCAAAGGACCTATTCCTGGGCTGTAAATTTTCTTTGTTCTTTGTTTTCCAGAGAATTTTATTAGACACAGGTATGTTTTCTATAATAAATCAGAAAGTTTTAAGTAATAAAAATAATAAAATAAATTGTAAAGTGACTTAGATGAAATGTTTGGCTGTATGGTTGCTAAAGTCGCCAAAGATACCAGAGATACGTAAGAAAGTAAAACATCAAGAAGAAGCATAGACCTCATAGACAGCTAAAATGAATGGGAAAGATTTTACAGAGTAATGTGAGGAAATGTGAACTGAATCACTTTATTGGATAATATGGAAAAGAAGTATATTATCTAAATAGAGATTGGCGAACTTGGTTTGCCAAAAGAGTCTGGGTGTCCTAGTACAAGAATCATAAGAAAGTTAGTATGCAGTGACAAGAAGCAATTATGAAGGCAAATGGAATGTTATTGTTTATTGCAAATGGAATTAAAGATACAAGTTGTGAAGCTTTATCGTAATTGTTATGCATGTTTGTGAGGCCACATCTGCAGTAATATGTACCGTTTGGTTTCCTTATTTGAAAAGAAGGGATAATTGCATTAGAAGCAGTTCAGAGAAAGTTCACTCAACACACTCCTGGGACAAATGCCTTCCCTTGTGAATAAAAGTTGAACTGGTTGTGCCTATAACCATTGAAGTTTAGAAGAAAGAGAAGTGATCTTACCACAGCACGTAATATCCTGAGCAAGACTGGATAGGGTGGTTATCAAGGGAATGTTCCCTCTTCTGAGGAAACTAAAACTAGGCGACATTGTTTATGAATCCAAGATCTTCCTTTTAAGATAGTGATGAGAAACTATTTTTACTCTCAGAGAAACTTTAATGGGAATTCCCTTACCCAAAAAGCAGTGAAGGCTAGGTCTTTGAGTTTATTAAAGGCAGAGTTTGATCTATTTTTGATCAAAAGGGAAGATTAGGATGCACAGGAAAGTGAAGATGAGACTAGAACCAGACCAGACATTGTTTTATTGAATGGCATAGCAAACTCAAAGGGCTGAATAGTTTACTCCTGCTCTTAAGTACAGCGTTCCTGTTTCATTTTGTTTTAAATGGCTAAGATGTAATTTTTTCAGTGAAATTCTATGCCAACTTTAACCCAGGTCAGAAACTTCTATCTCAGTTGGGTAGCATTCACCTAAGTGCCTGTTTCTCTTGCCACTATCTATACCCTCTGATCTCAAGTGTATATTCGAGAAATGCATTTTCATCACCCCTTGATATTTTCAATTAAATTAGAAACAGTCAGTTTTCAGACACACATTCACCCACACAATGTACTCAAGTTTACAAATACATAAGTCAGGACATGCAGAAAAAAATCAGCCTCCTTTTTCAACTTAGTGTTATCAACCAGACCAAATACCATCAAAGTATTCAGAAGATAGTCTAGACCTCAATGTTTTCTTATTTTAAAGGTAAATTTGAGGTGTGGCATTCCAGATGTAATTTGGTTTGTCAAACTACCAGATTTAAAGCAAAACACACTTTATTCATTGACTACAGTGAAAATACTACAAAAGAAAGAAGGAATTGGAATAACTTAACTCTACTGGAAATATTAACAGAATAATAAATACAGTAACTATTGTTAATTAACTGTTCCAATATAGCAACATCCTTGGCATAAGACAAATTCAGAAAACAGATTGTCTCACATGCAACTCTGGTAGCAGGAAGAGAACAGCTTTTGGCTGTAAGTGACAGAGGGAGAAAAATAACTTCTACTTCTTCAAGACTCACTCTGCAGTTGCTGAATGCTAAAACTAAATCCTGGTTCTGTGGGAGCTTGACCAAACCTGTTCAGGTTGCTTCTACTGTTCCAACATTAAAAAACCCAAAGGCTTCACAAGCTGTTTGCTCGAGTGGCTCTGGTAGACTGCTTGAAGCCACTGCCTTAAAAACTCTCTTAATAAAAATCAGTACAAAATACCCAGTATCGTTACATTAGCTTCTAGTGGGCTGCAGTTTTATGGCCATTTCACTGTTAATTAAATAGGAAGACTGGCATACACACAGATCATGAGTTTTTATTTGAGCATTCACTTCCTGGGAACAGTAATATCAAAGCGCCTATTGATTAACATTGTTAAAACTTGACATACTCTACAATCTACTTCTTTGAGGGATATGAAACTGGAACTACTTGAGATAGCAGCAGAGTGCAAATAGCCATTAGGTTAATTAGTTAGTTCAATGATAAAAACACACAGATAGTCGAGTAAACATCAGTCCATGCAGCACTTACAATCTCTCTAGTTTGGGAAGATCACGAAATGTTTCTGGCTCTAGTATCTCTATGTGGTTGAAATGAATGTATCTGTTGAAAGAATTCAGATGAAGAGTTAGCATTCATAATTGATGCCTGGAATGTACTTTGCTTTCAGAAACCAACCTAAGCTATTACAAATTGAAGATATAACTATGATTAGAAGCCTGACATAAAGCTTCAATGCTTTAAACACTGACTCCATCCATTGGTCTTGTTACGCTGTTCACACTTTTTCTAAGAGGTTCACACAGACCATAAATTATAAGAGCTGGGGCTCTTTCCAACTTTTCTGGAGTGATGACAGAATTCCACAGAGCAGTATTAATAGTTCATCCTTCTACTTTGCAATAACATCAACAATATGATTTCATGTACATGGAATAGAATTTGTAATTTCCTGATAGCTAAAGTAGTTGACATCTTCCTGAACATTCAATGTTACAGGCCCTCTTTAGTCACAAGTGTCACTTACTACTGATGCATCTAGCTCCTTACTATCCAATTAAGCTTCTTCAAAGTTAGCAAAATAAAAGGAAATTACAAAGCAGGTAAGGGATTGCATTCCAAAAATCCAGTTAAATCTAACATTTAAAGATTATTTAGTTATTTGCTCTGACTGTATCACTTATGAGTCCTGACTTTCTGCTCAGAGTTTAGATGCATGTACTACCCAAAATTATATTTATGGTCTGAGATCTTGTTAGATGGAACTGAAGCTGTGGAAATTCAATCATCATACATAAAATGAAGTCACTCTTACAATTAAACATTTTAGTTGTTACATTTGTGATTCATAGAAAATAGAACATAGAACAATACAGCACAGAACAGGCCCTTCGGCCCACGATGTTGTGCTGATCATTTGTCCTAGCTTAAGCACCTATCCATGTACCTATCCAATTGCCGCTTAAAGGTCACCAAAAATTCTGACTCTGCCAATCCCACAGACAGCTCATTCCATGCCCTGACCACTCTCTGGGTAAAGAACCTACCCCTGACATCCCCCCTATACCTTTCACCCTTCACCTTAAATTTATGTCCCCTTGTAACACTCTGTTGTACCTGGGGAAAAAGTCTCTGACTGTCTACTCTATCTATTCCCCTGATCATCTTATAAACCTCTATCAGGTCACCCCTCATCCTTTGCCGTTCCAATGAGAAAAGGCCTAGCACTCTCAACCTATCCTCGTACGACCTATTCTCCGTTCCAGGCAACATCCTGGTAAATCTCCTCTGCACCCTCTCCAAAGCTTCCACATCTTTCCTAAAGTGAGGCGACCAGAACTGCACACAGTACTCCAAATGTGGCCTTACCAAGGTCCTGTACAGCTGCAACATCACCTCATGACTCTTGAATTCAAATCCCCCTGCTAATGAACGCTAATACACCTTAGCCTTCTTACAAGCTCTATCCACCTGAGTGGCAACTTTCAAAGAGCGATGAACATAGACCCCAAGATCTCTCTGCTCCTCCACCCTACTAAGAACCCTACCGTTAACCCTGTATTCCGCATTCTTATTTGTCCTTCCAAAATGGACAATATCACACTTGACAGGGTTGAACTCCATCTGCCACTCCTCAGCCCAGCTCTGCATCATATCTAAGTCCCTTTGCAGCCGACAACAGCCCTCCTCACTATCCACATCTCCACCAATCTTCGTATCGTTTGCAAATTTACTGACCCACCCTTCGACTCCCTCTTCCAAGTCATTAATAAAAATTACAAACAGCAGAGGACCCAGAACTGATCCCTGCAGAACTCCACTTGTAACTGGACTCCAGGCTGAATATTTACCATCTACCACCACTCTCTGACTTCGACCGGTTAGCCAGTTCTCTATCCTACTGGCCAAATTTCCAACTATCCCATGCCTCCTGACTTTCCGCATAAGCCTACCATGGGGAACCTTATCAAATGCCTTACTAAAATCCATGTACACTACATCCACTGCTCTACCCTCATCCACATGCTTAGTCACCTCCTCAAAGAATTCAATAAGACTTGTTAGGCAAGACCTACCCCTCACAAATCCGTGCTGGCTGTCCCTAATCAAGCAGTGTCTTTCCAGATACTCATAAATCCTATCCCTCAGTACCCTTTCCATTACTTTGCCTACCACCGAAGTAAAACTAATTGGCCTGTAATTCCCGGGGTTATCCCTATTCCCTTTTTTGAACAGGGGCACATCATTCGCCACTCTCCAGTCCCCTGGTACCACCCCCATTGACAGTGAAGACGAAAAGATCATTGCCAACGGCTCTGCAATTTCCTCTCTTGCTTCCCACATAATCCTAGGATATATCCCGTCAGGCCCGGGGGACTTGTCTAACCTCAAGTTGTTCAAAATGTCCAACACATCTTCCTTCCTAACAAGTATCTCCTCTAGCTTACCAGTCCGTTTCATACTCTCCTCTTCAACAATACGGTTCCTCTCATTTGTAAATACTGAAGAAAAGTACTCATTCAAGACCTCTCCTATCTCTTCCGACTCAATACACAGTCTCCCACTACTGCCCTTGATCGGACCTACCCTCGTTCTCGTCATTCTCACGTTTCTCACAGTTTTCCTTTCAGTTTTAAACTTAGAATTAAACATATACCCAAATGGTGCACACAACATTCAGGAATTGGAATTTAACAAGCTTCAATAGTCACTTAACCAGCTAAATAACATTCAAAATACAAGATACTATTAACAAGAAAACCTTACAATTTACTGTCGTAACAAACAGATGAAGGAATATAGCAAAAAAAAACTAATGAAGCTTCTGTTAATTTGGTTTTGCTGCCATAACTAATCATAAAATGACATGCTTATCACTTTAAGTTATTTAAGGAAGAATGTCCTGCGCTTTCCCCTTCTGCACAGTCAATATTCAATAATGTGCCACTATCATAAAATTCTGCTAGACAAGTTGCATAGTAAATACCAAGATATAGCACCGCTGTCATTGGATATTTGTTTAAGATGGCAAATCCTGAATTCAAACCACTAATGCGTTTTTCATTTTGGAAATAATTGCAACTGATGTTTTCTTTCTCTAGATTCAAAGGCACCAGGGTTCATAATGACACATTTAATGAGGTCAATTGACTCAACAGAACGGAGATTGAGATTGTTACTTTTAGATTTGTTAAGGCTAAGTTCCATCTTAAGCAATTGACATAAGATTTCAATGACTTGAAAAGCAGTTGAAAACTAGTTGAAACTATTTGACTGTTTACCACTGAAGTGTTTGTACTACGAGATGTTATTATACCCACATATTTGGTAATGGTCATACATATGACAAATAAATACAGCTCAGAATATAAAACTACAGAATTTATGGATATTACAAGTAAAAAATACAATGAAACCAACAATCCACATTAGTAATTGATTGATTTATATATACCTATTTTTGTTATAAACTGTAAATAGATTACAAGTATTTAGAAACATTGTAGTAATTAAGTATACTGCAGTACAAAATAGTACGAATAATGTCATCAAAATACTAATTAAGATGATTGATGTAATTCTAAGGGTTGTGGTCCATCAACCTTGGTAAGATACATTTACAGAGGGAAGGGTGGAGTGACTAATGATAGTGTGTGTGAAGCAGCAGATAGAAGAAGGGGCCACTTACCTTTGCAGAGCACAGGACATCATTGGCCTTCTTTCTGCACTGCTATCTGTCCTTTTGCACAAATGGAGATAGCACTGACCTATGTTGCTGTCACTGCCTGGGACGTCAAGGTCTACTGAGATGGTCAGCAGGAAAGAGGCATCCTTGTTTACCAGTTCATTCAGAATAGAACAGCTTACTTCAAGGAAGTGTACTAACAACTGAACAACCAGGAACACTACAGGTAACTACTAGCTGATCCGACCAAAGAGCACATCTGTGAATTAAGCACATTGATCAGGACTTTTGATCCAGTCCTTCAGAGTTCCCTATGCACCTCATCCCACGTACTCCTCACAGTGGCAACTTCTACTGCTTTCGAAGATACACAAAGCCAACACACCATCATATCAGGCAATGGGAACTGTTTAAGAACCTCTCTGGCTATGTCGAAAGCATCTTGAAACCCATTGTACAAGGGATCCCCAGGTTCTGTCGCGACACTACAGATTTCTTACAGAAACTTAGCACCCACTGAGCAGTCGAACCAGGAACATTCCTCATCACAACGGACATTTCAGCACTCAACACCAGCATCCCCACAATGATGGCATTATGGCAACAGCCTCATTACTCAACACCAACAACTGCCAAACTCCAAGCACCATCCTACAACTCATCAGCTTTATCCATGACCACAGCGTTTTCACTTTTGACAACAAATTCTTCATCCAGACACATGGAACAGCCATGAGGAGCAAATTTGCAACCCAGTATGCCAAGATCTTCATGCACACGTACGAACAAGACTTCTTCTCTACGCAGGACTTCCAACCAACACTATACACCAGGTATACTGACGACATTTTCTTCCTCTGGACCCATGGCAAGGAGTCAGTGAAACAACTACTCAGTGATATCAATGAGTTTCATCCCATCATCAAACTCACCATGGACTACTCTTTAGTTTCTGTCTCATTCTTGGACACGTGCATCTCCACCAAGGATGGGCACCTCAGCACCTCACTCTACCACAAACCCACGGATAACCTCATGATGCTACACTTCTCCAGCTCAAAACATATTAAAACAGCCATTCCATGTGGATAAGCCCTATGCCTACACAGGATCTGTTCCAATGACAAGAAACATGATGGGCACTTGGAAGTATTCAAGGATGCCCTCATAAGAGCAGGGTACGATGCTCAACTCATTGACTACCAGTTCCAAAGTGCCACAATGACCGCAAGAAACCATAATGACCTCCTCAGGAAACAGACACGTGCTGCAACCGACAGGGTACCCTTCATTGTCC
The DNA here is from genome assembly GCF_037043375.1 of Chiloscyllium plagiosum. NCBI lineage: Eukaryota > Metazoa > Chordata > Chondrichthyes > Orectolobiformes > Hemiscylliidae > Chiloscyllium > Chiloscyllium plagiosum. The sequence continues at coordinate 81,246,750 of NW_028270142.1, read as the reverse complement.
TGTACTTCCCAGGAGCCAAGAAACTACACCATGTTCTTTGTAATCTGCAACACATTATCAATGAGGATGAGCACCTCACCAAGACCTTCCACATGCCTCCACTTCTTGCTTTTAAACAACCACCAAACCTCAAACAGATCATTGTTCGTAGCAAACTGCCCGACTTTCAGGACAACACCATACAACCCTTGTCATGGTAGATGCTGCAAGATGTGTCAGAGTGTGGACATAGATACCACCATTACAGGTGGGGACACCACCCACCATGTGCGCGGCAGGTATTCGTGTGACTTGGCCAACATTGTCTATCTCATATGCTGCAGGCAAGGATGCCCTGTGACATGGTACATTGGTGACACCGAGCAGAGGCTACGGAAACAGATGAATAGGCACTGCACAACAATGAACAGATAGGAGTATTCCCTTCCAATCGGAGAACACTTCAGCGGTCTGGGATATTCGGGTGACTGTCCTCCAAAGTGGACTTCGGACAGACAACAATGCAAAGTGGCTAAGCCGAGGCTGATAGCCAAGTTCGGTACCCATGGGGATGGCCTCAACCGGGACCTTGGGTTCATGGTACACCAGAGGTGACCCCACTGCAGTACACACACTCTCTCTCTCTTTCTCGCTCACTCTCACACACACACATACACACACACACAAACACACACACAGTTTGTTCAGTGAATTTGTACTTGCAGAAATATATTTTATTTTGCTCAAAAACATGTAAGATTTTGTAAATCTCTGTTTTAGAAATAGAATCAGTCTAAATATTGGGGCATAGACAGCCTCACACAGGGCACCTCACACCTTCAATCTGAGAGGACATGGCACCTATTGTTAAAGTTCACTTGAGAATGTAACTTTTAAAAAAAGTTCTGGGGTTTACATATGAAAGAACTTAAACCAACATGATCATTCTAAAAGCTGAGAGACTTAACAAACAATTCAGGTCTTTTTCAATACATAATTTCAGTTGTATCACACTGTAAACTTCTGCTTTAAATTCTGTCTTATGATCTTTTACTCCACAACCACCTGATGAAGGAGCAGCACTCCAAAAGCTAATGATTCCAAATAAATCTGTTGGACCATAACCTAGTGTTGTGCGATTTTTAATTTTGTACACTCCAGTCTAACAACAGCACCACCAAATCTTATCTATCAGTGTCAACTTTCTCCACAAAGCTGGAAGCTAGCTTACACTGCTTGCGTGCCATCTATTGAAATTTTACATGTGACTGGCAGAGGCTAAGGCAATGCTTCTGTCTTGCAGCATCTGATTTGGTACAGTATATAGCTAGCCTTTGTGGCACTAAAGCCTTGGATGCCAAATTAACAAATTCCATTAACAGAGAGAATGTCCATCACACCCAATACACGATTCATCAAACAACCCATTGCAACACCTTGTGACAAAAAATTATGAGTTTCAAAATCCATTATTGTACAATAATTCACCCTGGGCTGTGGTAGATATGATGCAGTGAAACTCACTTGCTTTAATTCTTGAACTTCAACTGGTGAAATTCCAGTCTGTGTTCTATTTTGGAAAACAGAATTTTACAACATGGTTCTGTTAATTATATTACTAGGTATTAGATTTCTCTTGAAACGTTCATGATCCCTAACAGGATCGTAAGAATTACAACCTGTCAACAATTAGAAGGAGGTAAGATCAGCTGGAATTTGTCCCATGTCATGCTGTGATCATGGCAGTATTGTCAAGGTCTTGGCTGAGGAAGGCCCAAAGTTTCCTGAAGGAGTCAGCAGATGAATCCTTGCTTCTCCAGCCCACAGAAAGCAAATCAGAACAACTATTTCCAAATTACCTCATGGGGTCAATGCTGGCCCCAAATCACATCACTATGGGTTGGTATGAAAACTGCTGCCGGGGCTCAAGATTTATACGTTTAAAAGCATGTAGCAGCTTCCAGCTGTTCAAGAAAGCAGGTAGTAATGAGAACCTGTCAGCTCAGGAAGGGCTTCAGCGCTGGGACTCTCATAATTTGACAGTTTTAAATGCGCAGTACATCTCATGTTTCATGAAAAGGAAGAATTGCCTGAAGAACATTAGAATCAGCCATGCAATCCTGCTGTTGCTGAACACACCTCGCTCTAATAAACATCCAACTTTCTAGTTTAGACGCAGGCAGAAGGATAAAAATAACACTGCAGTTAGGGAATGGTCCAAGTAACTGACAATTTTCTAGATTCAGAAATGTGTGCTTCATTTTAGGCTAGTAAAGAATCCTTCTTGTGATTGTCCATCATTCCCAGCAGGTGATGTTCTATTTGGATTGAAACACCACACCAAGACGTTCAACTAGTCAGTCTTGGAAAGCATTAATATAAAGCTGGACAGAAATCCTAAATACCATTCAGCAGAGACATTCTTAAGAAGTATAAATGCCAAGAACAGATAGAAGGATATAGTTAATGGACAGTACTGTTGGCAAGCTTAACGATTTTGTCTGGCATTCATTGGCAATGAAGAGATCATCAGTTAGACAGATACTTGGCTCAAATTGGTTAACTGGATAAAAATGGAAAGTGTGTGCTCTGTTAAAATCATATAAGTTGCTTACAGTTATCAAAAGTCCATTGAAACACTGAAAATCCTTTATTCATTACTGTTATACATTGTATGAGGCAATTCAAAGAACAAATTGAAACTTGACCCAAAACCTATTCTGGCATTGCTGACTTCAATTGAATAAGTTGATTTTAAAACCACATTTACTTCTCCGGTTTTGTCATCAGTAGCACAGTCTCTGATGTCAAAGTAAGCATGATTGCCAGTATTCCAATGTTATTGTGATGTTCAGCCCACTATAGCAGATTACTGCTACCCAGCAACAAGCAGCGAAGCACCTAATCAGAACCTTGTCCAGAAAACAGGATTATCCTTAAAATTTTAATCAGTTATGGAAAACAAATAAAAGATTTGTGGGTGTGTATATACAATGTTTTATATTTATATATATATATATATATATATATGGAATAAATAACTTGTTTAATTATCAATTCAGAAATGAAAAACATACTTCTATTATGTTTGATATAGCAGAAAAGATTGTCAGTAAACAAATAGGAAACTGAAAAACATTTGATCAAAGCTTCATCTTGCACTTCACTGTGTGAAATTCTGGTTGTCGCACAAGAGAAAGGATGTGATTGGATTGGAGGGACTGTAGAGGAGATTTACCAGGAGATTGCCTGGAATGAAGTATTTTAGCTATGAAGAGAGACTGGAGAGGTTCAGGTTGTTTTAACTGCTGCAGAGAAGGGTGAGGAGGGGACATGAAAGAAGTATATAAGTTTATGACAGACATAGATAGGATGGATAAAAAGCAGCTGTCCCTCCTTAGTTAAAGAATCAATAACAAGTAGCTGTAACTGCAGTTATTAAAGGTGAAGAGCAGGACTTTACAGGGGATTTGAGGAAAATATTTTTCATCCAGAGGCTGGTGGAATCTGGAATGCACTGCAGGACAGGACAGGAGAGGAGAGGTGTGAAACCTCACAACTTTTAAAAAGTACTTGGATGAGCACTTGAGATATCATAATATTCAGGGTTATTGGCTAGGTGCTGGAAATTGGGATTAGTAGCACAGACTCGATGGGCCAAAGAGCCTCCTGTGTGCTGTATGACTCTATGACAAAAAAAGCTACCACTAACCTGTGTTTGTGCACTTTGCTAGTAATACCAAAACTCCTTTCATCGCAACAGTGACACAGAAGTTTCATTAACAAAACTACTTTTTTTTTAATATGTACTTAGATACCTATGGATACTTGAAGCATTGGCATGGTAGATGAAAGAAAGGGTCATGAGTGGAAGTAGGCACTAAGGTGGCATTGCGGTATATGGAGTCATGGGAATGGGTGGAAGAAGATAGATGGACAGTGTGTATGAGAGGCTATGTGTGGGTAGAGGGCATTAGATTTAATACTGGCAAGACATAGGGAGTCGAGGAATTCCTGATGAAGGACTCTTGCCCGAAACATCAATTCTCTTGCTCCTCGGATGCTGCCTGACCTGCTGTGCTTTTCCAGCAGCTCACTCTCAACTCTGATCTCCAGCATCTGCATCCTCACTTTCTCCTAGGACAGTAAGAGGTGTGAGGGAAAATATTTTATATTTCTCCCACTTTAGTCGAGATAACATATACTTTGGGAGCGGAAAGCCAACCTTTGGGATTTTGAAAAGGCACATTTGTGTTTAAAATGTGCATAAAACTTTTGGCACTTGCCGAAGCTGTCAAAAAATGTCCAATGTTGAGTAAAAAAAGCGAAAGACATTTAAGAGTACCTGTTGACATAAAATATTATAGAAATTACATTGCATGACAGATTCCAAAACGATTACATTCAGATTGGGTAGTCTACCAAGTGAGTATTTTGTTAGGAAGATGTAACTTGTAATAGAAAGGAAATGTTGTTTACATAAGGGGTTCAAGCTTTTCAGTGGATACAATGAGAATGTTTTTTAGGAAATAGATTATCAATAGACTGATAACTATTTTATATTAGTGTGCCTTCAGCGATAGTGAGTGAGTTGGCATGGGGAAGAAAAGGCAAAGAGTGATAGTTATGAATTGGCACAGAGGTTGTAAATAGCCATGGTGATGTTGATTGAATATGGGGTATGAGGAACCATGGTGGATTAACATGGAGGTATTAGGAAATATTAAAGATGGATTGATGTGCATAGGTTGCCAAAAGACATACAAAGAGTAATGGGGAATATGTCTATGGTTCATGATGGTACATCACTTTTAACAGTCATGAGAAGTGGGTATGGGGCAGATGATGGCATAAGCGGGGCATGGGTAGTAAGAAGTTGAGAGTGTAAGACAAATATGAAAACAATGCAGGAGACCGTAGTCGGCCATTCGCCCATCCCTTCTTGGCAGCCAACTGTCTCATCCACACTTCCTGGATCATCCATATAGACACTCAATCTTGTGCACACCTCTTGACCAAGCACTGGAAATATGGGAGGCTATTTTAAGAGGTTATGTTCACAAAGGTGTGATTTCTCCTGAATCACATCATGGGAATATAACTAAGGACCACAAAATTCTTAGACTAGATATCGCAAAAATGTTTCCCCTAGCTGGAAAATCTGTAAAGCAGGGTCAAAGTCTCAGAATAGAGAGTTGGCCATTTAGGATTGAAATGAGGAAAATTTTCTGTAGCCAAATAGCTGGGAATCTTTGGAATTCCGTCTCTGCACAGACTTGTGAATATCCAGTGGTTGAGAGTATGAAGGTATACCAGGAGCATGAGGAAAGATGGGAGTTGAAGTTAAAGACCAGCTATAATTTTGTTGAACAGTGGATCAGACCAAAGGTGCAAAATGACCAATTCAACATTATTTTTCTTCCATTCTTATGTTTGTCAGTGATCCACATACCTTTGCCAATTGCCTAAACACCCACCTTCCCTGAAATCAGATCAGTAACTGCCATGCCCTATCCATGATCTGAATCCCTTTCTCCACCACAATCCCGATAATCAATTTAGTCATAGCCATTTCACCCTGGCTTTTGCTTGGAACCTGCAGTCAGCCATTCTTCATACTGGTTGGCTGCAATTAGGAAACAAACTTTTTACTAAAAAAAATCAGATCCTCCCATTAAATTCAGCAGCCTCCTTACAAATTCTATACTTCCACATTTCCTAACTGCTAAACAAACCACCATTACACCCTTATTATCAGCATCTAATTCATTTTGGTTTAAATATGACTGAATTCCCAAAATCCAAGGAAAGGCAGGCAGGAAATTCCTGACCATGTCTGTCTATTTAAGGGAATCTCCTGGCTGTTTCAGAGAGAACCTTGCTTTTCCAAATGAAATACAAACGAGAAATAGAAATGACACGTAAAATGGGTAACGTTCCAACACTCCAACCAAGAGACAAACTGAACAGAATACAATGGAGAATTTAGACTAATTATGTGAAATGAATTAAAATAGAATGTGAAAGAGAGAAAAACATGACGTATAATAAAGTGATGCATAAATTTGTATCATGACATTTGATTAGCGTTTATTAAATTATTGGTCAGGGCTGTACATATCTTAGAGACAGTTTTCATGGGGAAAGGACAACTTAGTGTCAGCTTCTTTAAGGGGAGATCCACACACAGGTCATATTCCAGAGAACACAGGTGAGAACTTCAAAAGAGTAGCTTGCAAAGGAATGTTCATCCAAATGCACAAAACAAATTCCTTGATGCATTGGCAGTTTTGCAAAAATGTTTGTACTTACTACGATGGAACATGGAGGAAGCCAGAAGAAACTTTATAGAGAACCGTAATGGAACTTGAGCCAACATTTCCATCATTGAAGTGGTGGTCAACATTGGGGACCCAACCATCATGTAGCATCTGACAGTTGATGTTGAAGGTTTCTTTGTGTCACAAGCAGCAGTCAACCAACAGCCAAATGCCCCAACAGAAATTACCATGCAAGGTTGGATTGCTGGCAAAATGACTGTGGATTAATGCATTCAAAAGGCCTTGCAGAGTATTTGTCCTCCAAAAGATGACAAAAATTGCTGTGTTTCTGCCCTGGGGTAGTGACAGTGGCTCCATGGAGCATAAAACCTTTTTGCTATTTCAAAATGATAGCATCTATCTTCCTACCCTTGCATCCTGGCATTGCCTTTATTGTTGCTTGGCAGCCACCCAGCCCAGACTGCTGCTATCTGTATGGAGATGCTACAGACTAGAGCCTGGCTTCCCAGGGTCCCCTATTGTAGAAGCCCCAAGATAGGGACCAAGGGAATGCACACGATGGTGAGTTGACAATTGTATTCAATGTGGCATGATGTAATTATAAATTCAATTGGCTGAGATGGAAGCTGTGATGGTGAAAGACAGAAGAAGAGTAAGATGTAGGGCTGAAAATCAAGGTTATAGTTATTGAGATGATAGTCAAATTAGTTTTTCATAGACAGCTCAAGCAAAAAGTAACCCTTTAGGATGTCTGCTTGCTACCTTCCTTCCTCTTCCTACTCCTGCTTCACAACTGCAGGTAGTACGGATTATACTTCATCAGTGTTGGATTCACTGCTTTTCGTCATTTATATAAATGATTTGGATGTGAACATAGGAGGTATAGTTAGTCAGTTTGAGGTTGGGCCAATGGACTGAAGAGTGGCGGACGGAGTTTAATTTAGATAAATGTGAGGTGCTGCATTTTGGAAAGGTAAATCAGTGCAGAACTTACACACTCAATGGTAAGGTCCTGGGGAGTGTTGCTGAACAAAAAGACCTTGGAGTGCAGGTTAATAGCTCCTTGAAAGTGAAGTCCCAGGTAGACAGGATAGTGAAGAAGGCATTTGGTATGCTTTCCTTTATTGGTTAGAGCATTGAGTATAGGAGTTGGGAGGTCATGTTGCGGCTGTACAGGTCATTGGTTAAGCCACTTCTGGAATACTGTGTTCAATTCTGGTCTCCCTGCCAGAAGGATGTTGTGAAACTTGAGAGCGGTTCAGAAAAGATTTACAAGGATGTTGCCAGAGTTGGAGGGTTTGAGCGAGAAGGAGAGGCTGAACAGGTTGGGGCTATTTTACCTGGGTGTCAGAGGCTGAGGGTTGATGTTATAGAGGTTTATAAAATCATGACGGCCATGGATAAAGTGAATAGTCAAGGTCTTTTCCCTGGTTTTGGGAAATCCAAGGAATAGCTGAGAGTAGAAATATTTAAAAGGGGCAGCTTTTTCATGCAGAGGGTTGTTCAAGTATGGAATGAGCTCCCAGAGGAAATGGTGGACAAACAGGAGGCTGGAAGAAGGCGGCAAGCCAGGCAGCATCAGGAGATGGAGAAGTCGACATTTCAGGAGTGACCTTCTTCAGGACTGGGGATGGGTGTAAGAGGAGCTGCAGATAAAAGGAGTGATGGGGGCAGGGCGGTGAAGTGGGGATAGGTGAAGACAGGTCGAGAGTACAAGCTGGTTGGTCGTTGGAAGTGGTGAAGGCTGGTACAGTTACAACATCTAAAAGGCATCTGAATGGGTATACGAATAGTAAGGGTTTAGAGGGACATGGCCAAAAGCTGGCAAATGGGACTAGATTAATTAAACATATTTGTTTGGTATGGACGAGTTGGACCGAAGGGTTTGTTTCCATGCTGTACAGTTCTATGGTTCTATCACTCTATGATGGCAAGACTTTGCAGCATGCAAAAGATCAGTCCAAATCTTGATACCTTTTCTGCCTTGCACTCTGCTGCTCATCTAGTACAGCACAATGCAGGACTGTTTCAGTGCAGTAGTGGTCTGTAACATGGTTTCTATTATATATTTTCTATGCAAGTATGCAAGGATTGTGCATAATAATCATGAAACATTTTGCTCGGATAGTGACGTTCTCACTCCCTGTTCTTGCTCTTTGTAGCCTCTGTTTATCTTCAAATTATGGATGGAATGTTGACCAGTGCACCCATGGCAGAGATCAAATGGCCTGTACAGAAATACTTGAAGTCAGCATAATGTCCTTAATCTGCCTTATCATCCTCTGAAAACTTCTACAACCTGAAGGAACTATGGAAATAAGGGAACACATAAATAAATATCACTGCCAGAATTAATCAAACAAAACTAACCTTAAATTCATTGATGATCCCATTTAACAGGACAGATAAAAGCTCCTTCCTTCTTCATAACACATATTCAGTTGGGTGAGGACATTGGCTGGAGCGTTGAGCTTCAAAATGGCAACACTGGCATCAAATCAGTATCGCCTCTTTATTAGGGTCAGGAACTGCCTATTCTAGATACTTCTGAAGGAAATTTGTCATGTACCTGTTAATTGCATCATCAATATCATTGTGTGCATGTGTGTGTGAGCATGTGTGCAAGTTTGCGTGTGCATGTATGACAGTATTTGTAGTGCTCGTAGGACAGGTACTACAAAGATCAATATTGCATCCTTAACCCTCCTTGTGAAAGAATGTCCTTTGCAGCTATAAAAATGAAAGTGAAAGTTCGGGGTGTGTACAGAGTACAAGGAACAGCGAATTACTGATTGCAGTTTGGAGAATGCTTAAATTGAGAAATACCATTGTATTAATTGATATGGAGTAGCATTTCATCTTTCACTAGAACAATTGCATTAAGTGTGGTTTGTAGAAAAAAATGGAAAGGAGAAATTAATCAATCAACAGTTAAAAACAAAGGCTGTGAAATTTCTGGGGCTCAAAATTGTGGAAAGCCTGGTTTCTGAAGGTGGTGACCAGGAAGTGGGGTGAAACTGGTTCCACCATAATCCTGTTCAATTTGATTTATCATGGGTGTATTTATGTAAAAGAAACATTTTGAGGACAGTTTCAAAACTTTGTTAGGGAAGTCCTGGAAAATATCCCTGAATTAGTCAAGTGTCATTTCAAGCAACCAAACCATTCTAGGTTTAGTAAAGATCCCAAAGCTTTCCTATCATACTGTAATCAAGTTCACAACAGATTAAGTTAATAATCTCCAAGAACACAATTGTTGCTTTAGTAGTAAACGTTTATCTGCGATTCAGTTGGTAGCACCCACACCTTTGAGTCATTAGATTTTGGGATGAAGTCCCATTCCAGGTTTTCAGCAGAAAGTTAAGGCTGTCATTTTGGTGTAGTACAGAAGGAGTATTCATTGCTGGAGGTGCCATTGAAAAAATGAGATGTTAAACTCATTTTCTTGCTTGTGTGAGTGCAAAGGAATACACTAATTTGAAGAAGAGCAGTGCAGTTATCCCTAGTGCTCTGACCAACACTTACCAATAATCAACATCATAAAAACAAATCAGATGATGTTGTCATCAGGATAATTCTGTTTGTGGGAATTTATTTTGCACATATTTGCAGCTATGTTTCCTGCAATAATCACTACACAAAGGAAAGTACTTCAATAGCTGTACAACTCCTTGAGATGTCTGGTTTCATTTCTGTAATCCAAAAGGACCTGAGAACACAGCAAGCAGGACAAATACAGGCATTTTAGGGTAAACATTGCTAAAGAACACTGACATATATCTGTCTCTTCTCAGAGTAAAGCTGGACTCACCTTCAGGATTTCTGATTCAGACTCAGGTTTTCAACTAGTTGGATGAGAATTCAGCTCTGTCACATTTATACTAATGGAACAGACTCATAAAAACTTCAGGGCCAAGACTTCAAAAATAACAGAAATGTATCATTAACATAAAAAGCCTAAAGTATTCAAAAGCATGAATTTTACTTACAACTGCTCCAGCATCATAAGCCCTTTAAATGCCAGCTTATCAATTGTACGAATGCTGTTCTTGTACAGATAGCTGAAAGAAATCAGGAATTAAACTATAAAAACACTAGTACAAAACAAATTATTTTCAATATTCAATATTTGTCAATACCCCTGTGCCAGATCATCTCTCATAGTTATCAAGTATAATACCATTCATCTGTCCCTTTCCCATTCTCTATGAAATATTTTCCTCAAATATCTTGATTGAATAATTCTTTTTGTTCTCAACATCTCCATTCTGACTCTTTATTTCATGCATAAATCCATATTTATTCTATGCTCTGTGCAATATATAGCAAGTAATAACTATGTGTGATGGGTTCACTATATATTTTATAGTGACTATCAGTCATCAGTACCTCTGCTTTGTCAATCTTATTCTGCACTGGATTATAGTTTTTATTGACGCATGGAGACCAAAAGGAAACTTTGCTTATCTGGAATTTAGTGTGAATGAGGTCAAGGATAGCAAAGAAGTGCATTTGTCACCAAATTTCTTGCAGAGGGCACGAGTTAAGTTGCAGGGCAACCAGAGGGAAGCAGATTTGATGAAGACTGACAGTTGGAAACTCTAGCAAATACTTCATAGCAGGAATACAATTTGGGGAGCTGATCAGATGTTAGCCTATCTGGTGAAAAATAAAGTCCATGCTACATATTGCCATTCCTTCATAATTGAATCAAAAGTCACGACTTCCTTAGCAAACACTTGTGGAAGCAGAACAAGTACTGCAACCAATTAGGTATACGTATGGTGCTAAATTGCTAAAAAGATTCTTGGAAAGTATATTGCAAAGTTTGGTCCAACAAAACGGAAAAAGCTTATGTAGGTGATTGCTGCTGAGACTCAGAATTAATAGATACAAAAATGAGCATAAAGAAGAATGTCATTACTTGCAGCAAATTCTGTGTCAAGGGAGATGGCTATATTTGCAAACCCCTTGCGCTGTCAGAAGAAAGACGATAACATAAGCCAATAACATAAGTGGAGCAAGAATATTTTCAGGTGAAAAGCAGGTCAATTAATGGAATCACGTACTCAAGAAATGTCCTTTGAAGTATCCTATGGCACCAGCAAAGTCACTTGGCAGGAGTCATATTAAATTCCTATCTCCTATAATTCTAGTACATTAAATTTTCACAACATGATCCCAATTATCATCATTCATCCTACGAATATTAATTGTAGCTGCAGGTACACTTTGATAATCCATAGAATTTATACCAAATGACAACTCCAGAGGAACCCTGAAGAATCCATCTAGGGAATGTCTGACAAAGTAAAATATTAATTCTGGGACCAATGATTCTTACACTTTCAAGGCTTATCTGCAAGAAGCAGTAACTACGTTTGAATCATAGAGTTAATTTGCTTGTGAACAACTGGATGTCAGACCACGACATATGCTTTAAAAAGTAACATAATTTGTTGGAAAAAGGCAAATGTAACTTCTTCATTCAAAAATGGTGAAGGACAAAAAGCATTAAAGCCAAGGTCACTTGGCTTAATACTTATCATAAGATATTAGAAGTAATTATTGAATTCATTATGGCAGGGCATTTAGAATAGTTCAAGATAATCAGACAGAGTCAACATGAAAAGGGAAATTAGAAAAAAACCCCAAAGAACTGCACTTGCTGGAAAGCAGAAAGAAAAAACAGAAATTTCTGGGAAAACTCAGTAGGTTAACAAAGAAGGATCACTGAACCTGAAACATTAACTACGCTTTCTCTCCACATGCTGCCAAACACAGAAAGTCATGTTTAAGCATTTGTTGAGTTTTTTTGAAGAAGCAACATATACTGTGGATAAAGGGGAACTGTGAATGTACTAAACACAGATTTCCAGAAGAATCTAATAAGGCACGACATTAATTATGTAGAAAATAAAAGATTCTGATGTAGGGGTGACATATTGACCTGGATAGATTGGATAACTACTGGAACCAGAGAACAAACATAAGTGAGACATTTTCTGATTGGCAAGATTTAACAAATGGTGTGCCCTAGGGATTAGTGCTAAGGTATCAATTTTTTTTACAATTTACATTAATGATTTGAATAAGGACAGAAAATAAGATTGCTAAATTTGTGGTAGACAAGATGATAGTTAGGTCAGCAAATTGTAAGGAGGACCTAAGGAAGTTCAAAAGTAAGACAGTGGCAAAGATTTAGAAAATGGACTGTCAGTCATCAGAAAGGTTAAAATTGATAAGGAGATGACATTGGATAAGCTGTAGGTAATTACATTTGACAAAGCATCAAAACCCATGGGATGCCACCAAGGATTTTTAAAGAAATGACAGTCAAAATCACAGAAGGACTGGCGATTATCTTTGTCTTTTCTAAACTCATTGGTGATGCCAGAGGACTGGAGAATTGTAAATATGACATCTCTGCTCAAAAAAGGTTCAAGGACAAAAGTTCAAGGGCAGCAAGGTGGCACAGTAGTTACTAGTGTTACCTTATACCACCATGGACACACATTACCTAGCCTTGGGTAACTGTGTGAAGTTTGCATGTTCTCCCCATGTCTGTGTGGGTTTCCGTTGGGTGCTCTGGTTACCTCTGGGTACTTCAGTTTCCTCAGGGAAGGCAGATGAACTCAGGGCATGGTTAGGAACATGGGACTGGGATATCATAGCAATTACTGAAACATGGCTCAGGGATGGGCAGGACTGGCAGCTGAATGTTCCAGGATACAAATGCTACAGGAAGGATAGAAAGGGAGGCAAAAGAGGAGGGGGAGTGGCATTTTTGATAAGGGATAGCATTACAGCTGTGCTAAGGGAGGACATTCCCAGAAATACATCCAGGAAAGTTATTTGGGTGGAACTGAGAAATAAGAAAGGGATGACCACCTTATTGGGATTGTATTATAGACCCCCCAATAGTCATAGGGAAATTGAGAAGCAAACTTGTAAGGAGATCTCAGCTATCTGTAAGAATAATAGGGTAGTTATGGTATGGGATTTTAACTTTCCAAATATCGACTGGGACTGCCATAGTGTTAAAGGTTTAGATGGAGAGGAATTTCTTAAGTGTGTACAAGACAATTTTCTGATTCAGTGTGTGGATGTACCTACTAGAGAAGGTGCAAAACTTGACCTACTCTTGGGAAATAAGGCAGGGCAGGTGACTGAGGTGTCAGTGGTGGAGCACTTTGGGGCCAGCGACCATAATTCAATTTGTTTTAAAATAGTGATGGAAAAAGATAGATCAGATCTAAAAGTTGAAGTTCTAAACTGGAGAAAGGCCAATTTTGACGGTATTGGGCAAGAACTTTCAAAAGCTGATTGGAGGCAGGTGTTCGCAGGAAAATGGGAAGCCTTCAGAAATGAGATAACAAGAATCCAGAGAAAGTATATTCCTGTCAGGGTGAAAGAGAAGGCTGGTAGCTATAGGGAATGCTGGATGACTAAAGAAATTGAGGGTTTGGTTAAGAAAAAGAAGGAAGCATGTGTCAGGTATAGGACAGGATAGATCAAGTGAATTCTTAGAAGAGTATAAAGAAAGCAGGAGTATACTTAAGAGGGAAATCAGGAGGGCAAAACTGGGACATGAGATAGCTTTGGCAAATAGAATTAAGGAGAATCCAAAGGGGTTTTACAAATATATTAAGGACGAAAGGGTAACTAGGGAGAGAATAGGGCCCCTCAAAGATCAGCAAGGCGGCGTTTGTGTGGAGCCACAGAAAATGGGGGAGATACTAAATGAATATTTTGCATCAGTATTTACTGTGGAAAAGGATATGGAAGATATAGGCTGTAGGAAAATAGATGGTGACATCTTGAAAAATGTCCAGATTACAGAGGAGGAAGTGCTGGATGTCTTGAAATGGTTAAAGGTGGATAAATCCCCAGGACCTGATCAGGTGTACCCGAGAACTCTGTGGGAAGCTAGAGAAGTGATTGCCGGGCCTCTTGCTGAGATATTTGTATCATCAATAGTCACAGGTGAGATGCTGGAAGACTGGAGGTTGGCAAACATGGTGCCACTGTTTAAGAAGGGCAGTAAAGACAAGCCAGGGAACTATAGACCAGTGAGCCTAACCTCGGTGATGGGCAGGTTGTTGGAGGGAATCCTGAGGGACAGGATGTACATGTATTTGGAAAGGCAAGGACTGATTCAGGATAGTCAACATGGCTTTGTGCGTGGGAAATGATGTCTCACAAACTTGATTGAGTTTTTTGATGAAGTAACAAAGAGGATTGACGAGGGCAGAGAAGTAGATGTGATCTATGTGGACTTCAGTAAGGTGTTCGACAAGGTTCCCCATGGGAGACTGGTTAGCAAGGTTAGTTCTCATGGAATACAGGGAGAACTAGCCAATTGGATACAGAACTGGCTCAAAGGTAGAAGACAGAGGGTGGTGGTGGAGGGTTGTTTTTCAGACAGGAGGCCTGTGACCAGTGGAATGCCACAAGGATCGGTGATGGGCTCTCTACTTTTTGTCATTTACATAAATGATTTGGATGCGAGCATAAGGGGTACAGTTAGTAAGTTTGCAGATGACACCAAAATTGGAGGTGTAGTGGACAGCGAAGAGGGTTACCTTAGATTACAACAGGATCTGGACCAGATGGGTCAATGGGCTGAGAAGTGGCAGATGGAGTTTAATTCTGATGAATGCAAGGTGCTGCATTTTATAAAAGCAAATCTTAGCAGGACTTATACACTTAATGGTAAGGTCCTAGGGAGTGTTGCTGAACAAAGAGACCTTGGAGTGCAGGTTCATAGCTCCTTGCAAGTGGAGTTGCAGGTAGATAGGATAGTGAAGAAGGCATTTGGTATGCTTTCCTTTATCGGTCAGAGTATTGAGTACAGGAGTTGGGAGGTCATGTTGCGGCTGTACAGGACATTGGTTAGGCCATTGTTGGAATATTGCATGCAATTCTGGTCTCCTTCCTATCGGAAAGATGTTGTGAAACTTGAAAGGGTTCAGAAAAGATTTACAAGGATGCTTCCAGGGTTGGAGGATCTGAGCTACAGGGAGAGGCTGAACAGGCTGGGGCTGTTTTCCCTGGAGCGTCGGAGATTGAGGGGTGACCTTATAGAGGTTTACAAAATTATGAGGGGCATGGATAGGATAAATAGTCAAGGTCTTTTCCCTGGGGTCGGGGAGTCCAGAACTAGAGGGCATAGGTTTAGGGAGAGAGGGGAAAGATATAAAAGAGACCAAAGGGGCAACTTTTTCACACAGAGGGTGCTACGCGTATGGAACGAGCTGCCAGAGGATCTGGTGGAGGCTGGTACATTTGCAACATTTAAGAGGCATTTGGATGGGTATATGAATAGGAAGAGTTTGGAGAGATATGGGCCAGGTGCTGGCAGGTGGGACTAGATTGGGTTGGGATATCTGGTCGTCCTGGATGGGTTGGGACAAAGGGTCTGTTTCCATGCTGTACATCTCCATGACTCTATGATTCTTAGTCCAAGGATTTGCAGTTTAGGTGGACTGGTCATGCTAAATTGCCCAGTCATGTTCAGGCTAAGTGAATTAGCCATAATAAATGTGGTGATAGAGTGGGGGTGTGTGTTGGGTGGATGCTGTTTGGAGGGTTGGTGTAGACTAGATCACCCAAATGGACTCTTTCTCCAAACTAGGGAATCTGTGGTAAGCCCAGATCCAAAGACCAGTCAGTTTAACATCAGTGGTTCAGGAAACTTCTTGAAATAGTTGCTACGTGAGATAGAACGAATAGTCACATGGAAATGTATCTGCTAATTAGGATCTCTTAAGAGAAAAGCATTTTTAACCACCCTTTTGGAGCTTTGTTAAAAGTTGACAGAGAGAGTCGATGAGTGTAATGGTGTTGATATACGATACGCACATTTCCAAAAGGTATTTGATACAGTACCACAAAACAGACTTCTGAGAAATGTCACATTTCATGAAATAAACAAGACAGATGTCACATGGATACAAAATCAACCAATGGATAAGAAATAGAGACTAATAGTTAATGAATTTTTTTCAGATTGGAGTAAGATTTGTAGTGATGATCGCCAGTGGTCAGTTCTGGGACCCTTGCTTTTCCTAACATACATTATCTAAATATTGATGCACAGGGGACAACTTCAAAGTTTGCAGACAATACAAGACTTGGAAGTATTATAAACTGGACAGTGTACAACTGAAAAAGGACATTGACAAGTTAGTGAAGTGGACAGATAAGTGACAGATAAAGTTCAAAGTGGAGAAGTATAAGGCAATACATTTTGATAGAATGACCATGGTGATACTTTAGAAGATAAAGGTTGCAACTTTGAAAGATGTGCATGAGCATATATGTTCAGGAGGCAGTGGCATATTAGTAATATCAGTGGACAAGCAATTTCATGAGCTATAATTTTAAGTGCATCTTAGAGATGATAAACACTGACTTGCTGAGCACTGGTGGTAGACAAAGTGATATTTGTGGATGTGGATTTGTGGAAGTGATGCCAACTTTGTCCTGGATGGTGTCAAGCTTCTTGAATGTTATTTGAGCTACATTCATCCAGGCAAATGCAGCATATTCCATCACACTCCCAATTGTGCCTCATATCTGGTGCAAAGGCTTTGAGGTCTAAAGAGGTAAGATACTTGCTTCAAGTTTTCTAACCTCTGACCTGATCTTGTAGCTACAGTATTTCCATGGCTAGTCCAGTTCAGATCCTGGTCAATGGTAACCCCCTATCTCAATGGCATGATAATGAGTCTTTAAAATAGATCAGAGCATCTAACAGCAGTATCAGGCAGCCTGTTATTGCTAATTTGTTGGTAAATAATCAAAATCAACGCAGTGACCACAATATGGAACACTGAAATAGATTTAAATCATAATGTATAACAACATTAGAACAACAACACAAATTTTAACACTTACAGGTATTTCAGATTGTCCAAGTCTTCAAATGCTTTTCTTGGTATTCTCTTGATTTGGTTGTTGTTCAATAACCTGTATAAATAGAAAACAAAACATTAATTTTGATTTTCATGGCATTTTCCATGCCACAAAATGAGGGACATTTCATTTAGAAAGAACAAGTTCTTTGTACAAGGAAGAAAGCTTTCCCTTCATTAGTGAGTGCCTTAACCAACTCTATCAATAAACACATCGAGTTAGACCCCATCTACCATCCCTGAGAAAAAGAACAGGCAATGACATCACCACAGGAAATGACATCACCAACCCAAACATATAAGTAGAAAGCAGGAATTATCAGCAATGCTTCACCCGGAGGCTCACTGAAGATATTACCTAGTAGGGTGATGAAACATCTGGAAATGAACCTTCTACATCAGCGAGCAAACCTACATCCAGGACCTGAACCTGAGCTACAAATCTTCTCAAAACTTGCTGAGTGCCAGAACTATTGCATTGTATATGGCAAAGTTGATCTGTGAATTCCAAAAATTAAGCTTAAGAATTAATTCACTGAATAAATTATTTTTGTACTTACAACCTAAACATTATATCTAACGATAATACTTCTCAATGAATGTTTGTGCCAGCTGAATTGGCTGCTACCAATACAAATATATGTGTTTATTAAATATCAGAAAAACTGATTAACTGTGAGGACAACTTCAGGCAGATTTCAACTTAATGGCCATTATAAAAACTATCTGATTTTTAATTTAATATTACATTTGTGAAGTAAGTTAAAAATCTATTCCATTATTTTTTGTACAACCACACTAGCAGGAAAGCAAACATTAAGAAAAATAAAATCCTATCATGATACATACTCTTCAATATCTGAGACATTAACCTGCTATTCAAAGATAGTGTCGGTTCAACCAAATCTTTCTTGGCACTTGAAAAATGTGTTGCTAAACAAATTTGAGTTTTAACTATCATCATAGTTCCATTCTACTGAACTGGTATACGTACAACGGTCAAAGGGAGCATCTCCCAAGAAATTTAATTTTGGACTAAACCTTTTCTGCTATTTTGACCTGGTGCTGTGTGATTTTTAACTTTTAATTTTAATCTGTGATAGTGTTTCAGTGGCTCAGATGTAACCATATCTGCAGAACCTTCAGTCCACAAATTATTCTTCTCTCCACATTTAAAAATCCCAAAATTTTGTTGATCCAAGCATGAAAATCATGCACTATTGCATTTAATATTGGCATTAGTGAGTGTGCCTACATTTTACATAAATTCTGGAATTCACTCCTTTTAATTCTCTGCCTCACATCTCACTAATCTCAACTGAGACACTTGCTAAAATCTACCTTTTTAATTAAATTTTAGGTCACCTTGTACAGCTCGATTTGTTCTATAATGCTCCTCTGAAGTACCTTGGATGTTTCATTGCTGCATAAACATAGGTTGTTGTATTATGAATTACATCAGTATAGTGGGAACAGAAGAACAGGTGGTGTCATGCTAATGCACACTCCAGATTAACAAAGAAGAACAAAGAGCAATACAGTACAGGAACAATTCCTTCAGCCCTCCAAACTTGTGCTGACACATTTTACGCTTGCATATTAAAACAATCTTCACTTACAGGATCCGTATCCCTCTATTCTCTTCCTATTCATATATTCGTCCAGGTGCTTCTTGATTGCTGCTATCGTGTCTGCTTCCACCACCTTCTCTGGTAGCACGTTCCAAGCACTCACCACTCTATGTGTAAAAAACATGCCTTGCACATCTCTTTTAAACACCACTCACCCCCAAACACCTTGAACCTGTGTCCCCTAGTAATTGACCCCCTTCAACCTTGGAAAAAGACTCATACTTTCCACTCTATTCATGCCATTCACAATCTTATAAACTTCTATCAAGTTAACTCTAACCTCCTGCATTCCAGTGAAAACAAACCAGTTGATCCAACCTTTCTTCAAAGCTAAAATACTCCTGGTATTACCTGGCAACATCCTGGTAAACTTTAGCAGTACCCTCTGCAAAGCATCAACATCCTTCTGGTAGCATGGTGACCAGACCTGTATGCAATATTCCAAGTGTGGCTGAACTAAGTTAAAAGTCACACAACACCAGGTTATAGACCAACAGGTTTATTTGCTCCTTCATCAGGTGGTTGTGGAGTATGATGAAGGAGCAGTGCTCCGAAAGCTAGTGATTCCAAATAAACCTGTTGGACTATAACCTGGTGTTGTATGATTTTTAACTTTGTACACCCCAGTCCAACTCCGGCACCTCCGAATCATGGCCTAATTAAAGTTCTTTAAAGCTGTAGTTGTGTATCCTTACAGTCAATGCCCCTTTCAATGAAAGCAAGCATGCCTTTTTTACTACCTTATCTACTTACACTGCCACCTTCAATGATCTGTGGAGCCGCACACCCAGATCCCTCTGTATATCAATACCTCTAAGGGTTCTGCCATTCATTGTA
Source organism: Chiloscyllium plagiosum (assembly GCF_037043375.1). Lineage (NCBI taxonomy): Eukaryota > Metazoa > Chordata > Chondrichthyes > Orectolobiformes > Hemiscylliidae > Chiloscyllium > Chiloscyllium plagiosum. The sequence continues at coordinate 81,227,103 of NW_028270142.1, read as the reverse complement.
AAATTTCCGGCTAAACCTAACCTTCCAAAATGCATCACCTCACATTTGTCCAGATTAAACTTCATCTGCCTTCTTTCTGCCCGTGCCTTGAACTGATCTATATACTGCTGTATCTTCGGACAATCCTCCTCATTATCCACAACACCACTAATCTTTGTATCATTCATAAACATATTAATTAGACAAGAAGAAAGTGAGGACTGCAGATGCTGGAGATCAGAGTTGAGAGTGTGGTGCTGGAAAAGCACACAGCAGGACAGGCACCATCCGAGGAGTAGGAGAATCAATGTTTCAGGAATAAGCCCTTCTTCAGGAATGGGGTTTATTCCCAAAACATCGATTCTCCTGCTCCTCGGATGCTGCCTGACCTACTGTGCTTGTCCAGCACCACACTCTCAACTACTAATTCGACAAGCCATGTTTTCTTCCAAATCATTTGTGTAGAACACAAACTGTAGAGATCCCAGTGAGACACCACTAGTCACAACCCTCCATTCAAAAAAGCATCCTTCCATCATTATCCTCTGTCAGCTATGACTAAGCCAGTTTCCATCTTGCAAGCTCACCTCGATACCTGATCTGGGATGTTGGTTTGAATCACATCATGGCAGATGGTGAAATTGAATTCAGTGAAATCCTGTAATAAATAACTAATTGGTGACCATTTAGCCACTTTTGATTATTATAAAATAAAATCTGGTTCACCAATATCCATCAGTAAGGGAAATCTGTCACTCTTACCTTGTCAGGCCTAAATATACGATTCCAGATCTACAGCAATGTGATTAACTCATAAGTGCCCTCTGAAATAGCTCATTATGTTTATGGTGAGAGGGGAAAGATATAAAAGAGACCTAAGAGGCAACTTTTTCACGCAGAGGATGGTACGTGTATGGAATGAGCTGCCAGAGGATGTGGTGGAGGCTGGTACAATTGCAACATTTAAGAGGCAATTGAATGGGTATATGAATAGGAAGGGTTTGGGGGCATATGGGCCGGGTGCTGGCAGGTGGGACTAGTTTGGGTTGGGATATCTGGTCGGCATGGACAGGTTGGACCAGAGGGTTTGTTTCCATGTTGTACATCTTCATGACTCTATGTCACTGGGTCCAAGGGATAATTAGGGATAATGATAACAAATACTGACCATTTGGGATCAGTAATAAATGCTGGTCTAGTCTATCAATGTACACATACTGTGAACTGTTCTTGTGCAAAATCACACTCAATCACAACTTACATCGATTCCTAAAGTGGAAACAAAATGTTCCTACATAGCAGAATCTTTTCTTCCTTTGAGATTTAATTTATCCTGGCAAAATCCTCCTTTCAAATCATAAGACATAGGTTAACTAGTCATTACTTCACTTTGTTGGATCATACTGTGGATAAATTGGATGAAACATTTCCTGGCATAATGGTTCACTTAAAAAAAGAATATAAAGATTGCATCCTTTACATATATGCATCTTCATGAAGCTGATGGAACAAGATGACATGCTCCCTTAAACGAATGCCTATGCGAATGATTTGCTTTTCAAGAGATCAGACAACAAAAGAGATTGATTGGGCGTGAAGCTATCTGATTTATATTCTACTATGTATAATGTCACTGGTCGCCAACATTACTGTTGCTTTTTGATCGGACTCTTGCAGGATTATAATCTTAGAGAAGTGACATGACTGCCCTAGATTCTGGCAGACTGCTGTAGAGGGCCTTTAACAGCACTGACTTTGAACATTTACAATCTAAAACTCGTTTCTTATTAATGTGATGAACTGATAAGCAACAAAGCCAGCAAACTTTAATCAGCCAAATTATACAATAATTACAGTACTACTATGTCAATATGCTTCAGGTTTAAACCTCACATACTCAGTGGTCTAAGCAAATTAATACAACTATTTTCAGGGTTTTAAAGGCTGAATTTTCCTTTTATTTTTATCTTTTTCTATGAAACTCATGACAAGCTGCTCTGTCATGGCCCCATGTTGACTTTTCACACACAATCTTCCGCTCTTCAGCTCATTAATTGTGTAATTGGTCTGTTCTTGTCTGTCAGATAGAATGATGTGATGCAGATGTAGAAATGCTTTTTGTTGCCCCGTACTCTCTCTAACTGTCCCATTGCACACATCTCTTATCAAAGCTCATGACTAGACCCTCACTATGGCATTCATCATGCCCCCCTCAATGGCTCCAATCCTTCTGATCCTCCCAAACTATCAACATGCTCCTGCACTCTGCACTTCCTACTCACTCACTCAACATTTTCTGATTTCAAGGAGCTATGAACTTGCACTCCAAAGTTCTCTTTGTTCACCACATTCCCTTGGACCTTACCAGCAAGTGTGTAAGTCCTGCTAAGATTTGCTTTCCCAAAATGCAGCACCTTGCATTTATCTAAATTAAACTCCAACTCCATTTCTCAGCCCATTGGCCAATCTGTTCAAGATCCCAGAGTAATCTGAGGAAACCTTCTTCGCTGTCCACTACACCTCCAATTTTGGTATCATCTGCAAACTTACTAACTCAACTCTATCATTCTGCCCTCCTCAATCCTCTTTGTTACTTTTTCAAAACTTAATCAAGTTTATGAGACATGATTTCCCATGCAGAAAGCCATGTGGACTATCCCTAATCAGTCCTTGCCTTCCCAAATACATGTGCATCTGTCCCTCAGGATTCCCTCCAACAATGTGCCCACCACTGACATCAGGCTCACCGGTCTATAGTTCTCTGGTTTGTCCTTACCACCTTTCTTAAGTAGTGGCACCACATTAGCCAACCTCCAATTTTTTTGGCACCTCTTGGGACCTCAACTGATGTATTATGTACAGTTCTCGGTGTCACATTTTTGGAGACATATGAATGCATTGGAGAGAATGCAGAAGGGCTTTCTGATAAAATGGTTCCAGTAATGAGAAATTTCAGTTGTAAGGATAAATTGAAGGAGCCAAGACCTTTTAGAGAGGTGAATTTTAAGATATCTGATAGATATTTCTAAATCATTAGCAGTCTGGATGGAGCAGATGGTGATAAAAATGGCTTTTGAAAGGAACATGAACCAGAGGACACAGAGTTAACGTGATTTGTGAAAGTAGCAAATGCGAGGAGAGAAAATACTTTTTGCACACAGCAAGTAGTGAGGTACAGAATGTACTACCTGAAAATGGGGTGGAAGCAGTTTCAATTGAAATCAAGAGGGCATTGGCTGATTATTTAGATAGAAATAATATGCTAGGGTGAGGGGGATATTGAGAGTAAGGGAAGATACTCATTTGAAGAATTGGTGCAGGCATGATAGCCAAATGACCATCTTCTGTACTGTAGCATTTCTGTGATATTCTGAATACTTGACAATATTCTGGAAATAATGCTGAAGACTTGCACTTGCTTTCCCCCAACCATTTCAGTACAGGTACAATGCTGCTATCTATCCAACAAAGTGGAAAAGTACCCACACTTGTCCTGCATGCAAAATGTAGGACAAATTGTATCCAACCAATTACCAGTTGGAATCATATCTAGTGGACAGGAAGGTGATTGATGCTGTTGGAAGTCAGTCACCTTAGTCCAACATATTTCTGCAGAAATTCTTCGACATACTGTTTTAGGTTCAACCGTCTTCAGCTGCTTCATAAATTACCATTCTACCCCACCCTTATAATATAAGGTCAGAAACGAGATGTTTGCTGATGATTGGACATATTCGGCACCATTAGTGACTTGTCAAATATGGAAGGAGATCCTGTTTAATTGTAGCAAAACCTGGACATTTACCAGGCTTGGGCTAACAAATGGCATGTAACATTCAGGACACACAAATGTCAGGCAATGACCAGCTCCAGCAAGAAATAATCTAGCCATTGACATTCAAGAGCATTACCAACTCTGAATCCTCCACTACGAACATTCTGTGGGTTGCCATTGACAAGAAACTGCATTGAACTAGCTATATAAGTACTGTGGCTATAAGAGCAGATCAGACCTGAAAGGTTCTGCAGCAATTAACTCACCTCTTGACTCCCCAGAGGCGCAAGGTGCAAGTCAGAAGGATGTTGGATTAATCCCCACTTGACTGAATAAATTTAGCTTCAACAACAACTCAAGAAGAGGTGGATATATATTTGAAAGTGACAAATTTCAAGGGCTACAGAAATAAGTCTAGAGAATGGGACTAGCTGGGTAGTACCTTTTGGAGTTAGGACAGACAAGATGAGTTGAATGGCTTCCTTCTATATGTAAAAGTCTATTACTTTATAAGAAGTTTGACACCATCTCAGATAAAGCAGTACACTTGATTTGCACCACATCTACAAGCTCCCTCCTCCACTAATGCACAGTACTAACAGTGTGTACCATCCTCAAGGTGCACTGCCAAAATTCACCAATTCTCCATCAGCTACATGTTCCAAACCGAAGACCATGCCATCTAGAAGGACAAGGGTAGTAGATACATGGGAATGCCACCATCTGAAAGTTCTTCTCCAAGTCACTCATCATTCTGACTTGAAACTATATTGCCATTCTTCCCACTGGGCTTTCAGACTTGTCCAATTTCACCACCATTTCATTGATACCTTCCTCAATACAAGTGTCATCAACAAACTGTAGAAATACACCAAATATCCTTAGATTACCTTGCCACATCAGCATGGTTACTTTCAAGTGACACACCCTTGCAACCCTTGAAAATTTCACAGGAATACTTATGACTTATAGTCATAGCATCATACAGCACAGAAGCAGAGCTTTCAGTCAGACCCTATGCCAAAGATGATCCCAAACTAAAAGTAGTCTCACCTGTCTGCTCCTAGCCAATTTGCCCCCAACGCATTCCTATTCATTTATTTGTCCAAATGTCTTTTAAACATTGTAATTATGCCCACATCCATCACTTCCTCAGGAAGTTCATTCCACATGTTAACTGTCCTCGGTGTAAAAGAATTGCCTCTCATGTCTTTATTAAATTTCTCTCTTCTCAATTTAAAAATGTGTCTCCTAGTCTAGAAATCCACAATCTTTAAGAAAAGACACCTATGATTAATTCTATCTATACGCCTCATGATTTTATTTCACCTCTCAACCTCCTACACAGCACTGAAAACAGGTCCCAGCCTATCCAGCCTCTCTTTATAACTCCAACCTTGATACATGGCAAACATCTTGGTAAATCTCCTCTGAATTCTCTTCAGCTTAATAATATCCTTCCTATGACTGGGTGACCAGAACTGGACACAGTACTCCTGAAGAGGCATTACCAATGTCCTGTGCCAATGCTAAGAAAGCAAGCTACAAGTCAGAAGATAAATCTTGTGTATCTATGTAGGATGTATGTGCATCGCTGTAGTTAAAGAAACTTGACAGAAGCATGTAACCATGTTAGCTTGCTTTCATTGCTCAGTCCTTTGAGTATAGGAGTTGGGAAGTCATGTTGAGATTGTACAGGACATTGGTAATGTCTCTTCAGGAGTACTGGTCACCCAGTCATAGGAAGGATATTATTAAGCTAAAGAAAATTCAGAAGAGATTTACCAAGATGTTTGCCATGTATGGAAGTTTGGAGTTATAAAGAAAGGCTGACAGATATCCTATCTACCTGTCATTTCCTGTGGTGAAGTCACTTCCTGTTCCTTTTCTCAGGGGGTGGTATATGGAGTCTAACACAGGAATTCACCATAGGAAATGACATCACCAACCCAAAGAAACCCAAACATATAAATAGAAAGCAGGAATTTTCAGCACTGCTTCGCCTGAGGCCCACTGAAGATGTTACCTATTAGGGTAATAAAACATCTGGAAATGAACCCTCCAGCTCAGCAAGAAAACCTACATCGAAAGTCTCAACCTGAGCTACAAATCTTCTTAAAACTCACTAATATCCATTATCCTGTTTCCTATCATTCAATCAATTTTGTATCCACATTGTTATTGCTTTTTTTATTCATAAGCTATAATTTACGCACAAGTCTTATGTGCACAGTATCAAATGCTTTCTGAAAGTCCACGTAAACCACATCAACTGTGTTACCCTCATCAAGTCTTACTGTCACCTCTTGTAAAGCCTTCAATAATTTCTTGAACCACGATTTTCCATAGAGACATTCATGCTGTTCCTTCTTAACCAACTCATTTTTCTTCCACGTGACAACAAATTCTATCCTGAATAACTGTTTCTATAAGTTCCCCGCCAATGAAATTAAACTTGCTGGCCTTCTATTTACAAACTTCTTGAACAAGGCTTGCAATTTTCCAGTCTTCTGACACTTCCCCCAAGACTAGAGAAGATTGAAAGATTATGGCGCGGGTCCCTATAATTTCCCCTTGCACTTGCTTCAAAACCTTTGGCTGCATCTCATCTGGTCCCAGTACCAGATTTGTTCTCTACATCCTTTCCACTGGTTGGTAGTCACAAGACTACACCAAGCAAATGTCTGCCAAACCTTCCAAGGTTGAGAGAGGGAAAAAAATCCACTTAAGTATTGGGGAATTTCTCTTTTCAAATCATTTGCTCATACTAGGATAGTAAGTGAAAAGAAAGTGCGTTTTCTTAACTTCTTTTGTCCCTGACCCAAATAAAGCAATTAAGTGAACAACTCCATTATTCAGTCTTGGCTAGTTATGTTCCACAGATAGCACTTATTTGGTCTCAGTGCCATTGGAATAAGTATTCCCAGCTTATTTGACTTTAGTACTGTATCACAGCTGGTCTAGATCTTGTCAGAATATACAAGGATGTCATTACTCAGTTCTGAATCCTCTCAGATGTATAATATTTTTTCTGCTGAACTAAGCTAAATTGTATATGATTAGCAATATTCATACTATAGAGAAGGTGGTGACTGGTTGTCAAGTGAATTCCGATTAGTGGCCGAACTGCCACAGACAGGGTTGAGCAAGGTAGAGTTAACTGCCAAATATTTGGGTAAATTCAACCCAACCAATCAATTCTAATTTGTTAAGCAATAGGTGAGGTGAATGCACCAGGAAATATTTATCCTCTAAATATTTTTGTGGTTGAAGACATTATAATCCACAGATATGTTCCTTCAGTGCGATTCACCTTTCTGCCTGCAAGCATGCTGTGAGAAAAATCAAAACATACTTCCCCCCACATTGAGTGATCAGCCTTGGTCAGGCCATCTGAAGCACCTTTACAGAGAAACATCCAAATTAGAAGCTGGAGGAGACCGTTCAACCCCTCAAGGCTGCTCTGCTACTTAATGTGATTATCAAACTCACTACCCTCAGCCCACCCTTCCCCCACGTCTCCTGATTCCTTGCCACAAGAGCTGTATCCATCTCTTTTTTGAAAACACAATGATTTGGCCTCAACCACTTTATATGAATTCACCATAGTGAATTCCACAGGGTCCTAAAAGTCCTCAGTCCTTCAACCTTCACCCCTGCTCTGCCTCACCAGAAACATCTTTCCTGCATCTAACCTTTCTAACTCCCCTCATCATTAAACTCCAGTGAATATAATGCTAACTGACTCAATCTCTTCTTATATGTTAATCTTGCCATTCAAGGAATCAAAAAGCCTCTGCTCCCCTCCACTATAGCAAGGGCATCTGATAAAGAGACCAAACTGTACACAATATTCCAAGTGTGGCCTCACCAACACTCTGTACAATTGCAGCAGACATCCTTGTTCCTATATTCAAATCTGCTTGCTATGAATACCAACATATAGTTTGCCTTCTTTATTACGTGCTGCACCTGTGCACTTACTTTCAGTGACTGGTGCAAGAAGATGCCCAGGTCTCATTAAACATTCCCCTCTTTTCTTTCTCCATTTCCATCTTTCTTTATTCCTTTTCCATTGACACCTCTTCTTTGTCAGTCATGTAACAGGATTCTACCATTTAGTTATTAGAAGCAGAAGGGTGGCATGGCGGTTAGTACTGCTGCCTCACAGTAGCAGAGACCCGGGCTCGATTCCAGCCCTGGGCAACTGCCAGTGTGGAGTTTGCATGTTCTCCCCGTGTCTGCGTGGGTTTACTCCGGCTTCCTCCCATAGTCAAAAGATGTGCAGGTCAGGTGAATTGGCCATACTAAATTACCCATAGTGTTCAGGGATGTGTAGCAAATGTAGAATAATAGGGTAGGGCGATAGGCCTCAGTGAAATGTATTGCATCAGCTGTATGACACTATGATCTGTTGCTATAAATTCTGTGTTTTATGATCCTGCTCCATAAGCTATCTGATGAAGGAGTAACACTCCGAAAGCTTGTACAGGTAGACAATCCTTTATCCGAAATCCCGAAATCTGAAAAGCTCCGAAATCCAAAGGTTTTATTGTGAAGTTTTTTTCTCATTAACAAGGTTGTTTGGCATGCAAACAGTTCACGCAATTTCACATCCATTCAATGCATGTTACTCAGATATGACGTGGGTGGGCATGACCCAGCACTGGATGGCCTCAATTCCTGTCTCAGGGCCTATCAGTACTCAATGAGTCTACTGTTCAGTAAGATCTTTTAAAAATTTCACCGTCAAACTGTCATTTATTCCAAAATTCGAAAAATTCTGAATTCCGTAAACCAACTGGTCCCGGGTATTTCAGATAAAGGATCATGTACCAGTACTTCCAAATAAATCGGTTGGATTATAACCTAGTGTTGTGTGATCTTTAACTCAATAAGGTCGCACACCACTCATTTTTCCAAACTTCAATGGAAAGAAGTCCAGTCTATCCAAATTCTGCCAAACAGGAAATCCCCCCTCTTAGATATCAGTGAAGTGAATCTTCTCTAACTGCCTCTAAATCACTGACAGGTGGAAGGAGGTTAAGGTGAGGGTGATAGGCCACAGAGGGGGTGGGAGTGGAGAGGTCGGGAAGAAGATTGCAGGTCAAGAAGGCAGTGCTGAATCTGAGGGTTGGGACTGAGATAAGGTGGGGGGAGGGGAAATGAGAAAGCTGGAGAAATCTGCATTCATCCCTTGTGCTTGGAGGGTTCCTTGGCGGAAGATGAGGCGCTCTTCCTCCAGGCATCATGTTGCCATGGTCTGGCGATGGAGGAGGCCAAGGACCTGCATGTCCTTGGCGGAGTGGGAGGGGGAGTTAAAGTGTTCAGCCACGGGACGGTTGGGTTGGTTGGGTGACTCAACTCAAATTCAGTTAAATCATAAAGTAGAATTTTTAAAAAACAACTAGATTTAAAAAAGGGAATGAAGAAATAAGGAGCAAGAAGTGATCAAAGAGATTTGAAGCAACAAGAACATTCTTTTAATCAAACTGTTCTGTGATGTCATCATCATTATTTTTTGTTTGACAGTAAAGATCAAAACAAACATACAGTCCGTTTGAAGGAAGTGGAACATTGTAAATCAGATTTCTGTATACAGGTAGTTCTCCTATAATGCCATAGTTCCATTCTAGCAAAACCTTGCTTTATAGAAAATCACTTAATCGAAATAATGGGGCTAATGCGAAAAGTTGGGTTAGGGACAGACCAGCAAAAACAAATCACTCACAATCACTCAAAAAATACCCAAATGTCTAACACAAAGTATAGCACAGTCTGAATGAAATTTGAAATCATATTTATTATTGAAACAAAATTACATTCAACACAGTACATTTACAAAATGTGCGAAAATGTCTCACAGAAAGCTGCTCTTGTCAGCAGCTGACATCAGCGCATGCTCAGAATGGCATGAAGACCAGCATTAGCATTGCACATGTGCAGAATGGCACTGAGACTTCCACACTGACATTGGCACATGCACAGAACGGCATAGAGATTTCAGCGGGCATATCGGCACATGCGCAGAATGAGACATGCAAAAGGATCCCCACTGGAATCACACTATTGCCAATGGAGCTAAGCATTCTCCAAAATACCATTTCTTAATTCTTCAGTGATGTTATAGACAAATCGAAAAGCCGAAACATGTGTTATCCAAGAACTACCTGCAGTTAAAAATTAAAATTATAATGCTACTCTTTCTAGCAAAAGTCTTGAACCAACTACCTTTCTACATTTCACTTCCAAGGAAATCACTAAAGGTTTCACTCATTTTCTACTGACCGCAAATCCAAACCCAAACAAAACAGGCAGTTATCTCAGACATGGGATGTTTCACAACCTCATCTTGATGGTATAAGTGATTTTCTACCCCATTTCCTTTAAGTGGTTGTTCATTTATACGTGAATAGTGCAGGTTGATCATTTTATACCAGGAAATAGCAATAACTGGACCAGATTTAAGAAAATAATTAGAAAATAATGGTAATTAATGACACATATTCTCAATGTACAAATCGGCCAGTATGCTTAGATAATGAGAGATACACTGACTGTTGCAAATGTTCAGAACTAGGTTAATTTACACCAACCAGTCATTTATTGTATATAAACGGCATCTTGAGTTAATGGCTGTGTACGGGCTTCAGGATCCAGAAGGAAACTTGCATTGTCACAAAGCTGCGCATCACTGTTCATGGATAAGAGTGCAGGTGGAATTGGAGCTCTCACTCTTAAAAAAAACTCACATGAGCACACAATAAAGAAGGATTAGTCTTTATTGGTTGAGTCTGACATATTCATAGACGGCAGTTAATTAGTATTCACGTATAGTCAATACCGTTACTCATACAATTCAAAGTCTAAACCTAAAGACTATCCTTGACTTTGTTTTCTTTTTGAACAATATTTCTTAAACACAGACCACGTAACAAAAGATTACCCTCTCATTATTTTAAGAACCTTCTGGACTCACTCATAGGTAACCCACTTCAGAATGTCAAGGCTGCTAATTAAGAGCACTGGTACCCATTAAACAGAATGATAATTCTTATTCCAATACAAATAAACCACAATGGTCCAGAAATAATCAATTTAGTTTATTCGGTCTAATTCCTGCATTTAGAAAATTATTAATCGATCTTTAATTTTTAAATTTAATTTCACAGATTTATTTTTGTCTTTGGTTTCCTGTCTTTATCGCTCTTTATTTCTCTTTTATTCATTGGACATAGTTAGGATTTGGAATGCTCAGCTGATGGAACAGTAGTTACTTAAAATTATTCATTGTCATGTGTATTGGATAATTATCTGAAGGAAAGTACTGGAGAGCTCTGGGGAAAGGGTGGGCAACTTGCATGTGAGTGTATCCAATTTTAAATCTGGAGACTTTGCTACACGTGGGATAAGTGTTACTTGAGGAGTTGGATAGATGAGGTATTGAGATGTTTCTGCATTTTCTTTGGGTCTTAACTTTGTCTCGGTGTGTTTTCAAAAATATCTCTCAAAGGTTTTGGTGCTTTCCTAAATGAACCTTCTTCATTGTGTTCAGTCTCAAACCAGGGACTCCTGAGCTGATGAGACATTTTACCTTTTCAGGGATGCTCTGCCTTCTGGGAGTCCCCAACCACAACGGAGCTCTGCATCTACCCATGTTGATCCCTGAGAGAAATTTGTATTTTTAATGAGATCATATTTTATTTTTCTAAACTCAAAAGGTACGGCTCAGTCTATTTAGTATTTCCTCCTAGGACAATCACCCTATCCTAGGGATTAGATTCACAAACCTACAAGTAAAAAAGAATTATCTTCATCCTTTTCATTTTCAATTGTGTGCCCTAGTTTTAGACTTGCCAATCAGGGGAAACACCTTACCAGAATTTACCCCATCTATCCCTTTAAGTATTTTGTATGTTTCACTGAAATCATCTCTCATTCTTCGAAACTATACAGAATACAGGGCCAGTCTGCACATTCTCTTTTCATAGGGCAGTTAGGAACAAGACAGGGAAACCTACGTTGCATTCACTCAATGGCAATAATCCATTTCCTGAGATAGGGGTACCTGAGACCTTAGAATCCATACAGTGCATATGAGACCATTCGGCCGGCATGTATGCTCCGAACCTCTGAACCCCCACCCCGTTCTATCTTCATAACCTCACACTTACCATAGCCATCTAGCCTGCACAATTCTGGATACTGTGAGGCAATTTAGTACAGCCAGTCCACCTAACCTACACATCACTGGACTGAAGGAAACCGGAGCACCTGAAGGAAACTCATGCAGAAATGGGGACACTGTGCAAACTCCACACAGTCACCCACAAGCTGGACTTGAACACAAGTTTCTGGTGCTTTGAGGCAGCAGTACTAACCACTGAGCTACCATGCAGCTGAGTATAATAACTGAATACAATACTCAAAGTGTGATCTTGCCAAGACATAAAAAAGTGCAGTAAGACATGTGCACTCTTACACTCAAATCCTCTTGTAATTAAGCTTCATCGGCCATTTGCTGCCTTAATTTCTTGCTGTGCCTTCTTAGCCGAAACTCAAGAACAAGGATATCCAAGTCATTGCTTTCAAGTTCAACACTTCCCAGCCTCTCTCTATTTAAGAAGTATTCCGCATTTCTGATTTTCCTACCAACATGGATAACCTCATTTTTTAAATATTGTATTCCACCTGTCAATTTTTGCTGGATTACTTAGCCCCTCTAAATCCCTTTGAATCATTTTTGCTTCCTTGTCATAACTCATAATCTACCTAGATTTGTGTCATCTCTAAACTTGGAAATATTATATTTAATTGCCACACCCAAATCATTCATATAGGTTGTAAATAGCTTGGACTTAAGTGCTGATCCTTACTGTACCCCATCTGTCAAAGCACACCAAAAGAAAATAACCCATTTATTCATACGTCCCATTTTCTGAATGCACTCGATCAGTTCTCAATCCATGCTCGGATATCACACAAAGTATGCGTGCTCTAATTTTGTCTAATAACCTTTGTGTGGGATGCTTCTGAAAATGTTCTGAAAATCTAAATACTACGTCCACCAGTACTTCCTTGTATATATGCCTGTCAAATCTGAAAAAAGTTCTATTGTCAAATATTATTTCCCTTTCATACATTCCATGTTTAATCTGCCTAATTCTACCATTATTTTCAAAGTGTCCTGTTATCATTCTCTTTTTTGAATAGATTCTAGCAATTTCCCATAACTAGGCTAACAGGTCTGTAGTTTCTCTCTGTACCTTCCTTAAACAGTGGGGTTAAATTCACCACCGTCCAGTCGGCAGGGACTATTTCAAAGACTGTAGAATTGTGAAACATGACCGCCCATACAATTGTATAGGAACCTCTTTCAACACTAGGATATATATCATATATCCTATTATTTGTTCTACTAAATTATTTTTACTAATTTTTACAAGCATTGATATCTTACGGTTCCTTGTTTACACGAGTCCCTAGTTTCTCTACTACTCCTGGAATGTTTTGAGCATTTTTCTTTATGATGACAGACACAAAGTATTTGTTTAATTTAGTTTCTCTGCCATTTCCTTATTCTCACAATTTCCAAAGAAGTCATATTGTTCAATGTTAACATTGCTTCCGTCTGCATAAATTCTGCCAGATCTGCTGAACTCCTCCAAGCATTCTCTGTTTGCTTCCGAAATTTGTCTGACTGTTTACAATGTACCCACATTTTATTTTGTTTATCTTTTCCATTTTACAAGCTCATGAAACTGACTGTTGGTTTTTATGGTTCTTACGAGTTTTCTCTCATATGCTAGTTTTCCTGCTCTTAATCTTTACTTTGGCCCTCATTTGCAGAATTACAAAATATTGCCAATCCTCAGGCTACAATGCTTTTGCAACTTTATAAACTTCCTTTAATCCAATACAATCTTTGACTTGTTTTATAAGCCACAGTTGGAGCACTTTCTTTACTGAATTTTTCTACATTAAAAGGATTTATTTTTCTTTTAACCGATATATTAATTTGTTAACTAATAGACATTGTGTGTATACCCTCATACCTTTTAAAGTAATTTTATATTAGATTAGATTCCCTACAGTGTGGAAACAGTCCCTTCGGCCCAACAAGTCCACACTGACCCTCTGAAGAGTAACCCACCCAGCCTCATTTTGCCTCTGATTAATATACCTAACACTATGGGCAATTTAACAGGCCAATTCACCTAACCTGCACATCTTTGGACTGTGGAAGGAAACTGGAGCACCCGGAGGAAATCCACGCAGACACAGGGAGAAAGTGCAAACTCCACACAGACAGTCGCCCGAGGCTGGAGTCGAACCTGGGACCCTGGTGCTGTGAGGCAGCAGTGCTAACCACAGAGCCACCGTGCCACCCATTACCAATCCATTGTTGTCAATCTGCCCATTATATCCTCCTAAGTTTCCTTTATTTAGATTTCAGATCCTATTTTTTGATTAACTGGCATCACTGTGAAATATTACAGTATTATAGACAGGTTTATTTACAAAAGGATTATTGCATTATGCAAGATCTGAAATAAACAATTCTCTAGTTCATGCTACAACATACTATCAAGAATTTGTCCTCCAAAATACATTTATTCAGTCCACATGCAAATTGAATTCCCTCTTGTTCAACATACCTCAAACTTCTTGATATATACTGTCATTTACATTACCACTGCTGTTTAGTGTGCACAAACTAGCCCCACCAAAATTATCTGCCCATTTCTATTTCTTGGCTCCGCATAAATTGGCTGCATCTCTGGAGCTGACAAATGATCTGACAACTCAGCTCAGTTGAGTTTGTTTTTTTTCCATCTACACTCAATAAAGCTGAAAAATTTCCTTTGATAATTTGAAAGGTCAAGTCTTCAAACAGACTATGTAACATAATATTCATATTGATATGACCCCTTAAAGTCACCACTTTGTCTGTCTGTGTTTTTGTACAACTTTTGAGGGTTGCAGCACAATATAACTCATCTGCTTCTGATACACACGTTCAGGTATCAATAAAACTGTCGCTCTGGTGTCCACTTCTATTTTTACTGTTTTGCCATTTAGTAAGGGAGGCACCCAGTATTGATTGGTGTTGCCAGCAATGGCAAGTATGTTTAGGACAAGCTGCTCTTTGGACTGACAGCTTGGGCTTTTTCTCATGTACTTCTTGTGCCATGTAGATTCTCTTTTTACTCGTTCATTCCTGTACTTCTACTTTGGATTGTTTATGTTTCTTCCTCAAACATGCCTGTACAATGTACCCTTTTTTGTCACAGTTTCTTCATATAGCTTCCTTCTGTCATTGCTATTTTGTGAAATCTCATACTCAAGCTTAGCTGTTGAGCTCCCTTAGCTGCTAGTTTCATCGATACTGTTGGTACTTGTGATTTCTTTGATCTGGATTCATTTATATCAATAATCTCTTCTGGATTGCTTCACATCTTCAACTACATCCAAGTCTGTCTCTGATAACATGATTTAAGGTCTCTTTGATTTTTCTGAACTCTGCTAACTGGTGTAAAACTGCAACAAACTGAGAGACAGATTCAGCATTATGCTGGTCACATTTCTGGAATCTAAACCATTCAATGGTTTTGGCTAAAAATGGTTCTGTAGCATTTCTACTATTTCTTCCCAAGTTTTGGAACTTGCGTCTATGGCTGTATATGATTCCTTAAGTGGTTAAAAGCTTTCTTCCCCATAATATTCAAGAATGCAGGGATGACTGCTTCTATTCATTAGTTTTCACAAAATAATGAAACCTCTCTGTGTAGGAGTTTCAGCTCACTGTATTTTTGTCATACAGTCCTATGCACTAAACTTTCCCATTGTTTTACTTGGTTGAGAGAATGGCAGGTTTGCCAGTGAAATATTCTAGGGTTTAGACTTTTCAGGTGAGATATAGAAGGATGTAAAAGGGGTTGGAGAGTTACATTACTCTGTACTAAGAGAGGACATCTTGGACGGCTCATCCAGCAAGGCCATATTGATTGAACCTAGGAATAATAAAGGTACAGTCACTGTGATGGGGTTAAGCCATAGGCTTCCCAATAACCAGAAGAAGATAGAGGAGCAGATATATTGGCAAATCACAGAAATATGCAAACACGACAGGGTTGTTGTAGTGGATGATTTTAATATCCCCAATATTTACTGGGACTCCCTTAGTGCTAGGCCTTGGATGGAGTAGAATTTGTTAGGTGCATCCAGGAGGGTTTTTTGAAACAATATGCAGATAGTCCAATGAGGGAAGGGGTCATACTAAACTTAGAATTGGGAATGAGCCGAGTAAAGTGATCAAAGTTTCAGTGGGGGAGCATTTTGGGAACAGTGAACTTAATTCCGTAAGTTTTAAGATAGTTATGGATAAGAATAAGACTGCTTCTTGGATGAAAGTATTAAATTGGGGGAAGGCTAATCAAAATAGCATTAAGCAGGAACTGGAGAAATTAGGTAGAGGCCAGTTGTTTGAAGGTAAATCCACATTTGACATGTCTTTTAAAGGTTAATTCATCAGAATTAAGGATCAGCATATTCCTGTGAGGATGAAAAAGAAGTCTGGCAAGATTCAGGAACCTTGGATGACAAAGATATTGAAAGTTCAGCCAAAAAGAAAAACATATGGATACGTAAGGAAGGAAATCATACAAAGCCCTTGAGAAATATAAAGGAAGCAGAAAAGAACTAAACATAAAAATAAGATGATTTGGAAGTGCTGGTGTTCGACTGGGTTGGACAAAGTTAAAAACCTCACAACACCAGATTACAGTCCAACAGGTTTATTTGGAAGCACTAGCTTTCAGAGTGCTGCTCCTTTATCAGGTGGTTGTGGGATTTTTAACTTTGTACAAAAATAGGAGGGCTCGAAGCGGCCATGAAATATCCTTCGGATGGCACCGTGGCTGAGTGGTTAGCACTGCTGTATCATAACACCAGGTACCCGATTTCAGCCTCGGGCAACTACCTATGTGGAGTTTGCACATTCTCACCGAGGCTCCATGGGTTTCCTCTGGGTGCTCCAGTTTCCTCCCACAATCCAAAGATGTGCAATTTAGGTGAATTGACCATGCCAAATTGCCCAGTGTTCAGGGGTGTGTAGGTTAGGTGCATTAGGGATAAATGTAGAGTAATGGGGAATGATTGGGTGGGGTACTCTTCGGAGGGTCGGTGAAGGCCTGTTTCTACACTGTTGGGATTCTAAATATAGGCAAAAACAATGACTGCAGATGCTGGAAACCAGATTTTGGATTAGTGGTGCTGGAAGAGCACAGCAGTTCAGGCAGCATCCGAGGAGCAGTAAAATCAACGTTTCGGGCAAAAGCAGGAATAAAAGCTGCTCCTCGGGATTCTAAATATTGGGAACTACTGGGTAATTAAGGAAAGGGTAGATCCACGCGACACCAAACAAATGGAACTGGAGGAAGTGGCTGAGGTCTTTAACAAAAACTTTGTATCAGTATTCACTGAGGACAAGAGAATGGATTATGGTAAGATTAGAGAGTGGAATGATGTTATTCTGGTGCACATCTATATTAAGAAGAAGACAGTGGTGTTGAATGTCTTGAAAAAACATTAAGTTAGATAAGTCCCTCATGGCAGGCTGGTCCAGAAGATTAAGTCACATGTGATCTGGTGAGTCGGCACTTTGGATACAAAATTAGTTTGGTCATAGAAGACAGAGGGTAATTATGGACGGGTATTTTTTTGACTGAGGATCAGTGCTGGCACTCTATATAAATGAATAAATGATTTGAATAAAAATGTCAGTTGACCTACAGGCCTCCCAATAACCAGTGGAGGATGAAGAATAGATGGAATCAGATTAGGCAACGATGTAAAAATAACAAGGTTGGATTGCTGTTAGCAGATGACATGAAAGTTGGTGCAGTTAATGGATAATGAGGAAGATTATCAAAGGCTACAGTGGGATATAGATCATTTGGAAAGTTGGCTGGAAATTGTGGCAGATATGCTTAATCCAGGCAAGTGATATTTTGGAATGTCAAATGCAAAAGGAAATTACATAGTCAATGGCAAGATGCGTAGAAGCATTGGTATACAGAAAAATCTTGTGGTCCAAGTCTATAGCTCCCTGAAAGTGGCAACCTAAGTGGATAAGGTGGTAAAGAAGGACCATGGCATGCTTGCCTTCATCAGTTAGAGCATTCAGCATAAAAGTTGGCAAGTCATATTGTAGCTACATAAGAATTCAGTTCGGCCATATTTGAAGTAATGGTGAGGTTCTGGTCGCCACACTATAGAAAGGATTAGGAGGCTTAGGAGAGGGAGTAAAAGAAGTTTATCAGGATGTTGCCTGGATTGGAGTATATTACAATTTGGATTGTTTTTGGTAGAGTGGTGGAGACTGAGGGCCGACCTATAGAACTACAGTATATAAAATTATGAGAGGCACGGATTGGGTGGATAATTGCAGTCTTTTTTTCCAGATGGAAATGTCAAATACTAGGGCCACAGGTTTAAGGTGAGAGGGGAGTGTTTAAAGGAAATGTAAGAATTTTTTTTATATACAGAGGGTGGTAGGTAACTGGAACGCACACCAAGGGGAAGTGGCAGAAGTAGTTATATTAGCAGTTTAAGAAGATTTAGGCAGACACTTGAACACGCTGGGAATCGAGGAATCAAACCATGTGCAGACACCTACCGTTCCAGGTACCTACCACCATCTGTGTAAAAACAATTCTTACACATTTCCTTTAAACACTTCCCCTCTCACCTTAAACCTGTGCCCCTAGTATCCCTCCAAATTCTTCTTGTTCATATACCCATCTAGATGCCTTTAAATATTGCCATTGTACCAGCCTCCACCACTTCCTCTGGCAGCTCATTCCATACATGTACCACCCTCTGAGTGAAAAAGTTGCCCCTTAGGTCTCTTTTATATCTTTCCCCTCTCACCCTAAACCTATGCCCTCTCATTCTGAATCCCCCACCCCAGGGAAAAGACTTTGTCTATTTATCCTATCTCTGCCCGTCATGGTTTTGTAAACCTCTATAAGGTCACCCCTCAGCCTTCAACGCTCCAGGGAAAACAGCCCCAGCCTATTCAACCTCTCCCTATGGCTTAAATCCTCCAACCCTGACAACATCCTTGTACATCTTTTCTGAACTCTTTCAAGTTTCATAACATCTTTCTGTTAGGAAGGAGACCAGAATTGCATGCAATATTTCAACAGTGGTCTAACCAATGTTCTGTACAGCAACATGACCTCCCAACTCCTATAGCTCAATACTCTGACCAATAAAGAAAAGCATACCAAAAGCCTTCTTCACTATCCTATCTACCTGCGACTCTACATTCAAGGAACTATGAACCTACACTCCAAGGTCACTTTGTTCAGCAACACTCTCTAGGACCTTACCATTCAGTGTATAAGTTCTGCTAAGATTTGCTTGCCTGAAATGCAGCACCTCACATTTATCCAAATTAAACTCCTTCTGCCACTTCTCAGCCTATTGGCCAATCCAGCCCATTGGCCCATCTGATCAAGATCCCGTTGTAATCTGAGGTAACCTTCTTCCATATGGATGTCTTTTGACTTCTTTTCTTCTTTTTAATTAGAGTGCCTCCAAGATCTACAGCAAGATTCACAATTTATTCTTCAACAAATCAGTGGCTTAACCCAAAGGATCTAGAGGTAGTTTTTATCCTCATTGCTAGCTTTCCTCTTGTTTCAAAAAGGGACCAGAATATCAAATTGTTAATAGCAGGAGCTTTACTAGGGAGATATTTAATCTACAAGCAATAAGGTTAAAATAATCTGTTTCCCACCCAAAATGGACGATTATGTCATTATGTCACATTCTCAGACTCTGAAAGGAATAGTCCACCATACTAATGCAAATACGCAGCAAGGAGCAGATCCAGATTTCTTTGCACAGAGTTGAGGGTTTCCACCTCAACAAACTAGGCAGGGAGTTCCATCCCTTAGGGTGAAAAACATTTTTCCTCAAGCCACTTCTAATCCTTCCATCAATCGCCTTCGAACTATGCCGCCACCATGATCCAGCCTTATCCCACCTCCACCACATTTTGTAAATTCAACTTTCTGCTGACAAGAACAGTTAATCCCCCTGCATTTGATCCAACAGCCCTCAATATTATTTACCCCTTCATTAAATTACCCCGAGCCCTCCTCTGTTCTATGGAAAACAAACTTCACCTATCCAACCATTCCTCAAAACTGCAGTTTTCAAGCCTCGGCAACATTCTTGTAAATTTTGTCAGTCCTCTCTCTCTCAAGGAATGATTCCTTCTTGTGTTGTGGTGACAGGTATGCAGACAAAACTCTAGCTGTGGCCTTATCACTGTCATATATAATTCCAGCATTTTGTATCAACATCCAGCTTGTTTGGCGTGTTAGAAATGAAAGGGAGCTGAATATTAATGAGGAGTATTTGGGCCATTAATAAGGCATTTAACAAGCTATAACTGCCCATAATTAACAAATTAATAATTAATAATTCACTGCTTGCTCTCAAGAAATTCCTCTTCCTTCATGGCAAACGCATAAAAGATGCAGCAAAATGCTCCTGACATTGAGATAGGCCTCAAAGGACTGTCTGCCCAATTCAGCCACAATCACAGCATAGCCTACATAACTCCAAGCCTCAAAAGAATCCGCGTAAACGAATTGATGGAATTTTCCCAACTCTTTAGCAGCGAGGACAGTGGTGAAAAATTAAGAGAATGCAGCAAGAATGAAAAATAGAGATTCTTGACATCAAGAAATAATAATCTGATTTTCTACTTCAGGTTTTAATGGCTAGTTAGTCAAGTGAAGGGGATTTGTGGCTTTGGCTATAGTCAGCTGGGCTGGGTGTCTGGGAATCCATGTACTTCCAGTTGGGGAATTTGGCCATGGTCAGTCCCACAGATTGCGTCTAACGAATTGGGTAGTACAGGTATGTCCATCTGGGAGCACAGGAGAAACCAGTCAGGAATCTGAGCCATCCTCAGCTGAGGCTGTCCTACAAGTCAGTCTGGAGAGGGGGCCACAGCTGGTGTTGGCGGTTTAGGCAGTAGATGTCAAGGTGAATGATAAGGGACCAGTATTAGGAAAGGGGGAAGCTCAAGTGTCACAACTGGAGTCATTATGCTGGGACACAGAGCTGGAGCAGAGTGTGGGGGAAACTCCAAATAGAACCGTAGATCTGATATAACCAAGGAGAGCATAGGTTAATGTGGAAGGTGGGGGTAGCGAAAAACATACCTGGACTTCATAGGAGGACTGCATTGTGATCATGGGCAGGGAAATGCAGTAAGCCACGGCTCAGAATAAAGAAAGGGAACATTGACAGTTAAAAAGGATTTCTTTGGAATAGTGACTCAAAGATGATGGGGGTTTAATGGGGACAGTTATACGAGAGTCTTCATGAATGGGGGTCTGTGGATTCTTGACTTTCAGAGAAAACTGAAACTCACTCTCAGGAACAGGATGTGAGTTGCTTAACACCTAGTACTGAATTTTTAGTGGACTAAGTTTGTTTTATTTTGTGTGAGGGCACTGTGTGCATTTGTGACTGATGTAAGGTCCTTCAATGGGTCATACTTTTAATCAGGGATTCCATAGATGCAAAAATGACATACATTCTTCATCGAATTAATCTGAATATGCAGATTGTGGATTGATTAACAACTCATTTAAAAAATTTTGGTCACACCAGTCATGGTCATTGCAGCCTATATTAAAGCCTAATACATTTGCTATGATTGCTCAGGAATCACATAGAGTCATACAGTCAGAGAGACGTACAGCACGGAAATGGATTTTTCAGTCCAAACCGTCCATGCCAACCAGATATCCTAACCTAATCTAGTTCCATTTGCCAGCACTTGGCCAATATCCCTCTAAACCCTTCCTTTTCATATACCCATCCAGATGCCTTTTAAGTGCTGCAATTGTACCAGCCTCCACCACTTCCTCTGGCAGCTCATTCCATACACCCATCACCCTCTTTGTGAAAACGTTGCCCCTCAGGTCCCTTTTATATCTTTCCTCTCTCACTCTAAATCTATGCCCTCTAGTTCTGGACTCCCCCACCCCAGAGAAAAGACTTTGTCTATTTATCCTATCTATGTCTGTCATGATTTTGTAAACCTCAGCCTCCAATGCTGAAGGGAAAACAGCTCCAGCCTGTTCAGCCTCTCCCTATAGACAAATCCTCCAAACCTGGCAACATCCTTGTACATCTTTTCTGAACTCTTTTAACTTTCACAACATCCTTCCAATAGGAAGGAGACCAGATTTGCACGCAATATTCCAAAAGTGGCATAAACAATGTCCTGTGTAGTCATAACATGACCTCCCAACCCCTATACTCAATGCATTGACCAATAAAGGAAAGCATACCAAACGCCTTCTTCACAATCCTTTCTATCTGCGACTCTACTTTCAAGGAGCTACGAACCTGCACTCCAAGGTTTCTTTGTTCAACAACACTCCCCAGGACCTTACCATTAAGTGTACAAGTCCTGCTCTGATTGGCTCTTCCAAAATGCAGTACCTTGCATTTATCAAAATTAAACTCCATCTGCCACATCTCAACCCATTGGCCCATCTGATCAAGAGCCCTTTGTATTCTAAGGTAACCTTCTTCACTGTCCACTACACCTCCAATTTTGGTGTCATCTGCAAATGATAGCTCCTGTGTCCACATCCAAATCATTTACATAAATTTGGATCCAGCACCAATCCTTGTCACTTCACTGGTCAAAGACCTCCAGTCTGGTAAACAACCCTCCACCTTCTACATTTGAGCCAGTTCTGTATCCAAATAGTTAGTTCTCCCTATATTCCATGAGAGCTAACCCTGCTAGCCAGTCTCCCATCAGGAATCTTGTCGATCGCCTTACTAAAGTCCACATAGATCATGTCCACCACGCTGCCCTCATCAATCCTCTTTGTTACTTCTTCAAAAAACTCAATCAAGTTTGTGAGACATGATTTCCCATGCACAAAGCCATGCAGACTATCCCTAATCAGTCCTTGCCAGACAGTAAATCCTGTCCGGGGAGAAAGTGAGGACTGCAGATGCTGGAGATCAGAGCTGAAAATGTGTTGCTGGAAAAGCGCAGCAGGTCAGGCAGCATCCAAGGAACAGGAGAATCGACGTTTCGGGCATAAGCCCTTCTTCAGGAACACATTTTCAGTTAATCCTGTCTCTCACTTGCCCACCACCAAAGTCAGGTTCACCAGTCTATAGGTATCTGGCTTTTCCTTACCACCTTTCTTAAATAGTGATACCACATTAGCCAACCTCCAGTCTACCGGCACCTCACCTGTGACTACCGATGATATAAATATCTCAGTAAGGGGCCCAGCAATCACTTCCCCAGCTTCTCACAAAGTTCTAGACCACTTTAAGATGTTCTATTTCTCATGTTCTCCATGCAGGTTTGTTGCACCCCTTCTGAATAGATCCATCAATGGCAAATACCATCTTAATCATTGCAATCATTAAAGCAATGTCTGCAGACATTGAGGATATTCAAAGGCATCGGCAAGTTCAGGAATAACATCTTCCAGCAGATGCTGAATAGTTGCTTTATGTAAAAACTATAGCAGATCTCCGCAGAGAATGTTTAGAGCATCTTGTGTAATCAACCTCACTGTCACAAGCACATAATGAGATGTCTCACGATATAATGGAATTGTGTCTTCTACTGGACTTGTATTTCCCTTCTTAAGATGTTGGTGACCAAGGTACCTGGGGCCATCAAGGGGGCAGCAATATTTATTTATTATCAGATTATCATATACCAAATATGCACTTGGAACCTATGCAGAATCTCCCAATCTCTCATTCTACAGATATATCAGGAATGTGACAAATGCAGTTTGTGCAAGATCACGCCATTGAATCTATTTCACCCATAAAGGGGGTCAATCGTTCTAAATGGTGAATGGGATTTTCAACATTACCGGCTTCCCCAGATACAGGGCACTACTTGGAATGCATCCCAAATGCATTCTGGAACGATGGCAGTGGAACAACAGACTTGGAATAGTTACTGCTGGCTTGGGCACACACAATGTCTATGCCAAACGGTCCTGATGGCATCAAGTACTTCCAAATTTTTCACAACAGGATTTGATGAGAAAGTTTCCATGGTGCCCAGACGCATAATTAGTGAGGAGAGCAGCAGAAAAATGCAGAGAAAAGTTTCCACAGACCACAGAAAGAAATTAGCCATGAAACGCCCCAAAATTGGCACTTAGCCAAAATATGAAGAGATTCAGTCCAACATGTTTACATTGGATAGTACGTATTTCAAAGCATGCTTTCTGAATTTCCCATATCACCACCATTTACAGGTCAATATGCTGCCAAGTGTTTACATTTGTGACAAACTTGATTTTGCAACACAACAGTGAATCAATGGAAAAGAAAAAAAACATAAATCAAAACGAATTACGTTGCATAAAGTTGAATTAGATCCATGTATGGCAAATGGAATAACGAGTCCTAGCTAAGTTCCTGTGAAGGGTTAGAATTAATTACATTCTAAAAACAGCTAAATAGTTTTGTTGTTCCATGATTTTTCTTTGGATCAAATGGTCTCTTACAGCCGTGAGCAGGATATGATTAATGTGCCAGTCATACAGGTGACTAGTTAGTTGAACTGTCAGTAATAAAGTTTTAACTGCTGTTTGAGTCAATAAACAATTGGACTGCACCATGAGAGGCATGATTATCAGATATAACAGCTTGAGTCCAATAACTGCAGCAAGTTCAGGCATGTTCTGTTTTTCTCCAGAGTTGGGTTGATTGTATACAGTGGGTCAAGGATGCATACATTTCACTTCTCACACCATCCAGAATATTAGAGCTAAATATCCTGCAAAGTTAACAGTGCAATAGTCTCCTTTACCTGATAAATTTTCTGTTGATTCCAGTGCAAGCTCATTATAGAGGGCTTAAGTATAATGAGTCAAAACAGTGCCAATAAAACCCTAATTCACAGCCAAAATATTCAAAACTTGATATTAATAGCCATGAGGCCACAAGAAACACTATTGTTGACATAGATCATGTAGTTGGGATTTTAGTAAACACTAGAGCTGAAATTTAGTTTTACAAATATAAAGGGAGCTTTATATTGCAAGCAGACATTCATTATATCATCAATTAGTTGTTCACTGGATAGGGAAAGTAGAAAATCTAAGCTGCAATCTGCAGAATTGACAGGTTGCAGCTGGGAAGCGATGGCTCACCTTCCTCCCCAAAGTGGTTGGTTAACTAAATTTTAGGAACAGAAATATAAGAATAATAAATGCTGTAGTAAATATGATATGCTTCATTAAGAACGAATAATGTTGGTTATTGGCTTCCATTACATTTTAGTAGCATTCTTGCCAAAATTTTGCAATTTCAGTAAATGTTGAAATGTTAACACAGGTAATGGAATTAGTCATTACCTCAACTGTTAGTCACTCAGTGTTCAGAGTATACTGGAAATTATACAAAATTATTTAATTGTATTTGTGTGAAGGGTGAGGAACATGCTGATGATGGCTGCTCCAAGTCAGATGCAATCATATTCTGAAGAAATATATAAACTGTCCATAATCGTCAGCAAAAGAACTATGCACTGCAATATAAGCATTGCCAATTCCTTTTTGTAGTGACTGTAATGAGGTCACCCAGGTGGACATCATAGAAAGTGTTTCCTAATTGGGGCTGTTAACCTGGTCCAATCAGGGAGCCCTGGCTGAGAGATATGAACAGAAGTGGCTTCACTGTGTCTCACACCTGCACACACACACACACACCATGGGTGCTGTGGAAAAAATAAACACTACCGCACTTAGGTGGTAGTGTGGGGGTTAAATTTACAAAAAGGAAAAAAAAATTTAAAAAAGGAAAAAAAAAGAAAATGAACAGAAGTGGCACAGGTTCTGATCACACTGAGAGATGGCTCTGAGGAAGCTGCATCAGTGTTAATGCATGTGTAAATAAAGGGCAACTTGGTGATGGGATACTGGAGTTATATCACTGACGAAGAGAGAAAAGTAAGCTCCTGAAGAAACTAGCTCACAATTGTCATCTTTGAGTTGGAGTAAGCATTTCTGGCATCATGCCATTATTTGGAAAGCTTGACTCAGTCAACCCTGTCATTGAAGACTAGGCTCAGTATGTGCAAAGAACATTTTTTTTCCAGGTAAATGACATTGGGGCAGAGGAAAACTAACAAGTAATTCTCCTGACATTTTTTGGACCTGTAGCTTTTTCAGTTATTAGAAGCCTGACTTTCCCTGAGGCATTAAATAATAAATCCTTTCAGAGTTGATGGATTTAGTTAAGGAATATTATGACCCCAAGCCTGCTATAATTGGAGTCATAGTCATAGAGATGTACAGCACGGAAACAGACCCTGCAGTCCAACTCATCCATGCTGCCCAGATATCTAAAATTTACCTAGTCACATTTGCCAGCATTTGGCCCGTACCCCTCTCAACCTTTCCTAGTCATACACCTATCCAGATGTCTTTTAAATGTTGTAATTGTGTCAGCCTCCACCACTTCCTCTGGCACCACTTTCTCAATCCATACACGCACCACTCTGTGCAAAAAAAGTTGCCCCTTAGGTCCCTTTTAAATCTTTTTCCTCTCACTTTAAACCTATACCCTCTAGTTTTGGACTCCCCACTCCAGGGGGAAAACAACATTTTGTATTTATCCTATTCATGCCCCTCATGATATTATAAACCTCTATAAGGTTACCCCTCAGCCTCTGATGTGCCAGGGAAAATAACCCCAGCCTACTTAGCCTCTCATTATAGCTCAAATCCTCCAACCCTGGCAACATCATTGTAAATCTTTTCTAAACCCTTTCAAGTTTTACAACACCTTTTCGATAGGAGGGAGACCAGAATTGCACACAATATTCCAAATGTGGCCTAACCAATGTCTTGTACAGCTGTAACATGACCCCCCCCCCCAAATCCTATACTCAATGCACTGATCAATAAAGGAAAGCCTACCAAATGAGGAGTATTTTCTAAGTGGTGAGAAAACTCAGAAGTGTTAAGTGCACCTGCACCTCCACACACATCATTTACTGCATCCGCTGCACCCGATGTGGCCTCCTCTATATTGGGTAGACAGGCTGCCTACTTGTGAAATGTTTCAGAGAACACCTCTGGGACACCCGGACCAACCGTGGCTCAACACTTTAACTCCCCCTCCCACTCCGCCAAGGACATGCAGGTCCTTGGACTCCTCCATCGCCAGACCATAGCAACACAACGGCTGGAAAAAGAGCGCGTCATCTTCCGCCTAGGAACCCTCCAACCACAAGGGATGAACTCAGATTTCTCCAGTTTACTCATTTCCCCTCCCCCCACCTTGTCTCAGTTCCAACCCTCAAACTCAGCACCGCCTTCCTAACCTGCAATCTTCTTCCTGACCTCTCCGCCCCCACCCCCACTCCGGCCTATCGCCCTCACCTTAACCTCCTTCCACCTATCGCATTTCCAACGCCCCTCCCCCAAGTCCCTCCTCCCTACCTTTTATCTTAGCCTGCTTGGCACACTCTCCTCATTCCTGAAGAAGGGCTTATGCCCGAAACGTTGATTCTCCTGCTCCTTGGATGCTGCCTGACCTGCTGCGCTTTTCCAGCAACACATTTTCAGCTCTGATCTCCAGCATCTGCAGTCCTCACTTTCTCCTAGAAGATTTTATCATGGAGTCATACCTTACAAAGTCCCAGGCATTGTCTGAGCTGGTAAGTCATCACAACTCCAGGGCATCTCTGCCTGAGTTCTTCAAGTTTGTGTCTACATCCAACCATAATTGATGCCCCTCCATCATAAGGTCAGACCAGGGATATTTGGCTATGTTTGCAAAATGTTCAGCACTGTTTACAAATTTTCCCATACTAAAGCAATCCAATAGCCAGAATTCTGACAAGTGGCTAGTTACATTGATGCCATGCCACACATGTGCCAAGCAATGACCATTCCCAACAACATGAATCTAATAATCATCCTTTGACATTCAATAGTATAATCAGCACTGAATGCCCCACATACTGGGAGTTATCATTGACCAGAAACTGAACTGAATGAGCCACATAAATACAATGTGTACAAGACACGATCAGAGGCTAGGAATCCTGCAGTGAATAACTCACCTCCTGTCTCCCTAAACCCTGTTTACCTGGACAAATTAAGTGGATAAATCACCTGGACTACACCCCAGATTTCTAAAGGAGATAGCTGAAGAGATAGTGGAGGCGTTAGTGGTGATCTTTCAGGAATCACTAGAGTCAGGGAGGATTGCAGAGGACTAGAACATTGCTAATGTGACGTCCCTGTTTAAAAAGTGAGTAAGACAAAAATGGAAAATTACAGACTGATCAGCGTAACCTCAGTACTGGGTAAGATGTTGGAGTCCATTGTGCAGGATGAAGGATGAAAATTCTGAATACTTGGAAGTATATGGTAATATAGGGCAAAGTCAACACGGTTTCATCAAGGGGAGGTTATGCCTGAAAATTCTGCTAGAATTCTTTGAGGAGGTAACAAGCAAGTTAGAGCAAGGAGAGCCAATGAATGTTATCTATTTGGGCTTGAAGAAGGCCTTTAACAAGGTGCCACCCAGGAGGCTGCAAAGTAAGATAAGGGCCCATGGTGTTACAAACAAGATGCTAGCATGGATAGAAGATTGACTATCTTCTGGAAAGCAGAGAATGGGGATAAAAAGTCCTTCTCAGGACGGCAGCCAGTGACAAGTGGTGTCCTGCAAGGGTCAGTATTTGGATCACAACTTTTCACTTTATAAATTAAAGATCTAGGTGAAGGAACTGAGGGCATTCTGGCTAAGTTTGCAGAGAGTAGAACGTTACGTAGAGAGACAGGTAGTATTGAAGAAGCGGGGAGGCTGCAGAAGGATTTGGACAGGTTAGGAGAATGGACAAAGAAGTGGCAGATGGAGTACAATATGGGAAAGTGTGAGGTCACATATTTTGGTAAGAAAATAGTCCATGCTTCTATTTTTCTAAGTGGTGAGAAAACTCAAAAGTCTTAAGTGCAAAGAGATTTGGGAGCTCCAGTTCAAAATTCTCTCAAGGTAAAGTTG
Organism: Chiloscyllium plagiosum; assembly: GCF_037043375.1. Classification (NCBI taxonomy): domain Eukaryota; kingdom Metazoa; phylum Chordata; class Chondrichthyes; order Orectolobiformes; family Hemiscylliidae; genus Chiloscyllium; species Chiloscyllium plagiosum. The sequence goes on along the minus strand of NW_028270142.1, from coordinate 81,198,227 downwards.
CAGGTTGAGTCAGTAACCAGGAAGGCAAATGAAAAGATGGCATTTATTTTGAGAGGACTTGAATATGAAAGCAGGGGTGTACTTCTGAGCCTCTGTGCCTTTGGATAGATCACATTTAGAGTATTGTGCATAGTTTCAGGCCCCATATCTCAGGAAGTATGCATTGACCCTGGAGCATGTTCAGAGGAGATTCATGAGAATGGTCCCAGGAATGAAAAGCTTAACATTTGAGGAATGTTTGAGGACTCTGAGACTATACTCAATGGAGTTTAGAAGGATACGGAGGATCTTATTGAAACTTACAGAATACTGAATGGCCTGGACAGAGTGGATGTTGGGAAGATGTTTCCATTGGCAGAAGAGACTAGGAGCCAGGGCATAGCCTTCGAGTAAAGGCATGACCTTTTAGAACAGGGATAACAATAAACTACTTCAGTGACAGCATGGAGAATCAATGGAATTCACTACCACAGAAGGCTGAGGAGGCCATGTTATTGAGTTTCAAGGGAATCAAGGATTATGGGGAGAAAGTGGGAGAATGGAGTTGAGAAACGTGTCAGCCATGATTGAATGGCAGAGCAGACTCAATGGGCTAAATGGTCTAATTTCTGGTCCTATGTCTTATGGTGTTATGGTGTAGTGAAATAGTCCCTACTTGCTCAGATGAGTTCCACGTAGGAGGGTTGACAGCATCCAGGACAAAGCTGCCCATTTGATTTGCACCACATTCACAAACATTTATTCCCTCCATTATTAACACTCAGTACTAGCAGCATGTACAATCTACAAGATACATTGGCCAATTCACCAACGCCCCTTAGATAGCACCTTCCAAAACCCATATTCACTGCCATGTAGAAGAACAAAGGCAACAGATACATGGGAACACCATGACTTGCAAATTTCCTCCAAGCTACTCATCCATATCACCATTCCCTCAGTGTCATTGGATCAAATTCCAGGAATTCCTTCCCTAGTGACATTGTAGGTATATACCTTCCCCCTGTGGATTGCTGTGTGTAAAGAAGGTACTTTCTTGATGGTAAGATGCGATGGACAATAAATGCTAGCCCATCCAGTGATGTCCATATCCCATATGCATGAAAAAAAGTTAAATACCTGGATCTGTCTTGTCCAATAGGCCTTGATGTATCTTCCCAATCAGAGGTGTTAATACAGTAGTGTACTGTCAGGAAGGAGTTGCCTTAGAAATCCTCAAGATTGACTCCAGACCTCATGAAGTGTTATCAAATGAAATATGGGTGAGGAAAACTCCTGACAATTATCATCAACACTTATTGGGGAGGCAATGGCCTGGTGGCATTATTGCTAGATTAGATTAGATTAGATTAGATTAGATTACTTACAGTGTGGAAACAGGCCCTTCGGCCCAACAAGTCCACACCGACCCGCCGAAGCGTAACCCACCCAGACCCATTCTCCTACATTTACCCCTTCACCTAACACTACGGGCAATTTAGCATGGCCAATTCACCTAACCTGCACATTTTTTTTGGGATTGTGGGAGGAAACCGGAGCACCCGGAGGAAACCCATGCAGACACGGGGAGAATGTGCAAACTCCACACAGAGTCACCTGAGGCGGGAATTGAACCCGGGTCTCTGGCACTGTGAAGCAGCAGTGCTAACCACTGTGCTACCGTGCCGCCCAAAACACAAGAGACATCCAATTTGACTAGATTCCCTACAACCCAAGTCCACACTGACGAGTAACCCACCCTAACCAATATTAGCCTCTGACAAATGCACCTAACACTACGAGCAATTTAGCACGGCCAATTCACCTGGCCGGCACATCTTTGGACTGTGGGAGGAAACTAGACTATTATTCTAGAAACACAGCTAATGTCTGAGGACCTGAGTTTGAATCCCACAATAGCAAGTGGTGGAATTTGAATGAAAGAAAGAAAATCTGTAATTAAGTATCTATTGACGACCATGAAACTATTGTTGAGTCAGAAAACCCCAACTGCTTCTCTAATGCCCATCAGAGAACAAAATCTGCCATGCTCATGCAGTTTGGCCTACAGGCCCACAGCAATATGGTTGACTCCCAACTGACCTCTGAAATGGCACAGGAAGCCATTCAGTTGTATCTATCACTACAAAGTCACAACAAAGAAATAAAACCAGGTGGACCACCTGGCATCAACTTAGGCACTGAAGAAGACAACAGCAAAAACCATCCTGTTGACCCTGCAAAGTCCTCCTGACTAGCATCTGGGGGCTAATGCCAAAATTAAGACAGTAGTCTCACAATTTAGTCAAGTAGCAGCCTGACATAGTCATACTCATATATATCATAACTCACAGACAATAGTCCAGACACCACCATCACCAACCCTGGATATGTCCCATCCCACCATCAGGCCAGATGGGAGTTCCTGTGAGAGTCCTCAGTATTGACTCTGGTCCCTGTGAAGTTTCATGGCTTCAGATTAAGCCTCCTGCCGATTAGCATGTACCATCCTTTCTCAGCTGATGAATCAGGATATCTCCATATTGAACAACACTGGGAGGAAGCACTCAGCATGGCAAGGGCACAAATTTATTCTGGGTGGGGAATTTCATGTCTACCCACCATCAGTGGCTCAGAAGTGGCACCCCTGATTGAGCTGTTCAGGTTTTAAAGGACATCACTGCTGGACTGGGTTTATGGCAAGTAGTGAGGGAACCATCAAGAGGGAAAAATATATTCAGCCTCATCTTTACCAATCTGCCAGCTACAGATGCATCTGTCTATGATAGCATCAGTAAGAGTGACCACCACACAGTCCATGTGGTGATGAAGTCTTGCCTTCACATCAAGAGTACTCCCCCATCATGGTCTGTGGCAGTATCATCATGCCAAATGGGACAGACTTTGACCAATCTAGCCACTCAAGACTGGACATTTCGGCCTCCTTCAGCAGTCCACAGCATTACAAATACTAGTCTTCAGCTAATTAGATTTACCCCATGCCATGGGCCCAGCAATACTATTGAAGATTTGTGTTCCAGATGTTCCACTCCCCTAGCCAAGCTTTTCCAGTTAAGAACAATATTTGCATCTACCTGAAAGTTGTCCAGTTATGTCCTGTGCAAGAAAAGCAGCAGAAATCCAACTTGGTTAATTACCGCCCATGATAGAAGGCGCCAACAGTACTATCAACAGCACTTGCTCAGTACTAACCTGCTCAGTGATCCCTAGTTTGGGTTCCGCCAGGGCCACTCAATTCCTGATATCATTGCGGCCTTGGTTCAATCATGGAAATATTTGTCAATGAGAAACCAGGAGCTGCAGGTTTATCTTCAAGACAACAGAAGTTGGGAAAATTCCCTGCTTCATCCACTGTCTTCAGGAAAATGGAGCTCTGGAGACACAATTTCCAATTCTGGAGTTAGGCCTACTGACCCTTGTAATGTGTTCAGATGTAGTCATGGGGGCTGTTTCAAAGACATGCCTCAGTGATTTAAGCCATTGTCCCAGTCATAATTAAAATAGTAAAACCCTTCAGCTCTCAAACCTCACACACTGCACATCCTCTCCATTCTTCAACCATGCCACCCAATAGCCTCCAATCGCCCCAATTTTCCCTCATATATTCTATGGCAAGCAATGACATTTAGATTAGATTTAGATTAGATTACAGTGTGGAAACAGGCCCTTCGGCCCAACAAGTCCACACCGACCCGCCGAAGCGCAACCCACCCATACCCCTACATTTATTCCTTACCTAACACTATGGACAATTTAGCATGGCCAATTCACCTGATCTGCACATCTTTGGACTGTGGGAGGAAACCGGAGCACCCGGAGGAAACCCACGCAGACACGGGGAGAACGTGCAAACTCCACACAGTCAGTCGCCTGAGGCAGGAATTGAACCCGGGTCTCAGGCGCTGTGAGGCAGCAATGCTAACCACTGTGCCACCGTGCCGCCCTTTACATAGCCTTCAAACCCTAAACACTGTTAGAAATCAATTAACCCTAAAGTAACAACTGGATTTATTTTTAATTCATTCACAGGATGTGGGCTGCACTGCCTGGGCCAGCATTTATTGCCCATCCCTAGTTGCTTCTGAGAATGTGATGGTGCAGTCCATTTGGTGTAAGTACACCCACAATGATATCAGGGAGGGAGTTCCATGGTTTTAACTGAGCAACAATGAATATACGATATCTGACCAAGTCAGGATGGTGAGTAGTTTAGATGAGAGCTTGACAGTGATGGCATTCTCACGTATCAGTTACCCACATTGTTTGAGACCGTAGCAGTCATGGGTTTGGAAAGCACAGTCTAAGGTACCTGAATGAGTTGTTAGATGGTACCTTTCAGATGGTGCACACCACTACTACTGTTTATCAACAATGGAGGGGTTGAATGTTTATGGATGTGGTGCCAATCATGCAAGTTGCTTTATCCGAGATGCTGTTAAGCCTCTTGAATGTTGCACTCATGTGCAATTGGGAATTATTCCATCACACTACTGACATGTTCCTTGAAGGTGGTGGACAGGCTTTGTGGAGGCAGGTGCCATTGCACAAATCCTAGCCTCTGATCTGCTCTTGTAGCCACAGTCTTTATGCAGGTGCACTATATCAGTTTCTGGTCAATGGTAAACCCCAGAATGTTAACAGTGCAGGATTCATTGATCATAATGTCACTAAACATCAAAGCGTGATAAATAATTAATTTTGTTACAGATGGTCATTGCTTGGCACTTGTGGCTTGAATTAATTTTAGCCACTAGTCAGAATAATTTTGGATGCTGTCCAACACTGCTGCAACTGGACATGGACCCCTTCAGTATCTGCATCATCAGCTGGCTCTGAACATTGGGCAATCACTACTGAACATCCAACTTTTGACCTGATGATAGAAGGAAAATCATTTATGATTGGGCCTAGACAATACCGTGAAGAACTCCTGCAGAGATGCCCTGGAGTTGAGATGACTGACCTCCAACAAGTACAATTACCTGCCTGGGTGAATTAGAATTAGAATCCCTACAGTGTGGAAATAGGTCCCTCGGCCCAATAAGTCCACAGCGAACCTCCGAAGAGTAACCCAGCCAAATCAATTCCCCTACCCTATATATACCTCTGCCTAATACATCTAGCCGACACATCCCTGAAAACTATGGGCAATTTAGCATGGCCAATTCATCTAACCTGCACATCTTTGGATTGTGGGAGAAAACCGGGGCATCTGGAGGAAACCCATGTAGACATGGGGAGAATGTGCAAACACCACACAGACAGTCTCCGGAGGCTAGAATCGAACCTAGGTCCCTGGCACTTTGAGACATCAGTACTAACCACTGAGCCACCGTGTCACCCACATATATACCTGTATGCCTAGCCTTGAGTTGCAGCAGAAATATCACCAAATTCCAAACATTTCTTGTTTTGTTGGGCCACCTCGATGCTACATTAGCTTAAATGCAGTATGTTGCTAAAGGAAGTCACTCTCACCTGACCTCTGAAATGTACCTTTATCTTTATGTTTCAACCACAGTTGTAATGAAATAAGGAGTGGAGTGGCCCTGGCAGAACTCAAGCTGAGTTTCAATGAGCAGTTTATTACATAGCAAGTGCTGCTTGATAACTTGTTAATGATCCTTTCCATTGCATTACAATTAAGAGTAGACTAATGGGGTGGTAATTGATGGCTTGGATTCATCCTGCTTTTTGTGCATAGCATATACCTGGTCAATTTTCTATACTGTTAACAGATACTAATGTTATAGCTGCAGTAGAACAGCTAGGTTGTTTATCCCTATTCATGACTAGATCTGGAAGCACTGCAGAGCTCAGATTGGATTTGGAATCACTTATGTCTTCCATCACTTACTGCTTATTCTGTTTGACATGCAAGTAGTCCTGTTTTGTGGCTCAGCAGTTAAAACTTAGTTTTTAGGGATATCTACTGCTATTCCTGGCATGCCCTCCTGTACTGTTCATTGAATCAGAGTACAGCACTTGGTTTGATGGCGATGGGAGAGGGGAGAATATGTCAGGCCAAGTTGGAGTATGATTTTGCTGCTGCTAATGGCCCAAAATACCCCCAAGGATGCCTCGCCTTGTGTTGCTAGATCTGTTTGAAGAGCATCCAATTTTGTGGTGATAGTGCCACATAACATGATGTAAGGTATTCTTAATGTGAAGACAGGATTTTGTCTCCAAAAAAAACTGAGCAATAGTCACTCTTACCAATACTGTCATAGATACATGCATCAGGCCGACAGGTGATGAAGTCAAGTATGTTTTTCCCTCTTGCCATTTCACTCACCAGCTGCTGCAGTCCCAGACTAGCAGCACTGTCTTTTAAAACTTTGCCATCTCGATTAGTAGCAATGCCACTGAATCATTCTTGTTGGTAGACAATGTAGCTCCAACCCCAGAGTATATTTTGCATTCTTGCTACCTTCTGTGCTTCCTCCAATGTGGAGGGATGTAGGTTCATCAGCCAAGGGCTGGGTGGTACTTAGTAATCAGCAGGTGTTTAGCTTGTCAGTGTCTGCTTTGATGCTATGAAACTTTGTAGGGTCCAGAAACAATGTTATGGGCTTCCAAAGCAACTCTATCCAGTTTCTTGCTACTTTGTGACTTTGTGGAGATGTTATACAATTGCTACGCTAAATTACAAAGTAGTTAAGAGTCAGCCACTTTGCTGTGGATCAGGTAAGGATGGCAGATTCCCTTCCCTAAACAACTTTTGTGAACCAAATGAGTTTTTATGACAACTGACAATGGTTTAATGTAGTCAAGAGTGTAGTGCGAAAAAGCATAGCAAGTCAGGCAACATCTATAAGAGCAGGAGAATCGATGTTTCGGGCAAAAGCCCTTCATCAGCCCTTCCTGATGTCATTGTGCCACTACCTCCACTGAGCCAGTCCTGCTGGTGGGATAGAACATACAAAGGGATGACGATGGTGGTGTCTGGGACATTGTCTGTAAGGTACAATTCCATAAGTATGACTGTGTCAGACTGTTCCTTGACTGTCTTTGAGACAGCTCTCCCAATATTGGCACTGGACCTTAGATGTTAATATAGAGGACTTGGCAGTGTTGACAGGGCTGTGTTTGCCAATGTTGTTTCAGGTGCCTAGTTTGATGACAGATGGTCCATCCAGTTTCTTCCCACCTTTGTGACTTTGTCGAGATTTGATACAATTACAAGGCCATTTTCGAAGGCAGTTAAAAGTCAGTCACTTTGCTGTGGCTTTCACATGGATGCGAGATCAGGTTTTCTTCCCTGAATGATTTATGTTAACCAAATGGGTTTATAACATCTAACAAGAGTTTAATTGTTACCATCTACTTTAATTTCCAGTTTAAAAAAAAAAAGAGATTCAATCCTGGTTCCCCAGATTTCTCATGCTAGTCATCCAGAAACTCATCCAACTACAATAGCACAACACTGCTGCCACCTCCCCTCATCTCCCTATTCTCTCCTTGGTGTGTGTTACAAATGCTTTTAAAGGAAGTAATTCATCAATAAGAACTGCTTTCACTGCAGCACAATTTAGTATCAATCATGTAGTATCAAAAGCATGATCTGGAAACACTTGACATTTTTTTTGTACAAATAAGCAAGGGAATCCAAGATGGCGGCCACCTGAGAAGATCGCACTGCAGAGCTCCTCATCGCAGCACAAGCGGAACAAACTTTTAACACGCCCAACCCAGACCATTGCGATATCTTGGGACTCCGAAAAGATCATGGAGTCCCAAGAAACTTCTAAAATTAACCTGTGTTTCCAGCCATCCAGAGATGCCAAAAAAGGGAGGAGGAGCATCCAAGGCCGGATCTGTAGTTCAGCCTGCAGGATCCTCTGAGTCAATTACTTTCCAGACCCTGGTGAACAATCTCTCGGATTCTCGTGAGCTGCTGGGGAAACAGATTGAAGAGAAGCTGGCTCCAATCTCTCTCAAGCTGCAGACGCATGAGCAGCAGCTGAGGGACCTGGAGAGAAGGACGGATGTGGTAGAGCACAGGTCACGTGGTGGAAGCTGATGCCAGTTCATCCAAGGATAAGATCCAAGCCCTGGAGATGCAGATCCGTAATTTGCATGACCAAGTGGATAATCTTGAGAACAGGGGCAGGAGAAAAAAACATTTGGATCACGGGTTTGGCTGCTGAGATTCCTTGACTTGGAGGCCGGCATGAGAGGATTGAAGATAGAGAGGGCTCACCGGGTCGCAGCACAGAGGTCGGGTCTGGGTCAATGCTCTCGTCCTCTGCTGGTGCAGTTCCATCATTACTGGGATAAGGAAAGAGTCATAGAGGCTTCCAAAGTCCACGGGAGGGATCTGCAGGCTCTAATTTACAAGAGCTCTAAGATCATGTTCTTTCAGGACTTCTCAGTGGCGGTGATCCACAAACGAAAATCTTATGACGGTGTCAAGAGAAGATTGAGGGTACTTAGGATTCAGTACTCCCTGAAGCATCCGGCAATGCTTCGTTTCACCTTAGATGGATCCATCCACCTCAATGACACATTGGAGAAGGCAAGAGACTTTGTGGCCAAACTAACCTAATTTGAATAATTTTAGTATGTATAAATAGTGTTGTTTGGGTATGTATTTATCATTCTGTAAAAGAAACGAAGTCCGGTTGGATCTTTATCTTTTTTTTCCTCTATTAACAATAATTTGGTTTAAACTATGTTTGGCGGCAGTTGAGGTGTACATTTTCAATTTCTAAGTTAGGATATACCAAAGGATGGTGGGGTATTTATTCCCCCTATTTGTTTTGAAAAAGTGCTTTTCATTCATATTGGTATTCTATGGGATGTTTATTCTTTTCTGCTTGTGTTTGCGGTTCGGCTCTAGCTGGGAGAAGTGAAGGTGGTTAGGATGGTTAGATGCCTACTTTCAGGTAGGTGCCCCCTCTGGGCAGGGTGTGAGTTCCCATACTCAGCGCTGTTGGCACTTTATATGTTGATTTGTTTTTTGGTTTTTGTTGTTTTTAATTCTCAATAGTTTTGTAGGTTTGTTAAATGTAGTGGTTTTAGTTTATGTAGTTCTTATATTTGGCGGATCATGTGACACCAATGCTCAGCAGTTTGTGGTTTGGGTTCCTCCTCTCTGGAATTTAAATGTTATTGCAGAAGATTATGGTTCATGATTTGATTAAATGGTGTACCTGGAATATCAAGGGAAGTCACTCACCAATTAAGAGGAAGAAGGTACACTTGAGTCTTGGAAAGGAGACATAGCTGGATGACAAGGAGCATCTGAAATTACAGCAGAATGGCCTTGGCCGAGTTTATTTTTCATCATTTAATATAAGTAAGGGAGTGGCTATATTGGTTAAGAAGAATCTCCCATTTAAGTTGTTGGGATGTGTTAAAGACACACAAGAGAGGTTTGTAATTCTTAAAGCTTTGATAAATGGGGAAGAATATTCTGTTTTAAATGTTTATTGCCCTCCAGCTCATCCCCTTAAACTTTTGGTAGATACTGTTTCTAAATTGATGAGTTTCAAGTCCCAGCACATCATTATAGGGGGAGACTTTAACTCTCTCATGAATCCCACAGTAGACAGGTTGCCCAAAGGTCGCTCGATACCCTCTGTACAAACTACAGTTAGTGGGTCTGTGTGGGGAATTAGGGTTGGTGGACATCTGGACTACAGGTAGGGATTTCATGTTTTTCTCTAATCCGCGCAGATATCACACCAGGATTGATTTTTTCTGACCCCTGCGGTAACCCTGGATTTGGTGGCATCTTGTACAATTGGTAACATTACCATCTCTGATCATGCTCCAGTGTACCTTATGGTTAAGATTAAAGATGTTACAGTGGGGTCGAGATACTGGTGAATGGATCCCTTTATCCTCAAGGATAATAAGTTTGTGGAGTATTTCTCTAGGGAATTTCAGGATTTCCTAGACATCAACATAGGCACGGTTGATAGCTCATCCGTTCTCTGGGAAACTGCCAAAGCCTATGCCGGAGGTTAGTTATTTCCTATTCTGCGAGTAGGAAGCAGCAGAAGGGTGAGCAGCAACGTGGGCACAGTGGTTAGCACTGCTGCCTCACAGCGCCAGAGACCCGGGTTCAATTCCCGCCTCAGGCGACTGACTGTGTGGAGTTTGCACATTCTCCCAGTGTCTGCGTGGGTTTCCTCCGGGTGCTCCGGTTTCCTCCCACAGTCCAAAGATGTGCAGGCCAGGTGAATTGGCCATGCTAAATTGCCCGTAGTGTTAGGTAAGGGGTAAAGGTAGGGGTATGGGTGGGTTGCGCTTCGGCGGGGCGGTGTGGACTTGTTGGGCCGAAGGGCCTGTTTCCACACTGTAAGTAATCTAATCTAATCTAAAAAAAAAAGTCTCCTTGAAGCACGGTTGAAGGCAGCTGAGAAGGCCTACTTTGATAGACCCTCGTTGGTCAAACTACAGAGGATTAAGGCAATTTGGTCTGCATTAAATTCCATGCATTAAATGCACGCAGATGGCAAAGAAGGAGCTGGCTTTTGTAAAGCAAAGGGTTATACGAGCATGGTGACAAGCCAGGCAAATACTTAGCATACCTTGCCAGAAAGAGGAGTGCCCCACAAGCCATTACGGTGATTAGGGAGGCGTCTGGGAACCAAACATGTGATTCTAAAAAGATTAATGTGGTGTTTCAGAGATTTTACTCTAAGTTATACCAATCCGAGGATTGTGAGGAGGGGCAGGCCAAAATGGAATCCTATTTTATGATCTGAAGCTCCCAGGAGTGACTCCCAAACAAGAGTCCTTTCTCAATGCCCCATTATCAGAAGAAGTAGTGCAGGAATCTGTGAAGCAGCTTCAGAGTGGAAAGGCGTCCAATCCTGACGGACTTCCCAGTGAATTCTATAAGGAATTTATAAGTATACTGTCAGGCCCGATGATGAATATGTTTAATGATTTATACATTCATGATTGTCTCCCACCATCTCTGAGAGAGACCAATATTTCACTTATCCTTAAAAAAGGGAAGGACCTGGAAGACTGTGCTTCGTACAGGCCCATCTCGCTCTTAAATGTCGACTTTAACATCCTCTCTAAAACTCTCATGCTAAGGCTAGCAATTGTGTTACCTTCTATTATTAAAGAGGATCAGACTGGCTTTATAGGTGGGGGGGGGAGGGGGGGGGGGGGGGGGGGGTCAGATCCTCCAATAATGTTAGGAGGCTTCTTAATGTAATTCAAGCTTGTCAACAGCAGTCAATACAGGGATTGGTGATTTCTGTAGATGCAGAGAAGGCATTTGACAGAGTTGAGTGGCCGTATCTTTTCTATACTCTGGAGTGGTTTGGTTTGGGCAAAGTCTTTATAAGGTGAGTAAAGGTAGGAGTGGGTCTTGCATGGGCGATTTATTTGAGGGAGATGTAATGATGTCCTTCAATCAGTTATTACGGAAGTACGAGTTATCTAGTAGAGATCTCTTTCAGTTTTTTTCAATCTCAGGATTTTATTCCAAAAAGACCACAATTTTGACTGATCCCTGCAAATCCGACATAGCGAGGGGGGTGCTAAGTGCTAAGAGGACATTTTTTGTCAGTACTTTATATGATCAATTGGGGGTGCCCTCTCAGATGAGTTTGATCAACTCTGTAGGATGTGGGAAAGAGAGTGTTGAAATCTCCTATTAGGCATGGGAGATATTTGGGAGAATGCAAGGAAGATATTAATTGGCAATAGGACCCGTGCTTTACAGTTCAAGATTCTCCACAGGGTCCACTTGGCTCCAGTTAAAGCCAGGGGTCTCATCAGCATGTCCCAAGTGTAAGCTCTGTAAGGGCACTCTTACCCATTGTCTTTGGTCATCCGATAGGCTTCAAATATATTGGAGTGCTGTGGCGGGCACAATGGAGAGGATTTTGGGTGTAAGGGTGGAGAAGGACCCTATCTTTCTCCTTCCTTTCTGCCCACTGTATTTCCAGCAGACGCGCATAGAAAAAAGCTTTTTAATATTCTCATGTTCTGTGCAAGAAAGAATATCTTGCTAGGTTGGTTATCTGAAAATCCTCCGGGCCTGTCGGGTTGGCGGAAAAAAACTGAAAATTTTTACAAGACATAGCAGCCCTTTTTGAAATACCTGGACACAAATTTATCTGCCACACTAACAAGGGCTGTACAGGGCCCTGGTGAGACCACACCTGGAGTACTGTGTGCAGTTCTGGTCTCCAAATTTGAGGAAAGACATTCTGGCTATTGAGGGAGTGCAGCGTAGGTTCACGAGGTCAATTCCTGGAATGGCGGGATTACCTTACACTGAAAGACTGGAGTGACTGGGCTTGTATACCCTTGAGTTTAGAAGACTGAGAGGGGATATGATTGAGACATATAAGATTATTAATGATTTGGAGATGCCGGTGTTGGACTGTGGTGTACAAAGTTAAAAATCACACAACACCAGGTTATAGTCCAACAGGTTTAATTGCTTCCAATTAAACCTGTTGGACTATAACCTGGTGTTGTGTGATTTTAAAGATTATTAAAGGATTGGACACTCTGGAGACAGGAAACATGTTTCCGCTGATGGGTGAGTGCCGAACCAGAGGACACAGCTTAAAAATACGGGGTAGACCATTTAGGACAGAGATGAGGAGAAACTTCTTCACCCAGAGAGTGGTGGCTGTGTGGAATGCTCTGCCCCAGAGGGCAGTGGAGGCCCAGTCTCTGGATTCATTTAAGAAAGAGTTGGATAGAGCTCCCAAGGATTGTGGAATCAAGTGTTATGGAGATAAGGCAGGAACAGGATACTGATTAAGGATGATTAGCCATGATCATATTGAATGGTAGTGCAGGCTCGAAGGGCAGAATGGCCTACTCCTGCACCTATTGTCTATTTTGTATCACTGTAACGATTGTGCTTTACGAGTCCAATATCCAAGGAGGAGGAACTGTGAACGCATGATTGTTTCGTTTGGCTGGGCTGAGTTAATACTATTTATTAGTTTGTTGCTGGTTATTTATTTAGTTAGTTAAATAGCCAGTTTTTTTTTTATTCTATAGTTTTCTATACATGTTTATACATTTGTAAATGAGGGTGGGTTGGGGATTTTTTATTTGAGTTGTTTTGAATTGTATTGTTTTGTACTTGTTATAATATTTAAAAATCTATTTTTTCAATAAAAATATGCTTTTTAAAAAAACATTTAAACAAACATACAAACATTTGAACACACCAATAAGATCTTATTTGGCCACTTGGATCTGCTCTGACATTTAACAATCTCATGGTTGATCTGATTGTCACTTCAAAACCACTTTGCAGCTTAACCATGATAACCTCTTGTCAATAAAAACAGAAATTGCTGGAGAAACTCAGTGAGAAACAAAATTCATATCTTGAATCTAATTTTACTGTTTTTCAGAATCCCTTCTTTGGTTTCTCTCTCCAGAAGATCTGCTGAGTTGCTCCAATACTTCCTGTTTTTCTCTTAGATTTCCAGCATCTGTGGTATTTGCCATTTATTATACCAATTTTCACCCTCTTGCCTAACAAGAATCTAACCACATCAACCTTAAAAATATTCAAATTCTCTTCCTCCACCGCCTTGCCAAATGCTCAGAGGGTAAAGAAACTGCCTCATCTGTTTTAAAATCAAGACACCGTCCATTTCAATAGTGAACCCGGCCAATCTTTGTGTCATCAGCAAATTTGGTTAGTGTCCTTTCCATCCCTTCATTCAAGTCATTTATATAAATAGTAAACAGTTGAGGTCTCAGCACCAATTCATAAGGCCCACCAGTTGTTACATTCAGCCAACCGGAGAAAAGACTCATTTGTGCCTAGTGTTTCTCATCTGCAAGCCGATTTTCTATCCATGTCAACATACTAGCACCAACAGCATAAGTTTTCATTTTCTGCTGTAGCCAATGATGTGACACTTTATCAATTGGGTCCAATCGCTAAAAGTAAGGATGCAGAAGCAGCAGGTAAATGGTGTGCTAGCTTTCACAGCCAGAGGATTCAAGTACAGAAGCTGATTATACAGGGCCTTGGTAAGACCACACCTAAAGTATTGTGTGCAATTTTAGTCCCTTTATAAGGGGAAGGATCCTGGCTATGAAGGGAGTCAACAAAAATTTACCAGACCGATTCCTGAAATGGCAGGACTGACATAAGAAGAAAGATTGGATTGGTTAAGAGTATATTCACTTGAGTTTAGAAGAATGGGGGGGGGGAATCTCATAGAAACCTATAAAATTCAAACTGGATGAGTCAGGGTAAACACAAAAAAGGGTGTTTCCAATGGCCAAGGAGTCTAGAATCAGGGGTGACTGTTTATGGATATGAGAGAAATAATTCTGGACTCAGATGAGGAGAAATTCCTTCCTAGAAATTGATTCGTCTGATTGTCCCAGTTCTCTGATGACTAAAACTGTTGCCAGGTTAATTCAATTAATTTTCCAAATATCTACCACTAAGATCCTGGAGCTATTTTTACAGAAGGCCACCATTGCTAATCATAATGTGATTTGATTGTATATTTACCTGATGAAGGGTATCTTTGTTATCCCTCATATCATAACATGGGTGCAGAGAGTGTAGTATTGAAGAATCTAACAAGTGTTCATTACAGAGAACAACATACAATTAAGCAGCATAATTCAAATTATTCCAGGGTAAAATAGCATGGGACCTTCATACTATAGCTTGCATACTATCTCACAGTGATGATATAATCAGCATGTCTCTAAAAGGTGTAAAGACACACTGACCATGACACACAATACAAAATAGGGCGGCACGGTGGCACAGTGGTTAGCACTGCTGCCTCACAGCACCAGAGACCCGGGTTCAATTCCCGCCTCAGGCGACTGACTGTGTGGAGTTTGCACGTTCTCCCCGTGTCTGCGTGGGTTTCCTCCGGGTGCTCCGGTTTCCTCCCACAGTCCAAAGATGTGCAGGGTCAGGTGAATTGGCCATACTAAATTGCCCGTAGTGTTAGGTAAGGGGTAAATGTATGGGTGGGTTTCGCTTCGGCGGGTCGGAGTGGACTTGTTGGGCCGAAGGGCCTGTTTCCACACTGTAATCTAATCTAATCTAAAAAAAAAACACTAATTTAAAGCCTACTGGATAATTATTTAATTATAAAAATAATAAAATGAAAAATTACTTTAAAGAGCAGAATTGATAAATGATTCTTTACATAGATTAATCTAGATATGACCAGAACATTGCACGTGATTTGTGCCTCCCAGAGCTCAAACTGTGTGATAACTAACCTAAATTGGCTAAATATTAAGACAAAACTTATTGAAACTGAAAACATAAAACAAAGCTTCAACTTAGATTATCATAGCTTTTTGAATGTATCATTCTAATGTAACCATAAGAGTCTGTGCTGGGAAATAGGAATACAACAGTAAACAAAAGAAAATGCTGCTCTATTTCTAAAGACGCTGAGTTTTAGAAAAGTAGTGCATGAACAATGGCAATTTATTATTTCCTCATCTAATAGGTTATTCATTATGTGATAGCTGAGATGGCAAGCATGGCTTAAGGTCATCATCACAGTTAAACCCAATCCTACCCTAACCTAAAGTCAATACTTGTAATTTATTTTCAACCAGAAATCTGATACTAATCAGAAAAAAATAATTCTAGCTATTTTTCACCAGTTAAAAAACATGTTTCCTTTAACTAATTACCTGACTCAGTGCATACCAAAGGTCAAAGTTTGGCCCTTCTAATTTGTAACATGTGCAGTAACCAAATGATGCAATAAATCAATAAGCCAATAAACATTGAGAACATTGAACTCTCCTTATAGTATCAGATTTGCAACCCATCTTGCAGTAATTATAAACATAACCCAGTTCATTTCAAATAATATTCGAATGAATCCTCCTGTAGAAATCCTCCTGGCAAGGTATGCTAAGTATTTGCCTGGCTTGTCAATTTGAATGGCCATGTAATTGAAATAAGCCCTAAAGAAGGGCTTATGCCCGAAACGTCGATTCTCCTGTTCCCTGGATGCTGCCTGACCTGCTGCGCTTTTCCAGCAACACATTTTCAGCATGTAATTGAAATATCCTACTATAGTAAACATATCTATGAGCAGTCCAGTAACCCTATTATCTGTAATAAATGTAGCTGCAACTATTTCAATCGACTCAGTCCCATTAAATTCTTCTCATTTGAAGGAAGTTGCAGTCTGCCTCCCTGCAGTAAACAGATTTTGTGTCATCCCACCTATCTCACGTTATTTTCATTATCTTGAAAATCATTGATAATATCTTGACAATGGCAACATCTTGAAATTCCTTCTTCCCCTACAAAATGCATTGCAATACACTTCATCTATTCTTAAAAAAAAACATGTGTATCAGTAAGAACAAGCTACTTTGTTTTAACAAGGAACTTAGATTTCATGTGTGTAAAAAAATCACATATATACTGTTTACAGAAAGATGTGACTCACTTGACTTTGAGCTGTCACTTAGTTTTGAAATCCTGGCAATGGATCTATTGCATTCAGTCTTAATGTTATACATCGATTCATTGAACAAGTACTTTGCTTCATCAATTCATAATAGGAATAAACAACTGTGATATTAAGTTAAGTCAGGACTGATGTGATAAGAAACTGTGCTTGAGACCCCAACTTGAACATAAGATGAATTCTTATTTGAGTAATTTCTTTTCATCCTTATTGTACCTCAAAATGGTGCCAGATTGTGGTGACAAAACACTTTTCACTGCATCTTCAAGAGATATGTGACAATAAATAAATCATTCAAATCATTGACTGTTGAGCCTTGTGCACACATCTTCCAACTAAATAGATTTAAATAAATGATAATAACATAGCTATCTGGGAAATTATGTTGCTTGAACAGAAAACTACATGCTGAAAAAAAACCTTAATTGTTCAGATTTTGTTTGGAAGAGTTATATGTCCAATTCCTAAAGAAATTCCAAGGGGAAAATTTGCTGGCATGGTGCTGCTTCTAACGGAGCCATGAAGGTTGACATCAATTCCACAGGACCAGGTGGAGCTAGGAACACCAGCAGTCATGGCACTGTCTGCTCAGGGGAATCAATACTATGCAATAAAGCAGAGCAATAAAAACAATTTTCTTGTGTATTTCATAAGTGGAACTTAGTTTCATCTTTCAAGAGATTAGAGAAAGAAGCAGAAACAATGTCAATAATGTGTCAAGTTAATGATAAACAACATAACCTACCAATTATATCAGCATGGTTTATGATTATTTGAATGGCATATATTCCCATAACTCCACTCTGAAACAAGTTGCACTTAATTAAAAGATGTAATAAATTTGCATATATCTCACACTTTATCATATTCTTGTAACATCCCAAAATACTGCACACCCAACGCTTACTTCTGAAGTGCAGTTATTGTTTCATGGGTGGGTTAACACCCATCATGCCAATTCCCGTTTTTCTTATAACAATAGCAACTGTGTTTCAAAATAACTCATTACATGAGAAGTAGTTTGCAGATTTCTGAAACACAGAATTAATGGTTGCATAGGTAACCTTTCTCCTACAGATATAGCTAGATTTGAATGGTGCTAACACATTGGTTAACCGAGTGAATTTAATTATTTATCACTGTAATACGACAAATAAATCAGTTACAATGAATTCTTGAAACATTGATTATGTACTAGATTGATGTATGCATACATTGATTAGATTCTAGTATTATTTAATTAGTTTTAAAAATGGACAAGTTTAAATACTTGGTGATTGCAATTTACTCTAATGCAAGCACATGGCTATCTATGTGAGACAAAAGCACACGCCAGTCACCCCTGTCAGCATAAAGATACAGATCTTGTTGCCAACAACAGGTCATTTCAATGGAGATTAATACAGTTAAGTGAAAAAAAAATGAATATTAGTTAAGTAGAAATTAATTGTGTCTTGTACAATATCATTACGGCAGTTTACAAGTCTTAGCAACATAAGGGTGTAATTAAAAACCAATCAAATTAGACTACAGTCATAGAATTATATAATCTCTACAGGGTGGAAGCAGACCATTCAGCCTATCGGATCCACACTGACCCTCCAAAAAGCATCCCAACCCAGATCCACCCTTGTAACCCTGCATTTCCCATAGATAATCCACCTAACCTGCACATCCCTAGACACTAAGGGCAATTCAGTATGATCAATCCACCTAACCTGCACATCTTTTGACTGTGGGAGAAAACTGCTCCTCTCGAGCATCCAGAGGAAACACAACCATATGCGGGAAGAATGTTTAAGCTCCATGCAGTCAAAAACCCAAGGCTGGAATCGAACCTGAGTCCCTGGTGCTATGAGGCAGCAATGTTAATCACTGAGCCACCATGCTGCAGCCCCATCCCCACTCCAACTCTCTGCACCCGAACCCTCAACTGCCACTCTCTCCCAGACTAGTCTGGCTCTGACTGTGAGTTGATGTGCTAGTCAGAAAGGAGTGAAAGTTCGAAGTTTCACAAAAACCCTAAGAACTTCCCCACATGCTCAGAAACACCAACACCACAGAGTAAGAAACAGAACTTATAGCCAAACAGAAGTTTGTTGAGTATAATTTTACTTTCTGATAAACCTTTTGGAATTGCTATTGAAGTATCCTGTTTACTTAATTAGATTTAATCTTTTTGAATGAATAATTAAGATAAATTTACCTTTAATGAATATTCTAAAGGATTATTAGATCATTACAGAATAGGGAACAATGGTTCCAGTAAAATAAGGGGGTACAAAGGCCAGATTATACTTCATTCTCTGTGACAATCTGCCACCATGCAAATAATGTTTATGATCATTAAGGGTAAGTTACTTAGACCATGATAAAACAGTTTAATTTCTCCACATGTATAATGATAATAAATACTCAGCACTTTGATTTAGAGCAGTAATTGGTAATTAGTAGTGATCATTGAAACAATGTCTTTTAACCTGGAGACAGGTCCCCTAGAGGATCCATGATCTGTGCAAAGGTCCACATTTTGACTTTCCAGGCCTTCTCCTACAAGAGTTGCTCAGACAAACACACTTTTCAGCTCTACTTGATCATTTCTCTGCAATCATCTCAAATTCCCTTGTAAACAGCCAACACTCATATTCAGAATATTTCCCTCCCTCTCACGCCTCTGTGCTCTCCCACAAACATTTTCCTTCCCTAGTCTGCACACAAACCATGCAGAACACCCTGTGTCCTTACAGGAAAAGAGAGCACAAAATTTGATGAAATAGAAAAACCGAGGGTGGTGGAATCAAAGGGAGCAACATCCAAGAACAGACAAATTTTCAAACATTGACAATACAAGGATCATGGCAGTAATCTGTCTTGGCGGTGTGAAACTACCAAAGAGCTGGTGTTCAAGCATTTGGAATGAGTAGACCCTCTGTCTGTTGAACCTGTGTTTGGAATCTTGCCTCCTTGCCGTTGAATCTCTAACAATCTCAACTGCCCTGTGGAAGTGCACAACAGATGTTACACACACTGGAAATCAAATACCACTTTTCCTGGGTCCTTAACGAAAGTTTAAGAATTTTTTGGAAAATATGCATAATTCCACAATTTACCTGTATTTTAGACAAGGTTGAGAGAAATCGCAAACCAGGTTTCTGTCCTTAACAAGAAATACTATTTATTACAAAAATGTAGACTCTGGTTACAAGCATACAATTATGAACTGTTGGCACTTAACTTGACGAGTTAAAATCTAGCCGGTCAGGCAGAATCCGAGGAGCAGAAGAATCGATATTTCAAGTATAACCTCTTCATCAGGAGCTCTTCTCCTGCTCCTTGGATGCTGCCTGACCTGCTGTGCTTTTCCAGCACCACACTCTCGACTCTGATCTCCAGTATCTTCAGTCCTCACTTTCTCCGAGTTAAAATCTAACCTCTTCATAAAGTCACTTTACACAAATATGCACATATACACACAGGACAAAAAGAAACATGGGTGTTACAGATAAACGGACATAAAACCAGAAAAGCATTTTAACCTAAACCAAGAGAACTGCAGATGCTGTAAATCAAAAACAAAAATAGAAATTGCTGGAAAAGCTCAGCAGGTTTGGCAGTATCTGTGGAGAGAAATCAGAGTTAATGTTTTGAGTCAAATTACTTGTTCTCTCGTCTGAGGAAGGGTCACTCAACCCGAAACGTTCACCTAACTTCTGTCCACAGATGCTGCCAGACCTGCTGAGTATTTACATCAATTTTTGCTTTTGAAGTAGTTCATTGGCCTTGCTGAGATGGTTCTGATGTTCATCAGATTATTATTTCAGGGTCTTCCTTCTCTGGTGCTTTCATTGGTTTAGCAGGAGACACAGGGTGGTTGATTCACACTTGTAAAAGGTCTCTTGACACATCAATTAAAAGTTTTTGGCATGAGCCCTTCATCAGAAATGGGGGAGGGATGAGCGATAAATAGGAGGGTGGGGGTGGGTGTGAGCGTGAGTTAGCTGGGAATGGATAGGCAAATGCAAGTGGGGGGTGATCATGATAGGCTGGAGGGGAGGGTGGAGCAGAAAGATGGGGAGGGAAATGGTCAGGTAGGACAGATCAAGAGGGCGGTGGGTTGGATCTAGGATAAGGTGGGAGGAGGGGAGATGAGAAAACTGGTGAAGTCAACATTGATGCCATGTGGTTGGAGGGTCCAAAAGCAGAAGATGAGGTGTTCTTCATCCAGGCGCCTGATGGCTTGGATTTATCGGTGGAGGAGACCCAGGACTTGCATGTCCTTGGCAGAGTGGGAGGGGGAGTTGAAGTGGTTGGCCACAGGGTGGTGGGGGTGTTTGGTGCGTATGTCCCAGAGATGTTCCCTGAAACATTTTGTGAGTTGGCGTCCTGTCTACCCACTGTGGAGGAGACCACATCGAGACCAATGGACACAGTTTTGATGTGCAGGAAAATCGCTGCCAGATGTGGAAGGATCTTTTGGGGCCTTGGAAGGAGGTGAGGGGCTAGGTGTGTGTGCAGGTTTTACATCCCTTGCCACAGCAAGGGCAAGGGAAGGTGCCAGCAGTGGAGGGTGGGTAGGTGGAGGGGGCGTGGACCTAACGAGGGAGTCACGGAGGGAATGGTTCCTGCAGAATGCTGATAGGGGTGGGGGTGTAACATAACTCTGGTGATGAGTTCCGATTGTAGATGGCAGAGATAATGGAGAATGATGCACTGTATTCAGAGATTAGTGGGGTAGAAAGTGAGGACCAGGGGAGTTCCATCCTTGTTGCGGTTGGAGGGATGGGGTTCAAAGTTGGAGGTGTGGGAAATAGAGGAGATGCGCAGGAGGGCATTGTTGAAGAGGGAAAATTGCGGTCCTTGAAATACGAGGCCATCTGGGATGTCCTGAAGTGGAATTGCTCTTCCTGGGACAGATACGGCAGAGACAGAGGAATTAGGAGTAAGGGATTGTATTTTTCCGGTGGGGGGGGGAAGAGGGGGTGTGGTAGGAGGAGGTATAGTCCACGTAGCTGTGGGAGTCAGTGGGTTTGAAGTAGATGTCTGCGTTGAATTGGTCGCTGGAGATGGAGACTGAGAGGTCCAGGAAGGGGAGGGAGGTGTCCAAGATGGTCCAAGTGAAGTTGAGATCAGGGTGGAAGAAGTTCATGAAGTTGATGAACTGTTCAACCTCTTCATGGGAGCATGAAGTGGCGCCAATACAGTCATCAATATAACAGAGGAAAAGGTGAGGAATGGGGCCAGTGTAGCTGCAGAAGATGGGCTGTCTCATGTATCCTACGAAGAGGCAGGGATAGCTGGGGTCCATGTGGGTGCCCATGGCTACCCCTTTGGTCTGAAGGAAGTGGATGATTTGAAGGAGAATTTGTTGAGAGTGAGGACCAGTTCCACCACACTAATGAGATTGTCGGTGAAGGGTACTGGTTCGGTCAACGGGCAAGGAAGAAAGAGGGTTTGATGCCTTCGTCATGGAGGATGGACATATACAGGGATTGGATATCCATGGTGAAGTTGAGGCTTTGGGAGCTGGAAAAATGAAAGTAATGAAGAAGGTGGAGGGTATGGGTGCTGTCCCAAATGTATGTGGGGAGTTCCTGGACCAAGAGGACAGGACAGTGTCAAGGAATGAGGAGAGAAGTTCAGTGGGGAAGGAGCAGGCAGAGATGATGTGTGGATCAGGGCAGCCAGGTTTGTGAATTTTGTGTTAGAGGTAGAACAAGGCAGTGCAGAATTCCAGGACAGTGAGGTTGGAAGCTGTGGATGGGAGATCCCCTGAGTTGATGAGGTTGTGGATGGTTTGGTGAGATCGTGATCAAGGGGTAGTAGGAGGAGGTGACCGTGAGTTGGCACCTGACTTCAGTGGTATAGAGGTCAGTGCATCAAACTACCACTGCGCACCACCCCACCCCACCACCCCCCCTCCCCTTGGCCACTGGTTTAACGTTTCTTCTGCTCCTCAGATACTGCCTGACTTGCTGTGCTTTTCCAAAGGAGACCTTTCAACTGTGATCTCCAACATCTGTAGTCCTCACTTCTCCACATCAATTAATAGTCAAAGCTTCTAACAACCGAAATAAAGATAACTTAGAGTCTCAGAGATGTACAGCACAGAAACAGACACTTCGGTCCAATTTGTGTGTGCTGACCAGATATCCAAAATTAATCTAGTCTCATTTACCAGTTCACCCATATCCCTCTAAACCCTTGCTATTCATATACTCATCCAGATGCCTTTTAAATGTGTAATTGTACCAGCCTCCATCACTTCCTCTGGCAGCTCATTCCATACACGCACTACCCTCTGTGGGAAAAAGTTGCCTCATAGGTGAAATTGATTTTCTTATCACTTCAATTGGCTTTTATAGCAGAGAAGAGTGAAAGGTCCTGAGCTAGTCAAGGTCTGACAGCTTCTCCCTGCCTTGTTCACTACCCCAAGACATTCAGCTACCTAAGAACCAACCACACAGCTATTGACATGCAGAAGGATTTTGTCATTGATCACTAGTCTACAGACTTTATAAAGGTTTACAAAATTATGAGGGGCATGGATAGGATAAATAAACAAAGTCTTTTCCCTGGGGTCAGGGAGTCCAGAACTAAGGGCATAGGTTTAGGGTGAGAGGGGAAAGATATAAAAGAGACCTAAGGGGCAAACCTTTTCACACAGAGGGTGGTACGTATGTGGAATGAGCTGCCAGAGGAAGTGGTGGAGGCTAGTACAATTGTAACATTTAAAAGGCATTTGAATGGCTATATGAATAGGAAGTGTTTGGAGGGATATGGGCCGGGTGCTGGCAAGTAGGACTAGATTGGGTTGGGATATCTGGTCGGCATGGATGGTTTGGACCAAAAACTCTATGACTCTAAGAGTCTGGCATTAAGGCTAGAAACTGTACTGCCCTCCATCATTAAGGAGGACCAGACAGGGTTTGTAAAAGTTTGCAGATCAACAGATAATGTCAGGAGATTACTTAACATGATCCAAGTATGTCAACAGAGATCGGTACAGGGATTAGTGATCTCCTTAGATGTGGAAAAGGCATTTGACAGGGTCGAGTGGCCATATCTTTTTCATACTTTTAAGTGTTTTGGCCTGGGAGAGACCTTCATTAGATGGGTGGAGGTTTTGTGTAGTGATACATTTGCCGCGGTCCTCACCAATGGTGTACAGGAAGCAATTTTAATGTTTGTAGGGGCAGTCGACAGGACTTTCCCTTGTCACCACTACTTTTCACTTTGGTGATCAAATCACTGGCAGAGGCAATACACAGAGATCCCAATATAACTGCTCCAGAAGTGGGGACAAGTCATATAAGATCACACTGTTCACAGATGATATTCTTGTCATCTTATCAAACCCAGCAGTCTCAGTGCCACACACGATACAATGCATTAATCTATTTGGTGGCTTCTTGGGCTATCAGATCAATTTTGCAAAGTTAGAGGCCATGCCCATGGGTGGTGTCCCAAGAGTGCCTGATCCTGAGGGCATATCTCGGTTCCCTTTTAGATGGTCGCAGGAGGGCTTTCTCTACCTAAGTATATTTATTATTCCTATTTTTGATCGGCTATTTAAAGCCAAATTTGCCCCCATTTATTTAACAGAATCAAGCAGAACCTTCGTAGATGGGAAGCGCTTCTGATTTCTTGGTTAAGTCGGAAAGCCCTCATTAAAATGAACATTCTGCCCCACCTGCAGAATTCTATACAAATGCTCCACTGCTTTTTACTAAGTAAATATTTAGAAGACTGAACAGCTGGTTCAGTTCTTTTATCTGGTATCACAGTAGCCCCTAATTAAATTTACTAAATTGCAGTCACCTTACAGACTGGGAGGAGTGGGCTCCCAGATATCAAAAACTATCAGCTAAGCTCATTGCTATCTTACATCAATGATTGGGCCAGGGGGAACCCTCACTCACTTTGGTTGGACATTGAAGCATCTCGAGTAAGATGCCCCCTTATTGGCCTGCTGTTCTTAGACAAAATGAGAACAGTTAAGGAATATTGCAATAGCTAAATAGTCATCATTACTATCAAGGCGTGGAGGACAATGCATGAGGGCCAGATAGAGGGCTTTTGCCCGAAACGTCGATTTTACTGCTCCTCGGATGCTGCCTGAACTGTTGTGCTCTTCCAGCACCACTAATCCAGAATCTGGTTTCCAGCATCTGCAGTCATTGTTTTTACCTCAGAAATATGAATTGTCCAGTAGGGACCTCTTTCGTTTCTTTCAAATTAGAAACTTCATATAAAAGGAGACTACACTTCTAACTGATCCTTATCGGTCTGACATGGAGAAGAGGGTCTAGATTAGAGTGGTGCTGGAAAAGTACAGTAGATCAGGCAGCATCTGAGGAGCAGGAAAATCAATGTTTTGGGCAAAAGGCCTTCATCAGGTACGGAGGCAGGGTGCCTACAGAGTGGAAAGATAAATGAGAAGGGGGTAAGGGTGGGGAGAAAGTAGCATAGAGTACAATAGGTGAATGGGGGTGGGGATGGAGGGATAGGTCAGAGAGGAGAATGGGAAAAGGTAGCAAAGAGTACAATGGGTGAATGGGGATGGGGATGAAGGTGATAGGTCAGAGAGGAGGGTGGAGTGGATAGGTAGAAAGGAAGATAGGCAGGTAGGACAGGTCATGAGGATGGCACTGAGCTGGAAGGTTGGAACTGGGGTGAGGTGGGGGAAGGGGAAATGAGGAAACTGGTGCATCTGCAGTCCTTGTTTTTATCTATGGAGAAGAGGGTATTGAGTGCTGAGGGTACATTATCTGTTAGCAACGCTTATCATCTATTGGGAAAGGGTCCCTCAGACGAGACCAAATGGCTCTGTAAGGTATGGGAGAGAGAGCTGGACGCTGAGATCTCTTCTGAAAAATGGGAGGATATCTGGGAAACTGCAAGAACGATCTCAATTTGTAACAGGACCCAGGTCTTGCAATTGAAGATTCTCCACAGGGTCCATCTGGCCCCAGACCACCTCGCTAAATTTAAAGCGGGAGCAGCTTCAATGTGTCCTAAATGTAAAGTGAGCATAGGCAAGCTTACTCATTGTCTTTGGTCCTGACACAGACAGCGGGTATACTGGAGCGCTGTGGTAGGCGAAAAAGAGAAGGCCTTGGGGACGGAAGTGGAGATGAACCCAGTATCGCTTCTTGGCTTTGTTAATTCACTTTCATTAGATAAACACAAAAAAGGCTTTTCAGTTTTTGTGCAAGAAAGATCATTCTATTAGCATGGGTGTCAGAAAATCCCTTGGGGCTGGCGGGCTGGCATAAGCGAGTCATACAGCACATGCCCTTCGACTTTCTTACAAGTACAGTGCACCATAAAACTGAGAATTTCTGTAAGACGTGGTGGCCCTTTTTGGACTACCTGGATACAGATTTGTCCACTATTCTGTTAAGAGCCTTTATGTAGCCACGGCAATTCTACGTAATGAATCTGGTATCCAGAGGGGAGGAACTACGAACGTATGAATATGTATAAATTTATGCGCTCGATGATCGAGGGCTATTGCTTTGTTTGCTGAGTTGTGTTATGGTTATTATCATTTTTTTTCTAAGATTAGTGATTAACTACTATTTATGTAATTAATCAGTTTGATTTTTAATATTGATTTGAATTGTTTGGTTTTGTATTTGTTGTAATATTCAAAAGAAAAATATTTCCTTTTTTTAAATAATTTTTAAAAAAATAAATTATGCTTCAATAGGCCAATTAAGGGTCATCAAGGTACTTGATTCTACCCCTATCGTTACCTTACCCATAGCAGGACGTTGTCAACCTGTCAGGTTTTACCAGGCAAGCTGACATTGAGCAAGAATAGGAGGACCCCCTGTGGGGAGGGGGTCTTGAGCCAGAAGTCTCACATACCTCCACCCACCATTTCATGACTCTTCCTTAGACTAATTCCTTCTCCCCCTCGATCCTCTTTCAGCCCTCTTCCCTTTTCACTCTCCATTTTAGAGCCTGCCAGTCAAACCATGTTAGCACCCCAAAGTTAACTAAAGTCCAGTTTCCACAGCAACTTCATCTTGAATTCGTTCAAACTGAATATATCCCTTGAAGATCTAATTTCCAGACAGAGCAAGCTGACCAATTAGCCAAACAAGGCAGTCAAAAGTTGTTCTATTAATGCCAAAATAGTTTGGAAAAGAAAAATTAGCAGCTCGGTCATGATGTCTGTTTGGATATATTCTAATCAACCTGTTCACAGATAGTGAGTCGCACCTTTTTGAGCAAGTGAATCTTGAACCCTTTCTGTCTGAGAGGTATGGAAACTATCACTTCACCGTATGTGTTTGGACTATGAGTCTTCTTCCTGGCCTTTAATTATCTGGTCATTAAATATCACAATGGGCTTGCCATTGCAACGTCAGGACTAGAACTGATCTCCATTTAGAGTTCCTGACTTGTAATTGAAAATACAACGCATGTCCTCGTAATGTTTTTCAGCCCCTGAATCTGGTTTTATAACAGAAAATGAAGTTTGTCATTTAAATTACGTTCCTCAAAGCAGATTTGGTTATTTGAATCCAAAACTAAGCTTTTTAAAATACTGTTGTGGTTCTGTTCGCCGAGCTGAAAGTTTTTGTTGCAAACGTTTCGTCCCCTGGCTAGGCGACATCATCAGTGCTTGGGAGCCTCCTGTGAAGCGCTTCTTTGATGTTTCCTCCGGTGTTTACAGTGGTCTGTCCCTGCCGCTTCCGCTTGTCAGTTTCAGCTGTCCGCTGTAGTGGTTGGTATATTGGGTCCAGGTCGATGTGTTTGTTGATGGAGTTTGTGGATGAATACCATGCCTCTAGGAATTCCCTGGCTGTTCTCTGTCTGGCTTGCCCTATGATAGTAGTGTTGTCCCAGTCGAATTCATGTTGCTTGTTGTCTGCGTGTGTGGCTACTAAGGATAGCTGGTCGTGTCGTTTCGTGGCTAGTTGATGTTCATGTATGCGGATTGTTAGCTGTCTTCCTGTTTGTCCTATATAGTGTTTTGTGCAGTCCTTGCATGGTATTTTGTACACTACATCAGTTTTGCTCATGTTGCGAATCGGGTCCTTCGTTCTGGTGAGTTGTTGTCTGAGCGTAGCTGTTGGTTTGTGTGCCGTTATGAGACCTAGAGGTCGCAGTAGTCTGGCTGTCAGTTCTGAGATGCTCCTGATGTATGGTAGTGTGGCTAGTCCTTTTGGTTGTGGTATGTCCTCGTTCCGTGGTCTTTCTCTTAGGCATCTGTTGATGAAGTTGCGCGGGTATCCGTTTTTGGCGAATACCTTGTATAGACCACTATAAACACCGGAGGAAACATCAAAGAAGCGCTTCGCAGGAGGCTCCCAAGCACTGATGATGTCGCCTAGCCAGGGGACGAAACGTTTGCAACAAAAACTTTCAGCTCGGCGAACAGAACCACAACAACGAGCACCCGAGCTACAAATCTTCGCACAAACTTTTTAAAATACTCTGTGTTTACATGAATAAGGTACACTTGTCATGGTTACAGAAGACCAAAAGGTTGCTCTCTCATTAGAGATGACTGGTGATGGTTTAACCTTCGGGTTGCCATGCTTCAGATGAGAGGAAAGGTTGGGGAAGAAAGCCTTTCATGATAACCTCAGCCAGTGCCAGAATTGAACCTTGGTGTCTTTAACCTTACTTGAATAACAGCAATTAATAACCAATTACATTAATAACACCAGTCATTATTATAGTTTAGATAAGTTTTAAAAAAACAAAAAGGCCAATTACTTAGTGATTGCCTTGTAGATGAAAAAAATCCTCAATCTCCACTAATTTGCACGTAATGAAGGGACTAAACTTCGGCAGAGAATTGGCCCCAGCAAGCTATTTTCCTGTCCTTGCTTCTAATTCTCTTACTCCCATCTCCCCATGTCCCCAACACAGAAAAGCCCCCAAACCACATTACCCATGCAGCAGCACCCATCCTGGGGGCAGGCTCATTGTCCTAGCAGTAGCCATGACCTCTACCCATGTGCCATTAAATTCTGGAGCTGCCAAACACAAACTGGCCAGCAACTCATAAAAACTGGTACTTCCCATAGGGTCCAGCTCTTACATTCAACAGAAAGGGTGCAAACAACCAATCAGCAGTCTGATTGTCAGAAGATCCTGCAGTCTTCCCATCTCTCCAGGTCATGGAGGACCCTCATGCAAAATCTCCCACTTTCAGACTTAGTTTGAAATCAGAAAGATCCTAGCCCAGGAATTTGTACATACAAAACTATTTATTTAATGAACAACTCACTGAGGCAAATCAATCATTAATAGCCCTTCTGAAAAAATAAATCAAATATGCTTTAATGTGATCATATCTTCAAATAATTCTAATTTTTATTTTGTATGGTAAACCATATTAAGTCATTTAAACCATCAAGGTTCAGGTTTTGATCAACATAACCCCAGGTTTTGATTTGAAAAAAGAAACAGCTTTTCTGAAATTACTTTTCTGCTGATTAGATAGGGAACTTTGAGATTTACTCATTAAGTGTTTAACATTTGAACTTTCCAGGTCACTGATGCCTCTGTGAATAAAATGTGAACAGAGAGATCATACTGTGTTCTAGGAATAGCCACACTATTGTGGGCAATTGAGATTCCTATTGATGCAATTATCAGCACAGGTTTTAGATCATTTACAATAGTACTTTGAACCAGAAAGTAAAAACTTCACATTATTTTGGCTTTTTATTTGAGCATGATTGGTATCAATATTGTTATTTGAGAAATTCAATCAATGTACTGGCTAACATTTTGTCACTTTCAGTTTCCCAGCCCATAGACCCCTAAAAAGTCTTCCCAATACCGGATTTTGTTTCTCTCCTGTAACTTTATGATCAACAATTTTACGCGCAATGAACTATACAAACACTGCTTTGAAATATATGTTTATGGAACAGTTACAGGAAATTTCTTCAAAAATGCCCTACGTAAGTAATAACAATATAGCTAAGAGACTGCTACTGAGTTGAGTCTTGACAACAAAACTTCTGGTCAGTTAGAAAGAAAGTTACCATTTGATTTTCCATGGCTTAATGTCTCTGCTGTGGGTTTCCTCTCAGAAAAATACAGGAACGCTGATAACAAACTGGCCGAAATTAGACCTATTTGGCTTTATTCTGGGATAAGATGGATTCCAATGCAGTATTCCTTAAAATAGGAGGAAAAGCCATGCACATCATGTATGGACAGAGAGACTGGACCAATCCCATGTGATCTCACCACAAGAAGCATGAATAAATTTGGGTGTTGGTTTTTCTTACAGGTTTCTATTCTCTCAATTGTGCTTCAGTGGATTATGGGCTATTGAGAATCCAAAAGCAGGCATGTTTCTGACCATATTGTGCTTGTAGCGTGTTGACTAGATGACTGAAGTCCTAAGTATCATATTGCAAGTCTGCAGTCAATTTGATGTACTTCACATAATAGCAAGAAATGGCTGAGACACTGGATACTATAAGGACCAGAGGCCTGACAACATTCTGGTAATAGTACTGAAGGATTGTGCTCCAGAGCTAGCTGTGCCCCTTGCCAAACTATTCTACAGGCATATA
The DNA here is from genome assembly GCF_037043375.1 of Chiloscyllium plagiosum. Classification (NCBI taxonomy): domain Eukaryota; kingdom Metazoa; phylum Chordata; class Chondrichthyes; order Orectolobiformes; family Hemiscylliidae; genus Chiloscyllium; species Chiloscyllium plagiosum. The sequence continues at coordinate 81,168,232 of NW_028270142.1, read as the reverse complement.
CCCATCAAGGTGAAAAATTGTCCAAGTTTGTCATCTTTACAAATAGAGGGACAAATCCAAACTGGTCAATTACCATTCCACCAGTCAACACAATTATCAGTAAATTGATTTTAAAAAGTATCAAATGTGTTACCAAATACCACTTGCTTGAAAATAACCTGCTCCCTGATGCTCTCTTGAGGTTCCATCATGGCCACTCAGCTCCTGACCTCTTTATAGCCTTGGTCCAAATATAGACAAAAAGCTGAATTCCAGAGGTGAGGTGAAATGAGAACGACTACCATGTAGCGTCAAAGAGCCCTAGTAAAACTGAATTCAATGTTAATCAGACTGAAAAGCTTTCCATGATTGGAGTTAAAATTAATGAAAAGGAAGACAGCTGTGGTTGTTGGAGATCAGTCATCTCAGCTCCAGGACATCTCTGCAAGGATTTCTCAGGACAGTGCCCTGATACCCAACCACTTTCAGCTGCTTCATCAATGACCTCCCCTCCATTAGAAGGTCAGAAGTGGGGATATACTCTGATGATTGCACAATGTTCAATGCCATTTGTGACCCATCAGATATTGAGCTGTCCATGACCATATACAGTAAGATTGGGATAACATTCAATGAGAGAACCTCTTACCACTTGCCACTCAATTGCATTACCATCACCGATTCCCCCGCTAACAACATCTTGACGGTTACCATTGACCAGAAACTGAACTGCACTAGACTTACAAATATCATTGCTACAAAAATAGGTCATAGAGGCTCGGAATTCTACACAAAGTAACTGATTGCCTGTTTCCTAAATGTCACAATTCTCCAAGCACAAGTCAGAAGTATGAAGACATAGTCTCCATTTAACTGGGTGAGTGCAGCTGCAATAGCACTCAAGAAGATTGACACCATTCAGGACACAGCAGCTTAATTATCACCTCATCCATCCCATTCACTACTAACACAAAGTGACTGCAGTTTGTACCATCAACAAGGTGCACTGCAGTAACTCATCCAAGCTGTTTTGACAATACCTGCCAAAACTATAAACTCCACTACCTAAAAGGTGAAACTCATCCAGATACATGAGAAAACCATCATCTGCAAGTCACTTTCTAAGTCACATACCACACTGACTTGGAACTATATGACTATTCCTTCAACCTTACTCAGGCAAAATCTTGGAACAGTGTGGGTCAGCAGCAGCTCACCACCACCTTCTCCAAGACAATTAGAGGTGTTGTTAGTTAATGACTTGGGGACAGCAGAGGCAGTATGTAGTAGTGTAATATAATATACTAGAATGTGACATTGGATAACAACAATGAATACTCTTGAAATCAATTTAATTCCATTGTTGAAACTATTGTTGTGCAGCTTGAATCAATTATTAATAAGACATGGATGTCCTTCTGTACACAAAGTTTGATTTATATTGATGAACTAATTCAGTTGTATCTGAATTGATGAGATTTACCATGTTACATGAAAGCTCATTCAACAGGAAGTCAAATAATTATACATTAGAAGAGCTTGTCTTAGCAATCTATTTTAGTTTGTAGTATCTTCAGCAGTCCTATGCTCCAAGCCTCTCTAAACATACGTGAGATAGTGTGGTATTAACCTTGCAGATCAAAAACAAAACATTTATGATCTCTGTCTGATCAAAGTTGGAGTAAAAGTAAAGAAATTCAAACAGCCTCAATGACCAGGCTGAAAAATACAAAGGTAATGGGGAAATAGGGATAATCCAGGAAACTATAGACTGTTGGGTCTCACATCAGTGGTTAGGAAGCTACTGGAGAGAATTCTGAGGGACATTTGGAAAAGCATGGCCTAATTAGGGAGAGTCAGTATGGCTTTGTGCAGGCCAGGTCATGTCTTCTTAATTTAATCGAATTTTTTGAGGAGGTGACAAAGGTGATCAATGAGGGTAAAGCAGTGAATGTTGTCTCCATGGATTTTAGTAAGGCTTTCAACAAGGTCTCTCATAGTAGGTTGTTCAGAAGGTTAAGATGCATGGGATCCACAGTGACTTGGCCACATGGATTCAAACTTGGGTTGCCTACAAAAGACAGAGGATAGTGTTGGAAGGGTGTTCTCTGGCTGGAGATCCGTGATTAGAGGCATTCCACCAGGATCCACAATGGGGCCTCTGCTGTTTGTGATATATATAAATGACATTGATAAAAATATGGATGGGTGTGTTGGTAAGCTTGCAGGTGATACAAAAATTGGTCGAGTTGTGGATCGTGTAGAAAGTTGTCAAAGGATATAGCAGGATATTAATCAGTTGCAGATATAAGCAGAGAAATGGCAGATGTAGTTTAATCCAAGCAAGTATGAGGTGCTGCACTTTGGGAGATCAAATGTTAAGGAAACATACACAGTTAATGACCAGGACACAGGATCCTGAACAGCATTGATGTACAGAGGGATTTTGCAATTTAAGTCCATTGCTCCCTGAAAGGGGTCATGTTAGTGGATAGGGTGGTAAAGAAAACATATGGCATACTTCTCTTTATTGGTCAGGAAACTGAGTACAAGAGTCAGGATGTCATGTTGCAGTTTTATAAGACTTTGGTTAGGCCACACTTAGAGTTCTGTGTTCAATTCTGGTCGCCACATTACAGGAAGGATGTGGAGGCTTTGGAAAGGGTAAAGAAGAGGTTTATCAAGCTGCTGCCGGGAAAGGAGGGTATGAACAATAAGGAGAAGCTAGAAAAACTCAGCTTATTTTCTCTGAGGCAGTGGAGGCTGAGGGGAGACTTGATTGAAATCTGTAAAATTGAGATGCATAGATGGGGTTGACAGTCAGAATTTTTCCCCAGAGTTGAAATGTCTAAAACTAAAAGGCATACATTTAGAGAAAAAGTTTGAAGGAAATGTGAGGGGTGATTTTTTTTACACAGAGTGTGGTAGGAGCCTGGAACGCACTGCCAAGGTGATGGTGGAGGCAGATATGATAAGGGGTTTAAGAGATTTTTAGATCAGCACACGAATATGTAAGCAATGGTGGGATATTTAATGTAATGTTCGGCACAACCTCATGGGCTGGAGGGCCCATTCCTGTGCTGTACAGTCCTATATTCTATGTAAGTCAACAATCCTCTTGCTTCTGTAATTAATATCCTCAACATTTTGTATCTTCTTAAGGATGGATATTCTAATCACTAATAATGACAGAACCGATTACTTGGGCATGAGATAAAATCTGGTTGATGTTGTTTTGTAAGTAGCCTAATAGGTAAATCAGTAACTAAACAGCTGGAAACAATTTAAGAAACAATACAAATATTTAAGAAAAATATATTCCATTGAATTAGGAAAAAAGATCAGCAAGGAAGATTTATCCATAGCTTACTAGAAAAGCTCGGAAAGTATTAGATTAATAGATGAGATATATATGAACATATGGATTAAGAACAGAAGGCGGTCACTTAGCCCTTTAATCCTGCTCCACCATTCAATAAGATTATGGCTGACCTGTTTGTGTTTGAGTTCCACATTCTCATCCACTCCTGATTGCTTTTGATTCACTTGCCTAACAAGTATCTATCCACCTCTGTCCTCAAAATATTCAATGACCTCATCTCCACTGCCTTCTTAGGCACAGATTTTGAAAATAATCACCTGATCTCTGTTCTGAAAGGGCAGCAATAATTTGAAAACAATCGGCCCTAATTCTGGACTTGTCCTCAAAAATAAATATCCTTTCCACATCCACTATGTTAAATGTACAAAACCCTGAATAGTTTTAATTGAATAGCCCCTCATTTAGCTCCCATGAAAACAAGAGTAGACTATCCAATGTTCCCTCATTTTAGTTATCAATCTAATAAATTTCCTCTAAACTGCAAGCAAAGCATGGACATCTTACCTTAAATAAGACCACCAAAACTGTGCACAGGCTAGGATGCAGTCTCACCACTGTCCTATATAAGTGAAGTGTATGAGTTCTACCCATACGACCTCGCTGGTTAAGTCTTCCAAGATGTCCTCTCTTAGTGCAGCTATGACGTTCTCCTTAATCCATAGTGCAACTCCACCATTCCTTTCACATCCCTCTCTGTCTTGCCAAACAAGTTTAAACCCAGGAATTTTGAGCTACCAGCCTGCTCTTCTCTCAACCAACGGCTACATCATTGTTCCATGTACTAAGCCAGGCTTTAAACTCAAAGTTAAAAATCACACAACACCTAGTTATAGTCCAACAGGTTTAATTGGAAGCACTAGCTTTCAGAACACTGCTCCTTCATCAGGTGGTTGTGGCCCACCAGATGAAGGAGCAGCGCTCTGAAAGCTAGTGCTTCCAATGAAACCTGTTGGACTATAACCTGGTGTTGTGTGATTTTTAACTTTGTACATCCCAGTCTAACACCTGCATCTCCAAATCAAGGCTTTAAGCTCATCTGCCTTATTTGTATACTCCATGCATTAAAATAAATACACCTCAGACCACCGCTCCTGCCATGTTCATTACCCTGCCCATTCTTCCTATTTGACTTACATGACTTAGCGTCTCCCTTCTTTTCAATGACTCCACATGTTAACTAACTGCTCTGGTTCTCAACCACCTGCCAAACTTGCTTACACCCTCCTGAGTGGCACTTGCAAACCTCCCTTCAAGGACGAAGGTGCCCCTCCAATTTAGGTGCAACCTATCATTCTTATACAAGCCCTGCCTGACCTGAAGAAATCCCAGTTGGTCTAGATATTTGAAGTCTTCCCTCCTATACCAGCTCTTTAGCTGCGCATTCAATTGGATTAGCTTCCTACCTCACTAGCATGCGGCACAGGGAGTAATCCTGAGATTACAGCCCGAATGTTTCTGCTTTTCAACTTTCTTCCTAAAATCCTAAATTCCCTTTTGCAGACCTTATCTTTCTTCTCGTCTATGTCATTAGTAGCAATATGGACCACAGCCTCTAGCTGCTCACTCTCCCCTTTCAGATTGTCCCAGATCCGCTCAGAGGTATCCTTCACCCTGACGCCAAGGAAGTGACACACAATCCTGGAATCTCGCTAGCGAGTACACAAACACCTATACAGTCTCCCATCTATACTGTTCACCTACACTTTGACCCTCTCTTCTGTCCAGTAGAGCTTGAGTACATGTGACAATAAACCTAATTCTACTCCTGGTGCCATTGATCTGCCTGCTTTCCCCTGAGAGGATATTGCCCCAACAATATCCAAAAAGATGTACTTGTCTGAGAGTGGGAATGGCAACAGGGAATTCCTGCACTGCTTACTTGTGCCTACTGGCAGTCAACCATCTATTTGTCTGAACCTTTGTGTTGCCACATTTTTGAAACTCCTAACTATAAAACTTTATGCCTCTTGTATGCTCATCAGTGCGTCCAACTGCAATTCCGTCCAATCCAAGGTGTCTGACAGAAGCTGAAGGTGGACACACTTAGAACATAGAACAATACAGTGCAGAACAGGCCCTTCAGCCCTTGATGTTGCATACCCGTGAACTATTCTCAGGTCGTCCCCCTACACTATCCCATCATCATCCACTTCCTGCAGACATAGCTGTCAGGGATATTTTACTTCTCCTTGACCTCCCACATCTCACATTAATGGAATGTTGGACTACATTTCAAAATGATTTCAGTACAGTAGTAGTGAAATCCTATTTCAATTGTAATGGAACTTGTTAGACTTACAGGAGCATTGTGTGCTGTTTTGATTTCCTTACCTCAGGAAGGATCTTATTGTCATAAAGGAAGGATTATCAGATGAAAAATGATTGAACAATTTGGATCAGTATTCTCTATAGTTTCAAAGAATGAGATAATCTCATCAAATTTTATAAAGTAACAAAGAGTTAGACAAAGTAGTCTCAGATAAGATATTTACTCTGGTTGGGGAGTCTGAAACCAAGGGGGATGCCACTTTATCTGAGATGAGGGCAAGTTATTTTTACATAAAGGGTTGTGAATCTGTGGAATTCTCTACCCTAGAGGGCTGTGGAATGTTAGTCCTTGAATATGTTTAAAATAGAGATTAGTAGATATCTGACTATCAATGGAATTGAGGGGAATGGCGTTAGTGTGGGTGAAAGAGAGTGAAGTGTTTGATCAGCAATGATCAATTCAATAATGGAGCAGACTTGATGAGCTGAATGGCCTACTCCTGTCCCATGTTCCTTGGCACAGCAAGAAATTAGGAAGCAAATTGTATGTTAGCCTTCATTACAAAGGGGTTGGGCTCTAAGAGGAAGGCAATTTCACTCAGAATATACAGGGGGAGGGGGAGGGGGAGATCATAGCTAACATATTTGTATATATTTTTGGTCTCTGCCTCAGGAAAAATATCCTCACCTTAGTTTGAGTGCAAAACATTCATTACATTTATTCATGAGATGAGACAGCTTTCACATGAGAAAAGATTTTTAAAAAGTGCTATACAGCATGTAAACAGACCCTTCAGCCCAAACAGTCTATGCCAAACATAATCCCAAACTACACTAGTCCCACTAGCCTGCTCCATATCCCTCCAAAATTTTCCTATATATGTATTTGTCAAAATGTCTTTTAAACATTTATAATTGTGTCCACATCCACCACTTCCTCGGGAAGTTCATTCCACTCGTGAACCATCATCTGTGTAAAAAGAAATTGCCCCTCATGTCTTTTTAAAAGGTCTCTCCTCTCATCTTAAAAATGTGCTCCCTCGACTTTAAATTCCCCAACCTTGGGAAAAGACAGCTACCATTAACTCCATCTATACCCCTCATTACTTTGTAAACTTCGAGTCAGAGATACACAGCATGGAAACAGAACCTTCGGCCTAACTCTTCCATGCCAACCAGATATCCTAACCTAAATTTGTCCCATTTACCACCACTTGGCCCATACCGCTCTCAAACCCTGCCTATTCACATGCCTATTCAGATGCCTTTTACATGCTGTAATTGTACCAGCCTCCATCACTTTCTCTGGCAGTTCATTCCATACACGCACCACCCGCTATATGAAAAAGTTGCCCCTTAGGTCCCTTTTAGATCTTTCCCCTCTCATCATAAACGTATGCCCTCTAAATCAAGATTCATCCACCCCAGGAAAAAGACCTTGTCTATTTTTTCTATCCATGCCCCTCATGATTTAATTAGGTTGCCTTTCAACCTCTGTGAAAGTTGGAAGAATGAGAGATTATGACACGGAAACATAAATTCTTCACAAAGTGGAAGGGCTGATGCCAGGAGACACTTTTCCCCTGGCTGGAACATTTCAAACAAGAGACCATAGTGTTCGGATAAGGTGACAACCATTTGAGATTATGAGAACAGAGAAATGTCTTCCTTCTAGGTACGCTGTCAACTTACAGAATTTTGCATCCAGAAAGCTGTGGATGCTCCATCAATGAATATATTCAAAAAAGAAGAAAAGACATTTATTTAACATAAAAGTATATCTCAAAATGTTTCACAGCTAATTAAGTACTTTTAAGTGTTGTAGGAAATATGGCAGCCAATTCACACATATTAATGTCCCATAAACAACAGTGTCTTATGGACCACATAATCTGTTTTTTGTTTATGTTGACTGAGAAATAAATATTTAGCCAGTGCATCAGTGATAGGTTACTTGGAGACTGTAAGGTCTGCAGATGCTGGAAGCCAGACTCAATAGATATGGAGCTGGAGAAGCACAGCAGGTCAGACAGCATCCGAGGTGCCGGAAAGTTGACATTTCGGGCCAGGACTTTTTGTCAGGTCCTGATGAAGGGTCCCGGCCCAAAATGTCAACTTTCCTACTCCCCTGATGATGTCTGACTTGCTGTCTTGCTCCAGCTCCACATCTATTGACACCAGTCTTAGATATCCTGCTCTTCTTCAAGCGTGATATAGGATCTTTTAAATCTAACAGCAAGAGTATGGCTTCAGTTTAACCTTTCCCCTTAAAGAAAGATGATCCCTGTTCGTGCAGAGCTCCCTTATGAACTTTCATGCTCAAATACCAAAAGGTGTTGTGAACCCATAATGTTCCGACTCGGAAGCAAAGGTAGTACCAACTGAGGCATGGCTGACACTGAAGATCAGGACCAGTAACTTTTTGGGTGCTGGGCAATTCAAGGGATACAGGGATAAGTCAGGAAAATTGGTAGATGTCTAAGTTCAGCAACAATCTCTCTTAGAAATTACTCCTCTCTTTTAATTTTGTCCAAAGTGGATGTAAGACAGTGGAAAGAAGGGAAATATCACAAACACTCGGTTACCACTCACTTAATGAATATTTAGCATGCAACAATGTACTGAAGACTCTGTCAGCAGATGCCTACTATGTTGACAATAAACATGATGCAGTTATTCTGCATCAGTCAGCCATACCTGTCGACCATGAATTATCACAGGCTGGGTTCTGGGTGACAATGTAGATCCAACCAACATCTGGCTATTGACTCCCCTCCATCAGCAAGCCAAACATGGAACACACGTTTACAGTGAGAACCACAGAGCCACCAAGGAACAATGTGAACATAGGATCAGTTTCCTAAAAACAGCAGTTCCCTCCATGACTTGTTGAATCTCAAGCATGACTCCCAGTTTATGGTGATCTGTTGCATCCTCCATGACCTCACTAATGAGATCAGGCAACTCACATTAGTAGAACAACAGAGACCATATACAGAGGAAAGGGGGGGAGAGTTTGGGGGGGTAAACAGTGTCGAGGAGGAGGAGGAGAAAATGGAGAAAGTAAGAATGTACCTAGGATTCTTTCGCACTGGACAAATTATCAGTGGATTTTCAGATGAGAGCTTATTCCAATCTGATAATTTCTCCACAATTCCCCACCTTTTGATCTATCTGCTGTGTGCAATCCTAGATCAGTGGTGCTGGAAGAGCACAGCAATTCAGGCAGCATCTGAGGACAGGCAAAATCGACGTTTCGGGCAAAAGCCCTTCATCAGGAATAAAGGCAGAGAGCCTGAAGCAAGGATGCCTGCCTTGAAGAAGTTTTCCTCCTCTCTCTACAAGAATCTCAGGGAGTCTCTCTCCCACTGCAACTCCCAGGTCATTTCCTCAGCCCTGAAGCTCTTCAACCATGTCCTGAAACAAACTCGCTATCACAGCCACATTTGCTTCCTCAGTGCCTGTCTCCGTAACCCCAGCTCCTTTTCCACCTATCCACTCCACCCTCTCCTCCCTGACCTATCACCTTCATCTCCTTCCCCACTGACCTATTGTACTCTATGCTACTCTCTCCCCACCCCCACCCTCCTCTAGCTTATCTCTCCACGCTTCAGGCTCTCTGCCTTTATTCCTGATGAAGGGCTTTTGACTGAAACGTCGATTTTGCCTGTCCTCGGATGCTGCCTGAATTGCTGTGCTCTTCCAGCACCACTGATCTAGAATCTGGTTTCCAGCATCTGCAGTCATTGTTTTTACCCTGTGTGCAATCCTAGGCTCCTCAGACCAAATTCCTGAAATAAAAATCACAAACAAAGACATCATACCCATCAGTCTGTCTAACATCACTTCCTAAAATAGATCACCCTCACACATTCCCTTAGTGTCATGCTTTCAGGTGTCTTTATTTGACCTAATGCTCTGTCACAGTGCTACCCTAGTGACTGCAATGTGATGAGTGAAAGGCTGCTGACATTCAATATTGAGAAGCGCAGGATAACCTCAAGCACCCTAAAAGGCATAGTTTGGAATTGTATCATCTCAAACACTGACATTTCCACAAACAATGCCTCAGCAATCCAAGAAATTGGGTGAAGCATACATTCCCTTGAAGGTCTGCAAGCCTCTTTGATCACTGGTATCCGAAACAGTTCGAAAATGCCTGGAAGCACATAATCTAAATCAAGGGTGGCTTCAGACGTGTTGTCACAGCCGTTTCTATCACTTTCACACTGAAAGGAATTGACTCTTCATCATTTTTGGGCTGGCATGCAAACCAATATCCTCCACTACCCAACCAGACCACCCCCGTCCATGCGCTAGCTGCCGTCCATTCATGCCCAATAATACCAACTCAACTTCACCCTGCAATGTAGGTGCAATTCCAACATTTGAGCTGGAGGCTGAGAATATTAGATTAATAATTTAATCAACCTGGGGTCGCATTGCCTTTCTTCACAAGACAGACTTGGGTGCCCAGTTGAACATTCTTTCAGAATTTCAATGGCATAATAAGTCACTCAATTGTCAATATCTAACATAGAAACTAACTGCGAATGTGCAACGAAGTGTCATTTTGGAAGCAATCGCAAAGCTACATATTTTTTATTCATTCATGGGACGTGAATGTCACTGGGCACGTCAGTATTTATCATTCATTCCTAACTGCTTAAAGAACAGTTAAGTGTCAACCAGATTCCTTACTGATGGTGCTATACCAAAATCAGTAAAATGCTCAATATCCTTTTGGGAAACCTTACAGCAGATTTTCAGTCCCTCTTTATATAAGATGCTGCTGTTGCTATTGGTAACAGCTAGGGTTGTTATAAGACAACATCATAATCACCATCTCTCTGCAGAAAAAAAAACAGCTATTCAGATTGGGAGCTTTTAAATGGGTCTCTCAATAGCTTTACCAGGGAAATGTGGATATTAAAAATCAGTATGGTAAAGTTTGAATATGATACAGTACATACTTTTATCCTTTGTCATTTGTTCCATGATATTGTTAAGACCAATTATGTGTTTCCATGTCCCTGTAAACCTATCAGTAGGTGGCAAAAATTTGAATATTTTTGTAATTAGGAGAACAAAAGCATAGCTCTCCAATTCAGTAGCTTGAACTTGCACCCTATCTTCTTTTGTACATTTCAGATCAAACAACTTAATCTTGTAGAAATGTAGCTGTGTGGGGGAAATGATGCAAACAAACTCAGTACCCTGGAGACTCATCTAACTGTGTTGCACTTGGTAATGAATATCCCCAACAACTGTCACAAGGATACATCACAAAATCCACAGAAATAGTAAAGAAAGGATATCCATTACTGCTGTAATTAAGGGTTGAGACTTTCAATGTTAGCAATTAAAAATTAACCTTGTATCGGTGGGAGTGAGAATTATATTTTGTAATAGCATAGGGAGAAGATCATTTAGCCCGTCAAGCTTGTTCTGCTATCAGAAAACATGGTTAATATGATTTCCTAAAGTTTATTAATGCAACAAAAGAATGTGCAGAACATAAATTATTTCTATATTTAAACTTACAGTAAAATGTTCATCTGAAGGAACAAGTTACCTGGGAGAAAGCAGATGCAGTGGGCTCACAATGCAATGCATGAGAAGAAAAGGATGTAAAGCCCAAGGCTTGGGTTCACCGTTACCAGGGAAAGAGTATTTTCAGATTTCCAAAGAAATGCACTGCAGAGGGAGAGGATAAAAATAAAGACAGGCTCAGAGTTTACAGTTACATGGGAGAGCATAGAGGGAGAAAGTGAGGACTGCAGATGCTGGAGATCAGAGCTGAAAATGTGTTGCTGGAAAAGTGCAGCAGGTCAGGCAGCATCCAAGGAGCAGGTGAATCGACGTTTCGGGCATAAGCCCTTCTTCAGGAATCAGAAAACGTCGATTCGCCTGCTCCTTGGATGCTGCCTGACCTGCTGCGCTTTTCCAGCAACACATTTTCAGAGCATGGAGGGAACAGACTGATGTTTGGGCCTATTGCTACCTGGGAGAGGGTGAAGGCATTAGACAAGGCTTAAAACCTACTATTAACTAGAAGAGGATGGGGACAGACTGCTGCAACGACAGTTATGTGCAGAAGAAAAGGTTTATTATTCTAATTAACTAAGAAGTGAACTTATCGTCAGTAAACTTAGGATTGCTTGGTTTCTTGAGGTCAAATGTCTCCTGGCCATTTTAACCAAACCCAAGTTGAACAAATATGTTTGAAAAAATCCTCAAACTGTGACAATAAGTCATAAAATTGAGATGGTAGTGAGTACATTTAGTGACTGAGTCGAAATAAATGCAAATTTTAAAATGTTAGCAATGAATGACAAGCAAGTAACTGAGGAGTCTTATATTTTTACTTGCTGTATTAGCTGACAAGTTGTATGAGCATGGATTTAGCAGTATTAGTGAGGTTTATTATAGGGAGTAAATTTTATTTGCATCAGTAAAATTTAATGATGTTGGGTACATTTCATAGCATTAGTTACATTTAGTGGCAGTAACAAGGCTACTAACGAAGAAATACAGGAATGGTAGAATTCCTCTACTCAAATTGGAGCTGGGTCCACTGTTTTTCGTCATTTATATAAATGATTTGGATGTGAACAGAGGAGGTATAGTTAGTAAGTTTGCACATGACACTAAAATTAGAGGTTTAGTGGACAGCAAAGAAGATTACCCCAGAGTACAATGTGATCTTAATCAGATGGGCCAATGGGCTGAGAAGTGTCAGATGGAGTTTAATTTAGATAAATATGAGGTGGTGCATTTTGGAAAGGCAAATCAGAGCAGAACTTATCCACTTAATGACAAGGTCCTGGGGAGTGTTGCTGAACAAACAGACCTTAGTGTACAAGTTCATAGCTCCTTGAAAGTGGAATCACAGTAGATAGGATAGTGAAGGAGGTGTTTGGTATGCTTTCCTTTATTGGTCAGAGCATCAAGTATAGGATTTGGGAGGTCATGTTGCAGCTGTACAGGATGTTGGTTAGGCCACATTTGGAGTATTGTGTGCAGTTCTGGTCTCCCTCCTACCAGGAGGATGTTGTGAAACTTGAAAGGGTTCAGAAAAGATTTACAAGAATGTTGCCAGAGTTGGAGGGTTTGAGTTATAAGGAGAAGTTGAATAGATTGGAGCTGTTTTTCCTGGAGCGTCGGAGGCTGAGGGGTGACCTTATAGGGGTTTATAAAATCATGGACAAGTTAGATGAAGGGTCTGTTTCTGTGCTGTATGTCTCGATGACTCTAAGTGCACGTTCTGTCCAATGCTCAAGAACGCCATTCAAGACACTTAATATTTGTGCAAGAAATGTCATGTACTTCAGCTCGAGGTTTTTAAACTTGAGCAGCAGATGGCATCACTGTGGGACATATGTGAGGGTGAGAGCTGCATGCTCAGCACATTTAAACATGTGTCATCACAAAGCTTAGAAATGCACAGGATAAGATTAAATGATAAGGCGGGGGGGGGGATCCTTTAAAAGACAATTAAAATTAAACAGGCAGATAGTACAGCAGTCCTCTGAATGCATCGCATTATCTACCCTTTATCCAGGTCTGTACAATAAAGGTTGCATAGACAAGACCAGTAACTACAGACCAGTCAGTTTAACATCAGTGATGGGAAAACCTCTGGAAATAATAACTCTGTGTGGATGAGGAAAAGGGCTGCAGGAAGAATGAGCTAACTAAGCACCCATTCAATAGGGGGGGAGCAAAAAGACACCCAGTTGTAGGGGATTCTATAATTAAGGGAACATATAACATCCTTTGTGAGCAGGATCGCAAGCCATGCATGGTGTGTTTGCTGCCCAGTGGAACAAACAGGAAGACAGCTAACGATCCGCATCCATGAAAACCAACTAGCCACGAAACAACACGACCAGCTTTCCTTAGTAGTCACACACGCAGATGACAAGCAACATGAATTCGACTGGGACAACACTACTACAATAGGACAAGCCAAACAGAGAACAGCCAGGGAATTCCTAGAGGCATGGCACTCATCCACAGATTCAATCAATAAGCACATCGACCTGGACCCAATATACTGACCACTGCAACGGACAGCTGGAACTGACAACCGGAAGCGACAGATTCAAACCACTATAAATGCCGGAGGAAAGATCACAGAAGCGCTTCACAGTAGGGTCCCAAGCACTGAGGATGTCACCTAGAAAGGGGACGAAATGTCTGCAACACAAATTCCCAGCTCGGCGAACAGAACCACAACAACGAGCACCCGAGCTACAAATCTTCTCACAAACTTACAATGAGCATATTGCAAGAAAAGGAATTTATGGTTTGTCTACTAGATGGCTTTTTGGCGCAGCTTGTGATGGAGCCCACAAGGGAACAGGGAGTACTTGATTTAATGTTCTGCAATGAAGCCGACTTGATAAGAGAGCTTAAGGTGAAGGAACTCTTAGGAAGCAGTGATCATACTATGATTGAACTTAGGCTGAAATTTGAGAGGGAGAAAATAAAATTAGAGGTAATCGTATTACAGATGAATAAAGGCAACTACAGAGGCATGAGGGAGGATCTGGACAGAATTGACTGGGAGAGGTGCCTAGCAGGAAAGATAGTGTATCAGCAATGGTAGGGGTTTCTGGGAGTAATTCAGGAGACACAGCAAAGATTCATCCTAAGCATACAGAAACATGGTACAGGGAGGATGAGGCAATCACAGCTGACTAGGCAAGTCAGGGATAGCATGAATGCATCAAAGGGCAGTGGGAAACCAGAGAATTCCGAAGCTTACAAAGACCAACAAAGGGGAACAAAAAAAAGAAATAAGGAGGGAGAAGATTAAAAATGAGGGTAATCTAGCCAGGAATATAAAAGAAGACTGTAAGAGTTTTGTTAGATATATAAATGGCAAAAGAGAGGCAAAAGTGGACATTGAGCTGCTGGAAAATGACGCTGGAACAATAGTGGTGGGGAATAAGAAATTGGCTGAGGAACTGAATAATTATTTCATGTCAGTCTTCACAATGCAAGACACGAGTTATATCACAAAAATTCAAGAGTCATGGGCAGAGCTGAGTATGGTGGCCATCACGAAGAAGGTGCTAGAAATACTGAATGGCCTAAAGTTGGATAAACTACCTGGACCAGATGGACAATACTCCAGAGTGCTAAGGCAGATAGTTGAAAAGATAATGGAGGCATTGGTGGTGATCTTTCAGGAATTGCTCAAGTCAGGGAGGGTCCAAGAGGACTTGAAAATCACTAACATGACACCTCTGTTTGAAAAGGGAGTAAGGCAAAAGATGGAAACTTACAGACTGATTAGTCTAACCTTGGTCGTTGGTAAGATCCTGGAATCCATTGTGAAGGATGAGATTTCTGAATACTTGGAAGTGTACAGTAAAACAGGGCAAAGTCAGCATGGTTTCACCAAGTAGAGGTCATGCCTGACAAATCAGTTAGAATTCTTTGAGGAGGTAACAAACAGGCTAGATCAAGGAGAGCCAATGCATGTTACCTACCTGAACTTCAAAAAGGCCTTTTACAAGGTGCTAAATAGGAGGCTGCTAAGTAAGATAAGGCCCCATGGTGTCAGAGATGAGGTGCTAGCATATCTAGAAGATTGGTTGTTTGGCAGAAAGCAGAGAGTGGGTAAAAGGGTCCTTCTCAGGAATGCACATATAGATGTTTTGTTACATTAAAGGTGCCATATAAATAGCTGTCGCTGTTTAAGAAAAGTGGACAGAGATCAGACTGCCCATTTCTAGTGTAATATCTAATTGATCGAGTCTGGGTCAAGTGCATTTTCAAAAGAATCTGTCTGAGACGCTGAGACACAAGTGAAAGCAGGGCGGAGTAAGCTGGGGGTGGTGGATGGAGGAGGTAGACAATAGACAATAGGTGCAGGAATAGGCCATTCTGCACTTCGAGCCTGCACCACCGTTCATTATGATCATGGCTGATCATCCTCAATCAGTATCCTGTTCCTGCCTTATCTCCATAACCCTTGATTTCACTATCCTTGAGAGCTCTATCCAACTCTTTCTTAAATGAATCCAGAGGCTGGGCCTCCACTGCCTTCCGGGGCAGAGCATTCCACACAGCCACCACTCTCTGGGTGAAGAAGTTTCTTCTCATCTTTGTCCTAAATGGCCTACCCCTTATTTCTAAGCTGTGTCCTCCGGTTCGGGACTCACCCATCAGCGGAAACATGTTTCCTGCCTCCAGAGTGTCCAATCCTTTAATAATCTTATAAATCTCAATCAGATCCCCTCTCAGTCTTCTAAATTCAAGGGTATACAAGTTGCTCCAATCTTTCAACATAGTCCCCCCATTCCAGGAATTGACCTCGTGAACCTACGTTGCACTCCCTCAATACCCAGAATGTCTTTCCTCAAATTTGGAGACCAGAACTGCACACAATATTCCAGGTGCGGTCTCACCAGGGCCCTGTACAGCTGCAGAAGAACCTCTTTGCTTCTATACTCAATCCTTCTTGTTATGAAGGCCAGCATGCTATTAGCTTTCTTCACGACCTGCCGTACCTGCATGCTTGCCTTCATTGACTAGTGTACAAGAACACTCAGATCTCTTTGTACTGCCCCTTTACCTAACCTGACTCCATTGAGGTAGTAATCTGCCTTCCTGTTCTTGCCACCAAAGTGGATAACCATACATTTATCTACATTAAACTGCATCTGCCATGCATCTGTCCACTCACCTAACTTGTCCTGGTCACCCTGTAATCTCCTAACATCCTCCTCACATTTCACCCTGCCACCCAGCTTTGTATCATCAGCAAATTTGCTAATGTTACTATTAATACCATCTTCTATATCATTAATATATATTGTAAAAAGCTGCGGTCCCAGCACTGATCTCTGCGGTATCCGCCTGCCATTCCGAAAGGGAGCTGTTTATCACCACTCTTTGTTTCCTGTCAGCCAACCAATTTTCAATCCAAGTCAGTACTTTGCCCCCAATACCATGTGCCCTATTTTTGCTCACTAACCTCCTATGTGGGACTTTATCAAAGGCTGTCTGAAATTCCAGGTACACTACATCCACTGGATCTCCCTTGTCCATCTTCAGAGTTACATCCTCAAAAAAATCCAGAAGATTAGTCAAGCATGATTTCCCCTTCATAAATCCATGCTGACTCTGACCTATCCTGTTACTGCTATCCAGATGTGTCATAATTTCATCCTTTATAATTGACTCCAGCATCTTCCTCATCACTGAGGTCAGACTAACTGGTCTATAATTTCCTGCTTTCTCTCTCCCACCTTTCTTAAAAAGTGGTACAACATTAGCCACCCTCCAATCCGCAGGAACTGATCCCGAATCTATCGAACTCTGGAAAATAATCACCAACGCATCCACGATTTCTAGAGCCACCTCCTTTAGTACTCTGGGATGTAGACCATCAGGCCCCAGGGACTTATCAGCCTTCAGATCTAACAGTCCCTCCAACACCAATTCCTGACAAATATAAATTCCCTTCAGTTCAGGTTCTTCAGCCACTGTTACCTCAGGGAGATTGCTTGTGTCTTCCCCAGTGAACACAGATCTGAAGTACCAATTCAACTCTTCTGCCATTTCTTTGTTCCCCATAATATATTCCCCTGTTTCTGTCTTCAAGGGCCCAATTTTAGTCTTAACCATTTTTTTTCCCTTTCACATACCTAAAAAAGCCTTTACTATCCTCCTTTATATTTTTGGCCAGTTTAGCTTCGTACCTCATTTTTTCTTTGCGTATTTCCTTCTTAGCAATCCTCTGTTGTTCTTTAAAAGCTTCCCAGTCCTCTGTTTTCCCACTTATCTTTGCTATGTAATACTTTTTCTCTTTTGACTTTATATGTTTCTTAACTTCCCTCATCAGCCACGGCCACCCCTGCCTCCTCATACGATCTTTCTTCCTTTCTGGAATGAACTGATCCTGCATCTTCTGCATTATATCCAGAAATATCTGCCATGGTTCCTCCACTGTCATCCCTGCTAGGGCATTGCGCCATTGAACTTTGGCCAGCTCCTGCCTCAAAGCTCCATAGTTCCCTTTATTCAACAGAAATATTATCACTACCGATTGTACTCTCTCCCTTTCAAATTGCAGATTGAAGCTTATTATATTATGGTCACTACCTCCTAATGGCTCCTTCACTTTGAGATCCCTGATCAATTCTGGTTCGTTGCACAACACCAGATCCAGAATTGCCTTCTCCCTGGTCGGCTCCAGCACCAGCTGTTCTAAGAAATCCATCTCTGAGGCACTCCACAAAGTCTCTTTCTTGAGGTCCAATAGCATCCTGATTCTCCCAGTCTACCTGCATGTTGAAATCCCCCATAACAACTGTAGTAACATCTAATGGTAGTGGCAGCAATGCATGCAACACAGATTGTCTTGGTGTCAAAGAGGGTGGAGACATTAAAAGTCAGCTCAGAGTCTAACAACAAATTAAAGTTGCATCAGCTTGATTAAATTAGCTGAGGAGGTGAAAAGAGGTATTGGCAAACAGAGTTGTGATAGAAACAAAACATAATTTCCCTATGTTCTATTGAAAAGTTGAGTTTAACTTGCCCAAGACAACCCTGAGACAATCAAGTATCAGAGGTAAGGTGTGAGAACACAGAACCTGGATCAGAATCTAACCTCATTACAACCTTTGTTCAACCAAAGAGCTGAATTCCAGAGGTGAGATGAGAGTGACAGCTCTTAACATCACTTGACCAAGAGTGGCATCAAGGAGCGCGAGCAAAACTGGAATCAATGAGAATCAGGTGGCAAACGCTTTGTTGGTTGGAATCATACCTGACACATAGGAAGGTGGTCTTGGTTGTTACAGGTCAGTATTCATAGTTCCAGGACATCTCCGCAGGAGTTCCCAGGTAGTGCTCTAAGCCCAACCATCTTCAGCTGCTTCATCAATGATCTCTCCTCCATCCTAAGGTCTGAAGTGGGGATGTTCACTGATAATTGTACTATGTTCAGCACCATTCATGACTCCTCAAACACTGAAGCAGTCCATGTTCAAATGCAACAAGATCTGGGCAATATCCAGGCTTGGGCTAACAAGTAACATTTGTGTCACACAAATACCAGGCTATAACCATCACCAATAAAGGGCAATCTAACCACTGTCCCTTGACATTCAATGGTACAACTACAACTGAATCTCCCACTACTAACATCCGTAGGGTTACTATTGACCAGAAACTCAACTAGACTGACTACACAAACACTGTAGCTACAAGAACTGGTCAGAGGCTAGGAACACTGTGGTGAATAACTCACCTCCAGACTCCCCAAGGCTGTGACCATTTACAAGGCACAAGTCAGAGGTGTGATGGAATATTCCACACTTGCCTGGATGGGTACAGCTCCAACAACACTCAAAAAACTTTTAGGTCATCCAGCTCACTTCATTGGCACTACATCCATAAACATCTATGCCCTCCACCACGATGCTCAGTATCAGCAGTTTATACTAACAACAAAATGACCTGCAGAAATTTACCAAGTCCTCAGATAGCACCTTCCAACCCCATGACCACTTCCATCTAGAAAGACAAGGCCAGAGGATACATGAGAAAACCACCACCTTCAAATACCCCACCAAACCACTCAACACTGACTTGATAATATGTCATTGTTCCTTCACTGTGGCTGGGTCACAATTCTGGAATTTCCTCCCTAACAGCATTTTAGATCAACCTACGGCACATGAACTGCAGCAGTTTGAGAAGACAGCTCACCACCACTTGCTCAAGGGCATTAGGGACTGGCAATAAATGCTGTATCCGGATCTGAAAGAAAGAGTTAAACCTTAACTGAATGCTGGAGATACTTTGAATCCTATTAATTGGTGTGATTGGAACTATTGTATCCGGATCTGAAAGAAAGAGTTAAACCTTAACTGAATGCAGTAAGCAACACCTACTATGAAGATACCATGGGAACTTCTAATCAGAGTAAAGAAGGAACCTGTCAGAGATACACCCTGTACTCCAAATAGTCTCTGTTGTAGTGTAGGCCATATTCATGTCATCAGTAAATAGTTGCAATAATGTAATAAACTTAATATGATTATTAGCAAGAATTTTCTAGTTAAATCAAAAAAAAATTCTAACTCACAAAATGACTTTTCATTTGAAGGAATCCACACACAACAGAAACCATCTAAAATCAGTCCTGTGCAGTTGACAACAAGACAGGTGTTGAAAGATTTTCAGTCCAATGAATATTGTGGAAAAGTGATAATGAGGATGAGGAATAATGCACCATGTCAAAACCATAAGAGAATTTCAATTGGGGCTTTATGGTAGTTTTGAGATCTTATGAAGCTAGGCTGCATACATCTAAAAAGGGTGGTTTTGGAGTTATGGATATAGAACTGGAAGGTGCCAACACATGTAAATGTAGGAAGAACAGAAACCTAAAATATGCTAAGTATGAATCAAAAAGTTGGGGACCTATGCAATAAGGGTATACAGTAATTTAAGGGAACTTTCATCTTCTTATACACTGGGTTAAGGAAATTTTCAGTCATGGTATTACAGATTATTTAATGATTGTTTACAAGATAGTTTCCAGATCAGTGTATTCAGGAATCAATTAAGGATCAGACTACTTTAGATTTAGTATTGCGCAATGAGAAAGGTTTAATTAATATCCTTGTTGTGAAGGGATCTCTGTAGAAGAACCATTATAAGAAGAAAGAATTTTTGTTGCCTTGAATAGATTTAATTGATGAAAAACAAGTATCCTATATCTAAAGCAAGCAAATTTTAGAGCTATGTTGGCCAAAGTAGATTGAGACAAGCAAGCGTTGACCAGGTTAATTCAAAGAATGAATACAAAATTTACAGATTTACAAAAACACCCAGAAAAAGTGGCCCAACCAAGGCTAAGAGTAATTAACTACAGCAGTAGTTCAAAGGAAGTAACTTATATTACCAAAAAACAATGGAAAGCATAAGGATTGGGAAATGTTTAGAATACAGCAAAGGAAGATCAAAAGATTGATAAGAAAGAACAATATGAGAGTAGATTAGCAGGAAACATGAAAGAAGTTTATAAATATTTCCAGAGGCACACAAATAGAAAGGGATGAACAAAAGAAGATATGAGACTATTAAAGATAGAGTCAGGGGAAATTATAATGGGAAATAAGGAATGGCAGAAACATTATTGAAACACTTTTTATCTCTCTTTAAGGTAAAAGACACAAAACAGTCCAGAAATAATACAGATTCAAACACTTATAGAAAATCAGGAGCTTAAAGAAATCAGTACGTCCTAGATCTGATTAACCACATCCTATGTGAACTAGCTGCAGAGAGAGTGGATGTGTTGGTTTTTATCTTCAATGCTCCTTAGACTGTAGAACAGTTATCAATGAATGTGTGTTAGGAAACAGAACTCCGTATTTAAAAAAAAGAGAAAATGGAAATGACAGCCACCATTAGTAGGTAAAATACCAGAATCTATTATCAAATAATTGGTAACAGCACACTAATCACGATCTGATTAAGCAGGTGCAGCATGTATTTATGAAAGATAAATCATGTTTGACAAATTTGTTAGTTTTTAAACAATGTAACTGACAGTTTGATAAGTGGAAATGAATCGATGTAGTTTATTTGGATTTTCAAGTAATATTCAAAGAGTGCTTCACAAGAGATTACTACACACAATTAGCATTCATAGGATTGGGGAGTGTTATATAAGCATAGCTTGTGAATAATGCAATTGCTTAAAAATGTGTTGCTGGAAAAGCGCAGCAGGTCAGGCAGCATCAAAGGAGAAGGAGAATCAACGTTTCGGGCATAAGCACTTCTTCAGGAATAACGTAATTGGCCAAACACAGAGGTTAAAAATAAAGTTGGTCAGCTGTGACTATTCCAGTACTGCGAAATACACATCAACTATTTACAATCTACAATAATGAATAAGATTAGAGGTAAGTATAGCATGTTCAATTTTGTGGGAAACCTATCCGTGAGGAAGATGTAAAGTAACTGTCGGGGTAATAGACAAAGATTAATTGGACTGATTCATGGAATTAGCGGAATTGTCCAATGAGAACAAAATGGTAAACTAGGATTATATTCACTGTTGGGAAAAAGAATCAGTGGTGATTTAACAGAAACATATCACATTCTTAAAAGGCTTAACAGACATAGGCTAAAAAAGATGCCTTCCTCTGCAAGAAATTGAGAACACAAATTCATTGTCTCAGAACAAGGGATTAAATCATTCAAACCAGAGATGAGGAGGCATTGCTTTGCTCAAAGGTTGTGAAACTCAAGAATTCCTACTCAATAAAATTGTGGATGTTTAAACATAGGATATGTTCAAGACATTTTTCAATAGATTTATGGGGACAAAGAAAATGAAAGAATATGGCAACTTTGTGACAAGATCAAATTTAGTTTGAAGATTAGCCTCAATCTTCTTGAATGTCCAAGGTGGTTCAATGCGTCAAATAATATACTTTAACTTCTGTTATACTTCTTATATTGTTACATTCTCACGCTGCAGATTTTGGTTTTGTTTTATTCAATTTATCTTAGCGAACTAACTAAAACACCTGAAAAGATCTATTCATGTAGTTTTAGGAATGAAATTAATTTTGCAACCATTTCCTTCACAAATTCTAAAAATATATCAATAGTGAATTTCACTGATCTTGTACATATTCATGAATTTTTCTGCTGCCCAAGTTTAGTTGTTATAGGAGTATTTTAATCACACCTGCTGAGTAACAATGCAGTGAGTCAGTCTGTTGTTCTTCTAACATTCTCGGCAAGAACATCATACTCAATGCCCATGACTCTCAAACAGAGTCTTAGCACAGTTCCAAGAAATATTCTGATATAGTGTATAATAAGCTAAAAGGAAATCTCTGTGCTTTGGAACCTTCTCATGACACATGCTTTAGTACTGCATCAGGATTTTCTTCAAAAGGTACAGTTGCTTCAAGAACTAGGATATAACTTTACATTTGCAATGTCTTGCACAAAAACCTTGTCTAAAGACAGTTGACAGAATGAAACAATAAACATCAAATGAAAGGCATTTTACACTTATGTGAGGAATAAGAGAATGGTCAAAGAAAGAGTAGGACCTATCATGGATAGCATAGGGAACTTGTGTGTGGAGTCTGAGGAGGTAGAGGAAGCCCTAAATGAGTTTTTTGCTTCTGATTTTATGAAAGAAACGAACTTTGTAGTGAATGAAACCTTTGAAGAGCAAGTGGGCATGCTGGAATGGATTGAGATAGAGGAAGCTGATGTGCTGAAAATTTTGTCAAACATTAAGATTGACAAGTCGCCAGGCTCGGACCAGATTTGTCCTCGGCTGCTTTGGGAAATGAGAAATGCGATTGCTTCGCCACTTGCGGAGATCTTTGCATCCTCGCTGAGGACTGGAGAGAGGCAAATGTAATTCCTCTCTTCAAGAAAGGAAATAGGGAAATCCCTGGCAATTACAGACTAGTAAGTCTCATGTCTGTCGTCTGCGAGGTGTTAGAAAGGATTCTGAGGGATAGGATTTATGACCAACTGGAAGAGCATGGCTTGATTAAATGCAGTCAACACGGCTTTGTGAGGGGCAGGTCATGCCTCACAAACCTTATCGAGTTCTTTGAGGATGTGACTAGAAAAGTTGATTAGCTGTGGATGTGGTGTATGTGGACTTCAGCAAGGCATTTGATAAGGTTCCCCATGGTAGGCTCATTCAGAAGGTCAGGAGGAATGGGATACAGGGGAACTTAGCAGTCTGGATACAGAATTGGCTGGCCAACAGAAGACAGCGAGTGGTAGTGGAAGGAAAATATTCTGCCTGCAAGTCAGTGGTGAGTGGTGTTCCACAGGGCTCTGTCTTTGGGCCTCTACTGTTTGTAATTTTTATTAATGACTTGGATGAGGGAATTGAAGGATGGGTCAGCAAGTTTGCAGACAACACAAAGGTTGGAGGTGTCGTTGACAGTATAGAGGGCTGTTGTAGGCTGCAGCGGGACATTGACAGGATGCAGATTTGGGCTGAGAGGTGGCAGATGGAGTTCAACCTGAATAAATGCGAGGTGATGCATTTTGGAAGGTCAAATTTGAAAGCTGAGTACAAGATTAAGGATAGGATTCTTGGCAGTGTGGAGGTACAGAGGGATCTTGGTGTGCAGGTACATAGATCCCTTAAAATGGCCACCCAAGTGGACAGGGTTGTTAAGAAAGCATATGGTGTTTTGGCTTTCATTAACAGGGGGATTGAGTTTAACAGTTATGAGATCTTGTTGCAGCTCTATAAAACTTTGGTTAGACCGCACTTGGAATACTGCGTCCAGTTCTGGTTGCCCTATTATAGGAAAGATATGGATGCTTTGGAGAGGGTTCAGAGGACGTTTACCAGGATGCTGCCTGGACTGGAGGGCTTATCTTATGAAGAGAGGTGGACTGAGCTCGGACTTTTTTCATTGGAGAAAAGGAGGAGGAGAGGGGACCTAATTGAGGTATACAAGATAATGAGAGGCATAGATAGAGTCGATAGCCAGAGCCTATTTCCCAGGGCAGAAATGGCTAACACAAGGGGTTATAGTTTTAAGCTGGTTGGAGGAAAGTATAGAGGGGATGTCAAAGGTGGGTTCTTTACACAGAGAGTTGTGAGAGCATGGAATGTCTTGCCAGCAGCAGTTGTGGAAGCAAGGTCATTGGGGACATTTAAGAGACTGCTGGACATGCATATGGTCACAGAAATTTGAGGATGCATACATGAGGATCAATGGTCGGCACAACATCGTGGGCTGAAGGGCCTGTTCTGTGCTGTACTGTTCTATGTTCTATGAAAGCTGTCATGAGGTCACACCGGTACCGTGCTTGGCCACCTTTCAATTACTGGAAAACATGCAGAATTGGTACAGGCTTAGAAGCAGATAACCCAGCAACACCTTGGCCAAGGAGTTCATAGCTTAGGAAAACATTTTAAAAATAATAAATTAAACAAAATTCTTGACAAAAATAGATGAGGAACAATTAATAGGAATTTGTTCATGTGTTTTGGATATCACAATTAGATATTGCAACTACAGCATTTGGCTCTTGACATCGTTATTAATTATCTGGAACATTGTTACCATCAATTGCGTGTTTCATGTGACGAAACACACTATGTTCATACAGTCATAGAGTTATACAGCACAGAAACAGACACTTCAGTCCAGATCACCCATACTGACCAGATATCTTAAACTGATCTAATCCTAACTGTGGGATTTGGCCCATGTTTTCCTCCACCACCTCCACTGGCAGCTCATTCCATACATGCATCACACTTTCTGTGAAAAGGTTGCCCCTCAGGTCTCTTATAAATCACACCCCTCTCACCATAAAACCTATAACCCTCTTGTTTTGGACTTCCCTTCCCTAGTGAAAGACCCTGGTTATTCACCCTATCCATGTCCATGTCCATTATGATTTCATAAACCTCAGCCTCCGATGCTCCATGGAAAATATCCACAGCTTATTCACCCTCTCCTTGTAACTCAAGCCCTCCAATCCCAGCAATATCTTTGGAAATTTTCTCTCAATCTTCCCAAGTTTAACAACATTTTTCAGGGACACCAGAATTGAACCAGTATTCTGCAAGTGGCCTGTACAGCCGCAACGTGACATTCAAACTCCTATACTCAATGAATTACTAATGAAGACAATCTTCACTACCCTGTCTACCTGGTACTCCACATTCAAGGAATTATGCAACTGCACCCCTAGGTTTTATTGTTTGACAACACTCCCCAGGGTCCTACCATTAACATAATAAGTCCTGCCCTAGTTTGCCTTACTAAACGCAACACCTCACATTTATCTAAATTGAACTCCATCTGCCACTCCTCAGTCCATTGGCTCATTTGATCAAGGTCCCGTTGCATTCTAAGATAACCTTCTTTATTGTCCATTACACCACCAATTTTGGTGTCATCTGTACACTTACAAACCACATTTCCCATGTTCACATTCAAATCATTTATATAAATGATGAAGAACAGTGGACTCAGTGCCGATCCTTGCATTCACCTCTAGTCACAGGTTTCCAGTCTGAACCACAAGTCTCTAACACTACCTTCTGTCTCCTATCTTCAAGCCAATTTTGTATCGAATTAGCTAGCTCCCCTTTGATTACATCTGCAAGTCATTTACATTTTACCATATTTTCATTTCTCCAGTTATTTACAAAAGATAATTCTGTATGTACATGGGTAAAAGTCAAATGTTTGAGGTCAATAACGCAAAAAAAGTTGAGAAATGCTTTCAACTGAAACAAATCCAACCAGCTCATCTAACATCGCTCTGAAAATAGTCCATAAGGTAATGCAGTGGGGCATGCCCATACCAGTCAGTTATTCTCTTTATCTCTCACTTTACATATTTTTATTAAGTAGCCTTCCCAACAGCACCACCTCACATTCTGGAGAGGAAGCAGCATATTGTCTGGAGTTTCAATGCTGCTCATGAGCCAGAAGGAAAAGCAAAAGCAGTGCTGCGACACCAGAAAATATCACATCAACAGCTCCAACCCTCAGCTCGGCCTTGGTGCAGGAGGATTGCACTGAGTCAACATTGCAAAGAACTGAACTTGCAAGGCATCTAACTTTCCCTGCCTCGCCAGGAGCAGTGAGGGTGCTGAATGGTAACACAGACTCAGGCTGAACTTAATGAAAAGTCACCAGAGAAGTTCTTCTCTGCATTAACCTCAGTTATATTGCTTTTGAATTCTCACCGATCTGCCATTTTCTCCCTACAAGCATGACGTGGGATCCACATTGTTCATGTAGTAATTAACAAGTGGAAGCTTGAAGAAGTGAAGTAAATGCAACTTTTTTTCAAAAAACATTGGATAATAAATTGAAGTTTTTAAAATGATTGTCAAGATTTTTTTCTGAAACGTTTGGGCTTTGATCCTTGAAAAACCAGCACTGACTTATTCATACAGTATATGTTCTTTTTTAGCAAATATCTTGGGGTCAATTTTATATGAGCTCAGTTTTGAATGATTACATACAATAATTTTATTTTCATTTAGCTTAAAAATATAACATTATTTGGAGCATATGATGCAGTAACAGAAACGACATACTCCCTCTGATGTATACCTCCAGTGCAGAATTGCTGTCCACAGGTGTATCTCTATAGTTTACTTGCTGAGTGCATAAAATGAGGTTAACAAGCGAAACTGAATAATCACTCACAGTGTGTTTAGGTTCTTTTGCCTCTTAAAAGCTCCAGGTGGAATTTCTCTGATCCTGTTAAATCTCAGATCCCTGCAAGAAAATCAGTAAAATTCAAACATTAATCATTGAATGTGCTGTTTCATTGGTAATAATTAAATAAACTGATTTTAACTTGCTAGGTGTAGCTGTATCCCAAATGTTGAATTTTCTCTTCTAGGAGTTCGCCATCATAGCTGGTTCTGGATATTCTGACAGAGTGCCTTGGGGTGGCATGGTGGCTCACCGGTTAGTATTGTTGCCTCACAGCACCAGGTACATTAGTTCAATTCTACCTTTGAATGACTGTATAGAGTTTGCACATTCTCCCCGTGTCTACATGGGTTTCCTCTGGGTTCTTCAGTTTCCTCTCAGTCCAAGGATGTGTTGGTTAGGTTGATTGGCCATGCTAAATTGTCCATAGTGTCCTGGGATATGTAGATTAGGTGGATTAGTTATGGGAAATACAGAGTTACAGGGATAGGGTAAGGATGTGAGTCTGGGTGGGATATTTTTTGGAGGGTCAGTGTGGACTCAATGGGTCAAATGGCCCGCTTTCACACGGAAGTAATTCTATATTTTTTTGAATTCTATAACATTGCCTGGTTTTAACTATTACAAGAAACATTCCCAATAGGATGGGGATAGTGGGAGAACGTCCAGTCAGTCAAGGTGATGTTTTGAGATTTCTTATATTTTCTTTCACATTTTACGTTATGTTTATGGCAATAAAAATTAACACTATTGTCACTAAAGATTCAGGGCTATAAGATTAATAAAATCAAAAAGCCACATATATCCTCTATTAAGCACTCTCTAAAGAGTTTCAATTACTGTATTTTTTAATGAGTAGCTGCTTATCTTGACCGGGGCATTCCCTTCAGGAGATGACCTGTCTGTGTCTCCTCCCAGACAGGTCCACAATGACCAAGGCTGAACATGGTGGCATACTGGCAATGTCAATACATGAGGGTCAGTCAGAGTCGAGAATGTGGTGCTGGAAAAACACTGCAGGTCAGGCAGCATCCGAGGAACAGGAGAATCGATGTTATGGGCAAAACCTTTTCTTCAGGATTGAGGCTGGTGAGCCAAGGAAGTGGAGAAATAAATGGGAAGGTGGTGGGGCTTGGGGGAAAGTAGCTGAGAGTGCAACAGGAAGATGGAGGTGAGGGTAATGGTGATAGGTCGGAGATGAGGGTGAAGGATGATGGACAGGTAGGACAGGTCATGAGGGTGGTGTCGAGTTGGAAGGTTGGATCTGGGATGAGGTGGGGGGAGGGGAAATGAGGAAACTGGTGAAATCCACATTAATGACATGTGGTTGGAGAGTCCCAAGGTAGAAGATGAGGCATTCTTCCTCCAGGAATCAGGTGGTTATGCAGTGATGGAGGAGGAGACCCAGGACCTGCATGTCCTTAACGGACTGGGAGGGCAAGTTGAAGTGTTCGGCGATGGGGTTGGTTAGTGAAGGTGACCCGGAGATGTTCTCTGAAGCGTTCTGCAAGTAGCTGTCCTGTCTCCCCGATGTAGAGGAGACCACATCGGGAGCAATGGATGCAGTAAATGAAATGTGTGACAGTGCAGGTAAAACTCTGATGGATGTGGAAGGCTTCTTTGTGGCCTTAGATGGAGGGGAAGGGAGGTGTGGGTGCAGGTCTTACAATTCCTGCAGTGGCAGAGGAAAGTGTTGGGAGGGGAGGGTGGGTTGGTAGGGGGTCAGTCAACTAGGTTCAAATCCCACATTGGTGGCTGGTGGATTTGAAATTAATAAAACTTTGGAATAAAATGTTAATCTCAGTTAAAAAAAAATCTAATTTACTCATGCCTTTTAAGGAAGAAAATCTGCAATCCTTACTTGTAACTTCAGAACCGAACAATGTGGTTGCCATGTAAAAAGGCCGAGCAAAATATGCAGAAAGGGATGAGCAACAAATGATATTCACATCCCATAAAATCACAAAAATAAGTCTTAGAACTATGAATACCTGCCATCCCCAGTCAAATCAAAGGATTCCCTGAATTCCAGTAGATTTGTGAAGGGTCAACTATTATCCTTATACTTATGGGGCTACAGACCCATTGTGGTTTATTCTGCTGCTAAAGTACAGGTCTGTCTCCTTTCAAGAATACATCTAGGTTAGTTAAAAATTTGGAGGCATACTAGATGTAGTGTTAAGCGCAAAACCAAAATCTGTATTAGATATTACGTGGCATCTGGAGTGTAAATTTCATTGAATTTCTTTACATTTATGTTCTAGCATGCATTGAAAGCTATCTCAGAGATTAGTGAGCCCTGCAGGATTTGCAATGATTAAGATGAATATAAAATCCAGCACAGCTTTCTAGTCTTGCTCCTAAACTTCCAATATTAGCAGCCTATGTGTGCACTGGGATTAGGAGTTCATAAAATGTACTTTATGGTATCACATATAAATTCAGATATCAATATTGTAGGTGGAAAGCTAACTTCTGAATAAACCTATCAAATAAAAAGATATAAAGCACAGAAATTCATTCAACAATTAAACTGAAAGAGGACTTATAAATATATTTGTTGCCAATTGTTTCAAACATTTTTCATAAGAAGCCAAACTATTGCTTGGAATGTTACAGGAGAAAATAAAAAGAATGATTAATGCAAACTCTTCTTAATGCCCACAAATCTAAATCTCACTGAAAAACATGTTAATATTTGCAGAGCTTCCCCAAGGAGTCCTGCATTTTCTTTTTTGCAGTGTGATGAAATTTCATCCAAGAGAACATCCAATGATGATCATTAAAATACAATCCATATTTAGGCGAAAGTGAGGACTGCAGATGCTGGAGATTAGAGTCAAAAGTGTGGTGCTGGAAAAGCAAGTAGGTCAGGTTGCATCCAAGGAGCAGGAGAATCGAAAATTCGGGGAAAATGTTTTTGCCTGAAACGTCGATTCTCCTGTTCCTCGGATTCTGCCTGACCTGCTGTGCTTTTCCAGCACCACACTCCAGAATCCATATTTAGACTGGTCATCTTGGCTCTTTGATTGTGGAAACTAGACTGCTTTGAAATCCATAAGTCACACCTCAATTAAAATCGTGGCAGCATAATTTGATATAAATGTGTTATTTCCTCATCTCGGTGTTTTTGTTGCTTGGTTTCCATCACTTCATGCACCCATTCTACAAGTTGCAGCACTGAATAGGAGCTCAGCAAGCACAAACATTTTTTAAACTGCTGCAACTTTTTTAAATGATAAATTTCACCCAGATAGTACTGATAGAGTTGATGTCACTTCATAATATTCAGGCCAGCAGTTTCCTACTCTGATGGAACCTGGGTGAAACAGGAGTTTGAAAAGTAATGGGACTTCACATATACTCAATGGTCCATTAAGTACCCCCAAACTTTCAGACAACCAGACTTAGCCAGGAATCCTATAAAGTTATGCAAACTGGACTCCTACTTGTTGTGTTTTGTCATTCAGTCCGTGTGTCAGTATACCTTTAAGAGATATATTCATGATACAATCATGCCATTATTTCACATGACCTGAGAGTGCAATGATCTCATACTTGACTTTAATCCAATCATTCACAGCATTTATAACAAAGTAAATTACCCGATAGCATATATTGATGCAATTAAATATGATCTGATCACCATGATGGAGATGGGGCTGCAGGAGGATAAGGATTTGGTCCGGAATATTGAAGTGTATGTGATAATCAAGATTAAGAATCAAGGTAAAAGGTGGAGAGATAGCATTATTAATCAAGGATAGCATTTGTGCAATGAATCTGTTTCAGCAGATGAGCATGTAGAATCAATTTAGGTGAAGATGAGTAATAGGAGGGGAAATAAGTCATGAATAGGAAACATCTACAGGGCCTATAAATATAAATTTATATAAACAAGAAAAAGCATACAAAAAAAAATATTGGCTGCCTGTGATAAGGGGACAACAATAATCAAGCGTAGCTTTATTCTACATAGACACTAGAAAAGTCAGATTAATAGTAGACTGGATGAGAAGTTCATAGAATACTTTTGAGGTTATTCATAGAGCAGTGTATTTTGGAACTGACCAGAGAGCAGGTTAAATTAGAATCAATTGTTTTACATTGTTTAGTGTGACAGGGTTAATTATTGACTTCAGAGTAAAGACAATCCTAAGTAGCAGCAACCACAATAGCTATTTTTAAATTAATCTCTTTGGATATGTTATAACACATTCCAGACTTGAATCTAAGCCTTCTGGCCCAGAGGTATTGACGCTACCAGGTCTTGTAGTGACCATAATATGATTACATTTACATTCAATTTACATGAGAGACTATTGGTCTAAGAATAATATTTCAATCTGAATATTAAATCTATGTGGGCATGAGAGCTAAGATAACTGAATTAAAGTGGTTTATTAGGCTTCAGGATAGATCAATATCGACATTGTAGCAGACATTTAAGGGGACATTAAACGATAGGTTAAACTATTCTCATGGTGGATTTACATGAGAAGTTAATGGAGACTGCATTTTTACCCTCTGTTGTGGATTCACTTTGACCACTTGATATTTCAGACTGTGATCTCAGTAAACATTTTGAAGCTATTTGTGCCTGTTAGATAATTGCCAGAGAGTATGGGAGGGACTCAAACCATCAAATGACTGTAACTCTACAGGAGAGACTGTAACTCCACAACTGTGGAGTTTGCATATTCTCCGTGTCTGCATGGGTTTCCTCCAGGGGCTCCAAGATGTGCAGGTTAGGTGAATTGGCCATGCTAAATTGCCCACAGTGTTCAGGAGTGTGTAGGTTAGGTGCACTCATCAGGGGTAAATGTAGACTAATAAGGTGGGGGAGTGGATCTGAGTGGATTGCTCTTCGGAGGGTCGCTGTGGACTTGTTGGGCTGAAGGACCTGTTTCAACACTGCAGGGATTCCTTGATTCTATGAATTGAAAGAGATGGAGCAATTATTTTGTCTCAAACAATTAGGTTTAGCCCAAAGCAGCTGCGCCATCACAGCACCAAACTTCCAATTTGATAGTTTCTTCAGGTGACATACTGAAATCCAGAACTTTGGCTTATTAAAAGAGGACAACAAGGATCATATATCATGCCCAGTGGAAGGTTTTGGTCTTGACTATTTCACAAGGTTGAGCCAAAATGGCAAACAGGATCCAATTCCATAATTCCTGTCAATATTCACTGAGCAAGCAAGTTTCACGGACAAGCAGGAACCCCCCTCACCACTCCCCTCCAACCAAGTTCAGACCCGAGCCCAGTTGATTCCATTGTGGGTGTAGGTGTCTTATAACTCTCCACACTCCACAACCACCAGCACAACCCTAGTCATAATCTTTGAGGATTCTGCTCAGCTTCTTAAGGACATGAAACTCAGAGGAGTTATGAACTATAGTTTGGATTCAGGAAACTTTTGCAAGTTATGCTTAAAAGGGCTTACGCATGACCTGCTATGACTCATTCCATGTCCTCCATAATGCCTTCAGGCCTTCCATGCACATTCTCTTGCCCTGCATCCTCCATGCCTAGTCATTCAATATGCACATTGAAACCAATGAGTCATAAGATAAAAATAACATATTTTGAAATAAACCCAAAGAAAACCTATTCAGAAAAATGTTTTGAAGATAATTGCTACTCTTAACAATCCTAAAAAAGTAACAATCAGACAGGGGCATCACAATAGCAATAACAAAAGCTTTGTCTCATTTCACTCCTCTTCATCTTGTCTAAATAAACATACATTAATTGAAACAAAGAGTTCAAAAAAAAGGTAAATGTAGAGTAACAGGGTAGGGGAATGGGTCTGGGCAGATGACTCTTCGGAGGGTCGATGTGGACTTGTTGGGCTGAAGGGCCTGTTTCCACACTGTAGGGATTCTAAAATTCTAATGGCATATTGTTGTCAGGTTTACAAATTAAACGCATTTGATTGGTTTAGATTGCTGTACTTCTGCCAGTAGCTACAAGTAAATTGTCACAAAGTCACTTCAAGTCTGAGTATCCTTTTAACAATAGGAAAAGTGTTTGGTGCTATTGAAACTCTTCTTCAACTCTTAAGAATTTTTCCTTTCAGTCACTTTTTCTCTAAAGTTAATTTTTCTTTTTCTCTTTATATCTATCTCTCATTGTAGCTTATTTGACACTGAAGACACCATTATAATTCACTCTTACATCTCAGTCTTTGCACTAATAATTCCGCAATACTTCAATCTGTTTGAATAAAGAAATACACCTGTTCATTCAGATCCCTGATGCCCTGTAAAGACCATAGTACCACTTTCATCTCACATTCCAGCAACTTGCAACAGAAAACATCATTGCCATTAACAGGCATAGGCAAGCTGAATAAATAGCGACTGCTGTTCAGTCTCCTGCCATGGGAACTGTAAAAGATTGTGTAGACAATCTGTAAAAATGTGGAATTATTTTAGTGATTGAAAATATGTTTTCAGCAGTGAGAAGTCCCACAGAACAGAATTACACTCTGTTTCATATCATGTATAAAAAAGATTGAATAAAAAATTGTCAGTGAGACCTTTTATTTTGTATTTAATACGTTATTACATAAAAATATGCAACCCTGAGCACTAGATCTTACTATTTCAAATCAGTCATGGTTATTGTGAACGGGCTATAATGCCTGCTATTCCTCCCAGACCTCCGACACTATCTTGCTCCCACATGACGATAATATACTAACATCAGACTTGATTGATTCAGAGTGGGCCCCCAGCCACTTTCTGGGACCTCTTTTGGAGGGGATTTCCCCAATGCCTATTGAAAACAAATATCCAACCCCACAGATTGTACCCCTAATAATGTTCCCAACCTTGAAACCAATCCTCCATTACTTTCCCCATCCAAAATCCCAGACTTGCCTCTAGTCTAGCCTCCATACAGATCAGCTATCAGCTCCCTCAAGTGCCACTTCTTCCCAAATAGGAATGGAAGTCCTAGTCTGAATCATTTGTGTCTGCTCTTAGCATATAATTACATGTGACAGCAGGATTCAATGTTAGTGGGCTCAAGACCAACTTTTCTGTTGATGTGAGGATTTGGAAAAATATTTCCATGTCAATCAAGTCTCTGTCCTCACTTCATAAAACATTGCATTCTGCTTTGTACATGGAGCTGTAGCTTGGTGAAAGTAGTCACTCATTTAGTTACCCCTTGACTGCCCAGTAATGTTAATAGGTCACCAATGTGCTCGCATTCCCAAGCAACTTTACCGAGGAGAACAGATTTAATGTACTGACTCTTTTAATCCCTCAAATTGGTTACTGCAAATTTGCCAGTGAATAGTTTCAGTTAATACAGAAGTTATTATAGCATGTCCTGCTGTTTCAGTCTTATTTTCAGTAAACGGCTGACTAGCCACCTTCTTTTCCTAGCTGATATGTTAGCTGATATTGTTCATGGTTATGTCTCTTCAGGTTTCACTCACTTTTAAATTGGTCATTATCATCGCTTTCCTTAAAAAGAAATCCTTAACCTCAATCTTAAAAACTGCTTTCTCAATTCTAAACAATCTTTCTTTCCAAGGTCCTTGATTTTGTTTTCATTTTCAAATCCAGGCCCGTCTTCCCTGAAACTCCATGTTTGAATTACTTCAGTCACATTTATACCCAATTATGCACTCAAAATGTCACAAATTACATCCTGTACATCTGTGACAATGGTAAGCTTTCTTACCTTTTAACACTGTTTCTACACAAAATCTACTCAGTAGAAAATCAGTGTCTTGGTGCACAATCTCAAAGGTTAATAAGACCAGTTTATGAACAATTCTCCAGCTCAGATACAGTGGAACAGGCCAGAAGCTTTGTTTTTCAAAAGTAGCTTTATGCTCCTGACTGACATTGTGATTAGTTTAAGACACTCACATCTTATACAAAGGCAAATAAACTTCAGCAGTGATAAAGAAAAGGTCAGTTAATACTAGTGAAGTTTCCAATGCAATTTTCACTAAGGATTGTGCTAGATTGTTACAACTCTTTATTTTTATGACACACACATGATTATAACTTTATCATGGAGGTGCTAAATATCATAGAGTTATTAAGGAGATTCTTGATTTTCTTTATTTTCCAGATACTTTCTGACAATTTCCTTATGTAATTTGTAGCATTTGTGCAATGCCTGAGTGTTGCAGTAGAAACTCTAGACCTTTGACATAGTTGGTGATTATATTGCACGAAGGGGTTTAAAGGGAGTCACCACAGTTCATCAAGCTCTGATCCAATAATTTATGAGGATTGCTTAGGCATCACTCTAGTGTAATGGTAGTAACAATGTCAAAGGCTGCTGACTTCTCTCAGGAAAGCAGTGCTCATTCTCCTCACGTCCTCGTTGTTACCTAAAAAACCAGCCAGCCCAGACTGCTGCCACGCTGACACTGTGTCCTTAGATCCTTGTCTCTCTATCTTCTCCATATCTACTCTATGCAGGTCTCTCAGTGTTCTGTAAATTTCAATTAGATTCCCCGTTATTCTTCTAAACTCCATCACATACAGATTGAGAGTCGTCAACCACTTCTCATGAGACAAGCCATTTATTCCCAGGATCGTTCTTGTGAACTGCCTCTAACCCCCTCCAAGGCCACCGCATCCTTCCTTAGATATTGATCCCAAAATTGCTCGCAATATTCAAAATGCAGTCTGGCTAGAGCCTTATACAGCCTCAGCAATGTGTCCCTGCTGTTGCATTCTAGCGCCTTCAAAACAAATGTTAAAACTGCTTTTGCCTTCCTAACTGCCAGCTGAACCTGCATGTTACCCTTATCTCTGAAATAGTGTTATCATTTCAATCTAATTTGCTACTGTAATATATATAACCATGCAATACATACTCCAAATGTGATTTAGATTAGATTAGATTAGATTACTTACAGTGTGGAAACAGGCCCTTCGGCCCAACAAGCCCACACCAACACGCCGAAGCGCAACCCACCCAGACCCATTCCCCTACACCTAACACTACGGGCAATTTAACATGGCCAATTCACCTGACCTGCACATTTTTGGACTGTGGGAGGAAACCGGAGCACCCGGAGGAAACCCACACAGACACGGGGAGAATGTGCAAACTTCACACAGTCAGTCGCCTGAGGCGGGAATTGAACCGGGTCTCTGGCACTGTGAAGCAGCAGTGCTAACCACTGTGCTTCCATGCCGCCCCAAATTTTTAATATTTTCCTGGATTTCTCAGTTAACTATTTTCATTTTTATCATTTTTTTCCTAGCTGGATAGTTCTCATTCTGATTATACTCTAGCAGATTTCAATCCAATTCTCCTCAGATAATATATTCTTACTGCTTATTTCAACTAAAGTGATTTGCCTCCTTATCAATCAATACTTCAGCATTAACTCTCACTTGGTTCTAAAGTCAGGATCCTAAAGCTTGCAGGTAAGCTTGCAGGTAAGCATTGAGTTATTGAACTGTTTCAATGCCTCCTTGGAACAGTAAGCTCACCTCCTTCAGCTCCACTGGATGGTCACCAATCATATTTTTCTGTATTATCTGAGTTCTAAACTGTCTAACACTGCATGTTGTTCGTAACCACAGTCTAGGGAGGACGATCTTAAAAATCCTTACCCTATGATCCTACCAAAAGTGGCTAATTGTAGCTTGTGCAATTAACCCTCTACCTAAAAAGATGCAAGTTTCTGATAATGATGCTGAGGATTAATTCAATGTTATTCTGGTCTTTCATGCTCCAATTCTCCCTTTAGAATAAAAAGATGTTTATTAAAATCACACTGGAAAATAAGCAATTGCACTTCTGAGCATTCATTCTCAGTTTGACTGGCTGTGAAATATTGACTGGACAGGAATTTTTGCTGGGTCCCTCTCATTTCATTATTGTACTCAGAGAGAAACATGTTATCAGTAAGTAAAGCAATTCCAACATTGATACAGCAAGTGAAAGACCTTCTTAAAAGATCTTACATAACATTCTCTAATGGAATAACTGATCTTTGTGTTTTTCTTTCACTTCCTGGAGGGGAAATGCCTGACCTCTATTTGGCAATTACCAACAGGGGCATGATTAAAATCTGGAGCTTACTGTGTGGCCAATTGCAAATGCAAACCTGTGTTCTGATACTCCATGTTATGGCCTGTCTCAGCATTCCACAGTATAGCTTGTGAACAAGACTTCATTTTTAGCAGTTAACAAATATGCAAGTTCCAAAAGACATTTTCAGTACTCAAAGAGATTAATCCACTCTGTTTCATGTCAGTAATGTGTGCCAGCGGCAAAAGAAAATTCACTTTTATTACTGCAATTCACTACAGTTGTGACTAGTTTGCGCTGAGCATTGGTTAAGACTATAGCGCTCAATACAACTTATTCAGGAACATTGCTATCGTCCACAGAGTGTCTATTAATTTTGTTTTAGTTGCTAATACTACCAGAAAATTAAGGGGAAAACCATGTCATAATCTTTTTTAAATTGGCCAGTAAAAAGTGAAACATGATTATTCTATAATGATGGAATGGGTTTTATAAGTAGCCAGTAAAATACTTACAGTCTAAAACTATTAAATACACCAATCTGATCTATCCACCCAATACAGTATATGCAGAATAAATTCAGGAAAAATATATCAAATCTGATGTTATTCATTATACACAAGGCAACTACTTAAAATCACTCTACTCAATTTTAAACTCTTAGGCAGTTCCTTGGGATTGAAGATGACTAATTTAAGGGTATGAAATGGCTGACAAGTCCAATGTGTGATTGGAAGACTCTGCTCCATGTGTGGTAGGTGATGCTTGAAGGACCAGATGTGCTGTTGGAAATTTGTGATCTCTCTCCAATGTCTCATCTCCTACCTCTGCATGCTCCTAATGAAGTGCCTTCCTGAAAAAACTTCTCCATTTTGATCAGTCAAAGAACAGGACCTCCCATGAGTCAGTGGGGATGTTCTGATATATTCAGGGATTTTCTGGGGACATACCCTAAATAATTTCCACTATCCTCCCGTGGGTCTGCTATTGCAAACGCATTTGGAGTTGCACAGTTGCTTCAGGACTCAGATGTCAGGCATACAATTTTTATGTCCCCATGCAGTGGTGGTATTGGTTTTGAGTGAATATTGCTGGTCATGTTGTTTTGGGAGAGGTGCAACTTTGAGACTGACTTTCTTAGCATCAGATTTGGAGGATCTGTAAAGGTACTGCTTGTGGCAACCTCCACTGCTTTGAGGTTCCCAATGCATTGTCTCTGAAGTAGAAAGGAACATAGGGTTTGCCCAGCAAACCCTAACCTCATGGGTTTGAGATCCTCATCTTCAAATACTCTATTCATTAGTAGGCAAAAGCTGATCTGCCATAGTGGAGGTGATGAATTTCATTGTCTACATTTGTCTTCAACAAGAGGAGGCTCCCAAGATACAGAGAAAAGTCCACATTTTCCAGATGTTGATCTTGACCAACTGAGGTGGGGAATGGAATATTTTGTTGTGTGTGTTGATTCTAAGATGCTCTTGGCTTTTCAGGTGTTTAGTGAAAGGTCCACATGATGGAGAGAAAGAGTTGACAATGAGTAAGTTTCTCAGGAACCACAGACAATGTAATGATTTTGGATAAAAGCAAATTACTGCGGATGCTGGAATCTGAAACCAAAAGAGAAAATGCTGGAAAATCTCAGCAAGTCTGGTAGCATCTGTAAGGAGAGAAAAGAGGATAAAAGCAAATTACTGCGGATGGTGGAATCTAAAACTGGATAAAAGCAAATTACTGTGGATGCTAGAATCTGGACTCAAAATGTCAGTTCTTTTCTCTCCTTACAGATGCTGCCAGACCTGCTGAGATTTTCCAGCATTTTTTCTTTTGGAATATAATCATTTTGTTTGGTAATTTGGGGAAATATTTGTAAAGAATGAGCCAATGGTAATTGAGAAAATGAGTTGTGGTACACTTACACAAATGAAGAACTTACTTCAAAGATATTGGGAGAGAATTAAGATAAGACTTTGAACATAGGTGCAGGGTTCACTGTGTGCACTTAACATCTACCTACTCGTGGCACCGCAAGCACTGCACTAAATTTACACTGCATGCAACTATGCTCCTTGAAATGATCATTAGTTGCAGAGATTCAGTATCAATGGATGGCTAGTACTGATTTAAGGTAGCCTGCACTTTGTCATGAATAGGTTCAATGTGATTCTAGAAAGTGTACAAGATTGATGGGAAGTGGAAAAGAGAAGAGATATCCTGTATCCACAGAGGGCAGGTGGCCCTCCAGACACTCAATCAGGAGGCATAGAGAAGAACCAATCCCACGTGATCACAGAGAGTCGTGTCTCAAGGGAAATCTCTTCTTCATTAAACAGTGGAAACAGAGTCTTTGAACACTTTTAAGACATTGGTAGATAGATTCCTGATAAGCAAGGGTGTGAAAGGTCATCAGGAGTAGTGAGAATATGAAGTAATCAGATCAGCCAGAAAGTCACTAAATGACAGAAGAAGCTAAAGGGGACAAGTGGCCTTCTCCTGCTCTTCATTTGTTCAGGTGATCCCAAGTGATTGTACATAAATTGTAAATGATCTCCATCAAATGGCATATAACAAAAACTTCATCTAGCTAGCAGCAATTGTTTCATGTTTAGCTTGTATGCATGTATGTATTAACTATTCAATCCAGTATATCCCCGTCACTCATCTACTAATAATTTCTATAAATATAGACACAACACAAAATTTCAGATGTTCTACCTTACCCTCACTCACTTTAGCACTGATGCATTTCTCATGGCTACATTTTACAGCTTACAAACACTGGTCACTTTTCAACTCATTTGGTCACATTACTCAAATATATTGCATAATGTTCACTGATGTAATTCCCCTTTTTCTTGCAACAGAAGATAATACATGAGACGAGGTTACAGGAAAGTACTGGAAAAGAAATGTGCCTGCATATATACAGGTTGGAGATTGTTCACCATTATGGGAAATAGTATCACTGAGGCCACAGTCACCACAACATGGAAATGTTTAATAACAAGTATACCTAAATGCCTAATCCTTCAACTCTCAGAACAATTCTCTATCATACTCTGCTAAAGTAGTGAAGGAAGAGGAAGAACAGAGTAAAGCTAAAGAGGCACTCAATCTTACAATCGCAGCCACCAGTTCAGATACTTACACTGTACATATGTCAGAGGAAAGAGGATAGATCACCATATGGTGATAAGTATGCAAAGGCTGAAGAGAAAAAGCAGTACTGAAGTCAACTCCACAAAGAATGAGGCTGTCACCTTAGTTCTGATGCAAAGGATGTCAATGAATATTTTGATGAAACAAGTTACAGAAAACTTTGATGAATTTGCATACCCACATACCTTATTGGCTGAATATAATCTCTACAGGCCATTTAAGACTGAGATAAGGAGGAAATTTCTAACTTAGAAGGTGATGAATCTTTGAAATCCTCTGATCCAGAGGGCTATGGAAATGTATTCATGTAATAGAATAGAATAGAATAGAATAGAATAGAATAGAATAGAAATGTACCGTCACATGTACTTTTACATGAAAAATACAGTGAAAAGTTTTATAAGTCACCACACCACAGAGCCTATATTAATGACAGAAGTCATACATAATAAAAAAAGTAAATTTAAGACAGAATTCATCACAGTTCCGTTAAAGGCTCCTG
Organism: Chiloscyllium plagiosum; assembly: GCF_037043375.1. Taxonomy (NCBI): domain Eukaryota; kingdom Metazoa; phylum Chordata; class Chondrichthyes; order Orectolobiformes; family Hemiscylliidae; genus Chiloscyllium; species Chiloscyllium plagiosum. The sequence goes on along the minus strand of NW_028270142.1, from coordinate 81,127,683 downwards.
GGCATGAGGAAAGTTTATGAAGGAATAATGGAATATCCAGAAGATGCAGCTGGGATGAGACCACCATTCCAGGACAATACTGTCATGCTGGGGCACAGGCATACTGCACCAAAGAAGACCGACATACCAGGCTGAGATCGCCACTCCTGAATAAGACCACCTGCCAGACCACTGGAATACCTGGAAGCCAATGCCGAGACAGAAAACAGTAGGTTGCTGGAGACGAATGACATCAAGGAATTTGGAGATTGCCACTTTCCCTCTCTTGATCCAAAGATGTGCAGTTTAAGTGGACTGCTCATGCTAAATTATCTGTGGTAACCAGGAATGTATAGGCTGGGTGGATGAGCCATGGTAAATGCAGGAGTACAGGGATAGGGTGGGAGTTTGGGTCTTGGTGAGATGCTCTCCGGAGGGTCAGTGCAGACTCAATGGGCCTCTGTCTGAAATGTATTTTCAGGAGCAGCGAGAGCGAAGACCAGGGGGCTGCCAGAAGGGTAAATTTCCTTCTTAGAATGACTTACCTTGAGCGTCAGTGGCCTTCATTTTCGGAGCAGCGAGAGCGAGGACCGGGGGCTGCTGGGAATGTAAATTAATCCTTTAAAACCTTACCTCATGAATAGGCAAAGCGCACGCTGAGCAGGAGCGGACACGGGACTTCTGAGTCAGTGAGATAATATATTTGAGCCGTTGCTTTACCCAAAACACTACTTAGGCAGTGTCTCCCACCCATCCTCATCCTCTAACCAAAATAAAATGGCTCTGTGCCCCAGATTGGTAAGGTTAGTAGATTTTTTTAATATAGTCTGTTTGGGAATTCAGAACAGTGGGAATGGATGATAGGGCAGGTGAATGCTCCTCCTGTAGGATGTGGGAGGTAAGGGTCACCACAAGTGTATCCACTGACTTCACCTGCGGGAACTGCACCCAACTCTAGCTCCTCAGAAACCACATTAGGGAACTGGAGCTGGATGAACTTCAGATCATTCGTGAGGGTCAGGGGGTAATTGAGAGAAGTTACAGGGAGATGGTCACACCTCAGGTACAGAAAAATGGTAGATAGGTTGCAGTCAAGGGATGGAAAGAGAACCGGCAGACAGTGCAGGGAGTCCCTGTGCCCGTTCCTCTCAATAATAAGTATACTGTTTTGGATATTGTTGGGGAGGGCGGGGGGTGATGACTTGCCAGGGGTAAGCCATGTGGTACAGGTCTCTGACACAGAGTCTGTCCCTGTTGCTCAGAAGGGAAGGGGAGAGAGGAGGAGAGCATTAGTTATTGAGGACTCCATAGTTAGGAGAACAGATAGGAGATTCTGTGGGAAAGAGAGATACTTGTGGTTGCTCCCAGATGCCAGGATGTCTTAGATCATGTTTTCGGGATCCTTAAGGGGGAGGGGGAGCAGCCCCACGTTGTGGTCCACATAGGCACCAACAACATAGGTAGGAAAAGGGATGAGGATATTTAAAGCAGAAATTCAGGGAGCTAGGGTGGAAGCTTAGAGCTAGAACAAACAGATTTGTTACCTCTGGCTTGTTACCCATGCCACATGCTAGCAAGGCAAGGAATAGGGAGAGAGAGGAGTTGAACACTTGGCTACTGGGATGGTGCAGATGGGAGGAATACCTGGATAGTTGGGGCCTCTACAAACAGGGTGGTGTCCACCTGAACCAGAGGGGTACCATTATCCTGGGGGGGAAATTTGTTAATGCTCTTCGGAGAGTTTAAACTAATTCAGCAGGGGGATGGGAACCTGAATTGTAGCTCTAGTGTACAGGAGGTTGAGACTAATGAGGTCATAAATAAGGTTTCAAGGTCGCAAAAGTGTACCGTCAGGCAGGAAGGTGGTTTGAAGTGTGTCTACTTCAACAGCAGGAGCATCCGGTAAAAGGTGGCAGCATGGATTGGTACCTGGGACTTCAATGTTGTGGCCATTTTGGTTGTTGCAGGTTCCGGGTTTAGATGTTTCAGTAAGAACAGAGAAGATGGTAAAAGAGAGGGAGGTGTGCCATGGTTAGCCAAGGACAATATTATGGTGACAGAAAAGACATTTGATGAGGACTTGTCTACTGAGGTAGAGTGGGCTGAGGTTTGAAACAGGAGGTCCCCCTGTTGGGAGTTTTCTACAGGCTGCCGAATCATTCCAGAGATATAGAGGAAAGGATTGCACAAATGATTCTGGATAGGAGTGAAAGTACCAGGGTAGTTGTTATGGGGGACTTTAAATTTCCACATATTGACTGGAAACACTACATTTCAAGTACTTTGGATGGGTCATTCTTTGTCCAATGCATGCAGGAGAGTTTCCTGACACAGTATGTAGATAGGCTAACAAGAAGCGAGGCCACATTAGATTTGGTACTGGTTAACGAACCTGGCCAGGTGTTAGATTTGGAGGTAGGTGGGCACTTTGGTGATAGCCACAATTCAGTTACATTTACTTTAGCGATGGAAGGGGATAGGTATATACCACAGAGCAAGAGTTATTGCTGGGGGAAAGGCAATTATGATGAAATTAGGCAAGATTTAGGATGCATAAGATGGGGAAGGAAACTGCAGGAATGGGCACAATTGAAAAGTGGAACTTGTTCAAGGAACAGCCACTGCGTGTCCTTGATAAATATGTACCTGTCAGGCAGGGAGGAAGTAGTCAAACGAGGGAGCTGTGGTTTGCTAAAAAAAGTTGAATCTCTAAGAAAGGAAGAAGGAGGCTTATGTTCAGATGAGGTGTGAAGGCTCAGCTAGGGTGCTTGAGAGATACGAGTTAGCCAGGAAGGACCTAAAGAAAGGGCTAAGAAGAGCCAGGAGGGGACATGAGAAGTCTTTGGCAGGTAGGATCAAGGAAAACCCTAAAGCTTTCTATAAGTATGTCAGGAATAAAAGAACAAGTAGAGTAAGATTAGGGCCAGTCAAGGACAGTAGTAGGAAGTTGTGCATGGAGTCCAAGGAGATAGGAGAGGCATTAAATGAATATTTTTTGTCAGTATTCACACTAGAAAAAGACAATGTTGTTGAGGAGAATATGGAGATATAGACTATTAGACTAGATGGGATTGAGGTTCATAAGGAGGAGGTATGAACAATTCTGAAAAGTGTGAAAATAGAAAGTATGAAATCCAATCCCTGGGCTGCATGGGATTTATCCTAGGATTCTCTGGGAAGCTAAGGAGGAGATTGCAGAAATCTTTGGCTTTGATCTTTATGTCATTGTCTACAGGAATAATGCCCAAAGATTGAAGGATAGCAAACGTTGTCCCCTCGTTCATGAAGGGGAGTGGAGACAACCCTGGTAGTTATAGACCAGTGAGCCTTACTTCAGTTGTGGGTAACGTGTTGGAAAAGATTATAAGAGATAGGGTTCATAATCATTTCAAAAGGAATAACTTGATTAGGGATAGTCAACACAGTTTTGTGAAAGATAAGTCATGCCTGACAAACCTTATTGAGTTCTTTGAGATGGTGACCAACCAGGTGGATGAGGGCAAAGTGGTTGATGTTGTATAAATGGATTTCAGCAAGGCATTTGATAAGATTCCACATGGTAGGCTATTGCAGAAAATACGGATGTGTGGAATTGAGGATGATAGGGCTTAGATCAGAAATTGGCCAGCTGAAAGAAGACGGAGGGTGGTGGTTGATGGGAAATGTCAATCTTGAAGTTCAATTACTAGTGGTATACCGCAAGGATCTGTTCTGGGGCCACTGCTGTTTGTCGTTTTTATAAATGACCTGGATGAGGGCGTAGAAAGATGGGTTAGTAAATTTGATGATGACACTAAGGTCGATAGAGTTGTGGACAGTGCAGAAGGATGTTGCAAGTTACAGAGGGACATAGATATGCTGCAGAACTGGGCCAAGAGGTGGCAAATCGAGTTTAATGAGGAGAAGTGTGAGGTGATTCACTTTAGCAGGAGTAACAGGAATGCAGAGCACTGGGCTAATGGTAAGATTCTTGGTAGTGTGGATGAGTAGAGAAATCTTGGTATCCATGTATATAGATCCCTGAAAGTTGCCACCCAGGTTGATAGGGTTGTTAAGAAGGCATACAGTGTGTTAGTTTTTATTGGTAGAGGGATTGAGTTTCAGAGCCAAGAGATCATGTCGCAGCTATACAAAACTCTGGTGCTGCCTCACTTACAGTATTGCGCACACTTCTGATCGCCGCATTATAGGAAGGATGTGGAAGCATTGGAAAGGGTTCAGAGGAGATTTACCACAATGTTATCTGGTATGGAGGCAGGTCTTTTGAGGAAAGGCTGAGGGATTTGAGGCTGTTTTTGTTAGAGAGAAGAAGATTAAGAGATGACTTAATAGAGACATACAAGATGATCAGAGGATTAGATAGTGTGGACAGTGAGGGAAAATAGAACATTACAGTGCACTACAGGCCCTTCAGTCCTTGATGTTGCACCGACCAGTGAAATTAATCTGATGCCCATCTAACCTATACCATTCCATTATTATGCATATGCATGTCCAATGCCCATTTAAATGCCCTTAATGTCAGTGAGTCTACTACTGTTGCGGGCAGGCCATTCCACACTTTTACTACTCTCCGAGTAAAGAAACTACCCCTGATATCTGTCCTAAATCTATCACCCATCAATTTAAAGCTATGTCCTCCTTGTGTTAACCTTCACCATCCAAGGAAAAAGTCTCTCATTGTCCACCCTATCTAACCCTCTGATTATCTTATATGTCTCAATTAAGTCATTCTCAACCTTTGTAAGGTAAAGAGCCTTTTTCCTCAGATGGTGATGGCTAGCATGAGGGGACATAGCTTTAAATTGATGGGTGATAAATACGGAACAGGTGTCATAGGAATGTTCTTTACTCAGAGTAGTAAGAGTATGGAATGCTCTGCCTACAATAGTAGTAGACCCACCAACTTTAAGGGCATTTAAATGGTCATTGGATAAGCATATGGACGTGAATGGAATAGTGTCGATTAGATGGGCTTCAGATTGGTTTCACAGGTCAGTTCAACATCGAGGGCCGAAGGGCCTGTATTGTGCTGTAATGTTCTATGTTCTATGTCAGATTATATCATAAAATCATATAATCCCAAGTAAATGGGGAAGCAGGCTTAATGGACAACTAACCTACTCATGTTCCTATTTTCCTATTTTGCTAGTACAGCTTATTGCTGATGATACTCGGGCTGCTGCAGATATCATTGCCCAAAGGAGACTGAAGGGTTACACAGCAATTCACCTGTTTTTAAAAATTGTGGTCACGACTTGCTGGCTGAGTGGCAATGGCTCTAAGGAACATGAAACTGCTGTCATCTGTCAAGGTGACAGCATTTGCACCCTGCAAACTTCCAATACACTTATTGTTGTATTTTAGTCAGTCAGCCCAGAATGCTGGCAGGTCAAATCAAGATGGTGCATACTGATGCCAATCTACAGAGAATCAACTTAGGTTTTCATGGAAGGCCATCTGTAGCTTTCTCAACTAAATACTGCAGCTGGAGAAGCATCAGAGGAGAAGTGTAAGAGCAAAGGGATGTGGAATAAGTGCTAAGGGAATGCACAAGGGAAATCAGCTTATTTCTGCTTGCAGCATACAGAGTTTGAATTGATTAATTTGCATTTAAATATGCTTTTTTGGCTTCATCTTTGCATAGCTGAAATAAGGAAAATTTGATGGTCAGTAATACAGATAAGCAGATAGGTATTGTGGTGCACGTGAAGTGTATTTGAGGTATCTTGCATTAATTCTTTGACCATTTAAAGTACTGACAGAAAAGAGCTGTCTGCATCATTCCTACTGCAACTGTACAAATCACTGGTGAGATCAAATCTGGAGAACTGTGGTTTGATCCCCTTATTTAAGGAAAGATATCATTTCAGAGAAGATTCACTGGGAACTGGGATGATCCCTGATACGGAGGGAATGCCATACAAGCAGACGTTAAACTGGTTGGGACACTACTCACTGTATTTTCGAAGCATGACAGGTGATCTCACTGAAACATGCAGAATTCTTCAGGAAAGTGACAGGGTAAATTCTGAGAGGATGTTTCCTCTCATGGGAGAGTGTAGAGCCAGAAGGCATAGTCTCAGAATGAAGGGGTATCGATTTAGGACTGAGATGATGAGAAATGCATCTCCCAATGGGTTGAGAGTCCTTGGACAGCTCTGGGACAGAGTCCTTGTGTATATTTAAGGCTGAGACAGATAATTACTTGGTCAGGAGGGAAATCAAGGATTTAAGGGATAACACAGAAAAGTGGATGTATGGAATGATGGATCAGCCAAAATCATATTGAATGGCGGAGCAGAGTTGAGAGGCTGAATGGCCTACTCTTGTTCCTATTTCTAATGGTCTTATTCCTTTGCTTTTCTTCATTTCCTAAACAACATCATGCAGTGATACTCCTCCTCCTCCTCCTCCTCCTCCACTTCAATATGCTTCTGCTCTGAAGTGTATTTGAGGTATTCTGCTCTGATATTTGTTGCTAATTGTCAAGTTGTACAGCATACAGTATACAACTCTTGATACTACAGGGTTTCTTCAGAGTTGCCCAGGCACTGGAATCATTGTTTGAGGATGCTAATGATATATTAAGAAAATGTTCCTGTGCACCAGGGCTTTTATTATGTGCCTGATGTGCATGTGTTCTCAACCAGAATCATAGGTTATGATATGAATCCCAGAGTAATCAGCCTTTGACTCACTGTGGTGGATCATATGCAGCTAGCAAAGAGAATTGACAAGCAAATGAAGAAACCATGACTGCCAGAATCAAAGAGAGCTGGGTAACCATCAGGAGAGGGAACAGAAATAGGCAGTGTGCAGGAACACCCTCAGTGCCGTTCCCTTCAATAATATGTGTACCATTTTGATAATGTTGGGAGGATGACCGACTGGTTGAAAGCCACAGCAACCATGTTTCTGGCACTGAGTCTGGCTCTGTAGCTCAGAAGGGAAAGGAGCAGAATACGAGAGCAATAGTTATAGGAGATTCAATCGTGAGAGGAAAAGACAGGAGATTCTGTGGTTGCGAGCGAGATTCCTGGATGGTATGTTGACTCCCAGATGCCAGGTTTAGGGATGTCTTGGATTGAGTTTACAGGATTCTTAAGGGGGAGGGAGAGCAACCAGAGGTCATGGCACACATCAGTGGGAAAGGGAGGAGAACCTAAAAAGAGAATATAGGGAGTTAGGTTCGAAGCTAGAAGCAGGACGAGCAGAGTAGTAACCTCAGGATTACTACTGGTGTCACGTGCTACTGAGGCTAGGAATAGACAGTGAGTGCAGATGAGCAGGTGGCTGCAGGGCTGGTGTAGGAGGGAGGGCTTCAGATATGTGGATCATTGGGATACCTTTTGGGAAAAATGGGACCTGTAAAAGGAGGACAGATTGCACCTGAATTGGAGGGGCACCAATATCCTGGGAGGGAGGTTTGCTTGAGCTCTTCAGGAGGGTCTAAACTAGATTGGCAGGGTGGTGGGAACCTGACTTACGGGTCAAATGATAGAGTAGGTAGTGAACAGCCAGATGCAGCATGCAGAGAGTCTGTGACGGGGGATAGGGAGGGAGATAAAAGAGGGGAGGAGTGGCATTGCTAATCAGGGATAATATCACAGCTGCAGAAAGAGAGGTTGTCGAGGAGTATTTGACTACAGACTCAGTATGGATGGAAGTCAGAAACAGGAGAGGAGCAGTCACTTTATTGGGCGTTTTCTATAGCCACCCCACAACCCCCCACCTCCCCCTCCCCCGCCATCCCTAATAACTACAGAGACACAGAGGAGCAGATGGAGAGGCAGATTTTAACTTCCTTAATATTGACTGGAAACTACTTAGATCAAATAGTTTGGATGGAGCGGTTTTCCCTTATTCAGCAGCACACTGTTGTTTCTCTCTCCATCAACAGCTTGATGAGTAGTTGTATAGATATTTAGCGGCACAGTAACTTCATCAACCATTGCTATTACAGCCCTTTGCAGTGCTCTGAATTTGCAGATATGCTACAAGCAGTAAGTTGATTTTAATCACTGCCTTTCTAACAAAGCAATATGTCCCATATATTGGTCCTCTATGGAGTTGATATTGCCTGGGTGAGCGTGGCTTCCTGTGGAAGGCCCTTATCCCCTTCCAGTGATTTTCTCTGCTGCGTGAGATTTTATCACTCTCTCAGAAACTCTCAATTCAACCGGAATACTTAGCCAGACTAAGCAAATCCGGAATCAACTTGTTTCAACACCACTCTTTAAACCATCAAAAGAGTACTTCAGCAGGGAAATGTCGTTGCACCTTTTTGAAGTATGGATGTAGTCTGACAAGCAGCTGCCATCAAAAACATAGCTTTTTATTTATAAAACCTGGTGTAAACGTAAGAGGAACAAAAAAGAAATGCTCCCTTCAACTATACAGTGCTCCTAAAGACTGTTGTTGGCCTGCAACTAGTTGTCCTCCGTTCTCAGGAACCTATTTCTGCAACATGATAGGTGGCCTGTCATTCATACATAATGAAACCCAAGGTCTGATTTTGGGCAATTACCTGGTTTCTGAGCCGAACCAAAAACCTCAGCATATGTGACTTTGTGCAACATTCAAGAAAATGTTCAAAAATGCTCACTGTCCAGTTTTCAGGCAAAATGTACCTCCATATTTATAAATCTGAATACCAAAAGAAGAGGTAACTGTAAGAACAATCTGAGTAACTGTTATTAGTACCAAAAGAAATAAGGAGCCATGTGTTAGCTCAGTGTCATCATTCACTCGATATTAACAAGACTGCACTATCCAGCTATCAAATCAATCTTGCAGTGACACAACATCAAAGTAGTATTATTGCTTCAGAAACTCTTATCGTTCCATAAGTATGAAACAATGTAGGAAGTCTTCACCCTGAGTCAAGTGCTGAACATAGAGTAATTCAATAAGCTCACTACCAAAACCTACTTCTGCATATTTAATTGTAACGTTGTACAATGAAAGTATATGTTCCTTACTAACCTCAATTTCTGTGGATTTAGTTGTAAAGGACAATAAAATATATAGGGAAAGGAGTTAGAAATCAGAGGGCATTGTTAAAATTTACATTTGCAAAATTTTTAAAAGCTAACTTTTTTTAAAGTCTCTCACTCATCTATGACAATCATAAAAGAAGAGATTTACTAGGATGTTGCCTGGAGGGAAAGTCTTACGAAGAAAGGTTGAGGGACTTGAGGCTGTTTTCATTAGAGGGAAGAAGGTTGAAAGGTGACTTAATTGAGACATATAAGATAATCAGAGGGTTAGATAGGGTGGACAGTGAAAGCCTTTTTTCCTCAGATGGCGATGGCTAGCACGAGGGGGTGTAACTTTAAAATGAGGGGTGATAGATATAGGACAGATGTCAGAGATAGTTTCTTTACTCAGAGAGTAGTAGGGGCATGGAATGCACTGCCTACAACAGTAGTAGACTTGCCAACTTTAAGGGCATTTAAATGGTCATTGGATAAGCATATGGACGAGAATGGAATAGTGTAGGTTAGAAGGGCTTCAGATTGGTCCCACATTTCGGCATAACATTGAGGGCTGAAGGGCCTGTACTGCGCTGTAATGTTCTATGTTTCCAGAGACTGAGGAATTGCTCATCAGAATCCTAAATTTCCAAGGCAATTCCCACAGAGTCAGTTGGGTCAGGGACTCAGCAGCTCCACTGACTATTTGGCCATCGGAATACCTCAGCTTATGTAAAAGTGAGCGGGGTAAAACTAAATTCCAGCAGGGACAATAAAAATAGCAGGAATCAGCTTCCCACTGTACTTCTGCCAGATTTCCCTAGTCATTAAAAATATTGAGAAATTAAAGCTGGCAATCTGTATAACAGGCATCCAAGCAGCTACTGCCCATTCTTTGTATCCATCAAAATTTTTATCATCTTTAATCTGTTTCAACAATTTGTTTCATTTTTGTGTTGTTTGCTCCATTTGAATTTGGTTCTTGGGAGGTTGTTTTAAAAGCATCTCCCCCATACGGGACCATCTCTATATCTGAAGGTGTGCAGGACAGGATCAAAGATAGTGCTTTATACGTATCTGCCAGTACTTGTACTTGCAATCCTGTAGACAACAGACTACATCGCTTGATTTGGCAGATGAATAGGACAAAAGAGTCTATTATTCCCAAAGTAAGCTGAGCCAAAATACCTCAAGGCATAATTAAAATATATAAATTCCTGGCTAATCATCATTTTGGAGGTTTTCTCAGAAGCATGTTATACTTTAGTTTGCACTGCCTGAAAGAATGTGAGCCACAATGGCCAACAAACTGTGCATTCTGATCAGCTGCACTCATCAAATGCCCATCATGGGCTTGGCAATTGCTGAATGCAACAGTTTCTGTCTTGGTCCAGATCATCATGAAGTCAATCACAAAGAAGCCTGCAACCACCTTATAATTTAAAACATACACCTGGAGTGACAATAGCAAAAACTGTCACCTCAAAGCCTTGCACTCACCCTGCAGGCTGATTCTTCCTAGAAATTGGCTGTGTCTTTTTTGGCAAGTTTCATGGAGGGTTTCACTCCCTGAGGCATATTGAGTTTTCTCATGTTATCATCCCAGACTCAATGCCCGTATGCTGCCCTGCTTGTACTATTCTTCCACTCATTGTAGGCAGAAGACTGCTAAGCTGTCTGAGATTTTTGGTCAACACTTAAGTTGTGCAAATAATCAAGTACAAGTAGTCTGGAAGTGCCCTACACAATTTGATTTATTTGTCCCAGACTTGTTGACTAAAGAGAGAACTGGCATTCTGCTTTATGGACAAGGACCTGGAGGTCATTTCACCTAAACCCTAATTATAATACAGCAGACAAAGCCAAGCCAGATGGTATGGCTCCTCATGAAGAGACAATGTAAATTGATGATGAGAATAAGACAGCTCCTGGGGAGATGCTAAAACATCCATATCTTGTCAACCAAGTAAGAAGCATGGTCCATTCCTGTAGTACTGTCCCATTAATGCCATGTGAATGTTTTCTTAATATAGTCTAACTTATAACTCTTTTCTTCAATAGATTTCCTCTCTTGTTTCCTGCATGCATGCAGGCAGGCATGAGTAGCATCGGGATGGTCTTAGTGGCTAAGAGGCTGGCTCCACAGGACAAGTCTGGCTCCACAGGACAAGTCCTCCTCCACCTCTGATGATGGACACCTCAGAGGATGCACTGGCAAAGCTGCCTCCTACATCCTCCCCTAGATCAGATGTTGACAATTCAGGGATATTTTACTGAAATTAGAGACAACAGAATACGCTGGTCAATATTGCATTGTCATGTCTCCACACCTGGTTGAGGAAGAAATGCCCCAGGTTGCTGGCAATTGAAGGGTTGCTGGAGACCAGGCACTGGCTCAGCCAAAGACAGGAGAAGGCCCAGTAGTGTTGCACATTAAAAACTCACAAGCAGACACAGGACCATGAGGTAGACTTATTGGAAATCCTGGGCAAATTGACATCAAGGTTGTAAGACTACACCAATACGGTTAACACCTTGGTACATCTGGTGTGTGAGCATTTGGCTGCATTCATGCAGATATTGTCAGCTATGGAGAGCTAGATCCAACACAGTCTGCTGAATATACATTCAGACCTGCACTCCACTACTCTAGCCACTTCTGTTCAACACCAATGGCAAGGTGATGGAGGGATGAGGGACCATGACCTCACTGCTGATATCATGTCCTTACAAGGATGCAGGGTGATGTCAGAAGGGACCCAGCCAGAGCAGGAACCACATACACCTCGCCACAGCCCTCCTCCCACACCCCAATAGTCATCATATTGGTTAATATATATATTCACTTTTCATGAAAGCTATGAAAGTGAATGCTATCAGGCCACTACTGTGACATTAAAGCACAACCATCCTTAAGGTTTAGAGGAATATGGGCCAGGTGCTGGCAAATTAGACTAGATTTGGTTAGGGTGTCTGGTCAACATGGACAAGTTGGACCCAAAGGTCTACTTCCATGCTGTACATTTCAATGACTCAATGACTCTATGTTACACAAGGTATTATGCACCAGGATACAAAATGAGCAGCTCCTGTACCATGCAAATCTTGGAAAAAAACTTGCAACTCTGGTAGCTACAATGGATCTTTCCAGGTCACAATTCATTTCATGCACTTCACAGTCAATGCTGGCAGTGATTCCTAATGCTGTGTGATATCATTATGAGCACTTGGGGCCAGGACGTGTGGTTAAATCATATTATGCTTATAGTAGTCCTTCACTTGTACTGTGTAGCACCATTGCCCTTGAAGGGCCTTATATTGCTCAAATTTGAAGCCTCCTCCCTCACAGAATAAAACACTTACTTTGCCGACGTCCATTTTCAACTTCATTGAGCATTTGTTGTTTACAGTGCAATGGATGTAAAAAAGCAGTCGCTCTTCACAGAATGAGTTTAAGGCTCAGTCACTTACTACTGATGGAGCATAAAATGTAAACATTCCCTTTTTGGTTGCCCTCCCTTGTCAAACCCATCAACTTTAGATGTTCCCACATTCTTAAACAACCCATCTCTCCAATCTTCTCACCTCCCCTCACCCACTGAGTCAACATGCCAGATATAGTCGTCATTGCTTTCCCCATTAAATCCAGCAATGCTGCTGACTATCAATGACACCTCATCCCAGGTTACCACTTTCAGTTCAGTGCATTATCAACTCACTTATGTACTGAATTATCCTAATTCACAATCTTTATCCCCTTTACATCCCCATGTACTGCCTACATTCCACACAATTTAAATCCTCCTCTTCACTCCTGCAGCAATGGCTCCTCATAAATCCTCTTGATGGACCCCCAGGATTGACCACAACTCACATGCTGCCTTCCTCAGCCCCGAAGAATGAGTGACCAGACTCATGACTACTCTCTATGCAGGTTCCCAACTGTTTTTTTAAATTTTTTAACAGTACAGCACAGAACAGGCCCTTCAGCCCACGATGATGTGCCGACCATTGATCCTCATATAAGGTAAACCTAATGTACGATCCCTCAAATTTCTGTGACCATATGCATGTCCAGCAGTCTCTTAAATATCCCCAATGACCTCGCTTCCACAACTGCTGCTGGCAACGCATTTCATGCTCTCACAACTCTCTGCGTAAAGATCCCACCTCTGATATCCCCTCTATACTTTCCGTCAAATAGCTTAAAACTATGACCCCTCGTGTTAACAGTTTCTGCCCTGGGAAAAAGTCTCTGGCTATCAACTCTATCTATGCCTCTCATTATCTTGTACACCTCAATGAAAAAAGTCCAAGCTCAGTCAACCTCTCTTCGTAAGATAAACCCTCCATTCCAGGCAGCATCCTGGTAAATCTCCTCTGAACCCTCTCCAAAACATCCACATTTTTCCTAGAATAGGGTGACCAGAACTGGATACAGTATTCCAAGTGTAGTCTTATGGAGCTGCAACAAGATCTCACGGCTCTTAAACTCAATCCCCCTGTAACTGAAAGCTAAAACACCATATGCTTTCTTAACAACCCTGTCCACTTGGGTGGCAATTTTAAGGGATCTATGTACCTGCACACCAAGATCCCACTGTTCCTCCACACTGCCAAGAATCCTGTCTTTAATCCTGTACTCAACTTTCAAGTTCGACCTTCCAAAATGCATCACTCCATCTGCCACCTCTCAGCCCATCTCTGCATCCTGTCAATGTCACGCTGCAGCCTACAACAGTCCTCTGCACTGTCAATGACACCTCCAACCTTTGTGTCGTCTGCAAACTTGCTAACCCAACCTTCAATCTCCTCATCAAAGTCATTAATAAAAATTACAAAGAGTAGAGGCCCGAGAACAGAGCCCTGTGGAACACCACTGACTTGCAGGCAGAATACTTTCCTTCCACTACCACTCGCTGTCTTCTGTTGACTAGCCAATTCTGTATCCAGACAGCTAAATTTCCCTGTATCCCATTCCTCCTGACCTTCTGAACAAGCCTACCATGGGGAACCTTATCAAATACCTTGCTGAAGTCCATATACACAACATCCACCGCTCGACCCTCATCAGCTTGTCTAGTAGCATCCTCAAAGAACTCAATAAGATTTGTGAGGCATGACATGCCCCTCACAAAGCCGTGCTGACTGCATTTAATCAAGCTATGCTCTTCCAGATCGTCATAAATCCTATCCCTCAGAATCTTTTCTAACACCTTGCAGATGACAAACGTGAGACTGACTGGTCTGTAATTGCTGGGGATTTCCCTATTTCCTTTCTTGAAGAAATGAATTACATTTGCCTCCCTCCAGTCCTCAGGTACGACTCCGGTGGAGAGTGAGGATGCAAAGATCTTCGCAAGCGGCGAAGCAATCACATTTCTCCCTTCCCAAAGCAGCCGAGGACAAATCTGGTCTGGCCCTGGCGATTTGTCAATCTTAATGTTTGTCAACATTTTCAGCACATCAGCTTCCTCAATCTCTGTCCATTCCAGCATTCTTACCTGCTCCTCAATGGTTTCATTCACTATAAGGTCCTTTTCTTTAGTAAAGACAAAAGCAAAAAAATCATTTAGGGCTTCCCTACCTCCTCAGACTCTATACACAAGTTCCCTATGCTATCCCTGATCGGCCCTACTCTTTCTTTGATCATTTTCTTATTCCTCACATACGTGTAAAGTATGTCTTCCCAGGACTGTCCAGACTGATTGCACCAGAAACACAGAGTTGACCACGGCTCTGGATTGTAAAGGGACTGACCCTGACTACTGCAAGCCCCTGGACTGGTATTGGACTCTATCTTTAACTTGCTCTGCCAGGATTCCAACACCCTAGCCCACCCCATTCCCAATCCACTGAATGAAAGGTCACTCCCTTGATTTGACTGATGACTCCCCTTCGACTTTGAGATATGGCTATTAGCTTGGGGCAAATGCAGTGTGTTTGCCATGTAAATTGCTGACATGTGGTGGACATGGGAGACTGATGGAGCACACTGATGTACAGCAATGTGTCCACCCTCTTGACCACTACAAACTGCATGGTGTTGTGTCTATACAAAAAGACAAATCAAGACAGAAGTACTATGAGCCTTTATGTTCCAGCTGAGGAATCAAAGTGCAAAACAGAAAGGTAAGGCAAGGCAGCAAAGTGCCAATAGAGCGAGCAAGGATCCCCAGCATGCACTCTAATCCAAAACATGAGGTAGGCG
This sequence comes from Chiloscyllium plagiosum, assembly GCF_037043375.1. NCBI lineage: Eukaryota > Metazoa > Chordata > Chondrichthyes > Orectolobiformes > Hemiscylliidae > Chiloscyllium > Chiloscyllium plagiosum. The sequence continues at coordinate 81,112,515 of NW_028270142.1, read as the reverse complement.
CCCAAAGTGCTTTGTGGAGGCATTACAATGAGGGGTGCTAGTCCACTCTAAAGTATAGCATTAAAATCCAGACACATATTCTAAATGGATCAGAGACGTGGCATGATGCAGTAAGGCAGGTATGTAGACGAAAGTGAGGACTGCAGATCAGAGTCAAAATTAAAGTGGTGCTGGAAAAGCACAGCAGGTCAGGCAGTATCCGAGAAGCAGGAAAATCAACGTTTCGGGCAAAAGCCCTTCATCATTATTCTTGATGAAGGGCTTTTGCCCGAAACGTCGATTTTCCTGCTCCTCGGATGCTACCTGACCTGCTGTGCTTTTCCAGCACCACTCTAATCTTGACTCTAAGGCAGATATGTGTCAGATGCCAACAAGTGTGGCAGAAAGCTCATTAATCCTGTTTTCAGATGTGTTGCAGTTCCTGTGTTTGCAAATTACACTGAGGGAATGTGCAAGTTAGCAAGCTGTTATGACTCTATAAGTTCAAAATTCAGAAGTCATGGATAGGCTTGTACCCGCAATCACATAAAGGAACCAGGGACAACAGCCAATAGAAACTGACCAGGCCACATCCCAGTTATCCTCCCAAGTCCCAGATTATCTGCCACTGTTAAATCACAACAGGTGACAACTGAGGCATGCTCAATATTTCAGCCACACAGTTATTTCTGACTTGAGTTACCGTCTCTTTCAGAAACACCATGTATAAACTGATTGCTCTGGTTTGAGGATAGGTGGACATAGTTGCTGCTTTCTACTGGTTCTAACTAATGCTTCCCTTCTAGGAAACTGCTGCTCAAACTCTCATTCAAGTCTTTATCACCTCTAGACCGGACTCTCTCAATGTAGTCCTGGCTGCTCCCACAAGTTTTACCCTCAGCAAATTTGAGGTCATCCAAAACTCTGCTGCCTCCATCTTATCTCACTTCACCCAAAATCCACTGTGTTCTCTCATCTGTCAAGTTAAAATTCATTTTAATATTCTTATCCCAGTTTTCAAATCATTCCACGACCTCACCCATCCCTTTCTCCATAATCTTTTGCAGTTCCACTGCCCTTCAAGATTTCCACATGACTCCAACTCTGGCTTCTTGTGCATCCCAGATTTAAATTTATTTCAGTCAACCATTGATGACCATACCCTCAGTTTCTTGGAACCTATCCTTTAGCATATTCACTTCACATTTTTTCACTTCTCTATCTTGCTTTCCTCATTTTTGACAATGACTCAACCCTATTTTTTTGACCAAATGTTTGATAATTTTTGTCTTGTTATGTGATTCAGAGTTTATAATGCTCATACAAAGCATCATGGCATGTTTCATTATATTGAAGGTATATTATAAGTTGATGTTCTCTAAATTGCTCATGGATCTCCATCTATACCCCCCCCCCCCCCCCCCATCCTCCCAACGACACCAGCCCTCTGCAGAAGTAAAGGAATGCTAGCAATGCACTTCCTTTAGCTTTCCATTTCCATACAAGAATGGAAGTTTTCAAGAGCAAACATACTGAACTTTCAATGATCCTATTAGCAATGCAGTATTTTACACCACAGAGGCATTGCTTTATTGCATTCTGAATCCTTAATCACGATACCATTTAGGCCATTATAAAGTCATTCATCTGTTAGGAGATATACAGATCTACTCGATATAGTGGTTTGGAAATGGGCGAAGGGTCTATAATTTACTCCACAGAGGTTAGATGATAGCAGAAGGTGCATTACCAAAACTCATATAATTTACGTCAATTGAACACTAAGATTATCCTTGTGCTCACTCTCTTCCATCTGCAATTTTTAATATCATACAGCACAGAATTCTAGCAAAAATGGCACGACGCCAGAAAATTCCATTGCCGTTTCCTACAGTCAGCATTGAACAGTTTCACTTCAGCAATAAGACACACCAGATGTAGTCTGAAATCTCTCTCTTTCACTTAATTCTGCCTTGAAAGAGAGCCAACATTACTTTATCCACTTCTACGCCAGTCATTCTCTATATAGTTAGATTAAACTAGTAATTTTGTTCCGAGCTCCAATCCCAAAAATCTATTCAAATTCACTACACATGGGACAATTACTTACAGCACAGATAGGAATTAATACTGGGCAGGATTCAAATTGAAATAGTGTTTGTTAGTCACTGGCATATTGATACAGTATTTTGACATTCACACTAATGTCCCAAAAGTAATAACAAACAGTGTGAGCACAAAAAAAATTGCTCTCTGGAAAGAATCTTGAGGTTTAAAATAACCACATTGCTCAGTTAACAAATTCTAAACTTATTTCCACTCGTCAGAGATGAAAATCTTTATAAGATGTAATTAATGAACAATGTTTTGGTGATTATTTACATGTTTTGCATTGTTTTTGAGTAAGATATTCCAGGAATTTTACAATATGGTGTTCTTCTGAATACCAACATTTGGATAATTATAAAATTCTCTATAAGGGCAATCTAATACATAGAATTGAACTTTTGGTATGCAAATGTGAATTAGGCATCTGTTTATATTTAATAACTGACATTTTTTCAGTGTTGTTACATATTCCCCAGTTGTTTCCTTGATGACTACTCTTGATATTATGTGATATTTCCCATCTTTATTAGTATGTGGCCCTGGCTAAGGGTTGATTGAGGTAGTTCACAGTCACTAACACTCCTATATCTATGCTCTGTTTTGGATCTACCTAGAGATTTGTGGAGGAGGGCACACCACTGTAGAGTGATCCAGAAGAGACACTGTTCTCGGAAAAGAAGATGGTTAATGGCATGATGGCCATAATTACAACTACATTTGATCAGGCATATTACTGGGACCTTTGGGAGCTGGTACAAATACATCAGCTCCCTCTGAAAGTGAGAGCAGAGCTGTCTGTCTCCACCCACAGACTGCTTGACATCAGGGTAGCACAATGGCTTGGTGGTTAGCACTGCTGCCTTACAGCACAGGACCCACATTCAATCCCACTGTGGGATCATATTCAAATAACGATCAAAATCGGTGAGGGGTGAAAACAGCCTCTTTATTCAGCAACCACAACAGCACAAGCTTGAGGCAGCAATGGAATCCTGAAATACAGTTCTTACAGAGTTACAAAGCACAGAAACAGACCCTTTGGTCTGACCTGTCCATGCCGAACATAATCCCAATCAGTCTCTTTGTATACAGTTTTTACATATATTAAAGTTTTGTCACTATGAAGTTACATTATGTACTATAGATGAAACAAAGGTTTGAGGGACTTCTGTTCTGGGGAGACAGGAGATGGGTTAAACGTCTGTTAAATGGCGGCTATTACTGCTGATGGGATTAAGAGTGTCTGTATAATTAAGAGGTGTTAGTCTTTTTGTTAGTTTTAAGTTGGTAAATGTTAGTAAAAATACTAGGCCTACATGCTCTAAATAAATTAGAAATCATACCTGTACTTAATAAAAGAACAAAGGATATTAAACTGATTACCGCAGCTGCATTGTGAGAATTGTTTACTATTTGCGGTGTGAGTTTGATTCATTCATGCAATTTCACATAAGCCCTGTTTTAACAGTTAGTTTCTTAAAGAGATAGTGGTCCAGTTAAAAGGTATTTAACAAGTACACATTAATTGGGGAAACTATTTGGTGTTCTATAATCAAGTCAGCTCCCAGAGACGGTTGGTAAGGGCTGATTAATAGTATAATATTTTGTGGAGATATGATGGGGATGGTATTACTTGCGATACTGAAACCTATTCAAAGGTAGCTTTTGATATAGAAATAGGCCTGATAAGGGTCAAAGGTGCGAAGAAGCAATAATGGGTTTGAAAGTAATATTTTAATTTTAGTTTAATTTGCAATAGTAAAATGTACTACAAAATCACAATTTTTAGATTAGATTAAATTCCCTACAGTATGGAAACAGGCCCTTCGGCCCAACAAGTCCACACCGACCCTCCAAAGAGTAATCCACCCAGACTCAAATCCCTCTGACTAATGCACCTAACACTATGGGCAATTTAACATGGCCAATTCACCTGAAATGTATATCTTTGGACTGTGGGAGGAAACTGGAGCACCCGGAGGAAACCCACGCAGACAGGGAGAATGTGCAAAATCTCGACGCTGGAATCGAACCTGGGACCCTGGTACTGTGCGGCCACAGTGCTAACCACTGAGCCACCGTACCGCCCAGCTTTTCTGAATGCATAAATGAAACCACGTTATAGTAGGGAGTTATGAATAAATTAAACAGGAACACTTGTGTTCGCTTGTCAGTGAGTTAGTAAAGGAGTTATGGAATGAGTAAGTATAAAGCACTTGGGTGGGGAGTGAAGGGACCGACAATACAATATCTCACGCTAGTTTGCATGTTCTCTCGATATCAGCATGGGTTTCCTCCAGGTGTTCTGGATTCCTCCCACAGTCTAAAGATTAAGCAGGTTTGGTGGACTGACCATGCTAAATTGGCCATAGAGTCCAGGGGTGTGCAGGCTAGGTGGATTCGCCATGGGAAATGCAGGGCTATCGGTATAGAGTGGAGGTCTGGGTCTGGGTGGAATGCTCTTCAAAGGGTTGATGCAGTTAACTGGCCTCTATACACATTGTAGGGCTTCTATGATACACTGGAAAGGGTGGAACCACTGAAACGTTAGCCCTTTCAGAACCATTAGCTTATTCAACATTTTAAGATTAACATTTTTTGATAACTTTGGAATGTCTTTAGAAAACACGGATGTAAAATGACATGTTGCAATTGTATAAAACAGGGGTAGAAATTTCTTGAAGCCTGTTCGCAGTCTTCATCTGAACAGTTTGGGTGATCCTATCTCTAAGCCAGCTTTCCTGATTTCACTTTTTAGATTAGAATCAATCTAAATATCATGGCATAGACAGAGAACACAGGGGGCTAACACCTTCAACATATAGAGGTAAAAACAATGACTGCAGATGCTGGAAACCAGATTCTGGATTAGTGGTGCTGGAAGAGCACAGCAATTCAGGCAGCATCGATGAGCAGCAAAATCGATATTTCGGGCAAAAGCCCTTCATCAGGAATAAAGGCAGAGAGCCTGAAGCATGGAGAGATAAGCTAGAGGAGGGTGGGAGTGGGGAGAAAGTAGCATAGAGTACAATAGGTGAGTGGGTGAGGAGATGAAGGTGAGAGGTCAGGGAGGAGAGGATAGGTGGAAAAGGAGCTAGGCAGGTCGGACAAGTCTGGACAGGTCAAGGGAACAGTGTGGAGCTGGGAGTTTGAAACTAGGATGAGGTGGGGGAAGGGGAAATGAGGAAGCTGTTGAAGTGTTCCAAGGTGGAAGATGAGGCGTTCTTCCTCCAGGCATCTGGTGGTGAGGGAGCGGCGATGAAGGAGGCCCAGGACCTCCATCTCCTTGGCAGAGTGGGAGGGGGAGTTGAAATGTTGGGCCACGGGGCGGTTTGGTTGATTGGTGCGGGTGTCTCGGAGATGTTCCCTAAAGCGCTCTGCTAGGAGGCGCCCAGTCTCCCCAATGTAGAGGAGACCGCATCGGGAGCAACGGATACAATAAATGATATTAGTGGATGTGCAGGTAAAACTTTGATGGATGTGGAAGGCTCCTTTAGGGCCTTGGATAGAGGTGAGGGAGGAGGTGTGGGCACAGGTTTTACAGTTCCTGCGGTGGCAGGGGAAAGTGCCAGGATGGGAGGGTGGGTCGTAGGGGGGCGTGGACCTGACCAGGTAGTAACGGAGGGAACGGTCTTTGCGGAAGGCGGAAAGGGGTGGGGAGGGAAATATATCCCTGGTGGTGGGGTCTTTTTGGAGGTGGCGGAAATGTCAGCGGATGATTTGGTTTATGCGGAGGTGTGTAGGGTGGAAGGTGAGCACCAGGGGCGTTCTGTCCTTGTTACGGTTGGAGGGGTGGGGTCTGAGGGCGGAGGTGCAGGATGTGGACGAGATGCGTTGGAGGGCATCTTTAACCATGTGGGAAGGGAAATTGCGGTCTCTAAAGAAGGAGTCCATCTGGTGTGTTCTATGGTGGATCTGGTCCTCCTGGGAGCAGATACGGCGGAGGTGGAGGAATTGGGAATACGTGATGGCATTTTTGCAAGAGATAGGGTGGGCAGAGGTGTAATCCAGGTAGCTGTGGGAGTCGGTGGGTTTGTAAAAAATGTCAGTGTCAAGTCGGTCGTCACTAATGGAGATGGAGAGGTCCAGGAAGGGGAGGGAGGTGTCAAAGATGGTCCAGGTAAATTTAAGGTCAGGGTGGAATGTTTGACCTTATTTGACACTGACATTTTTTACAAACCCACCGACTCCCACAGCTACCTGGATTACACCTCTGCCCACCCTATCTCTTGCAAAAATGCCATCCCGTATTCCCAATTCCTCCGCCTCCGCCGTATCTGCTCCCAGGATGACCAGTTCCACCATAGAACACACCAGATGGCCTCCTTCTTTAAAGACCGCAATTTTACCCCCACCTTCAACATATTGTCTAGCTATCATGAATTGTTACAGTCAACCTGAGAATGGAACTTTTAAAAAAAGGTTTTGTGATTTACACATTGAAGAAGTTAAACTATCATGGCATTCGAACAGATGAAAGACTCAACAGACAATCAAGGTACTTTTTATTGTGTAATTTCAGTTACATCACACTGTAAACCTTTGCTATAAATTCTGTGCCTTGCAATTGTGTCCTCCACAACCACCTGATGAAGGAGCGTCGCTCAGAAAGCTAGTGTGCTTCCAATTAAACCTGTTGGACTATAACCTGGGTGTTGTGTGATTTTTAACTTTGCCTGATAGTAGGCATCAATTTTGGGCAGCCTGTCTCACTGGCAGTCGCTTGTGTGCAATTCTTGAGGTGGGGAAATTAAAAAGGGGCATTGGGAGAGGGTTATGATTGCAACACCTGTGGAATTAAGATTGCATTGAAGCTCCTGGATTCGTATGTCAATGTTTCTTAAAATCATAAATTGGTAAGTATGCTGCATTTAACTGATGGATGCAAGGACCATTGAGGAATTCTCTTTGGTGAGTCTTTTCATTAACAGTCGATTAACAGGCTTTAGCATCTGCATTGACACATTTGATCAGCCCATTAGATGTTTTAAGCAATGACCTAAATTGGACCTAAGCAACTGGATGTCGGTCATGTATGTTTTATTTTCAGCACAAAAGTTGATGCAAAATTCATTTTTACATCAGTGCCCTTTTAGTACCAATTTTTTTTGGAAATAGAAGAAAGCAATTAATTCATTGTGAAATCACAGGTTTCTGTACAAGTCTCTTCCTGTTCTCGCATTTTCCTTAAGAGAACTTTGTGAAGGATCATTGTCTGTAAGGCAGCAAGTTCAAATTGATCTCATCCCTCTGGAGCTATGACAACGTATCACAATTATTAAAATGGGGCCCAATTTCAGGCAAACTCCAAGCCTGTGGCGATTTCTAGGCTGAAGATTTGATCAAGTAAAGTTATATGCATTTTGGATTAGGAGCAAGTGCAGAATTTGCTTCAACTTCTCCACATGTTCTGTTGAAAATAGGTGAAAGAAATTGTTTTTAAACATCTAAGCTATGGCTTCTGCCTTAGTTTCTATCATTTATGTATTAAAATATAACTTCTGTAAGGTATCCACTCAGAGGACGATCAGGACTGATATCCATTCTTTGCACTAAACGAAGTTTGATAATCAAATCAAGGAACTCACAAGAGCTAGGAGAAATAAGGGACTGATTTCAAACTTCTTGAAATCAAAATTAAAGAACACATCGACATTACCCCAAAGTGTAAGCCAACAATATTCTGATCCATAATCATACGCGCTATCCATTATGCTGTCTATCAGTGAATTTCTGTACGTTCATCAGATGTGAATCTTTCCATCAGTGTCCTTTCCAGAGACACAAAGACACAGACTAACTCACTGACTTGTGTCTCTGAACTCTAATAATAAACTCAATGCTTTGATTACTTTTAAGCTGCCAAACAGCACATCTGCTGAAATGAATGTTTACTTCTGAACTGAACCTGCTTTTAGCCTCTCTTTTTGTAATTAGTAAAAGCTGAATTTAGTAAACACTTCAGCAATTACCTCACGGGGTAGCTTCTCTTGTAGTTTAAATCAGAGGATTTCTTGGATTATTCTGACTCATTGCTAAAACCAATGCATTTCTGACCCCGAAAAATGTTATCTTCACAGAACTGAAAACCTAAAACCCAAGACCCATTTAACTACATGTGGGAAGCCAAAGACAAAATCTTATAGGGATTTTGGGCTATGGCAGGATTTGTGGCAGATTTGTGGACAAGTTCAACAAGGCCCATCTCAATCTTGGGAGCCTCTCACTTCATCATTCATGCTTTTGACAAAAAGGTGGGGCAGGTTGGTGAGGACGTCATGATGCATGATGCAGCAAGACATTAATGTAACACCGTCAACATGAACCAGCTGCCTGGGGAAATGCATTGTTATTTGGAGAGCTAAAGACACAGTGATCAGAAGTCTGGCCAGTCATGTCTAGGGGTTATTGAAGTTGGTTAGAAGTCTGGTGTGAATAAAATCCTGGGACTTTGTTCATCAATCATTCAAGGCAAACTCAAGATGTAGAGGGGGGAGATGCAAAATGAAATTGGAAGGCATGGTAGAATACAGGAGGAGGGTGGGTAAATGATTAGTGGCAGTGACCACTTCTATGATCTCTACTGGGAATGCATAGAGGAGCAGGGTGAGCATCGTCAATGTGAAATGTCAGGGTTCAGGGATTAGAAAAGATTGATAGAGGCAAAGTTCATAGTGGTGGGTCCCTACAGGTGGGATTGTTTAGAAATGGTTTGTCAGGGTAATGCAAGATGGGAGGTATAGGAGGGAGGAGGATTGATTATGAGAAGAGATCTGACATTCATGACAGGCTGGGACAACACCCAAATTGGTTAAGTCAGTGTCAGTTTGATGGGTGAAAGCACAGGATCCATATCTGCTGAATGTTAGGACATTAAAGGAACTGATACATAAATCAGAAATTTGCAAACCTCAGCTGCATTTGATTTACAAACATTTTATCACCCTTTTGCAATGTATGCAGGGTGTGGGTGCTTCAGGGTCAGATGCTGGTCAAAGGCAACTTTCACCAGGCCATTTGTTCTTGTAAATTAACATTGGTATCTTAATGATGCTAAAGTTAGCAACAATGACTGAAAGAGGTGAATACTGGCCAAAGGCAAACGATTATTTGTGCAACTTCTGAAGGTACTGTGGGAGGTAGAGACATTGTTTCACCATCTGTACTGACTGGTTTGTATTGAATGCAATGAGAAGTTGAATGATTGGCTGGGTCAGGGTCAGCCACAGTGGATACTCCATTTTTGATGGAATGTGCTGGTCCCTCACCAAGTTAGTTGTCTGCTAAGGCTGAAGCTAAATGAATGACAGAGAGGTGGTCCTCATTAATGGAGTGCCACTTGTTTCACTGGAGTATCAGAGTGTGGACAACCTGCATCTGAACATTATACCACTAATGACTCTTTTACCTCTTTCACTCAGTATATCCCCAAATTAAGTCAGAGAACCCTGTGCCCTATCACTGGTAATACATTGGTTAAAACAATGGCAGAGGCAGGAGGGCCCATATCAATGACAAACCCAAGAGCAGTATCAAACCTCACGTAAGATGAACACCTAGATGAGAGAGTGGCTGCTACCATTGGACGGGTGAAAGTGGGTACTGCAGATGCTGGAGATTAGAGTCAAATCATTTCCTGATGAAGGGCTTTTGCCCGAAACATCGATTTTCCTGCTCGTCAGATGCTGCCTGACCTGCTGTGCTTTTCCAGCACTACTCTAATTTTGACTGCTACCATAGGAGCCCTCAGGATGTGTGATGGCTGCAGGAAGCCCAAAGGTTTTCAGCCCTGACTCTATTTCCTGGGAATGGCTAAGGCACATTGCTGATACCAATTTCAAATATCACAGGACAGGCAGGCCATTGCTACAGCCTGAGCAGTAGAATTTGGGAACATCTTTGCCGTCCCCCATTTGTATGGTGCCATCATCTGTACATACAGGGCACTGAGAGGTCAGTATCACAATGCATTAGAATTCATTAACGGAAAGGGGTTCCAATCCATTAATGTTCAGTTGATTGATAATCCTTGAAGTATATGCCTGCTATCCTGGCAGGTGCCAAAACTCCTACATTCTGGACTACTCTTGTATCTCTCACACTTTAAAGAATGCAAAGCGGCACTTACAGGACTGGTTACTGGGGAAGAAAGTCAACCCTGGTGATCATGGTTCATGACACCATTGCTCAAACCTCTGACTGATGAGCAGCACAGATGCAATGCTGCCCACACCTCTGCCAGGGCGATGGTGGAGCAGAGTTTAAGGTTGCTGAAGATATGGTTCGGACCTCTGGAAGAACCTCTAGTCAGTCCAGTCAATGTGTGCCAAATCATCAAGTGCTGTGCTCTGCACTGTGCAATTATAGCAGGGAATGAAGTTATGTGATAGATTCTGAGGAGCTACAGGAATGGGAGCAGTCTTCTGACAAGTTGAGGACATTGGGAAGTAGGAGGCTGTACTTGTCCATGACAGAGATCAGCTGCATCAAGCACTACATGTCAAACAAGGATCTGACTGACACTGGTCCTGGCAGGAGACACAATCCTGGATAGTAAAGTAATATTGGACATCATGCCAATATTTAGTTTACATTGTGGGAGTGAACCTAAGCCATTATTGTTTTATTTTTGCTTTCTTCTATTGACTGTAAATATAAGCTTCTGTTTGTATCTGTCTAATTGTTTATTTGCATATGATGTTCCCTTTTTGGACAATGACAAGTTGCAGGACTACAGTGGGCAGAGGGGGACAGAGTAGCAGTGACCAAGCGAGGGTATTCAGAAGGGACAGATAGGTAAATAAACTGTATGGTATGGTGGGTTATTCACCAATGATGAAAAAAGAATGGGGTTGCATGTGCGAAGGAGTGTCAGCCTTGCTGGCTATGCACTGTGCCATGACGCTGCTGGTGAAGGGAATGCCAATGTTTGTCTGGTGGCCTTTTAAAGTTGGCATCTGCACAAAGGATGCTGGTTGGTTGACTGATATCTGCTGAGAGGTGAGTTGTCATAGTATATAGTATGTTGTAGCATGTGGTAATATGGAGCTGCACTCAGAAGTGATAGATGCCACAGGATAGGTAGGTAGAGCAGTGAGTGAGATAAGGTATGGTGAGAAAACTGCCTGACCTTGTGGCAAAATACCCTACAAACAAAAAAACAATAGACACAATGCATTCTTAGCTAAAAGGCTAAGAGTCTGCCTCAAACTTCTAAATAATAGCATAAGGTATCATAATTCTTGTAACAAAGGCCGTCTTTTTTTATGTTAGTGTTCTTCAAGACTTCTTTTAACACCCAGCATTTTACAATTCAGCAGTTTTCAACAATCCTAAGGTTCCAGGAATAGCTTTCTCACCTCTGAATCACAAGGCTTTATTGGCTCATGCTCTCTTCTAAGATTTAAGCAGGTTAGATAGGCTTACACATTCATGCAGTATTTAGGAAGTACTACTCGGTTAGAAGTGACATCATCTGGATAAGCTGCTAAATTGGACCCATGCCTGCCTTCTCAGGAAGGTGTAAACAAATCCTGTGCCACTATTCAAGGTAACAAGGAGGTTTTGTTAATGTCCTTAACAGTAGCTATCCTCAAGTAACTATGAAAACAAGTTACATGATTGACAAACAGAAAATGCTGGAGAAACTCAGCAGGTTTGGCATCAATGGAAAAAGAAACAAAGTTAATGAGCTGATTCCAATGACACTTCTTCAGGCCTGAAGATTGGAATAATTCAAGATCATATATTATTTATTCCACTGCACTGTGTACTTAGCATTTCACTTTATTTAGTGGCAATTATACTTCAAAAAGGACCTGAGGAATGTTTGTGACATTCTGAGGTTCTGAAGAATTCCCAGGAATTCAAACCATTTCTTAAAAAAAAGTGAACATTGCCTTATTTCTGATGTCACAAATTGCCAACAATTCAGACGGAAGAGTTATCATGCAGAATGCCAGGAGGTCTCTTTCAATTTAAGGGAACAACAATATGTGTTGACTTTCTTACTTTATATCCTTACAAATCTGGCAGCATCTGAGAATCAGGATGCTGCCTGACCTGCTGTGCTTCTCCAGCGCCACACATTTTGACTCTGTTCTCCAGCATCTGCAGTTCTCACTTTATCCCTACAAATCTTGTTGCTTTGCAGAACCAAAATGGGGGCTTAACTCTTTCTAATATGCAGTCAAAGACATAATACTTGGTTTTTAAAGAATGTGCACTTAAACATGTCTAAATAGTTACAGCAGGTAAACAATTAAAAGTACTATGACCATGCATCAGTTTTACTACCAAGGTCAATACAGAGTATGAAATCATTCCAGAGATGGGTATTGTGTCACCGAGTCATCCTTATTAAATGTGGAAAGTCCTTGACAGTGATCCAGCTTCCTCAGAGTCAACTCTTAGAGTGAACAGAATCTCTGACAATCCTGTTTATATCTATCAGCAAGGGCTCCCTGAATTGACCAGGTTAACGACACCAATCAGGGAACTCATATTCTATGAAGTCCACCTGGCTGACCTCATTGCAATCACTACAGTGTATCCATAAACAAAGTGGACGATCATGAATAGTTTCCTTAGTTTTCAAAAAGTAAAGATGAAAGTTCAAACTTAGTCTTTTCCATTCATTTGAAACACATTCACAATAATACTGTAGCCTTTTCTCAAATTTGCTTGAGCATATTTCCATCATATTGAAGGTCAAATGTACATACTAAGGCAGATCTCTGAGGGCAATGATAGTCACTGTACCATCAACAAGATTGACATTTAAATGAAAGCCCGCACCACAATTTTTGATTGACTATTTTTGATTGGCTCTGTGTTTGACTATAGAAAATGAAAACCAAATCATAGATTCTTGTAAATTCTTTAGCTTTCATGATGATTCTAAAGCCTCAATGCAAAAACATACAGCACCTTGGTATAGGGAACCATTCAAGTGAGGGGAGGAAATAGGGCTGTGGTAATGGTAGGGGACAGTATAATTAGGGGGATAGGTACTGCTCTTTGTAGCCATAAAATGGAGCCCCTAAAAGCAGTGTTGCCCATCTGGTGCCAGGGATAAATAAAATCTCCTTGGGATGGAAGAAGAATTGAGAGAGAAAGGGCTGGGATCCAGCTGTTATCATTCATATTGGTACTAATGAACTTGTCTGGCTCCAGATTGTTTATAAACATACACTGTTCATTTTTCATCAAGTTGTTGTTCTCTGGTGGGGCTAGAAAAATCCGCTAGGCCAACCTTTATTGTCCATCTTTATTGTACAGCCTCTGAATTCCCCTGCAGTAAAGAATTCCAAAGATTCACTACCCTCAGAGAGGAAAAAAGTCCTCTTTGTCTCTGTCTTAACTGAGCAACTCCTTTTTTGAGATTATGTTCTCTGGGCCTACACACTCCAAACAAGAGGAAACAGCCTTTCCACATCCAACCTATGAAACTCCCAAGAATCTTGTGTTTCAATATGGTTGCTTCTCATTCTTCTAAAGTGCAGTGAGTATTTGCCCAACTAACCCAAAATTGTTGGTGATGTTAGTGATGTTCGGGAGACAGGAGTTAGGAGAGAAGGGGAGAGATCGAAGAGTATTGGGGAAAAGGCTGATTTCAGCTTGGAATGAAAAGAAACTGAATGGTGAGTACGAATGCTGAATATTTGCAGTCTTTCGAGTAAAAGTAAGGTCCTCAGTTTGTTCAGGTCTTTCTTTCTCTTCTCATCTTAAAGTAACTGCCTAAGTGTAAGATTGATACTCGTGGGGCTTTCTAAAAATAAAAAATGCAATATCACTATTGTAAATAACAGGGAATCCAGAGAAATTAACTTGTAAAGTCAAATTCAATAGTGATAGCAGGATGGGTAATGTGTTGCTGCTGGACATAAATGTGATCCATCACAAACATTCAGTAATAAGTGTCGCCAGCTTAAGGGACTTCAAATTCAAGTGGAGGAGCCAGGATCCAAGCAATAAACATAAGCACATTTTAACGAAGGAGAAAGTTTTCTGGACACTTTGCTTCAGAGGAGGGCCACACCCCTCAGACAGGGAATTCAAAATGTGTCTGTGAGCAGAGATAGCTAGGTGTAACTCAGTCAAGCCTGGTATGAGGACTCAGGGAGTTAGAAATGAGGAGCCTTGGCTCATGGCCACAGCACCTTGGTATAGGAAACTATTCAAGTTAGGGGAGGAAATAGGGCTGTGGTAATGGTAGGGAACAGTATAATTACAAAGTAGATACTATTCTCTGCAACCATAAGAGGGAGCCTCAAAAGCAGTGTTGCCTGTCCGGTTCCAGGGATAAGAACATCTCCTGGGACTGAAGAAGAATTTGGAGAGGAAGGGGATAGATCCAGCTGTCATCATTCAAATTGGTACTAATGATATTCATAAGACTAGAAAGGAGATTCTGCTAAAAAAAATTTGAGAGTTAGGAGGTAAATAAAAAAACCTCCAATTTAATAATCTCTGCATTACTAGTTGAGCCACAGACAAACAGACATAGGATGAAAAACAGTCAAGGGGTTAACTATTGCGTGAGGACAGAATGCTTTCAACATAGATTTACATCACTTGTTTGGACAGAATAAATGTTCTTGTATCACTGTGAAAATGTACCAGCAAAATGATTTCAGGTATTATCTTTATTCCTGTTCATATTATGGAGAAACATGTAGGTATGGAGTCTGGCATTACAGGTAATATAAGGGCAACAAATCACAGTCAGTCTGGTCATCACACTTGGTTTTGTATGCAGCTCCTCGATATCTTATCAGGTTAGTAGAAATGTTTTGGACACTAATTATTGCCATTCCTCTCCTGAATCTGGTGATTGTTTCTGGGGTATGATTCAATTTGTGATCAGTAGCTTTCCCAAATAACCATTCCTCAGAATTAAAAGTAGTCATCACATGTTCCACATCGGAGTTGGATCCAGTCTTTACCTAATATCCACACGTGTACTTTCCAGAAGTGTCAGCAGATTGGAGCAAGAATCCTGACTGAATTTGTTTTCCTTTAATAGCACAAAAATACTGAGGCCAACACTACTGTCAACTGTTGCACTGCCATAACTTCAGTGTTACCTCGTTACTGCAGCTGATTTTATTATTCCAATTTGTTGAAATTGAAGCCATACTTGACAAAATCTAACTCATTGTCTCTGCTCACCCAAACTGAAAGTGTCTGGATGCCAGGTTGACCAAGTCTTAAATAACATAAGAAACATTTTCCAAGCCAAAGCTGTGAATGCATTGAGCATACATTTTGGTGAGCACAGGAACAGCCTTTTCCCACTAACATTTATTTTACTGCAGCAAATTCATGAGGAAATGAATCCGACACCAAGAAAATATTTATCTCCTTTTTCTTTAGTTCCTCCAACCAAGGATCAAAGTGAGAAGAAAATTCACAAAGACAAATACAGTCTTTCCCATGGCACTGACATTCTCTGTGGTCAGCTCAGTCATGTTGATTGACAATTTGCTGAATGGATCAGCTTGTCAATTCAAGTCATTGTTTTAAAAACAAAAGCAGAGTTAACATGTGGAAAAATCTTTCATCAGCTTGCATATTCGCACTTAAATGGATGAAGAGTCAAAATAACCAAAGTAGCTCATTAATAAAACAGCTCCCACAGTTTTGATCACAATTAATTGCCTGTGTGCAATTGGAGTTTTAAAGTGAATTAGTTGCATGGGTAAATCATTATATGTGGTACATTAAGCCCTACATCCCTAAGGCCTGTGATATCTCATAAAACTAAGTAAACTGTGCCATAATCATTCCTTTGAAATGTAGAATCATCTACAAGTACAAAAGAAGCATAAATATACTGGATTATTAAATTAAGTTATGCCTTCTCAAGTTGTACATAGTGACAAAATGCATAATATCCCAACATCTTTATTTTCTTCATCCTGCTTCTCCCCTCCCCTCCAGTACAGACAGATATCTTGCATGGGTACAAAGTTAAAAATCACACAACACCAGGTTATAGTCCAACAGGTTTAATTGGAAGCACTAGTTTTCAGAGCACTGCGCTCCTTCAGGAGCAACGCTCCAAAAGCTAGTGCTTCCAATTAAACCTGTTGGACTATAACCTGGTGTTGTGTGATTTTTAACTTTGTACACCCCAGTCCAACACCGGCATCTCCAAATCATTGCGTGGGTACAGTTACATGGTGCCAGAAGCACTCTAGAATTTAATCTTCAAGACTTAACATGAACTCTGAGAAGACCTCTCACTTTGAAGACAGAAATTAACCCCCAAAGTTGGTGATGGATTTTAAATGTATAGAAAACCTCTGAAGATAATGGGGTTTTGTACAATTCGTGCAGAAATGACTGCCAACAGGTTCAAGTGCTAGAGTTAATAGTGGTGGTAGAGGTTGGCCTCAGCCAGTGCTTGTGCCTCGTGACAAAGACAGTCAAGGCTCCTGTGTTACAGGGGTAATTGTAAAGTCATCAGAGTTCGAGCAGACCATAGGCCTGCTGTCTTATTAAACAGAGACGTGAGGTTTAACCAGAGGGTCACTATGCCTGAGGTGAGGGAGAGATTGAGAAGGAGTGTGGTAATTGAACCCATGCTGTTAGAATTACTCTGCATTACAAACCTGCTGTGGTAAGATTCCTACCAAGAGGCCAGAACATTTACTTAAATTTCAACTGAAAGTTACCTGTTTAAATTCAGGGGACAAGGGCCTAAAGGTCTCAGGTTTTGCTAATGGGCCAGGGATACAGAGTTGAAAGGAATGCTGGCTTTGCAAATCTGACCTTTAAAAACTGTCACAAGGATTTCAGATTTTGAGCCTGGTTATGTGAATTGAATTGGGAGTCAGACAAGGTGACCCAGGAAGAGCCA
Source organism: Chiloscyllium plagiosum (assembly GCF_037043375.1). Lineage (NCBI taxonomy): Eukaryota > Metazoa > Chordata > Chondrichthyes > Orectolobiformes > Hemiscylliidae > Chiloscyllium > Chiloscyllium plagiosum. Next base: position 81,095,561 of record NW_028270142.1, on the reverse strand, counting down.
AAAAACTGCACAGTTTCTGAGAGTGCTGCACAGAAAGCCCGCCTAAGGACAATCCCAAAGAGTGCCTTACCTCTCCCAAAAGGGTACCTCACCATGACCATTTGAATCGGGAGCAGATTCAAAGAGCACTTTACATCTCCAAAAAAGGGAGAGATATAAAACATTCCTGTAACTCTCATTCCACACTCCCCTTCTTGTTCATACATTCATTACATTCACCCATGCAAGGTAAAGCCCTCTGCACATTCCCACCAACCTCTCATACACCTAGGCCGACTTAATGCTATTTGCACCTATCAACCATTCCCACTTCATCCCTCACGATTACTTGAGTACAGCTCTAACAATGCTCAAGGGAAGGAAGATGATGGTATAGAGGCAACATCACTGGTTAGTTTGAGATTTAGAGTCATAGATTTGCACAGCACGGACCCTTCGGCCCATCTCATCCATGACGACCAGACATCTTAAATTAATCTAGCCCTATTTGCCATGAATTAGCCAAAACCCTCTTAAACTCTTCTTATTCATATTTTAAATGCTGTACTTGTACAAGCCTCCACCACTTCCTCTGGCAGCTCATCCCCTCTGCATGAAAAAATTGCCCCTTAGGTCCCTTTTAAATGTTTCCCCTCTCACCCTAAATCTATGCCCTCTAGTTCTGGACTGCCCCAACCCAGGGAAAAGACCTTGAGGAGAAAGTGAGGTCTGCAGATGCTGGAGATCAGAGCTGGAAATGTGTTGCTGGAAAAGCGCAGCAGGTCAGGCAGCAGGTCAGGCAGCATCCAGGGAACAGGAGAATCGACGTTTCGGGCATAAGCCCTTCTTCCTGAAGAAGGGCTTATGCCCGAAACGTCGATTCTCCTGTTCCCTGGATGCTGCCTGACCTGCTGCGCTTTTCCAGCAACACATTTCCAGCAGGGAAAAGACCTTGTCTATTTACCCTATCCATGCTTCTCATAATTTTATAAACCTCGATAAGGTCACCCCTCAGCCTCCAATGCTCCAGGGAAAACAGCCTTAGCCTATTCAGCTGCTCCCTATAGCTCAAGCCCCCCAACCCTGACCCTCCAGTCCTTGTAAATATTTTCTGAACCTTCTCAAGTTTCACAACATCCTTCCGATAGGAAGAAGAGAATTGCACACAACATTCCAAAAGAGGCCTAACCAATATCCTGTACAGCTACAACAAGATCTCCCAACTCCTGTATTCAATACTCTGACCAGTAAAGAATACCAGAAGCCTTCTTCACTAGCCCATCTGCGACTCTACTTTCAAGGATATATGAACTTCACTCCAAGGTCTCTTTGTTCAGCAACACTCCCCAGGACATTCGCATTAATATATAAGTCCTGTCCTGATTTGCCTTTCCAAAATACAGCACTTCACATTTATCTAAATTAAACTCTATCTGCCACTCCTCAGCTTATTGGCCCACCTGATCAAGATCCCATTGCGTTCTGAGGTAACCTCCTTCACTGTCCATCATATCTCTAATTTTAGTGTAATCCGCAAACTTACTAACTATACCTCTCATATTCACATCTAAATCATTTCTAGACACTTCTCAACAGGTCAACACTTCTTGACAGATTTTAATAAGCTGGGAAGTTCCAAAGGATTTTTGCACAATTTACACACAATTTTGTTCAAACTGCCCCAACATGCATGCGACATCCTCCCAAATGGATAGTGGACGACCCTCCCATCCTCCCCCAAAGGATTGCTGTCACCAGCTACCCTCCTACCTCTGTGCTCTTCCCCATCACCCCGGTCCTTGGACCACACCCCCAGGAGTACCTCAGCTCTCCAAAGTAGCATCTAGGCTATCCAAAGGGGAAAAAAAAAACAACAGATCTGGTCTTACCTGGTCTACTCTCCACACTCCAGCTTTCATACATCAGGGACTCCACAATCCCATTTCTATAGAAACAGATGGTCATTCAAATGTCAAGCTGCCTCCAGAAACCCAACATACTTGAAACATAAACTGCCCTCAATCCCGGTTTAAATGAGAGAGCCAGGTTCATGGACAGGATTTGCAATTCCTGACAAATTCAAAGGATTTACACATTGCATAGACACTTCTCACCTGAGGAAAAATTTGAGCCAAAGCATGGAACAACTGTAGTTAGTTAATTAAGGAGAAATTCCTTTACCTGTAACTCAGATTAGTTAGCTCCGGAGTTTTAAAAAATATAAACATGGCATCTCACTATAACTTTAACAGAATGTTGGGAGTATGGACAGCTGGGGGTGGTTAGTTAGGAAACTCTTTTTAAAAAATTTTTCACCTTGCAAGAATTGATCTTAAATTCATCCTCGACTATCCAATTTATAGGTCCAAAAGAAGGAGCTAATTGGGAGTAAGCGTAGGTATTTTGACTCACTATTGCCTAATCTCCTGTTTATAGGAAATGGTCCAAAAGTAAGCTTATGATATGGCAGCACATTTAATACATATGCTGTGCCGTGAATAGAGTTGTGAACAGTTCATGTGATGGAGCACGAGGAGAAAGTATCACCTGCCGAAGGAATGCAACTTTATGGTTTCTGAGCTCAAGCAGCAGTCACCGTAGCACATCCATAAAGTAGAGGATTACATGGTTAGCATATTTAGGGAGGTGGCCACATTGCAGGAGAGAGTCATGTAAGTAGATAAGGAATGGGCCACTGTCAGGCAATCGAAAAGAACCAGGAAGGTTCTTTTTGAAATAACACTTCAGAGGCCAGTATCCCATCACCAATGATACTTTATTTAACAAGGCATGGCCTTTGACAATAGCATTGCTGCTTACTGAGTCAGCCACTAGAATGTCAATATCCTTGACATTTATAATTTCATCAAAGTCAGAAAGTGTGGTGCTGGAAAAGCACAGCCAGTCAGGCAGTATCCGAGGAGCATGAGAGTTGATGCTTCGAGCATAAGTTCCTCGGATGCCGCCTGACTAGCTGTGCCTTTCCAGCACCACACCTTTTGACTCTAATCTCCAGCATCTGCAGTCCTCACTTTCACCCAATTTATAATTTTATATCAGCCAGGTCTCCCTGGTTGGACCAGATTAACAGCTCTAATGAAGGAACTCATATTTTATGAAGACCAGATGGCTGGCCTCATCACACTTACTAACTTCTGGCTTTTCATTGACACTTGAACCAGTACAGTATTTGCCAAACTGTTGGCACAATTGTACCCAATTGTTATGATAGACCATTTTCAGTACAATCAGTATTCAACTTTCATCATTAATTTTGATATCTGAGACTTTCACAGTCTAAAAATGGTTTTAGAAAGAATACTACTGAGCTGAAATGGCTGTTGTGATCACCTGACAAGCCCAGGCAAACCACATGGAATATACAATATCACTGCAGTGGAACAACCCATTTAGTAAAGACGCATTGATATTCAGATAGTCATCAAGAAAATTGCATCTCGTGTTATTGATGCTTGCAACCTAATTGCACCTTATGAAAGATGAAACAGGGCCAACAACTAACCAACTTGGAATAAAACAATGACACGTGCATGAGAATCAACAAAGAAACAGTATACTGACAATAGTCATTGAGCAACAAAGGAGAGAGAAAGCAGCAAGGATTGAGAACAGTAAGGATATTAAATGCTCTCCTCTCTTGAGCATAGGAACTATGAAAAAGCAATTTGGAAAAAAACACTATTCACTGAAAATCAAGTTTTGCCATGTCTAAAGAAACAGGACAACAGTTAAACCATTGGGAGTCAGACTCTCCTCTTGCAATTCAAGAATTCTAAAAACTTTAAACTGCAATTGTCTTTATGTTCCAATCTGCGCTAGATACCCTCTTCGTAACTTATCACGTTTGTGTATATGTTTGAGGTCACATTTTCTTCTTTTCTCAGGTTTAATTTGGTAATAAGATTCTACTCTCTTTCATTCAAGAGAACTTTGGAAATTGTTTTGATCTGGTTATTAAGTTTAATTGTTACACGTCAAAAAAGAAAATAATATAACTATTCATTACACATTCCTGGGATGTGGGAATGCTGGCTGGCCTAGCATTAATCACCCATCACTAGTTGCCCTGCAGAAGATGGTGGTGAGCTGCCTTCTTGACCTACTACATCACATTTGGTGTACACAGACTCACAATGACATTAGAGGGAGCTCTAAGTATTTGACCCAGTGACAAAGGAGGAAGGGCACTATATTTCCAAGTCAGAATAGAGAGTAGCTTGGAAGAAAGCATACAGATTATGGCTTTCTCATATTAGAATTAGAATAAGAATTAGCTGCATTGCAACATGTACTCAAATGAGTACAGTGAAAAGTTTACAAGTCACCACTTGTGGCACCATCTTAGGTACCCAGGTGCCTAGGAACAGATCCTTAAGTACAAGTTCTTAACAAAAAATGTCAGTAAAATAAAGAAGTTCAGCAATAAATTAAAAAAATAGAGACATAAGAGTTCAGAATAGCAGTCCTTCCAACCCAGGATTGCCTCGAGGCCAGGAGTGCTGGGAGTTGAGTTCATGCTGAAGTCAGGAATCCAAGTCCATGCTGAGGCTGGGACTTCGAATTCACGCTGAGATCGAATGTCCACACTGGCTTTCACCCTGGATGGGAGATTAGATTAGATTAGATTAGATTTCCTACAGTGTGGAAACAGGCCCTTCGGCCCAACAATGTCCACACAGTAAAGAAAAAGGAAAAAAGAACACGAAAAGCGAGAGGAAGAAAATAAACTGTTGGAGTAGTCGAGCCCCAGCTCAGGAGTCTAATCCCTCTGCCATCTTGGAATACATGCTGCATCTATCCTTCTGGATGGTAATGGTCATAGGTTTGGAAAGTGCTGCAAAACCCAAAAATCAATTGAGGCAAAGACAGCAGCATCAGGGAGAATGCAAGTAGCGTCACAGTAAGGCTTCAGAACTAGGAACAGCAAAGGCCTATGTGTCAACAATCATTCTCTTAGGATTGGACACCATCCCATGCAAAACTGGGTAACACCAATCTCCTAGCTAAGGATATGATATACTTTCCTAAGGTCAGAAACTGAGTAATCGCCACCAGTCCCAGGTTCGAGATTGTATGATTCTCAGCAAAGGTTCATTTTCCAGCTCTGTGGGAATACGTGGATCAGACTTCCTTGTCCTGCAGCCTGCATAGGGTATTCCCCTCATAAGTGGAAGCCAGGTCTATTCACTAGGCAGGAAGCCTTTCAGGGCTGAACAACTAACAGTGATACATCTAAAACACCATCCTCATTAGTGTCTCTGCCTGAGACTCAGCTCAGGGGTAAATTGGGCACCAAAATTGCCAACAGTCCAAATCAGCCTCAGGCAGGAAGTGAAACTTATGACAAACATAACACATATATTAGACATATATGGAATACAGACTGAAAAATTTGTTGCCTTATTTTCAGTAGACTTGATCTGTCATGTTGCCTTCCACTAGCCTGATTGTTGCTGGTTAATTGACTCTGACTTTGCTTCTGGTGCCTTTTAATCCACTGAATCGTGCAAGTACTGCTAGATTGCTCGGTCACTGCCCTGATTATAAACTTTATTAATCTGCAAAGCATGAGATATTCAAAGAGTTGACTAAAGCCAACAAAATGGAAGCAATAATTGCACACAAATGTGAAAATAAAGAAACACTGGCTGGGTAAAAAAGGAACTTGTTGGATGTGTGGATTGCAATTTAAACATACTCAGAAAACAGAGAGGTTCTCCGGTCATGCACAGACTGCAGTGCATACATGGTTCATAGGCTGAAAGCAGAGAAAAATAATATTGGCATTCCTGCTGTCTTTCAGGATTAGGGAATTTATCATCAATGAAATGCTTTGTCAAAAACTAATATTTTAATGAACATGGATACAATGCAGACAAAAATCTCTTGCTAATAGATCATTACAATTACACTTAACCTTAGGAATTCACACTATTGGGAGGAAGTGTCAAATAGAGTAATTACTGGTAGCCTTGTGAATAACTTCACCCATAGCACATAAGGTTAAATTTATGATGAGAATTGCTGTCCCCATAGACCTCTTGTTATGATAAATGGTTCCTATTGTCCGTGTTGAACCATTAAACTAATCAGTAAAGGCACTTGAATCTTGAGATTTTTTTCAAAAATGATATATTGCTTTCAACACTTTAATGACAATTTAAAAGGAGGGTCTTTGCTGATAGACTTATATGGCAATGTAACAAAATAAAATTTGCTTGGCATACCAATTAAAATATTCCCTTTATATACTTGCCAGTTTGACAGAAAAGAAAAATGATTCAGGCTAACAACACCCTTTACTAGGGGATAGAATACAATACACAAGTAATAGTTGCAGTAGTAGACACTTGACCCCGCAAGACTCATCCATTACAATTATAGCTGATTTTCTGCTGCAATTCCAGTTTCCCATCCATCCCCTTGCTTTTTGGTTCTTTAAGAAATCAAAAAGATAATGATCTCAGTCATGAATGTACTCAACAATGGAGCATCCTCAACCACCTGGGATCAAGAATATCAAAGATTTATAATGCTCCCAGTGAAGAAGGTTCTCTTCCTCTTATTCCTAAATGATTGGCCCCTTAGAATGAGGTTGCATGTTCTGGATTGCTCAGCCAAGGGAAACTGTAGTGATTCTAACAATGTCAGCCAGGTAAACCTCATGAAATGAGTTCCCTGATTGAGGCTGTTAACCTTTGCCAATCAGGCAGCCGTGGCTGACAGATAAGAACAGAAGTGTCTGGGTGGTGGGGAAAAAAACAATAAAAAAGAAATAAATAAGAGATTCAGAGAGTCTCCTGACTTCAGGGACTGACACTGGTCACAGCCAGTGTACTGTGCACATGTAAATAAAGAATGACTTAGTGACAGGATACTGGCCTCTGTGCAAAAAAAAAAGAACAGAAGTGTCAGATATCCCGTTTACTCTGAAAGTTAGCACTGAAGTAGCTGGATCAGTGTCAAGGGCTCAATGTGTGTAAATAAAGGGTGACTTGGTGATGGGATACCAGCCTCTGTGGAGTTATCTCAAAACAAGCTCTCATTTTTATTTAATCCCAAATATATACTTAATTCATTAAAAAAAATATACATAGTTACTAGAGCACTTCAATTCTGTACAGACTTTACATATGGAGAACAAACAAACCCAAGGTGTTTCTTATTTATACAAGACTATATTTGCATACATTTGAGGCACTGGGAAGGCCCACAACTGAACGGACTCCCATTCAACTTAGGCAGAAAGATGGTGGTCTGTCCCCATTGCACCTTGATGGTTGCTGCCCCAAGCTTTAGTGTGTGTCCCAGAACACAGTCCTAGACCTTGGAATATGCCAGTCTGCAACACTCAGTCATGGTCAACTCCTTGCTCTGGAAGACCAACCTATTTTGGGCAGACCAAAGTTGATGGCTTTCCAGGCACAGTTTGTCTCAGCGCGTGTTCCAGAGAACAAACTGTACAGCACCGAGTCTTATGTCACAGAGCTGCTGGAGATGAACCAAAAAAAAAGCATCGCATCTTCCTTCCTTTGCAAAGGTACATTCCAGCAGAAGATGTGAGACAGTCCCTGCATCCACTTCAAGGGTGGCATGCAACAGTGATGCAGAGAATCCAGGCATACATAAAGGATCTCCGTAGCGTCCTTCTCACGACCAGCCAAGCGACATCTTGGTGCTTGTTAAGAAGTTCTGGTGATGAGGCATTCAGCCAAAGCACTTTGCCAGTCTGCTCAGGGAGCAACCCAACAGGATCCACCCTCTTTGTTATCCACAGGGTCTCGAGGACACTAAGTACTGACCACTTCCTGATAGACTTGTGCTTTTCTTTGCAAATTTTTCCACGAAGGACAGGTGTTACAGAACAGTTCAACTACTTTGAACAAGGCCAGATTAATCCCTCGTAACACCGGGGACAGGAAGAACCTCAGAACATAGTGACATTTGGTGTTTGGCTACCAAGGGTCTACACATAACTTGATAATAGCCACACCCATTCTTCCCATTTTTATCTAGACCTTTATACATGATGTCCCTTCAGACATGGTCCATCTTAGAACTCCATATGAAGTGGAAGGCGGCTTGGGGCCTGCAGTGGCGCAGGCTCAGGGAATAGACCAGACCTGTGTCACATACCGAGTGTATCTCACACATGATGACAAAGGCTTTTACCCACAATGGAGAGGGAGCAGTGCTCCCAAAAACCCTGCCTCACCCTTGCAATATACTCCTCCCAAGTTTTGGCACGTGGCCCAGCCCCACCGAATCATATTGCCAGCACATTCAAATAATCTGTTCCGATGATGAAGAATATAAAGGATCAATCAGCTAAGTTCCAAAAGAACATGGCTTTGCTCTTGCCTTGATTTATCTTGACACCCAAGGGAGTGTGAACTTGTCACAGATGCTCATAAGTCTGTGCACTGAGCAGAAAATAGATGTCATCCTTGTATACAGAGGCCTTCACTTACAAGCCTCCAATGCCTGAAATAGTCACCCCTCTCAGGCTTGCATCCTTCCCGATGGACTCAATAAAAAGCTTCAGACAACACACTCAAGGCAACAGGGAATGGACAGCCCTGCCTGACTCCACTTCTGATCAGGAAGCTTTCTGATTCCCACCCATTGATTGAGGCTGCACTACTGATGTTGTTGTAGTGCAGTCAGATCCAATTGTAGATACAGTCCCCAAAGCCTATTCTGGACAGCAAATCCCACATGTCAGTGTGCAATATCCTGTCAAAGGCTTTCTCCTATTCCAGATAGATGAGGCTGGTGTCCATCCCCCTGTCTTGCACATGGGTAATTATATACCCGAGGAGTGCAAGGCTCTCAGTTTTCCTGCTTGGTAAAACGCAAGTTTGGTCAGGGAGAATCACTGATCCTGGAGCAGACTTGACCCAATGACCTTAGACAGGATTTTGTGATTCATATTCAACAGTGAAACTGGTTGCCAATTTCTAATTTCCACCTTCTCTCCCATCTGCTTGAAGATGAGGATGTTTCCTTTCCTCAAGGTTTTGCTTCATTTTTTCGGCGGCAGTTGGAGTGGGAGGAGCAACAGCAAGGACCAGAGGCCCAACAGGAAGGTAAATTTAAAAAGATAAAAGCTTACCTTGTGTATAGGCGGAGCTCACATAGAGCAGAAGCGGACACAGGACCACTGGGTATGTGGGCGGTTGCTTTACCAGAAACACGACTCAGGTAGTATCTCCCACCTGTCCTCCTCCTCTAACCAAAGTTTCTGTGCACTGGATTGGTAAGCGGACTAGTTTCCTTTTTTTCAGTTTTTCAGTAGTCTCATTGGGAATTTATAATAGTGGAAATGGAGATTAGGGCAGTTGAATGTTCCTCCTGCAGAATGTGGAGGTAAGGGTCACCACTAACGTCCCTGCTGACTTTGTCTGTGGGAAGTGCATCCAACTCCAGCTCCTTGAAAGCCGCATTAGGGAATTGGAACTGTAGCTGGATGAACTTCTTATCATTCAGGAGGCAGAGGGGGCTTGTTGAAAGGAGTTACAGGGAGGTTGTCACACTTCAGGTAAAAGATGATGATAGATGGGTTACTGTCAAGGGATGGAAAGGGAACCGGCAAGCAATGCAGGATACCATGTGGCTGCTCCCCTCAATAACAAGCATACCATTTTGGATACTTGAGAGGTGGGGGGGAAACTTACCAGAGGGGCAATGGGGCACAGGTCTGTAGCAGAGAGTCTGTCCCTGTTGCCTAGAAAGGAAGGAGGAAGAGGAGCAGAGCATTAGTCATTGGGGACTCCATAGTTGCAGGGACAGATAGAAGGTTCTGTGGGAATGAGAGAGATTCATGGTTGGTGTGTTGCCTCCCAGGTGCCAGGGTTCGTGATGTCTCTGTGTTTTCGGGATCCTTGAGGGGGAGGGGTAGCAGCCCCATGTCGTGGTCCACATAGGCACCAACGACATAGGTAGGAAAAGAGATAGGTGGTTTAAGGCAGAAATTCAGAGAGTTTGGTTGGAAGCTTAGAGCTAGAACAAACAGTCGTTATCTCTGGTTTGTTGCCCGTGCCATGTGCTACCAAGACAAGGAGTAGGGAGAGACAGGAGTTGAATAAGTGGCTACAATGATGGCGCAGAAGGGAGAGTTTTGGATTCCTGGATAATTGGGGCTCTTTTTGGGGTAGGTGGGACCTCTACAAACAGGATGGCCTTCTCCAGTACCAGAGGGTTACCAAATACTGGGGTGGGGGGAATTTGCTAATACTCTGTGGTTGGGTTTAAATTAATTCAGTAGGGAGATGGAAACTTAAATTGTAGTTTGAGTTTAAGAGTGATGAGGTCAGAACTGAAGTTTTAAGGTCGCAAGAAGGCACTTGCAAGCCAGAAGTTGGTTTGAAGTGTGCCTACTTCAATGCCAGGAGCATTCAGAATAAGGTGGGTGAACTTGCAGAATGGGTTGGTACCTGGGATTTTGATGCTGTGGCCATTTTGGAGACATGGATAGAGCAGGGACAAGAATGATTATTGGACGTTCCAGGATTTAGATGTTTCAGTAAGAACAGAGAAAATGGTAAAAGTGAGAGGGTTGGTATTGTTAGTTAAGGACAGTATTACGGTTGCAGAAAGGATGTTTGAAGTCTCCTCCACTGAGATAGTATGAGCTGAGATTAGAAACAGGAAAGGAGAGGTCATCTTGTTGGGAGTTTTCAATTGGCCTCTGAACAGTTTCAGCTATGTAGAGGATAGGATAGGCAAGTTGATAGAAGTGAGTGTGACAGGGTAGTTGTTAGGGGGGTCTTTAACTTTTCAAATATTGACTGGGAATATTATAGTTCAAGTACTTTACATTAGTCAGTCTTTGTCCAATGTGTGCAGGAATATTTCCTGACGTAGTATGTAGACAGGCCAACAAGGGCAAGGCCACATTAGATTTGGTACTGGGTAATGAACTCGGCCAGGTGTTAGATTTGGAGGTAGGTGAGCTCTTTGGTGATAGTGACCACAATTTGGTTATGTTTACTTTAGTGATGGAAAGGGATAGGTATATACCGCAGGGCAATAGTTATTGCTGGGGGAAAGGCAATTACAATGCAATTAGGCAAGATTTTGGATGCATAGGATGGGGAAGGAAACTGTAGAAGATGGGCACAATTGAAATATCGAGCTTATTCAAGAGGACCAGCTATTGTGAGTCCTTGAAAAGTACGTACCGGTCAGGCAAGGAGGAAGTTGTCAAGTGCAGGAGCCATGGCTTACTAAGGAAATCAAATCTCTTGTCAAGAGGAAGAAGAAGGCTTATGTTAGGATGAGATGTGATGGCTCAGTTAGGGAGCTTGAGGGTTACAAATTAGCCAGGAAAGACCTAAAGAGAGGGCTAAGAAGAGCCAAGAGGTGACATGAGAAGTCGTTGGTAGATAGGATCAAGGAAAACCCTAAGGTTTTCTATAGGCTTATCAAGAATAAAAGAATAACTAGAGTAAGATTAGGGCCAAACAAGCATAGTAGTGGGACGTTGTGTGTGGAGTCCAAGGAGATAGGGGAAGCACTAAATGGAAATTTTCCGTCAGTATTCACACTAGGAAAAGACAATGTTGTCGGGAGAATACGGAGATACAGGCAACTAGACTAGGTGGGATTGAGGTTCACAAGCAGAAGGTGCTAGCAATTCTGGAAAGTGTCAAAATAGTGAGGACCCCTGGGATAGATGGGATTTATCCTAGGATTCTCTGGGAAGCCAGTGAGGAGATTGCTGAGCCTTTGGCTTTTATTTTTGCATCATCATTGCATACAGGAATAGTGCCAGAATTCTGGAGGATAGCAAATGTTGTTGCCTTGTTCAAGCAAGGGAGTGGAGACAAATCTGGTAATTATAGACCAGCAAGTCTTACTTCGGTTGTGGGTAAAGTGTTGAAAAGGATTATAAGGGATAGGATTTATAATAATCTAGAAAAGGAATACGTTGATTAGGGATAGTCAACACAGTTTTGAGAAGGGTAGGTTGTGCCTCATAAACCTTATTGAGTTTTTGAGAAGGCAACCAAACAGGTGGATGAGAATAAAGCAGTTGATGAGGTGTATAAAGATTTCACTAAGCTGTTTGATAAGGTTGCACACATTAGGTTATTGCACAAAATACGAAGGCATGGGATTGAGGGTGATTTAACGGATTGGATCAGAAATTGGCTAACTGAAAGAAGACAGAGGGTGGTGGTTGATGGGAAATGTTCATTCTAGAGTTCAGATACCAGGACCTGTTTTGGGTCCACTGCTGTTTCTCATTTTTTGTAAATGACCTGGATAAAGGCATACAAGGATGGGTTAGTAAAATTGACACTAAGGTCAGTAGAGTTGTGGGTAGTGACGAAGGATGTTGCAGGGACATAGATAAGCTGCAGTGCTGGGCTGAGAGGTGGCAAATGGAGCTTAATGCTGAAAAGTGTGAAGTGTTTCACTTTGGAAGAATTAACAGGAATGCAGAGTACTGGGCTAATGGTAAGATTCTTGGCAGTGTAGATGAGCAGAGAGATCTCAGTGTCCAGGTACATAGATTCTTGAAAGTTGCCACGCAGGTTAATTGGGTTGTTAAGACGACAAATGGTGTGTTAGCTTTTATTGGTAGAGGGACTGAGTTCCAGAACCATGAAGTCATGCTGCAGCTGTACAAAATTCTGGTGCAGCCACACTTGGAGTATTGCGTACAGTTCTGGTCACTGCATTATAGGAAGGATGTGGAATCTTTGGAAAGAGTTCAGAGGAAATTTACTAGGATGTTGCCTGTTATGGAGGGAAGGTTTTATAAAGAAAGCCTGAGGGTCTTGAGGCTGTTTTCATTAGAGAGGAGGAGGTTGAGAAATAATTTAATTGAGACATAAAAGATAATCAGAGCGTTAGATAGGTTGGACAGGGAGACCCTTTTTCCTCAGATGGTGATGGCTCGCACGAGGGGACATAGCTTTATAATGAGGGGTGATAGATATTGGACAGATATTAGAGGTAGCTTCTTTACTCAGAGTAGTAGGGGTGTGGAATGCCCTGTCTGCAACAGTAGTAGGCTCGCCAAAATTAAGGGCATTTAAATGGTCATTGGATAGGCAAATGGACGAGAATGGAATAGTGTAGGTTAGATGGGCTTCAGATTGGTTTCACAGGTCGGTGCAACATCAAGGGCTGAAGGGCATGTACTGTGCTGTAATGTTTTATGTTTTATGCTACCTGATAGAAGCATACTGTTGTACACCTCTTGCAGGCCCTGGCCTATTAAGTCCCACAGAGGCGGATACAACTTAGCTGGTAAGCTGTCACTTCCAAGAGTTTTATTCTTTTCTAAGGACTTGAGAGCCTTGGTCAGCTCATCCAAACATAACAGCTGGTCTAGCCTCTCCCAACTGCTGTCACGCAAGACCTCCATGATAGAGGACAGGAAAAACTGGGAGGCAGCACTGCCCGTGCGCTTCATGTCATACAGTCTGGTATCAAAGGATTTGCTGATCCTCAGGATGTCAGAGTGAGATGATGTTACTGAGTCATGTTCTTCCTTCAGGCTGCTGAGCACAGAGCTCTCCCGGTGCACCTTCTGAAAGAGGAAACCCGAGTACGTCTCACCTTGCTGCATGGTGCGGAACCTGGACTGAGAGATTGAGTTGGAGGCCTCTGAGACAAAGAGTGAGGCTTTCTGGCTCTACACCTGGAGCCCTTCTATGACATCACCTGCAACAGGAGTAGGTTCTGCATACTTTTCTGGAGTTTCGATAGTTTTCCCAATCTCTCTCTCAGTTTCTGAATATCTTTGAGGATAAAGAACCTTTTTGTGGTCACCTTGATTATTTCCCAGCAGTTCGCTAAAGGCTTAAAAAGTGGGCTTCACTGTTCTCCAGTCTGCGTAATCCCTTTTGAGTCCCTTGATGTTTTCTGAGGTCAAAAGTTTCAAATTCAGCTTCCACATTTCCTTACCAGCCCGCTGTTCATCCACTAGGTGACAGCTGGCCAGCAGGAGGCAGTGGTCAGAGAAGAACGTTGGCTTGATGTCAATGGATCTGACCAAGAATGCTCGAGACACAAACAAGAAAACTATCCTTGAGTGGATAGACCCATCTGGCCATGACCAAATGCATCTGTGCTGTGTTCCATCTCTAGGGGTGCTGAAGACATTGTGTGGCTTGGTGTTTTTAATTTTTCCACCAGGAATCTGGACATGACATCAGCCTTCAGGATTGTCCATCCAAATTAATGATGCAGTTGAAATTTCCAGCCAGAACGGACATTGCCAGCAGCAGTGGGAGCTGTTACAGGACAGCCAGCACCTCACTCCTTACCAGCCTGATGAGTGGTGACTCAGAGGTTAAATCACCAATCATTTCTCTCTAAGTGGAGAGCAGTCCATGTTCCTTTTGGACTGTGGTGATTTTACAAGTCCTTTCAGAATCTTGTACAGCCCAAATGATATCTAATTCACCTAATAAATCTTTTCTTGTACTCATGCTATTTGGAATAGGCTAAAATGACTTGAAAGCAATGTAATCTCAAAATAATACCATATAACTAGCCAACCAAAATGCCTTTAGGTTTCAGTAATAATTGGTTTCAATTTTGGGATTGGGACCTGTCTCTGGCATCTGTTTCGAGTATCACTAGGATTAAGATAGAACGGTACAAAATCATGAATGAAAGTGATCCTATTTATGAACACTTCTATTTCTCCAACAGAATTTTGGCATGTATAATTAAATCATGTGCGAGAATCAAAATCATTCAGGTAAAAGATATCTCACGCTCTGATAAATTCAGAAGATCCTAAATAATTGCCACGTAAAACTCTGAGTTTATCCTTAGTTTTACGAGAGTTTACTTGTCTATTCTACTGACATAAATATATTGTTGTACTAATATTTTAATTATTAGTACCGCATTTTTTTCAGGGCACTACGTACAAACTTACATTAAAAGAATATAATCTGATTACAAAACAGCATATTTAATCGACTCCTCTTACATCTGTTTTGAATATAAATTCCATTATCTATTTATCTTGATTTGTCCAGTAAAGATTAATTGCTCATACAATTTAGGCATCTTCATCCATTAAACAAAATCAGTGAATTGTGACCAAAAAATCTGAGCAACTGGATGATAATCACAAAGACCAGGTAAATTACAAGACAAGCAAATTCAATTTTCTAACACCAAAAGTGGTTTGTACAAAACGTATTTCTATCTACATTAGCTATGTGTGGAAGCAAAACTGCAGCATCAGCAGATAGATATAATGAATGTCAAATTAATGACACAGTCTTTTATGCTACTGTGCTGTGTGCATCTGTTTTGCATAATTACATCATATTACCTCATGAGTTTAATTGTATAATAGTGATACATCCTGGGCTAACAATGAGTGCATCTACCTGCAGGGAGGGAGGGAAAAGTACTCACATTTACAGATATGTGATTTTTCCTATAAATTTTTATACAAACAAAGAGATACGAACTTGATGAAAGAACACAGAATATCATATTATAGATTTTAAAAAGAACAAGTGCCTTTAATAGTTAGCATAGCATTTCACATGAATACAATTTGTTTGACATGATTTTAATATATAGTGCAGTCAGTTAAGACAAGTTTAATTAGCTATCTGTCTTCCACTGCAATAATTACAAATTTTCTAGGCTTGAACTGACCACAGTTACATCTTTGAAACCAGCATTCTAATATTGGAACATAACCAAGGTGGCATCAGCTGGACCAATTATAGTGGAAGCTTATAAGAATCTTTTAATCAGTCAACTTCCAGCAGACCCTTAGGAGTCTTCTGTGATTTATTAATAACCTGTAATTTCTGTAACTGTTATTGGATGCTCAATTTATGTAGGATTAACGCTTAGATTTAAAGCTGGCAAAATTTGGCCCATTGCTAGAATATAAATAATTGTAATCCATATATAGATAGAAGGACATTCACTTCTTCATTTAATAAAGATATTTTAAACAAGTATGTAAGTTAGCTCGCTGAGCTGGAAGGTTTGTTTTCAGACATTTCCTCACCATGACTAGGTAACATCATTAATAAGAGTCTCTGATGAAGCACTTGTGGTATGTCCCGCATCTCTATTTATCGGTCTTAGTTTCTTAAGGCGGGTCATGTCATTTTTGGTTCTTTAAATCAAGGGAAAGTAGATGGCATCTACGCTGATGTGTTTATTGATGGTGTTCTGGTTAGAAAGCCACTCCTCTAAGAACTGTCATGCGTGTCTTTCTTTCACCTGTTCTAGATTGTATGTGTTCTCCCAGTCAAAGTGATGTCCTTCTTTGTCTGTATGTATGGAAATTAGTGATAATGCATTGTGTCTTTTGGTGGCTAGTTGGTGTTCATGTATCCTGGTGGCAAGTTTTCCACTTGTTTGTCTGATGTAGTGTTTTTTTTTTACAGTTCTGACATGGTATTTTGTAAATTACATTAGTTTTGCTGATACTATCTAATGGATCCTTTAGTTTCATTAGTCACTATTTACATGTGTTGGTAGGTTTGTGGGTTACCATGATGCCAAGGGGTCAGAATAGTCTTTGATGTAAGGTAATGTAGCTATAGCTTTCCTCAGAAACAAATCCAAACAAGTAACCACAACACAATCAAAAACTATAGCCACATTACCTTACATCAAAGACATGTCAGAAATGACTTCCAGTTTACTCAGACCTCTTGGCATCATGGTAGCCCACAGACCTACTAAGACACATAAACAGCGACTAATGAAACTAAAGGATCCATTAGGTACTACCAGTAAAACTAACATCATACTTATCAACAACCTGGAGCGACAAATCTTCTCAAAAATCGCTAATATTTTAAAGCTAAGCATACACTACCATTCCATTCTGCATCTCATCTTTATCAATAACCAGTCGGAGTCATAGCAAGTCACTTCCCTTTTATAATCATTCACTACAAAGTGGCTAATTCCCTTTTTGGAATAATGAAATTGAATAATGAAATTGAATACCAGTGGGGAAACAATGGATGGAAAGTTCCACTCACCTGCACAGCAACAGCATTGGTGAGAAATTTGGAAAAATATGCAAAAAATTTAAAATCAAAACATCAAGGTAAAGTCTTTCAATGTTTTGTTTATTGTTTGGAATGGCAAGTTCAGAATCTCACTAATGAACAGAACTTACTTTATTTCCACATATTTCCATTTCATGACTATTCCAATTCACCTCATTTCCACACAGCTTCTAATCTTTTCTTTGCTCAAGAAGCTACATGGCACTAATACCTGACATAAAGGTCAGAGTGGACATCTAACCAATTGCTTTCCTTACCATCATCTTATCCTGGTTTCAGAGCAACATACTCCATGGATACAGTGATCCTCAATCCTTCAGTCCCTGTACACCTCCATCCCCCATCACGAAGGACTCAAAGCCCTCCGCTTCTTCCTTTCCCGCCGTACCAACCAGCACCCTTCCACTGACACCCTCCTTTGACTGACTGAACTGGTCCTCACCCTGAACAACTTCTCTTTCCAATCCTCCCACTTCCTCCAAACGAAAGGAGTAGCCATGGGCACCCGCATGGGCCCCAGCTATGCCTGCCTCTTCGTAGGATATGTGGAACAATCCATCTTCCACAACTACACTGGCCCCACACCCCACCTTTTCCTCCACTACATCGATGACTGTATCGGCGCCGCCTCGTGCTCCCACGAGGAGGTTGAACAGTTCATCCACTTCACCAACACCTTCCATCCCGACCTCAAATTCACCTGGACAGTCTCAGATTCCTCCCTCCCCTTCCTCGACCTTTCTATTTCTATCTCAGGCGACCAAATCAACACGGACATCTACTACAAACCGACCGACTCCCACAGCTACCTGGACTACACCTCCTCCCATCCTGCCCCCTGTAAAAACGCCATCCCATTCTCCCAATTCCTTCGACTCCGCCGCATATGCTCCCAGGAGGACCAGTTCCAAAAACGCACAACCCAGATGGCCTCCTTCTTCAAAGACTGCAATTTCCCCCCCGACGTGGTCGACGATGCCCTCCACCGCATCTCTTCCACTTCCCGATCCTCCGCCCTTGAACCCCGCCCCTCCAACCGCCACCAGGACAGAACCCCACTGGTCCTCACCTACCACCCCACCAATCTCCATGTACAGCGCATCATCCGCCGTCATTTCCGCTACCTCCAAACGGACCCCACCACCAAGGATATATTTCCCTCCCCTCCCCTATCAGCATTCTGTAAATTGCTGATATGTAGAGGTTGGTGGTGACTCCCTCGTCAGATCCACACCCCCCACCAACCCAACCTCCACTCCCGGCACCTTCCCCTGCAACCGCAGGAGGTGCAAGACTTGCGCCCACACCTCCCCCCTCACCTCCCTCCAAGGCCCCAAAGGAAACTTCCATATCCGCCACAGATTCACCTGCACCTCCACACATATCATCTATTGCATCCTCTGCACGCGATGTGGCCTCCTCTATATTGGGGAGACAGACCGGCTACTTGCGGAGCGTTTCAGAGAACACCTCTGGGACACCCGGACCAACCAACCCAACCACCCTGTAGCTCAACATTTCAACTCCCCCTCCCACTCCACCAAGGATATGCAGGTCTTTGGACTCCTCCATCGTCAGACCACAACAAAACGACGGTTGGAGGAAGAACGCCTCATCTTCCGGCTAGGAACCCTCCAACCACAAGGGATGAACTCGGATTTCACCAGTTTCCTCATTTCCCCTTCCCCCACCCTGTCTCAGTCAAATCCATCAAATACAGCACCACCTTCCTAACCTGCAATCTTCTTCCCGACCTCTCCGCCCCCACCCCAGTCTGACCTATCACCCTCACCTTGACCTCTTTCCACCTATCACATTTCCGACGCCCCTCCCCCAAGTCCCTCCTCCCTACCTTTTATCTTAGCCTGCTGGACAAACTTTCCTCATTCCTGAAGAAGGGCTTATGCCCGAAACGTTGATTCTCCTGTTCCCTGGATGCTGCCTGACCTGCTGCGCTTTTCCAGCAACACATTTCCAGCTCTGATCTCCAGCATCTGCAGACCTCACTTTCTCCTCAATCCTTCATCCATGCAAGGTGGCAGCTACAAACCACCAACCTCTACATATCATCATGCCTGCTGTCAGCCCAATGTAAACACCATTTCAGCTATTCAGGACTTTACATTGGAGGTCAGGGACACCTAGAACTTGCATGCTTCTACCAGGTCATTTTTCACATTTGGACAGACACACAAATTTCATACATGTACATATAATGCATTTT
Organism: Chiloscyllium plagiosum; assembly: GCF_037043375.1. Lineage (NCBI taxonomy): Eukaryota > Metazoa > Chordata > Chondrichthyes > Orectolobiformes > Hemiscylliidae > Chiloscyllium > Chiloscyllium plagiosum. The sequence continues at coordinate 81,076,304 of NW_028270142.1, read as the reverse complement.
AGGGCTCATAGGTTGCTCTTTGTTTCAGTAATCAGTCATGTTGAGCTTGCTTAAAGGTTACAATTGTTTTAAATATAAAGGGTGACAGCTTGTATATGTCCGCAGTGCTGAACAACTAAGGGTGTGGACATGGCACTGCGCAGTGCCGTGTATGTCAGTGCCAGTAGATTACCTGGCAAACATACTCTGTATACTTCAAGGAAATGACCATGTCTGAAAGTCAAAGGTGAGTAGGCTTTAGTTGGGTCAAGAGGGTGTATGTCAGTCAGGAAATGTTTCACAGTCACTGAATAGGTATATCAATTCTGCACCAGGGTGTTGGCCATAATCCAATCAGGTTCTTGCTCATAACATAGTAAAAGAATTCATGTCCTTGTGGTCCAAGAATCCACTTTTGTTTGAGGACAAAGGGAGGAATTGAGTATGATGGAAGTGGATGGAAGAACAGTTAGTGGTGATGTGGGACAGGAAAAGTAGTGAAGTGTCCCTGTTGAGTGAGTAGAAGGCATTGAGGACAGGATGGGTAAGTACTTATGATGAGTGGAAATTATCCGTGCAAGAGTGAGAGCTGCATTCCATGAGCTTGCAGAGTTGTATGCACTGGCAGAGTTAGAATGAGTAGCAGCCGTGAGTGTGAGATGGCAGAGAGAAGATGAAGGCACTTGGTCTTGCATAGCACAGGAGATCATTAACTAGCTTCCTGCACGTCAATGCTTCCATTTAACCCAGGTCACAGCATTGACCCAGGCTGCATGGTGGCTCAGTAATTAGGACTACTGCCTCACAGCTCCTGGACCCTGGGTTCAATTCCACCCTCATGTGGCTGTCTGTGTGGAGTCTGCACATTCTCCCCATGTCTGAGTGGGCTTCCTCCCACAATCCAAAGATGTGCAGGTTAGGTGGATTGGCCCTGCTAAATTGCCCACAGCTTCCAGGCTAGGTAGGCTAACCATGGGAAATGCAGGGTTACAGGAATAAGGTAGGAGGGTGGGTCTGGTTGGAATGAACTTCTTGGGCTGAATGGTCTATTTCCACACTGTAGGGATTCTATAAAAGGCTGCAATAATGGTCTGCTTTACTGGTCCACGTGATGAATAACTATCATGCCCTCCAGATTGCTGTCAGTGAACCAAGGGAGTCATTAGTTTTTCATACTATGCTCCTCTTCATACTATGAGAGACAGCTTCTGCCTTGCAGCATCAAAAATGTTCCAGAGTTTACATGCCACTGTGTCTTAAGTCCTGGCAGTAGCAAGCATCTTGCTGCATGATTGCGCAACTAGCACACCATTGATGCTGACTGCAGCAATAACGAGGCGAAGAGTGGAAGATTGCATGAGAAAAATTCACATGTCATGGAGGACTAGCTGCCATTGATCTCACTCAAGAAAACACTCCATGAGAATAGGGAAGCTCAGCCTAGTGCTAATTTTAGTGCTAAAAAGATCAATTCAATAATTTTGCCACATCAGAATGATTGTGTTTTTGCCTAACTGTTTCTATTCTAATGAGATTCCTTTAGTCAAGGCTTGTTATTTGTAAGAAATTAAACCTGAGATATGTGATTGCCAATTTTCTTTTATGTAAAGTCCATGTGAAGCTTCACAAGTGCAATGGACAGTAAAACAAACAGAGATATTCAACCTCAAGCCACTGTCCTTTCAACACTTCTGGCTATGAAGTAAGGTGATGAACTAAGTTTCTCTGGGAACAATGTTCCTCTCATGATTTTGTTATTTCCTTTGCACCAGTAGTATTCAAAAGGAAGGCAGAGACATACTCAATGCTAAAATTAGCCACTAGCTGATGCATGTTATTTACACTGCCTGAGCTCAGTCTTTTTTCATATTGAAGGAGGTCCAAGTACAGAAAAGGATGTTATAATGCGTGATTTGTATACCATTGCTCATGCACAATATAAATGAGGTGGGTTCCTCAGCACTATAATCCCTTGAAATGGACACATTATAAATTGAGCAAAGGATACATTTAAACATTCACGGCTGTTCCAAAGCATTCTGTCACTTCTATAGTTGCCTTGCCACAACTGTCCTTTTCCCCATGGTCCAACCTCTCCATCCACTATCAAGACAGTCTTTCAGCTTGTTGCTTTTCCCATCAGTCAAGATCAAGTAGACCTCATCCACATACGCCTCCTCTGCTTGGCCAAACTTACTCTGCCATCAAACCATTTTGTTCAAATCCACTTATTTCCTTCCAACGAAAGGTGAGACTTTGGAGTTCCAGCTGGGCCTGCCTGCCTTAAGAGTTACATGACACTAGGTTTACTTGAAATCACAAGCTTTCAGAGCGCTCCCCTTTCATCAGGCTGAGTGAAGAGAGCATCCAGGCACAGACTTTATAACCAGAGAGATCAAAAGATGATACAAATAGTGTAAACAGCATGTTGACAGGCCAAATAATAGGTCTCTACACGTGATCAAGCTTGTGAGATGGTGAGAGTGAAGTGTCAAAAGCTGAATAACAAGTGAAAGGATCCAGTTGTAATCCAATTAATTGAGACAGAGAGATAATTTCAAATAATTACCATTTGTACGATCTTTTGATTTCTCTGGTTATAGAGTCTGTGCCTGGATGCTCTCTCCACTTCACCTGATGAAGGGACAGTGCTCTGAAAACTTGTGATTTCAAATAAATCTGTTGGGCTATAACCTGCTCTCGCATGACTTTTGACCTTGACTGCCTCAGTCCAACACCAACACCTCCACATCATGCCTAAAGAGTCACAGTAGGAAACAGACACTTTGCTCCATTAGAGGCTCAACCAGTGTTTTACCCAGGTTTGTCATAACCTCCTTGGGGTTTTGCACTCAATAGTCCTATTTATAAATCTCAGAAATCCATCACCCATGTTAAGAGCAATTCTTCTGGTTTCCATTCATAGCAATATCTTACTAACATTCCAAATATTCGAGGTGTTTTTACGCTCAAAAAAGATTGCAAGGATTTTTCACTTATGAAGAAATATTCATACTGGAAATGTTAACCTGTCTGTTTGCTGCATAGATTCTGCTCACTTGCTCAGCATTACCAGTATTATTCTTCATTTCAAATTTGCACTAGATTGCCGTGATTATCCTCTTTCAGCAGTTAGAGGTGAGCATGGTCTCTTGGGGTTCAGATGGATTCCACATAACGCTTATAGGAAGAGATGATGTAAATTAAATTAATCCCCTTTGACAGATTAAGCAACCTGATAGTTGTACCAAGCAGTTGAGCAATCCTCCCAAGCACTGCTCCCTAACATAACCTATGCCACAGACCTGTCAGTGGGAGATCAGATTACACCAGTTTAGCTCAAGGTAACTCTCCAGTTAATAGATAGGTTAGCCTGGCTGGACAAGCAACAAGAAGCTTGCCAAAGCTGGCAACTTGTTTTGTTTTATTAATTATTAACTAATTTACAGCAATCTCCTTTGTGCAAAATTTGGATTCCCTAAATTTCAATTGTGAACATTTGGAACACACAGGATATAATTAAGTGGGGGGTATCCCAATAGGAAACTAAAGTACACTCCCCATTGCGTAAGCTTAAGGCTTGGAGATTCTTAAATATGTTTATTGGTTCCCACAAAGGTCACTCAGCAGACTGTTAAAATATAACATTTACATAAAATGGAGTGCACTGAATGAATTTTTAAAAATCATTAAAAATGCTGGTAACTAAGTAGATTATTATCTTTAAAGAAAAATAGCAGTTCAGTGTTTTGGATGCAATTTTTTTTTAATTAGAGCACCGGAAAGTAACTTAACCTTATTCATTCCAAATATTTTTGGGCCGACATTACAAGATCTTTTGTTGCCACTTCAAATTTCCAGGAGTTATAACTTACTTTTTCTTTTTACTGCAGAGCATACAGCACCTAATATATGGTAAAGGTAACAAGGAAAAAGCAACAAGTACAGAAATGTGAACAATGGAATAAGTGGGACAGCTAATGAGTTTAATAGATGAGAACAGATTTTGATCATTTCCAATTACTTCTGCCATGCTAAATCCATTAAAATGAGGATGACTATTTGTTAAAATCATGAAAGTATATTTTCAGTGGTTGGGTATCAGGATAAAAGAGGGTACAACCTTAATGGTTGAGCAGACCATTCTGGAAAGAATTCAGAAAGCCGTTTACATAGATAGGAAGTCGGAAATCTTTTCTCAAATAACAATTGACATATTTGGAAAATATAATTTTCTGACAAAAATTAATTGGCTTATCATAGATAAGACAATATAGGTATGTGGAACAAGAGCAGATCAATGGAATTGAGGTACAGATCAGCCTTCATTGAAAAAGAATGATGGAAGAAGGATTGAACAAAATACATCTGATCTTATAAGGCTATCTGTTGCACCAGAGAGGAAATATTCATTGCTTGCCAGAGATTGTCACTAATGCATGCAAATCTTTCCTTTAATTATTTTGTCAAATATGCATATTGCTGGCAAGACCAGCATTTATTGCCCATATCTAATTGCTCATGAGAAGATGGTGGTGAGCCACCTTCAACTGGTACAAGAGCAGCAAAAGAGCAATGAGCAGAAGTTCCTGGATTTTGACCCAATAGCAGTGAAAAACAGTGAAATTGTTCAACGTCATTGATGTGTGACTTTATGGGAAATTTGCATTTGGTGCCCTCATTTATCTGCCGACCTTGTCACCCTTGGTAAAGGTCACAGTTTTGGAAGGAACTGTTGAATGAGGCTTAGCAAGTTGTTGCAGTTCTTTTTGTAGGTTGTACAACTGTACACCAGTGGTGAAGGAAGTAAATGCTTAAGGTGGTGGATGGAGTACAGAGCACACAAGGTAAATATATCCTGGATGGTGTCAAGTTTCTCATATATTATTGAAGCTGCACCCATTCAGGCAAGGGAAAAGTATTCCATTACACACCTGACCTGTGCATAGACATACAGGTCATTCTGCTATAACATGCGTTTCGTTAATGCAAATTCACGATAACATGATTGCCGAATTGGGGACACTGCTTCTAAAGAATGAAGTTTTAAAACGTGTATTGGCTATAATGTGATTCCGGCTCCACTAGTTTAAGTGGTGCCTCTATTATGAGAGTTTCTTATAACATGGGATCGCACAGGAACAGAACTAGCGTGTTATAACAGAACCAACTGTACAAAGGCTTTGGAGACTCAGGAAGCAAGTTGTCCACAACAGAATTCCCAGCCTTTGACCAGCTGTTTCTGCCTCAGTAAATATATGGATGGTCCAGTTAAGATTCAGGTCAATGGCAACTAGCAGGATATTGATCTTGAAAATTTAGAGGTGGCATTCTGCTTAATATGAAGGGAAGCTGATTAGATTTGCTCTTTTTGGAAATGGTCATTCCGGGCCTAGAAGTATCAAGCAATAGTCACACAACACATCAACCCAGTCTTGTTGCATTTGGACAAGGATGGCTGCAGTATTTCAGAAGTTGTGAACATTACTGAACACTGAAATTAGTGTCCATTGCCACTATTGAATTTATGATAGAAGGAAGGCCATTGATGAAGCAGCTAAAGATGGCTGTGCTTAGAACACTAATCTGAGGAACTCCCGCAGTGATATCCTGGTTCTGAGACGATTATCTTTGAATTGCCACAGTCATCCTGCTTTGAGATAGGTATGACTCCAGCCAATGGGGATATTGCCAGATATCCATTGACTCCAGGGTCCTTGATACCACATTCAATCAAATGCTGCCTTAATATCTAGGTCAGTCACTCATTGTCATAGAGTCACAGAGATGTACAGCACTGAAATAGATTCTTCGGTCGAATTCGTCCATGCTGACCAAACATCCTAAATTAATCTCATCCCACTTGCCAGCATTTTGTCCATATTCCTCCCAACCCTTCCTATTCATTTACCCAACCAGATACCTTTTAAATGTTATAACCTATTAAATGTTGTAAATGCCTCCACCATTCCCTCTGGCATTTCATTCTGTTCATGACCACCCTCTGTGTGAAAAGGTTGTCCCTTTTAAATTTTTCCCCTCTCACCTTACACCTATGCCCTCTAGTTTTGGGCTCTCTTACCCTGGGAAAATGGACTTGACTATTCACCTTATCCATACCCCTCATGATTTTATAAACCTCTATAAGGGCACTCCTCAGCCTCCGATGCTCCAGGGAAAATACCGCAGTCTATTCAGCCTCTCCTTATACCTCAAACTTTCCAACCCTGGCAACATCCTTGTAAATCTTTTCTGAATGCTTTCAAATTTAACATCTTTCCTATAGCAAAGAGACCAGAATTGAACACAGTATTCCAGAAGTGGCCTACCACAATATGACCTCCCAACTCCTGTACTCAACGCATTGACAAATAAAGGCAAACATACCAAACGTCTTCTTCAATATCCTGTCTACATGTGACTGTACGTTCAAAGAACTAAGAACCTGAACTCCAAGGTCGCTTTGTTCAGCAACATTCCCCATGACCTTACCATTAACAGTATAAGCCCTGCTCTGCTCTACTCAAATGTAGCACCTCACATTTATCTAGATTAACCTCCATCTACCAGGCCTCAGCCCATCTGATCAAAGTCCTGTTGTACTCTGAGGCAACCTTCTTCACTGTTACTACACCACCAAATTTGGTGTCATCTGCAAATTTACTAACCATACCTCCTACATTCACATCCAAATCATTTATATAAATGACAAAAATGGACTGAACACTGATCAGTGAAGGCTGACCAGCAACCTTCCACCACCACCACCCTCTATCTCCTACCTTCTAATCAATACTGTATCTAAATAGGTAGTTCATCCTCTATGCCATGTGATCTAAGTGTTAACTAGTCTACCATACATAACCTTGTTGAACGCCTTACCGAAGTCCACATAGACAATGTCCACTGTTCTGCTTTCATCAATATACTTGGTCACTTCTTCAAAAAATTCAATCAACTTAGCCAGAAATGATTTCCCACGAACAAAGCCATGTTGACTATCCCTAATCAGTCCTTGTCTTTCCAAATACATGTAAATCCTGTCCCTCAGAATCCCCTCCAACAACTTGGCCACCACTGATGTCAGGTTCACTGGTCTGTACTTCCCTGGTTTTCTCTTACCATGTTTCTTAAATAACACGTTAGCCAATCTCCATTCTTCTGGCACCTCACCTGTGACTATCGATGATACAAATATCTCAGGAAGTGGCCCAGCGATCACTTCCCTAACTTCCCACAGAGTTCTAGGGTACACGTGATCCAGTCCTGGGGATGTATCCACCTTTATGCATTTTAAGACATCCAGCACCTCCTCTCTGAAATATGGACGCTGTTCAAGATATCGCTATTTATTCCTCCAAGTTGTCTAGCTTCCATATCTGTCTCCATAGTATATATTTATGCAAAAAACGCATTTAATATCTCACCCATCTCCTGCGGTTCCACACATACACAGCGTTGCTGATCTTTAAGAGTCCTATTCACTCCTTGGTTACTCTTTGACCTTAATGTATTTGTAGAAACCCTTTTGATTCTCCTTAACCCTATTTGCTAAAGCTATCACGTATCCACATTTTGCCCTCCCGATTTCCTCTTAAGTATATTCCTATTGCTCTTGTACTCCTCTCAGGATTCACCAAATCCCTGCTGTCTATACCTGACATATGTGTCCTTCTTTTTCTTGACCAGAACCTCAATTTCTCTAGTCATCCAGCAGTCCCTACATCTACCAGCCTTGCCCTTCATCCCTCGGACTCTCTTTTGAAGGTCCCCCATTTCCAGTATTATGATCTCTTGCCCAACACCTCAGTCCCACCCTTCCTTTATTTCCCAAGAGAAGGTCAAGTTTTGCTCCTTCTTGAATAGGTACAACCACACCCTTAATAAGAAAACTTTCTTGTACACACTTAACAAATTCCTCTCTACCTAATCCCTTAATACTGTGGCAGTATGTTTAGAAAGTTAAAATTTCTGACTATAACCACCATACTATTCTTACAGATAACTGAGATCTCCTTACAAATTTGCTTCTCAATTTCCAGTTGACTATTGGCAATTCTACAGTACAATCCCAATAAGGTGATCATCCCTTTCTTATTTCTCCGTTCCACTCAAACAACTTCACTGGTCGTACTCACAGGAATATCGTCCCCAAGTACAGGAGTAGCGTTATCCCTAATTAAAAAAAACACCACCTTGCCTGTCTTGCCCCCTTTCTATCATTCCTATAGTATCTATACAATGGAACATTAAGCTGTCAATCCTGTCCATTCCTGAGCCATAATAGCTATCATATTCCAGACCCGTGTTCCCAACTATGCCAAGTTCATCTGCCTTACCTCTCAGACCGCTTGCACTGAAATAAATGCAGTTTAATTTATTAGTCCAACCTCGTTCACTGTTTTGCTCCTCCTTTCTTTGACTATTTGACTTGATCCTTTTCCCACTGCACCAGTCGCAGACTGATCCCTTTCCTCACTATCTCTCTGGATCCAATCCCACCTTACGCATTTAAATCCTCTCGGATGGCTCCAACAAATCTCCCTGACAGTATATTAGACTCCGCTAATTTAGGGGCAACCTGCCTTTCTTACACAGGTCACTTCTACCATAGAAGAGTTTCCAATGATCCAGAAATGTGTATCCTTCTCCCTTGCATCAGTTCCTCAGCCATGCATTCATCTACTCTATCCTCCTATTCCTACTCTCACTAGCACACAGCACTGGGAGTAATCTAAATATTAGTACCCTCAAACACCTACCTTTTTTCATAGATATTTTTATTGAAAAAGAAGATTTTTGAGTTTTTTTACAAAATTAACTTCCTGCCTAATTTCCTATCTTCTCTCCTCAGAACCTCATCCTTCTCTCTTCCTATGTCATTCATTCAAATGTGTACAACAAATTCCTGCTGGTCAGTCTCTCTTTCCTGAGAATATTCAGCACCCTCTCCAAGACATCTTTGACCCTGGCACTCAGGAGGCAACACAACACTCTGATGTATCATTATTGGCCACAGAAATGTCTGTCTGTGCATATGACTAGAGAGTCCCCTATCACAATTGATTGCTTAGAACCTGATATACCCTCATTACATTAGAGCTTGCCTCAGTCCCAGAAACTTGGCCGTCAGTGCTACATTCCCCTGAGAGTCCATCTCTCCTGACATTTTCCAAAATAGTACTCCTGTTTGAGACAGGAATATCCACAGGAGGCTCTTGCACTACCTGCCTACCTTTCCTAGTAGTAACCCTTCTTTCCTAAATGTTTTTGCAGTTTTTCTACATTCCTGAAATTGCTATCAATCTTAACTCCTGTAAATTCCTCACTGCCTCGAACTGCCACTCCAGCCTACGCAAACACACTTCCTGCAGACATAATCATTCGGAAGGTTGAAATTCTTCCTAAGAGCACATCACTCTACTAAAGAACATGTTTACATCTTAACAATTTGCAGGCCCAGAAAATAGCACAGTCTTACTGCTCCAAAAACATTGCTCTAGGCTATCTTGGTATGTATGTTTTATATTTTTCAAAAATATTTAACCTGAAGACAGATCTTAATGAAACATATATATGAAAAGAAAATCACCCTGCTTACTATTATAGATTTACAAAAAACAGAGTATGCTTAGATTTAAAAACCACTTAGCTGTTTCCTGCTGTGAGGAGCTCCCCATACTGAATTTCTCCAAGGTCAGCTGTGAATTCACTGTTTGTTTATTTTTTTAGACCAAACTCCAAAGTCCATAGATACTTGAAACTACACAGCAGAGGCAATCAGCTGTGAAAGTTCATTGCCTGGTCAGACAGCTGTGCAGATTCATTGCTCCTTTTCTTTCATGTCCCATGTGGTCCCTTCTCCCTCTCTTATTTTATTAAACTGCTGTTTTCATCTCTTTTTTACACAGTTCTTGAACAATGAAACAACTTATAAAACAGTAATTACCCCAAGAAATCAGCTCCAACACTGAAGAAAACCTCAAGAAGGAACAGCTCTTACAGCCATAATCTTATCTCATCCTCCATCTTAGATTACCCAGAATCCAGTTCACTTCATTTCACCTCTGCAATTCTGCTTTGTGTAGGATTAGGCTGAGACTTTGATGAAGTCTAGGTGGGTAGTCTTACTGTATCCAAAAATAAACTGAGCATCAGTTATTTTTATGTAAGTGTTGCAGGATTATTCTGCTCGCAACATTTTCCATTGTTTTTCTTCTAATTGATTTTAGACTGATGGGAAAGTAATTAGCTGAACTGGATTTGATTTGTTTTCTGTGAGCCAGATATGCCTGCACAATTTTCAATATTATCAATTTGATGCCAATGTTTTTGGTGAATGGGCTACGATATCTTATGCATTAAATGTGCTGGTTGTTCCTTTAGCTTTATGCCATTTCTTAAAGATATAGCATAAAATCTAGTGTAAAAGTTTAACCTTCATGGAGTATATCCTATAAATATAGTAGAATAAGTTTCTTTTTAAACCTTCAAAATGCTAATTGTGAAGGAGGTGACCACCCGATCATATGCACAAAACCAAGAGCTGTTCAGCTCTTTTTCCAACCCCTGCTCCCTAAAAATAGCTGTCTATTGGCTTAGCAGGATCAATAAAGTTAGCCTAAATTATCATGTGAATTTTGAACTGATCTTGCAACATATTTAAATCTAAAATGAGCTGCACGCACAGATCTATCAGAAATATTGTTTCACATCAGAGCAAAGCATGCAATATCAGTGTCAATGTCTAAGTTGAGGTATGATTCAATTGGCTGCCTCTACCACTCTCCCACCTTCCAATAGCCCAATGAGTCAAACTTCCACTGTCCCCCGATCCCCAATATCCGCAATCCTAGCTCTGTACTTAGATCACTATCTAGTTCTCTCCTTACCTCATCCTTTTAACTACCTCATATTTTCTGAGAGGCCGTCTTTCTGCTCTGTTAAACTTATAATCACTAAACTGCTGACCATCAGTTTTCTTTCATGGCTTCCACATTAGCTGTTAAAGCTTCACTCTCACCAGGGTTAGTCCCTTTCTCCTCAACATGGGATATTATCACATCGTTCCTCAAAAAATCCTCTAAGACTGCAAACTAGGAATCTACCTCCAGCATCTCCAAAATCCTTGAACATACGTTACTTCCCAAATCTATGTCATTTTATCACAAACACCAAACTTGAATCATTCTAATCAAGTTTCCATTCCTAACATATTACCAAAACTGTACAAGGCATCATTAAGGTCTCCCAATTTCATCTTTGTCTCTGTTTTATCTCATCCATTAAAACCATGAACTATGCATTTGTTATGACTCAGCTTGACCATTCTAACAACCTACTGGATGGCCTTCCATTTTCCATCATCAATAAACTTGAGGTAATCTAAAGATTTGTTGTGAACAGCTTAACTCGCAATATATCCTGGTCATCCATCATCCTTGCATTCACTAAGTTACATCAGTTCATGTTTAAGCAAGGTGTCGATTTTACAATTCTTATCCTTATTTTCAACTACCCACCTTGACTGTTTGACTTGTTGTTGTCACCTGTACAAAAACACAGTTAAAAGTGTCATTTTTCATGCTGTACAGGCAGATCATACCATACAAAGTGCATCAGGATAGCAGAACAGAGTGCAAAATACAGTGTTATAGACACAGAGAAGGTGCAAAGAGAGAGATTAGCATTTGAGAGGTCTATTCAAATGTATAATAACAGCAGGGAAAAAGCTGTTCTTGAATTGATTTATATGTACTTTTATATCTTCTGCCAATGGAATAGGATGGATGAGAGTTTGACCAGAGAAGGAGGGATCTTTACTTATGTTGGTTGCTCTCCTGAGGCAGTGAGAAGTTTCGATGGAGTCAATGGATGGAAGGATGGTTTGCATGATGGTTTGGGCTGTGTTCGTGACTCTCTGTGGTTTCCCACAGTCTTGGGAAGAACAATTGCCATACCATGTTGTGATGCATTCAGATAAAATTCCTTCAGGCCCAAAAACCTCTTAAATAGCTGCTGTACTAATTTTGGCATGTACAGTCCTGTTCTTAACAACTCCACTCTATCTTTAGCTGACAAAGCCTGAAGATCTGGAATTTCCTGCCCAAACCTCAAGGTCTCTTTTCTTCTTTCAGACAGACCTTTAAAAGTTTTCACTCAAACCAAGTTTTGCTTACAAACACTGAAAATGCTGAAGAAACTCAGCAGGTTTGACTACACCTGTAGAGAGAGAAACAGAGTTAATGTTTTGAGTCTGATCTGACTCTTCAGAAAACGTTTTCGGTTACTCGCCGTATCTCCGCTTCGATGACTCAGTGTCAAACGTGAAGTGCCTTCAAATGTTGGGTACTACATAAATGTAATTTATTGTTTGACTAGAAGCTAAAATGTACATTGTCCCAGTTGAAAAACTGTTTGCAAAAAGAATTTGGTAGTTCTTGTATGGTTGTGTTAGTCTTAAAGTTTGGATTTTAGAAATATTTAACAAGCAATGCATTTTTAACTTTCCTTCCCCTGCCACTTTTAGGTATTTAAATAGAGTCATAGTCACAGAGATGTACAGCATGGAAACAGACCCTTCAGTCCAACTTGTCCATGCTGACCAGATATCCCACCCCGATCCAATCTGATCTGCCAGCACCCGGCCCATATCCCTCCAAACTCTTCCCATTCATATACCCATCCAGTTGCCTTTTAAATGTTGCAATTGTACCAGCCTCCACCACTTCTCTGGCAACTCATTCCATACACGTACCATCCTCTGCGTGAAAAAGTTGCCACTTAGGTCCCTTTTATATCTTTCCCCTCTCACACTAAACCTATGCCCTCTATTTCTGGACTCCATGACCTCAGGGAAAAGACTTTGTTTATTTATCCTTTCTATGCCCCTCATGATTTTATAAACCTCTATAAGGTCACCCCACATCTTCAACGCTCCAGGGAAAAAAACCCCAGACTATTCAACCTCTCCCTATAGCTCAAATCCTCCAAGCCTGACAACATCCTTGTAAATCTTTTCTGAACCCTTTCAAGTTTCACAATATTCTTCCGATAGGAAGGAGACCAGAATTGCACTGTATGTAGAATTGACAGAGGTGAGTCAAACATCAAGATCATGTTACCGGTTACTGAGTATGTAACAAAGGAACTATGTCACAATGATGTTTGATCACATGGAACTGGATGGAATGTGGAGGGCTCTTTTATTCTCTCCTATATATAATGTACAGACTTAGTAAAAATTGTTCTTGTTCACTAACAAGATTATGCACTACTTTTTATCAACAATGCAAACATGTTAATACTTCCAATTCCTCCTGGAGTCTCATTTTGTGTTGCTTTGGAGTCAGAATTTTCCAGTTGTTATGCTAGTTTAAAATTGGTACAGAGCTGAATGTAAAATGTGCCTTAGAAGCGGACTGTTTCTTGCACTACAAACAGCCAGCTGACATCAGAGATGATAGTTAATGGAGGCAATAGGTGTTTCACCCGCTGATGAGATCCGTGTTGCATCCTTTGGGCATTTAATTCAGAAGAGCTGGGTCTTGCCAAAGCTCTAGACTCCTGGGCATGTTCCACCCAAAGATCTTCAGCACCATTGCATAGGTGTGGCAGCTGTGACTAATGCATCCACCCAGACCCCTGAATCACCCTGGATCCAGGCACAAGTGAATGATTACAAAAGGAGAGTCAAAGAAGGAGGAAAGCTGGGGTGGGGTAGAATTTGCTATTTGGGCTTCCCACACGACTTGGTCACCAATGGATGAATGCTAGCGGCAGCAGAATAAGGTCCTCAAGTGGATATTAATTGTCTACTTAAGACAGCAATGCGGGAAAGGCTTTTATTTGAACATTCTTATCATGGATTTAATTGAAACGGTGGTAAAAAAGAAGTGAAATCCCCACTACCATCCTGATTAAATGGCCCTCCAAACATATTGCAGGAAATAGCATTAAATTCAATCCTAACTGTCTAAAAGAAATCTGAAGTTTTATGGATTAAAAATGATGTCAGTATGGTAATGAATAAATTGTCCACTAATCATACTGGTGTAAAGCTGATGCTGTAATTTGACTATCTGATATAAAAACCACCCACTGTGCCAGTTATTTCAACAGAAGTTAAAACTGGGCAGCTTCTGCAAGAGGCAAGCAATATGCAGAATTGTTTCTCAATCTGCTGCTTGGGTATGAAAACATTCGGAGCAACGGGAATCAATTCAAATTAAATCAGAACGTTAATTTGGTGCAAGTGTGAATATTCATGATATATCTATGTGCAGAACTGGGGTGTTTTCGTTCACAACAATCTCTTGCTCCAAAAGGTAACCTTTGATCTGAAAGCCGCTCTCTAGTAAAGATTTTTAATTTGAAACTATGTAATCAGCATGAAGCAATATTATTCTCGGTTATATCCGGTCACAATATCAGTTCCTAGGTGAGGAGAAAAATCAAATTTATTGCTTTGAACATTCACCAATTCACCACAAGAATCAGCTAGAACACATGCCCCAAAACATGTCCCCCACTGCAAAGGTAAAGATCAACCTCAATGAGATAGTTCAATTTAATAAGATCTACTCTGGGCATAAACAATTTTCTCTTACAATTCACTTTCAACGAAAAGTAGAAGACAGGCAATTAAAATGATTCAAACTGTTCAACCCCCCTCAAATATGTCATCATGGAGTTCATCAGCTGAAACCTAGTACAAAGATGAGTGCCATTAAACCAGAGGAGAAAATTACCCTTCAGCTATATATAATTATGTCAGAATACTTTCAATCTTCTTGGAGATAGACTGCAGACACATGATCAGACAACCATGAAGGATCCAGAAATCTCATTGCAGCGCTAAATAACAATCCAGTCTCCACCAGTGTCTTGAAAAAAAGCAAACTAGAAAATGAGAGAAATGACCAGCTGTCAAGCCACCATGTTCCTCCTGCACAAATTACTCTGAATAATCAACAGAATAAAAAAAACTCACTAAGTATAAAACCATGCAGAAGAGGTAATTGCTAACACCAAAGAATGTGTGAAGTTTCTCAAGAAGTGTCCACTATATTCATTATGTATAAGAGGAACTGAACACAAAGATGACAATGTAGATAAGGGAAGGCCAGAACAATTTAATTCCATCCTTGCATAAAGAGCAGTACTGATAAATGCTGCTTGTATATACACAGGAATGTCAGATAAAGATAACAACAGACCTGAGGGAAATGGTGGCTTCCTTCAGTATTGCAAATTCTGTGCAATTCTGTGTAATTCCTGTACTCTGACTGCTGTTTGGTTAAATGAGAGTGCTTTGAAGTTGGGTGGAAATAGGAAGTTGAGTGAGACAGGGATTAGGTGAAGCTGAAAGACTGAGTGTAAAGCTGAATGACTGAGCTCATTCTCAATCTGGACAGTTCAGAAAGTGACATGGTCCCAAAGGAAACAGCCAAGATTAATATATGGAGTTAGGAGATAAATTATAAAGCAGGACCTCAAGTGCAGTGATCTCAGGATTATTGCCAGTGCCATGTGCTAGTGAGAGCAAGAATAAGAGGACAGATCAGATGATGGGCGGCACGGTGGCACAGTGGTTAGCACTGCTGCCTCACAGCGTCAGAGACCCGGGTTCAATTCCCGCCTCAGGCGATTGACTGTGTGGAGTTTGCACGTCCTCCCCGTGTCTGCGTGGGTTTCCTCCGGGTGCTCCGGTTTCCTCCCACAGTCCAAAGATGTGCAGGGTCAGGTGAATTGGCCATAGTAAAATTGCCCGTAGTGTTAGGTAAGGGGTAAATGTAGGGGTATGGGTGGGTTTCGCTTCGGCGGGTCGGTGCGGACTTGTTGGGCCGAAGGGCCTGTTTCCACACTGTAATCTAATCTAATCTAATCTAATCGAATGCGCGGCTGGAGAAATGGTGTACCAGGGTGGGTTTAGATTCTTGAGGCATTGCGACCATTCTGGAGTTGGTGACTTATACAAACCTGACAGGTTGTACCTGGGCAGAGCTGGGACAAATGTCTTTGCAGGGGCTTTCGCTAGTTCCATTGCTAAGATTTTAACTAGTGTGGCAGGGGAATGGGAAATAAAGCATAGCTTAGATCAGTCAGATTCACATTAGGAAATGGTAGGCAGAACATTAGTTAGTGATGTAGTCAGTGACTCGAAAAGATAAAGGAAATAAGGATTGAAAAATGTCCAGTAAAGGATATTCATTGGGTTCAGCTGTTTATACTTCAACGTTAAGTAGTATTACAAAGAAAGCAGATGAAATAAGGCCACAGATAGAAATATGGCAGCAAAATGCAATACTGTTACAATAATGGAAACCAGTGAAAGGAGGGGTGAAATTGGCAGTTCAATATTCCTGGATATAGAGTTTTGAGGCAGGATAGATTTGGTGACAAAAAAAAGGAGGCTGGGTAGCAGTATTTATTAATTACTCAATTACAGTTGTGAGAATGGATGATATATTAAAAGTTTTATCAAATGAGGCATTATGGGTTGAGCTTAGAAATAACAAAAGGGGCACCCACACTACTAAGAATATACTATAGAGTCCCAAATAGTGAGAGAGAGCTAGAAGAACATACGTGTAGACAAAATTCTGCATGTAGGAATAAGAAGGCAATCTTATAGGAGATTTTAACAATTCCCATATCAACTGGGTTTCAAACAATAAGGGAAATTGAGGATGAAAAATTCATGTATTGTGCCCAGGATTTTTTTTTAAAATCAATCTGTGACAAGCCCAACAAGAAGAAATGCAATTCTGCATTTACTTTTGGAAAATGAAGATAGGCAAATAGTTGAAGTGAAAAATGGCGAATTTTAATATTATTATGGAAAAGGACAGAGAGAAAAAAAATAAAAGTTTAACTGGAAGAAGGCAAATTTTACAAAACAGAAAAGTGATTTAGCTGAGGTGCAGTGGACATGCCTACTAAAGGATAAATCAGTGGTAAACCAATGGGAGGCTCGATAAAGTGAAATCCTTAGGGCACAAAGCAGACATGTCCCCTCCAAAATTAAGAATGATACTGCCAAATCTAGATCCCCACGGTTATCTAGAAAAATATGGGGCAAAATTAAACAGAAAAAGAAATCTTATGAAAGTCACAAAAAACTCAACAGTGCAGATAGCCCAGATGATTACAGAAAGCACACAGATCAAGTAAGAAAATAAGAAAATCAAAGAAAGAGCATGAAAAAATATTAACAACCAGGATAAAGGAAAATGCAAAAAATGTTTTATCAGTATATAAAGTCCAAAGGATAGTTCAGGAAAAGGTTCGACCTATCAAAGATGAAGAAAGGATGAAGATACAGCAAATGTAGGAAGAATTTTAAATGAATTTTTCATCTTCATATTCACAAAGGAAAGGTATGATGTTAAAGTAGTAATCCAAGTGGAACAGTGTGAAATAAGAGGATAATTCAGATGAATGTGTGGCTGGAGAAATGGTGTACCAGGGTGGGTTTAGATTCTTGACGCATTGCGACAATTCTGGTGTAGTGGGATCTACACAAGCCTAACAGGTTGTACTGGGACAAATGGCTTTGCAGGGGCTTTCGCTAGTTCCATTGCTAAGGTTTTAACTAGTGTAGCAGGGGAATGGGAACCAAACGGTAGGCTCAAATCAGGTTCAGATGGTAGGCAGAACATTAGTTAGTGATGTAGTCAATGACTCGAAAAGACAAAGGAAATAAGGATTGAAAAATGTCCAGCAAAAGATATTCATTGGGTTGAGTTATTTATACTTCAATACCAGCAGTTTTACAAACAAAGCAGATAAACTAAGGCCACAGATGGCAGCATAATACAATACTGTTACAATAACGAGGTGAAAGGAGGGGTAAATGGAAATGTTAGAAGAGTTGGAATCCTTGAAAGCAGATAAGTCGCCATTACCAGATGGATTATTCTCTAGGATGTTGAAAGCGATCAGGGAGAAAATAGCAGATGCTCTGAAGATTACTTTCTAATTTTAACAGGTGAGGTATCAGAGGACTGGAGGAGTGTAAATGTTGTTCCGCTCTTTACAAAGGGTGCAAAGGAAATGCCAAACAACTATAGGACAGTTGTTCTCATTTCAAAGATGGGCAAATTATTAGAATCAATCCTGAGAGATTGGATAAGCTGTCACTTGCAAAGTAAGGCCTAGTCAGAGATAGTCAGCGTGGCTTTGTAAGGGAAGATCATGCCTTATAAATTTAATTGAATTCTTTGAGCAAGTATCAAGGAAAATTGATGAGGGTTGTGTAGTGGTTGTTGTCTACATAGATTTTAATAAGGCATTTGACAAGTAAGTAAAAGTCCATGGGATATAAGGCAATGTGTTGAATTGAATCCAAAGTTGGTTTAGTAACAGGAAACAAAGGGTAATGGTTGATGGCTGCCCTTGTGAATGGAAAGCAGTTTCAAGTGGTGTCTCATTGGACGTATGTTGGAACATCTACTGTTTGTTTTATACGTTAATGATTTGGATTTGAATGGCGTGGGGGACAATTGGAAAATTTCCAAATGACACAAAATTGGCCATATAGTGGATAATGTAGAGGATAGCTGTCAGCTCCAAAACCATACCAATAGATTAGTGGAATGGGCAAAAAAGTAACAGATGAGGTTCAACTCTGATAAGTATGAGATAATGCATTCTTGGAGGTCAAACAATAAAGGGGAATAAACAATAAATGGGAATATATTGAGAGGGATAGATGAAGTGAGAGATCTTGACGTGCAAGTTCTCAGTTCTCTACAGGTTGCTGTAGAGGTAGATAAGTTTGTAAAGAAGACATATGGAATGATCGCCTTCATTAGCAAAGGTATAGAATACAAAAGTAGGGACACATTGATGAAACTTTTCCCCTCAGACGTGGTTGACGATGCTCTCCACCACATCTCCTCCACTTCCCGCTCCTCCGCCCTTGAACCCCACCCCTCCAATCGCCACCAGGACAGAACCCCACTGGTCCTCACCTACCACCCCACCAACCTCCAGATACATCGTATCATCCTTCGTCATTTCTGCCAGCTCCAAACAGACCCCACCACCAAGGATATATTTCCCTCCCCTCCCCTACCAGTGTTCCGGAAAAACCACTCCCTCCGCAACTCCCTCGTCAGGTCCACACCCCCCACCAACCCAACCTCCACTCCCAGCACCTTCCCCTGCAACCGCAAGAAATGCAAAACTTGCACCCACACCTCCCCCCTCACTTCCCTCCAAGGCCCCAAGGGATCCTTCCATATCCATCACAAATTCACCTGCACCTGCACACACATCATTTACTGCATCCGCTGCACCCGATGTGGCCTCCTCTACATTGGGGAGACAGGCTGCCTACTTGCGGAACGTTCAAGAGAACACCTCTGGGACACCCCCACTAACCAACCCAACCGCCCCGTGGCTGAACACTTTAACTCCCCCTCCCACTCCGCCAAGAACATGCAGGTCCTTGGCCTCCTCCATCGCCAGACCATGGCAACACGACGCCTGGAGGAAGAGCGCCTCATCTTCCGCCTAGGAACCCTCCAACCACAAGGGATGAATGCAGATTTCTCCAGCTTCCTCATTTCCCCTCCCCCCACCTTGTCTCAGTCCCAACCCTCAGATTCAGCACTGCCTTCTTGACCTGCAATCTTCTTCTCGACCTCTCGGCCCCCATCCCCTCTCCGGCCTATCACCCTCACCTTAACCTCCTTCCACCTATCGCATTCCCAACACTCCTTCCTCAAGTCCCTTCTCCCTACCTTTTACCTTAGCCTGCTTGGCACTTCTTCCTCATTCCTGAAGAAGGGCTTATGCCCGAAACGTCAATTCTCCTGCTCCTTAGATGCTGCCTGACCTGCTGCGCTTTTCCAGCAACACATTTTTCAGCTTTGAAACTGTATAAGACACTGGTAAGGCCATAATTGGAGTACAGTGTGCATTTCTGTTCACTACAATGCAGGAAGAACATAATTGTTCTGGAGAATGTGTAGAGAAGATCTTCTAGAATGTTGCCAGAGCTAGAGAACTGTAGCTATGGGAACAGATTGGAGAGTTTGGGATTGTTTTCCCTCGAAAAGAAAGGCTAAGGGTTGATGTCATTTTGCGGTTGTACAGCACATTGGTGAGGCCACTTTTGGAGTACGTGTACAGTTCCGGTTGCCCTATTATAGGAAGGATATTATTAAATTGGAGAGGGTCAGAAAAGATTTGCCAGGAGGTTGACAGGGATGAAGGCTTTGAGTGATATGGAGAGGCAGGATAACCTGGGACTTTGTTCACTAGATTGTAGGAGGTTAAAGGGTGATCTTGTAGAGATTTATAAAGTCATGAGGTGCAAAGATAAGGTGAATAACAAAGGTCATTTCTCTAGGGTAAGGGAACTATGGGGCATATATTTTTAAGGTGAGAGGAGAAAGATTTAAATGTGACCTGAGGAGCACCTTTTTCACACAGAGGCTGGTTCATTTATGGAGTGAACTTCCAGAGGAAGTGATAGATGCAGGTACAGTTACAACATTTAAATAACATTTTGGACAGGTACGGAAATAGGAAAGATTTAGGGGGATATGAACCTAACACAGTTAGACTAGCTTAGTTTGGGAAATTTGGTCAGCGTAGACAAGTTGGACTGAAGGATCTGTTTTTGTACTGTATGATTCTAGTACACTATGACATGATTGAATTATTAAAATCTATGAGCTATAGAGATGGAGTTTACAAGAGGAACTTGTTTCCCTTGGCAGAGATTTCAAAAAACGGGAGTCATAGATTCAAGCTAACTGGCAGAAGGAGGGCACATGAGGAAAAAGTTTTTTTTAACGCAAGTGGTAGTGTGTGTCAAGAATTCTCTGTCTGAGTTGGTTCTGGAGGCAGAAACCCTAAACTGTTTTAAAAAGTACCTGTATCTGCATTCTTAAATGCTCTGAGCAGCAGGCTATGGGCTTTATGCAAGAGGATGGGATTAGAAACATCTGAGTGTCTTTGGATCAGCATGGACAAGATGGGCCAAGTGGTCTTCTTCTGTACTATATAATTTCAATAGTTCTATTCTATGGTTCTATATCTCGTGTGGGTGAGAAAGATTGGAACAGCTATTATATTAGTCAAAAAGAGCTTGGAACTAATTGCTGTAAGATTCAAGTCTCACCTACTCCAGACACATGTAACAATCACTTTGAACAGGTTGATTTGAAAGTATTTACACTTCGAGATGCCATATTTTCTGCTATATTGCAACAATGTATCAATTAATTAAACTAGTACCATTTGCCTGTGCATGGCTCATTTCCCACTAAACCTTTCCTATTCCTGTACTTGCCCAAATGTCTTTTAAATGTTGTTACTGTACCTGCATCTACCATTTCCTCTGGCAATTCATTCCATGTATGTGGTAAAAACAATGACCACTAATCCAGATTCTGGATTAGTGGTGCTGGAAGAGCACAGCAGTTCAGGCAACATCCAAGGAGGATCAGGATGTAGAGGAGGAAGAAGTGGGGAGTGATTCTGGTGTAATTTCGGAAGGTCAACTGCTCTTCCTATATTCCCAATTCCAAAATGCCATCCCATATTCCCAATTCCTCCGCCTCCGCCGTATCTGCTCCCAGGAGGACCAGTTCCACCACAGAACACACCAGATGGCCTCCTTCTTTAGAGACTGCAATTTCCCTTCCCACGTGGTTAAAGATGCCCTCCAACGCATCTCGTCCACATCCCGCACCTCCGCCCTCAGACCCCACCCCTCCAACCGTAACAAGGACAGAACGCCCCTGGTGCTCACCTTCCACCCTACCAACGTTCGCATAAATCAAATCATCCGCCGACATTTCCGCCACCTCCAAAATGACCCCACCACCAGGGATATATTTCCCTCCCTACCCTTTTCCGCCTTCCGCAAAGACCGTTCCCTCCGTGATTACCTGGTCAGGTCCACGCCCCCCTACAACCCACCCTCCCATCCTGGCACTTTCCCCTGCCACCGCAGGAACTGTAAAACCTGTGCCCACACCTCCTCCCTCACCTCTATCCAAGGCCCTAAAGAAGCCTTCCACATCCATCAACGTTTTACTTGCACATCCACTAATATCATTTATTGTATCCGTTGCTCCCGATGCGGTCTCCTCTACATTGGGGAGCCTGGGCGCCTCCAAGCAGAGCGCTTTAGGGAACATCTCCGGGACACCCGCACCAATCAACCACACCGCCCCGTAGCCCGACATTTCAACTCCCCCTCCCACTCTGCCAAGTACATGGATGTCCTGAGCCTCCTTCACCGCCGCTCCCTCACCACCAGACGCCTGGAGGAAGAACGCCTCACCTTCCGCCTCGGAACACTTCAACCCCAGGGCATCAATGTGGACTTCAACAGTTTCCTCATTTCCCCTTCCCCCACCTCACCCTAGTTCCAAACTTCCAGCTCAGCACTGTCCCCATGTCTTGTCCGGACTTGTCCTAACTGCCTATCTCCTTTTCCACCTATCCACTCCACCCTCTCCTCCCTGACCTATCACCTTCATCCCCTCCCCCACTCACCCATTGTACACTATGCTACTTTCTCCCCACCCCCACCCTCCTCTAGCTTATCTCTCCACGCTTCAGGCTTACTGCCTTTATTCCTGATGAAGGGCTTTTCCCCGAAACGTCGATTTCGCTGCTCCTTGGATGTTGCCTGAACTGCTGTGCTCTTCCAGCACCACTAATCCAGAATCATTCCATGTATGTATCAGTCCACTAGCAGTGGGAAGCAAAAAGAAATTGATGAAGGTCCAGAATTCTGAGACTAAAACTTTGATTATCTCAAACTTCAGGGAGCCAAAGACGTAACAGCTTTCATCAGTTAATCATACAACACAGACACTGCAACTCACAGTCAGCCAGGGGAGAGATAACTTCAGCAAGAAGCAAGATTGGAGATGGCAAAAACTAGGCTTAATCTAAATGAAACCAGAGAAAAAGTAACAACTGCATGTTCTTTTTATTAAAAAAACACATATTTAAAATTAACTTATAAAACAATACAAATATTGAAGACCAAAGATGTTCTTTGTTTGCAATAGAATATGGAAAATTCATGGGTAGAAACAACTTTTGTCTATATTGCACTAAATTAGCGACCTCCATTATCTCAAGTCATACTCTGGATCCAAATTATTTCTCATGTCTCATATTAAAGATGAAAGATAAATTCTACTAAAAGAAGCGCTGCATCAGCATATCTGTAGCCCTGACAGACAGATAAACATCAAGAGAAAATAGACTTTGCATTTAAAGAGACGTGCATTTACAGTTATATGACTTTAGAGAGATCTATGAAATTGTTTGATAATTGATTGTTGATACTTCAATGGCTAATTACAGCCAGTGTACTTGAGTACTATTTAATTAAATGATCAACTGTGGTAACATGTCTTTTACCAAATATTTTTATTATTTTCAAAGTAATGACCCAATTTTATTAAATAACTTATTTCCTGAATGTACATAGTTTCTCCACAGATTTTTAGAAAAGCTAAGTTTGGTTAGCAGCCAAGACACCTGTAGCAGTCAACTTCACTGAAGTAACATTCACAGGAAACATGGTTCCTCAAGGAAATGGTCAGAGATTTATCCCAGAACAAGAGACTTCCTGGCTTCAGCTGAAATATGTAATGAAAAAGGCCTCCTTTAGCACAAAGGATGGCAATCCATGGTATTCTATTCCAAATCCATTACTCAAGGTACAGAGGGGGAGCTTTTTCCTCAGGAAAGTGGCCTACCCTACAGATGATGCTTCTGGTTGACTACACTACCATAGTGGCTGAAAATAGGCAGCAAACAGCTCAGATTCCAAAAGTTATTGTAGGGTATTAGCTCATGTTCTTAAGGTAATGGCAGTTCAGGAAGGTGGTTGTGTCCAGATATGAAAAGGAGAAAGTGAGGGCTGCAGATGCTGGAGATCAGAGCTGAAAATGTGTTGCTGGAAAAGCGCAGCAGGTCAGGCAGCATCCAAGGAACAGGAGAATCGACGTTTCGGGCATAAGCCCTTCTTCAGGAATGAAAAGCCAACATCTTACTTGTGTGGTTCCTTCTGGACCTTGAAAGGGATGTTTTTACTAACTTATTTTACAAGGACTTTGTGGCTCAAACCACACTTGGTGTGATTTTCCCATTTGTCCAACAACAGCCCCCAAACATGAAGATAATTCACTGTATCATGCGGCTAACACTCACTAGGTGTTGACACAACACAGACGAGATCCTTGACCTATCACTGGCCTCGACACTGGCATCCCAGGTCCACAGAGGTTTCTGACCAAAGGCTGGCACCTAACGCCGAAAGACCATCATTGAGATATGCTGTTTGGAGGATCCAGCAGTGATCAAGCAAGACATTTTTACTTTTTTGTCACAAGGTGGAGGCTGCAGGCTATCCTCATGAGCCCTATCTGTGCTTCTTACTGTCTTCACAAGGTAAGTAATTAGGTACACAGTGAGTTGGGGCCCTTAACTGAGGATTATTTGATATTTAAGGGATCAATTGGTGGCAGGTGAATAAAGTCCTCAATTGAACGTCTCACTCAAAACTTAGAGAATTTCTCTCCAGGCCAACTCACCCAATTAGTTTCCCTGCTAGCCACCACCCGCTTCTCGTCACCTTTCCCACCATTGTTACTTTTTCCACTGATCATGCAGCAGCTACATTCTTCCAGGTTAGCATGTCATGAGGACCTTACTGCTTTAATTATACACTATTTGCCTTGAAAAATCAGCTCAGTAAAAATCATAGGATATTGAACATAAAACAATACAGCACAGAACAGGCCCTTCAGCCCTCGATGTTGCACTGACCTGTGAACTATTCTCAGCTCGTCCCCTACACTATCCTAAAATCATCCATGTGCTTATCTAAGGATTGTTTAAATCTCCCTAATGTGGCTGAATTGACTACCTTAGCAGATAGGGCATTCCACGCCCTTAACACTCTCTGCGTAAAGAACTTGCCTCTGACATCAGTCTTAAATCTATCACCCCTCAATTTGTAGTTATGTTCTCTCGTACAAGCTGACGTCATCATCCTTGGAAAAGGTCTTTCTCTGTCTACTCTATCTAATCCTCTGATCATCTTATATGTCTCTATCAAATCCCCCCTTAGCCTTCTTCTTTCCAGTGAGAAAAGACCCAAGTCTCTTAGCCTTTCCTCATAAGACCTTCCCTCCAGACCAGGCAACATCCTGGTAAATCTCTTCTGCACCTTTTCCAATGCTTCCACATCCTTTCTGTAATGGGGCGACCAGAACTGTACACAATATTCCAAGTGTGGCCGCACCAGCGTTTTGTACAGTTGCAGCATGATATTGAGGTTTCGGAACTCAATCCCTCTATCAATGAAACCTAACACACCGTATGCCTTCTTAACAGCACTATCCACCTGGGTGGCAACTTTCAGGAATCTATGCACATGGACTCCAAGATCCCTCTGCACATCCACACTACCAATTTTTCCATTGACCAAGTACTCTGCCATCCTGTTATTCTTCCCAAAGTGCATCACCTCACATTTAGCCGCATTGAACTCCATTTGCCACCTCTCAGTCCAATTCTGCATTTATCCAAATCCCCCTGCAACCTTTAACATTCTTCCAAAGCGTCCACTACTCCACTGACTTTAGTGTCGTCTGCAAATTTACTAATCCATCCACCTATGCCTGTGTCTCGGTCATTTATAAAAATGACAAACATCAGTGGTCCCAAAACAGATCCTTGTGGAACACCACTAGTAACTGGACTCCAGACTGAATATTTTCCATCAACCATCACTCGCTGCCTTCTTCCAGAAAACCAGTTTCTAATCCAAACTGCTAAGTCACCCTCAATTCCATGCCTCTGCATTTTCTCCATCAGCCTACCATGTGGAATCTTGGCCTTACTGAAGTCCAAGTATACCACATTAACTGCCCTACCCTGCTTGGTCCCCTTCTCAAAAAACTCAATGAGGTTTGTGAGACACGACCTGCCCTTGACAAAACCATGTTGACTATCTTAAATCATAACCAAGCAACCAAGCAATGAGGGGGGCACGGTGGATCAGTGGTTAATACTACTGCTTCACAGCGTCAACCTGGATTCAATTCCACCCTCAGGCAACTGTCTATATGGAGTTTACACATCCTCCCTCTGTCTGCGTGGGCTTCCGCCAGGTGCTCCAGTTTCCTCCCACAGTCCAAAGATGAGCATTTAGTACAGGCCCTTTGGCCCTCGATGTTGCGCCGACCTGTCATACCAAGCTGAAGCCCATCTAACCTACACTATTCATGTACGTCCATATGCTTGTCCAATGATGACTTAAATGTACTTAAAGTTGGCTAATCTACTTCCGTTGCAGGCAAAGCATTCCATACCCTTACTACTCTCTGAGTAAAGAAGCTACATCTGACATCTTTCCTATATCTATCAACCCTCAATTTAAAGCTATGCCCCCTCGTGCTTACCATCACCATACTTGGAAAAAGGATCTCCCTGTCCACCCTATCTAACCCTCTGATTATCTTATATGTCCCTATTAACTCACCTCTCAAACTTATTCTCTCTAACGAAAACAATGTCAAGTCCCTCAGCCTTTCCTCGTAAGACCTTCCCTCCATACCAGGCAAAATCCTAGTAAATCTCCTTTGCACCCTTTCGAAAGTTTCCACATCCTTCTTATAATGCAGTGACCAGAACTGTACACAGTACTCCAAGTGCGGCCGCACCAGAGTTTTGTATAGCTGTAGCATAACATGGTTCCGGAACTCAATCCCTCTATTAGTAAAAGCGAAAACACTGTATGCCTTCTTAACAACCCTGTCAATCTGGGTGGCAACTTTCAAGTACCTGGACACTGAGATCTCTCTGCTCATTTACACTACCAAGAATCTTACCATTAGCCCAGTACTTTGCATTCTGGTTACTCCGACCAAAGTGAATCACCTCACACTTGTCCGCATTAAGCTCCATTTGCCACCTCTCAGCCCAGCTCTGCAGCTTATCTAGTTGAGGTGTTTGGCCATGCTAAATAACCCATAGTGTACAGGGTTGTGTAGGTCAGGAGCATTAGCCATAGTAAATATAGGGTTACAGGAAAAGGGTAGGGGCATGGGTTTGATGGTGGGGAGGGGGGTGAGGTACTCTTCAGAGGGTTAATGTGGACTTGTTGGATCAAATGGCCTGTAAGGATCTATTCAACATTGAGATGGGTATTTCACTCTCCTCATCTTAATCGTTTCTGCTAAGCAATGGGTCACCCACTTAAAACCGAGATTAGGTGATGTTTTTTCTCAGAGGGTGACAAGTCTTTTAAATACTGCTTGCACCATTTTTTTTTCTGGAAAAGAATTCTTGAATACTTTTAAGGTAATGGTAGATAGACTTAAGGAAAGGGGTGAAAGTTATCAGGGGAGGCAGGAACATGGATTTGAGGTTATAATCAGATCAGCAATGGTCGCATTGAATGCTGAAGCAGGCCGATGACCTACTTCCATTCCCAATTTGTATCTTCATATTGATGAAGCTTTCTTGCTGAAATGTTTCTGACAATAGAAACAATCTACTGTTCTTTACTTTAGCACTGCCCACCATAATGTGGCAGCACAGTGGCTCAGTGGTTCTTCAAAGTGCCAGGGACCAAGGTTCAATTCCAGCCTCGGGTGACTGTGTGTGGAGTCTATGCTTTCTTCCCGTGTCTGTGTGAGTTTCTGCCAAGTGCCCTGGCTTCCTCCCATAGTCCAAAGATGTGTAGGTTGGGTGCACTGACTATGCTAAATTGCCCAGTGTTCTGGGATGAGTAGAAGATGGGTTAGCCATGGTAAGTGCAGGGTCAGGGGGATAGGAGGAGTGGGGATGGGATGCTCCTTGGAGGGTGAGTGTGGACCAGATTGCCCATAAGGCCTCTTTCTGAACAGTAATGATCCATGGTTTTCAACTTCTAGCAAGTCTCCTTCCTTTGTATATAATATTTTTATCCTGAGGACCAGAAGGCCAAATTGTTAAAACGATGAATCAAAATTCCAAAGTACTATGAACTATTTTAGCCCTTTATTCCAGAATGTGTTTATTTAAAAAGAGGGTTGGTAGTCAAAATTAACTTCAAATATAAATTATATAGCTGGCTAGAGAGACCAAGAAGTTACAAGCAGAAGGAACTGATGAGAAGCAACAAAGGAGGATTCTGGGAGAAGGTGGTTAGGTCACCATGACTGAGAAGGAGATTATGTACTTAGGCTTGGCTGCCCAGGAACCAGCTCTACAGACTGAATAAGCACTGCCTGGAGAGAGATCAAGCACTTGCATTTTGTTGTTGTAGTCTGCCAGCAATGGAGAATGAGAGTGGCAGTAGCAGTGGCAGTGGCAGTGGAAGACCAGACTTTGGTGACTAGTGGGTTTAGTTTTCTGTCGTTGATAAGGCACACAATTGCAGGAGAACTCAGCCCTGTGGAATGCTCCTTCCACAATATGTGCGAAATCAGGGACACTTCCAGTGTCCATACTGACTACATACATCAGAAGTGTGTTCAGCTGCAGCTACATGGAGCATCAGGAGCTGTAGATGGACTGTCAAAAAGTGTGGTGCTGAGAAAGCACATTAAGTCAGGAGTGTCGACATTTCGGTCATGAGCCCTTCATCAGGAATGATGGGGGAGGGGGGCTTGTTGGGGTGGGGGGGGGGGTGAAGGGGGCTGAGAGGTAATTAGGGAATTGGGGATAGGGCTGGGGGATGAGGTAGTTGGTAAGACAATAGATGGATGCAGGTGTGGAGAAGGATTGTGATAGGTCGGTGGGGAGGGTGGAGCAGATAGTTAGGAAGGAAGTTGGACAGGTGGGGCAGGTCATGAGGGTGGTGCCGAGTTAGAGGGTTGGATCTGGATTGAGGTGGGGGGAGGGGAGATTTGTAAACTAGTGAAGTTGACATTGATGCTGTGTGTTTGATGGGTCTCAAGGCGGAAGATGAGGTGTTCTTCCTCCAGTTGTTGGGTGATTTGGATTTGGCAGTGGAGGACGCCCAGGACTTACATGTCCTAGGGTGAATGGGAGGGGGAGTTGAAATGATTGGCCACAGGGCAGTGAGGCTGTTTGGTGCATGTATCCCAGAGATGTTCCATGAAATGCTCCGCAAGTTGGCATTCTGTCTTCCCAATTTAGAGAAGACCACACCAAGACCAATGGGCACAGTGGGTGGATGTGCAGGAGACTCTCTGCCAGATTTGAAAAGATCCTTTGCGACCTTGGATGGAGGTGAAGGTGGAGGTGTGTGCGCAGGTTTTTCACCTCTTGCAGTGGCAAGGGAAGGTGCCGGGTGAGTTGGTGGGGGGGCCGTGGACCTAGCGAGGAAGTCGCAGAGGGAATGGTCTCTGCGGGCCACAGGTGGGGAGTGGGGTCTGACTGTAGGTGGTGGAAATGATAGACAATAATGCCCTGTATGCAGATATTATTGGTGTGGAAGATGAGGACCAGGGGGGTTCTATCTTTGTTGTGGTTGGAAGGGTGGCGTTCAAGGGCGGAGGTGTGGGAAATGGAGGTGATGCGCTGGAGGGCATGGCTGATCACGTGGGAGGGGAAATTGCAGTCCTAGAAATAGAAGGCCATCTGGGATGTCCTGGAATGGAATTACTCCTCCTGGGAGCAGATATGGCAAAGGAATTGGGAGTAAGAGATCACACGTTTACAGGGTTGGGGGTGGGTGGAAGGAGGTGTAGTCCAGGTAGCTGTGGGAGTCAGTAGGTTTGAAATAGATGTCTGTGTTGAGTCTGTCACCAGTGATGGAGATGGATAGGTCCAGGAAGGGAAAGGAGTTGTCTGAGATGGTCCAGACGAACTTAAGATCAGGGTGAAAGGTTGGAGCATGAGGTGGCACTGATACAGTCATCAGTGTAGCGGAGGAAAAGGTGGGAAATGGTGCCAGAATAGCTGTGGAAGATGGACTGTTTCACATATCCGACAAAGAGGTCGGCATAGCTGGGATCCATGCAGGTGCTCATGGCTACCTCTTTGGTCAGAAGGAAGTGGGAGGAATCGAAGGAGAAATTATTGAGGGTGAGGACAAGTTTCAATTGAATGAATGTGTCAGTGGAAGGGTATTGGTTGAGTCGATGAAAGACGAAGAAATGGAGGGCTTGGAGGCCTTCTCCATGGCAGATGGAGATGTACATGGATTGGATGTCCATAATGAAGATGAGATGTTGGGGCCGGGGAAACAAAAGGCATGGAGGAGGCGGAGGGCGTGGCTGGTGTCCTGAATGTCTGTGGGGAGTTCCTGGACCAAGGGGGACAGGACAGTGTCGAAACATGAGGAGATAGGTTTGGTTGGGCATGAGGATGTGGAGACAATAGGTTGACTGGGGCAGTCAGGTTTGTGGATGGTGAGTGAGAGCTAGACCTAGCGATGCGGGGTTCCGGGACTGTGAGTTTGGAGGCTATAGATGGGAAATCCCCTGAGTTGATGAGGTTGTGAATGGTCTGGGGATGATGGTTTGGTGATGGGAGGTGAAGTCGTGGTCAAGTAGGTGGTAAGAAGAGGTGTCTGTGAATTAGCGTCTGGTTTCAGCAGTGTAGCGGTCGGTGTGCCAAAATATCATAGCGCTCCCCCACAACCCTTGTCCGCTGGTTTAATGGTGAGGTTGGTGTTGGAGCGAAGGGAGTGGAGGCTTGTGCTTTGTGAGGGTGAGAGGTTGGAGTGGGTGAGAGGGATGGATAGGTTGAGGCGGTCAATGTCATGGCAGCAGTTGGAGATGAAGAGGTTGAGAGTGAGTAAGAGAACAACCCACTCTCCACACCCAGTGCCCTTCTTTGCCACCACAGGACTGTAAAACCTGTGCCCACACCTCACCCCTCACCTCCGTCCAAGACCTCAAAGGATCTTTTCAAATCCAGCAGAGATTCTCCTGTACATCCACCCACCTCATCTACACTGTCGTTGTTCTCGATGTGGTCTCCTCTACCACAGGGAGACAGAATGCCAATTCATGGAGTGTTTCACGGAAATCCTCTGGGGGACACACACACCAAACAATCCCACCAAACTGTGGCTGACCGCTTCAATGCTCCCTCCCATTCCTCCAAGGACATGCAAGCCCTGGGCTTCCTCCACTGCCATATCCAAGTTACCCAACAACTAGAGGAAGAACGCATTTTCCATCTTGAGACCATTCAATCACACAGCATCAATGTCAACTTCACGAGTTTCCAAATCTCCCCTCCCCCCACCTCATCCCAGATCCAACCCTCCAACTTAGTACCACCCTCATGACCTATCCGCACTGACCTATCACAATCACCCCCCACCTGTATCACCTATCACTTTCCCAGCTACCCCCCCCACCCCCCCCAGCTCCCCTCCAGCCCCACCCTCAGCCTCCCATTTATGTCTCTGCTCCCGTCCCCACCCACATTCATGATGAAGGGTTTATCCCTGAAACATTGACTCTCCTGCTCCTCAGACGCTGCCTGACTTACTGTGCTTTTCCAGTGCCACCCTTTTCGACTCTGACTCTCCATTATCTGCAGTCCTCACTTTCTCTCATTCATTGTAGATGGACTCACTATAGAGCAACTATGAGGTTAAGAATGTCATGGATAGCACATTTAGCAAGCTGATCTCACCTCCAGTAAAGGCTACAGAGACAGAGAAGAGTTGTGGGACCACCAAGAAGATGAATAAGCGTAGGCAGGCAGTGCAGGACTCCCCTGTGGCCATTCCCATCTCAAATAAGTATACTGTTTTGGATACTGTTAGGGGGGGAGGGTCTCAGGGAAAAGCAGGTGCAGCCAGGTTAGTGGCACAACAACTGCCACTGTACAACAGAGAGTGTCAACATTGAGATGAGCAGCAGTGATAGGGGACTCTATAGTCAGGGGCACAGTTTGGTATTTCTGTGACCACAAGCAAGACTCCAGAATGGTATGTTCCCTCCCGGGTGCCACTGTGAAGAATATCTCTGAAGTGGGCCCAGGATATTCTGAAAGGGGAGAGTTAGCAGTCAGAGGTTACAGTCCATATTGTGCATAAGTAGAAAGAGAGATGACGTCCTGCAAAAGGAGTTGATAGAGTCAGATAGGAAGTTGAAAAGCAGGACCAGTAGGGTTGTAATCTTTGCCATGTGCCAGTGAGGCTAGGAAAAGGAAGATAGCACATTTAAATACTCCACCAAGATTCGGTTTATGAAGAAGAGCTTCAGGTCTGTGGATCATTAGAGTATCTTCCATGGTGGGTGGGAGCTGTACGAGAAGGATGGGCGTTGCACCTAAACTGGAGGGGCACAAATACCCGTTGCAGAGGTTTACCATTCTCACTAGGAGGGTTTAAAATAGTGTGTTGGGAAGTGGAAACCAGAGCAGGAGGTCAGCAAGTAAAATGACCGAGGACAAGTCGAAGACTGAGGCCGGTAAGGCTAAGGATAAGAACTGACAGGGAGAGATTACTGAACATGGCAAGTCTGGCAGTGTATTTGCTTTAATGCAAGGAGCATGACAGGTAAGGCAGATAAACTTGGAACTTGACTTAATACATATAACTATGGTGTTGTAACTATTATAGTGACTTGGTTGAGAGAGAGACAAGACTGGCAACTTAACGTTCCAGGGTTTAGATGTTTCAGAAGAGATAGAGAGCAATGTCGAAGGTATGGGAAGTTGTTTTACTTATAAGGGAGAATACCACAGCTGAACTGAGGGGGGAACAATTTGGAGAGCTCATAAGGTGCGGTCAAATGGGTACAGCTCAAGAGCAAGAAGAGTGCAATCATGTTGATGGGATTGTACCACAGTACTCACAACAGCCAAAGGGTGATAGAGAAAGTCAAATGTGGACATATTATGGAAAAATGTACAAACAACAGGGTTATTGTTGTGGATGATTTTAAGTTCCCCTAAATTGACTGGGAATTGCTTGGTACCAGGGGCTTGGATGAGAGGGATTTTGTTTGGAGGTGTCCAAGACAGTTTTTAAAACAATATATAAATAGCCCAATGAGGGAAGGGGCCATATTCTACCCGATATTGAGGAATGATCCTAGCCAGGTGATTAAAGTTTCAGGTCGGGAGCAGTTTGGGAACAGTGACTATAATTCTGTAAGTTTTAAGTTACTTATGGATAAGGACTTGAATAGACCTTAGGTGAACTTATTAAATTGGGGAAAGCTAACCAGCATGATATTAGGCAGGAACTGGGGAATATAGATTGAGTGTGGCTGTTTGAAGGTCAATCCACATCTGGCATGTGGAAATATTTTAAAGTTGATTAGAGTTCAGAACCACCATGTTCCTGTGAAAATGAAGGATTCAAGATTTGGAAACCTTGGATGACAAGAGAACTTGAAGGAAGTAAAGAAGGGAAAGAACACAAATGTAAGGTTTAGGAAACTGAAGACAGACATAGCCCTCAAAGACTATAAATATAGCAAGAATTAACTCAAACAAGGAATTCGGAGAGCTAAAAGGGGCCGTGAAATGTTTTTGGCAAACAGAATTAAGGAAAATCCCAAGGCGTTTTATACAAATTTAAGAACCAAGATGGTAGCTAGGCAAAGGGTAGGTCCACTCAAGGGCAAAGGAGGGAATTTATTCATGGAGCCTGAGGAATGTGGTTCGGTTCTGAACAAATACTTTGCATTGGTATTCACAAATGAGAAGGTATGGTTGATTGTGAGCCTCAGGAGGGGTATGTTGATATTCGAGGGCATGTCAACATAAAATCAGATAGTTAGGTTGGAGGTTTTGAAAAGCATTAAGGTAGACAAGTCCCCCGGATCTAATGGGATCCATCCCAGAATGCTGAGAGAGGCAGGTAAGGAAATTAATGGGGTCATATATGAAATCTTTGTATCCTCTTTAGTTACAGAAGACATCGCAAAGGACTGGAAAATAGTCAACATTGTTCCTTTGTTAAGAAAGGCAAGATAGATAATCCTGGAAACTATAGGACAGTGAGCCTTATGTTAGTGGTAGGGAAATTATTGGAGAACATTCTTAGAATAGGACTTAATCACATTTGGTAAATATGGACTTATCATGGCTTTGTGTGGGGAAGGTTCTGTCTGTACATGTGTCGCATTAATATTTCTTCTCCATGAAATAATTAATAAACTCCTCTTTTAAAAAAAAACAACTTAATTTGGATCTGGAAGAAAGATACACACGTGGGAATAGATTCCTTGTAAATTAGCGTTGTTGCAGCCAACCAAGATTGTGGATGAATAATATGGTAGTTAGTTCATCCCTCCTCAATCAGCAGCTTAACAGTTTGGGGTATCTTATCTGGAACTGGAATGAATTCCAGAACTTCACCCAGGGTCTGATTGTAGAAATATGCTCTGGCAGTTGTTGTAAATCCTAGAAGAATATAATAAAAGAATTGGGGGAAAAGAATGTTTCACTTGTCTTAATGCACAACAGACTCTTCTCTCTAATAATATTCCTGTACTTAGTGGCTATCATTCAATAGTCACTTTTGCTTTCAAAATAAAGTCTGCAAATTATTTTTCAAAGTGTTGCTGTGTCATCTGCCAAACCCAAGGATGATGGATTAGTTACCCATAAGCAAATCAAAGAGACTTACAATGTTTGTATTAGCTCAGAACAACTTAACTATAAAGAAAATAATTCAAGCAGTTTCAGTTTGGAATTTTCTCCTTAAGGGAAATAATGTGGCTAACCTGTTTGAGTCATGCAAAAGCATAGATTAAAACAAATGAATGAAATGCTTCACTCCTTAAAAGGTATAACACAAATTATCCCACAGTTTTCCAAGGAAAACAGGAAAGTAAAGGTTAAAGTGACACTTCCTTTTTGTATAATAAGGTTTTCCGAGACTGTACTTGAAATGCATAACCCTGAAACTGTCCTGATGCCTTTAGTGAGTCTCCATTATAACACTCCAGCTCAGTTAATTCTCAAAAATGAAACTGAATCTTTTTGAACATGGTGGGATATAAACCACAACCATTCTACCCATTATTAAGATTCCATTTACCTAAACAAATTGCATCTATTTACTGTGAGGTTAAATGACTTCAACTGGTGTTAACGTTAGCTCAAAAGGAGCACACTAACTATTAAATCTGGAGGGCAGGGGTGTCAGTCCCACACCAGAGACTGGACCACTTAATGTCGGCTGAGAGTTGGTGTAGAACTGATGGAGAGCTGCACATTAAAAAGTGTTGGCTTTCAATTTA
Organism: Chiloscyllium plagiosum; assembly: GCF_037043375.1. Classification (NCBI taxonomy): domain Eukaryota; kingdom Metazoa; phylum Chordata; class Chondrichthyes; order Orectolobiformes; family Hemiscylliidae; genus Chiloscyllium; species Chiloscyllium plagiosum. The sequence goes on along the minus strand of NW_028270142.1, from coordinate 81,041,154 downwards.
GAGGCATCCCCTCAGATCAATGTTGTGATTTACTTTCTGAATGGCACTTACTGAAAAAGAACAGGACTCCTGGTGAAAATTAAGCCTCAACTAATATAACAAATAAATAGATTTACAAAATAGTCTATGTCTCTATTCTTCCTACCAAGTGTATTACTTCACACTTTCCCATTGTATTCTATCTGCCACTTCTTTGTCCACTCTCCTAGCCAAGTCCAAGTCTTTCTGTAACCCCTCCACGTCCTAAATAATACCTGACCCTCCACGTACTTTTATGTCATCTGTAAACTTAACAATAATGCCTTCAGTTCCTTCATTCAGAAAATTAATATATCACATCAGGGCGGCACGGTGGCTCGGTGGTTAGCACTGCAGCTTCACAGTGCCAGGGACCCAGGTCCGATTTCAGCCTCAGGCAATTGTCTGTGTGGAGTTTGCACATTCTCCCCGTATCTGCGTGGGTTTCGTCCAGGCGCTCCAGTTTCCTCCCACAGTCCAACAAAGTGCAGGTTAGGTGAATTGGCCATAGAGTTGAGGGATGTGTAGACTAGATGCATTAATCAGGGATAATGGGGAATACTAAGGCAGGGGAATGGGCCTGGTTGGGATACTCTTCAGAGGGTCAGTGTGGACTTGTTGGGCCAAATGGCCTGTTTCCACACTGTTGCGATTCTATGACATTGCTAGTTGTGGTCCAAATACTGTCACCTATGGAACTCCACTACATCATTCTAGAGAAATATTGTAGTCAGTATCATGCAGGAAGCAGGTATTATTTTGCCAGAAGCAAAAATGGGAGGTTAGCCTGCTTTGTCTAGTGGCATAACCCCTCAGTGGTGTATTACCACCACCAGCCAATTAAATGGCTACAATCTGGACTACTATTCCATTAAGGGCAAAAACCCAGCCTCTGAACAGTGCTGGCCCTAAGCAACACCACCAGGAGCTTGTTTTGAGTCTGTAGCTGTGAGATGTGGGTGTATCCTGGAGGAGGGAAATGTGTGGTTGGAGGATGCCAAAAAAATGATCAAGGAGTAAGAGGAGCATTTACCCAGCAGTTTTCCCAAGCAATGGTAGGCATGTCCAACACGGACAAATGCTCACAGAGTCAACTGGTGTTACATGACCACTTAACCACTTAAGTAACTGTATTGGGTTCCTGGCAGATGACAGATTTCCCTTTGCTGGCAAAGTGGCAAGGCAGGAGGAAAATAGCTGCTCTGACACTTACAGAGGTTAATAAAATCATGAGGGACAAAGTCTTTTCCCTGAAGTGGGGGAGTCCAGAACTGGACAGCAGAGCTTTAGGGTGAGAAGGGAAATACTTAAAAGGGACCTAAGGAATAATCTTTTCACATAGAGGGTGATTTGTAAATGAAATGAGCTGCCAGAGGAAGTGGCGGAGGCTGGTACAACATTTTAAAGGCATCTGGATAGTATATGAATAGGAAGGGTTTAGAGGGGTTTGGGCCAAGTGCTGGCAAATGGTACCAGATTAATTTAGGATATCTGGTCAGCATGGGTGAGTCACACTGAAGTGTTTGTTTCCGTGCTATACATCTCTGAGACTCTATGACTTACCATCCATATTGTCAGCTTTCCTGTTGCCAACAGGTGGTAAAATTTCAGATGCTTTTTCAGTCACTTCATGGGTGTATTTATTTGTTAGCAATAAAACAACATTAGAATTTACCTGTAAAAATATTTATTGTTTACTTCTGACTTTTGCAATTAATCTGTTAAATAATGGGCCAGAATAAAATTGAACCCTAGAGCTGAGAGCAATTTATTGATGTGCATTTTAGCAATCAGAAGCAGAGGGTAGACTGAAATTTTTAAAACGGTACATGTAAAATTTGTGTTGTTTTGAATTACAAATTAAACATGAACATTATGTCAACTCGATTTGACCTTGTGATATTATACAGGGTGACTAAACCTTGAGATGTTCTACTCCATTCAATAAAAAGAAGAAATTTAAGTGTGCAACACATGTGGGCTGATAAACAATTTGCAGAACTGTCATTCAAAATGCCATTGAGGACAGCCAGGTGTTTAAATAGCGTTCCATACACTGTTAATGCTCTCTTTTCTTCACCTGCATATTGAAAAGGAGGCTTGAGCTTGGGGGTGGGGTGGGGAGGCATGGGGAGTTCTGGGATTAGCTTTTACTCAACCCATCCACTAGCAGACTGACAGGATCACATACAATCCTGGTTTTCTATGCTGCACTATTTTACTCTCAATTGAAGTGACTGGAAGGCAATATTCAATGTAAAGTGAAATCTGCTCAATATCCATTCCCATGGATTCTGCACATGGTGGATTAGTTTTAAATTGCTATTTTAGGTATGAATCTATGATTTTATTATCTCATTTTTAACTGTAAGGTAGTTTCTAGTGATTCATTTAATCTTCTGATCATAGTAACTGGTTTTAGTCATTTTTGCAAACTTTATTCATTGGAAATTCCTCTCATTGGGAGCATTCCCATTGGATAAAAGGGTGTGGAACAGTACATTCCTACAGGTTTCAAAAATTTTCAGCAGCTTAGGGAGCCAGGTTCCAAGTCAAACTCTCAACCTTTACAGGGGGAGTTGGTAGTTGCCTAGGCTGCCACATATTAAGGCTGCCAAAATAAATATAGAATGCCAAGCTAATTCAGTTAAGGTTGCATTCTATATTTCTAATATCTCTACATATTTAAATATAAATGAGAGGGGACTATGGCCTTGAAAATTAGTAGTTTTTGATGCACAGAAGAAATTTCAATAATGGCAGGTGGATAAAGTTAAGGTACAGATCAAACATTATCTGTCTAACTGGTGGAACAGACTCACGGAGATGAAAGGCTACTACTGTTCCAAGATTCCTTCCTATTGTTCATCTCCTACAGAATGTCTAAAGACCTGCTGCATGGCTTCTTTTATGGATTCAGCTGTAGAACTGCTGCTGCAGGAGGTGAAGCTGAAGAAGGAACAATCTTTGAAACACAGATTCATAGAGCTCCCAAGCAATTTGTTGAGACCAGTAGAGGAGCCAATAGCAACTCCAATCCTCCATACATGGAAACATTTTAACTGAAAGAATTCTATGCGATCTGATCAAGTTGGACAAGGTGAGAGAAATAAATTATACCTTCCAAGACGTTGCTGCTTTTGTCACGTGTACACCCCATCTCAAACACCTACACCAACTCTCATATATCTGCAATGTCAGTGTCTCAAAATAGTCACTGTTTTTATCTAAACAGCAGTCCCTGATGCCCCTTACAACTCTATAGCTGTCATCCATACTGTGTTCTCGCATTAATGCGCTGACATGCCATGTCCCTTACAACTACGTACTTGAAAAATCATGGTTCCATAGTGGCAAGATTTTGGGTCATGATTTTAAATGAGTGGAAAAGTAACAATGGAACCTCAAACATGCAGGGTCCCTCTTGAGGTTTCTGCTAAGGACAGTGCATAAATGAAGAACAGAGTATAGTACAGAGTAACTTAGGCCAGACAACATCCACGACGTTATTCAAATTTGAAATGGTTGATCTCAGCTAATGTATATATCTGGATGCTAAACTGACATCAATATCTCAGAGCTGGTAATTATCTATCATCCACACATGACCATAGATATCTTGAGAGGCAGAACGGAGTAGAGAGAGGGGAACAGAATTGGTTAGGTAGTTGGAGGGACATCGTTCACATTATGCATGAGAAAGGAAAAGAGATAAGCCTCCATTTATCACAACAGCCAAGGAATGCCAATTGTAACCTGGCTGTTGATGTCATTTTGCATCACATTCTAGCCAACTGAGCTATTGCACTCATTCCACCGCACACCCCTATATCATCACCCACCACACCAGCATTCAGCAATATGTTGCCAGGCTTTAATCTTAATAACATTGTGTAGCAGTATGAATCATAACTTTCAGAATGGAAGAAAGTTGATTAACCTTTTCTGATCATATTCTCTTATTGTATAAACACTATGGAGTTTACAGAGGCCTGAGAAAAGTAGACTATGATAGGAAGTGTGGCAGGTAGAATCATGTAAGAGGTCCAGTGAAATCTAACTTGATATCAGAAGCAACATGTTGCATCTTTTCACTAGGTTATATTCCTTTATTTATTGTCATATGTATTTTTACAAGAAAAACACAATGAAAAGTTTACTAAGTTGCCCTACCATGGCGCCTATATTATTGACAGAAGTCATGTTAAAATCAGAAGACAAAGTTCATCGAGGTCCATTTAAAGGCCCCTGGTCTTGAAGAAAACCGAGCAAGACATGATAGACTCAGCTGGAACGCAAACAATACCCACAACAAGAACAGCATAACAGGGCTCCACTCCCTCACTGGGCCAAACGCCTGCAAAGAAAAGTGGCTGTCAAGAAAACCACTGTCAGAGCTGTGGGCCGGGGCTCAGCTGCCCCCACGGATAAAAACGACACGCCGAGACATCAGAACACCGAGCCAAGGTTGAGGCGGACCGACATGGAGATCCATCAGAGAGAGCACTGCAGGCTGAAACCAGCCTACCAGGAAAGACCGCCACTTTGGACCACCAGAAGTAATGACCACTTAGACAAAGCTGACTGCTGAAGTTTTAAAGGAAGGAATAATGAATCTGATGTTATCTGTACTATCTATACTAATTGAAAAACACTAAAAACAGAAAAAGAAGAAGAAAAATAATAAAGGTGAACGGAGTAAATAAGCAATAGCTCCTGGGCTGAGGTGCCAGGGTGCTGCATTGCTACTCTGCTATCACCATCTGCAGTCTAGATGAGAATCTAAGGTTCTTGCTAGGCAGCAGTTTATTAAGTGGATTATTGCTTCTTAATCTTATTAACTGCAGATCTCACCTCATTAGTATGCAGCTTCCTATCCAATGATCCGGCATAAGTAAACTAAATGCTGAAAATTCTCGACATTTAACTCAGAGCCTGCTGGCTGCAAAGTGCTTCCATATTAGTCATCATGAAACAGCAGCTTAGGTCACAGTATTTGGGCACCACCTGCACACACTCCTTACCCACGGTCATTAACGTTCAAGAACTCCTCAGGATCCTGACTGCACCTGCCTGACCCACTTGGAGACAGCTTAGGAAGTACAGACTTTCACTGCAGGATACACTGGCAACAACATTGAAAGGCTGCTGCAAGTAAACTTTGCGTTCAGGAACAGACACCCTGCTCACAGATTGGACCAGGCTACAACTCAGGGGTGCTGGCTTGCTCTCCTAGCACTTGCTCAATTAGCACCTATTTGATGTTTGCAGCACCTATGCTTTGTCTTGGAGACCTCAGTACCTGAATGAAAACTTCAGACCAGGGTCTGGTAGCCAATCCTGAGAAGAGGCACCACTCCTCTGCAACATCACATCCACCTGGTCCTGTCAGGTAGTCGTGGCCTATTTTGCCTTTCTCAGAAATCTTCAGGAAGACTATCCTTTAATGAGCAGGACAGCTTCAAATTGTCAGTGCTCACTCAGGTGACAAAGGTCTTTTAAGTGTGGTGCAGACACCAGGAACGCCAGTCTTTCAGCAAATATGCAGCCGGTGGTGAGACGTGCAAGAGTGGGGGATGATAAGATGGGGATAAAATTGGGTGAGAGGGATCTTCTCATAGTGGGATAGGTAACGAGGTAGATTTGGTAAGATATGGCAAGAGATCTCATGGAAAGAACAAAACTGATACTTCGCCAGAAAAAGTCGTAGGATTCAGCCTTATTGTATTAAATATGTCTCAGTGGAGGTATGGTTTGGCACTTTACATTGTTGTGAGTAATTACGCAAAATAGCACAGTTTAGTTACACACTATGGGACACTACCCTCCATTTAATACTCTAAAGGCATATAATTATAATACCAGAATGATTTAACATGAAGGAACATCTGCTGTGTGTTTTGCCTGAACAGCTGAAGAGGTATATATAAACAAGTCCAAGACAAACCAATGAGATTGCCTGCTGTTGGGGTTTATGCATAAAAACAAATCTTGAACAGATTACTTCCTAACATTAGCTTTTTCAACACAGATTTTGTTTTTAATTATGAAAATCACAGCAGATGCTCTGTGCCAGGACTGACTCATCAACAGAAGGTATCTACTCAGTCTTCTCATTTCCCTGTCTCTCTCCCCTACCCTTTTCTTGATTCTTTCCAAATGCTTGCCTTTTTTTTAGTGGCTTATTGTTCCAATTAACCATTCATGGTAAGGCACTATAAAACTTCAGTACCCCTCCAAGAAGTCGAACCTAAATTCTTCAAATTTCCAGCAATGATCCCAAACTTATGTCCTGTTACTACAAATTAATAAGTGAAAATTATCTTCAAGACAAGTTTACTCTCAAAAACATTTACATTAAAATGTCTCCAATCCTTCTACATTGAATCCCTACAACCTTATTAACCAACTGGAGCAACTCTAACCCTCTCTTCTCTGATGTTCTTGAACATTTTGTTGCTAATGCCAATATCTAACCATATGTCATGCATGTCAAACCTTTAAAATACAGATATAACATTTGCACAGGCAAGCTCTTTTCATTCCACATCTACAAATTAAACATCAGCAAAATGTATATGATAGCTTCTGTTGGGGTTTAAATTAATGTACTTTCCCTACTTGATTCACTCCAATGAGATGCCTGCACTGTCACAACACCGAAATAACCTAGCTAAAGTTACAAATAAAAATTCTCTTGTGGCTGAACATGGAGCACAATTAATCCTTATCAATCACAACAGGATCAGATATGGGGGAAATATTGGGAGATGGGAAGTTTAAAAAAGTAGATAGTGCAGGGGATGTCATTGCTGCCTTCCATAATCCAGACCCACTAGGACTTTCAAGTATGTGGCATCTCCCAACCCCATTTCATACTTATAGAGTTGCTTAAATATGAGCAGGGGTAGGTCAGAGACTCTTATTTAATTACTGAGATGGTTCAATTAGGTCACAAGCAAGAGGGACATCTGCCTGACTCTACTAAGATGACATGGTGGGGGGAAGACAACTGGCAAACACCTTGTCATTTTACATTCTTGCCACCCAAGTCTATTCCAAAGATCTAGCAAAATGCAACCAGTATGTAAGCACTGATACTGGGCTAGCTATCAAGTGATTAATTATTGACAAAGATTAATTATTCAAAGAACACAATTATCGAAAGGATTTATGCTTTATGCTTAAACTAACCATAGAAATCTGATCACTGCAATAGTTACTACTCAATGTCCATGAATTACTGAGCCAATAGCCAGCAGTGCTGCAACACTAGTAGTGACCACTGCTGATACTGCAGCTATTTTGAGGTGTTCAGTGATGGGCTGGATCTCCAGCTAAGTCTGAGATCCCGCTGGCAGAGTTTGAGGAAAGATACATCAGGCATAGAAAACCATGGAGCAGCTTTGTAATGGCACTGGAGATTTGGAATGGAATACTTACACTGGCCAGCAGCTTGCATTTTGTTTGCATATTGGATTCAAACCATTCCCACGCAGCTATTAAATCTGACTGGAGTGAGATGTGACTTTTAAATGAATCTTAATTGACTGAACCGTGAGTGATCAGCATACTATTACTACCCATGCTGTTTGTAAAATCATGAAGGGGGTGCGCCTCCAACAAGCATGCCACCAATTGTATAGCATGCTGTTTGACTAGCACATGATTTTGCTTTCTCATGCACTGATAAGCCACTGGTAGCATGCATCTCCAACTTTTGAATTTGGTAGCCAGTAAGTATTTTCTCAGTTGTCTGAGTTCTTCCTTGACATTTTGACATGCAAGTGTATCATTCATATGTGCAATAGACTGCATATACTAATCAAGAGTTGAAAACACATATTGAATTGGAACTGATTAGTTTAACCATTATAGGAAAATGAACTGAGACATTACTCTCACCAATAAGAATTTTTCAGGTCTTATGTGCCTGGCCTGCTGCTGCAATCCCACGAGGAGGTTGAACAGTTCATCCACTACACTAACACCTTCCACCCCGACCTCAAATTCACCTGGACAGTCTCGGACTCCTCCCTCCCCTTCCTAGACCTTTCTGTTTCTATCTCAGACGACCGAATCAACACGGACATCTACTACAAACCGACCGACTCCCACAGCTACCTGGACTACACCTCCTCCCACCCCGCCCCTTGTAAAAACGCCATCCCATTCTCCCAATTCCTTCGTCTCCGCCGCATCTGCTCCCAGGAGGACCAGTTCAAAATACGCACAACACAGACGGCCTCCTTCTTCAAGGACCGCAATTTCCCCCCCGACGTGATCGACGATGCCCTCCACCGCATCTCCTCCACTTCCCGCTCCTCCGCCCTTGAGCCCCGCCCCTCCAACCGCCACCAGGACAGAACCCCACTGGTCCTCACCTACCACCCCACCAATCTCCATGTACAGCGCATCATCCGCCGTCACTTCCGCCACCTCCAAACGGACCCCACCACCAAGGATATATTTCCCTCCCCTCCTCTATCAGCTTTCCGTAGAGACCACTCCCTCCGCGACTCCCTTGTCAGATCCATACCCCCCACCAACCCAACCTCCACTCCCGGCACCTTCCCTTGCAACCGCAGGAGGTGCAACACTTGCGCCCACACCTCCCCCCTCACTTCTCTCCAAGGCCCCAAAGGAAACTTCCATATCCGCCACAGATTCACCTGCACCTCCACCCACATTATCTACTGCATCCGCTGCAGCCGGTGTGGCCTCCTCTATATTGGGGAGACAGGCCGCCTACTTGCGGAGCGATTCAGAGAGCACCTCTGGGCCACCCGGATGAACCAACCCAATCACCCTGTAGCACAGCATTTCAACTCCCCCTCCCACTCCACCGAGGATATGCAGGTCATTGGACTCATCCACCGCCAAACCACAACAACGCGACGGTCAGAGAAGGAGCGTCTTATCTTCCGACTGGGAACCCTCCAACCACAGGGGATGAACTTGGACTTCACCAGTTTCTTCATCCCCCCTCCCCCCACCTTGTCTCAGCCGAATCCCTCCAGCCCGGCACCACCTTCCTGACCTGCAGTCTTCTTCTTGACCTCTCCGCCTCCACCCTACTCCGACCTATCACCCTCACCTTGACCTCTTTCCACCTATCACATTTCCAACGCCCCTCCTCCAAGTCCCTCCTCCCTACCTTTTATCTTCTCCTGCTGAACACTCTCTGCTCATTCCTGAAGAAGGGCATGTGCCCGAAACGTCGAATCTTCTGTTCCCTAGATGCTGCCTGACCTGCTGTGCTGTTCCAGCAATAAAGTTTCAGCTTTGATCTCCAGCGTCTGCAGACCTCACTTTCTCCCCGCTGGAATCATACCTCAATCAAGGCAAAATTTATTATTTCCATCTTGCAATGACAAGCACATTCTTGGTGGCATCAATCCTGCCAACAATCTGCAATGCATCATCGGTAATCCATAGGTAGAGCGCTATGTCTGGTTGGATCAAGAAAGAAGGGCGGCACGGTGGCACAGTGGTTAGCACTGCTGCCTCACAGCGCCAGAGACCTGGGTTCAATTCCCACCTCAGGCGACTGACTGTGTGGAGTTTGCACATTCTCCCCGTGTCTGCGTGGGTTTCCTCCGGGTGCTCCGGTTTCCTCCCACAGTCACAAAGATGTGCGGGTCAGGTGAATTGGCCATGCTAAATTGCCCATAGTGTTAGGTTAAAGGGGTAAATGTAGGGGTATGGGTGGGTTGCGCTTCGGCGGGTCGGTGTGGACTTGTTGGGCCGAAGGGCCTGTTTCCACACTGTAAGTAATCTAATCTAAAAAAAAAGTATGAAATATCAAACTTGCCCAGCTCTACTCCAATACAAAACTCCTAGCACTTACATTTTGCAACATATCCCATCTGTCTGTCTATATAAAACAACACTTTAACTGATTTACAATTTATTCAACAGAAGATTCAATGATGTTTAAAACATTAAAAATACAGGATACAACCTCTTCCAGGTAATGTTCTAACCCCTAACATCTTCAGATGTTTCCAGAACATTCGCTCTATCAGGAGTGGGTATATTCACTAATGTTATGATATACCTCCAGGGCAAATAGAACTTAAATTAGATTTCCTGACCCAAACGAAGGGAAACTACTGAAGCACCACAACAATTGCACAATTTTCAACACGATTTGCAACTCATCAGATGATGAAACAGTCAGTGTCCATAAAGTGTTAGGCAATGGCAACAGAATATCTAATCATTCCTCTTTGCCATGCAGTGGCATTACCCATGTTTAATTCTCCTACTACCAAGATGCCAGGAGTTACCACTGTACACCTATCTGCTACCACAGAAGGTCAAGAGTCTGGGCATTTCACATTCTGTAAAATATTTTTTTTTACAAAGCTAAAGATTTATATCCTGCTCAAAGTCCTGCTCAAATTTGTATTTTAGCCAAAATGGTTGAAGCGTTTTATGTTTTACTCTTGTTTTTGCTGCAAAGAGAGAAATCCAGTAGCACCAAACTTATGGAAGAAATACACATCAGTTGCAGAGATTCATTGTATCCTCAGAGAGCATCATATGGAATCAGGAAAAGGTTTGAAACAATAGCTGTAGCAATCTAATGGGCACAATAGGACGAACACAAGCATAAAGCAAATGGTTTAGTGGAATCATCCAAACTTTCATCAAAGTGAATAAAATGACAAGCTTCAGGGTATAATAAGAAAATTAAAAGTACAAAGACTCTTATAAAGGAATTTTCAATGCTCATTCATTCAGGAAAATACTGCAGTAAAAGGACCAATTCATTCCATTGATTAAACAGTCAAGATCAAATATGGGCAAAGGTACAGCATTCATCAGTGCAGGTTAGTTTAAATATCTTGCATTGCCAGGGTTTCCAGGAACAGTTCTATCCCTTGTACAGGTTGTACAAGCATTGCATTCATATTCTTGTTATGAATGTGAAGCAGAGTTGAGACAAATGGATTCTGAGTACTATTGACACAAAAGTTTGAGATGAAGTTAGCAATTTTGGAAATGTGCATCTAAGGGACTAAAAATTAAATATAAGAAAAATTTCCCCGAGATTGCAAGAACTCTATCTATTCATTTTCTCTAATGCTATGATGTCATACATATCATAAGCCTACACAATAAAAACTAAGGTAAAAGGATCTGAACAGGTTAAAGATTCAAATCTGAATGATAGCCCTTTGATCCATCATTTGTTATTGATGTTGAATGTTAGAGTGTAATCTGATGGAAGGATTGATCATACAGTTTGTTCATTCTAGCAGATCAGAGATTACGGAAGATAATGGCCTAGAGGTATTATTGCTGGCCTGTTAATCCAAAAACCCAGGTAAGATTCTGGGGACCTGGGTCTGAATCCTGCCACAGAAGGTCATGGAATTTGAATTCAATAAAAATCTAGAAATAAGAGTCAAATGATGACCATGAGTTAATTGCTGGAAAAGCCCATCTAGTTCACTAATGTCCTTTAGGGAAGGAAACTGACATTCTTACCTGGTCTGGCCTACATATGACTCCAGGCCCACAGCAATGTGGTTGCCTCTGAACTGCCCTCTGCAATAAATGGGGCTGTGTTCTGTGAACATCCTCTGATGCCTTTTAAAACTTTTTTTAAAATGTAAATCGCAATGAGGCCTGAAAATTTGACCTCCATGCAAACAATATTTTAGATTGTTACAGTTTTAAAGATATAATTGCATAATTTATCCTCCAACTTTAGCCATTCCCAATTATCCACAGGGTGACAGGTGAAATTTATCCTGCTCTGCTCGGGTGTTTGGGTGGAGGTGGTGATAACAATGGTTACGGAGGGAGCGACACCCCCAAGAAGAAGACATCCCATTCCTTTCTTCCTGCCTTTTCACTGGAAATGAAGTAGCAGGATGGTTTTCTTTGTACTGCCTTCCAATGTATGATTTGGGTGGAGAACATTTTGGAAAATTTCTTTAAATGTTTTGCATTGGCTGCTTAAGGCCAGTTAAGGGCCTCAATAGAGGGCAGTGGTCTGCAGGATGCTTTATCCATTTACTGTATCATGAGGAGCAGCTCAGGGAAAGGGGGATAGTGGCAGATTTACCACTCATGCTATTTTCTATGCCTTCCCACTAGTGATTGTGTGGTGTGGGGAAAAATAAAATTCTTTGTCATAATTTATTATAAACATAATCCCAGACTAATTTCTATTAGAATTGCTGTTCTTCTGATATACAAATTCAATCTAAATCTGAGAAAATCTGTTTGTAAATTTATTTATATATAAATTTTCATGCTTAAAGAAATTTCTGAACTGAGTTATTCTTTGTCTCTCTATTTCGTTCCCCCATTTGATCAAACCTTGTTGACGCTATTTATGAGTGATCATGGCTACACTGGCATATTCAAATAACCAGCAAGTCCAATTCCACATGCTGGGGGCTTTACCATAGTTGGACTTGTAAATTTGATAAGGAGCAACACTGGACAGTGAAGAAGGCTATCCATGGTTATCAAAAGGGATGTTGATCAATTGGGCCAATGGGCTGAGAAGTGGCAGATGGAGTTTAATTTGGATAAATGTGAAGTATTGCATTTGGTAAGATGAACAAGGGCACGACTTAAGACAGTTAATGGTAGGGGCTTGGATAGTGTTGTCGAATAGACAGACCTGCGGTTCAGGTACATAATTCTGTGAAAGTTGCGAACAGGTAGATAGGGTGGTTTAGGCAAGCTTGTCTTCACTGCTCAGACTATTGTGTCTCGGAGTTGGGACATCATGTTCCAGTTGTACAGCATGTTGGTGAGGGCATTTTTGGAGTGCTATGTACAGGTCAGCCCTACAATAGGAAGGATATTACTAAACTAGAGAGGGCTCAAAAAAATTTACAAGGATGCTGCGTGGACTGATGGTCTTGAGTAATAAGGAGAGGCTGGGACTTTTTTCACCGGAGTGTGGGAGATTAAGGGTTGACCTTATGGAGGTTTATAAAGTCATGAGGTGCTTAAATAAATGAATAGAAAAGGTCTTTTCCCTAGGGTAAGGGAGTTCAAAATGAGGGGACATATTTTTAAGATGCAAGGAAGAAGATTTAAAAGGGACAGGAGGATAACTTATCACACAGAGAGTGATTCATATATATGGAATGAATTGCCAGAGAAAGTTGTAAATGCAGGTACTGTTGCAACATTTAAAAAAAATTTGGAAAGGTACATGAATAGGAAAGGTTTACAGGGATATGGGCTAAATGCAGGCATGTGTGACTAATTTAGTTTGGGAAACTTGGTTAGCATGGATGAGTGGAATGAAGGGTCTATTCCTATGCTGTATGACTCTATGACTATTTAGCCTGTCTAGTCCTGTTAGAATTTTATAACTTTATAGGGTATCCCCCTTATTCTTCTAAACTAATGAATATAATCCTTATCACCTCAGTCTCTCTTCATGCATCAGTGCATCCATCCCAGGAATCTGTCTGATAAACCTTTATTGCACTTTCCCCATATCCAGATCCTCAGATAAGGAGACCAAAACTGCATGTATTACTCCAGGTGTGGTCTCACTGAGGCTCTATACAACAGCAGCAAGACATCTGTGCTTCTGTATTGAAGGATCTGTATTGGAAGGCCAACAAACCTATTTCATCCTTCACTGCCTACTGCATCTGTATGCTTACCTTCAGTGTCTAGTGTACAAGGTCTCATTGCACCTCCCCCTTTCCCAATCATTGCCATTCAGACCATAATCTTTCTTTCTGTCTTTGCTACCAAAGTGGCTTACCTCACATTTATGCTCTTTCCCACTCACTCAGCTTGTTCAAATCACACTGAAGTGTTCTCCTCACAACACATCCTCCCACCCAGTTTCTCTAGGGAGTTCAGCCATAAGGGAGAAGTAAAAAGAGAGGGATAACAATAACAGTTCATCATTCAATAGTGAAGGATACACTCAGGCTTTTCTGCCATCACAGATGTGACTCCAGGATGGTGTATTAACTTCCTGGGGCGAGAGACAAGGATGTCTTTAAATGCCTGCAGGACATTCTGAAGGGTCTACTGTTAGAGACTGGAATTCACATCGGGATCAACAACAGATGTAGAAAGAGGGATGTTGTTCTGCAACAAGAATTTAGGGAGCTCAGCTGCAAATTAAAAAGCAGGACCTCAAAGGTTTTGGTCTCTATATTAGTTCTGATGCCACGTGTCAGTTGTTAGGTTGTTAGAAGGTGAATGTGCGGTTGAAGATTTAGTGATGGAGAGAAGGCTTTAGATCCTTGGATCTCTAGGTCCACTTCTTATAGAGGTGGGACCTCTACAAGTCCAATGAGTTGCATCTGAATCAGAATGGGACCAACATTCTTGCAGGGAAGTTTGCGAGTGCAGTTGGTGGCAGTTCGAACCAATTGGCAGGGGTTTGTAACATGAAGAGGAGATACAGTGGTGGGGCTGATGGTGCACAGTAAAGTGGAGAAGAAGAACCAAGTCAGTCTGTAAGGCTGTGCAAAACTAATAAATATAAGGTACAAGGGAGCATGGAAAAACTGAATGGCATACATTTTTATATAAGAAATGTAAGTAAAACAGATATTTTTGAGGGTGTTGATAAATGCATGGGCATGAAATATTCTTATTGCAAAGAAATGGTTGAGAGAGGGAGAACTGGCACCGCAATATTCTGGGGAGATGGGGGTGAGATGTAAAATAGGATATCCCAAATAGTCTGGGAGAGGAAGAAAAACATATGTAGGTAAATCTCAGAGAAGTGTAAAAACAATAAGGTAATAATAGCAGGAGATTTCAATTTCCCCAAAATTAATGTGGTTAGACAAAGCATGAAAGGCTTAGAAGGGGACAATATTTTTAAAATGTGTCCGGGAGAACTTTTGAGCATCAGTAGTGGAGAAACTGAATGCTTTTGGATATAGTGGCAATCAAGCAAGCTGATGCTGTCAAGCTTCCTAAGTATTGTTGGAGCTGCACTCAGCTAAGCAAGTGTGGAGTATTCAATCACACGTCTGACTTGTGCCTTGTAGATGGTGGCAGGCTTTGTGAAGTCAGGAAGTGGGTTACTTGCTGCTGTATTCCTCACCTCTGACCTGCTCTTGTCGCCAATCTATTCATAGATATTTTCTAATCAGGTTGTTGTTACATACTTCTGGAGGAGATGAGACTGAACCCTGGGCCTTCTGGCTTAGAGGTAGGAATCCTCCCACTCTGCCAAAAAAGTCCTCTTGTTGTTTTAAATAAGTATATTTATTTCCTAATCAACTTGTTCAGAGATGCTATGACATGCTCTGGAGCAGGTAGGATTTGAATCCAGATCTCCTGGTCCAGAAACAGGGATACCACCACTACACAACAACAACCTGTATTTATATTGCTAGTCCAATTCAATATCTGGTCAATGGCCCAGGATGTTCACATTAGAGCATTCAGTGATGGTAACACCATTGCCTGTTAAGGAGTGGGGGAATGGTTAGAGATGTTGAAGATGGTTATTTCCTTGCATTTGTGTTGCATGAATGTTATTTACCACTTTTCAGTCCAAGCTGGAGTAATTTGTCCCTAAAAGCCTAAATATTGACCAGATCTTGTTGCATTTGGACATATTTCACATCTGAGGACTTGTGAATGGTACTGAACATTGTGCAATATTCAGTGAACTTTCCTGCTTCTGACTTAAAGATGGATGAAGATGAGGAGAAACAATTCACCTGAGTACAGGGGTCAATAATTAGCGGTTTAAGGATGAACCTTTACACACAGAGGGTTATGAGTATTGGAACTCGCTGCCGAAAAGAGTGGCAGGGCTGAAATCCTCAAGACATTTAAGAACTAGTTAGATGAGCAATTGAAATACCATATTGTACAAGGATACATTTCAGTACTGGAAAATGTGATTAGAGTGGATGAATGCTTGATTACTGGAGAAGATACAATGGGCTCATTCCATGCTCTAAAATCTCTATGAGTCCAGAAAAAAAGGCAAAGGAAAAAGAAACAACTGAATGGAAATTTGATTTAGAGTTGTCGATATCAATGTTGAGTCCAGAAAGTTTACAAATACCCAGTTAAAAGATGAGGCTGATCCTCAAGCTTACATCAAATTTCACTCGCGCACTGTAGCAGTTGAAGAACAAGGATCAGAATGAGAGAAAAGTCACAGATTATACTAACAGACAGCTGGAAATATAGGGTCAAGCAGCTGGACTAAACAAAGTTATTCCACAAAGTAGTCACAACCTATCGGTCTCCTGAATATTGTGATGACCACAGAATGAGCAGTGAAAACAATATATGAAAAAGAAAGAAGTAAATTTCTGTTTCACTTGGAAAGAGTGTTTGCAACCTTGGGCAGTGAGAAGAAATATGTCAAAAAGGCAGTAGTTGCATCTTTTGCACTTGCAAGGATTGTTCATTGGGAAAGGGAGGGTGTGTTGGAATGACTGAGCAGTGGACCGCGGTATTGCATGAGGAACGATCCCTTTGTAATGTTGAAACAGGAAAATGGCAGAAGTGATAGAAAATTCTCTCTTAAAATTGATGGCTAGTGACAAGATGATGACAATGGAGAACTTTCTGGTCAAGAAAGGAAAGGGTGAGTGCATGGGGAAGGGCATCCTCATTTAAGGATAAAGGAAAACATTAATGAATTTGTAATGCGAAAGTTTCCATTGATTGTACTAATGCAACTGAGACAAAGTGAGGACTGCAGATGCTGGAAATCAGAATCGAAAAGTGTGGTGCTGGAAAAATACAGCAGGTCAGGCAGCATCCGAGTAGCAGGAGAATTGCCATTTCGAGCGTAAGTCCTTAATCAGGAATGAGGCTTGTGGCTTTTGGGGGGAGGGGGAGGTGGTGAGGTGGTGGTGGTGAGAAATAAATGGGAGGGGGTTGGGGTTGGGGGCAAGGAGCTGAGAATGCAATAGGTAGATGAAGGTGGGGGTGAAGGTCATAGTTTGGAGAGGAGGGTGGAACGAATAGGTGGGAATGAAGATGGACAGTTCAAGAGGACAGTGCCAAGTTGAAAGGTTGGATCTGGGATAAGGTGGGAGGAGGAGAAATTAGGAAACTGGTGAAATCCACATTGATCCCTTTTGGTTGCGTGGTCCCAAGGCTGAAAATGAGGTATTCTTCCTCCAGGCGGTGGGTGGTTAGGGTTTGGCAGTGGAGGAGTTCCAGGACCTGAATGTCCTTGGCAGAGTGGGAGGGGGAGTTAAAGTGTTCGGCCACAGGGCAGTGGGGTTGTTTAGTGCGTGTGTCCCACAGATGTTTTCTGAAACATTCCGCAAGTTGGTGACTTGTCTCCCCAATGTAGTAGAGACCACATTAGGAGCAACGGACACATTTGATAACATGTGTGGAAATACAGGTACATCTCTGTCAGATGTGGAAGGATCCTTTGGGGTCTTGGATGGTGGTAAGGGGGAGGTGTGGGTACAGGTTTTGCACTTCTTGCGGTGGCAGGGGAAGGTGCCGGAAGTGGAGGGGGGTTGGTGGGAGGCGTGGACCTAACAAGGGAGTCACGAAGGGAATGGTCTCCCCAGAATGCAGATAGGGGTAGGAGGGAAGTATATCCATGGTGGTGGGGTCTGTTTGTAGGTGGCAGAAATGGCAGAGGATGATGCGATGTATGCAAAGGTTGGTGGGGTGGTAGTTGAAGACCAAGGGGGGTTCTGATGCAACTGAGAAACAAGAAGAATGACTTTCTTACAGTAAAATGGTGAGTCAGCGAGAGTAGCTGTAACTGAGGGACATTGTAAGCTTACATAATGACATAAAAAATAGGAGCAGGAGTAGGTCATCTGGCCCCTTGACACTGCTCCCTTGTTCAAGAAGATCATGGCTGATCTTTTCATGGACTCAGCTTCACTTACAAGCCCACTCACCATGACCCTTAATTGCTTTACTGTTTAAAAATCTATTTATCTTTGTCTTAAAAACACTCAGCAAGGTACCCTCAAATGCTTCATTGGGGTCAAAATTCCACGGATTCACAACCCTTTGGGAGAAGAAGTTCCTCCCCAACTCAGTCCTAAATCTTAAGTGCCCCATTTTGAGGCTATGCCCCCTAGTTCTAGTTTCACCTGCCAGTGGAAACAATTTACCCGCTTCCATCTTACCTATTCTCTTCATAATTTTATATGTTTCTCTAAGGTCCTCCCTCGTTCTTTTAAAGTTCAATGACTATAGTCCCAGTCTACTCATTTCTCCTCATAAGCCAAGCCTCTCAACTCCAGAATCAACCTAGTGAACCTCCTCTGCACCCCCTCCAGTGTCAGTACATCCTTTCTCAAGAAAGGAGATCAAAACAGTACACAATTCTTATTAATTGATTGCTTATTCCTCAAAACTAAGACAGAGATATCTAGGAAGGGGAGAGTATATATCCCACAAAAAAGAAGGCACTGCTAGGATCCATGCATGTACCCATACAAACACCTTTGATTAATAGCAAGTAAGTGGGAAGAGATGTGAGAACAAATTCAGCTATGCCAAGGAGGGTTGTGGTTGATAGCTATCAGTTAGGCCTCTGTTAAGGGAGAAATAAGGTGTTAGAGGGCTTGGTGGCATGGTGCAATATAACAACCTCTCTCTCAGTGTCAGCAAAACAAAAGAATGGATTGTTGACTTCAGGAAGAAAGGAGGAGGAGAAGACACCTCCATCTACATCAATAGAATGGATGCTGAGAGGGTTGAAAGCATCAAGTTCTTATGAGTGATGATGACTGACAAACTGTCCTGGATTTCCCATGTAGATGCGACAGTCAAGAGGCACAACAATGCCTCTTCCTCCTCGGGTGACTTAAGAAATATGGCATGTCCATAAAGGCGCTCACCAACTTTTACAGATGCACCACAGAAAGCTTACTCTCCAGGTGCATAACAGCCTGTTATGGTAACTGCTCTGCCCAGGGGCTAAAGAAACTACATAAGGTTGTGTGCACAGCCCAGACCATCACGGAAGCCAATTTCCCATCCATAGACTATATTTACACTTCTTGTTGCCATGGAAAGGCTGCCAACATCATTAAAGATCCCTCCCACCCCTATAATGCTCTCCTACAACAGCTTCCATTTGGCAGAAAATACAGAAGCTTGAACACGCGCACCAACAGGTTCAAGAACAGCTTCTTCCCTGCCGTTATTACACTGTTGAATTGACTCTCTGACTTCAAACAATGTGAATCTTTCCAGCGTTGAGCTGGCTTTGTGTACCTCCTGTGCAGTGTAACCTGTATGCCTCTCTCTTTCTATGATCTATATGTCCTAGTTTGTTATGATCTGCCTGTACTGCTTGCAAAACAAAACTTTTCACTGTACTTAGGTACATGTGACTACAATAAATCTAATTAAATCAAATCAAATCAAATGGAGAGCCTGAAGACCATCTTGAAATTGTTTTCCACATGTATAGGAGTTGGATATCAGGAATCTTAAAAGCGATAGTTATGATCAGCAAACTGTTAAAGTGACAGAAGGTGTTAGAAACAGCATGGACATAAATAAGAAGAGATTGGACAAGGGAAAAAAGTGTCTAAATAGGAAGAACTCAGTTCTTGAGACATGAATAGGCTGAAATAATGGATTGACCAGGATAGTTTCACTATGTGAATTGTGTGAAAGCGCTAATTTGAACCTGGGGGCCTATGAACAAGATAACAAAAGAGAATTACAGCACAGGAACAGGCTCTTCAGATCTCCAAGCCTGTGCTGATCATCATGCCTTAACTAAACTAAAAAGCAAACCTTCTACCCTTATTCAGTCCATATCCCTCTACTCTCTCCCTATTCATGTTACCATCCAGATGCCAGGGGAGGGAGTAGAGGGACACAGACCAAATAAGGGCAGAAGGTTTGTTTTTTAGTTTAGTCTATGAGCTGGAAGCTATGGAGGAACAATCTCCAGAGGAGATGAGGTCAATGCCACTTCTGAAAAAAGTAGCCTGATGCTCAATAATGTGGTCATGGTCGAGGCAATACAAAGGGCAAGTCAGAAAGGTGGTGCTCAGCCTCTGACAGGTCACAGTTAATAAACCAAAAAATAACAGCAACCATTCTTGTCAGCAGGTTTGATGACAATGTAACAGTTGGACCGCTAATGACAGATGAACATAGGTTAGAATGAGTGAGGGCAGCAGAGAAACTAAAATGGTTGATGTCATGCTTTATAGTATGTTCCAATTATCACTTATTGTTGAGGGAAGCAGATAAATTGTGGAGTTTGGAGAAGGAACTGTATCCAGAGACCATTCAGCAGAGTAATGATTCTCCAATGAGCTGATTGAAGACTTTTGTCAGAAGACTTTTGGTGACCTAGGTCAACCTATTGAAATACTTTTTTATATTTCATTAATTCAGTGCACAAATGTACGTAAGACAGAGACAATTTATGACCTCTAACTCAGTTTGAATTTGCTTTCTGTCCTTTTTATAAATGCTGATTAAGCATAGACTTCACTTAGTACCTCCACCCTGGCCCAGATGTATTTCCTCACTCACATTTTCTCATGTATTCAGATCAAAGAAATGAGCACCCATGTAGTGCAACCTTGTAAAATTGTGTTGTCACATCCACTGTTTGCTACGTATGCCCACTTGAATATCCCTGTTTGACAACTGAGAAACTCTTACTTCTACTTTGAATGATTAGAAATCAGATTCAGACATATTGTAAGAAATATTTGGTTTTCCCTGTATTACATTAGTGATACATTCAATAGTTATGACAAGGCATCTGGCAAATTTTACCTGGTATCCATCAGGGTACATCCTAAATCATTTTCTATTTCTATTTTGCCTTATCTTATTTCTTCCATAAAGCACTTGTAGAAATGACATAATGCATACAAAACCTTGGTTTAAATACAGGGGTCCCCGAGTTACAAACATCTGACTTATAAATGTTCGTACTTATGAGCTCGTCTCACACAGGGTTGTAATTTTAAAAATCCGAAATACGAATATTTCCGATACTTACAAATGACTATTTTATATTGTCCTGCGCAGCATACTGAATTATATACAAATTGACTAGTGAATGGACTCAAGAATAGAACCCGCTCATAACCCAGGCACAGCCTGTATGGGTAACTTAATTGCACTAATTGCCAATGGCAGTCACACATAATTTTACATATTTCCCATCAGTTGTGCATTCAAAATACTAGGTGCTACTATCTTCTTTATACTTGCTGACAAAAGTAAAAAAAAAACACATCCAAAATTAACCAAGGAAGCTGAAGCCAAATGCAGTCTCTCAGTTTGAAGCAAAATACTGCCGCTGCCAGAATTTGAAACAAAAATAGACAATGCTGGAGAAACTCAGCAAGTCTAGCAACATCTGCAGAGATAGAAACAAAGTTAACAATTCAAGTTCAAATATATTTCTTCATTGAGTTCAGTATCAAACAGTTCAGTTGCTGCTTGAAATGTTATTGATAAATTCAATTTTTATTAACTACAAAAACATTGATACACATATATAAATAATTTCTGCCACAAAGGTCATATTAATACATCATGAAAAAGTAAATAAAAGTATGGATACCAGGTAAAATATACAAGGTTCCTTGTAGTAACTATTGAATGCATCACTAGTGTAATACAGGGAAAACCAAATATATCTTACAATATGTCACCCTGGTTTTGTAATCCTGCAATCGTTCATCATTCATTTGCAGAGCAGGTGTCTTTTTAATTCACATGCTTTTTTCTGTGAACCAGGACCAAAGCAAATAAGTAATGCCATCTGGAAATGTGGAAAATTACTTTACTTCACTGAAGTAATTAGATCACACTTAACAATGTTATTTTTAGGATTTATATATGTATTGCTCTCCAGAGTATAGATTGCCAATTACAAAATCTTCAGTAATAGCTTCCACAGATTCTTTAAGCATCAAATATTCATGGAAATTCAGGTGCCCATTGAAATGTTTTCCATTGACATTTCTTTTTGAAATGGTTTTCCTGATAACCGCACCCAGACTTCAGAATCTAACTCAATAGCGGGAGACATAAAATACTGTAGTAATGTTAAATGTCACCATACTGCCAGTTTTGGTTCCACAGAAACAATACCAGTCAGCACCTGATTCTGCTGTCACTATAGAATCAAACCTACACTGCACTGACAGTTATTTCAACCTGGAATAAAATGAAATTGGCTATCATTAACAAATTTGTGGTTTTGAGGTAGATAGATTCGCAAATTCAGCATCACTAGTCACTCCATCAAATTGATCTTATGTTTGCTACAATCTCCAATTGCATCCTCAACTACCAACTATCAATTGAATTTATTGTTCAATCCAGGCAAATGTGAGGTGATGCCTCTTGGAAGATCCAATTCAAGAGCGAACTATACAGTAAATGGAAAAGTCTTGGAGAAAATTGATGTACAGAGCGAGCTGGGTGTTCAGGTCCATTGTTCCCTGAAAGTGGCAACACAGGTCAATAGAGTGGTCAAGACGGCATGCTTTCCTTCATCAGATGGGGTATTGAGTACAAGAATTGATAGGTCATGTTACAGTTATATAAGACTTTAGTTTGGCCACATTTGGAATACTGCATACAGTTCTGGTCATCATATTACCAAAAGGATGTGGATGCTTTTAAGAGGGCACAGAGGAGGTTTGCCAGGATGTTGCCTGGTATGGAGGACGCTAGCTATGAAAAGAGGTTGAGTAGATTGATTATTTTCATGAGAAAGATGGAGGTTGAGGGAGACGTGATTGAGGTCTACAAAATCATGCGAGGTATAGACAGGGTGGATAGTAAGAAGCTTTTTCCCAGAGTGGGGAACTCAATTCCTGTCCTGTAACTTTCTTTGTTCATTGTTCTTTGTTCTTTGTCGTTCTACCATGACCTTTAACAGACAACCTTAGTTCTAAATATCCACTAATATAATTTTCCATGTGTGGTCACATGCAATTATCCTGTCTTCACAGAAGGCATACTAAATGCATCTTAATGAACAGAATTTGGTTTTAATAGTAAGATTTGGCAACTGCCTTCACCATTTCTTTCTCCATAGAAAAGCAACAAAAAGAAATTATTTCAAGCAGCTGAACCCAAGTTAACTGACAGACTGCACATGCAAACCACCTTGGCTCTCTAAAATAAAGTGGTCTGCTGTGTGTTTTAATATTAGTTATGAATACTGGCTGAAACCAAAGATGCTTTTCAGTGAAATGGTCAATTTAGTTAATTGACTTCCAATGTCTTTCACACATCACAAAATTGCATACTTCGAAAAGAACCTCAGGTCTCCCTCTGAGATTTATGTTAATACCATAAACCAGATTTTTAGCAGATGTCAAGCTGACTCCTGAGGCCTTTAAAAATGCCAGGCAGAAAGAGGCATGGAGAGTATTAAGGAGATTACTGCATTTCAAAATGATCTCATTTTTTTGACAGGAGGAAGGGACCAGACTTTGAATCTCAACGCAAGAAATTCAAACTCATTATGACCATTTTAAATGAGTCTAGAGTGTGGTGCTGGAAAAGCACAGCAGGTCAGGTAATATCCGAGGAGCAGGAGAATCAACGTTTCTGGCAAATGTCCTTCATTATGTTGAAGGGTTTATACCCGAGACATTGATTCTCCTGCTCCTCGGATGCTGCCTGACCTGTTGTGCATTTTCAGCACAGCACTCTCGACTCTAATCTCAAGCATTTGCAGTCCTCACTTTCGATCATTTTAAATGAGTGTTGAGTTCAAATAGATTCACTTCCACCATTCCAAGATCTAAATCTGCACTGTGAGAGAAACAAATTACAAAAGAAACATTACAGGTCTTTAATGGCAGGGAGTGTCTGCTCCAGTGTCATAATCTGATATTACTTAAATCCCTAGTTCATTAGATTTGAAAAATAAAACAATTTGCAACTCGCAAGCAGTCTTTTCAACATCTTTAAAAAGCTATTACAGGTTGATTGCTTTAGTGTGGTTACTGAAAGAAGTTTGTTTTCAGTAATAGTTGAGGGAATTCAAAATGTTTGAAGGGAGATCTTGAATTCAAGACTATTTTACTGAATTAAGTGAATATAAGTGGGATTAAAAAACAGGAAGTTGTAGGTGAATTCAGTAGGTTGGCAACGTCTGTGGAGTGAGAAAAACAGAGTTAACATTTTGGGTTTAATATGAGTTTTTCAGAACTGAAAGTCTGGAAAAAAATGTTTTTTTTATGCTGTTAACGTAGGGGAAGAGAATTAAGTGGAACAGATTGTGAGGATGCCCAGAGGAAAAGACAAAGGGAGTGCAAATGTTGGTAAAGGAGATATAGAGATGTAAGTTAGTTATAAATGGTCGATGTGAAGAGGAGAAAATGGTTACAGTCTACTGAGAACAAACTCAGCAAGTGAACAAACGAGAGATCTATTAAATTTATTTACTTTCATTTATTCTCTGCCTATGGTAATAGATTTGAAGTTGCTTACTGGCTTGCATGAATAAGGTGGAGGAACTGTGTCAGGATAAAAGATTGTGAATGCTGAGAGCTAGTGGGCCTAATAACTTTTAAAACAACAGGTAGCAACCCAAGAGAACAGAGATAGGACTTCTAACCAGTCCTCCTTAATACTCTCCTGCCCCTACAGCTCCCTGAATACTGCTTGTGAGGCCCATAGGCCTAGATCAGTTGATGAAGGGCTTTTGCCTGAAACATCAACTTTCCTGCTCCTCAGATACTGCCTGACCTGCTGTGCTTTTCCAACACCACACTATTGACTCTAATCTCCAGCATTTGCAGTCCTCACATTCGCCTAAATCAGTTCACCCCTTGTCCACTGGACTGAAAATTGCACATGCTTAGTCAAAGCAGTTCTGACAAATTAGGAAATTTCCTAAGTCAAACT
This sequence comes from Chiloscyllium plagiosum, assembly GCF_037043375.1. Lineage (NCBI taxonomy): Eukaryota > Metazoa > Chordata > Chondrichthyes > Orectolobiformes > Hemiscylliidae > Chiloscyllium > Chiloscyllium plagiosum. Next base: position 81,016,296 of record NW_028270142.1, on the reverse strand, counting down.
ATCCAACTCAGTCACAAAAATCCAGTACCAACTCTTCAAATGCTTGTAATTATAATTAACAGCTCCCAATTTTTGCCCAAAAAGATTCTAAATGTCAGTGACAACAATCTGGTTAAAACAGCATCTCGGATCAGGAATTAAATGCCCATAAACATTAATCTAATCTAATCTAATCATGGAATCAGACCCTTCAGTCCAACCTGCCCATGTTGACCAGATATCCCAACCCAATCTAGTCCCACCTGCCAGCACCCAGCCCATATCCCTCCAAACCCTTCCTATTCATAAACGCATCCAGATGCCTTTTAAATTTTGCAATTGTACTAGCCCTCCACCACTTCCTCTGGCAGCTCATTCCATATATGTACCCCCACTGCATGAAAAAGTTGCCCCTTAGGTCTCTTTTATATCTTTCTCCTCTCACCCTAAACCTATGCCCTCAAGTTCTGGACTCCCCCACCCCAGGCAAAAGACTTTGTCTATTCATCCTATCCATGCCCCTCGTAATTTTATAAACCTCTATAAGTTCACCCCTCAGCCTCCGATGCTCCAGGGAAAGCAGCCCCAGCCTGTTCAGCCTCTCCCTATAGCTCAAATTCTCCAACCCTGGCAACATCCTTGTAAATCTTTTCTGAACCCTTTCAAATTTCACAACATCTTTCCGATAGGAATGAGACAAGAATTGCATGCAATATTCCAACAGTGGTCTAACCAATGTTCTGTACAGCCGCAACTTGACCTCCCAACTCCTGTACTCAATACTCAGGAAAGCATACCAAACGCCTTCTTCACTACCCTATCTACCTGCGCCTCGACTCTCAAAGAGCTATGAACCTGCACTCCAAGGTCTCTTCGTTCAGCAACACTCTCTATGACCTTACGATTAAGTGTATACGTTCTGCTAAGATTTGCTTTCCCAAAATGCAGCACCTCGCATAATTAAACTCCATCTGCTACTTCTCAGCCCATTGGCCCATCTGATCAAGATCCCTTTGTAATCTGAGGTAACCTTCTTCGCTGTCCACTACACCTCCAATTTTGATGTCATCTGCAAACTTACCAACTATACTTCTTATGCTCACATCCAAATCATTTATATAGATGATGAAAAGTAGTGGACCCAGCACCAATCCTTGTGGCACTCCACTGGTCACAGGCCTCCAGTCTGAAAAACAACCCTCCACCACCATCCTCTGTCTTCTACCTTTGAGCCAGTTCTGCATCCAAATGGCTAGTTCTCCCTGTATTCCATGAGATCTAACCTGCTAACCAGTCTCCCATGGGAAACCTTGTCAAGCGCCTTACTAAAGTCCTTATAGATTGCAACTACCACTCTGCCCTCATCAAAATTGTCCAAAGTAATAGTAGTCTATTAACTATAAGACTGTAGCAAAGATGAACTATCACTCCTTATCTTGCTCAAATTGTCTTCGGTCTTCGACATCATTTACCATACTTCTCCTAATCTTCCTCCGTCTCTTCACCACTGTCATTTAAGTGGAAGGGATTGCACTCACCTGGTTCCATTCTTAGTTAAATAATTGTGGACAGTGTATCTTTTGCAATGCTTCCAATCAGTTATTTCTAGTATTTCCCAAGGATCTATCTCCCCTCCTGCTTCTGCGCATCTGTCTCAGAGGCAGTACCTAATTATTTGTATCCTGCTGACATCTACTTCACAACCACATCTCTGAAGTCCTCACTCTCAATCTATCAGACTACTTATCCAATGTGAGCTACTGAGGAGCGGAAATTACCTCCATTTGAATACTGGGAAAACTGAGTCCCCTATCAAATTCCATTCCCTAATCAGTAACTCCATTTTTTTCTATGGCAATTGGCTGAGGCTAAACTTTGGAAGTTGGATTTCATAATTGACTCTGAGCCAAGCTTTTGACCACATATCTAAGCCAAGAACTCAAACTGCCTATTTCTACCTTTATAACATCACCCAACTTTGAAACTGACTCAGTTCACCTGCTGCTGAGATATATCCATGTTTTCACAGCCTCTCCTCTTAACTGTTCTCTTATGCACTTGGTTTGCCTGCCACATTCTATCCTCCATAAACTTAAGGTTACAAAATTCTGCTGCCCATGCACTTGCTTATATAAAGTCCTATTCATGTACAGTGAAACATGATGAGTCATATGCAGATTTTCAGAAACTATTATCGTTGTTATGTTATCACCCACTGGGAGAATGAGAAATCTAATAACAGGATGCCTGTCATAAGCATGTAGACTGATTAGTAAAGTTAGATTAAATGAGATTCAGGGAGACTTTCCAATTCCATACAAAATTGGCTTGATAGTAGGAGGCAGAGGGTGATGTTAGAGGGATGTATTTTCGCCAGTGTTCTACAGGGATTAGTGCTGGGTCCACTTTTGTTTGTCATTTACATAAATGATTTGGATGAGGATATAAGAGGCATGGTTAGTGAGATTGTGGATGACACTGAAATTGGTCGTATAATTGACAGTGAAGAAGGTGATCTAAGATTGCAAAGGGATCTTGATCAATTGGGCCAATGGGGACCAATCAACCACACCGCCCTATGGCCGAACATTTCAACTCCCCCTCCCACTCAGCCGAGGACATGGAGGTCCTGGGCCTCCTTCACCACTGCTCCCTCACCACCCGAAGCCTGGAAGAAGAATGCCTCTTCTGCCTCGGATCACTTCAACCCCAGGGCATCAATGTGGACTTCACCAGTTTCCTCATTTCCCCTTCCCCCACCTCACCCAGTTCCAAACTTCCAGCTCAGCACTGTCCCCATGACTTGTCCTACCTGCCTATCTTCCTTTCCACCTATCCACTCCACCCTCCTCTCTGACCTATCACCTTCATCCCCCCCCCCATTCACCCATTGTACTCTTTGCTACTCTCCCCCACCCTCCTCTCTGACCTATCACCTTCCTCCCCACCCCCATTCACCCATTGTACTCTTTGTTACCCTCCCCCACCCTCCTCTCTGACCTATCACCTCTATCCCCACCTCCATTCACTTATTGTACTCTATGCTACTTTCTCCCCACCCCCACCCTCCTCTCATTTATCTCTCCACCCTGCAGGCACTCTACCTCTATCCCTGATGAAGGGTTTTTGCCCGAAACGTCGATTTTCCTGCTCCTCGGATGCTGCCTGAACTGCCGTGCTCTTCCAGCACCACTGTAATCCAGAATCTGGTTTCCAGCATCTGAAGTCATTGTTTTTACCCAATTGGGCCAATGGCCTAAGGAGTGGCAGATGGAGTTTGATTTGGATAAATGTGAGGTTATTAGGATCCTAGCTATCATCAGTTCTGAGAAAGAATGACTGGACCTGAAACATTAACATTGATCTCTCTCCACAGATGCTGCCAGACCTGCTGAGCTTTTCCAGCAACTTCTGTTTTTGGGTCTGTTTCCATGTTGTATGATTCTATGACTTTCTATGATTCAGTGTAATTTCAGGTCAGCTGAACCTGCTGCCTGACCACACCAACTAATCAGAACAAAGTTAGACCATGCTAGACCACAAAATCACAGACAAGCCTCATAAAATGGCTGTAAATTTACTTGGTTCACGTTCTGAATGAGTCTGCACTGAGACAAAACCGGATGTTTTTACTGTCTTTTACCAGACCACTCTTTAAAATTTATAGATAAGCTGTGCAATGGTGGAAAGCAAAACAAAGAGCATGTCAGAGCTATAGTCTGCACTAACATGGATGACAACAAAATGTTGCTGCTTATTGTCATGGGAAAGTCTAGAAGTGATATTATTTTGTTAGTGTCAAGACACTGGCCATGCAGTATGAAGCTAACAAAACTACCCAGAGTACCACCAGTATTTGTGAGGTTTAGATCATTTAAAGTGGACAAAATGTATCAATGAAAGGAAGAGTTCAATGAATGCTAGCCCACTCATACCCCTTTTCTCCCCAGCTAATGCTGCAAGATTTTGCCAAGAGTTAGTAATGCAGCACAAAAATACAGAAAATCTATGTGACTATAGTGACAATGTATCAGACTCCTCTGAATACAGTACAGTCGGCCAGAAAGATATCTATATTTTCACAAAGCTAACGCCCAACATTTTTCTTGGCCTTTTGCTCTACAAGGTCAGGCCATTGTCAACATGGGAACAACTGGAAAATATAAAGAAATTCACTGATTTACTGTGTCAATGTATTTCTGTTTGTTTCTATGTAAATGTATTTGAAGCAAATTGTATTATATTACTGCTTTCAGGAATATCTTGAAAACCTGCTTAATACATATTTATGACTGGCTCTATCTGATTTGACTTATCACAACTTGACTGCATCTCAAAAGTTTAGTAACTTACATTGAATTTCAGTCAACTGGTGACTTTACATTTTGACCATATTTTCAGATATCTCCTTTTCTTATCTGGCACAAGCAAGCCACTCGGATCAAGGGGAAATTGGGATGTGCAATAAATGCAGGCTCAGCCGGTGCTGTTCACATCCTACGAATTAAAACAAAATCCCTGACTCTCTTTTTTTTCCTCAGAAAACCATTTCTTAAAATCTCTCTCTTTGAATAAGGTTTTGGTCACCTACCCTAACATCATTGTCTGTGGCTCAGTATCTAATTTTGCTTCATGATGCTGTTGTGAAGTTTGGGATGTTTAATATAATTAAAGGCTTTTCATAAACAAATTTTTGTTGCTGAGTAAGTTTATTGTATCTCAGTTGAAAACCTGTTCTGAGTTGAATTGGTTAGTCACAAACAAAATAAAAGCCACAGTCTATGTCCTTCTGATTGCAATCAAGTGTTACGTGTTGGAAAGGTGGAAAGAAAGTTGGAAAATAGTGTCAATGTGCATTGCAGGTGAGAACAAGGGTACACTTACATTGTTTAATCATATCTTCGATATGAAGTGAATAAGTTAAATGAGCAGCTGTGGTTAAAAGCAGCAATGAACATACAAATATTTAATTATGATAACAAGAAGGTATCTTGGTGCCTCAAGACTGTTCATCATTCAGTAAGATAGTGGCTAATCTGATTACTCCACATTCTGGACTACCCTGATAATCTTTCACTTCATGACTTATCAAGAAACTATCTACCTCAAACTTAAAAATATTCAAAGACTCTGCTTACACCAATTTTTCAGGAACAGCATCTCAAAGACTTATGATTATCTAAGGAAAAACAGCCCTTATCTCTATCTTAAACAGTGACCCTCTAGTTCCAGATGGTCTTACAAGAGAAAGAATCTTTTTTCACCCTGTTATGACCCCTCAGGATTTCGTATATTCAGTCAACTCACTCCTGACTCTACTAAAATCCAGCAGATATAAGCCTAGCCCTTACATCTTTCCACTTAAGATATTCCAGGTATTAGTGTACTAAACTAAAATTATAATGTTGGAGAAACTCAAAAGGTCTGACAGCATCTGTGGAGACAGAACTAAAGTTAACATTTCAAATCCAATGGCTGAATAGGCTGGGGCTGTTTTCCCTGGGGCATGGGAGGTTGAGGGGTGACCTTATGGGGGTTTATAAAATCAGGAGGGGCATGAATAGTCTTTTCCCTGAGCTGGGAGAGTCCAGGACTAGATGGCATACATTTAGGGTGAGAGGGGAAAGATATAAAAGGGACCTAAGGGGTACCTTTTTCACACAGAGGGTGGTGCATGTATGGAATGAGCTGCCAGAAGAAGAGGTGGAGGCTGGAACAATTGCAGCATTTAAAAGGTATCTGGTTGGATAATTGAATTGGAAGGGTTTGGGGGGATGTGGGCCAAGTGTTGGCAAATGGGACTAGATTAGTTTAGGACATCTAGTCAGCATGAACAAGTTGGACCGAAGAGTCTATTTCCATGCTGTACCTCTCTATGACTCTACAATTTTTCTTCACAATTGGTTACTGCACCTCTGTCCATAGATGCCGCTCGGGCTGCAGAGGTTCTATAGCACTTAATGTTCATATTTCAGATCTCCAGCATCTGCAGTTTGTTTGTTTCTATTGGTCTAGTAAACCATCTGTGAATGGCATCAAACTCATTTATATATTTTTTGAAATAAAGAGACCAATTCTGTGTACAGTGCTCGAGATACCAATTCACCAAATTCTCCTTGCAGTTAATCTTTTCACTCTACTAGCAGTCCGAATAATTTGCTGCACCTGCAGATTAACCTTTCTGATTTATGCACTAGGGCACCTAGATCACTCTGCATGTCAGAGTTGCAATCTGTCACCATTTAGATAATATTCGTACCAAAGTAGACATAATAGCATTATATCTGTAACAAAATATTTTGTGAATCCTTCCTTGGGACTGAACTCATACCCTAAAGTTACTTCCATTAGTCTGAGCTTAGACTACTTTCTAAATGGGGAGAAGATTCAGAAATCTGAAGTGCAAACAGACTTGGGAGTCCTAATCCAGGAATCTCTTCAGGTAAGCTTGCAGGTTGAGTCGGTAGTTAGGAAAGCATGTGCAATATTGGCATTTATTTAGTAAGGGGAGAAAGTGAGGACTGCAGATGCTGGAGATCAGAGCTGAAAATGTGTTGCTGGAAAAGCGCAGCAGGTCAGGCAGCATCCAAGGAACAGGAGAATCGACGTTTCAGGCATAAGCCCTTCTTCAGGAATGATGGGAGGAAGAGAGCTTCTTCAAGGAAGGCATCCTTGTAAGAGGATTCGCTGTAGGTTAAAATCTTCGAGGAGAAAGTGAGGACTGCAGATGCTGGAGATCAGAGCTGAAAATGTATTGCTGGAAACACATTTTTCTAGCAACACATTTTCAGCTCTGATCTCCAGCATCTGCAGTCCTCACTTTCTCCTCGAAGATTTTAACCTACAGCGAATCCTCTTACAAGGATGCCTTCCTTGAAGAAGCTCTCTTCCTCCCATCATTCCTGAAGAAGGGCTTATGCCTGAAATGTCGATTCTCCTGTTCCTTGGATGCTGCCTGACCTGCTGCGCTTTTCCAGCAACACATTTTCAGCATTTATTTCGAAAGGACTAGAATATAAAAGTAAGGATACACATCTGAAGTTTTGTAAGTTTGGTCAGACCACATTTGAAGTATTGTTTGCAATTTTCAGCCCCATACCTCAGGAAGGATGTACTGGCCCTGGAGCAGGTCTGGAGGAGGTTCACAAGAATGATCCCAGGAATAAAGGGCTAACATATGAGGAATGTTTGAGGACTCTGGGTCTGTACATGATGTGATTTAGAAGGACAAAAGGAGATCTAATTGTAACATACCGAATACTGCATGGCCTGGACAGAGTGAATTCTGTATCCTTTACAGACTAGAACCTGAGGGCACACTTTAGAGTAAAGGGAAGACCCTTTAAAACAGAGATAAGGAGAAATATTTTCAGTCAGAGAGTGGTGAATCTAAGGAATTCATTGCCACAGAAGGCAGTAGAGGCCAGGTCATTGAATATATAAGACAGAGATAGATAGGTTCTTGACTGTCAATGGAATCAAAGGTTATGGGGACAAAGTGGGAGAATGGGATTGAGAAACATATCAGCCATGATTGAATGACAAAGCAGGATCAATGGATCAAATGGCCTAATTTCTGCTGCTATATCTTATGGTCTTATGCTCTTCCATTGTTGAACCAGTAAGCAGCTTGAACTTAATAAGAGTAAACTATTAAACCTACCATTTTACCAACCAAATGTCTACTATAGTCATCTAATACACCCAGGTCAGCCATGTGAATGAGAATTATGACTGTTGCCTGCAGACAACCTTCACTTGATCTAAAAAAAATCAGAAATTCTCACATGGGAGACATATCACTTTTCTGTAAAATCTAAGTGATACCTCATGACAATGTTCACATTAATGCAGAAGAAATGCTTTGTAATAATAAATGATGGAATAAATTAGGCAGCTCCTGAGCTCAGTTGCAAGCTATTCTTGAGTACAGATTGATGACTGTAAATCCCAAGCTCTTGCCTTAGGATAGACAGATATTTATTTTTAAAGTAGAAAGATATAAGTAGGAAATGGTTCACATTCATTATTTTTTAAAAAATATTGTTTTCTTTTTTGCAAGGTACTAGTTGGAATTTAATGGATAGTTTTGGATGGGCAAAATGGTATGGAAATTCATCATGTGGTATGCTTGCTGCCTTCCCACTATCATGCTATTTGTCCAGTGGCAGAAAAGGTGGCAGAAAGCCCACCTGCCTGAAATCCAATCAGTGCCCAGTTCTGTGTCTTCTTCTGCTTCCGCAGTCACGTGGGAGACTGATAAGCAAAACCCCGGTGCCTTCCAGTGAGCTCCCAAGATGGGGATGGAGTGGGGTGGTCACGTTATTTTTGATCCACAAGAAATGCCCTCAGTGACAATGGTTGGCCATCCCTATGACATTGGCATAGACAACCCAAAATAACTATTTTCCCTGTCAGGTCTGTCGGGTCTGGGCACTCTCAAATCCCAATAACTTTTCTTTGAGAGGGCACATTCATAAATATGCCAAGATCCTCCATATGCAATGCTAGCAGCAGCCACCACTCCCAGCAACTCTGATGATGCTGGTGAGCTGCTGGTCCTCTAAACTGGTTGGCAATTGACTGCTGTTTTTAAATGGTCTGGTGTAAGGCAAAAGTTTTGAAGAAGTTAAAGTTAACGCAAATGTATCTGTACAAGCTCCTCAAAGTCGCAGTAATTATGCCTGACCAAATAGAGTTGCAATTATCATTATCGTGCAATAAGTCTTCTTGGTATCCAAAAGTGAGCCTTTTCTATATATATTCTATATCATTGTGTATCTTTTATCACCAATTACTAGACAAGTCCAAGACAAAGCAAAAACAAAGGAGGTTTGGTGGCAGTGAACTATTTCAAACAACCCTTGCCCAAGACCACATACTAGTAGGGATTTCAAATACCACAAGGTAATACGAGTGGTCACCTGGGAAATACCACATCAGATCCCAGTGCTTACAGGCCTGGTGGCTGAAAATTTATAGTCTCAAATAAAATCTTGGCCACTGTTTCCATGAGCAACAGTAGAAAACCAACCCATCAGGTATTCTCTAAGAAATAATTGTCTGAGCAGAACAGTAGGCAGAAAGGAAGGAGGTATATGCCTTTAGCTCTGCATTCATTTGTTTGAATATTGTAGTCTTAGAAGCATTCATTTATTTGAATAGCGTAGTGTTAAGTGCGATGTGCTTTCCATTGAATGTTCCCTATGAGCATTGCTTCATGCAGGAAAGGCTGACCAGTGAATCAAAATTTCAGTTTTAATTAAACATGATAAAGTCTTCCTATTAGTGTGAGATTCTTGGTTATGATCATAACAACATGTGCAGGTTATTTGATAAGGAATAATATTTTAATGGCAATATATATTTGGAATGAAGTTTACAGGAATAAACTTGAGCAATATGGTTTTTCTGGCTAATAATTATTTCCATTGATTTCTAAAACTACTTATAGAGTCATAGAGATATACTGTGCAGAATCAGACCCTTCGATCCAAATTGTCCATACTGACCAGATATCCTAAATTAATCTAGTCCCATTTGCCAGCATTTGGCCCATACCCTACTAAACCTTTACTATTCATGTACTCATCCAGATGCTTTTAAATATTGTAATTGTACCTGCTTCCTCTGACAGTTCATTCTATACACACACTACCCTCTGCATGAAAGAAAAATGCCCATTAGGTGCCTTTCAAATCTTTCCCCTCTCACCTCTAGTTTTAGACTCCTCTACCCTGGGGAAAAGACCTTGTCTATTTACTCTATGCATGCCCCTCATGATCTTATAAACCTCTGTAAGGTCACACCGCAACCTGTGACGCTCCAGGGAAACTAGCCCCAGCCTATTCATTGTGTCACTAAGCCCTATTCTATGTTTAATGCATGGTAAATAATGCTCTTTGATTCTATGGAATGCAATTATCCAATACATTTTAGCACATAACACCAGAATAAGTAACATGTTTATGCTGGATTCTCCTCTACGCCTGATTTTACCAAAGTTGCCAACTTTATGCCAAATTGTAACTTTGATAATCCTGGAAGACTGTTTGCCTGAGTTAGTTATTGTACTTAGGCAAAGCATTTTTATGTATATCATTAGTATTTTAATACTAGCTCTGCTGAGCTGAATATGTAACTCTGAATTCACATGCTTTGTATATGAATCATTTGTAAGCTTTCCACATTTCCATGCTTAGTAATTTGTTACAGCTCTGCTGTATTCTCAGCAAGCCTAAGAGTCTTTTTTTGAAGTGACTGTAAAATATCTGGGATAAAGTTTACCAGTACTGTCAGCCACATTCTTCAGAATTATAAAGGCCTAGCATACAGCTGCAGTTAAGCCATAATATTAATCTCTCTCTCTGTTACCTATGTTGGGAGACAAAACAAAGAACATAGTATCATAATCAGCATTTTCAACTAGGTCTATATGTAAAATTCCCCTTCACTGTCATAATCTACATTTCTTCCCATAGAATCAGATTAGTTAAAAGCTATGCGGGATCATTGAGGGTAAAATCATTCTTTAGTGATGGATGAATAGGCAGCCTATTTTAAGAATCACTGAATTCTCTTTTCTATTACAGTCATAGATAAAGAAAACAGGCGGTGATGGTGGAGGTGAGGGTCTGAAAGGTCAGAGAAATTGATTGCCAATTTTCATAGAATTCCTACAGTGTGGAAACAAGCCATTTGACCCAACAAGTCCACATCGACCCTCCGAAGAGTAAATCACCCAGACCCATTCCCCTATTACTATACATTTCCCCCTGACTAATGCACCTAACCCACACATCCCTGAACACTATGGGCAATTTAGCCTGGCCAATTCACCTAACCTGCACATTTTGGACTGTGAGAGGAAACCCAAGCAGACACGGGGAGAGTGTGCAAACTCCACACAGACAGTCGCCCTAGGCTGGAATCCATCCCGGGACCCTGGCGCTGAGAGGCAGCAGTGCTAACCACTGAGCCACCGTGCTGCCTTAACCACTGATTTTCTACAAACTGTTTTTTTTCCTATTTCAAAACAACAATTTTATCCTCAAATAGGTTAACTTTCATTTCTTTCCACTGGAAAATGGCAGGCACAAGTTTCTAAGTCACTCAATTTATAACTACTCATAGAAGTCAATGGGAATTTAACCAGTCTCGTGATACAATAACACTTATTTCATGTCTGACATTAAAAATGAAGTTCACCACATCATGTCCAAAACATTCCTTCTGCTGAGTTACAGAGTATTAGGTTAGGCCACTGAAAAAAAGCCAGAGCACATTCTGCAATATGCAAACATTTAATTTTCTGAAATAAATGATAAGCCGACAATTTTATTTTAAATTGCAGCAACAATTACTTTGCAATGTATTGTCTTGAATTGTGATAAATATACTGTCTGCAACTTAAATTATGATAATTACATTCTCCAACTCATAGACTCTTGTTACACAGATCAGTTTTGTACAGTGAGTTGCAGAAAAGGGCAATTTTACCTTTAAAAGGTAATTGCCTTCATTATTATATTACCTGTTCCAGATAAGAATGTTTGGATCATTGTCAAAGATGAAGCAACATTGGTAGATAAGAACTTTTTTCCACTTGCAATAATGAGAATCCTTTGGTTAAATATATCCATAGCTTTCATACATGAAAGAATTTAGTTTTTCATAAGATTTAACTGTTGTTAAAAAGAAATAGTTTTAAGAACGGTGAAAGTACAATAAAAATATTGACAGATGCACCTTCATTAGCACTTCGTGGAAATGTTCATAGACATTCATGGAATAGTTTGAAGTCAATCAATTGCTTCATTTTGTTTAAAGTAAATTACATGTCGTGTCATGGATTATCATTTGAAGTTTTGCCAATGATGACAGACAGGATTTATCCCTTCACTCAGAAATCTGAGAACAGCTGCACATCCTCTAAACCTATGAACATACAAGGGAATGTTTTACAAAAAACAGTTAATTAGCCCTAGGCAGCTCCAGACTAATCTCTTTATGATCTTAAAAGTTGTTGTAGTACATGATTTATGGACTTATCCATACCTGTATGTATTTAAATTTCTTTCAAAGTTGTGAACACATAGACAGGATGGTTAAGATGACATTTAGTATGCTTGCCTTTGTTGCTCAGACCACTAAGGACAGGAGTTGGGATGTCATGTTGAGGTTGTCCAGGATGTTGGTGAGGCCACATTTGAAGTACTATGTATAGGAAGGCTATTATTAAATTGGAGATGGTTCAGAAATGGTTACCAGAACATTGTCTACAGAGGAGGGTTTGAGTTATAAGGAGAGGTTGGATAGGCTGTGAGTTTTTTTTACTCCAGCATAGGCGCTGAGGGGTATCATTATAGAGGTTTATAAAATCATGAGGGGCATAGATAAGGTGAATATCAACTGTCGTTTCTCTAAGGTGGGGAGTTCATAGCGGGCATATTTTTAAGGTGAGTGGAGAAAGATTGAAAAGTGACCTGAAAGACAGCTTTTTCACACAGAGTGTAGTTCGTATGTGGAATGAACTGCCAGAGGAAGTGGTAGATGCATGTACAGTTACAACATTTAAAAAACATTTGGCTAGGTACATGAAAAGGAAAGATTTAGTGGGATGTGGACCAAACGCAGACAAGTGAGGCTAGTTTAGTTTGCGAAACTTGGTCAGCATGGAGAAGATGGACCAAAGGGTCTATTCCTTTTTACAGATGGACCTATGACTCTATTCCTTTTTACAATCTTTGGCAGTGCACTGAAATGAGGTCTTGTACCCAAGAAAACAAAATGATTTAAAATAATGTTATATGACCATAAGAATGGAGCAGAAATTTGGTCATTCAGCCTATCGAGTCTGCTTCGACATTCAATCATGGCTGATAAGTTTCTCAACTCCATTCTCCCGCTTGATCCCCTTTACAATTAAGAACCTATCTCCGTCTTAAATTTACACAATGGCCTGGCCTCCGTAACCTTTTGTGACAGTGAACTCCATAGATTCACCACTCTCTGGCTGAAGTGGTTTCTCCTTATCTCCGTTCTAAAAGGTCTTTCCTTTACTCTAAGGCTGTGTCCTTGGGTCTAGTCTCTCCTACCAATGGAAACATCTTCCCGACACCCACTCTGTTCAAGCCATTCAGTGTTCTGTAAATTTATATCCACCCTTGACCAATTAGATTAAGCAGGATGAAAAGTTTTGACATGTAAGGATCTATTTAAAGTCATAATATCTTTATTCTACTGTGATTTTTAATTTTAATTCTGCCCAGTATCAGTACCAACATGCAAGTACTGGACTGTTACTTTTCAATTTGAAGTAAAAGCTTACTTCTCCAGGAAGATTTTAGTTTGCTGCAAAACTAATGGTTCATAACATTAAAGTGTTGATGTCTAAAGGATATGAGGTCTCATGTCCTGTGGTAGATAAACACTTGATAATTTTGCTCCTAGCTGCTAAGTTAGCATTATCAGTGAATAACCCATCTATTTAGGAACCAACATGGTAAAATGAGGAATGATGCTCTGATTTTGAGGAGTTAGGCCCCAAGTTAAAACACAGTCCTGGAGACTATTGTCTCTGGATTGTTACTTTGCACCTTGAGCCATGAGCTAATTGAGAAATTAGAAAAAGAAAATTAGAGAATTAAACACATGATTTAAAGAAAGGAATTTGAGATTGGACAATGGTACCATATTTGAGGAAAGAGGAAGCTGCTTCTTAAATTGAACTGGGATAAGTGCCCTGGTGAACTGTGTAAATACACAATGAATGAGGCTTTAAACCAAAAGCTGGTGGGGAATGTGTATGAACAGGTTCAGGTGAAAACAGATTTGGAAAAATCCAATAAGAATACAAATCCTCAGTAAAACATGCTTTATTAAATTATGTGTTGGTCAGTAAATAAGCTGTAATCTTATTGAGTATCCAGAGATAATTTTAACATTGTTTCCTGTGTGACCTGATTGGTGCCACCTCCAAATTATGGCCTTTCCTTCCCAAGTTCAATTCCAAATTGCAGTCTTGCCCACTCCCACCCTCCCAAACGTGGCCTGTTTTCCACTCCTGAACTCACTCGAGTGCCATTTCCCCCGAATGGAGTTACTTTCCAGTTCAAGATCCAGATTCTGTCTGAAGCTACAGCTCGGATGTCATGGAAGAGCAATCTGGTTCTGCGCTTCTGGTTTAGAAGTGGAACTTATGCAATTTTTTTTGTTCTGCTCACTGCTTCCCTTTTTCCTGAACTCTTGCTATAAAGGACAACTTGAAAGAAGAGAAGCAAGGCAGGAGGACACAGCAGAAACACTCAACAATATTTTGTATTTGTCTTCAAAGTAAAAGATATAAATTGAATACCCAATCTACAAGGCTGGTCTCAGCAGATTGGAAATTGGAAAATGTAACACCATTAATCACGAAAAATAGAAGAAAGAATATGGTGACCTCAATCCAGTCAGTCTGACATTAGTTCTTGGGAAAATGTTAGAATCTATTAATCATGAAGTCTCAACAGTGTACTTAGAAAATCAATAGTGATCGGACAAACTCTACATCATGCTACAAAACCGAAACAGCATTTGTCTATTAATTAAATGGATTTTGAAGTCTAACTAATAGGATAGATAAATAAGAGCTAGTGAATATAATGTGCACATATTTCCAAGAAGTGTTTCATAAGATGTCATTATTACAGAAGGTAACTGTGTATGCAATTAGGACCAATATATTTGTGGAATAAAGAATTGGTTAATGGACAGAAAGAAATGACTAGCAATAAATCGGGAATTTTCAAGTTGGCAAACCATGGCTAAAGGCATACCATGAGGATTAGTGTGGGGGCCTCAGCTATTTGCAATCTATGTTAATGACTGGGAGGAAGAGACAGTAAGTAATGATTCTAAATTTGCTGATGAAATAAAAGTTGGGAGGGAATGTAAGCTGTGAAGGCACACAAAGGAAGCAAAGAGATGTAGACATGTGGAATGAGCAGGTAACATGGTAGCAGCTGGAGTATGTTAGGTTGTTCATTTTAGAAATAAAAATGAAAAAGCAAAATATTTTTAAGAGGCATGAAACTTATGAATATTGATGCTCAAAGAGACTTCGGTATACTCAGATACAAAATGCAAAAGCATATGGATATAACAATCAAAAAGGAGGACAAATGAAATGCTAGCAAGGAGAATGGAGTAGAGAAGGAGAAAGTTTTAGTACAATTCTTCAGCACTTTGGTCAGGCTGAAATAATTCCACAGAGGCTGGTATCCCATCATCAAGTGACCCCTCATTTGCACATTGAGAGTCCTTGACACTGATCCAGCTCCCTCAAACCGGCTCTCAGATGAACAGGATGTCTGACACTTCTGTTCTTGTTTACAGCCAGGGCTCCCTGATTGGACCATATTAACTGCCCCAGCCAGGGAGCTCATATTCTATGAGGCCCACCTGACTGACCTCCTTACAATCACTACATTCCTCCACCTCCAGCATTTCATTTGTCCTCCAAGGACATGGGCTGATTCTTTTCTTTGGAGCTTCTCCTGGGTCAGGTTCCTCCAACTTTTCCTCTGACCTGGGGGAGGGTGTGTGTGTGAATAATACATTCTAGCTCACCTCTTGTGCCTGGAGCATCTCGTCAGACAGCAAAAGTGTCAGGGCAGCGACATCCGCCATGTACATCTCAGATTCTGAGATACCTTCAATGCTTGATGGACAGGGAAAACCCATGGGTTCCAGCACACTCAAAAAAGCTGTCCAGAAGCCAGGCACGTCGTTCCTCTGCAACATTTGCGAGTCTGCAGCTTTCGTGTACTCTACATGTTTGTTCAGGACCGTCACAGAAACTCAGATTTTATACCTCACTGGACCTGATGACACATTGACCACACCTCTTATCCATGCAGGGCTAGTCCTGTGGGTCCTACATCAAACTTTGTCCCCTGAAGTAAACTGTCTCTCTTGCTTAGTGGAGACTTGCGTCTGGCATTTCATTCCTAATGCCACTTCACCCACCCCCTCAAGCCCGGGAAGATCAGATTTAACCTGGTTTGGAGTCTTTACTCCATTAGCAACTCTGCTGGAGCTATCCCTATACATACATAATCCTTATAGCTCTCATATGATCAAATAGAAACCTGGACAGTTGGTATTTCGTGAAGCTGTAGGCTGCTTCTTTCAGCTTGCCCTCAAAGTTTGGACTGCTCTTTCTGCCAGACAATTAGATGATGCCTGGTATGGAGCTATCCTTATATCTCAAATACCATTCAACTTCAGGAAATACTCAAATCCTCTGCTGGTAAATGATGGTTCATTATCAGTGACCACCACTTCCGGGAGTCTGTGTGTTGCAAAAGATCTGTGCCATTCTTCTATCATTGATGAATGAACTCTGTGCAGTCCAGCCACTTTGCATGGGCATCCACAATGACTAAGAACATTGAGCCCATGAAAGGACCTGCATTGTCAACATGTAACTATGTCCAGAGTTTACCTGGCTATTCCCGTGTATGTGGGGGAGCTGCTGGCCCTAATTTCTTTCCTTGTTAGCGCTATGGGCACTGCCCAACCAACACAGCTTTGTCTGCATCTAATCCTGGCCACCAGGTATAGCTGCTCACCAACATCTTCATATTGGAGACCTCTGCATGACTCTGGTGGAGTTCAGCCAGTACCTGGCAGCAAAGTCACAGGATAATCACACTTGCGTCCCATAATAATATATCATCCTCTACGGTGATCTGGTCTCTCTGGGTCCACAAAGGTTTCAATTCTGGTTGTAATAGCCTTTTTGGCTCCAACCCTCACCACCAGCTGTTTTAGCTTTGCCAGGACTGGATCATTCTGCATCCAAAGATTGATATTGTCAACTGTGACTGGAAGTGTACCAGGAAATTTAAAGACATTACTGACTCTTCTACTGGTGGTACCACTGGTGCTCTTTCTGTCAGCAGGAGATGAGTCAATGTATTCGCATTTGCTACTTGGCATCGCGGATGGTGGTCCACCTTGTAATTGTACTAAAGCCCATCACTGAGCTTGGCCTGAAGCTATGGGTAGCATTGCCTTGTCCTTTTTAAGTAGAGATATTGATGGAACATCCCAACTCCAAATATGACTACCAAACCTTTACTGTCTGATGTATTTATGCTCTGGATTAGCCAAAGTTCTGGCTATATACGCTATTGGCCATTCCTCTCCACTCGGCTACCTATGAGTTGATATTACTCCAATGTCGTATCACATGTCAATAACAGGGCTCATGTAAACACTTTCAACTATTTCTCCATTTCCCTGAAGGTTATGGCTACCCAACTATTTCCGAGGCTGACATTTTTTTAAGAGTTGACGCAAAGGTGCAAGGATGGAGCCAGTTTATGTCTGAACTTCCTATAATAATTGACCAGCCCAAAAAGAGACTTAAGCTCTGGTATAGACATGGGGGCCGAGGCACCTTTGATCATGCTCACTTTATCTTCCACTTTATCTTCCTGGTCTTATCGACTCTGTAGACCCACTTGCAGTGTCTGGTTCACACATATTTCCCGTCTAAGGCATACATCTGCCTGAGAGAAACATCTAGGATTGTGTACAAGTTCTTTAAAGTGTTATTTATTGTGCCTTCCCTGTTATTAGCACGTCATCTAGCTAATTGGTGACCTTGGGTAGACCTTGTAAAACGTTCTCCATCATCAACTGAAAAATTGACAGGCTGACAATACTCTAAATGGCAGTCTCGTATATTGGTACAAGCCCTAATAGGTATTAATTGTAACTTACTTCTGGGAATCCGCATCTAACCACAATTGCAAGTATGTATGGCTCAAGTCCAGCTTGTAAAGGAAAGTTTCACTGCCAGCTTTGTGTACCAATCCTCCATATCAGAGATTGGGTGTTTCTCCAGCTGCAAAAAGTGGTTTCATTTCCATTGGACTACCCTACAACTCATTTGCTCCACTTGCTACATTTTCCAATGTTAAAGCTAGGTGTAGTGCCTGTTTGAAGTCCAATTAAGCTTCAGCTAGTAGTCACGTTTGCATGGTTACATCAATCACACATATTAAATGGTCTCTCAGCATCTCATTAAGGGTTAAACCAAACTCATATGCATCTGCCAGTTGTCCCAGCCTAGTCAAAATTCCTGATTCGTATTCCTCTGGTTCTTGAATTGCCAAGTAAAACCAATAGTATCTCAGAATTAGAGAAGGTTTGGAGCCATAATACTCTTTAAGCAAATCCGTCAACTTCTGAAAGCTTTTACTATCTAGTGCCTTAGGGAAAGTTAGGATTCTAATAACCAAACAAGCTGCGAGTCCACAAGCTATCAGGAGAATTACTTGTTGCTTTTCATCTGCCCCAATGTCATTTGTCTGGGAAAAAATAACACGTTCTTTCCACGTACAGGGCGCAGTCTTTGACCACAGTATTGAATTAATCAAGCTTCCCAAATAACAGCATGATGCTTGAACTGCTTACCGCAACTCAAAGATGACTGTTGCGAGTGCATTTCTCTCATCACCACTGGAATAACTCTAGAGAAGCCAGTATCCCATCAACCTGTCACTCTTTATTTATATGTGGAGAGTCCTTGACACTGATCAAACTCCCTCAAAGCCAGGTCTCAGAGTAAACAGGATGTTGTCACACTGTTCTTACCTGTCAGCCAGGGCTCCCTGACTGGACCAGATTAACAGCCTCAATCAAGGGACTCATATTCTATGAGGTCCACCTTGCTGACCTCATTATATTCACTGTAACACCAGACCTGGAGTTCTATGCGCAGTTTTTATGTCAATATTTAAGGCAGGATAAATTTGTATTGAATGTGTTAAACAAAGCTTCACTCATTTGGTTCCTAAAAGGAAAGAGTTCCTCTCTGATGAATACGTAAGTAATTTGGGTTTATATTTTCTGGAATTTAGGAGATTGAGACATGATTTTATTGATGCATTCAATAATCTAACTGGACATGACTGAGTAGACATCAAGAGATGTTTCTGTGGTTCTGAAACTTAGACCAAAAGGCCTAGGGATATCTAGGGATAATGGGCAAATTGTTTAGCACTCCAACAAGTAGAACGGTCTACATTTAGAAAACTTGGAATGTTTGAAATTTCTATCCCAAACAGCTATGGAGTCTTCATCACTGAAGATATTGAAGGCTGAGATTGACAGATTTTTGTTTTTGTGGGAAATCAAGAGATTTGGAGACCAAGAGTGAAAATGAAATTCAAGCCAAAGATCAACCATAGTTGGACTGAATAACAGAACAAGCTCACACGAGAAATGGTTCTCTCCTGCTGCCATATTGCTTACTCTTATAATCTAATTTGAGACACAAGTAAAAACAACCATTAAAAAACAACATACCTCTAAAGTGAGTTAACTGAAAACTTACAGTTTAAGTGCATCATCAGTAAAATTGATTTGGACTGCTTCAGTATACTGTAAATCCATCTGCCAATTTTTCCAGAAAATGGCATGCATCACACAACAAACTCTTCTTCCAGTTATAATTCTTTAATTACAGAAAGGAGTGAAACATAGAGTTAAAAAGCCAAAACATCTTTGTTTCCTCATGCAGCTGATTATTCAGAAGTACCTTCCGCTTTCAAAAACTGTCTCTTATTTGAAAATAACATCTGCCAAAATAATTTTGATGCCAAATATTATGACACAAAATACACTGGCTAAACAAACAAGCATTATATGTGTCTCCATGTTAACAAAATATGTTGTAATCTTATCATTATTCTTTTTAAGGAGTACCTTACTATAACGCTGTTGGAGGTGTTTCCATGAATTCCATGTATTTCCAGTTTTGAACTACACTCAAATGGATCATGGGGGACAGGATTAGTCTTACAGCACTGAATTCGGGGTTTATCTGTGTATTGCCTTAGCCTGGAGTTTTATTTTGTGATTCAACCTGGAGTTAGTCTGCTTATTGTGCAGGAAAAGAATGAATGAGGTACTCTGCATTACAAATTCTAAAAGACTGACAAAAAGTGGATTAAAGATAGTCTGTGGCAAGAGGGTCACTCAAGCACTGTGTGCTTGGAAAGGCATTGGTGTGGTGTCCTCATAACCCTGTATGGCAGCTTGCCAGCTTGGCATGGCAACACATTGACCTGGTGTAGCAGCCTCCTGGTCTGGCATATCGGCCTGCCAGTTTGGCGTAATAGACCTCTGGCCCAACATGGCGGACTGTATGCCAAGCGTGGCAGTCTCTTTGTTTGGCATGGTGGTCTTTCAGCTGTATATGATAGTCTCTTGGAACTCATGGAATCAGTGTGGATTTACAATCTTGAGGTGATTCATCAAACTGTGGTCCAACTGTAGCTGAGCACTTAAGAAAGACGATAATTTTTGAACTTTCAGCATTATTTCTTTGTTTTCTACTTCAAACCAAGAAGCTGTCACTGTACTATAATTACTGCAATGATTAACTTTTAAGTTTGTTCTTTCTTTCGACCTTGTTCTTAAAACTTTACTCTGAGTTACTTGTACTTAAGATGGCGCATTGTGTGGTGACATTATATACTTTTCACTATACTCCTATACTTTAGTACTTGAGTACAAATGACAATAGATTCAAAATCAATCAAATCAATTGACAAATACATTGCATCCACTTACCAGATCCCTAGCTAGATAGGTTGCATACGTGCATCACAGAAATTTGTTTCTTTCTCTCTGCATTATCAACATTTCTTCAGTGTGAATCTTGAAAAGTCAACTGAACAAGGGTCAGGCTAGTGATGAGCTCTCTTCAGCAATGCTTGAAGCTTCACTAGCACTCCCTTTATGTCTGCAGAATCAAAACATCCAGGTGGGAGAGGGTGAAGTCTGGAGGTGGAGTGCCAGACATCAAACAGACACTGAGTTGGAAGCACCAGAACTGGTAATGGAAACAGGTGAGAGGCTGCATCTTACATATTAAGTTTAGAATGGCAGATGTGAAGTGAGCAAGATTTGTACTTAGCTGTCATCTCTGATTACAATGGCAGTCTGCTGCACCCTTAGACAAAAGCATATCATTCAATCAGTGAATTACCAAGTAATTGATGTTTCTGCTTCCTTTGAGGGTTTGACTGTTGCTGAGGCGTGAAAACATCACAAAGGTCAACACCTTAGAACTCCTATGAAGATGACAGTCCAGACTTCCCTGAAGCTGCAATGTTACTCCTCTGTGCTCAGCATCAATATTGATACAATCACCTTAGTGGATAGTTGGTCATTAACTAAATCACAATCTGATGAGCACCTGACAACTAGGCAGATGACAATGAGGGAGGCAGTACCATGCAAGTTCGCTGACAGAGGGCCTTTGGTGGGCAACTCCCTATTGTGCCATAGGCTGTTGCAGGGCTACATTCAAGTAGCTAAAGTTGCAGAAACAAACAATCTAGCAGAGCTATCTGGAGGCATTAAGCAGACGTGAAAAGTCGGTGGAGGAGCTCATCAAAGCCATGATTCACATGGGCTAGGGCACTATTCCTTTCTTGAAAAGGTAATTCCAATTTGAAGAAACAGATCCAGGTGACTGCAATGTGTATTTCTGATGTCAGCGTGGCCTTGCAAACCATCACTAGTGTCACAATAACATGGCTGCAGTGGGCAAGTGAGTAGTGGCTGATGCTCCAGGTTATAAGACCAGGAGCAACCAACCCTCTCCCCAACCTCACACTGACAGGAGTGAGTAATGACCAGCTGAAAAACTCCCCATTCCCTCTTCCAATTATTCAACCTTCTCAAGTTAGAATGGCTATATTGGAAGTTCTCGGACTGGTGTATGGACACACTTATGTCCTGGCATTTCCAGGTCTCGCATGCCAAGAGGACATCCACTATAACCAAAGCAACAAGCTTCCTCAAAGTCATGTAAAGATTTCATTAATGACACTCTAACTTTTCGATTTTACGAATATTATTCTATATATTGTAATGTTAGATGTGTGATTATATATCTATATAACTTATTTTAGAAATTGGATTTTGACCTAATGACATGTGAGTTTTTTTTCTAGGTGTATGAGAGGGTTTCATAATTAACATATCAGCCTTTCTGAAGCCATGGCGTTAGACGAGTGTATATCAGTTGGGTGGTTGGGGTGGGAGTTGACTAGAGCCTTCCTGCAATGATAATGCAAGTTTTTTTCTATTGTGAGAGTTTATGATTGGAGAGAGCAAACATTGCAGGGCATAAGCTTGCTTTTAGTGTTGAGTAAACAAGAAATAATTTTTACTGAGGAAACATCTGTAGATTGGAAAATGTTTATTTCAGGTCACAGAATACCTAGCTGAGGTCAGAGGTAACAACCACTTCCCCTGGAAAAAGTTCATTTATTCAGAACAGTTAAGAAGTATGTCACCTCAATGTTAGAGTCTTAGTTTAGAAATTCCGGATCAGAAGTGTTGGTTTTGAAGTCTCTGAATAATCAAGGAAGTGACTATCAAATGCTCAAGATTAGGAATTGAACGTAGCAATTAAGTTAAACCCCTAAATGTGATGTAAAAAAGACAACTTTCATTTTGGTGTTTGAGTTCTATAAAGTGATGGGATAGATGGGATTTTTTTGACATTTGTTTCAAAATCCTTCAAATTGTGTAATAAGTAAATAGCTGGGTTTGTTTTGTTTTAGCTTCGTTTGTTTGGTGAATAAACTTATGCTTTATTGTTAAGTGCTTAATGCAGCAGATTTGATTTTATGTTTCAGGAAAAGACCACCACATTAAACTTAAAAGAAAAAAGCAAAAATGGCCTATCAAGCTGGATTTCTTGGGATCTGACTTGTCCAGGACTAATATGAGTTGGTATCATAACAATATTTTGCATTAGGTTTAATTGTGTTTCTCAGCCTTTTCTGATTTTGTCATTGAGGGCATTAAAATCTTATGCAGAGTAAGCATGAGTGTGTCGCAGCTATAATGTGACTGCCTCAATGAGTGGGATCATTATGTCACCATAAAAAGAGATGGAGTATCTGGGCTTTATACATGTTGGAAAATTAACACAAATGGTCAACTGAGATAAACCTTTGCCTGGTTGGCCTTCATTGCACAACAGTGCACTGAAAATAAAAGATATATTTGCCTTTCATCTTTCGTGGATTGACTTCACCCCTCTCCCCAAAATCATGTGGATTCTAAAACCCCTCTGCCATAACCATCTCTTCCTTCATGACATCAGCAGCAGATCAGTCACTGTATCTAGGACATAGAAACACATCTTCAATTGGTGAAAATGACAGTCAGTGCATACCATTGCCATGCTGTGCTAATTCAATCCTGTTACAACTACACATCTATTCCTGGTGGCTTTTCTGTGCCTGGTTGATGGTCTGTAACCACAAAGCTGTTGTTCATTTTAACTAAACAGCCAAGGAGACCTCAGGCCAACATCAAACAACCTGCTCTGAAAACAGTGCGTATTTTCACAGCTGTGACAAATTTCACTACAACCGTTGAGACAATTCACAATGTCATAAATAAAATAACATGCTAAAACCTCATCACCCATTATCAACAGAATATTTAAAGAAATTGTAGAGTCCAGATCCACATCTTTTCCAAAACTAATCAGTTCTTCCTTGGGCCAGTGGCGATTCTGTATCTTTTGTGACACCATCACAAATCTATGCACTGTCATGCAGGCTAACATTTGCTTGAGGGGCTATGGTGTAACTTCATGCCAGTAGCATTAAACATTACGGCTACACTGAACTTCTATGCCACTGATTTTTTGCATCAGGGAACAGGAAACTGCTGAGTAAATGCCACTTGATCACGTAGTAAGTGACACCTGCCAGCACAGTTAGTGTTGATTTGTCTGAAACGTATTAATTAGTTACCTTCTCGCAATACTGCTCAATTGCACACCATATTGGTCATACACCCTGTATCAATGTCAACGACTTATTCAGCAGTCATATTCATTCAACATAACTTTCTTGTGGAAAATGAGGTCAGATTATTTCTTTCCTGTGGGTAAGACTAGCAAAAACCACAGGAACACCTGCTTTTCTTAAATCAAGACATTGTGAAGGCATTCATTAGATTTTATTTACATTCCTGAGGTCTGTCTGGGATGAGGTTTTATTTTGAAACCCATGATTTATTTGCAAATTATGTAGTCTATGGGGAAAAATGAATAATCTTTTCAGAGTCAAAAACACCAGCTTACAAATATTTGGAATTACGCATGCATTAAATACAATGTCACCTTGATGATAATTTCTTCAAAAGTTTTTTTTATTGTTTTAAGAACAAATAGTGAATCAAAACGTATTCAAGTGACTTAAAGGTTTGCTTTTCTCTGAATGGGAAGTGTTGTACCACTACTGCTTTCTTCTCACCACTTCTTTTATTCCTGTTCTCTTGCTTCAAGATGTAACAGTACAAAAGCTTAATTATAATCTACCGAGAAATATTGATTCATGTAGAAAAACAAAAAAAATTAAGATTTCAAGAGGCATTGACATAGAATAGCCCAATAACTAAAATTATACTTCTAAGCTCAGAAATTTAAAATATAAAATTAAAACCTAATCTTAACTAGACTCATACAAAGGAATGCTTTTGACAGTTTCAGCAGCATGGGTGAACAAGTGACAACAAAGGGTAGCATTCCATTGAATACTATTGCAGCCATCAGCTTGTTAAACAAGTGACGTTATGTGAATAGTGAAAATAGTTTTCCTAACTTCAAAACTGACTAGAGAGAAAGTGATTTAAAAAAGATAGAGAATTATAAGAAAACAATGGTAATAAAATCAAGGGACATAATTCCTTCTTTGCTGTTCTCTGAGAGGCATTGAACATAAATTAATTCAAATAAGTCTTACTCGTTTACTTATTGTTAATGAATTAAATGGAGTCTTAGTTTAGTTTCCCTCCTTGAATGAAAATAGCTCAGTCTCATCATTGCTTGATGAGAGTTAATAGTTTTAAATATTTACTTGACAAGTACAATTTCACAGAGTTAACTTGTAGTCAATATTACAGATTCAAAGTGGTCCAAGATTGCTCATCAAATGCCTCAGGTCAACAGGCTTGGCTAATTCTGGGAATAGATGCTTTCCATTCACAATGTTCATGTCCCTCATAATCATATACACGTCTATGAAGTCCCACTTTAATCTCTGCTTCAAAGAAAGCAACATGAGCTTATCAGTTGAAGAATCAGGATTCAGGAAGGACCAATGGTCTTTACTGTATCCCTTGCCTACTTCTTGATATTGTGATAAAAGGTGTGCAGTTTATATATCATTTTCAGAGTGTGGATTTAAAAACAGTGCTTCCTGGGTGTTAGCCTCATTTGAGAAGGGTTCTTTCACAAATCAAATATCCAGAAACCCCACAAGGTGATCATTGTGATATCTGCTATTTCGTGCATAATTCAGAGGACAACAACTCCATTTTGTTTTTACATTCCAATTAGATCATTTCTCATTTTTCTAAGTATCTGAGAATCTAGGTCGAACTTATTCAACCTCTCATAGCTCTTTCATCACAGGTACCAATCCAGAGGACCTTCACTTACTACCTTCAAGTATCAGTCAGTGCATTGAGTATAAGAGTTGAGGTGCCATGTTGGGGCTGAACAGGACACCTTTTGGAATACTGCATTCAATTCTTGTCTCCCTGCGATTGGAAAGCTGTTGTGAAACTTGAAAAGGTTTAGAAAAGATCTGCATGGATGTTGCCGGGGTTGGAGAATTATAGGGAGAGACTGAGTAGGCTGGGACTATTTTCCCAGGAGCGTTGGAGGCTGTGGGGTGAACTTATAAAGGTTTATAAAATTATGAGGGGCACACATGGAGTGAATAGTCAAGGTGTTTTCTTTTCCCAGGGTAGGGATATCCAAAACTAGAGGGCATAGGTTTAAGGTGAGAGGGGAAAAATATAAAAGGGGGCAAAGGGGCAACATTTTCACACAGAAGGTGGTGCATGTGCAAAATGAGCTTCCAGTGGAAGTATTGGAGGCTGGTACAATTACAACATTTAAAAGGCATCTCAATAGGTACATAAATAGGAAGGGTTTAGAGGGATATGGGCCAAATGCTTGCAAATGGGACTAGATTAATTTAGAATATCTGGTTGGCATGGACTAGTGGACCAAAGAGTCTGTTTCTGTGCTGTACAACTCTATGACTCTAAGTATATCCTCTTCATTTGATATGGAAAGCTAAAATGTGCACAGTATTACCAGTATGGTCTCAAAAAAGTCTTATACAATTTAGGAAGACTTCCTTATTTTATGCTGCAATAAAAGCCAACAAACCATTTGTCTTCCTAATTGCCTAACTATCAAAGTTCCTGAACATCAACAATGCCTTTTGAAAAAGATTCTATTTTTCTGTTCATACTAATAAAGTGAATAGTCTTACCTCATGGAACATACAGTACAGAAGAGGCCCTAAGTTTGTACTGCCAAAGTTACACTAAATCAACACCTAATTCTAGTCACACCTTCCAGAATTAGACCCACAGCCTTTAATGTTATGACATGTCAAATGCTCATGCTGTTTTTTTTTATATAGATTGCAAATGTACCTACTTTAACTACACTCCAGCATAATGCATTCCAAATTCCCACCACCCACTAAGAGATTTTCCTCAAATCTGCATTAAACCTCTGATCTTTTACCTTAAAATTATACCTTGTTATTGAGCCTTTGACTAAAGGGAATAGATGCTTTCCATTCACAATGTTCATGTCCCTCATAATCATATACACGTCTATGAAGTCCCACTTTAATCTCTGCTTCAAAGAAAGCAACATGAGCTTATCAGCCTCTCTTCATAGCTAAAGTGCTCCATCATGGGTAACATCCTGGTGAGTCCTTTCTGTACTCTGTCCAATGCAACCACATCCTTCCTATAGTGCAGAGGCAGGAACTGCACACAGTTGTGGCATTTACAGCTCTAACATAGCCTCCCTGCTCTTATGATCTATGCATCAACTAATAAAGACAAGTGTCCCATGTGTCTTCTTAACTACCCGCCAAGACTGCCACCTTCAGAGATTTATGGACAACATTCCAACATTGCTCTGTTCATCTGAGCTTAATAGTGTCTTAACATTCATTACTTGCTTGTCTTGTGACTTCTCCCAAATGCATACTTATCTGAGTTTGATCTGTCAATCATCTGCCCATCCAACCAATCCATTTATATGCTACTGAAACTGAGGAACTTCTTTCTTATTGTCAACAAATCTGGCCGAACTTTCTGTCATCTGAAACCTTATTCCTAGTCCACATCTCCATCCACCTTTATCTATTATCCTAATGTCCATTCACTTAACATATCTATATCTCTTTACAGCTTCCCTGTGAACTACTCATAACTCCATCTAGTTTTGTATCATAAGCTAAGCTGGACATATCGCTGCATCTCCTTGTCTAAGTCATTGATATGTAGATTGTAAATAGCTAAGGCCCCAGCATTGATCATTGTAGCACCCCATTAATCATGTCTTGCCAATTTGAGAATGCCCAATTTATAAACTCTTTGTTTCCTGTCTGTTTACCAATTCTCTATCCATACCAATATATTAGCTCCAACACAATGAGCTATTTTATTTCCCAGTAAACGTTTGTGTGGTGCCTCATCAAGTGAGTTATGGAAGTTCACAAATACTATATTTGTTGATTCTGCTTTAACTACCCTATCAGATACATTTTCAATAAAACAAACTCCAAACTTGATTCCCCTTTTGCGTGACCATGTTGATTCTTTGCTTACTTAAACTTTGATTTGTGAACTACATTTAAAACTTCATTATCAATAGATTCTAGTCCTTTTCAAATGACTGACATCAGGTTGATTGGTCTGTAGTTCCTTGATTTCTCCTTTCCCTCTTTTACTGAAAAGCAGGACACATTGTTAACTTCCAATCTGCTACCAGAATTCAAGTATTTTTCAAAACTCATAGTCAGAGCATTCAATATCCTTGCAGCAATTTCTTTAAGTGGTGACATCATCAATTATAGATCAGTCTGTACATTTGGTTTCTTTTGATTTTCAGATTCTATGGAGGACCATAACAGAAAAAAAGAATTAGGCATATATAGCAGGTCTGGTAATAAACAACTTTACAAATTAGGTTAATATATTATGAGAACAGATCAATATTTATTTCAGATTCAGCTTGCCAAATTTCTTTCCAATTAACTTTTGAGTTGCCGACATTTACAAGCATTACAAACACATGAGATGCGTTTATTAAAAAACACAAGGGTCAGGATTAACAGAATGTCTTTAATGTAGAAATTCCAGATCCAAATGTGACAAATTGAATATAGATTAATGTAGATGACAGCATTTGTGGAGAATTGGCTCTGAAGTAGTGTCATACTGAATATGAAATGTTGACTCTGTTCTCTCTCCACAGATGCTACAAATTCTGGTGAGTTTCTCCAGCACTTTGTTTTTATTTCCAACATCTGCAGTATTTACAGGTGAAGTGACAGTGGGCAAGTATTTGTAAAACTACCAATCACCCTTCACCCTTACTAACACCTTAGCAAATGTCTCCTCTCTTGCAGTATAGCTTAATTGAGAAAGGACAAAAAACACAATCACTGGTTGGAAAATGACAAGTTCTGCTAGTTGGACTTTTGTCCCTGGACTTGACATTTTACCCTAATAACACCGCATAGAAGACCACAGCAAGAATATAGCTTTACAAAATATACTTTTGCTGCATGTAAAAAAGGCATGTTTGAGTATAAATAGAAAAACACAAGCAAGAAAACAACTTTTGGAGTGTGCATGCATATTGGATATCAAATTTTATTTCAACAAACCAAAACTCAAACAAAACAGTTTACAAGTTAAGAGTGTAGCTCAAAAAATAATAAACAATGGTCCAGGATCAAAGATTTTTCTTTCAAGAGAAATATTATACACTGGTTTGTATGTTTCTGTAATACTGCTTCATATTCCAAGCAGCAATTACAGGAGGGGACATTGACAGCCTATAACTGTGCTCATGCACAAAGATTTAACAAATGCCTAGGAAGAAGAAAGAGTTGTCTTATGAAAGTTGAACAGGTTGGGACTATATCCATTGTAGTTTAGAAGAATGAGAAATGTTCTTATTGAAACAATGAGATCCTAGGGGAACTTGAAAGATGATTGCTGATAGGGTGGTTTCTTTAATGGGAGGAATTAGATTTGGGACAAAGAGATTAAAAACAAAAAGCTGAAGAAATTTTCTTTCCCTCGTTTGTCTATGGCACTCTCCTCCCCAGACAGCAGTGGAGGCGGAGTCATTGAACCTTATTCAAAGCTTAGTTAGATAGATTTTGGTAGATGAGGCTGTCAAGGATCATCGGAGTAGATGGGAAAGTACAGTTCAGGGACAATCAGATCTGTTATGATCTTACCAAATGACAGAGCAGGTGCAAAGGGCCAAATGGCCTAGGTTTGCTCCTAAGTCCAAGTCCCCATACAAGGTAGTCTGGTGAGGATAGTGCAGTCAGATGATAGCCCTTCATTATTGGATTTCTGGTTTAGTCAAAATAGCTCTATCTAATGAAGTATTAGAGTCTCTTAGAAGAACAAAAATCACTGTTTGAAAATGTTCTTATGCCTCCACCTGCTACTGGTGTTGATCAAGGGTTAAAACACCAAGATTCAAATTGTGTAAATGTATTCCAACTGACACACATTAAGCCTTTCAATAGTTCTGGGTTCAAGTGATTTAATAAGACTCAGTTCCTGACAGGGCCTTGTTTATAAAGAGAAGAAAGAAATGATTCAGTATATAGGCATGAGAAGTGGTGGTATTGGTAGGTGGCTACAAGATTCCATGGCATTTTTAACAAATAATGAAGAAATGCTTTCTGCCTGGTTCCAGGGGAGGGGGTGGGAATGTAAATGGTGAGAGGTATGTATTTACCATGCTGTTGATAGTGGCACCTTGCTATGCACACATTGACAACTGTGTTAAATAAGTGACTGCAAATTGGAAACCTTTCATTCACCTGAGAAAGACTAGAGTTTGTAAATGTGCTATGCAAGTGGGTATCCTTTAACTGCAACTCAGTAAGTAGTACTATATCTCTCTCACACAAACTAAAGCTGAAGATCTATATTTGAATCCCCGATAATCCAGGTCAACACCCTCAGGATCAGTATTGAGGGAGCACAGGGCTGTGTGAGGTGTAGAAACATAGGAAATAGGAGCAGGAGTTGGCTTTTTGGCCATTTGAGCCTGCCTTACCATTCAACATGGTCATGGCTGATCATCTAATTCAGTCCTTGTTCCCACTTTCGTTCCATAATCTTTTATCCTTTTAGCCCTAAGAACTATATCTATCTCCTCTGTGAAAACATTCCATGTTTTGGCTTCAATCTCCCTTTCTGTGCCAGAGAATTCTACAGCCTCACTACTCTCTAGTTGAAGAAATTTCTCCTTGTCTCAGTCCTAAATGGCCTACCCTCTCACCTTAGACTATCACCACTGGTTCTCGACTCCCAGGTTATCAGAAACATCCTTTCTGCATTTACACTGTCTATAATTTCAAAGGTTTCAATGAGATTCTCTCTTATTTCTTCTCAAATCCAGTGAATATAATCCTAAGTGATCCAGACTCTCCTCCCATGTCAGTGCTGCCATCCCAGGAATCAGTCTGGTAAACCTTTGCCATATTCCTTCTATTGCAAGAATATCCTTCCTCAGATAAGGAGTCCAAAACTGCACATAAAACTCCAGGAATAATATCACCAACAGTAGCAAAACATACCTGTTCCTGTAAACAAATGAAGGCTAACATACCATTTGCCTTCCTCACCACTTGCTGCATCCGTATGCTTGCTTTCAGAGACTGGTATAGGAGGAACCCAGGTCTCACTTTGTCTAATCCATCACCATTCAGATAATAATTCCATTCTGTTTTTATTTGGTGGATAACCTCACATTTATCCACTTTGTACTTCATCAGCCATGCATTTTCCCATTCACTCAAATTGTCTAAATCACATGCCAGCATTTCTGCATCATTCTCATGATTCACCCTCCCATCCAGCTTTGACAGCAAACTTGGAGATAATATGTTTAGTTCTGTCATCTAAATCATTAATGTACATTTTGATAGCTGGGTCCAAGCACGGTTCCCTGTGGTACCCCTTTAGTCACTGACTGCCACTCAAAAACTGACCAGTTTAATAGAACATTACAGCACAGTACAGGCCCTTCGGCCCTAGATGTTGCATCGACCTGTGGAACCAATCTAAAGCCTACCTATCCTACAGTATTCCATTTCCATCCATATGTCTATCCAATGACCATTTAAATGCCATTAAAGTTGGCGAGTCTACTACTGTTGCAGGCAATGTGTTCCATGCCCCTATCCCTCTCTGAGTAAAGAAACTACCTCTGAAATCTGTCCTATATCTATCACCCCTCAGTTTAAAGCTATGTCCTCTCATGTTGGATGTTAACCTACGCTTTGTTTTCTTTCTGCCAGCCAGTTCTCTATCCATCTTCTGCAACTACACTGGCCAATCCATCTTCCGCAACTACACTGGCCCCACCCCCCACCTTTTCCTCCGCTACATCGATGACTGTATCGGCGCCGCCTCGTGCTCCCACGAGGAGGTTGAACAGTTCATCCACTTCACCAACACCTTCCACCCCGACCTCAAATTCACCTGGACAGTCTCAGATTCCTCCCTCCCCTTCCTCGACCTTTCTATTTCTATCTCAGGCGACCGAATCAACATGGACATCTACTACAAACCGACCGACTCCCACAGCTACCTGGACTACACCTCCTCCCATCCTGCCCCCTGTAAAAACGCCATCCCATTCTCCCAATTCCTTCGACTCTGCCGCATCTGCTCCCAGGAGGACCAGTTCCAAAAACGCACAACCCAGATGGCCTCCTTCTTCAAGGACCGCAATTTCCCCCCCGACGTGGTCGACGATGCCCTCCACCGCATCTCCTCCACTTCCCGCTCCTCCGCCCTCGAACCCCGCCCCTCCAACCGCCACCAGGACAGAACCCCACTGGTCCTCACCTACCACCCCACCAGTCTCCATGTACAGCGCATCATCCGCCGTCATTTCCGCCACCTCCAAACGGACCCCACCACCAAGGATATATTTCCCTCCCCTCCCCTATCAGCATTCCGTAAAGACCACTCCCTCCGTGACTCCCTCGTCAGATCCACACCCCCCACCAACCCAACCTCCACTCCCGGCACCTTCCCCTGCAACCGCAGGAGGTGCAAGACTTGCGCCCACACCTCCCCCCTCACCTCCCTCCAAGGCCCAAAAGGAAACTTCCATATCCGCCACAGATTCACCTGTACCTCCACACATATCATCTATTGCATCCTCTGCACCCGATGTGGCCTCCTCTATATTGGGGAGACGGGCCGCCTACTTGCAGAGCGTTTCAGAGAACACCTCTGGGACACCCGGACCAACCAACCCAACCACCCTGTAGCTCAACATTTCAATTCCCCCTCCCACTCCACCAAGGATATGCAGGTCCTTGGACTCCTCAATCGTCAGACCACAGCAAAACGACGGTTGGAGGAAGAACGCCTCATCTTCCGGCTAGGAACCCTCCAACCACAAGGGATGAACTCGGATTTCACCAGTTTTCTCATTTCCCCTCCCACCAGCCTGTCTCAGTCAAATCCATCAAATTCAGCACTGCCTTCCTAACCTGCAATCTTCTTCCCGACCTCTCCGCCCCCACCCCAGTCTGACCTATCACCCTCACCTTGACCTCTTTCCACCTATCACATTTCCGATGCCCCTCCCCCAAGTCCCTCCTCCCTATCTTTTATCTTAGCCTGCTGGACAAACTGTCCTCATTCCTGAAGAAGGGCTAATGCTCGAAACGTCGATTCTCCTGTTCCCTAGATGCTGCCTGACCTGCTGCGCTTTTCCAGCAACACATTTCCATCTCTGATCTCCAGCATCTGCAGACCTCACTTTCTCCTCAGTTCTCTATCCATGTCAGTACACTATCCCAATCCCATGTACTTTAAAACAGTGAAAAGCTTCCTCTGTACTTAAGAAAGTGGCCTAGAAATAATGGTTGCATTGGCGGTCAACTCTCAAGGTTCCACAGACTCTGGAACAGTTCCTTTGGATTGGAATGTAAGTAATGTAACTCCTCTACATTTTTTTATAAACATGGTAGAGAGAAAACAGGGAACTATAGATTGGCTAGCCTGATTCAGTAGGAGGAAAGATGCAAAGCACTTAGAAATCAATGGCAGGATTGGACACAGTCAGCGAGGATTTGTGAAAGGGAAAATATGCTTGACAAATCCCTTGGAAGTTCTTGAAGATGTAACTAGTAGAGTTGATGTGGTTTATTTGGACTTTCAGCAGATGTGGTTTACTTGGACTGTCAGAAGTCATTCAATAAGGTACTACATAAGTGATTAGCCATTATCATTCTGTTATTTTGATAGATTTTCTATGACTTTGCTGCAAAGACAATATTGCATAACATTTTTTTAAAGATTTAAACTTAAAATATTGACCAAATAGCCATTGGCTGAGACTTCCCTGTTCTGAAATTAAATGTGGGGCAGTTGTTTCAATGCACTCACAAAATCCACCACTGAGAAAGCTCACTAGGTTGTATGCCAGACTGCTTATGATCTGATCAGTAATCTTCTCGACAGTGGCATCCCAGCTTGTTGGTAGCTACCAGCCAGAAGTCTGCAGCATCTGGATCCTAAAGACCATCAAGGGAGGTCTATTCAGAGGATGAAATTCTGCTCATAGGTGAGGGCATGGTGGCAGGGTTGCAGTGGTGGGCATAGGGTGGTGTCAGAGGCAAGGGCCAGGAATTTCAGAAAGCAACTCTTTGATTACTCACCCATAGTGTTTGGGATAAGTGATGCCTCCTCCCCATTCCAGCAGGTTCATCACCCTAGTTACCCATTTAGGAAATTAGTCACTCTGAAGGAAGGTAACTGTGAATGTGGCAAGTTAGGATCCTTAGATGACCATTAATTGACCACTTAAGGTCTTTAATTGCTGGCAAGTAGAGTTGGTTCCCAATGGACCATCTGGTGGAAAGGAGCAAGTACCTCATTGAGCCAATTCAGTTATTTATTTCTCCCTCTTGCCACTTCCTGAGAGGGGAAAATTGCATCATTGCACTTTTATCATCAAAGTGAAGCAAATAAAACTCTAATTGTTATCCTGATTAAATTCTTCTTTGCCAACAGATTAAACTATTCTATAGAACTGTAGAAGTAAAGACATATTAAAGTTTGCCAGTGAGCAGAATACTTGGATAAAAAGATAACTTGGATCATCATTTGTCTAGAGTTTGAGTGGTTTTGGATACTTCATAACATTTGTACACCAGCCTCAGGTAAATTTTTAGATCTAGCCAAAAGAAGGCATGAAACTGTGAGCAAATATGTTTTAAAAATTCAGCATAATTGCTCTCAGCCAAGTTTAACGTGAAAACTTTTATAGTTCAGTGGTTGCTGAGGAACATCCTATACCTGGAGCGGAATTAAATGCTGAGATATTTACCTGCCTCAGGAATTCCGTGTAACAGGAATCAATGGGAAGCTGTTCAGTCTACTGGAATGCTCTGCTTCCTTGAACCACAATTATGCATGGACCAGTCACACATTTCTCAGACATTATGTTCAGTATCTTCCTTCAAGTAACTTTGCAGTATTTTAGTGTGTTTTCTTACAAGAAGGTGATTATCCCTCAGTAACAGTATAAACTTACATAACAACACAATTTTCTTGAGAAAATAGCAATCATACTCTCAGTCCCCATGTAGATGTGACATATCCACTAAATTAGTTTTCAAAGATTAATTCCTGTTGATTTTGTGACTAAGTGCAGCAGCAGGCAGTTTGTACACAACCATGCCCTGCGAGACTAGAGACATGAATGACTAGTTCATCTGCTTTGCTGTTGATTGAGGATGAACATCATCCAGCCAATTGAGAGAACTCCTGGTTCTTAAAATAATTGCCTTGGTATATTTTGGTTCATCTAAATAGACGGCCCCCTGGTAAACTGCTCATCTGAAAAATCTAGGAGAAATATATTAACCCCTA
The DNA here is from genome assembly GCF_037043375.1 of Chiloscyllium plagiosum. Lineage (NCBI taxonomy): Eukaryota > Metazoa > Chordata > Chondrichthyes > Orectolobiformes > Hemiscylliidae > Chiloscyllium > Chiloscyllium plagiosum. The sequence goes on along the minus strand of NW_028270142.1, from coordinate 80,981,241 downwards.
AAAATAGACATGGGGATCAGGACACAAGGAACATATGCCATTTCATTGTGATGCATACAGGAATGGTGCCATCTGCTCATTCAAATGGTTATTGTGCACAGCCTGCACTCCCCATGATTCCTTCAGAAGGCTACTCTGTAAGTCTTTAAAGTGAAGTGCTCTGTGGATACAATAAACTTTAGGAGATTCAATTTTTTTACAAAACTATCTGAACTGTGGATTTTGAGCAATTGTGTACTATGTGAGAGAGAGCATGCACCAATGTCTTCAGAACATGCACCGGGCTCCTTGATGGAAAAGGTGAAAAAACATATATGCTCCATATTTTCAGTGGGTAGGAGATCCTCTAAATGTCTGCTCACGTGGTAGTGGGAGCAAACAACAATTCACTGGATGGCTCTTTGAGAACTGATCCAGACACTGGAAGAAATGCTCGAGGATCCTCTGGTTTTCAATCTGGATAAATTTGAGGTTATGCACTTGGGCAGGACAAACAAGGCAAGGGAAAACATGATGAATATTAGAACCTGGGAAGCATAAAGAATCAAAGGTACCTTGGTGTGCATGTAACCCTTGTCCTTTAAGATATCAGGATAGGTGGATAAAGTAGTTAAGAAGGAATATGGGATACATGTCTTAATAAATCATGGCACAGATTTTAAGAGCAGAGAGGCTAAGCTGGGCCAAAAGGCCTTTTTTCTGTGTCACAGATTTCTATGACTAACAGAGATGGCATGTTCTATATTGTCATATATGTTCTTGTTCTGCTGTGTGTATAAATGTGTCAAGTATAGGTCTTGAAAAATGAACCACGTGCTAAGTAGAGAACCTTTTATCAGTCAGTAGCCATGATTTAACTCATCACAATAGTTAAACACCAAAGGAACTGCCGCTCAATGAAAAAATCATGAGAATTGCAAAGATAATGACATTGTACAAGTTCATGTACAATGCATTGTCTAATGTAAAACAGCTTTACACATAAATTGAATTTCTTTTAATTCACGAAAAGCCTGAGTACGTGAGGCACACACAAGGCAATCTACATGTTGCATTCTGTACCATGAGAAAGCCAAGAATTAATTAGAAAACTCAAGCTCACTGTGATTATTTGTCTCTGACAAAAGGATGTGAGATAAAGATGTCTTTATATATGAAGAGACTCAATGAGCTCTCATGTACCACAAGTTGAGATTTGTTTATATATCTCCAGAGAGAGCCTAAGCAGGGGGTGGGGGCAGCGGGATGAGTGAGGGGATCAGATACATAAAGATAAAGTTGAAGTTTTGTTAACCTACAGGCAATGCTACCTTACCCCTATTTTGAGGTTGCAGTTGTGGCTTAACTAGTTGCTAGATTGTTATCACAAACATCTTTAATGAAGCAAGGGCATCATAAGCATAGTCATCACCACAATGGAGGCAAAAGGGGTATTGTGGGAAATAGCCCTCAGTAGATATATTCTTCTACAGAAAGCCCTTTCACCCTTGTGGCAGCAAATTGTGCTTTTCATAGCCACTTATCATTCTACCAATCAATTTCTAGAAAAAAGCCCCATCATGCTCCTTGTACTCAGCAGAAACTTGTTTCACCAGATTGCTTTTCTTTATTGATTCAAAAGCTTCAACAGCATTCAGATCAATCAAACTAAAGTATTCAAACTTAAGACAAGCATAGAAAAGCTCGAAAAGTGTGTATAACTGTACCAACAGCCAGAAGAAACAATCCATGACTAATCAGTAAATAGTTAATAATCATTTGGTAAATGCTCGTGGGAGTTCCTTTCATTGCTCTTTTGTGTATGCTCAGCTGTGTAAGGTGGGAACAGAATGGAGGCTGGAGCATAGAGTCTGAAAGTGTCATTACTAGTACAGAATCAGTGGTGCACGCTCATTTGCGTCATTATCTGTGCACTTTGCACACTGTTTGTCATGTAAGCAAACCCCTTTAACAAGTTGGTCTTTGGCAAATTTCAGTTTAGATGTGTGCGAACATTCTGAATCCTATTTGTACATGTTAGATGTGTATGTTATTCCTAACAAATGGAATGTTTTATATGTTAATATCTCCCTCCATTGTCTCTACCAGCGCAGCATTCCCTCCTTTGAAATGTCAGCCCAGATTTTGTGCCAAAGTCCTAATTCGAAAGTGGGACATATCCCAGAAGGTTGCCTAACACACCTGTTCACAAGTTCACACCTGTTGCAGTTAATTTCTAGTCAATTGCAAAGGTCATATTTTAGACATTTCCACGCATTCCATTAGACTAGGAGAAAGTGAGGACTGCAGATGCTGGAGATCAGAGTTGAGAGTGTGGTGCTGGAAAAGCACAGCAGGTCAGGCAGCATCCGAGGAGCAGGAGGATTGACATTTCGGGCATAAGCCCTTCATTAGGAATGAGGCTTGTGGGCCGGGGAGGCTGAGAGATAACTGGGAGGGGGTGGGGGCAAGGTCAATGGGAATGTGATAAGTAGATATAGGTGGGGGTGAAAGTGATAGGTCGGAGAGGAGGGTGGAGTGGATAAATGGGAAGGAAGATGGTCAGGTCAAGGGGGCGGTGCCAAGTTGGAGGCTTGGGACTGGGATAATGTAGGGGGAGGGGAAATTAGGAAACTGGTGAAATCCACATTGATCCTGTGTGGTTGCAGGATCCCAAGGCAAAAGATGAAGCATTCTTCCTCCAGGCATCAGGTGGTTAGCATTTCGCGATGGATTAGACTACCCAGTAACCTTAAATATTTTTGGATATTTTTTACCATATTAAGATCAAGCAGATTTTTGACATTAAAATTAGCTGCCAAAGGAGTAGAGACTACATAAGTCTCAAAGCATACATCCACAAAGCATCACTGTCACTGCGTTAGTGCTGGCCAGACTATGTTCAGTCTGCAATACAACAAAGTCTGTCAGTTGCACAAAATAATCAGTTGATACTCATTTTAAGTCAATAGCTCCAGAGCACTACAATTCTGGTAAGATCTGCCAAATTACCAAGAAGAAATCCCTTGACTATGCCAAAACAAAACCTAAACTGTTCCTCCTTTAGAATATAGTCCAAAGGATCCACTTTTTGATTAAGAATATCAATATTTTCACTGGTGCAATAACATGGCATTGCATACTTATTATATATTCAGATTTACTTGCTGTAGAAGACAGGAATATTAAATCTGTCCTACATGATGATGATTAAGAGTATATGATCTCTGGAAGTTTAATCTGGCTCTTTTCATGGTCAGTAGGTAGGGCATCCAATTTTTAATCTGAGGGTCTACAATTCAAGTGTCGAGCTTGTTATGCTGGAAAGACACAGCAGGTCAGGCAACATCTGAGGAGCAGGAGAATCGACATTTGATTCTCCTGCTCCTCAGATGCTACCTGATCTTTGCAGCATCACACTCTCAACTCTGATTTCCAGCATCTGCAGTCCTCACTTTTTCCTCTACAGTTCAAGGCATCTGGATAGTATATGAATAGGAAGGATTTAGAAGGATATGGGTCAAATGCTAGCAATTGGAACTAGATTAGAGTCATAGAGATGTACAGCATGGAAACAGATCCTTCGGTCCACTCATCCATGCCGACCAGATATCCCAACCCAATCCAGCTCCACTTGCCAGCACCTGGCCCATATCCCTCCAAACCCTTCCTATTCATATACCCATTCTGATGCCTTTTAAAATGTTGCAATTGAACCAGCCTCCACCACTTCCTCTGGCAACTCATTGCATACACGTACCACAATCTGCGTGAAAAAGTTGCCCTTAGGTCTCTTCTATATCTTTCCCCTCTCACCCTAAACCTATGCCCTCTAGTTCTGGACACCTCCACCCCAGGGAAAAGACTTTGTCTACTTATCTTTTCCATGCCCCTCATGATTTTATAAACCTGTATAAGGTCACCCCTCAGCATCCGATGCTCCAGGAAAACAGCCCCAACCTATTCAACCTCTCCCTATAGCTCAAATCCTCCAACCTTGGCAACATCCTTGTAAATCTTTTCTGATCCCTTTCACGTTTCACAACCTCTTTCTGATAGGAAATTGCATACAATATTCCAACAGTGGCCTAACCAATGTCCTGTACAGCTGCAACATGACCTCCCAACTCCTGTATTCAATAGTCTGACTAATAAAGGAAAACATACCAAACACCTTCTTCACTATCCTATCTATGTGCGACTCCACATTCAAGGAGCTATGAACCTGCACTCCAAGGTCTCTTTGTTCAGCAACACTCCCTAGGGCCTTACTATTAAGTGTATAAGTCCTGTTAAGATTTGCTTTACCAAAATGCAGCACCTCGCATTTATCTAAATTAAATTCCATCTGCCCACTGCTCAGCCCATTGGCCCATCTGATCAAGATCCCATTTTAATCTGAGATAGCCTTCTTTGCTGTCCACTACACCTCCAATTTTGGTGTCATCTGCAAACTTGCTGACTATATCTCTTATACTCACATCCAAATAATTTATGAAAATGATTAAATCGAGTGAACCCAGAACCGATCCTTCTGGCACTCCACTGGTCACTGGTCTCCAGTCTGAAAAACAACCCTCCACCACCACCCTCTGTCTTCTACCTTTGAGCCAGTTCTGTATCCAAACTGCTAATTCTCCCTGTATTCCATGAGATCTAACCTTGCTAACCAGTCTCCCATGGGGAACCTTGTTGAATACCTTACTGAAGTCCATATAAATCACGTCCACCGCTCTGCCCTCATCAATCCTCTTTGTTACTTCTTCAAAAAACTCAATCAAGTTTGTGAGACATGATTTCTCATGCATAACGCCATGTTGACTATCCCTAATCAGTCCTTGCTTTTCCAAATGTAAATCCTGTCCCTCAGGATTCCCTCCAACAACTTGCCCACCACCAACATCAGGCTCACTATCTATAGTTCCCCGGCTTGTCCTTAAACAGTGGCACCACGTTAGCCAACCTCCAGTCTTCCGGCACCTCACTGTGACTATTGATGATATAAATATCTCAGTAAGAGGCCCAGCAATCATTTCTCTAGCTTCCCACAGAGTTCCCTGGTGCCATGATCAAGGATGTCTCAGAGAGGGTGCAGAATGCTCCCTCAGCCATGCATTCATCTGCTCTATCCTCCTATTCCTGCCCTTACTAGCTCATATCACAGGAGTAATCCAGATGTTACTACTCTCAAGGGCCTCCTTTTTAAAATTCCTGCCTAACTCTCTGTAATCTCACTTCAGAATCTCAACTTTTTCCCTTCCTATGTCATTGGTTCCAATGTGGACAATGACCTCCTGCTGGCCCCTCTCTCCTTTGAGAACATTCTGCACCCTCTCTGAGACATCCTTGATCATGGCACCAGGGAAGCAACACACCATTCTGATTTTTCGCTGCTGGCCACAGAAACATCTGTCTGTACGTCGGACTACAGAGTCCCCTAAGATAATCGATCACTTGGAACCCAACATACCTCTCATTACATTAGAGCCAGTCTCAACACCAGAAACCTGGCTGTTCATGCTACATTCCCCTGAGAATTCATCACCCCCTACATTTTCCAAAACAGCATACTTGTTAGAAATGGGCATAACCACAGAAGACTCCTGCACTAACTGCCTACCTGTCTTAGCTTTCCTGGAGTTAACCCATCTATGTGACTTTCCCCCTTTCCTATAACTGCCATTCATCACATTCCCTTGCTCTTGTAAATTCCTCATTGCCTCTAACTGTCTCTCCAACCGATCCATTCGATCTGATAGGATTCGCAATCAATGGCATTTATTGCAGATATAATCCTCAGTAACCTACAAACTCTCCCTAAACTCCCACATCCGACAAGAAGATGGGATATTTGGTTAGCATGAACAAGTTGGACCAAAATGTCTGTTTCTGTGCTGTACGTATGACTCTATTAGAAGACCCTGAATAGGAATAACAAAAGTCACTTATGATTCGCTGCAGTACCAAGAATCAGAACTCAACTTTGATTAAAGTTAATGCACTATTTATCACTCTTCAGAGACTGCCTGATCTGCTGAGTATTTCCAAATTCTGCTTAATGCTTCTTATGGGGATTGAAAATATTGTAAACAATAAATGAAAAGGAAAACTTCTAAAATAAATAAAGGTGTGTTAACATTCTGAATAACTAATTTCAGTTTAAGCTTTTAGGTAATCATTTGTGAACTTTATTTTTAAAAAATCATTCACAATTCATTGCCCATCCCCCATGGTACAGAGGGTATTAAGAGTCAGCATTACTGTCAGTCTGCAGTCACTTATAAGTTGGACAAGATACAGATGGTCAATTTCCTTCCCTAAAGAACATTAATGTACTAGATGAGTTTTCATGACAATTGATACTGGTTACATAGTTGCCATTAGGCTAGCTTTTTATTCCATGTTTTATTAAATTCAAATTTCACCATCTGTCATACTGGGATTCAAACTCATTTTCCAAACCATTGACCTTGAGTTCAGGACACTCATTCCAGGCTGTTACTATTATGTGACTGCCTCCCACTTCAAGACATAAATTCTTTATACCAAAAGGAATAACGTTATGGACAACTCAGCATCAGGATTAAAATGAACGATAGATTATCTTTGAGACTAAGAAAACTTTGAGACTAAGAAGGGGAGAACTTGAATTTAACATGACTCTAAATGTTGTAAATTTCTATCAGTACATTGATGCAGTGCAAAGCATATAATGTCTTGTTAGGTTTGTGTGTGTGCGTGCGTAGAAAAATACTAATCAAAGCAATGATGGACCAAATGGTTTTCTTCTGTGCTCTATGATTTATAGATTTATTCAGTTCTTAGTTAATGTTTGGTGGCATTTCAGATACAGAGAGGAAAGTAAAATGAAGTTTTAATGATCAATCCTATATTTGGCTGAGCAGGGAAACCATAGTAAGACATGCTGTAATGTAGCATGAATGATACAGTTGGTTAGATTTTCAAATAACTGCAGGATCAAGATGCTGTGAGAGCAGCCTGTGAAAGTAGAACATGGAAGTCAAGTTGAGATCTAAATATCTCTGGAACATAGTCTTAAATTTTCAGTTGGCTGTTGGGAACAGAGGGAAGAGCAGGTAAAATGTGACTTTTATAAATGTACTTTTAACCTCCTTGTGCAAGAATCTATCTGAAACAGAACACAACTTTCAAACCCTTTCTCCATAATCTCTAAGCACACTGACACGTGGCTGTCAGATTTGTTGCATGGTCTGAATAACTTTGATTTGCAGTGCTTTCTACAACAAACTGTGGGACTACCAATGTTGGCAGAAGCATTGATCCTACATCCCTTCATTACAGTAAGGCCACTATGCTTCTAAGCAGCAACCTGCTCAAATTGACAATACAGCAATATCCCCCAAACTTATTGCTATAGAGCCATACAGCACAGAACCTTTAGTTCAACCAGTCCATACCAACCATAATCCCAAACTAAACTAATCCCATTTGCCTACTCCTGGCCCATATCCCTCTAAAACTTTCCTATTCATTTATTTATCCAACGATCTTTTAAATGTTGTAACTGTACCCACATCGACCACGTCCTCTGGAATTTCATTCTACACATGAACCACCCTCTGCATAAAAAAAATTGTCTTTTTAAATCTCTCTCCTCTCACCTGAAAAATGTACTTCCCTTCTTGAATCTCCCATCCTACAGAAAAGACAACTACCATTAACTCTATCTATTCCCATCAGTATTTCATAAACTTCTATCAGATCATCTCTCAACCTCCTTCACTCCAGTGTATAAAGTTCCAGCCTATCCAGCTTTTCTTTATACTCGGCAACATTCTCGTAAATCTCTTCTGAACCCTCTCCAGTTTAATAATATCCTTCCTATAACTGGGCAACCAGAACTGGACACAATATTCCAGAAGAGGCCTTACCAATATCATATACAACCTCAACATGACTTTCCAACTCCTCTCTTCAAAGGACTCAGCAATGAAGGCAAGCGTGACAAATGCCTTCTTAACCACCCTGTCGATATATGGTGTGAACTTTGAAGAATTATATACCTGAAGCCCTAAGTCTGTGTTCTACAACACTACCCAAGGCCCTAGCATTAATTGTATAAGCCCTACCTTGTTCGTTATACCAAAATGCAAACCTCTCATTTAACCTGATTAAACTCCATCTGCCATTTTTCAGCCCATTGACCCATTTTATCAAGAGCCCTTTGTAATCTTAAAAAATCTTCTTTGCTGTCTACTATGCTACCAATTTTAGTGTCTTCTGCAAACTTAATAACCATGCCTTCTGTATTCTCATCCATGTCACTCTTCCGAGAGGCTTAATGCTTTTAATTGAGTACCAAATCACTACCTGGTTTATTATACTAGTTGTGCTTAAAAAAATTAGCTCCCAACATAGCTCCCAACCCTCAGTGAAATTTCACCTTATTATTTCTGATTAAAAAATAAAAATGCCACAGAGTAAAAGAAAATGCAATTGCGATGAATCTGAAGACAACCTATTCCTAAATCATGAAGTAAATGCAATCATTTGATGTATTACACAGATGACAGTTGGATATCAATGTGTTATATAAAGAGAGTTGGTAATAGTAAATGACAGTCTAACAATCTTTTAAATTTATAGTGCAACAAATAGGTCAATAGTAAAATCAAATAATACCTTCACATAATACCTTGCAATCATTGAAACGATAATATCTTTAAGAATATGTCCCATGGTGCTATAAAGAGAAAAAAAAGATACTGAGCCAAATCACAGGATTTCATAGTATAGGAGGCCATTTAGCCCACTGAGTCTGAACTGACTCTTTGAATGTACATTTGATAAACTGCCATCCTTCCACATTTGTCCCTTAACCCTGTATATATTTTTCCTTTTTGGATAAATGTCGAATTGCCTTTTGGAAGTCTTTATTGAACCTGCCTCAACCATATTCTCAGGCAGTTCATTCCACAATTTGACCATTCACTGCATTTAAACAATGTTCCTCTTGTCTTTATTGTTTCTGCTCAGACTTTTCATGATTTTACCTGCAGCTATCAGATCTCAACTCAGCATTCTTCCCTGAAAGCAAAATAGATTGCAGCAATTGGAACTATTTTCAAAATTGAAGCTTCTCGCTCAGGGACCATTATATAGTCATAGAGTCATAGAGATATACAGCACGGAAACAGATCCTTCAATCTAACTCCTCCATGCCATCCAGATATTCTAACCTAATCGAGTCCCATTTGCCAGCACGTGGTCCATACCCATCCAGATGCCTTTTAAATGCTGTAATTGTACCAGCTTCCACTATTTCCTCTGGCAGCTCATTCCATTCACGCACCACTCTCTGCATAAAATAGTTGCTCCTTAGGTCGCTTTTATATCTTTCCCTATCACCCTAAACCTATGTCCTCTAGTTATGGACTCTCCCAACCCAGGGAAAAGACCTTGTCTGTTTATCCTATCCTTGCCTCTCATGAATTTATAAAGGTCTATAAGGTCACCCCTCAGCCTCCAATGCTTCAGGGAAAACAGCCCCAGCCTATTCAGCCGCTCCCTATAGCTCAAATCCTCCAAACCTGTCAACATCCTTGTAAATCTTTTCTGAACCCTTTCAAGTTTCACAACATCCTTCTGATAGGAGAGTTGCACGCAATATTCCAAAACCAGCCTAACCAATGTCCTACACAGCTGCAACATGACTTCCCAACTCCTATACTCAATGCTCTGACCAATAAAGGAAAGCATAGAAAATACCTTCTTCACTATGCTACCTAACTGTGACTCTATTTTCAAGGAGCTATGAACCTGCACTCCAAGGTCTCTTTGTTCATCAACACTCCCATTGTAATCTGAGGTAACCTTCTTCGGTGTCATCTGCAAACTTACTAACTATACCTCCTATGTTCACATCCAAATCATTTATATAAATAATGAAAAGCAGTGGACCCAGCATTGATCCTTGTGACACTCTACTGGTCACAGGTCTCCAGTCTGAAAAGCAACCCTCCACCACCACCCTCTGTCTTCTACCTTTGAGCCAGTTCTGTATCCAAATGACTAGTTCTCACTGTATTCCATGAGATCTAACCTTGCTAACCATTCTCCCATGTGGAACTGTTATGAAGAAGTGGGTATACCTTCAAGAGAGTTAAAAACAGTACTCAAATGTACTCAAAAATGGTAACAATGTAACACTGGGTCGAACCATTCGATTAGTTCATTGCTTGGAGACAAAAACAAATTCAAATTCACACAATCAGTTTAAATTATATCCGAAACATATCAAACTTCAATCAAGTTTGAATTGAGTATAATGTCAATCTTAAAAACCAATGACATAATCCGATGCATTGGAGTATAAGACGGGGAAAAATTGAACAGGCGAGAAGCGATCTGCCATGTTCTAGCATGTGAGAGACTGCTTGAAAAAATATCTCTCTTAAAAGTCCCTTTTCAATCAATAACCTGTTATGCAGAAATTCCTAACAAGGAGAAAAGAAGACATCGGAAGATCCAAAGACAACAACCTACAGCTGTCTGGTTTTGAGAAGTGTTGTTTTGTAAATTTTAATTGGGAGTTCTATTGGATTAGTATTATAGAAGAGAAACTAAAAGATAGGTTAGAGAAAAAAATTTAAATAGTGGTTAGTTAATTATTCTCTGTTATATTCTAAGAAATAAAGTTGTTAATATTTACTTTAAATAGTTCTTGACCACTCGATTTTTTACAGATTACTGCACGGATTTTTTTTTCCTGTGTTGTTGGTTTTAAATTAAGCAGGAAGGTTTACTCTGCGTCGTAACAGGAACCTTGTTGAATGCCTTACTGTAGTCCATATAGATCATGTCTACAGCTCTGCCCTCATCAATCCTCTTCATTACTTCTTCAAAAGCTCAATCAAGTTCACAAATAATGATTTCCCATGCACAAAGCCATGTTGACTATCCTTAATCAGTGTTTGCCTTTACAAATATATATAAATCCTATCCCTCAGGATTCCCTCCACCAACTTGCCTACCACCAATGTCAGGCTCACTGATCTATAGTTCCCTGGCTTTTCCTGACCAGCTTTCTTAAATAACGGCACCACGTTAGCCAGCCTCCAGTCTTCTGACACCTCACCTGTGAATATCATGATACAAATATCTCAGCAACGGACCCAGCAATCAGTTTCCTAGCTTCCCACAGAGTTCTAGGTTATACCTGATCAGATCCGGGAGATTTAGCCACTTTTATGCATTTCAAGACTCCCCGTCTCTGGGGTTTGATGGTGCCTTCTTGTGGATCATTTCAAAATACATCTCTGGGACACCCGCATCCAGCAACCCCACCTTCACATGGCTGAACACTTCAACTTCCCTCCCATGCAGGACGTGCAGGTCCTGAACCTCCTCCACTGCCAAACTGTTACCACCCGATGGCTGGAGGAAGAACGCCTCATATTCCAACTTGGAACCCTGCAATCACATGGGATGAATGTGGATTTAAACAGTTTCCTCATTTCTCCTCCCCCCTTATCTCAGTCCCAAAACAGCATACTTGTTTGAAATGGGGACTCCTGCATGACCTGTCTAACTCTCCTTTCTTTCCTGGAGTTAACTTATCTACCTGACTGTATTCGCAGCTTTTCTCCCATCCTATAACTGCCATCCATCGCACCCTCTAGCTCTTGTAAATTCCTCATTGCCTCTGTCATTCCAACCGATCCATGCAATATGATAGGATTTGCAAACAAACACATTTACTGCAGGTATAATCATCAGTAACATGGAAGCTCCCCCTAAACTCCCACATTAAACAGGAAGAGCATTTCACTCTATTAAAGGTCATCTTTACTCCTTCACAACCTACAGACTCAGAAAATAGCACTTGTTTGCCCTGAAAAAAGTGTTCCAGGCTACGTTAATACTTATGGTTTATATTTTTAAAATTTAATCAAGGGACAGATTTCAATTAACATATAATCAAGAAAGAACCCACTCTATTCAGTACTGCAGACCTACAGCAAGGTTACGTCTTAAAAACTATAACTTATCTGTTTTCTTCTGAATCTTTTCTGCACTCTCTTCAATGCTTTCAAGTAGCACCCAAAACCACACAACTCTCCAGATGACATCTAATTAGGGTCTTAAAAAAGTTCAACATAACAAAACCTCCCTGCTCTTGTATTCTGTGTCCCTACTAATACAACTTTAGGATACCGTATGTTAGATTAACTGTTCTCTTCAATTTTCCTGCACCTTTTGTGACTTACATATCCAAGTCCCTTAGAATCTGCACTCCTTGTAGAGGAGGACCACTTAATTTGTATTGTTATTGCATGTTCTTTCCACAAAATGTTTGTCTCATTCTTCTTCGTTGAACTTCAGCTTCAACATATCTGCTCACTCTTGTCAATGTCCTTGTGAAATTCTATATTGTCCTCTTCGCAGTGTTTACAAGTTAGTATCACTCTCAAATTTGAACTCGTCCCTGTACATCAAGATCCATTTCATTAATATACATCAGGAGAACAAAGCTTTCCATTACCGACACGCAGGGTGGGGGGGGGGGGGGGGGGGGGCGCTCCACTATAAACCTTCTTCCAGCCCAAATAAATATCCTTGACCATTACAGTTTCCTATCACTCAGCCAATTTTGTATCCATATTGATACTACTCCGTTTATTCCATGTACTCTAACTTGGTCCATGGCCGTACAAAATGTCTTCTGGAAATTCATACCCACCATATCAACAACATTGCTCTGATCAGCCTTTTGTTGCCTAATTAAAAAGTTGAATAATTTTAAAATCATTGTCTTACCACTTGTCTTCTTTTCAAACCGATTCTAATATTCAAATCATACTTTGGCTGCTTCTGCACAAAGTGCCTTTACATAGCAGTAATTAATTAATCCTGTCATATTACATAATACTTTACCAAGACAAGTGAAGACTGATTGGTTCCAGAACATGCTGTTGCAAAAATTCTCTAAATCCTATTTTCTAACTTTCATCCAGGCCCCCATTGCTAACCTAATCATTTCAATTTATCCTTAATTAAGCTTACCCATGATTATTGCTGTCAAAAGCATCCAATTTTACTTGTATACTTCATGCTACATTGTAGTTACTGTTGAGCAGCCTGCAGACCACTGCCTCTTGTAACTTCTTTCCCTTATTCCTCATTTCCAATCAAACTGATTCTACATCCTGATCTCCTGAATAAAGATCACATCAGCAAGCACCAATGCCATTCCTACTTAACAGTGCTACCCCTCCACCTTACCTAAATTACCTAACCTTGCTACTAAAGAAAAACACTTAACAATATTATTAATTCTCACAACTATTTATAAAACCTTACTAGTACTGAAAGATGCCTAATACTTAACACACATTAAATGAAGTATATTGCAGCTAGTAAAATCATATTTTCCCCTGTGCGTTGAATTCCCACATAAAGTAGTAAGACAATGATTATTATTGGGAAGGTTCTTAACCAGGAATTAGGATATGCTAGATTACGTTTTTCATACACATTCACTTGTGGACACATACTACCAACTAATGATTTCAGATATTTTTTAACATTTGTTGAAAGGTAGGCAACTAATTTCAATATGACTGGGTGCTTATCATCATAAAATACTCCAATGTATAAACTACTGTGCTATATAAAATGATTTATGTGGTGGTCGTCTTCTAATGTCAACTCAGGTTTTTGTTTCATAGTCTATTTTGGATGGATCAAATGGAAAAAACAGGTAAAAATAGAATAAACTTGAACTAAGTAGAAATCAACATCCAGGTCAAAGCAGATAGCTTGATGGTCATCCCATCGACCATCTCCAACAGTCATTTCCTTCACCAACAATGCACAACACTATGTGTACTGTCTACCACGTTGCACTTCAGTAACTCACCATGGCTGCTCTGACAGCACCATCCAAACCTATAACCTATATCATCCAGAGAGACAAGGGCAGCAGACACACAGGAACACTACTCCCTGCAGGCTCCCATCCATGCTACTCATTATCTTAAATTAGAACTAGATCCCTATTACTTTTTCCACTGCTGGGTCATAATTGCTGGAACTCCCATGTTGTGCTTCTTCTTGTGTTCAGAAACAGTTCACCACAACCTTCTCTACGGAAATTAGTGATGAAGACCAAATGCTGGCCCAGTCAGCAACGCCTACATCACAAAGTAATATGCTTCTAACTTGATACCATAACTACTGAAGTATTACCATATAGTTACTTGCAAAAAGTGTGTTTAGCACGCTCAATGAATTGTGTGAAGTACAGAAAACCAAGTTAAAGTTTTGATTCTGAAGAAGAGTCACAGGATTCAAAGTATTATCTATGTTTCTCTCTCCACAGATGCTGCCAGACCTGCTGAGTTTCTCCAGCAAGCTCTGTTTTTGTTTCTGATTTCCAGCATCCACTCTTCTTTGTTTTGTTTAAGGAAATATATAGCCTGGTCAACTCAGCAACGACATCTAGGAGCTTGTGCCAAAATTAGGAGACCTGCCCCATGGGCAAGTCAAGCAACAGATATCTGAGATATGATTCCATTAGTATGACTATGCCAGACACCACCCTCATTGCCCTGCGATTCCCAATGCAAAAACAGACTCACCAGGGGTGGTGGCACAGTGATATACAGTTGGGAAAGAGTTGCCTGGGAGTTCTCAACATTGACTCTGGACCCCATGGATCCTTGTTGTATCAAGTTAAAAGTGGACATGGAAACCTCCTTCTAGTTATCACTGAGGCCTATCTTCCTGGCTGATGAATGTACTGCCATGTTGAACATCACTTGGCAGAAGTATAGAAGTGGTAAAGGAAACAAAATGTGCAGTAAGGTGAGGCATTTCCATGTTCACTTCTAAGAATAATTTGGCAGCACTATTCATGACGGAGCCTTTAACCCAACTGAACATATTAAAAATAACGTACGCAAACAAGTTTTCCAGAACTTCCAGAACAACAATCATTTTTTTCTGAATTGCCTCAAAGATGTGATTAAATGCACAATTATAAAGGAATTAATTTCATGCAAAATGTCATTTATGACAAAAAAGATTCCACAGCTCTAACTGACTTCATTTTTCAGTAAAGTTTCAGTGGTACATCATATCACAATGATTTTGCAATTCAATGTGATGTGGCCTAATCAATGTTCTGACTTGCCCCTTTTTTGTATGCATTAGATGAGAAAGGACATTCATAAATTCCCTTTTCCTAGCTAAAGACAAACACTTAAGTGAACATAATTAAATCAAATTGTCCCTCAGATATTTTTATATTGATCTTTAGTCATGTAATGTTAAAAATGTATTGATTAGTAAGGTCTATTGTATTCATTCCCTTCCAAAAACATTAACTCACAGTTGAAATTGGTCAAGTGTCAGAAAGAAGCAAAGTTACTAACTACATAATATTAGTCCTAAAGCATATTCAAGAGGATTTGTAGATCAGGTTGTGGATGAGATTATTGACTTGCCCGCTGAGCTGGGAAGTTTGCTCGCAGATGTTCCATCACCATTCTAGATAACATCATTATTTTACCAGAGGCGTACTGATGATGTTACCTAGAATGATGATGAAATGTCTGTGAACAAACTTACCAGCTCAACGAGCAAGTCAGCAATCTCATTAGTCCTATAACTTAGCTGTGCAGTTTCACTATCCTCAAAGCTCTCTTTTTCAACCAAGTCAAACTAAAGATTAGATTCCCTACAGTGTGGAAACAGGCCCTTCGGCCCAACAAGTCCACACCGACCCGCCGAAGTGTAACCCACCCAGACCCATTCTCCTACATTTAACCCGTCACCTAACACTACGGGCAATTTAGCGTGGCCAATTCACTTAACCTGCACATTTTTGGATTGTGGGAGGAAACCGGAGCACCCAGAGGAAACCCACGCAGACAGGGGGAGAATGTGCAAACTCCACACAGAGAGTCGTCTGAGGCGGGAATTGAAGCCGAGTCTCTGGCGCTGCGAGGCAGCAGTGCTAACCACTGTGCCACCGTGCCGCCCAAAGATTGCTATGAAAATACCTAGAAGCAGTGGATAAGTGAAATGAATATTTGAAAATCTATTATCCTCAATTAAAAAGAGAATTTGCTTGATTGGACAATCATTCTCACATTATAGCATGGACTATGGTTTTCTCACCAATTAATTCTCCCTTATTAAATCGACAAAAAATGTGCAGGGAGTAAATTGATATGATCATTATTATTTGAAATGCTCAATTAAAATCAAAGCATTTATTTATCTCAACTATTTTTCAAGCACTTGATGAATAGAATTCCATCATATCAGGTTAAGAAGTTGGAAAATTCACTGGTGGTTGCACAGTTTTCAGTGCCATTCACAACTCAGATATTGAGGAAATCAATTTGCATTTATATTAAAGAAGAATAACATTCAGGATTGGGCTGATAAGTATAAAGTGTTGCATAAAACAGTCAGTACTTGAAAGGGTTAGGTGACATCACATGGTTAAGGGAAGATGATAGCCTAGTGGTATTATCAGTGGACTGTTAATCCAGAGATCCAAGTAATGTCCTGGAAACGCAGGTTCAAATGTTGCCATAACAGATGGTGGAATTTGAACTCAATAAATGATGATCATGAAACTATTGTTGATTATGAGAAAACTCCATTTGGCTCACATTCCTTGAAGCTCAAAAGTATTAAAAAAAATTCAATAGAATGAATATAAAATAAATCTCAATCATTAACGTTTTATCTGAATCAGTCATGTCACTGTAGTGACAAAAGCAGACCAGAGGTTGTGAATTCAAAACTCTTCCTGACTCTCCAGTACCAGTCCATTTTCTGCAAGGTAGAAGTCAGGAGTGCCAAAATACTTGTCTGGGTATGTGCAGCTCTAACAAACTCAAGGATTTCAACCTTTCAAGGGAAAAAAAATCAAAGTGGTCTACTTGATTGAAACTCCATTCAACCCGACACAACATTTATTCCCATTGGCATTAGCACAAACTGGTAGCAGGGTGTATTATAAGCAAAATGCACTACAGCAACTCATTCAGGCATCTTTGCCAACACATTCCAAATCCATGAATTCTATCACCTAGAAAGACAATGGCGACAGGTGCACGTAAAACACCACATACAAATTAAACTGCATATCATACTGACTCAAACAAGATTGATGTTGCTTCATTGAAAATCCTCCTCTAACAGTACTGTGAGTGCATGAACACCACATCACCAGCAGCAGTTCACCACCACCTAAAGATCAATTACAAAAAAGTGCTGATCTTGCCAGTAATACCAATTTCCACAGATTAATTTTGTAAATGTCTCCCAAAAATAGAAACAAGTAAAGTTTAATACTAATTTGAATATTTTCAAACATAAATACTTTTAACAAATTCTCACATTTCTTTCAAAAACTCGAAATTAAGATTTTTTTTTCAAACAGAACTGTCCCAATTGTACATATCAAGCCACTGCAGATGGTTTTGAAAAGCTTCAATGTATCTGAAAACAATTCTATTAGTTTTAAAATAATGATGGAAAAGGATAGACCGGATCGAAAAGTTGAAGTTCTAAACTGGAGGAAAGCTAATTTTGATGGTATTAGACAAGAACTTTCAAAAGCTAAATAGGGGCAGATGTTTGCAGGTAAAGGGTCGGCTGGAAAGTGGGAAGCCTTCAAAAATGAGATGATGACAAGCCAGAGACAGTATATTCCTGTTAGGGTGAAAGGGAAGGCTGGCAGGTGTAGGAAAAGCTGGATGATGAAAGAAATTGAGGTTTTGGTTAAGAAAAAGAAGAAAGCATATGTCAGGTATAGACAGGAGAGATCAAGTGAATCCTTAGAAGAATATAAAGGCACTAGGGTTATACTTACGAGGGAAATCAGGAGGGCAAAAAGGGGATATGTCATAGCTTTGGCAAGGAGAATCCAAAAGGATTTTATAAATTCATTAAGTACAAAAGGGTAACTAGAGAGATAATAGGGCCCCACAAGGATCAGCAAGACAGCCTCTGGGTGGAACCATAGGAGATGGGAGAGATATGAAACGAGTATTTTGCATCAGTGTTTACTGTGGAGAAGGACACAGAAGATATAGAATGTGGGAAAATAGATGGTGACATATTTGAAAGATTTCCACATTACAGAGGAGGAG
Source organism: Chiloscyllium plagiosum (assembly GCF_037043375.1). Lineage (NCBI taxonomy): Eukaryota > Metazoa > Chordata > Chondrichthyes > Orectolobiformes > Hemiscylliidae > Chiloscyllium > Chiloscyllium plagiosum. Next base: position 80,963,104 of record NW_028270142.1, on the reverse strand, counting down.
GTTCTGGATGTCTTGAAATGCATAAAAGTGGATAAATCCCCAGGACTTGATCGGGTATACCCAAGAACTCTATGGGAAGCTACAGAAGTGATTGCTGAGCCACTTGCTGAGGTATCTGTATCATCGATAGTCACAGGTGAGGTGTCAGAAGACTGTAGGTTGGCTAACGTGGCGCCATTATTTAAGAAAGGCCAGGGAAGCATAGACCAGCAAAACCTGAAATTGGTGGTGGGCAAGTTGTTGGAGGGAATCCTGAGGGACAGGATTTTCATGTATTTAGAAAGGTAAAGACCGATTAGGGATAGTCAACATTACTTTGTGCATGGGAAATCATGTCTCACAAATTTGATTGAGTTTGTTGAAGTAATAACAAAGAAGATTCATGAAGGCAAAGTGGTAGACATAATCTATATGGACTTCAATAAGGCATTCGACTGATTATCAAGGTTAGATCTCATGGAGAACTACAGGGAGAACTAGCCATTTGGATACAGAACTGGCACGAAGGTAGAAGACAGAAGGTGGTGATGGAGGGTTGCTTTCCAGGCTGGAAGCCTATGACCAGTGGTGTGTCACAAGGATCGATGCTTTTTGCCATTGATAGAAATGATTTGGATATGAACATAGGAGGTATAGTTAGTATGTTTGCAGACAATTGGAGGTGTAGTGGACAGCGAAGAGGGTTACCTCAGATTACAATAGGACCTTGATCAGATGGGCCAATGGGCTGAGGAGTGGCAGATGGAGTTTAATTTAGATAAATGCAAAGTGTTGTATTTTGGAAAAGCAAATCAGAGCAGGACTTATACACTTAATGGTAAGGTCCTGGGGACTGTTGCTGAACAAAGAGACCTTGGTGTGCAGGTTTATAGCTCCTTGAAAGTAGAGTTGCAGGTAGATAGGTTAGTGAAGAAGGTATTTGGTATGCTTCCCTTTATTGGTCAGAGCATTGAGTATAGGAATTGGGATGCTATATTGCAGCTGTGTAAGACATTAGTTAGGCATTTTTGGAATATTGCTTGCAATTCTGGTCCCCTTCCTATAGGAAGGATGTTGTAAAATCTTAATGGTTCAGAAAAGTTTTACAAGGGTGTTGCCAGGTTTGGAGGATTTGAGCTATAGGGAGAGGCTGAACAGACTGGGGCTATTTTCCCTGGAGCATCAGAGGCTGAGTCATGACCTTATAAAGATTTATAAAGTCACAAGGGGCATGGATAGGATAAACAGACAAGGTCTTTTCCCTGGAGTGGGGGAATCCAGAACTAGAGGGCATAGGTTTAGGGTGAGAGGGGAAAGATATAAAAGAGACATAAGGGGCACCTTTTTTACACAGAACGTGGTGCATGTATGGAATGAGCTGCCAAAGGAAGTAGTGGAGGCTGGAACAATTACAGCATTTAAAAGGCACCTAGATGGGTATATGGATAGCAAAGTTTCAGAGGGATTTGGACCAAGTGCTGGCAAATGGGACTATATTAGGCTGGGGTATCTGGTCAGCATGGACAAGTTGGACTGAAGAGTCTGTTTCTGTGCTGTATATCTCTGTGACTCTATGACTCTGTAAGAAGGGTGAATGTGAGAAATATGAAATGAAAAGAGAAATTACTGGAAAAACCCAACAGGTCTGGCAGCATCCATGAAGTGAAAGCAGAATTAACGTTTCAGGTCCAGTGACCCTTCTTCAGTTCTGAATTTCTTCAAGAATTAATTTTTTTGTTTCAATGTATCTGACTTTGATTTTACCTCACATATTAAAAAATATACTGGACATATCTACATGTTTGTGCTTTTAGCATGTTTTGAGCTGTAGGCTAACTAAAAATATTTATTTGTTCAAGATGAATATAATCCAACAAATCTAATATTATTTAAAGTGTAATAGTGCTTTGATACGTTTCACTTAAATCATGTAAGTACAGTTGAATATTTGACAGCAACAGCAAAAACCCACTTTCAGCTGAGATATCTTTCATCACTTTGAAACAACTATTGTGCCAAACAGCACTGGTTCCTGACACAGTATATTTCCCCTGCCTCATCATGGCAATATTTTCAGTACTTAGTGATGCATTTTCCCAAAAAACGTTTTAAAAATAAAAAGAATGAAGTTAAGATAGATTGTGCATTTTCCCTATATACATTATACTCTTCATCCAACAGTGAACTGGATTGTTATCTTTTGTATCCAACTAAACAATAATTCAAACCTGTGAAATCTCTTCCGGAAGATTCCCTGTACAAAGAAATACTCCCAGTGGTCACGAAAACAATCATTTGTGTTTAATAGCTTACGTTCATGGAACATTATAAAGTGCCAGACTTCAACTTCTTAAACTGCCACTATTACTTTACATTTTGTTCTGTCCTATGTACTAATGATTATAATGACTGTTCAGGCCTATTTTAAGTTGTAAAAAGGGAATTCATGCTGATTAGGCATGAAGCATTATGTGTTTTCACCCTGTTCGAGTATAAAGCATGGAGCATTCATTAGAAATTCAATAGGTGCTTGTTACATTGGAAAAATGGCCTCAGCAAGTCATTATACGGTAAATACGACATTAAAACTCACAGGACTAATCAAGAGAGTGGTTTGTTGATGTGTATATTTTTCCCTGTGTAATAATTTCACATTATAATCTTAATGAATACTCATGCATGTTTTATTTTGTTTCCTCATTATGACAGCCCAAGAAGAATGTTGAAATGTTCTTCTCACTAAGAGTCTCAAAGACAAATGTCCATATAATTAAAAATATTCTGATATGTATATGTTCTGATTCTGGTTGCAGTCATGTTCTGCAACTGCAAATAAATTAGCTATTAGAAATAGACTAACAATGCAATCACCTTTGTTCCATCGAATAAAGGATATGATTCAAAGTAACCTGTTGCACATTTCCAGATCAAATTCATTGACTCACTCCAGATTTTCTGAAGAGTTCTGAAGGTCACTGGACCCCAAATGTTAACTCTGCTTTCTCTTCACAGATGCTGCCAGACCTGCTGAGTTTTTTTCAGCAATATTGTTTTTTGTTTCTGATTTCCAGGATCACAGTTCTTTGGATTTCTTTTTTGTCCAGTTTCCTGTCGTGCAAACAACCACAGCAATATCTAACACTTTTTAAACAGCATTCATTACTTCGATAAGAAGACATCAATTGTAAGTTGAATCTTAGTTATCTCTTTTCCATAAATTATTTTAGCCATGGCTTCAGGGGTTAAATTCAGCCCATATTTCTATAACAAAGAAAAATCATAACATTCGGATAGCATGGTTCCTGAAAGAAATGAGTTGGAGTAGACTCAAATTTTGTTCCTATTGTGCATGGGAAAAGAAACATCCACAATCTGGCCCTCTGATTTGAGTCTTATGAAAAAAGTCTTCAACAGTGTACCTTGACTCAGTTTCTGAGAACCATTTGAACAACCATCCAAAGAAATTTGTGTAATGCTGTCAATAACTGTGGCAAAATATTTTGTTTGCTCGCAGTATGAATCAAGAAAATCTCTCACTATAGAAACAGAAAATACTAACAAAATAATGGTGGCAGTCAGTCTTGTAGGATTGAGTTTAGCAACATGGTGATCAAATTTATGTTAAACACCATCTAGTTTGGCTCAGGAACTCTGCTCTGATATGCCAGTCTCTACTCCATTTACATCAAAGGAAGATAATCAACCAAGAAGATGCACAATTTAGTGATCTGTTTTCTCTCGTCACTCTCCTTAGCCAACTGACCTTTTGTTTCTGCTCACCTTCTCCAATGCTTTTCCTGACAAACCAGGTGTCATGACTGTCATGATAGCGACTATCTCCTAGTGGTCAATGTTGCCTACCTTCACAGCTCAGTTGCAGGTGTCCTTCTGGTAGAGGTTTGAAGGCTCAGACGTCCAGAAACAAAAACAAAAGAATATGTCAATGCTAGTGGTCCATTCACCATAAAGAAAAAATGGTCTTGGGTATATAGTCATCATCCATCCAATTAATCAATGTGACAAGCCAGCACAGATGTCTTGCACTTAGCTTGAGTACATGCAGATTTGAATTGACATACTCCAGGACCTCAGAGTTGGTGACCTTCTCCTACCAAGAAATGGCAAGAATATGTCTCAGACAACAAAAGGTAAAAACTGTTCAGCCTTTTCTCCTACTTACTATAAAATGTTGTCCAGGTTTCACAACTGTGGAGTAGTGCGCTGAAGTCATAGGTTTGGCAGGCTCAGTTTAATATTTTCAGTTAGGTTGCTGTTGTTTCACTCACTTACTCAGCTTAAACATAACAACTATTTCATTTACAGTCGTCTGTTGATTTTAGCATCAATAACATGTTGCTGGTGATCATGGAGCTGACAACTACCTAGTTTTACATTGTTACTGCTGATTGATCTCAGTATGACAACATTCTGGACTATAATATTTGTTCTCCTAATGTCAATGGACAAACAAAACTTATTCCAAATATGAACGACTCTGCCCATATTCTACTAAAAGATATTTCATGGTATGCAATATTAGAGAATAAATCAAGAGTGTAAAGCAACCCTCTGAGAAGGATTTGATCTATTTTTGTCCTGGATCCCGGGTGAGCAAGGTTGAAGATGCTTCTCTCAACTTTTATAATGAAAGTAAGCATCCTCGATAGATGATCTTAAGTCATGACAGCAGCATAGGGAAGAACACGTCAATGAAAGATGGTACCAGATCACAACTACGTTTGACAACATTGGAATCGTTTGTGATCCATAATTCATCCTCCAGCAAAGACAGTGAAGTCCATAAGCTGCTGCAGTAATATCAGTTTCCTATACTTGAGGATTCAAGAGGTGTGGCATTATAGGAACATAGGAACAAAAGTAGGCCATTCCGCCTGATACGTCGTTCTGCCCTTCCAGATCATGACTGATCATTTATCTCAACGCCATGTTCTGAGTTATTGGTGACAGTGCTCTCCCTTCACTACAGCTCAAGGTATTGTTCCACCCATCTCTTCAGCTGTTTATCGCAGTGTACAATGACCTCTGTGTCTTGTTTTCAACAGAGCCATCTTCTTTGTTGAACCATTTTCTTTTTGATTGCTTCATACATTTGCCTGGTGGTGTTCCTGTGTTGAAGCAAATCTGGGTATTCTACCAAAACTGTAACTAGTAGCCATTGCCACACCACCCACTAGTCTGTTGGACTTTGCCATGTGTAACTCTTAACTTCAGTAACTTACTTCCTATCTCCCCAATGTCTGCCTTCAAAATGTAACTCATCCGATCCTTTCACACCACCTCTTTCAGGGCCACCATAATGCAGCTACAAAACCCAGCCTATAAAGATGCAAACTCAGTGTAATATTTTCCTATAATCCAGCATTTTGAATTAGAAGACTGGAAATAAATCCACATCTAGTAAAGGCTTTCTTTTAAAATATAATTGCAAAAATAGCATTTTTATAAATTCATGATAAACACAGGGAAAACAGTTGATCATCCTTGACCTAATGAAAACATCCATGTCAAGAGGATTAGCAATGACCAGTTAAAATCTTCAAGATGTTTGGCACACCACTTTGTAGCAGGGCATGTTTCTTTTCCCACACAATAACGTCACAAGCAAATGACATAATGCACATTATCGAAAACTACACCAATTATGCACTTTAAACAAATGGGAAGATGGCCAAGAACTTTTTCCACAAAGGCCATGTTCCCTCATGGCATAAACTGTTCCAAATCTGGTTTGCTGGATCCAGCACTCAAAGGAAAGATCCGTGGTGGGCAAAGAATTCACCTTTAATATAAGTCAGAGATATCCCTTTTTTTAATGATTAATATTTTTAATTATTTAAAAAGCTGTCAATACATTTTTAAAGCAACTCAATTTGCTTCTTCAAGCATGCCTGCATTAGTCAACATAATCAGAAAACAAATTATTTTTGAAATATTTGTCATGATGGCAATATAATAATTTGACAAGGGCAGCACAGTGGCCCACTGGTTAGCATGACAGTCTCACAGCACTAGGGACCTGGGTTAAATTCCAGCCTCCAGTGACTGTCTGTGCGGAGTTTAGACATTCTCCTGTGTCTGCGTTGGTTTCCTCCCACTGTCTGAAAATGTGCAGGATAGGTGAATTTGCCACGCTAAATTGCCCATAGGCTAGGGGAATTGGTCCGGTCGGGTTATTCTTCAGAGGATTGGTGTGGACTTGTTCAGCCAAATGGCCTGTTTCCACACTGCAGGCATTCTATGATCTTCTCCACCTTGACAGTAAAATGAAAGCTTGTATAGTGAATAGACTATTTAACAGTGTACAGTTTTTGAAACAAAATTCTTTGTTGTACTGATCACTGTGTATAGTGGTAAAGTTTGTCATGACAAAAATGTGCTTGTTTTGAGAAATGAGCACTGTCCTTTAAATGGTAATGTTGCATTCCAGTTTCATACTATATTTTATTAACTACAGATAAGGTGCAGTTCTCATCTTATCATGCACAACTATTGCCACAAAAGAATTTGAGGAAAACATCCAAGTGACACATGCCCAGTGGAAACAGGTAACACATAACTTCTGTTGTATGTCAAGAAGAACCAGAGCTCCGTCCTGGAGGCCCTGGCAAGAGTCATCATTCCAAAAAAAGTGAAATCTAACGCTGCCCCCCCAGACACACCACAGCCCTGCCGACTGTCATCCCAAAGGTAAAGTAGACCAGCATGTCAAGAGCAACTAGTTCAATGTAAATCTTCACCCCAAGCTAATAGTGATGACCTAATCCTGTCAAGCTGCAAAAACATGCAGGCAGAATTTCATTATTTACTTCCCTCCAACGATAGCTCAAGTAATCCTAAAGGGCCCATAATTAAGCAAATAGAAGTATTTAAAAGTACACTGGTGGGTAAATGTATGATGTATGCCAGAAATATTAATTTACCAAATCATTTTTCTGAAATACTAATGTAGCCTCCTACAAGTGTGTTATTCTCAACTGTAACTTAAGAAATATTTGTATTTAATCTTATGGACCAAAACAGATATTAAACAATCTATTGTAGGTAACTAAGAGCGGAATTCTTGATGGAATGACAGGATCACTTTTGAATCATCTCAGGCTGTGTCACCAGTTAAGGACAGTAGGTGGGACATTGTGTCAATTCTGTCAAAGAAAGATGTATTTTAATAAAGAAGGGACCAGAGCCTGGATTCCAAGGGTTCACCAGCACTTTGAAGCTGCAGTAAACAAGGGAATAGAGAGGCAACTTAGGAAAACCATTCTAATGCTCTCTCATGTTTACCTGGATATCCAGCTAAGGGATCAGAGGGGGCTGTACGAGAACCCACAGCTGGCAGAAGGAAGTCAGAAGAACAGTACCATCCCTCCAAGAGATAGAAGTACCCAAGGAAAGCAAGAAAAGTGACTGACCTAAAAATATTTTTAAATGGCAAGACCTGCACTCTGGGTGAAAGTTAATGATTCCTTCACGTGGCAAGGTAACATTTGATCAGAAGACAGGGTGGGGGATCCTGGCAGGGAGGCAACCTCCACACACAGACACTAATGCAGACTCTTAATTAGGAAATGAATATACACTTAAAGGCCTTACTCTGCCACTACTATTCAATCGGCGGTCAGCAGAGCACTTGCCATGCAGGGAGACTAACAAACTGGAGTGCCATTTTTTCTCATTCAAAGGCACACATAGTGCCTAAATTGAGGAATCAGGCATCAAGAAAGGGTGGTACAGGTTTAGAGTCAAAGAATATATTGCTGGAAAAGCACAGCTGGTCAGACAGCATCCGAGAGGCAAGAGACGACATTTCAAGCATAAGCTTTTCATCAGGAAGAGCTCAGGAAGAGCTTAAACTTGAAACGTCGACTCTCCTGCTCCTTGGATGCCACCTGATCGGCTGTGCTTTTCTAGCAGCACACTCTTCAACTCTGACTCTCCAGCATCTGCAATCCTCACTTTCTCCCCGTGATAAGGGTTTATCAAAAGTCACCTTGTTCCCGCGTCATTGGCAATCCCTTTCCCTTGAGTGCCATCCCACCTAGCGGAGATACCATCTTTCAGCCACGGTTAATGCATTTTTATGTGCTCCACGTAGAAGGAGGCTTTGGTTCAAAACGCTGAAGGTGTTGTAGTGATGAGAAACTCTTGGAAAGAGGCCTTGGCTCTTTCCAGCTGGATAGCAATGTCAATCTCAGTTGTGCTGTAGAGGATCATAGTGGCTGAATAAAAGATTACTTATGTTGCTACTGCTGTTTCTGAACCACAAGAGCTGTCCACTTTTGACCATCAGAAGTGTAAGGTGTTTTGCTGTTCCCATTAGGTGTTAAAAAGAAGTTCAACTGAAATTAAATGAAATCTTGGAATGATGAAGTGAATTGCAATAAATTCGTAATCACCTATCAAACAGTGAAGGCACTTTCAGAAGAGGTGCTTCCAACTTCCAGGTCACCATAGCCATGGCCATGGCTAGAGCTCTTCAATGTAAACTTAACAAAGTTTCCAGTTTCACTAAAGAAACTTCTCCTGCTATGCACTCATCTTATTGACACTGGGAATTGCTAACATATCAGGAAGATGATCCCTTGCTAAAGAAATGAGAATTAAACTAGTTCTTAATTGGCTTTTAATTAACTTGATAAACCTAACCAATTGTTCCAAGGAAGTCCCCTGTTTGCCTTCAACTTCGACATTCAAAGCTGGAGAATGGCTGATTGTGTCAGTATCCCAAACCGATATTTGTTTTAATCCAGAAGTGCTCTTACACACATCATCAAATTACCCGTGGTTGTTTTTTTTTCATCTATTAACCACAATCAATAAACCAACCCAGAGTTAATTTAACTCTGTGCATGCAAACAAACCTTTTGTTAATTCCCCCTGTGTTTGGATCGGATCATGGTCCTGGGTGGCATGGTGGTTCAGTGGTTAGCACTGCTGCCTCACAGTGCCAGAGACCCAAGTTCAATTCTAGCCTTAGGTGACTGTCTGTGTGGGTTTGCTCCAGTTTTCTCCCACAATCCAAAGATGTGCAAGTTCGGTGAATTGCCCATAGTGTTCAGGGATGTGTAGGTTATGTGCATTAGTCAGGGATAAATATAGAGTAATGGGTTTGGGTGGGATACTCTTCAGAGGATCGGTGTGGACTTGTTGGGCTGAAGGGTCTGTTTCCACACTGTAGGGATTCTAAGATAGTTAAATATAAATGGATAATATTTGTGAAGAAATGTTATTTTGGCTGAAAAACACAGAAAGTGCTAGAGAAGCTTATCCATAGACAGCAGAGTTAACATTGAATCCAGCATGATTTTTCTTTAGAAGATGATATCTGGAAAAGAGTCAGATTGGACTCAAAGTTTAACTCAGTTTCTGTCTCTACACATGCTGCTAGACCTGCTGGGTTTCTCCAGCATTTTGCACTTGTTTCACATTTCCTGCATGCACAGTATTTTGCTTTAGTGTTATTTCCAGATTACAGTTACAGCATTCTTGGATCCGGACTTTTGTGCATACTGTGCATTAGAAATCAATGTCAAGATTAGAGTGATGTTGGAAAGGTACAGCAGGTCAGGCAGCATCGATTAGCAGGAAAATAAATGTTTCGGGCAAAAGCCCTTCATCAGGCTGCTGAAGGTTTTCCTGATGAAGGGCTCCAGCCTGAAATGTCTATTTTCCTGCTCCTCAGATGCTGCCTGACCTGCTTTGCCTTTCCAGCACCACTCTAACCTTAAACCTAATCTCCAGCATCTGCAGTACCCACTTTCGCCCATTAGAAATCAATGTGTAGTTTGGTTTACCTATCCATTTTTAAAAAAATCTACAGCATATCATTTTATTAGGTTTGACTTAAGTGATAGCAGCATTGATTTTCACAAGTACGTTAATGACACCAAGTTGTATGTCACCACTACTTCGCTCTATTCCTCCACTGTTGCTAAATTATTACATCATGCAGTACTAGATGAGAAATGTATTTATTAAATATTGCAAATACTGAAGCATTACTTTCAATTTCCACTCTGAACTCTGCTCCCTAGCTACCAACTTAAAAGTCTATGATTAAGCCAGTCTAATTACAACTTTTGTGTCACACTCAGTTCCAAAATAGGCTTCTGATTCAGTCATGTCATTATAAAGACCTGGAAATGTGTTGCTGGAAAAGCGCAGCAGGTCAGGCAGCATCCAAGGAACAGGAGAATCGATGTTTCAGGCATAAGCCCTTCTTTAGGAGCCCTCATTATAAAGACCATCTATTCCATCTCTAACATTCCTCAACTTTGCCCATCTCAGCTCAAGTGCCTTCCTTGTCTATGGACAACCCATTAAAATACACTTCCTGACTGGACTCTATTTGATTTGTTTCCCATGTTTTAACTCACATCCTGTTCCCATCATCTGTGGTCTCTGATCTACATTAGCACCCAGTAAAGCAATGACTTGATTTTAAAATTCTCATCCTGGTTTTCAAATCCTTTAATGGTCTTGTCCCTCCCTATTCCTGTTAACCCCATACACTTTTGAAAAATTTGTGCTCCTCTCATTGTGGCCACCTTGTGCCTCCCTATTTTTAAAACTCTCCACTATTTGCGATACCCTCTCTCCACCTCTCTGTATTTCTGTCTTGTTTTCCTCTTTGGACAAGCTTTTGGTCATCTGATCTGATATCTTGCATTATGATTGGGTTAAGTTATTGATTTGTAACGCTCCTCTGAATGCTTCATTAAAATACACTACACACAGAGTCATTAGGCGACATGAAATAAACAATTATTTTAGATTTCAAATGTGTCCCAACAAAACCCAAGTCTACCACACAACCACAGTCAACAAGAAGTTGTATTATGATTATGTTTTCACTTCATAATTAGATCCCAAAGGAATATCATTTAAATTAATAGCAAGTCTTGCAATGACATCGACTCCAAGGTTGTCAATATATTTTACCTGTCATGATATCTCTCACAGAGACAACTTAAACGGAGGCTGTGTACTAATTGCTGTCAGAATAGTGAATCATGATGAGTCAAATTCAGTTAACTTCGGTTGCAAGAAATTGTCAGCCATTCCCAATGGCAGAAAAGGAAATCCAATAGAAGGATGTCCATAATAGACCAAAATTTTAGATTGGAAATTCCAGGTTAGCTAAACTGTGCATGCTTGTCATGTGACCATAGCAACCAACGAAGAGTTAGGCCACACTAGATCACATAATCCTGGTTAGGCATGCAGTGGTAGCTGCAGCCCAGTCTTGCACACACCCTGAACAAGTGTGTACCATGAGACATCTTTAAACAAATGAAATCAGACTGTTTTACTTTCATTTACTAGATCATCTATAATGTTTAAAAATTGAAACAGGTGATGGTGGAAAGTGGAGCAAGGACAGTTTAAATTCTACAGTCTGCACTAACAGGGATAAGATGAGAAACCTGCCGCTTTTTGAGACAGAAGAGTTAAACAAGGCACATTGTTTGCAAATTTCAAGATATTGCCAACACAGTATGAGGGTAACAAAATTGCCTGAATGACCTGCAGTATTTTTGAGACGTGGATCAAGAAAAAGTGGGCAAAGATGTATCAATGAAGAAAATGAGATTATTGCCCTGATCACATTGAAGAGTCTGATGAATACCAGCCTCCTCAACCTTGCCTGTTTCTCCCGTTTAAGCCACAAAGACCAGAGAGATGCTCCAGGATTTTGCACTGCACCCCAAAGACAGAGCAAACAGATTTGATTGCATTGATGACGTGATGGGCATATCCAAAGACATCATGCCAAGCAGAAAACAATTATGGCATTTATCGAGAGCTAACTCAACATTTTTCAATTGTTTTAACTGCAGAAGGTCAAGTTATTCTAATGTGAACAAATTGAAAACTAAAGATATTTTTCACGGCATTTTCATTTGTTGTTCTTTTTTGACATAGAGCACATCTGTAAGTAAAAAAGGTAACATATGAACTTCCTCAGTTATGTCAAAGCACTACATAACATGAAATTGTGGATTGATCTCAAGAAAATCAGCTTATTGGTAAATTTTACTGTAGATTGGTAGCAGCAGCTAAAGTCAAAGTCGAAAGCAAGACCCAGAATAATACTTAGGTTACTTGTGGCAGTTACAACATTTAAAAGGCATCTGGGTGGATATGTGAATGAGAAGGGTTTAGATGGATAAGGGCAAAATGCTAGCAAGTGGGACTAGATTAATGTAGAATATCTCGTCAGTGTGAATGAGTTGAACCAAAGGGTCTGTTTCTGTGCTGTGCATCTCTATGACTCTATAGCCTGCCTTGCAAGGATGTTCTCTTCCGCCAGTATCAAAGGTGAACCTTGCCTAAAAAGGCTGATATGCTTCTCGTCCTATATTTTCCCAAGTGGAAGGGTACTGAGGATAACACCATGTCTGATCTGAATAGTTCAAAGTTTTGCAAAGCTCCATACTGGTATATCAATTTATTAGAAGTAGTTTATGCTTCGCCCCATCGAGTTGAATATACACCATAAGGCATATGCATTTGGCCTTTGTCAGAGTGTGGGTTGAGACTCAATGGGGTAGATATCATCTTTATTCTTAGCCCAGTCAACTGGAAACAAGTGGGTCAGTTGCCCTTCATTGAAATTGCATTATATTCAGCATTAATTTCAGTCTTTCCATGTAGCTCACATAAACCTGTTGTTTTGAACTGTCCTTTCTGTGCACATAACAGGTAGCCAGTGCTGGAGGTCAACAAAAATCAACACATCTGCAAATTAGAATAAAATTCTGATTCCAACATCAATGAGCTATTGATGGCAACAATATACTTTTATTACTGACAACCACCTCCCACTTCACAGAGGAACATCATAATTGCTTCTACCAATCATTATGTCAAATCACTAGAGAGGTGTCTTGTATACCATTGGGTTGAATAGCATATTTTACAAAATGGTATGTGAAAGAAGTTTAGGAGCACTAGATTCTTTGCAGCACAAAGTCCTTCATTCCAGCTATCCTGGGGTAGAACAAGCCATACACTTAACATAAGTGTAGCACGATACCTCAGTGGTTAACACTGTTACCTCACACCACCAAGGACCTTTCTTCATGGGTTTGCTCTGGTTTCCTCCTGCAATCCAAAGATGTGCAGGTCAGGTAAATTGCCCATAGTGTTCAGGAATATGTAGGTTAGGTATGTTTGTTGGAGGAAATATAGGGGACTGGGTCTGGGTGGGTTACTCTTTGGAGAGTGGGTGTGGATTTATTGGGCCAGATAGCCTGTTTCTACACTGTCGGGATTTTCTATGATTCTATTAGTTTTCAATTTCCTATAGACATTCAGAACACAAAGGTCATGACATACTAGCAGCCCATTTACACTATCCTTATCCATAGCTAAAAATCACACAACACCAGGTTATAGTCCAACAGGTTTAATTGGAAGCACTAGCTTTCGGAGCACCACTCCTTCATCAGGTGGTTGTGGAGGACACAATTGTAAGGCACAGAATTTATAGCAAAAGTTTACAGTGTGATGAAACTGAAATTATACATTGAAAAATACTTGATTGTCTTTTGAGTCTTTCGTCTGTTCGAATACCATGATAGTTTCACTTCTTTCATGTATAAATTACAAAACATTTTTTTTAAAGTTGCATTCTCAGGTTAGCTGTAACAATTGGTGTTAGCCAGACAATATGTTGAAGGTGTTAGCCCCCAGTGTTCTCTGTCTATGCCATAATGTTTAGATTGACTCTAATCTAAAAAGTCAGATAACAGAGTTCCACATGAATTCATGCAGTCCCTGAGCAAAGTACAATGCAACCCTGCAAAATATATGTATATACGTGCATGTGGGTCTTTGTGTGTGTGTGTGTATCTGGGTTGAGGGGTTGTGAGTGTGAGAAAGTGTATATGTGTGTGCGTGAGTGTAGAGTGGTCTAAGTCTCTGAGTGGTGTGTGTGTGTGTGTGTGTGTGTGTGTGTGTGTGTGTGTGTGTGTGTGTGTGTGTGTGTGTGTGTGTGTGTGTGTGTGTGTGTGTGTGTGTGTGTGTGTGTGTGTGTGTGTGACATGAGCCCCAGGTCCCGATTGAGGCCCTCCCTATGGGTACCGAACGTAGCTATCAGCCTCTGCCCGGCCACCTCTCACTGCCGCGCCTTAGCAGGCTGCCTGGCTTTCAGGACAACTCCATGTAACCCTGTCACAGTAGGCGCTGCGGGACGTGTCAGAGTGTGGACATGGATACCACCATTACACGTGGGGACTCCTCCCACCATGTGCGTGGCAGGTACTCATGTGACTCGGCCAATATTGTCCATCTTATACGTTGCAGGCAAGGATGCCCTGAGGCATGGTACATTGGGGAAACCGAGCAAAAGCTACAGCAACGGATGAATGGGAACCATGCAACAATCAACATACAGGAGTGTTCCCTCCCAGTTGGGAAACACTTCAGCGGTCCAGGACATTTGACCTCAGACCTTCGGGTGACCATCCTCCAAGGTGGACTTTGGGACAGGCAGCAGCAAAACGTGGCCGAGCAGAGGCTGATAGCTAAGTTCTGTACCCATAGGGAGGGCCTCAACTGGGACCTTGGGTTCTTGTCACATTACAGATGACCACCATTGCACTATATACACACACGGACACGGACACACACACACGGACACACACACAGACGCTCACACACACCCTTACAAACACACATACTCCCACATTCACGTACGCATCCTCTCAGAGACTTAGACCACTCTACACTCACGCACACACATATACACTCTATCTCACAGACTCTCACAAGCCCCCACTCCAGACACACACACACACTCCCACACTCACACATGCACCCCCTCACAGACTTAAGACACTCTACACTCACATACACACACATATACACTCTCTCTCACACTCACAACCCCCCAAACCAGACACACATACACACACACACACAAAGACCGACACACACACACACATATACATATGTTTTGTGGGGTGAATTTGTACTTGCAGAGTTACTTTGTACTTTGCTCAGGGACTGCATGAATTCATGTGGAACTCTGTTATCTCACTTTTTAGATTAGAGTCAATCTAAACACATGGCATAGACAGAGAACACAGGGAGCTAACACCTTCAACATATTAGGTAAAAACAATGACTGCAGATGCTGGAAACCAGATTCTGGATTAGTGGTGCTGGAAGAGTACAGCAGTTCAGGCAGCATCCAAGGAGCAGCGAAATCGACGTTTTGAGCAAAAGCCCTTCATCAGGAATAAAGGCAGTGAGCCTGAAGCGTGGAGAGATAAGCTAGAGGAGGGTGGGAGTGGGGAGAAAGTAGCATAGTGTACAATGGGTGAGTGGGGGAGGGGATGAAGGTGATAGGTCAGGGAGGAGAGGATGGAGTGGATAGGTGGAAAAGGAGATAGGCAGGTAGGACAAGTCCGGACAAGTCATGGGGACAGTGCTGAGCTGGAAGTTTGGAACTAGAGTGAGGTGGGGGAAGAGGAAATGAGGAAACTGTTGAAGTCCACATTGATGCCCTGGGGTTGAAGTGTTCTGAGGCGGAAGATGAGGCGTTTTTCCTCCAGGCGTCTGGTGGTGAGGGAGCGGCGGTGAAGGAGGCCCAGGACCTCCATGTTATCGGCAGAATGGGAGGGGGAGTTGAAATGTTGGGCCACGGGGTGGTGTGGTTGATTGGTGCGGGTGTCCCGGAGATGTTCCCTAAAGCGCTCTGCTAGGAGGCGCCCAGTCTCCCCAATGTAGAGGAGACCGCATCGGGAGCAACGGATACAATAAATTATATTAGTGGATGTGCAAGTAAAACTTTGATGGATTAGATTAGATTAGATTAGATTAGATCAGATTACATTACAGTGTGGAAACAGGCCCTTCGGCCCAACAAGTCCACACCGACCCGCCGAAGCGAAACCCACCCATACCCCTACATTTACCCCTTACCTAACACTACGGGCAATTTAGCATGGCCAATTCACCTGACCCTGCACATCTTTTGGACTGTGGGAGGAAACCGGAGCACCCGGAGGAAACCCACGCAGACACGGGGAGAACGTGCAAACTCCACACAGTCAGTCGCCTGAGGCGGGAATTGAACCCGGGTCTCAGGCGCTGTGAGGCAGCAGTGCTAACCACTGTGCCACCGTGCCGCCCACACGGTGTGGAAGAGCCTTGGAGGAGGTGTGGGCGCAGGTTTTACAGTTCCTGCGGTGGCAGGGGAAAATGCCAGGATGGGAGGGTGGGTTGAAGGGGGGCGTGGACCTGACCAGGTAGTCACAGAGGGATCGGACTTTGCGGAAGGCGGAAAGGGGTGGGGAGGGAAATATATCCCTGGTGGTGGGGTCTTTTTGGATATGGCGGAAATGTTGGCAGATGATTTGGTTTATGCGAAGGTTGGCAGGGTGGAAGGTGAGCACCAGGGGCGTTCTGTCCTTGTTACGGTTGGAGGGGTGGGGTCTGAGGGCAGAGGTGCGGGATGTGGACGAGATGCGTTGGAGGGCATCTTTGACCACGTGGGAAGGGAAATTGCAGTCTCTAAATAAGGAGGCCATCTGGTGTGTTCTGTGGTGGAACTGGTCCTCCTGGGAGCAGATACGGCGGAGGCAGAGGAATTGAGAATATGGGATGGCATTTTTGCAAGAGGTAGGATGGGAAGAGGTGTAATCCAGGTAGCTGTGATCATCATTAATGGAGATGGAGAGGTCTAGGAAGGGGAGAGAGATGTCAGACATGGTCCAGGTAAATTTAAGGTCAGGGTGGAATGTGTTGGTGAAGTTGATGAATTGCTCAACCACCTCGCGGGAGCATGAGGTGGCACCAATGCAGTCATCAATGTAGCGGAGGAAGAGGTGGGGAGTGGTGCTGGTGTAATTACGGAAGATCAACTGCTCTACGTAGCCAACAAAGAGACAGGCATAGCTGGGGCCCATACGTGTGCCCATGGCTACCCCTTTGGTCTGGAGGAAGTGGGAGGATTCAAAGGAGAAATTGTTAAGGGTGAGGACCAGTTCAGCCAAACGAATGAGAGTGTCGGTGGAAGGGTACTGTTGGGGACGTCTGGAGAGGAAAAAATGGAGGGCTTGGAGGCCCTGGTCATGGCGGATGGAGGTGTAGAGGGATTGGATATCCATGGTGAAGATGAGGCGTTGGGGGTCGGGGCAACGGAAGTCTTGGAGGAGGTGGAGGGCGTGGGTGGTGTCTCAAACGTATGTGGGGAGTTCCTGGACTAGGAGGATAGGACAGTGTCGAGGTAGGTAGAGATGAATTCAGTGAGGCAGGAGCATGCCGAGACAATGGGTCGACCTTCAACATATTGTCTAGTTAACACCAATTGTTACAGCTAACCTGAGAATGCAACTTTTAAAAAAAAGTTTTGTAATTTACACATGAAAGAAGTGAAACTATCATGGTATTTGAACAGATGAAAGATTCAATAGACAATCAAGGTATTTTTCAATGTATAATTTCAGTAACATCACACTGTAAATTTTTGCTATAAATTCTGTGCCTTACAATTGTGTCCTCCACAACCACTTGATGAAGGAGCAATGTTCCGAAAGCTAGTGCTTCCAATTAAACCTGTTGGACTATAACTTGGTGTTGTGTGATTTTTAACTTTGTACACCCCAGTCCAACACCGTCATCTCCAAATCATGACTTATCCATAGCAATAGACTTAGTTGGATGAGATTCTGTGTACCACCCAGAATGATCTTAATCGGAAAGTTTCACAAAACACAAGGTTCATTTCCGAGAGGGGTGGAGTCCCCACTGGCCTCACACCAGCACAAACTGCACTGCATAAATGATGGCCATGAGAGGGTAGCAACAGTCTTTAACCATATCTGCTCCAGTCTCAACCCTAACATACCCTCATTTTAAAGATTGTTGGTTGTTGAGACTTTTTTTTAAATGCGCTACTGCCATGAATTTCCTAAATATAGCAAAAAGATAATTCAAGCTAGGTTCACTAAAACAGTGAAAAGGACCTGATTACTTCAGAAATCAGTATGCATAATTCCAAAACCTCTCCAGCAGGTAATATTAATTTTCAAAACCTCGCGAGAGGTAATATTAATTTACAAAACCTCTCGAGTAGGGAATATAAATTTTCAAAACCCAATACAGTCATAAAGCTGTCCTTCCAAAATGTCAAGCTGCCCTTACAGATTGTAAGCATGTGCAGAGGAGGAGTTTATTATTTCAGCTATCAGCAAATAAAGTTAAATGTGTTAATTATTTTAAGAAAATACTTGACAACTTTCAAACAGAGACAATGCCAGTGTGAAATGGTGAAGGATTTTTTTCCCCAGCTTATTAAAATATCCCTTTTCCATGAGCTGAAATCAACTGCAGCTATTCTTATGATGATAAATCCAAAAAATGTAGGTTTGTAGCTTAAGATGGAGACAAACTAATTTTGCAGATCATTACATTTTGCAAGAAAACCCAGACAAATCTCAGCAGATACTAATAAACTGGCAACTTCAATCTCGTTGGCATCCTTCTCGTACTTCTCCATTCATTCCAAAGCAGTCACTGTAACATCAGTTTCATAATGGAAAAAGAACGCATAAATTTCTGTTCTGTAAATAGAAGTGAAAACTATTGGCAAAAGTCTTTTAAGCAGCACAGTACATGCTTTGAATGTATTCTTAAACTGAAATTAGTTTGGCCTATTTCATAAACTTCAATTTAGACTACACGATTTTCATAAGTCAGAAGCTAACTGAGCTCAGCTTGTGAAACAAGTTTACACAACAGCTAAAAGATAAGTTTTGCACTTACAAGATAACAGTCTGCGGTGCTACTTTCGGGATATGATCCAGCATCAAGTGCATACAACGGACAGTGGTTCTGAAGCACAGGCATCGGCTTGGGCAGCAGAAAATTGCAGGAAAGAGAAGAAAGAAAATAGTTAAAAAAAGGAAACATTTGCGTCCCATCCTAAACGAGATCAGAGTGGAGGCTGTGCCTCGAGCTGCAGAACCTGAAATGAAACAGTGAGTGGAGTCTAGGCAAGTTTAAGTCAGTCTGAGCGTCCAATCAGACCACCACCAGGATCAAATTTCAGCACAGAACACAAAAAAAATTGCAGCAGCTTTATCCACAAAAATACAGCCAAAACCGTTGTACTGTAGTTCTAATGATGTGAAGACACAAAATTATTAGCACAGTTTTTTTACGTAAAAGCCTGAGGGACAAGAAAGGATTCACTTCAAAGGGGGACCAGTAAACCAATGTCCTTTACACATCTCAGAATC
Source organism: Chiloscyllium plagiosum (assembly GCF_037043375.1). Lineage (NCBI taxonomy): Eukaryota > Metazoa > Chordata > Chondrichthyes > Orectolobiformes > Hemiscylliidae > Chiloscyllium > Chiloscyllium plagiosum. Next base: position 80,943,854 of record NW_028270142.1, on the reverse strand, counting down.
TTCCACTTTACAGACAGGGCTCAACATTGTTATTAGGCTGTAGGTCGGGAGTATTAACTTTTACGAGAAGAAGGTCTTTACCTATCCCCTTTTGCCTTTTCCGTCAACACTGTGAAAACACTTTTGGAAAACTAAGACTGGATAGGGGAGATGTTTATTTACAATTTAAAACACTAATCATTGGGAAAAAAGTAATAACCATTCGTGCTAAGTAATTTCTACAGATCGATGTCAGGATGTTGACTCTAAACATACACAAAGAACTGAGGATGCTGGAAATGTGAAACAAAAACAAACAGTTCTGGATAAACTCAGCAGGTCTAACGGCATCTATGGATAGAAAGCAGAGCTAACGTTTCAGATTCAGTGACCCTTCTTCAGAACTGATGATAGCTATGAAAAGGAGTGATATATGCTGAAGACAGGGAGTGGGAGAACGCATTCGTAGGGGTAGGGGTTGCTGGCAGGAGTGTGCCATAGTTGAAGAAGGAGCCCAGAGAGAAAGAACCACAGCGTCACAGTTCTGCTGCAGTACTCCAGCAAGGCTCAGGGCAAACTGGAAGGACAACATCTCATTTTTTGGCTTGGGGACCCTGCAGTCTTCAGAAATCAATATTGAGTTCAATCATTTTAGATCTTGAACTCCTCCTTCCATGTCCTTTACCCACCCCCATACCACAGTCCCTGTTATGATTTGGACTGTTTGTATCACAGCCAACCCACTTTCACCTACTAATAATCCGTATTATTAGTTTTTCTTTCTCCCTGGATCACCATTATCCGTCCTTTTGTCTGCCTTACTGCTATTCTGTCTCTGTCTGGGCTCTATCACCACCTAACACACACTAATCTTCCCGCCCCCCTATATATTATGATTTGGAGGAGCTAGTGTTGGACTGGGGTGGACAAAGTTAAAAATCACACAACACCAGGTTAGAGTCCAACAGGTTTATTTGTAAGCACTAGCTTTCGGAGCGCCGCTCCTTCATCAGGTCATTGTGATGAAGAACAACCATCTGATTAAGGAGCAATGCTCCAAAAGCCAGTGCTTCCAAATAAACCTGTTGAACTATAACCTGGTGTTGTGTGATTTTTAACTTTTTCCTAGTTACTATCAGTTTATTACAGATCAAACCGAACTTTCCTGATCTGTGTAACTCAGTAACTCCTCGGTGCTGCTTTAACCCATAAAGTTATTAAACAAGATTAATGTTATTATTTATGCATGAAACAAAAAGGAATTACATATCTTACATTATCCTTAAGGAAACACTATATTTAGTTTTTTTGCTTCCAATTATATATCTTTTGTAATTACAAATATTTGTAGGGATCAATCAGAGATGTTGGTTGTCCCAACATTTTCCTTTTACCAAATGATAAAGGTAATCAAGTCTATAGCTATAATTAAGGGTTAAGTAAAATTGTACAAAGATGAGTCTCAGGTTAGATTATAGATTATAGCATAGAGAACAGAGAAGGAGTAAAGGTTCATCAGAAGGAAGAAATTAGAGCTTGAGAGGAAACTAGATGGGAATGTAAAAAAGAAAGCAAAAATTTCTACAATTATTTAAAAAGGAAAATAAAAAGTTGTGAGAGTTTGTCCTCCAGCAAGTGAGAATGGAAATTACCAGCAGATGAGCAGAAAAAATATTTTGCTTCTGTCTTCATAATAAAGGGTACAAAATATAGTCCAGTAATAGCTGTACTTCAGGAGGTGGAAGAAAGAGGGGAACTTGGCCAAATTACAATCATGATGGAAGTGTTACTAAGCAAAGTGGTGCAGTTACTGATTGACAAGTCTCTGGGTCCAGACTGAACTCATTCTTAAAAGAGCCAGCTAATTAGCAAGTAGATGCATTGGTGTTAATTATATAAAATTCCCTAGATTCAGGAAAGATTCCATCAACAGAGAAGTAGCAAATGTAATCTCTCTGTTCAAGGAAGAGAGACAGAAAATGAGAAGTTATAAGTCAGTTAGTTTGATGTCTGTTGTGGGGAGAGAATTAAAGAGGTTATAGCTGGATGTGTAGAAACTCCAGGTTACACAAGAAGAGTCAGTATGGTTTTATCAAAGGGATGTCATATTTAACCAATCTATTTGAGTTCTTCTCAGAATGTGCCGTAGATAAAGGGGAGCCTGTAGTCATTTGAACTTGGATTTCCAGAAGGCATCTGATAAGCTTACCACAGAAGATAAAAGCTCATATTATAGGATGTAAGATAGCATTACAAATCTAAGATTGGCTAGCAATAAATTGAATATGCCTAAGTGTGTCTGACTGACAGGATGTGATGAGAGAATCCTGCAGGAGCCTCTGTGGCATTTCTCTATGTACTTCAATAATGTAAGAGGGAAGTGAAGGAATGGTAACTAAATTCACAGACCACCCCAAGACAAGTAGGAAAGCATTCTGTTAAGAAGATATAAGAATCAGATGGATATACAGTGAGTGAGTGGGTAATAAAAACTGGCAGATAGAGTTAATGTGGAAAAACATGAAATTGTTCACTTTGACAGGAAGAAACATGCAGAGTGAAATACTTAAGTGAAGAACAACTTGCAAAATTGAAAGGTGCAGTGGGATTTAGATATCCTGGTGCAAGAGTCACAAAACATCAGTCTGCTGGTACAACATTTAATCAAGAAAGCTAATGGGATTCTATCCTTTATTAATGAAAGGAATTGAACATATTGTAAGGACAGTGTGCTTCAGTTACGCAGATCATTGATGAGACCACATTTGGCCTCTTTATTTAACTATAAATATCTGGAGACTGTAGATCTGGGAGTTGAGATGGTTATTAGGTATTATTAATAATGTTGTAAAGGAAATGCACAGTTCTTCTGTATTAAGATCAATTAAAAAAATTCTACATTGTGCAATCTAGAAGGTGAGATTGATAAATATACACAGTTTACTGGACAAAAATTACACAGTTGTGCTGGCCCAATGGAATTTCATTTCTGAAAGGTATTGGTGCAATGTTATCAAAGATTTTTGTTTATGCTTAATGTCTGAATGCAGAGGTTAGACTTTTGTTTTTGGTTTTGTTGTTTTCTTGTCTGTGTCCAAATCAAAGTCCAAAGATCAATTTCCCTTTAATTTTCCTGACTAAAATTAAAAGAGATATGCAAAAAATGTTTTCAGATCATAGACACATATTCTGTTCTGGAATCAGACACAGATAAGAACTGTAAACATTATCCATAGAGTGTACTTATTTTTAATTTTACTTTGATAATGATTGGGATTTCCTTGCCTATGCATTCACATAATATAATTATGCAAAGAAATAATCAGCATGTAAAAATTAGTTTGTTAAAAACTTGTGATGAATCATGAGGAGTTAGTACAGAGTTGAAGATACATTTCTTTTCTTTGTCAGTTAACATAGGATCATTCAGTCATACGGTCTCCATTTTTAAAAAAATCTCTGACCTCAAAGGTTCATTATAATATCAAATCAAATCTTACCATAAAATCACATTGTAAAATTTGTGGGGACCATAATTTCTTATCAGAGAATTACACTAGTTACATTCAAATTCCTTTTGGTTTATAATGATCTCTTTATTCATAGCTGGAGAGAAGTTTGTTGTAATAATACTTAGGCTCTACTAGATGCTTAGAAAAATAATTGCATAATGTAGTTAAACCTATTAAAGATAATTTTAATGCTCTTTAAAATATTGATTATACAACACCATTCAGAGCTATTTGTCACAACTTTATTGTAGAGTTTGTTTTCATAACATCACACCCAAAGTATAGTTAGAATTTGAGTAGTTTAAAAATTCGACCTTACACAATCAAATCCAAAATAACCAATATATGACAAGGATTTTAATGATTAATTCATATATAATTTCAAACCCTAAACATTTCTGGCCAGAGCTGATGGTGAGCATAGATAGGAACAGAGCTATGAAAGTGGAAATTACTCAATAATGTTGCAACGAAAATGGTTTGCAACTTGAGATTTGTAGCAACTGTAAGAGCACAAGTCATAGGAACAGAAATTCAGCCAAGTCTGCTCTGCCATTCAATCACATCATGGCTAATCTGATAATCTACAACTTCATGTTCCTGTCTTTTCCATATGACCCTTGATTCCTTTACTGTTTAAAAAATCTATTTCAGATTGCAAACACATTGTTATTGGTTACGTATGCTTGCTGGCTGTTTTATTTACACTGTTGACTAAATCGGACATAGCACGTGCAGATACAGTTCAGCAGTGGCCAAATTGAAGAACAGAAAGCCAGGAGCAAAATGGAGTGCAAACAGTTGGGAACAACACCCCCCCCCCCATTCCCTGGCCATTATTTCTGTCTCAGGCTTGTTGCATGCTCCAGTGAAGCTCAGCACAAGCTGGAAGAACAACACCTCATTTTCTGTTTGGGGACCCTTCAGCCTTCTGGACTCAATATCAAGTTCAATACTTTCAGGGCTTGAACTCTCCCATGTCCTTGCCCCTACCCCCACACACTAGGCCTTTTTATCACATAGTCTGCTATTACACACATTGATTCCTGTTGAAGGGCTCATGCTCAAAGCATCAATTCTCCTGCATATCAGATGATACATAACCTGCTGTGCTTTTCCACTCTGAACTCTCCAGCATCTGCAGTCCTCACTGTCTCTTATTACACACAACCCATTGTTAGCCTCTAACAGTCTCCATTAATACTATTCACCCTGCCAGCCAGATCATTTGTCTGTCCAACTGTTCTTCTCTCTCTTTGGCCTCTATCCCCACTTGTCACTTCATCATTACCCCAGCCCCTCATCCTATCTTCTGCAAATAAACCGATGTTTTCCAAGCTACCATCAGTTCTGAGGAAGAGTCACCAGACCTGACATGTTAACTCTGATTTCTCTCCATAGATGCTACCAGACCTGCTGAGCTTTTCCAGCAATTTCTGTTTTTGTTTAGGCACAATAGCTGCAGCACAGTGTAACTGCATAAGTCATCTCCTGTGATCAATTCCGCCAGTAGCAATGAAAACTAATTTCACTTGCTCTTATGGTGATTGTTAACTTTTATTAAGCCAAGTCATATCACCTTCAACACGGTGTAGTCCTCCCAGAGAGGAGCATGCGGAAATGTTACAGTCATAATATTTGAATTTTGGTTTAGGGAATTAATCCTGCAGTTTGATTGTACCATCCTAGTGAAACACAAGGTAAGGATTCATAGTTTACACATGGAATGATGGCAAAACACCATATTGTAGTATCATACCACAAGAGGGTATTATTGCTATACATTTAATCCAATGACTGAGGCAATGTTCTGGGGACCGAGGTTTGAAAACCACCATGGCAGATGGTATAATTTGAGCTCGGTAAAATCGGGAATTAAGAGTCTAATGATGACTGTGTGTTGATTGTTGGAAAAACCCACTTGGTTCGCTAATGCCTTTTCGGGAAGGAACCTGCCATTCTTACCAGGTCTGGCCCATATGTGACTCTAGATCCACAGCAGTGTGATCGACTCTTAACTGCCTCTGGGCAGTTAGGGTTGGGCAATATATGCTGCCTTGGCATGCAATACCCTCATCCTGTGAATGAGAATAAAAGAAAACACAGGCTTGGAATGCCATGGACAATTTCAATTGCAGCAATATTGTTAATCAAAATTTGTACTAAGAGAATTTCTGCAACACACCTAGAAAAAAAGTGTGCTGCTTGTGACGTTTCTCCTTGTTGGCCAGTAATTTTAAAGGAGGTTCTTTTTTTGGGTTCTTGGTGCCAATCAGAGTCATCTGCCCTGGCCCCTCAAAAAACCAAGCCCACACAGGTTTCTCTGCTTGCTTCCAACACCAACCTAATCACTCCTCACCTCCTGGACCTGCATTAAGCCTCTGGGAGGTGCAGATCCAGTGGTAATCGCTTCCTCCTCAGTTTAGGTATGGCATTGGCATTCGCTCCAGGCTGCAGTTGGCTGGCAGATATCAAAGACTGGACATCTTCTTGGAGAGCGGCAGAGATCTTGTCTCATAATAATGAAAGCTCTGCTGGTCAGAAAAAAAAACTAAAGCCAGATGACTTGGTCATAGGGAGATGGACTCAAAACTCACCTCTGATATTTACATTGAATAATTCAGTCAGTTAAAAAAAGTGCAGGTGCTCATGATATAAATATTCAGTCATGATGTAAATATTCAGTAAATATTCAGAATAGAATACAATTGTTACACCATGGCTAAAAATATGGTACAATCTTATATAGGACTGTATGAGTCAATGCCTATCAGAATAAAGCTGAAAATGTGTTGCTGGAAAAGCGCAGCAGGTCAGACAGCATCCAAGGAACAGGAGAATCGACGTTTCGGGCATAAGCCCTTCTTCAGGAATGAAACAAAGAATCAGAATAAAACAAAGTTCAGTCTGCTGTTGGGATTGACTGGCACCACTGAATCCATTATCGTCTGAATTCATAACATATGTCACTAACTATCTTTTCTCTGTTGCACTATACTGTACCATGTGTCAATCAAGATGAAGAGTTCTTTACATTGGGATGACAAAATGTAGATTAGATGACGACTTTGCAGAACATTTTAGTCTGCAAAATGTGACCCTGAGTTACCACTTGCCTGACATTTTTATTTTCCATCTTGTTCCCATTCTGACCCCTTTGTCCTCAATTTCTTGTAATTAAGGGAAGTTCCAGGACAGCACCTCATCTTTAATTTAAGCAAATAGCAGCCTTCTTCATTCAAGAGAGATCAAAGGCAAGGAAACCTCCAGCCATAACTCATTTCCTGTCTCCCCCAACACTGTCAATCATCTACAAGGCAGAAGTGGAATGCTCCTCACTTCCTGGATGAATGCAGTTCCAACAGTATTTAAGGAACTTGACACCACTTATGATGAATAACCCACTTAATTGTTTTTATGGTGCTATTCACTACCTCCACCACTGACCCTCAGTAGCCACATTGTGTACCATATAAATGATGTATTGAAGAAATTCACCAAAGATTCTTGGACAGGACCTTCCAAATGAATGACCGCCACCATCTATAAGGACAAGGGCAGCAGCAAGTTCTTCAAATCATGCACCATCACTGTTCCTCTAGTGTTGCTGGATCAAAATCCTGGAGCTCCCTCCTCAATGGCATTGTGGGTATACCAAAACAAATGGACTGCAGCGCTTCAAGAAGGCAGCTCACCACCACCTTCCCAAGAACAACTCTGGACACCCTCATGCCATGTATTATTAAAAACAAAAGGAGTATAACAACTTTAGGCTCTTCCACACTCCCTCACCATATTGTTTCATGGCATTTGCCTGTTTCATTAACTTGATCTCTTTTGGTTTTTTTTGTTATCGAATTTCATGATTCTGCCATTCGAACCTCACATATTCTTTATTGCTCCCCTAACCATTCCCCTGGCCTTCCACGACCAACTGTTTTCAACTGCCCTTCAGCCTGTTACAGACTTACATATTTGTTTCCTTTTAACTGAAGTATTTGCTAACTTTCCTAGTTGAAAATGAAAGACCAGGAATGTGAAACATTACGTCAAATTTTTCTATGCATGGTGTAGACCTGCTGTGGAAGACGAAAGGGAGTAAACGGAATCAGCTCTGGCAAAATGGTATTAAACAGTCGACCAGGTTCAAAGGCTGGGTTGGCGTTCTCCTGCTTCTAGTTCTTACGTTCTTTTAAGCTTGGGTTGACCATTGCTACAAAGAGTCTTTTCCATGAACCATGGAGTGCCCAGGAAGGAGGGCTCCATCTCTCATCCAGTCACTGCTCTAAGAACCCATCAGGCTTGATCTGACCATCTCCCACACAGTAGCAAGCCTTTCCATAACAGATAAAATGTCCTCACTGGCAAGAGATAGCCCTTAACTGGTCCTAACACTCAAAGTTCCCACAGCTGGCAATTTACTGTGGCACCGGAATAAATCATACATCCCTCTCAGCACCTTTTACATCATTTTATCAACCTTTGTCTCTCCCTGTCTGCTGCTGCTGGATCAGAAAAGTTTGTACCATTCGCACCAGAGCCATTCCAACATTTTCAGTTTTTATTTCAGCGCGGCAATATGTTGTTCTTGAACAACCATCTTTCACCGAGATGAAACAGTGTTCAAAATAGAATAATCGTTAGGTGTGTAAATTTTTTTTAGCTTCTTTGTGACAATTCTAATTTCCTGTAAACATGTACAAAACATGTAAACATGGTCAAGGTGAAATAGGGAATAAAATAAAATGACTAATGTTTGTTTTGAAGGCCTTTGATGTTGCATTGGAATTTTTCAGGTAAATGAAATTGATTTGAACAAGTAAAACCACCTTGCTCCTCAAAATATCGCAAAAAATATTTAATGTTGATTTAAAGTACATGCATATTTTGATAAAGATTTTTTTCTTAGGTTTTAATATAAACAAAGCATTTGTTTATATTTAATTGAAAGCTAGTAAAATAATTTGCATCAGGTTGTTTCCTCCCTCTCATTTTGTTTTATTGAAACTTTACCTCTCCTGAATGCAGCTGATAACCATTCAGCTGAACCAGTGCCTCCCAAGAACAATTTTTATTGTGTGACCTCAGACTAAGATCATAATAAGCAATCAAGCATTAAAATCATTACAGCCAAACTCAAACCATCCTTGCTTACAGTCTACACATTCTTTTAGCATGGATCACTGGAGAGTAATTAGGACCAGGTTAGTGTTACTCAGTAGAATCGGCACAACTGGAGCTACTTGGAAACCAATGGTTTTTAATCAGGATTTATTGTTTCTATGGAGTAAAATAGCTTAAACTGCACAATTTATACTGAAAAAGTGTATAAATATTTATGTTTTGATATATACTTAAATATTTATAATTATGGCACAAGCTGCTAATTAACAAATAGAATGCATTCTGAAAATGTTTGCTATTTTGTTAATTCCTTTTTGGTGTTACCAAAGCCGATATTGCCCTCTGTTGGTTGGTTTTCAATTGATTGGTACTTTTATCCCATGTTCATTGTTCATACCAAATCATTTTTACTTTTCATAAAATTAACTTTGGAAAGTATCTATAGATGACATAAAACTAATCAATACTTTGTTAAAATGATTGCAATGAGGTCAGTCAACGAGACATTATAGAATATGAGTTGTCTGTTTGGGACTATTAATCTGATCAAATGAGGGAGTCCTGGCTATCATAAAAAAGTTTGAGTGTCAGCGATACTGACATTCTGGTGCCTGACTCTATATGGTGCAGTTATAGTCAAGGACTGTTCATGTGTAAATAAAGGGTGACTTGGTGATGGGATACTAGCCTCTGTGGGGTTATTTCACTTGTCAATCACTTTCTGATTCATTGAAACATTTTGACACTTTGGATTGTATAATCAAATGCTGAGAAGGTGAGAGGCCCTGTCTGGAATGAATGTAAAATAGCGCTCCCAAGGGTTAATGCTGTATTGCCCTACATCCTGAATGTGCTGGATTTGAAGGAGAGGGCAGGAGTTGGTGTGTGATGGGTGATGTGGGTTTGGGGTTTGCTGGTAGGTGATGAGAAGAGTGTCATGTTTCTTCCTCCATTCCCGCTCCCCCACCCCCACCCAACTAGACAACAGACATTGGCAGAGAAATTCCTGGTGAACAAATGAGTGAGAGCTGATGGAAATGCAAGGGGAGCAGGTTCCTCCAACATTGGACAGTATTATGAGGGGGAGCCTCAGTAGATGTATCTCCTGGTCTGGAGGAAGCCAGAAGAGCACAGAAGGAGGGAAGCACTACCTAGACATCAAGTGCACTATATCTCAATCAGCTACTGGCTTTTTAAAAAAATATACTTTATTCATTTTAAAAAATATATACATACAAGGTTGTGTATGTACAACAGTTTGGTTCTGTGCAGTGGTATATGAAGACAACAAATATTGGAGTTTGACTGTATCCGACAAGTAAACCAAAGGCACCTCTCATGTAAGGTTATATTTACATATAATTGAGGGACCAAAAACTGAACAGATTCCCATTTAACTTCACAGAAGAACCTCAGACTTTGGTCCTTCTCCATTGTGCCTTGGTAGCAGCTGTCCCAAACTTTAGTGTGCCTCTTAGCACACAGCCCTGGACCTTGGATTGTGGCAGTCTGCAATATTTGGTCAGGGTCAACCCCTTGTTCTGGAAGACTAACAAGTTTCAGGCAGAACAAAGAGTGTTTTCACCAAGTTGATTGTTCCTCCAAATGAAAGAATGTCATGTTCCAGGAGAGTGCACCACCCAAGTAACTGATCTCAGATATTTGTATGCAGGTACACACTGACCATATGTCAGTATGACATGCTTCTACCTGCGGCTAATTAAGGAGTCTTCCCTTTAAGATGAAAATAAAGGGTGTTGGAATTTCATTCATCAAACTGATGGGTTAGTGCCCTTTAACTACCCCCACCAGCCCAACTTAATTTTCATTTCAATTTGCTCAAGAAGCTTTAAAACTACACAAGTCTGGTCAAAGTCATCAAAAATAATAATAATATAATCAATCAGGAAATAAACAGAAAAAAAAGTCTTTAACCCAGCACCCATAAAGGGTAAATGAGATCTGGCATTGTGTGCTTACGGCCTCAATTTAAGTCTATTCCCGTTGTACTTCAGGATGAGTTGGAGGAAACCTGGTCCCTTATCTCTCCATCTGGTCGATATACTTGTGGCTTGTGGCTTCCTCGTGGATGTTCTAGTGTCATTGCAGGGGCAACCTCTATCACAGGATCTTACTGCATGGATGATTCCTGACTTAAAAAAGCTCAGGTGAGGGCTGTCACTGATGCCATTTGAAAAGTAGACCGTTATCAGCCTCTTCAACCACCTCAGCCCTTTCATGGTCCCCTTGTAAAACTGTTAAAGGCATCTACCGAGATGTAGTTGACATCCACTCCAAGGATCTCTGAACTATCAGCAAAACAGCACACTGAATACAACAGTCTCCCACTTTCTTTGCATACTAGTGTACAGCTATTGCATCCTATCAGAGTGGTACAATCTCTAGCTCTTCAGGAAGGTGGACATTCTTTCAGTGGAGGAGCTCTGTGCTCAGATCCCTAGTCATGACAGAGTACATGATGCATGGACTCCTCAATTTCCTTGGCTTTGCAATGCCTCAGGGATCATTGACATTCGGGAATTTATCTCCCTTGATTCCCTTAGAAATAAATCTAAGTCACAGTGAAAATGGCTTTCTATCCACTCTCCCCACAGGGTGAACTCCACTTTATTCCCCTCAAAATGCTCGTTTGTGGTGTCAGTCACATTCTAATCACATCGCCAGCACTGAGGGGAAGTAATCACGTCACTGACACGGAGGTGGAGTAATCACATCACTGACCCTCAAGTAGCATATTCATGCAACTGCACTGAGATGCAGTAATCACTTTACTGATGAGATGGAGTATTCATGTCACTGACACTCAGATGGAGAAATTATGTCACTGATGCTGAGGTAAAGCATTATGTTATTGTCATTGAGGTAAATTAACCATGTTACTGAGATTTAGATGGAGCAATCACATCACTGACATGGAGGTAGATTAATCACATCTTTGATACTGAAGTAATCATGTCACTATGCTGAGGTGATGCAGCACTGCCACCGAGATGGGGTAATCACATCGCTGGCACTGAAGTATAGTAATCATACAATTGCGCTGAGTATGAGTGATGTCCTTGACACTGAAGTGGAGTAATCATGTCACAGATGCTGAGGGACAGGAATCATATCACTTGCACTGAGATGGAGAATCATATTGCTGATGCGAAGATGGAGTAAACACCTCACTGAAGCTAGAGTATTCAGATCGGTGACACTGAAGCAGAGTAATCACATTGATGCTGAGATGGGAGAAATTATATCACTGACAGTGAGGTGGAGTAATCATGCCACTAACTCTGATGAGAAATAACCACATTTATTCTACCTCAATGCCAGTGACAAATTAGTGATGCTTAGTTTCAATAATTATGTCACTGATGCTGGGGTGAAGTAATCATGATACTGACACTAAGGTTCAGTAAACAGGTTACTCCTTCCTTTCACACCATCCCAACCAGTATCCTTCTACTGACACCCTCATCTAGTTGGCTGAACCGGTCCTCATCCTTCGCAACTTCTCCTTCCAATCCTCCCACTTCCTCCAAACCAAAGGGATGGCCATGGGCACCCGCCTGGATCCCAGCTATGCCTATCTCTTTGCTGGGTACATGGAACCATCCCTCTTCCACAGCTACACCAGCACAACCTCCCACTTTTTCCTCCGCTACATTGATGACTGTATCGGCACTACCTCATGCTCCCACAAGGAGCTTGAATAGTTCATCAACTTTACTAACACCTTTCACTGAGACCTCAAATTCATCTGGACCATCTTGGACACCTCTCTCCCCTTCCTGGACCTCTCCATTTCCAGTGACCGACTAACCACTGACATCTACTACAAACCCACCAACACCCACAGCTACCTGGACTACACCTCATTCAACCCTACCTCCTGTAAAAATGCCATCGCTTATTCCCAACTCCGCCTTCGCCGCATCTGTTCTGGGATGACCAATTCCACCTTAGAAAATCCCAGATTAGATTTTTTAGATTACATGATTAGATTACATTACAGTGTGGAAACAGGCCCTTCGGCCCAACAAGCCCACACCGACCCGCCGAAGCACAACCCACCATACCCCTACATTTACCCCTTACCTAACACTACGGGCAATTTAGCATGGCCAATTCACCTGACCTGCACATCTTTGGACTGTGGGAGGAAACCGGAGCACCCGGAGGAAACCCACGCAGACACGGGGAGAATGTGCAAACTCCACATAGTCAGTCACCTGAGGTGGGAATTGAACCCGGGACATCAGGCGCTGTGAGGCAGCAGTGCTAACCACTGTGCCACCGTGCCGCCCAGATGGCCTTCTCCTTCAAAAGACTGCAATTTCCTCTCATGTGATTGACAATGTCCTCCAGCGTATCTCCTCCACCTTCCTGCACCTCTGTCTTTGAACGCCACCCTGTCCAAAGCAACAAGGACAGAACCCCCCTAGTCTACACCTTCCATCCCGCCAACCTTTGTATACATCACATCATCCTCCGCCACTTTTGCCACCTACAGACTCCACCACCAGGGACATACGTCCCTCCCTACCCATCAGCGTTCTGGCGAGATCATTTCCCCCATTATTCCCTAGTCAGATCCACACCCCACACCCCACTCCCAGCACCATCCTTTGTCACCGTAGGAAGTTCAAAACCTGCACCCACACCTCCCTCCTTACCTCTGTCCAAGGGCCCAAAGGATCCTTCCACATTCGACAGAAATTTCTCTGTACTGCCACCAATGTCATCTATTGTATCCGTTGTACCCAATGTGGTTTTCCCTACATCAGGAGACAGGATGCCTATTTGCAGATTGTTTCAGAGAACATCTCTGGGACACCTGCACCAACCAAACTCACTGCCCCATGGCTGAACACTTCAACTCCCCCTCCCATTCTGCCAAGGACATGTAAGTCCTGGGCTGCCTCCATCATCAAACCCTTAGCACCCCTTGCCAGGAGGAAGAAGGCCTTGGCTTCCGCCTTAGGACCATGCAACCACATCAGATTAATGTGGATTTCACCTGTTTCCTCATCTCCTCACCTCCTCTGCATCCTATCCCAGTCCCAAGCCTCCAGCACGGCACTGCCTTCTTTACCGCCTTTCCCATCTATCTGCACCACCCTCTTCTCTGACCTATCACCTTCTCCCCCACCTTCATCTACCTTTTGCATTCCAGGCTACCTTGCCCCCAAACCCACGCTCCTCCCATTTATCTGGTCAGCCTCCAGCCCACAAGCTTCATTCCTGACGAAGGGCTTATGCCCGAAACATCAATTCTCCTGCACCTCAGGTGCTGCCTGACCTGCTGAGTCTTTCTAGCAGCACACTCTTGACTCTGATCTCCAGCATCTGCATCCTAACTTTCTCCTAAGATAATCAATTCACTGGCATTGAGGTGTAGTAACAGGTCACTGACAGTGAGATGGGACAATTACGTCACTGAAGTTAAGGTAAAGTAATCATATCAGTGGTACTGAGGGGTAATCCTGTCACTGACACTGAGGTGGAGTACTGAGACATCAGAAACATAACAATAACGCTGTACAATAATTTCACGATGATGTCACTGACATTTTTGTGTGAACTGGAGGGAAGTTAGATTATTTGAGTTGAAGAGGACTTGTCTTTTTACCAAGCTATAAATATAGAACTATTCTATATTCCATTAAATGTTGTAAATATTCCATTCTCTTTGCAACAAAGGGCAACACTCAGTATACCTAAACACTGACTTACTGTAACTTCTTGCTAACTCTCAGATGCCTCCATACTGCAACATTCTACAATGTCTCACCTTTTAAATAATGTTACTGCAGTCCAAAGTAGACATTTTCTCATTTTCACACATTATATTGTTACGTTTTTACCCACTCTCTTAACTGATCTATGTATGTTTTACAGGTTCATTGAATCTTCCTCAATCGTTTTCCAACCAATTTTTGTATCAATAGTAAATCTGGCTACCTACAATCAGTCCCTACATCCAAGCTATTAAGAAGAAATTGAAAATAGTTTATGCTCTACCCCATTTCCAGCAATTGCATTCTATTCCCTAAATACTCAAGAGTTTTCCTTTATTTCACATGTGCTTCATTTACAGATTATTTTAAATCCATGCCCTCTTGTTCATTTTATGAGAGGGACCAGTTTCTCCCTACCTACGTTTTCCAGCCTGCTCTTTATTTTGAAAACCTAAAGATGGATCTCCTCTTAGTCGTGTTCTCTGCAAGGAGCTCAGTCCCACCTTTTCTAATGTGTTCTTATAACTAATGTTTCTCATCCTTGGAACCATTCTTGTCAACCACCACTTCTACACTCAGTCCAATGTATTCACATTTTTTTCCTACCACGTGACATCCTGAACTGTGCGTAATGCTCCAGCCGATGCCTAACAAGTGTCTTACACAAGTTCAATGTTACCTGAGAATCATCGAATTCCTACAGCATGGAAACAGGCCCTTCGGCCCGACAAGTCCACACTGACCTCCAAAGAGTATCCCACCCAAATCCATTTCCCATTACTCTACATTTAGCCCCATTCTATACATCGCTTAACACTATGGGCAATTTAGCATGGCCAATTCACCTAACCTGCACATCTTGGATTGTGGGAGGAAACCGGAGCACCCGGAGGAAAACCACGCAGACACGAGGAGAATGTGCCTGAGGCTGGAATCGAACCCAGGTCCCTGGCATTATGAGGTTGCAGTGCTAACCACTGAGCCGCCCTTGTTGCTCCTATACCCTAGCCTCTATTAATAAAGCTAAAAATACTGTATCTTTTTCTTATCTCTGAAACTCTCCTACCTTCCCACTCCACCAACTTATCAATGATGTAGTCTACATAAAATAATAATTTGCTGGTTTGAGCTTTAAACTTCATTTCATAATGTTTACTTTTATATGGTGATCTTTCAGGAATCACTAGAATCAGGAAGCATCCCAGAGGGCTGGAAAAATCACTAACATGACACCTCTGTTTAAAAAGGGAATAAGGTAAAACATGAAAAATGAAGACTGATTAGCCCAACGCTGGTTGTGGGTAAGATCCTGGAATTCATTGTGATGGATGAGATTTCTGAATACTTGGAAGTGTGTATTAAAATAGGACAAAGTCAGCATGGTTTCATCAAGGAGAGGTCATGCCTGACAAATCTGCTAGAATTCTTTGAGAAGGTAACGCGCAGCTTAGATCAAGGAGAGACAATGGATGTTATCTACACAGACTTCAAGAAGGCTGTTGACAAGGTGCTGCACAGGACACTACTGAGTAAGATGAGGGCCCTGGTGTTTTTTTTTAAGATTAGATTAGATTACTAACAGTGTGGAAACAGGCCCTTCGGCCCAACAAGTCCACACCGACCCGCCGTAGCGCACCCACCCAGACCCATTCCCCTACATTTACCCCTGCACCTAACACTACGGGCAATTTAGCATGGTCAATTCACCTAACCTGCACATTTTTGGTCTGTGGGAGGAAACTGGAGCACCCAGAGGAAACCCATGGGAAGAATGTGCAAACTCCACACAGTCAGTCGTCTGAGGTGGGAATTGAACCCGGGTCTCTGGCGCTGTGAGGCAGCAGTGCTAACCACTGTGCCACCGTGCCATGTATGAGGTAAGGCGCTAGCATGGATAGAAGCTTGACTGTCTGGCAGAAAGCAGAGAATGCGGATAAAAGGGTCCTTCTCAGAAAGGCACCAAGTGGTGTGCCACAAGGCTCAGTGTTGGGACAACACCTTTTCACCTTATACATTAACCATCTAGATAAAGGAACTGAGGGCATCTTGGCTAAGTTTGCAGATGATACAAAAATAGATAGAGGGACAGGTAGCATTGAGGAGGCACGGAAGCTGTAGAAGGATTTGGACAGATTAGGAGAATGGGCAAAGAAGTGGCAGATGGAATACAACATGGGAAAGCGTGAGGTAGGAAGAATTTACAGGAAAACTTTGGTAGGAAGAATAGTGGCATAGACTATTTTTGAAATGGGCAGAAAATTCAGAAGTTTGAGTGCAAAGAGACTTGGGAGTTCTAGTCCAGGATTCTCTCAAGGTAAACTTGCAGGTTGAGTCAGTAGTTAGGAAGGCAAATACAATGATGGCATTTATTTTGAGAGGACTTGAATATAAAAGCAGGGATGTACTTTTGAGGCTCTGGACAGGCAACATTTGGAGTATCATGCACAGTTTTGGGCCCTACATCTCATGAAGGATGTACTGGCCCTGGAGTGGGTTCAGAGGAGGTTCATGAGAATGGTCCAAGGAATGAAAAGCTTAACATATGAGGAATGTTTGAGGACTCTGGGTCTATACTTGAAGTTTAGAAAGATACTAGTACCTGAGGGCACAACCTTAGAGTAAAAGGACGACCTTGTAGAATGGAGATAAAGTGAAACTTCTTCAGCCAGAGAGTGGTGAATCTATGAAATATATTGCCACAGAGGGCATTGGAAGCTGGGTTCTTGAGTATATTTAAGACTGAAATAGATAGGGTCTTGAGTATCAAGGGGATAAACGGTTATGGGGAGAAAGCAGGAGAATGGGGTTGAGAAATCTATCAGCCATGATTGAATGGTGGAGCAGACTTGATGGGCTGAATGGACAAATTTGTGCTCCAACGTCTTATGAGCTGCATCAAGGCACACAAGGGAACCAGAGGACCATTTGAAATTCAGTTTATCCTAATATCTATCCATTACAAGCACTCTAAAATTACTTCTACGGAGAACTGGGCTTCAATCTACAAAAAAGCTGAAGTCATCAAGGTTACAGCACAGAACAAAGATCCTTTGCCCCATCAAGTCTGTGCTGGTCAAAAACAACCCACCTAACTATTCTAGCACTTGGCTCCATAACCTTGTGTACCTTGGCATCACAAGCGTGCATAGAAATATTCCTTAAAGTTAAAGGAGGTTACTACCACTAAAATCCTTGCAAGTAGTGAGCTCCAGAATTCCATCATCATCTGGGTGAAATGTTTTTCCTCACGTTTCCCTTAAACTTCTTACCCTTTACCTTAAATCTATGCTCCCTTGACACTGATCCCTCCATTTAAAAAGGGAGAAAATACTAAACCCACCCTCCTCAGCCTCTTCTGCTCCAAGGAACCCAACCTCAGTATACCCAATCTCTCTTTATAACTACAACTCTCCAGCCTGGCAACATCCTGGTAAATCTCCTCTGAAATGTCTCTAGTGCTTTCAAATCCCTCTTATAATGTGGATTCCAGAAATGCAAACAAAGCTCTAGCTGTGGTCTAACAACTTTTTGTACGGTTTCAGCATAACTCCCTGTTCTTAAACTCTAACTTGGCTAAAAAGGCAAGTATCCCATATGCCCATTGTTTAATCCACCTTTCCCAATATCTTAAGGGACAGGTGGACAAGGGCACCTTGATCCCTCTGATCCTCAGCACTTCCCATGGTCTGTGTGTTCATAGTATATTCCCTTGCTGGTTTGTCCTGCCCATATTTAACAAATGGATTGGATAAGACAGAGACAGCTATTAAACATGGCTTCAGTTGTCTGAATGTCTATTCTTTCACAGATAAGGCAGTGCCCCAAATAAGTGGATACCACATTTGTTGGCAGAGGAATTAAAGATCTAATATCCTAGGGAAATGTTTCCTCAGCCTCTCAAGGGGGCCTATATCATCTATATGTCAGTTGTAGGCTCTTTCTCTCCATATATAACCCTTCCCTAGGCTGCCTATTTCTACCAGATTAATGATCTCTCTTCCCTGTCCATCATACTGATTTAAAATCTTCCCCACTTTTGATTACATTTTACTTTCTCATTATTCCAAGTTTTGAGTTGACTTTCCCTTCCAAACTACTCCCAATTATCAAAGACCACATCCAACGATCCTTTGCTCAGCCCTCTGTCACTTGAACAACTAGCTGGTAGGCTGTCATCTCATTTAGTAGATAAAAGGAGGTTTTGTTTTCAAAATATTGAAATCAAATCTATACTCATTACTGACAAAGTAATAGTTTCAAGCAGAAGATCCTATGCCCGTTGAGCACATCAGGATACAATATTTTCAGAAGCAATTATCTGTTTTTTCTCTTGCTCATTTCCAAGGATTGAGCTATAGAGTTCCAATTGAGTGCTTTAAATTACGGACATTGCATAATACATGACAAAACACAGCAGTACAATGATAATGAATTTGACAAGATTCTGTGTCGCCCCCTTCTTGAAACCCAATGAACTTTCTCATGCCACCATCCATGCAATCTATTATACTTAGCATCTTTTTTTTCTAAAGCCTTCCTGCATTGCACAAGTACATTTTAAAGCCCTTAATTTGCAAATATAGATCTTTCTGCTTAACTTCTATACCTAACAGAAAAGCTTAAATCTGCCATGCTTCCATTATATCTTCTATCTTATGGACTTCGTCAGTCCGCAGTTGACTATAATGTTAAACAGTACCAAGTCCCTTCCTAAATTCAAGTTGGATATCACCAGAGGTAATTGTATATTTTACTGTATAACTCACAACCAATTCAATTTGCACGCCATCGAATTCTCACACATTTACACCCCATTGAATTTTCTCAAGTACAAGATGCATGATAATGGGTATTTGGCTCATTATTTTTTCTTGGCAATAAGCAAAATGGAGCATTTCAGCCATGATAAGAAATTAGATACGCTTGAGTTGTTTTCTTTGGAACACAAAGTTGGGGGGAGGGGGCTGCTGCTGGAGGTGTTTAAGATTATGAGGGGTACAAAGAGTGAATAGAAATCAGCTGTCGAAAGGTCAATAACACGGGGGCATATTTTGAAAGCGAAAGGCATGTTTGGAGGCCATTTGAGTGAAACATTTTTCACCCAGAGAATGATGAAATGCACAGCCTGGGAGGATAGTCGAGGTGGGCAGTGTCATACCTTTTAAAAAGTACTTGAATGGGCACTTGAAGTATCATATCATTTAAGGCCATTGGTCTAATGCCAGAATGTAGGACCATTATAGGTAGTAATGTATTTTTGTTGGTACAGAGTCAATGGGCTGAAGGGCCTCTTCTGTACTGTATGACTCTATGATTCAATGACTACTCATATCAAACAGACTCGGTCTTTCAAACATTCTCCTTCCATATACATTGTAGGAGAAAGTCTAGAAAATGTTGGACGTTCGCATACACTAACAGCCACGTCTCTCAAAAGGCCACCTTTGGGGAGGAGATCCAACACCAGCTCAGCCTTCTATGAACAAAAGTGCAACTGTCGCAAGAAAGACTACTATGATTCAACATACATCCCAGTGTCCACAGCAGTTCCGGGCTACTTTCTCTCTAATTTCTCCAGCCTATGTTCAGACCTCAAAAGTCTGTTTGCAGCAGCAATTGGAGAAACCAGAGGTGAATGCACCCACCCACCAAATAGCTAGGATTCTTGGAACAGCAGCAGCACAGTTGCACAGCTTAGTGGTTACACTGAGGGTGGAAGTGTATCAGTGGTACAGAAGAGAACTAGATAAGTTCCATCAGTAATACCCTCACTATATTCTCCAGATTCAATGATAGGACTTATTGGACAAATGTGTGTATCTTCTGGAAGCCATCTCTAAGCTTTCAGGTAAAATACCTACAAAATCAACTATGATGGAATGCATGCTACATTTACATGGCTGGAAAATTATATCCCCACCTCAGTTCTGTTTCTTGAAGTTCAAAATCACCAGCATTCTCAGAGGACAAAGAAACTACTACAAACACACTCAAGCTTGCACTTTTTTTTTTATTCATAAGATATAGTCTTTATTGGCTTGCCTATCTCTAATTTCCCCCTAATTGGACTGGATTGGTACAGAGGGCACGTTGCTGTGGATCTGGAGTCACCTGCATGCCAGACCAGGCAAGGATGACACATTTCTTTCCCTAACAAAAGGACATTAGAGAACCAAATGGGTTTTTGCAACTTTTGCAACAGGTTCACCATTAGGTCAGCCATTAAATTTCAAACTTTTAAAAAAAAAATCAAATCTCACCATTAATGAACGGTGGGATTCAAACCCATGTCCTTCGAAGATTAACCTGCTGTGCTCTGGATTACGAATCCAGTAACATTGTCAGTACACCACTGTCTTTGTCGATGCCAATGCTGTTGCATTTCAATCAGTCAAAATGGTTCCACCAAGCTGCAACAAGTTGAATCCAAATGTAATGAAATAATCATGAAGCACAGTAGAAATGAAAGGAAGAAAATCAAAGACCCACTACCTCATGCATCTAAAGATTTGTGGATTGCAAACTGCCCTGTTCAGTTACATGAAGACCCTAGTAAGAAATTCTCAACCTGGAGTAAATGTAATTCTTGGTTCAAGAGATGCTGCATAGTGAAACATAGCTGTTAATTTGTACACAAAATCCTATAAAGTCCTCAGATAAATAACCGGGTATTCTTTTTTTCTAAACTGATGATGATTGAGGGACAAAGCCAGGACACAGGGTAAACTTCCCTTTTCTTGATCAAATAGTGCAGTAAAACTTTTTATAGCCACCTCAGATTAAAAAAAACATACAATTTTATTTTGTACAAACAATATGTCCATATTGTTTCAATTAATGTAAATACTATTGCATCTTTTTAATGATACTGAAAAAAATCAATATTCAACTTAAATTTCAAACATCACAATTTCCATTACCTGAGAACTTCATGGACCTTATAGTTTAAAGGATTAGATTAATTATTGGTAAGAAATGGGTTCTTGTCATATGAAAGCAATGGGGAACTTAAATTTAGTTAAATAAATATTGAGTTAACATTAGTAATGATGATCATGAACTATTAGGCTGTTATGAAAACTTCAGGCAGCATTCATGGAGCTTCAAATTCATGGAGCCCTCAAGGGCTTTTGCCCGAAACGTCGATTTTGAAGCTCCTTGGATGCTGCCTGAACTGCTGTGCTCTTCCAGCACCACTAATCCAGAATCTGGTTTCCAGCATCTGCAGTCATTGTTTTTACCCTGTCATGAAAACTTGCCTCGCTCATAAATGTACTTTAAGGAATAAAAGTAAGGACGAAAACCAAAAGATTTTTTTTAAAAAAGGACAAATGGTGATCTCAAATGATGGTGGGATCACATAACCAGAGACTGAAACAAGCTTTGTGCAATGTCTACTAAAATCATCTGCATTCAACTACCATTTTAACCAGTGAAACCAGACACTAAAGACAGTGTCAAGGAATTTGCATCCTGCTTAATTCACATATATAATAATTTTACTTATTGGGAGATTGGTTAGAAAAACAGACATGGGAATATACAAATGACTCTATCAATTGCTGACTGGGGTAGCAATGGTGAAACAAGGAAAATGAATTTTTAAGCAAGGACCCTGAAGACTCACTCACTTTTCCTCCTTCTCTGCCTGTTTTTCATCAAACCCAGTTCAAACTCAGTACCCAGTTTAAAGCAACTTGAAACATCAACCATTCACTGAGAACACAAGATCTACAATATTCACTATTGCGTGAAGAGACAAGATCAGAGCTAAAGTCAGGACTCAATTAAAAACCTAAACCTCAAGGATTTTGAGAATTTTAAACACAATTACCTTCCCATCTATCTAGAACCCTCCGTTCTAACCCCTCAATCCCATTTCTAAGTTTACCCAAGAGTTTAGAGTTACATTACAATTTTTCTCAGAGTTAGTAGATAATAAAATTCTTCTTTCTTCCATTAAAGACAGCTTTGTGGTTAGGTCACTGAATGTTCATATAGATAATTATGTTTTAACACAAGTGTGGTAGCTATGTACCAAGAAATTGTTTTGACTGACCAAGAGGGTCTCAATAAGAGACTATTGTAAACTGCTTTATGTTTTAAAAAATACTAAATTCAAGTACATCTAACTACAAAAACCAAATATGTAATTCATGGATATCCTTGATCAAATAAATTTAGCTACTCCATAATATATTTGCTCCATGAATACTTTAAAGTTAATTGGCCCTTAATTTTCTCAGGACAGCAATGTACTTATAGGTCAAATCAGAATGGGTAAGGCAGAGAGTCTGGCAGGAGTGAGAAAATCGGCTAGTGTACAGAATTAGGCTATTTCCACGCAGAAAAGTAATTAAAAGGTAATACCGGTTTCTCTACGATGACATGGTATGTGACCCCTGCTGGTTGCAACCCAACACTGGGCCCATAAAAGGTAGGCTACAAAATGTCTGTTCATCTGAATGGTTTCAAAATAGAGTTTTGAATTTTTTTTCTGGCTAAATAGATTACAATCAAAATTTTCTGCAGGACTGTCCCACAACATTCTAAAACAATTATGCAGTAGTGTGCTCTCCATTTCACCCTCCCCCCTCAACTTCTAACGGTTACCTACAATACACCTACGTTAGCACATAAACATTGCTGTTAAAATTAATCAAATCCATTTGGACTCCAAATACTCTAACAAAATCAGGTGTAGCTGCAGATACATGACCTGCTTGATGTACCACTCTACATAGTGTGGAACATGATTGAAAATAGCACCTTCAATTTGATTCTGGTCCCTTCAGAGATGGGATCCTTCAACTCATTTCAAAACTGAAAAACTCCTGCACATTTTGTCATTAAACAGTGCCTGTAGAGAAAATCTGAATAGTTGTTCGGTAAATATTTCGGAATAACTATTTACAATTTTAGAAAATGCAATTGCTCAATAAAAGTCAGACCAAACTCATTTTGTTGGTGCCTTTCTGCAGATTTCAAAAGAAGGTACATTTTAATTTAAATCTGAGGGATCAAAAATCAGACATGATAAACTTGTCAGCACACAAAAATGACAAAGAATATCAATTTTATTGCAAAATATTTCCCCAAATAAATGTATACAGAAGCAAACATTTATTTAAACTGAGATTTCATAGAACTGCTACTCTTCAAATAGTAATTCTATGAAATGAAACAAACCATATTTGACACCAAAAGCAACACTTCTAAACATGAATTTACATTTCTTGATCAAAGTTGCAGAAAATTACATTACCTATGAAAATACATCTATTATTTTTTAACCACTGTATAATAGATCAAATGACAAAGAGTGCAGAAAAAAAAATCAATGTCTGTACAAAAAGCCTAATATTTACCTGAATGTCACTCCAAGTATCATCACCAAGTTAACAATCCACCATGGATTAATTGTCTTGGTACACAAGTACAACCTACTGTACATGTTATCAAGAAAATATCCCTCAGTGACCTCTCCCTGAGCTGTACCCAAACTAAGGATTCAGGAGAGGTGCAAATGAGCAAAGTACTACAGTAAGCAAATCAGTAGCGATGGTATATTGCCTTACTTTTTTGCAAGTTTGCTACATAATTCCAAAGGTCCCAGAGTATTGTTTAAGGGTATTTACTATCCCAAAGTAATTTCAAAGTGAAAAAGGTAACAGCATTTTCATTTTTCTAACACTTGAAGAACATAGCTCAAAAATAATAAAACGCAGAGCAAGTTTTTGTCAAAAATGGTTAGAAGTCTTGGCAAACTTAAATCCTAAATTCTAAAGTGCATTGCTGTATAAGGAGATAGTACAATATTTTGATTTTTAATATTATTGATCCTCATACATGTAATCAGAATATGGAACAATTATTTGTATCAAAGCCCAATTAAAAGGGCCTGCCAGATATTACTTATGGGCAGTAAACACATCATTAATTAACTGCACAATTACCATTGGCATAACTAAATCCACACTTTTGATAAATTGCTCAGAGGATTTTTTTGCATTGTCATAAAAAATATTCCTTTAAGTTAACATTTCTCGATGTTAAACAAATATGTTGCTTTATGCCTGTTATTTATTGTTTGGTTGCACATGCATGACTTATGAAGGGACGTGGTAATAAAAGTAAAAATTGCTAATTGCTGTAGCAAATCTGATTAATTGAGTTATATTAAATGGTACTAGCCACTTAAATGTTTAAAATCTTTTCATAACTTTAAAAATAACATATTTTTCATCTTCTCATAGAAAATGTGATAACATTTGTGTCAAAAAGTTATTATACCATCAGAAATCTCAAGATTAATGTGTATATCTGAAGGAGTATTCTGCTTTCATCTTCAAACGCGAACTGATACGATTTAATTAAAAGTAGTCAAGTTAAACCAATTTAATCATACATTTACTATTTGAAACTGCTTTCTTTATATTCAAGCATATCATTTTTGAAGAGATTATTCAAGAAAATGCTACATTACATTTGAGATTTTGAAGAGCCATCAGTGAATATAGATACCTTTAGGATTATTTTTGTTCAGTGCTATTTTTGCCTATAGAAGGTTAGGTATGATTTCAAAGATTCTGGTAGTGGCAGGCTCAGAATTCTTTCTCGAAGTAAATTTGGGGAAGCTTCTTCCTGTTTGAGGTCTTCATTCATTTCTTTTTCTTCTTCTTCTTCTTTATTTTCTTCCATTTTGTCATCCTCATCACTGTCAAATGGTTGCGGTATCAATTGATTGCCTACAAATACATAGGTATCAATTTTACGCCTCCGAAGCTTCTTGCGTTTCCGTTTTGGTGCAGCCTTCTGAGGAATGCCTTTGGCCTGAATCTCTTGGTTTATCAAGTTTCTAAGATTGCGGCGAATGTAAATTCTTGCCAAGTCCTGGAGGCATCGTACAGTCACTGGTGCTGCAGAAAAAGAGAAACATTCTTATTTCCTTGCTATATTTTGTTGGTTGCCTATGGTGTTGCAAATGGCAACGAAAGGCTATGTATAATCTTCAGCAGAATTGGGGGTATACTGTTCAATTTTCTGACCTGCCAATTGGCTTTGCACAATTTTGCTTTCTTTTAGTGCAATTAACTTTTCTAATTAACCATGGAAGATGGATCCAGTCCTTCTAATGTTTCTTACTCATTGAAATTTACCTATTCTGTAACTTGTAAAACATCCCCCTAAATTATCAGCCATTGCATTTCTACTGGCCTATTCTTTAAACTAATTTGCTCAGTCACTTAAGCCATCCCTGCTCTCATATCCTCACATTTTCCCTTAGTGTCGCAGACCTATTTTCTTCTCTCTAACTGCAAGTAAAATTCATTTATGGTGGTAGCTAGCTAGTGATGTTTTCACTATGAGATCATTAATTAATCCATCTCATTGCACAATATCACAGTTAGTAAAGCCTGTTTTCTGGTTGTCTCCAGAACATGCTATTCAGAGAAACTACCCTGAAAGCATTCAATGAACTCCTCATCTAGGCTACCTCTGTCCATCTGACATTTCCAGGTGACATGTAGATCAAAATCTCCACTAATTATCACTGTGCCTTTCTGACAAGCTCCCATTATTTTTTCCTTTATACTCCACCTTATTGTGTGGTTACTGACAGGGCACTTGTACACCACTGCCACAAGTGAGTTCTTGCCTTTACCATTTCTTGTTGCCGCCCAAACTGTTACCACACCTTCAATTCCTGAACTTTGATCATCCCTCTCTAATTCACTCACAGTATCACTAATTAACAAAGTCACAGTTTTACCTGTTCCTATTTTCCTGACATTCCAAAATGTCTTGCACCATTTAAGAATTTTGGTCCTGTAAACTTTAGCCCTAAGAAAATGCCCTGAACCCTGGCTCCAGGCAGATACCACGGATGTCTGGACTCTTGGCTGTACAGGATGGTGTCAATCCTCCTCATTCTCTTTTCCGCTTACACGAACCACATTCTTCTTACTCTGTTTTCAAGTAGTTTCCTGTATTATGCTTAGCAGGTGCCATGCTTAGCAGCTCACCCGTCCTGCATCTCTCACTCTCATTCAGACAAGATGAAAGACCCTCTAAACTGTTGGGTAATTGCAATGACTGAGTCTTTAGTGCTCCTGCCCTCTGTGAATGAGGCAGATAAGGAGACCCAGTCACATTCTCCTAGCCTGAATACTTCTCAAATCAGATAGTCCAACTCTAAGTGATATGACTCTCTATTAGTACAAAGAATCCCTGATGCATCCTGATGTCTGTAGTCCAGCTTCTAGCTCAAAGTCCAAAGCTGTTCGGACTTTAAAATCTATGGCAGACATGTATGTAACAAAATGGGTATCAATGCTGCAACTGTGCCCTGCCATGTTTAACGTGTTCTAAGGAACTATTTAACTATTGTACTCAACTTCATACGCGGTTCGATTCTTACTTACTTTATTAATCGGATTAACAACTGCTATACCAATCTGAAGCGTAGGAGTTGAATAAACCTTAATCACTTACCAGATGCTCACCAATTAACCAGCTTATTCTCCTGTAACAGAGCAAGAATCAATTCCTGGAGGCTGAAAATGTTTAGGCAACACAACCTTCACTTACCTCCAGCACTCTATTGTAAGTCACACTCAGCACTAAGTTGGCTGGCTTTATATGCTCTTAGGTGAATCTGACAGGTCTGTTGTGCTAATGGAAATCCAGTTTCAATTAATTCTTAATTAGGTTGCTTTTTCATTGGAACTCTTGGGAAACAACCCTTCCTAAAGCTGGCAACTACTGAATTAAACTGTAGATTTCAGTTTAATGTCAACCACAAATTAAACTAGATTCCTTAAAATAAAAATGCAAGACCTTCTTATCCAACAACTATTTACACTCAGTCCTCAACAAACAGAATCATAGAGTCCTACAGCACAGTGACTCGCCCTTCAGCCCAAATTGGTCCATGCCGACCAAAATGTCCAACTACGCTAACCCCATTTCCCTGCACTTGGCCCATATCCGTTTAATCCTTTCCTATCCACGTATTGGTCCAAATGCCTTTTAAATGTTGTTAAATGTACTTGCCTCAACCCCTTCTGCTGGTTGCTCATTCCGTATGCATACCACCCTCTGTGTAGAAAAGTTGTCCCTCAGGTTCCCTTTGATTCTTTCCCATCTAACCTTAAACTGATTCCCCTCTAGTCCTCAATTCCCCAACCCTGGGAAAAAGACTGAGTGCATTCACCCTATTCATGCTTCTCATGAACGTATACACTTCTAGAAGATCTTCCCCTCAATCTCTTATGTTCTAAAAAACAAAGTCCTACCTTGTCCAACTTCTCTCTATAACTCAGACCCTAGAGTGCTGGCAACATCTTTGTAAATTTCCAGTTTAATAACTCCTTCCTATAGCAAAGTGACCAAAACTGAACACAATAAAGAAAAAACCAAGAGGATTGATGAGGGCAGAACAGTAGATGTGATCTATGTGGGCTTCAGTAAGGCATTCGACAAGGTTCCTCATGGAGACTTGTTAGCAAGGTTAGATTGCATGGAATACCTGGAGAACTAGCCATTTGGATACAGAACTGGCTCAAAGGTAGAAGTCAGAGGGTGGTGGTGGAGGGTTGTTTTTCAGACTGGAGGCCTGTGACCAGTGGTGTGCCACAAGGATCAGTGCTGGGTCTATTGCTTTTCATCACTTATATAAATTATTTGGATGTGAACACAGAAGGTATAGTTGGTAAGCTTGCAGATGAGCAGCAAAACTGGAGGTGTTGTGGACAGCGAAGGTGGTTATCTCAGAGTACAATGGGATCTTGATCAGATGGGTCAATGTGCTGAGGAGTGGCAGATGATAAATGTGAGGTACTGCATTTTGGAAAATCAGAACGGGAATCATTTGGAAAAGCAAATCAGAGCAGGACTTACACACTTAATGGTAAGACCTGGGGAGTGTGCTAGGATAGTGAAGGGTTTGGTACGCTTTCAGAGCATTGAGTATAGGAGTTGAGAGGTCACAGGACATTGGTTAGGTCACGTTTGGACTACTGCATGCAATTCTGGTCTCCTTCCTAACGGAAGGATGCTGTGAAACTTGGAAGGGTTCAGAAAAGATTTACAAGAACATTGCCAGGGTTGAAGGATTTGAGCTATTGGGAGAGGCTGAATAGGCTGGGGCTGTTTACCCTGCAGCTTTGAAGGGTGTTGTTATAGAGGTTTATAAAACTATGAGGGGCATAGATAAGATATATAGACACCGTTTTTTCCCTGGGGTGGGGCAGTCCAGAACTAGAGGGGGTATTAGTTTAGGGTGAGAGGTCAAGATATAAAAGGGACCTAAGGGGCAACTTTTTCACAGGGAGTGGTGCGTGTATGGAATGAGCTGCCAGAAGAAGTGGTAGAGGCTGGTGCAATTACAGTATTCAAAAGGCATCTGGATAGGAAGTGTTGAGTGGAATATGGTCCAAATGCTGGCAAATGGGACTAGATTAGATTAGGATATCTGGTCAGCATAGACGAGTTGGACTGAAGGTTCTGTTTTCGTGCTGTACATCTGTGACTCCAAGTGCAGCTTCATCGATGTCGTCTATAACCACAACATACTTCCCAATTTCTATACTCAATACCCTGACTGATGGAAGGCCAAAAGCCTTCTTGTCTGTCCTGTCTATCTATGACTCCACTTTCAGAGAGCCATGCACTTGAACTCGAAGGCTCCTCTGATCCACTACACTCCTTAAGGCCCGACCATTCACCTCTAAACTTCTACTTTGATTTGAGTTTCCAAAATGAAAGACCTCACACTAATCTATATTAAATGTCATTTGCCATTTCTCGGCCCACTTCCCCAGCTGGTCAAGGCCCTGCTGCAATTTCAGATAACCTTCTTCACTGTCCACAATACCACCTATTTTAGTGTCATCTACAAACTTATCATGCCTTGAACATTCTTAACCAAATCACTGACATAGATAGCAAACAGCAATGGGCCTAGCACCGACCTTGAAGACACACCACTAGTCTCAGGCCATCCTTCCACTATTACTCTCTGCTTCCAACCATCAAGCCAATTGCATATCCAATTTGCCAGTCCATGCGATCTAACCTTCCAGAGCAGCCTCCCACATGGAACCTTATCAAAAGCATTACTGAAATCCATACTGACAACATCAACCATCCTGCCCTCAACATTATTCCTGGTCACTTCATCAAAGAACTCTAATAAATTTGTGAGGCATGATCTCCCATTCACAAAGCCACGCTAACTATTCCTAATCAAACCCTGTCTTTACATATGCATGTACATCTTATCTCTCAGAATCTTCTCAATTAATTTACATCACAGATGTTTGGCTTACTGGTTTATAGTTCCCAGATTTTTCCTTGCAGCCCTTCTTGAATAAATGCACATTTGCTACCCTTCAGTCCTCTAGGACTTCACCCACTGCTAACAATGATGCAAAACTATCAGCCATTTCTCTACAAATTTCTTCTCTAGCCTCTTGCAAGATTCTTGACCAGATATATCCAAGACCAGAATATTTATCCACCTTCATATACTCCAATGCATCCAACACTTCCTCTACTGTTATATGGACTGTTCCCAAGATATCACCACTAACTTCCCCAAGTAATGAGATTAGTAATTAGATTCAGTCCAACAAGTCCACACCAACTCTCCGAAGAGCAACCCACTCAAACCCATTCCCCTACATTTAACATTATGGGCAATTTAACATGACCAATTCACCTGACCTGCACATCTTTGGACTGTGGGAGGAAACCCACGCAGACACAAGGAGAATGTGCAAACTCTGCACAGAGAATTGCCCGAGGCAGGAATTGAACCCCGGTCCCTGGTGCTGTGAGGCAGCAGGACTAACCACTGTGCCACCGTGCCGCCCCTTCATGTCTTTATCTTTGGTAAACACAAAAGAAAAATCAAAGTTTGTGAGAAGATTTGTAGCTCGGGTGCTCGTTGTTGTGGTTCTGTTCGCCGAGCTGGGAATTTGTGTTGCAGACGTTTCGTCCCCTGTCTAGGTGACATCCTCAGTGCTTGGGAGCCTCCTGTGAAGCGCTTCTGTGATCTTTCCTCCACCATTTATAGTGGTTTGTCTCTGCCGATTCCGGTTGTCAGTTCCAGCTGTCGGTTGCAGTGGTCTGTATATTGGGTCCAGGTCGATGTGCTTATTGATTGAATCTGTGGATGAGTGCCATGCCTCTAGGAATTCCCTGGCTGTTCTGTTTGGCTTGTCCTATAATAGTAGTGTTGTCCCAGTCGAATTCATGTTGCTTGTCAGCTGTGTGTGTGGCTAACAAGGATAGCTGGTCGTGTCGTTTCGTGGCTAGTTGGTGTTCATGGATGTGGATCGTTAGCTGTCTTCCTGTTTGTCCTATGTAGTGTTTTGTGCAGTCCTTGCATGGGATTTTGTACACTACATTGGTTTTGCTCATGCTGGGTATCGGGTCCTTCGTTCTGGTGAGTTGTTGTCTGAGAGTGGCTGTTGGTTTGTGTGCTGTTATGAATCCTAGTGGTCGCAGTAGTCTGGCTGTCAGTTCGGAAATGCTCTTGATGTATGGTAGGAAGACAGGAAGACAGCTAACGATCCGCATCCATGAAAACCAACTAGCCACGAAATGACACGACCAGCTATCCTTAGTAGCCACACACGCAGATGACAAGCAACATGAATTCGACTGGGACAACACTACTATTATAGGACAAGCCAAACAGAGAACAGCCAGGGAATTCCTAGAGGCATGGCACTCAATCACAGATTCAATCAATAAGCACATTGACCTGGACCCAATATACCGGCCACTGCAGCGGACAGCTGGAACTGACAACCGGAAGCGGCAGATTCAAACCATTACAAATGGTGGAGGAAAGATCACAGAAGCGCTTCACATGAGGCTCCCAAGCACCGAGGATGTCACCTAGACAGGGGACGAAACGTCTGCAACACAAATTCCCAGCTTGGCGAACAGGACCACAACAAAAGAAAAATATTCATTGAGGACCTCATCCATCTCCTGTGGTTTCATACACCCACGTCCATTGTGGTCCTTGTGGGGTCTTATTCTCTCTAGTTATTCTGTTTTCTTTGATATCCTTAAAGAACCTCTTTGGATTCACCCTAAGCTTCTCAGCCAAGGCTGTCTCGTGCCCCCTTTTCGCCCTCCTGATTTCTTTCTTTAGTACACTCCTGTATTCCCTATATATCTCCAGGGATTCCCTTGATCCCAGCTACCTGTATCTGAACCATACCTCTTCCTTTCTTCTGGTCAAAGCCTCAATGTCTCTTGTCACCCAGGGTTCCCTATTCCTGCCAACCTTGCCCCTCACCCTCATAGGAACATACAGGCCTGCAACTCTAGCTATTTACTTTGAAATGCCTCTCACATGCCGGAAGTCCCTTGCCCCAATTTAGAACTTGAACACCTGTGGACAATTTTGTCCTTCTCCATAACTATTTTAAAATTAATAGAACTATGGTCACTGGGCCCACTGTCACCTCCTATTTCCCAAGAGTAGGTTGAATTTTTCCCCTTCCCGAGTAGGACCTCTATATACTGCTTTAGAAATTCTCTGACTGTCCTCTGGTTGGCTCGTCCAATGATTATTGTGTTGTTCCAGTTGAATTTGTGGTCCTTGTCATCTGTCTGTATGGGTACTAGGGACAGCTGGTCATGGCATTTAGTGTCTTGTTGGTATTCATGGATTGCTAGTTGTCTGCCAGTTTGTCCTATATAGTGTTTGGGGCAGTCTTTGCATGGAATCCCGTATATTACGTTAGCCTTACACATGATGGTGAAAGAGTCTTTTGTCTTGGTGAGTTGTTGTCCGAGCGTGGCTGTCGGTTTATGGACTGTCATGAATCTGAGTGGTCAGAGAAGTCTAGCTGTCAATTCAGATTTTTTTTATATAAGGTGGAGTGGATAGTTAGTTAGGTTGTGGCATGTCCTCATTGTGTTGTTTGTCTGTTTGTCGTGTTTCAGCCTGACCTGCGTCTTCAACTTACTATTTCTGATATTATTACTGTATCTCCTATTGGACTTGCACTTGCCTCCCTGCTGCTGAGGATCCCATCCCCCCAGCCAATCTAATTTAAACCTTCTCTTGCAGGACTAGGAAACCTGGCCGCCAAGATATTGGTCCTTCTCCAGTTCAGGTGCAAGGCGTCCCAATTGAACAGGTCACCTCTGCCCCAGAAAAGATCCCAATGATCTAAAAATCTGAGTCCCTGCCCCATGCACCAATTATTTAACCATGTATGCACCTTCCATATCCTCCTGTCCTTACCCTCACTAGCACATGGCACTGGAAGTAATTTGGAGATTACCACCGTCGAGGTCCTGGTTTTTAACTTTTTTCCTAGCCTCTGTAAACATACAAGACTAACTACTTGGGTGTTAAAATTATGAGGCTCAAATGATCTTTTTGTACAATTTGAATATTTAACACATTTGAACTACAGAATCTCAGATGATTTCATCCATTTATGCCAAATGCATGTTATTAATATTATAGATGTACTTATTTGGAATAACACTTGTCCTTCATGAACAGTAAAATTATATGTTAATTTTTTATTAAGAAAAGTTTTGATTACTTACGAAGTTTTACATTCTCTGACTTGAAGCAATCTGATCTATTTGGTTGGATAAGAGGAGCAAATGAAACAGCCAATATATTTTTGGTTTCCCAGGTATTTTGTCCCGTGCGTATTATCTGAGTAAGCTGTATTGAAGAATGGCATTTGATAAGTGATGCAAGTTCATAATCAGAGGTACACATAAATCTCATTTAGGATACAGACATCAAGTGCTTTGCTATCCACTGTTACCATAAACACGTAAGTAGAATCCTTTGCTAATCTCTAGTTTTGTTTTTGCTTGACATGCCTATGAATGCAAAGCAGAGTTTTGGCAACATAGACGCATTTAAGCAACAAATATCCTGAACTCGACAACATAGTGTTGAAGCAAGCTTGGATATGCTATTGTTATTAATGATAGTGTCTACATTTCTACAATAGACTCTCTATTGAACCAATAACAGTCGTAATAAAACTACTGAATGAGGAAGAAATGCCTTCAGGAAATTAATGTTAAATTATAGTCATTGATTCTGTCAATATACATCAATAAGAAATGAATGAAGACAGCCTAACCCTTTAGTAAACTGAAACCTCAGATTTTGGCAATTTGGAATTCAATTTTTCCCCTTGAATTTGTACATTGATTACATTTGCAAATTAAACCTCAGATAAATTCCAATAATCTACTTTTCAAGAATATAATTTCTTAATTTTCATCCTTTTCCATATATTACAATTAGCCCACACAGCGTTTGCCTAACGTTTTCCCCTAATAGGTAGGCTCTGCACTCAAGGCTACTCATTCAGAAAGTCAGCTGACAATTCATTAAGTCAAGATTTTAAATAGCAGACATCAGAGAATACTTTTTAATCAAAGAACTTAAACAGTCTAGTCGTTTGAATAACAAGGCAGAATGCTGCTTCTGTGCTCAGTTTGTCCAGCACTTCTCGTTTTATATGAGATCTTGGTATCTGCAGTATTTTATTTGTAAATCTATTAATTTGGGTTAGATTTGAACTCTGATCTCAGACAAAAAGCTTTCACTGAACTGTGTACATTCTAACATGTGTTTAAGACTAAATTAATGACAATGAAATGGGCGAATAAATTGCTGAATATTGCTCGAAAGGGCAACATCACCTGATCTTCCATAGGCATAACAAGAATTCCACCAACTTTGAGGAAGATTTTCATGTAATTCTCATGATCCTTTTGGACTCCAGCTCCACAATACACACGGTCATACTGCAGACTGTCTGACAAGATATCTAGGCAGTTCCCAACCACAAATACTGGCTCACAAAATTCAAACCTAGAATTTCAAAATAAATATTTACAGACAATAAAAAATGGCAATACATATTTGTAAACAAATGCAAGCTTGGCATGAGGCCATATGTACAATTGTTCCCATTTTACAAATGGCTCCAACCAAAATATGGCAGGACAGCATCAATATTTTTGACATGCAGAAGAGCAATATCTTTATAAAAAGCTAAAAATGTAGTTAGTGACTTTCAATCAAAATTTTAATTAATATTTGAAAAAAAAACCAATAGGTAGAAGGCAGATGCTGGTCGTTCAGGGCTGCTTTTTGGACTGGAGGCCAATGACCAGTAGCGTGCCAGAAGGCTCAGTGTGGAGTCCACTGTTTATTGCCATTCAGAGAAATAATTTAGATTTGAATATAGATTTGCAGATGACATCAAAATAGGTGTACTGGCGAGCGAGAGAGCGAGGGCGGGATGGCGAGAGCGCGAGCGAGAGAGGGCGCGAGAGAGAGAGAGAGAGAGAGAGAGAGAGGGCGCGAGAGAGAGAGAGAGAGAGAGGGCGCGAGTGACAGAGAGAGAGGGCGCGAGTGACAGAGAGAGGGGGCACGAGAGACAGAGAGGGGGCACGAGAGACAGAGAGGGGGCAGGAGAGACAGAGAGGGGGCAGGAGAGACAGAGAGGGGGCAGGAGAGACAGAGAGGGGGCAGGAGAGACAGAGAGGGGGCAGGAGAGACAGAGAGGGGGCAGGAGAGACAGAGAGGGGGCAGGAGAGACAGAGAGGGGGCAGGAGAGACAGAGAGGGGGCAGGAGAGACAGAGAGGGGGCAGGAGAGACAGAGAGGGGGCAGGAGAGACAGAGAGGGGGCAGGAGAGACAGAGAGGGGGCAGGAGAGACAGAGAGGGGGCAGGAGAGACAGAGAGGGGGCAGGAGAGACAGAGAGGGGGCAGGAGAGACAGAGAGGGGGCAGGAGAGACAGAGAGGGGGCAGGAGAGACAGAGAGGGGGCAGGAGAGACAGAGAGGGGGCAGGAGAGACAGAGAGGGGGCAGGAGAGACAGAGAGGGGGCAGGAGAGACAGAGAGGGGGCAGGAGAGACAGAGAGGGGGCAGGAGAGACAGAGAGGGGGCAGGAGAGACAGAGAGGGGGCAGGAGAGACAGAGAGGGGGCAGGAGAGACAGAGAGGGGGCAGGAGAGACAGAGAGGGGGCAGGAGAGACAGAGAGGGGGCAGGAGAGACAGAGAGGGGGCAGGAGAGACAGAGAGGGGGCAGGAGAGACAGAGAGGGGGCAGGAGAGACAGAGAGGGGGCAGGAGAGACAGAGAGGGGGCACGAGAGACAGAGAGGGGGCAGGAGAGACAGAGAGGGGGCAGGAGAGACAGAGAGGGGGCACGAGAGACAGAGAGGGGGCAGGAGAGACAGAGAGGGGGCAGGAAGGAGAGACAGAGAGGGGGCACGAGAGACAGAGAGGGGGCACGAGAGACAGAGAGGGGGCACGAGAGACAGAGAGGGGGCACGAGAGACAGAGAGGGGGCACGAGAGACAGAGAGGGGGCACGAGAGACAGAGAGGGGGCACGAGAGACAGAGAGGGGGCACGAGAGACAGAGAGGGGGCACGAGAGACAGAGAGGGGGCACGAGAGACAGAGAGGGGGCACGAGAGACAGAGAGGGGGCACGAGAGACAGAGAGGGGGCACGAGAGACAGAGAGGGGGCACGAGAGACAGAGAGGGGGCACGAGAGACAGAGAGGGGGCACGAGAGACAGAGAGGGGGCACGAGAGACAGAGAGGGGGCACGAGAGACAGAGAGGGGGCACGAGAGACAGAGAGGGGGCACGAGAGACAGAGAGGGGGCACGAGAGACAGAGAGGGGGCACGAGAGACAGAGAGGGGGCACGAGAGACAGAGAGGGGGCACGAGAGACAGAGAGGGGGCACGAGAGACAGAGAGGGGGCACGAGGAGAGAGAGAGGGGGCACGAGGAGAGAGTGAGAGAGCACGAGCGAGCGAGGGAGGGAGGACGAGAGAGAGGGCGAGAGCGGGCGAGAGCAAGAGGGGGCGAGGTAGGGGGCGAAGGCAAGAGCGAGCGAGGGTGAGGGAGAGAGAGAGTACGAGGGTGTGCGAGGGCGGTTGAGGGCAAGAGAGGGCAGTCGAGAGAGGGCAAGTGCGAGGGGGCGAGAAGGAGCGAAAGAGGGCGCGAGAGAGAGAGCGAGAGGGCGCGAGAGAGAGAGCGAGAGGGCGCGAGAGAGAGAGAGCGAGAGGGCGCGAGAGAGAGAGAGCGAGAGGGCGCGAGAGAGAGAGAGCGAGAGGGCGCGAGAGAGAGAGAGCGAGAGGGCGCGAGAGAGAGAGAGCGAGAGGGCGCGAGAGAGAGAGAGCGAGAGGGCGCGAGAGAGAGAGAGCGAGAGGGCGCGAGAGAGAGAGAGCGAGAGGGCGCGAGAGAGAGAGAGCGAGAGGGCGCGAGAGAGAGAGAGCGAGAGGGCGCGAGAGAGAGAGAGCGAGAGGGCGCGAGAGAGAGAGAGCGAGAGGGCGCGAGAGAGAGAGAGCGAGAGGGCGCGAGAGAGAGAGAGCGAGAGGGCGCGAGAGAGAGAGCGAGAGGGCGCGAGAGAGAGAGAGCGAGAGGGCGCGAGAGAGAGAGAGCGCGAGAGAGAGAGAGCGAGAGGGCGCGAGAGAGAGAGAGCGAGAGGGCGCGAGAGAGAGAGAGAGAGAGAGCGAGAGGGCGCGAGAGAGAGAGAGCGAGAGGGCGCGAGAGAGAGAGAGCGAGAGGGCGCGAGAGAGAGAGCGAGAGGGCGCGAGAGAGAGAGAGCGAGAGGGCGCGAGAGAGAGAGAGCGCGAGAGAGAGCGAGAGGGCGCGAGAGAGAGAGAGAGAGAGAGCGAGAGGGCGCGAGAGAGAGAGAGAGAGAGAGAGCGAGAGGGCGCGAGAGAGAGAGAGAGAGAGAGCGAGAGGGCGCGAGAGAGAGCGAGAGAGCGAGAGGGCGCGAGAGAGAGAGAGCGAGCGAGAGGGCGCGAGAGAGAGCGAGCGAGAGGGCGCGAGAGAGAGCGAGCGAGAGGGCGCGAGAGAGAGCGAGCGAGAGGGCGCGAGAGAGAGCGAGCGAGAGGGCGCGAGAGAGAGCGAGCGAGAGGGCGCGAGAGAGAGCGAGCGAGAGGGCGCGAGAGAGAGCGAGCGAGAGGGCGCGAGAGAGAGCGAGCGAGAGGGCGCGAGAGAGAGCGAGCGAGAGGGCGCGAGAGAGAGCGAGCGAGAGGGCGCGAGAGAGAGCGAGCGAGAGGGCGCGAGAGAGAGCGAGCGAGAGGGCGCGAGAGAGAGCGAGCGAGAGGGCGCGAGAGAGAGCGAGCGAGAGGGCGCGAGAGAGAGCGAGCGAGAGGGCGCGAGAGAGAGCGAGCGAGAGGGCGCGAGAGAGAGCGAGCGAGAGGGCGCGAGAGAGAGCGAGCGAGAGGGCGCGAGAGAGAGCGAGCGAGAGGGCGCGAGAGAGAGCGAGCGAGAGGGCGCGAGAGAGAGCGAGCGAGAGGGCGCGAGAGAGAGCGAGCGAGAGGGCGCGAGAGAGAGCGAGCGAGAGGGCGCGAGAGAGAGCGAGCGAGAGGGCGCGAGAGAGAGCGAGCGAGAGGGCGCGAGAGAGAGCGAGCGAGAGGGCGCGAGAGAGGGCGCGAGAGGGCGAGAGGGCGCGAGAGGGCGAGAGGGCGCGAGAGGGCGAGAGGGCGCGAGAGGGCGAGAGGGCGCGAGAGGGCGAGAGGGCGCGAGAGGGCGGGAGAGGGCGAGAGGGCGGGAGAGGGCGAGAGGGCGGGAGAGAGAGAGAGGGCGGGAGAGAGAGAGAGGGCGGGAGAGAGCGAGAGGGCGGGAGAGAGCGAGAGGGCGGGAGAGAGCGAGAGGGCGGGAGAGAGCGAGAGGGCGGGAGAGAGCGAGAGGGCGGGAGAGAGCGAGAGGGCGGGAGAGAGCGAGAGGGCGGGAGAGAGCGAGAGGGCGGGAGAGAGCGAGAGGGCGGGAGAGAGCGAGAGGGCGGGAGAGAGCGAGAGGGCGGGAGAGAGCGAGAGGGCGGGAGAGAGCGAGAGGGGGCGGGAGAGAGCGAGAGGGGGCACGAGAGACAGAGAGGGGGCACGAGAGACAGAGAGGGGGCACGAGAGACAGAGAGGGGGCACGAGAGACAGAGAGGGGGCACGAGAGACAGAGAGGGGGCACGAGAGACAGAGAGGGGGCACGAGAGACAGAGAGGGGGCACGAGAGACAGAGAGGGGGCACGAGAGACAGAGAGGGGGCACGAGAGACAGAGAGGGGGCACGAGAGACAGAGAGGGGGCACGAGAGACAGAGAGGGGGCACGAGAGACAGAGAGGGGGCACGAGAGACAGAGAGGGGGCACGAGAGACAGAGAGGGGGCACGAGAGACAGAGAGGGGGCACGAGAGACAGAGAGGGGGCACGAGAGACAGAGAGGGGGCACGAGAGACAGAGAGGGGGCACGAGAGACAGAGAGGGGGCACGAGAGACAGAGAGGGGGCACGAGAGACAGAGAGGGGGCACGAGAGACAGAGAGGGGGCACGAGAGACAGAGAGGGGGCACGAGAGACAGAGAGGGGGCACGAGAGACAGAGAGAGGACACGAGAGAGGGGGGCACGAGGAGAGAGTGAGAGAGCGCGAGCGAGCGAGGGTGGGAGGACGAGAGAGAGGGCGAGAGCGGGCGAGAGCAAGAGGGGGCGAGGTAGGGGGCGAAGGCAAGAGCGAGCGAGGGTGAGGGAGAGAGAGAGGACGAGGGTGTGCGAGGGCGGTTGAGGGCAAGAGAGGGCAGTCGAGAGAGGGCAAGTGCGAGGGGGCGAGAAGGAGCGAAAGAGGGCGCGAGAGAGAGAGAGCGAGCGAGAGGGCGCGAGAGAGAGAGAGCGAGCGAGAGGGCGCGAGAGAGAGAGAGCGAGCGAGCGAGAGGGCGCGAGAGAGAGCGAGCGAGCGAGAGGGCGCGAGAGAGAGCGAGCGAGCGAGAGGGCGCGAGAGAGAGCGAGCGAGAGGGCGCGCGAGAGAGCGAGCGGGCGCGCGAAAGAGCGAGCGGGCGCGCGAAAGAGCGGGCGAGGGAGGGCGGGCGAGGGAGGGCGGGCGAGGGAGGGCGGGCGAGGGAGGGCGGGCGAGGGAGGGCGGGCGAGGGAGGGCGGGCGAGGGAGGGCGGGCGAGGGAGGGCGGGCGAGGGAGGGCGGGCGAGGGAGGGCGGGCGAGGGAGGGCGGGCGAGGGAGGGCGGGCGAGGGAGGGCGGGCGAGGGAGGGCGCGAGAGAGAGAGGGCGCGAGAGAGAGAGGGCGCGAGAGAGAGAGAGGGCGCGAGAGGGAGAGAGGGAGCGAGAGGGAGAGAGGGAGCGAGAGGGAGGGAGAGAGAGAGCGAGAGCGAGAGCGAGAGCGAGAGCGAGAGCGAGAGAGAGAGAGAGAGAGAGGGCGCGAGAGAGAGAGAGAGGGCGCGAGAGAGAGAGAGGGCGCGAGAGAGAGAGAGGGGAGGGCGCGAGAGAGAGAGAGGGCGCGAGAGAGAGAGACGGGGCGCGAGAGAGGGAGAGAGGGCGCGAGAGAGGGAGACGGGCGCGAGAGAGAGAGAGAGAGGGCGCGAGAGAGAGAGAGAGAGCGCGAGAGAGGGGAGACGGGGCGCGAGAGAGGGGGAGACGGGGCGCGAGAGAGGGGGAGACGGGGCGCGAGAGAGGGGGAGACGGGGCGCGAGAGAGGGGGAGACGGGGCGCGAGAGAGGGGGAGACGGGGCGCGAGAGAGGGGGAGACGGGGCGCGAGAGAGGGGGAGACGGGGCGCGAGAGAGGGGGAGACGGGGCGCGAGAGAGGGGGAGACGGGGCGCGAGAGAGGGGGAGACGGGGCGCGAGAGAGGGGGAGACGGGGCGCGAGAGAGGGGGAGACGGGGCGCGAGAGAGGGGGAGACGGGGCGCGAGAGAGGGGGAGACGGGGCGCGAGAGAGGGGGAGACGGGGCGCGAGAGAGGGGGAGACGGGGCGCGAGAGAGGGGGAGACGGGGCGCGAGAGAGGGGGAGACGGGGCGCGAGAGAGGGGGAGACGGGGCGCGAGAGAGGGGGAGACGGGGCGCGAGAGAGGGGGAGACGGGGCGCGAGAGAGGGGGAGACGGGGCGCGAGAGAGGGGGAGACGGGGCGCGAGAGAGGGGGAGACGGGGCGCGAGAGAGGGGGAGACGGGGCGCGAGAGAGGGGGAGACGGGGCGCGAGAGAGGGGGAGACGGGGCGCGAGAGAGGGGGAGACGGGGCGCGAGAGAGGGGGAGACGGGGCGCGAGAGAGGGGGAGACGGGGCGCGAGAGAGGGGGAGACGGGGCGCGAGAGAGGGGGAGACGGGGCGCGAGAGAGGGGGAGACGGGGCGCGAGAGAGGGGGAGACGGGGCGCGAGAGAGGGGGAGACGGGGCGCGAGAGAGGGGGAGACGGGGCGCGAGAGAGGGGGAGACGGGGCGCGAGAGAGGGGGAGACGGGGCGCGAGAGAGGGGGAGACGGGGCGCGAGAGAGGGGGAGACGGGGCGCGAGAGAGGGGGAGACGGGGCGCGAGAGAGGGGGAGACGGGGCGCGAGAGAGGGGGAGACGGGGCGCGAGAGAGGGGGAGACGGGGCGCGAGAGAGGGGGAGACGGGGCGCGAGAGAGGGGGAGACGGGGCGCGAGAGAGGGGGAGACGGGGCGCGAGAGAGGGGGAGACGGGGCGCGAGAGAGGGGGAGACGGGGCGCGAGAGAGGGGGAGACGGGGCGCGAGAGAGGCGAGAGAGGGGGAGACGGGGCGCGAGAGAGGGGGAGACGGGGCGCGAGAGAGGGGGAGACGGGGCGCGAGAGAGGGGGAGACGGGGCGCGAGAGAGGGGGAGACGGGGCGCGAGAGAGGGGGAGACGGGGCGCGAGAGAGGGGGAGACGGGGCGCGAGAGAGGGGGAGACGGGGCGCGAGAGAGGGGGAGACGGGGCGCGAGAGAGGGGGAGACGGGGCGCGAGAGAGGGGGAGACGGGGCGCGAGAGAGGGGGAGACGGGGCGCGAGAGAGGGGGAGACGGGGCGCGAGAGAGGGGGAGACGGGGCGCGAGAGAGGGGGAGACGGGGCGCGAGAGAGGGGGAGACGGGGCGCGAGAGAGGGGGAGACGGGGCGCGAGAGAGGGGGAGACGGGGCGCGAGAGAGGGGGAGACGGGGCGCGAGAGAGGGGGAGACGGGGCGCGAGAGAGGGGGAGACGGGGCGCGAGAGAGGGGGAGACGGGGCGCGAGAGAGGGGGAGACGGGGCGCGAGAGAGGGGGAGACGGGGCGCGAGAGAGGGGGAGACGGGGCGCGAGAGAGGGGGAGACGGGGCGCGAGAGAGGGGGAGACGGGGCGCGAGAGAGGGGGAGACGGGGCGCGAGAGAGGGGGAGACGGGGCGCGAGAGAGGGGGAGACGGGGCGCGAGAGAGGGGGAGACGGGGCGCGAGAGAGGGGGAGACGGGGCGCGAGAGAGGGGGAGACGGGGCGCGAGAGAGGGGGAGACGGGGCGCGAGAGAGGGGGAGACGGGGCGCGAGAGAGGGGGAGACGGGGCGCGAGAGAGGGGGAGACGGGGCGCGAGAGAGGGGGAGACGGGGCGCGAGAGAGGGGGAGACGGGGCGCGAGAGAGGGGGAGACGGGGCGCGAGAGAGGGGGAGACGGGGCGCGAGAGAGGGGGAGACGGGGCGCGAGAGAGGGGGAGACGGGGCGCGAGAGAGGGGGAGACGGGGCGCGAGAGAGGGGGAGACGG
Source organism: Chiloscyllium plagiosum (assembly GCF_037043375.1). Lineage (NCBI taxonomy): Eukaryota > Metazoa > Chordata > Chondrichthyes > Orectolobiformes > Hemiscylliidae > Chiloscyllium > Chiloscyllium plagiosum. The sequence continues at coordinate 80,901,952 of NW_028270142.1, read as the reverse complement.
GGCGCGAGAGAGGGGGAGACGGGGCGCGAGAGAGGGGGAGACGGGGCGCGAGAGAGGGGGAGACGGGGCGCGAGAGAGGGGGAGACGGGGCGCGAGAGAGGGGGAGACGGGGCGCGAGAGAGGGGGAGACGGGGCGCGAGAGAGGGGGAGACGGGGCGCGAGAGAGGGGGAGACGGGGCGCGAGAGAGGGGGAGACGGGGCGCGAGAGAGGGGGAGACGGGGCGCGAGAGAGGGGGAGACGGGGCGCGAGAGAGGGGGAGACGGGGCGCGAGAGAGGGGGAGACGGGGCGCGAGAGAGGGGGAGACGGGGCGCGAGAGAGGGGGAGACGGGGCGCGAGAGAGGGGGAGACGGGGCGCGAGAGAGGGGGAGACGGGGCGCGAGAGAGGGGGAGACGGGGCGCGAGAGAGGGGGAGACGGGGCGCGAGAGAGGGGGAGACGGGGCGCGAGAGAGGGGGAGACGGGGCGCGAGAGAGGGGGAGACGGGGCGCGAGAGAGGGGGAGACGGGGCGCGAGAGAGGGGGAGACGGGGCGCGAGAGAGGGGGAGACGGGGCGCGAGAGAGGGGGAGACGGGGCGCGAGAGAGGGGGAGACGGGGCGCGAGAGAGGGGGAGACGGGGCGCGAGAGAGGGGGAGACGGGGCGCGAGAGAGGGGGAGACGGGGCGCGAGAGAGGGGGAGACGGGGCGCGAGAGAGGGGGAGACGGGGCGCGAGAGAGGGGGAGACGGGGCGCGAGAGAGGGGGAGACGGGGCGCGAGAGAGGGGGAGACGGGGCGCGAGAGAGGGGGAGACGGGGCGCGAGAGAGGGGGAGACGGGGCGCGAGAGAGGGGGAGACGGGGCGCGAGAGAGGGGGAGACGGGGCGCGAGAGAGGGGGAGACGGGGCGCGAGAGAGGGGGAGACGGGGCGCGAGAGAGGGGGAGACGGGGCGCGAGAGAGGGGGAGACGGGGCGCGAGAGAGGGGGAGACGGGGCGCGAGAGAGGGGGAGACGGGGCGCGAGAGAGGGGGAGACGGGGCGCGAGAGAGGGGGAGACGGGGCGCGAGAGAGGGGGAGACGGGGCGCGAGAGAGGGGGAGACGGGGCGCGAGAGAGGGGGAGACGGGGCGCGAGAGAGGGGGAGACGGGGCGCGAGAGAGGGGGAGACGGGGCGCGAGAGAGGGGGAGACGGGGCGCGAGAGAGGGGGAGACGGGGCGCGAGAGAGGGGGAGACGGGGCGCGAGAGAGGGGGAGACGGGGCGCGAGAGAGGGGGAGACGGGGCGCGAGAGAGGGGGAGACGGGGCGCGAGAGAGGGGGAGACGGGGCGCGAGAGAGGGGGAGACGGGGCGCGAGAGAGGGGGAGACGGGGCGCGAGAGAGGGGGAGACGGGGCGCGAGAGAGGGGGAGACGGGGCGCGAGAGAGGGGGAGACGGGGCGCGAGAGAGGGGGAGACGGGGCGCGAGAGAGGGGGAGACGGGGCGCGAGAGAGGGGGAGACGGGGCGCGAGAGAGGGGGAGACGGGGCGCGAGAGAGGGGGAGACGGGGCGCGAGAGAGGGGGAGACGGGGCGCGAGAGAGGGGGAGACGGGGCGCGAGAGAGGGGGAGACGGGGCGCGAGAGAGGGGGAGACGGGGCGCGAGAGAGGGGGAGACGGGGCGCGAGAGAGGGGGAGACGGGGCGCGAGAGAGGGGGAGACGGGGCGCGAGAGAGGGGGAGACGGGGCGCGAGAGAGGGGGAGACGGGGCGCGAGAGAGGGGGAGACGGGGCGCGAGAGAGGGGGAGACGGGGCGCGAGAGAGGGGGAGACGGGGCGCGAGAGAGGGGGAGACGGGGCGCGAGAGAGGGGGAGACGGGGCGCGAGAGAGGGGGAGACGGGGCGCGAGAGAGGGGGAGACGGGGCGCGAGAGAGGGGGAGACGGGGCGCGAGAGAGGGGGAGACGGGGCGCGAGAGAGGGGGAGACGGGGCGCGAGAGAGGGGGAGACGGGGCGCGAGAGAGGGGGAGACGGGGCGCGAGAGAGGGGGAGACGGGGCGCGAGAGAGGGGGAGACGGGGCGCGAGAGAGGGGGAGACGGGGCGCGAGAGAGGGGGAGACGGGGCGCGAGAGAGGGGGAGACGGGGCGCGAGAGAGGGGGAGACGGGGCGCGAGAGAGGGGGGGAGGGGGCGCGAGGGGGGGGGAGGGCACGAGAGGGGGGGAGGGCCTGATGGGGGGGGCGAGTGAGGGGCGGGGCGAGTGAGGGGCGGGGCGAGTGAGGGGCGGGGCGAGTGAGGGGGGGGCGAGTGAGGGGGGGGCGAGTGAGGGGGGGGCGAGTGAGGGGGGGGCGAGTGAGGGGGGGGCGAGTGAGGGGGGGGCGAGTGAGGGGGGGCGAGTGAGGGGGGGGCGAGTGAGGGGGGGGGCGAGTGAGGGGGGGGGCGAGTGAGGGGGTGCGAGTGAGGGGGGGGCGAGTGAGGGGGGGCGAGTGAGGGGGGGGCGAGTGAGGGGGGGGGCGAGTGAGGGGGGGGGCGAGTGAGGGGGGGGCGAGTGAGGGGGGGGCGAGTGAGGGGGGGGCGAGTGAGGGGGTGGCGAGTGAGGGTTGGCGAGTGAGGGTTGGCGAGTGAGGGGGGGGCAAGTGAGGCGGGGGCGAGTGAGGGGGGGGGCGAGTGAGGGGGGGGCGAGTGAGGGGGGGGCGAGTGAGGGGGGGGCGAGTGAGGGGGGGGCGAGTGAGGGGGGGGCGAGTGAGGGGGGGGCGAGTGAGGGGGGGGCGAGTGAGGGGGGGGCGAGTGAGGGGGGGGGCGAGTGAGGGGGGGGCGAGTGAGGGGGGGGCGAGTGAGGGGGGGGCGAGTGAGGGGGGGGCGAGTGAGGGGGGGCGAGTGAGGGGGGGCGAGTGAGGGGGGGGCGAGTGAGGGGGGGGGCGAGTGAGGGGGGGGGCGAGTGAGGGGGGGGGCGAGTGAGGGGGGGGCGAGTGAGGGGGGGGCGAGTGAGGGGGGGGCGAGTGAGGGGGGGGCGAGTGAGGGGGGGGCGAGTGAGGGGGGGGGGCGAGTGAGGGGGGGGGGCGAGTGAGGGGGGGGGCGAGTGAGGGGGGGGCGAGTGAGGGGGGGGCGAGTGAGGGGGGGGCGAGTGAGGGGGGGGCGAGTGAGGGGGGGGCGAGTGAGGGGGGGGCGAGTGAGGGGGGGGCGAGTGAGGGGGGGGCGAGTGAGGGGGGGGCGAGTGAGGGGGGGGCGAGTGAGGGGGGGGCGAGTGAGGGGGGGGCGAGTGAGGGGGGGGCGAGTGAGGGGGGGGCGAGTGAGGGGGGGGCGAGTGAGGGGGGGGCGAGTGAGGGGGGGGCGAGTGAGGGGGGGGCGAGTGAGGGGGGGGCGAGTGAGGGGGGGGCGAGTGAGGGGGGGGCGAGTGAGGGGGGGGCGAGTGAGGGGGGGGCGAGTGAGGGGGGGGCGAGTGAGGGGGGGGCGAGTGAGGGGGGGGCGAGTGAGGGGGGGGCGAGTGAGGGGGGGGCGAGTGAGGGGGGGGCGAGTGAGGGGGGGGCGAGTGAGGGGGGGGCGAGTGAGGGGGGGGCGAGTGAGGGGGGGGCGAGTGAGGGGGGGGCGAGTGAGGGGGGGGCGAGTGAGGGGGGGGCGAGTGAGGGGGGGGCGAGTGAGGGGGGGGCGAGTGAGGGGGGGGCGAGTGAGGGGGGGGCGAGTGAGGGGGGGGCGAGTGAGGGGGGGGCGAGTGAGGGGGGGGGCGAGTGAGGGGGGGGCGAGTGAGGGGGGGGCGAGTGAGGGGGGGGCGAGTGAGGGGGGGGCGAGTGAGGGGGGGGCGAGTGAGGGGGGGGCGAGTGAGGGGGGGGCGAGTGAGGGGGGGGCGAGTGAGGGGGGGGCGAGTGAGGGGGGGGCGAGTGAGGGGGGGGGCGAGTGAGGGGGGGGCGAGTGAGGGGGGGCGAGTGAGGGGGGGGCGAGTGAGGGGGGGGCGAGTGAGGGGGGGGCGAGTGAGGGGGGGGCGAGTGAGGGGGGGGGCGAGTGAGGGGGGGGCGAGTGAGGGGGGTGGCGAGTGAGGGGGGGGCGAGTGAGGGGGGTCGAGAGGAGCGCGACAGGGAGGGGGTGCGACAGGGAGGGCGAGGGCGAGGTCGAGAGCGAGGGCAAGGGCGAGGGCGAGGAAGAGCGAGAAAGAGCGAGAGCATGAAAACAAGCGAGTTTGCATGTGTGTGTACGTGAAAGTGTGAGCTTGCACGTGGGCACGTGCTTGTTCTCTTACACATGCTCCAATTGTACCAAATGCTGTCCATTCATCCTCTGCTCACTGATCTACAATGGCTCCAATTTGACTCTTTTAAGAATGCTTATCTTGGCTTCAAATCTTTCCACAATCTGGAATAACTTGTCCAGTCAATCAGATAGGTGCAGCTGACACAACCCCATATTTAGGCAACTGGTGATGTTTAAATATTCTAAGTTTGCAGAATAAATACAAGTTGATGTTTTTGCTAATCCTTAAGAAGTTCTCCTGCACTTCAAAACAAACAATTATTTTGTCATACTTCTACTTCAAGTCAGAGTCATAGAGTCTCACAGCACACAAACAGATCCTTCAGTTCAACCAGTCCATGTCAACTATAATATCAAACTAAACTCAGCCCATATTCCTCCAATCCTTTCTTATTCATGAACTTATCCAGATGTAATCGTTACCTGCATCCACCACTTTCTCAGCACGTTCATTCCACACGCAAACCATCCGACATAAAACATGTGCCACTCATGTCGATTTTTAAATCTTTTTCCTCGCACCTTAAAAATGTGCACCCTAGTCTTGAAATTCCCACCCTAGGGAAAAGACAACTACATTAACTCTATCTATACCTCTTATTATTTTATAAACTTGCTAAGGTCACCTCTCAACCTCCTACGCTCCAGCGAAAAAAGTTCCAGTCTATCCAGCCTTTCTTTATAACTTAAACCTTCCATACCCACCAACATCCTCTCCAGCTTGATAATATTCTTTCCACAACTGGCCACCAGAACTGGACAGTATTCCAGAAGAGGCCTCGCCAATGTCTGCACAGCCTCATCATGACTACCCAACTCCTACACTCAAAAGGAATCAGCAATGAAGGCAAAGCTGTTAAACGCCTTTTTAAACCATCTTGTCTATATGTGATGCAAAACTTCAATAAATTATATGCACGCATCCCTCAGTCCCCCTGTTCTACAGCACTACTAACGGCCCTACCATTAATTGTAGAACCCCTATCCTGTCTGTTATACCAAAATGCAACACCTTTCATCTATCCAGACTGAACTGCATCTGCCACTTTTCAGTCCACTGACCCATTTGATCAAGATCCCTTTGTAATCTTAGAAAACTTTCTTCACTGTCTATTATGTCACCAGGTGTCACCTGCAAACTTACTAACCATGCCTCCTACATTCTCATCTAAATCATTTATAGAAATGACAAACAAAAGAGATTCTGGAACTGATCCTTGTGGAACACCGCTGGTCACAGGCCTCCAGTCTGAAAAGCAACCCTCCACCATTACTCTGTTTCCTGCCATTAAGATTAGGTTAGATTCCCTACAGTATGGAAAGAGGCCATTTGGCCCAACAAGTCCACACCAACTCTCTGAAGAGTAACCCACCCACACCCATTCCCCTACCTTATATTTACCCCTGACTAATGCAACTAACACCATGGACAATTTGGAATGACCAATTCACCGAACCTGCACATCTTTGGAGTGTGGAAGGAAACCACAGCACCAGGAGGAAACCCACGCAGACACGGGGAAAATGTGCAAACTTCACACAGACAGTCACCCGAGATGGGAATCAAACCCTGGTCCCTGGCCTTGTGAGGCAGCAGCGCTAACCACTGAGCCACCATGCCGTCCCTGAGCCAATTATGTATCCAGTTGACAACCTCATCCTGAATCCTATGTAACCGAACTTTACTAATTAGTCTACCATGCAGAACATTGTCAAAGAATTTACTAAGATCCAAATAAACAACATCTACTCTTCTGCCATCAATATTTTTGGTAATTTTCTCAAAAAACTCAATCAAGATTTTCCTCACAAAAAAACCATGCTGACTATCCTTAATCAATTTTTGCCAATAAATGTCCATAAATCCTATCTTTTATAATCACCTCCAACAATTTACCCACAACTGAAGTCAGACTCAGATCTATCGTTTCCCAGTTTCTCCTTACAATCTTTCTTATCGGGCCAAGACAATATCTCAGAATATTGTCGTATAAACATTGTGTAATAATATCCATTCACACAAAGGCTACAGTTGAAAACCATGGAATTTATGTAAAAACAAACAAAAATAATTCAAAAAAATCTACGTACTGAATGTGTAATTCGATCTTGAAGAGAAACAAAATCAAATCTTCATAGAATTTGGGAGAGAAAAAAAGGCTGAGAAAAATAAGATCAAATAACTGTTTACTTACTTGTCAAAACTGTCACTGTTTTTTATAAAACTGTCCAACTTCTCTGTGGCATAATCTACTACATCAGCATGAATCTCAATTCCATGGTTTATCCCGAAAGGGCCTAGAGAGCAAAGAATTATAAAGCAATCAGAAGACTGGGACTCAATGCATTATGCAAGAATGACTTTTCACAACAATCAAAATCTGAATGAGAAACGTCAGTTGATCTGTTCAGCTCATTAGAGCAAACAAAATTTCTGTCTTTTAAAAAAATAATCACATTGACTCAGTACTAAGTGTGTTTATAGTTGGAGGTTGTGAATTTAAAGACCACTGCAAGACTTGAACAAATAATTAGATTGATACTTCAGTGCAACAACTTAGTGTGAATGGCATCACGACAGGGAAACTCTTAAAATAAGAAGGGTAGGATGTTCAACTGAGGTTCCATCAATATGCTAAGATGGATTGTTAAAATGATACTTGAGACATTTTCAAAATAAGATTAAATTCTTTCATTTTCTGACCAACATTTATTTCTCAGTCAACATCAATAAAAATGAATCAAGTTAGACTGGGTAAAAGAGCTGCTCCGACGTAACCACGCTGATCAAAAAACTGTTCATTTGTTATTAATGACTTTGGAAAAGAATAAAGGTGTTATCAAAAATGTAATTCGGTCCTATCTTATTCTACTGCACTGTCCCAAGATCTATGCCTCACATTCATAATTCCCCAAGAATACGAACATCATTCTAAACAGGTTAGGAAACAAAGGTGATTTGAAATGTGTATGACTAAATAAAAGCTAGTTAAATAGCGTAGGGTTTTCTTGTGAATAGTGATCTATAATCAAATCAAAATACATAATATCAGTTATGCAAGATCTGTGTGCATGGCCTTACTGTGGTCTGACACCATTATCACTGCATATGTCCTGACCCATTGGCAGAACAGGCCCATCAGAAGCAGTGGCACAGTAGATAAAGTTAGGAGGGAGTTGCCCGAAATCCTCAACATTGACTGTACACTCCATGACATCTCATGACATTGGGTCAAACATGGACAAGGAAACCTCGGCTGATGACCGTGAATCACCCTTGCTCAGCTGAGAATTCAGTGCTCTTCTACACTGAGCACCACTTGGAGAAAGTTCTGAAGGTTGCAAGCGCACAGATATACTGTATTCTGTTTGAGGGACTTCAATGTCCATTACCAAGACAGCATGACGGTACCTCTGTTGACCAGACTGGTCATGTCTTACTAGACAAAGTCTGCACTAGGTGGCGAGGAAAGTAACCATTAGCAAAGTCTTATTCACCTGACCCTCACCATCCTGTTTGCTGCAGTTATGACTGCCCATGAAAGTATCAGGAGGAGTGATCACCACACCAGAGTTCTTGTACAGACCAAATCCCACCTTCACAAAGAGGGTTTTCACAGTCATGTTGTATGGCACTACCACTAAATGGCCCAGACCGCAATCAGATGAAGGGCTCATGCCAGAAACGTTGATTTTCCTGCTCCTCAGATGCTGCCTGAC